>NC_061787.1:11791628-13041628 GCF_022458985.1 Mugil cephalus | reverse complement strand
CAAACTCATCCCACAAATATATATTCCATTGGTGGGATTTCTAAATTTGAATCAGTTACCATCAGGCTGGCATTTTAAAAAATCAGATGTCACAATCTTTCAAATGGTTCTTTGAAACGAATGGATCCACGAAATCCGGCGTCTTTTCAGAAAGATCCCATCTCTGTCTCCCATTCTGGAGAAAGAAGACACATTTAACTTCAAATTAACCCCAAATTGTGTCAGTTAATTTTTCTGCATTATTAGCTACCCTGATACAGGTATGCATGGGATTCACCTCTTTTTTGGTGTTTTAGGACTTCGGGACAACTGCATGCAGTCATCAAGGCTTTGCTTGTTTAGAAAATCTGCTGCTTGTTAAACAGTGGAGCGTTGTTTACTGTGTCTACATTGCAAAAGATGAGCATGTACAATTTGATGTAATGAGCACTGCTAGCACAGAATCATTAGTGTAGAAATGCATTTGTTTTATCAATTAGTAACATGCTTTAAGTCACTGATTACAGACTAAGTAGTGTTATAAACCAGGTACAGAATTGGTAGAAACAACTGGGACTCAAGCTACAGCTACAGCTTTAAAGACCGAATTCATCCTTGTGGTTTTGACTTTTTTTTTTTTTTTTTGTTCCCAACTCAAACCGATTTTCTACAAAAATAAAACCCCATGTGGTTAATAGTACTCCAGTTGGGATTTCTCATGTCATGCTGCCAGAGCCCCACTGGCAGAACAAATGTCTCTTCTGGGAGAGGTGCATCTGTACCTTAACCTGTTCGTCTTCATCAATCTTGAATAACAAAACATCACAACAACGCACCAACCGGCCTACCAGGAACACCTGTCAAGCTGTTCCTTTTTGTTTATTTCTACCCAGATCAATTAAGTTTGGAAAAATGCCCCAGCGTTAGGCGCAGCTTTGATTGGGATTAAATTGGACACACACTGTAGGTTGTGAGCATATCCTTTCTGTAACAGTGCAGCTAGCCCAGAGGCTACTCAAACAATGTGCCCTACTTTCATTAATAAGGAGTTGTCTCAAAATGACCCACTGCCACACTCTGCACTCACTGGAGAGACGCCTCTATCTGACCTGAACCAGTGCCAGATGAAACAAAAATTAAAATGCCCCGTGCGGTATGGAAAAGAAATAAGTAGTTTTCGAGGGGCCGTGGATTGGTTTTCCAGCAGGTCATCGATGGCTGGGGGTGAAGATGTGTGCTAGACCCATGGCTGCAAAGTGAATAGCCAGTGGACCAGTCAGTCCTTGCTTTCCTGGGACTTCTGTACCATCTGACTTACGGTCTCGTGGATGGAAATTCCCAGCTGCGGCTTTACACCTGCCCAGGAACAGAATCCGCTATGCATAATAAATGAAGTGGTTCTACTGGCCCATAGGCAATGCTGTGCATCCAGATTGAGATCTCTGTATTAACAGACAGGCCTGTTGAACAACCCCCATAGAATCTCATTCCTCAGGAGGTTGTATGAAGCAGGGCAGTGAAAGCTTGCTATTAAATTTCTGTCAGAACTTTTCTCAAGGGCTTTTAAACAGTTGCAAATGAGTGTACTACCAACCTACAGTAGATCTGATTTCATGTAGCTCTACTGTTAATAGAGTTGTGTATTTTTTTATTTTTTGAAACACACGATAAGAACTGGAAGCAGTAAGTCTTGTACACTAGACAATCGCAGGTTCTATCTTGCTTGCTTGAAAAATAGGCAATGTAGTCATGATGAAGTTTGGGATCCATTAATATGAGTCTTTTTTTTTAAAGGGAATAAAAATGTCATTTTTTTTCTCTACATGTGTGCACAGCATTGGTTTAATGTGTAAAATATAATAGAATCTTTATAATATGACTGTGTATATTGTCCCTGGTTTGCAAAGGTATAATTTTAGAGGAGGAGTTTGGCTGATTCACCTGGTATTCACCTGTGAAGTTGTGATTTTTTTGAAGGCCAACAGACCCCTGTTGGTGTTTACAACCAGAAATTTTTATTTTTTCTTTCTGCCTTGGAACCCCAGCTGTGTAAGACATGAAAGTAAAGTTCATCATTAATCCCTCTTTTATTTGCTATCTGCAATTAATCATCGCGCGGTTCGCACAAGCAGCTCAGCTGTCAAATGCTGCACAATATGCGTGGCACAATAAAGTGGGAGCATAATGGGTAGTCACACATCGCGCCAGTGGAAGCTCAGCTCGTGGCCTGGTCTGCAGCGATAAAGGAGATCAAGATTCACACGGCTTCAGAATTCTGGCTTGAGTGCAGAGATTAACGCTACGCTGGTCTTTACCAACGCAGCCCAATATACCGATCCTAAACGTCACCCAGAGTCTCTTCTGTGCTGGAATGGAGAAATGCTGAAAATGAATTTACAGGTTTATTAAATTATCTATTTACCACACTGAGGTTGTCACAGCAAATGTAAACCGCATTTGAAAGACCTCACCATGCCTGAATGCTTTTCCTGTTGGTAAAACCTCCCAGTGCTCCTGCTTTTTTAGGAGGGTTTAAAATGTTAATACTGTTTAAATTTAGTTGTGATGGCGTGGATGGAACAGAAAAAACAAAATAAATAACTTGGACCAAAGGAAACCGGATGTCCTTTGTTCTCCGGTGATACCTTGGCAGGTTTATGTTTATTTGATGAGGTTGAACTGAAATAGAAAAAAAAGAGGATGGTCTGGAGCTAACATGGTCATGCAGAATGCATTTGTTATTGGTTATGATGTAAAATAAACCTAAAATAATGTAGATGTGAGGGATTAATGTGTCTACCCCAGGTTATCAGTTAATAAGGACCTGTGACAATGTACAGAAACGGCTAAAGTGCGTACATGCCAACAAAAAGCACATCTCTCTCACAGATAAAAGAGGAAATAAATTAGTCACTCCACTGTGGATGCCACCTTTATATGATTGTCACTCTTCACACAGCAGCATCTTTAAAAGAACAAATCTATAAGAGCTTTAGGACAATATATATTTTTTTCTTACTTTGGACATCTTATCACAAATAACAATAAAATGTATTTCAACTTTTGGCAATGATTTAAAATTTAAATGGACACTGAAATATTTTTTTGTACTTCATCCTTATTTTTGCTCTTATGTGAAAATGTGAACACATGATAATATAATATACAATACACTTTACACTGTAAGCCACCTATGTGGCCCAACTATGGCATTTTGAATGCTTTAATCTCCTGGAAAAACTTGATGACTCATCCTAAACTTATGGGTGTTTACAATTTGATTGAAACGAACAGAAGCTGTACTGGATGGGTGGAGCCTACTCCGGCTTTTGGAATTGACCAATCAGAGGAAACTAGATTTTTCTGGGAGTTTGCTAAGCATTGGTTTCAAAAGAAATATGTTGTCTCTAAAAACCAAATAATATTTTTTTGGGACTTTGGGAAAGCATACAGTATGTTTATGAATGAATCCACTGATGTTTATCTGCAGAATTCCATTTCCTGATGAAAGGTCCCAGTGAATTTTGTGTGACTTTACTAAGTGCCTCGTGTTGCTTATATAGGGGCACTTTAATTTAAATAAACACTTCCATTACTTTTAGTTTGAGCTCACTTCAGCTTTGATTATTTTTGTCCTAAAAAAGTGTGCATGTTGTCTTCCAAAGACAACTATTCTCCTGTGTTCTTTTTTTTTCTCTTTTCAAGCCTTAATAGCAGATGTTCCTTTAATGAACTGTCCCACAAACCCAAACTATGTTCTTACACCTAGGGACAGGGAAAGGGACACATTGGTGAGGTTACTAAGAAACAAAAAACACTTGAAATCAGTGCAGCCATCCTTCACCCAGATGGCCCAGATTCAAGAGCCCATGACAGCGAAGCCACATGTCGGACTGTCCTTGAGCAGGACATTAAAATCCCTTTGAGGAGAGATCAATGAGTTTGGTTCAGTGGAAATCCTTTTTAAATGTTTGAAAAGAATCAAATATCTGAAAAAGCAACAACAAATAGAATATCATGAGATTTTGTCTTATTGTACTATGTTACATTGTCACGTGGCGTTTTCCTTTTATTTGGTCCACTCGCTGCAGGATTTCAAGCCATCAATCTATCCTCTCCAGCTGGTGTCAACACATCTTTTGAAACGGGCCCTTTGTCTTACGGGGATGAAAATGGTTCATGTGTTGTATTGACATGGGAAAATAAAACCTGGCTATTTCATTGTCATCCTGTCATTCAATCAGGAAAAACATGTTTCGACTGAAAGGATGACGGGCTGTCATCTCCGTCACTCACAGGTAGAGTCTGTATCCAGAAGCTCTCCAGAGCTCTCATTGTTATTTTCAAACGAAAGGATCCACTCTGGCGTGCTCTCTGTAATTCTCAGAGTAATGTGCCTAGCGGTCTCAGAGCCAATAGTTAGTATATATTCTCAGCAAAACAGAACAAAAAGAAGCTCTCCTTTCTCCTGCAGATTGGCTTCGACCTAGTATCTCATCTGCACATGCCTATTTAACCCTGCATCCATGTTTTATTGTACCAGCAGTTGAAATTCAGACATTTACAAGCTTTCTGCCCACACATACATACGCTAGGTCCCGTAGCACTGGCAAATATCAATGTAGTTCCTTCATCCGTCCAGGGGAAACACATTATAATCGTCCACATAGTCCATAGCGGCTCCTTTCTTTTTACTGTCTCATTGCGTTTTGTTTCTGAATTATTGCAGTTGCAAAATTTTATTTGAAAAGGTAAAATTAATGTAATAAAAATTGCAAATTTATTGCAAAACCGAACCCGAGACTATTCTGTTTCGCAGAGGAGCAGAGCAGCTTAATATTTGTCTCACGCCTCGGACACGCTACGTACTACACAGTGACCACTTTGCCAAGCACAAATTTTGCCTTTGAGGTCTGTTTAAATCCATACTAAATGGGCACAGGAATGTCTGATTTGAATGAAGATGAATTTAGTAAAAAATTGTCTTTTACTATGAACTGTAGTGTATATATAGATGGACGGATCCTTCTAAGATACCAGCCAAGGGATTCTTGAAGAGCAGACTTGAAGCACAGTGTGGCTGAGCCAGACGACTCCTCCTAACTCCCAGCTGCTTGAAAAATGGACAATGGCACGAGTAATTCTATGGTAGCTGGGCGACTCTGAGGCACATAGCTGTCAACCCACCCATCACTCACAGAGAATACTCTGTAATTATGTATAACTTTAGGCTTTGATTCAAATTAATCAGGTGAGTTAAAAAGAGCTTTACAATTACAGTTACAATGAATGGAAAAAAAAGCTATACAGACCAACTCCCACCTCCAAAGACATGCTCGTTAGGCTAATTGGTGACTCTAAATTGACCCTAAGTGTGCGTGTGAGTGTGAATGGTTGTTTGTCTCTGTGTTAGCCCTGCGATAGGCTGGCGACCTGTCAAAGGGGTGTACCCCGCCTCTCGCCCGATGACAGCTGGGATAAGCTCCCAGCAACCCCTGTGACCCAGTGAGGATAAGCGGTATGTATGGAGATGAGATGAGATGAGATGAGACCCATACTCAGATTTAACATTTATTTCTACTATAAAATTGAACATTTTAACGTAAAGGTCAATAGAGATTGACAGCCTCAAGTGGCCATTCAAGAAACTGCAGCAAATTTTCTCTGCTTTGTTCAAACTTCAGAATACTTGTTATTTGGTCCAGAAGGGGATTTTGGCCAGTAAAAAGAAACTTGACTGTTTATCTGACCTTAGAGAAGACAAAATTCAATAAAAGTTAGATGTTCCACTCTCTTTCCTTCTCTTTTGTCTTTTTTCCTTGCTCGGGAAAGGGTCGGAATTCACATTCATTATTAAACACACATCCGCCCTTCCCACCGAAATACCAGCGCTGCATTAAATACTTTTGTGTCAGTAGCAAATTCACCACATTACTTATGTCCGGCACACTTGTTTATACATTACTCAAAGCGTTTGACTACAGTGAAAATACACTTCCAGAGGTCTTACTTCTTTCATACAAAAACCCAAGTAGAAAGCCAAGTGGATGGGAGCACTGATTCATGGGGCAGCTCTCGACATGTTTTGGATCTCCAATCCCCTGCAGTGATGATTGATCTGCATGATAAGCGGTGCATTGAGCGTATTCAGAGCATATCTTTTGCCATAGCGAGTGTTATGATGGTGCAAATATATATCTATACAGGCAACAAAACAAAATTTGAAATAAACATGTCTACAAAGTAATTAGTTCTCCCCGCTATGTATGTGTGTGCACTCTGCCACCACGAACGACCAAACTGCCCTGACAGCAGAGCTAAGAACCCTCAGTATCAAATGTTCAATGCTATTACCTCATGTTTCAATTAATGTTGTACATGTCGTCCTCTTTGTTTATTGCCCCTTACTCTTCATAATAAACCATGTGTTTGGTGAATAAAGACGCTGCCATGCCATGCTCGTAGGACAAAGCAAATAATGTGAGAGACATAAAAAGAATCTGGCTCGACTCATGTTAGGACAAAAAGACTAAACGCATAGACACACACACATGCACCCAAGAGGGCCAAAGGGCAATCACAATACTCAGCATTGACTTGCTCTCATTAGCTGCCGTTAATGGCTGTGCTGGGCAGCCATAGCAACCGCGGCTAACACCATTAATTATTGTCTTGCTCCTCTGACGGGTCTTTAATATCTGTTCAAGCTCATTTTTGCCTTTGCTTGTGGACTTGAAACAGAATCTGAACTGAAACCCAGGTCTTTCAGGGCTTTTTGTTTGGCTAATTTTAAATGATACAGCTTTAATGCGCTGCAATTATCCATCTCATTACAGCGGTGCCACAGACTTTGGATTGCAGTGGGCAGCTTTACAGTGTCAGCAAGTTTGAGAAACAGAGCTCTTTTTATAATGTAAACCTCACCGCTGATGTCTTTTACATTGATGTCAGCAAAGTGAGAGAGAAAAAAAAACACTAAACAGAGCATGAAAAACATAATTTGGGCAAGCAAGGCACATCTACAGGGTCTAATTTAACACAGACACATTTTTGACTCAAGCTCCGAAGAAATAACTGAATACTGCAGAGGATTAAGGGCACAAAGCACCGACTGGCTGTATATTTCTTACTGGTTTAATATTACTTCAAGTAATATTTTTCGCCTAGTGCAGCTTTAACAAAGATGTTACAGTCAGTTTGATTTATCACAATATGAAACACATCTCAAAATATGCTGATCAAACTCCTTTAGAAAAACAGAGTGATTTATACACAGTATAATCTCGCCAACTTTGCACAGTGTTAAATTAATTATACTCTCCTGATGTACAATAAAGAGAAAATTGAAACCGGAATAAAGTGCGGGATGATTCATCACCGAGCTGTCCATTTCTTTCAGGGGTAGGAGAGATGTACTAGCTGCGGTGCTGCATTATAGAGTCCTTCGCAGATTTATTGAAACATCGAGCTGAAACTGTGTAAGTGTAGTGCTTGCTCTGCAGGAAACGGATGTGGCAGCAAGTATATGATAGCGTGTATATTAAATGTTGAACATCTTTATGGAGCAGGGCGTTCTGCACTGTGAAATCTAAATGAAAGCGGAGGACAAGTCAGAATTAGAACTATAGAAACAATTTTGAGTTGATTTGTATTCTCACTCCTCTGTCACACAAACTGTTTGAATCTTTATTCTGTTTCTTCTTTCTGCTCTTTGTTGCATTATAATCCAATACTTTTTTTTGTTGTTGTGTGCATTTTTTTTTTTTTAAAGAAAAAAAATCTTTTGTTTCCTTTAAACCACTTCTTGACAAATCTGTTTTAAGTGCTTTGGGAATTGATTCAACCTAATTTGAGTTGACTGGTGGATTGGTAGCCCCGCGGGCTGCATTTAGCTCTCCAAATGAGAGTGAAAACATTTCATTGAAGGGTGATACTGCACACGGATAAACTCCGATATTAAATTGCATTCCATCGTTCGCCTGAATTGCTTGTCCTCTTCAGCCGCGGCGCGGAAATTAACGCATTCTCGCGAGGGTGGTTTCGGCACTGATCACACACATCCAGTTCAATTTGACTTCATCTCTGAAGGTTTTTCACATCTTGAAAAATGGACAAGGTTTCACCCAAATCAAATGCCTGCATCTCATAGACCGTCTTTAAAAGTGAATTACACATCGCATTCATGTATGTTGATCCTTTTGTTGTACTGTTAAAAAAGCAATAAAAAGTAAATTACAAAAAATAAATAAATGAATTACACAAAGTGGAGACCGTAGAAGAAGACAGAAGAAAAATTGCAGAGTTGAAGATACATGAATTGGACTGTAAATAAACCAAAATGTTACATAAAATGTAAACACAAGTACGGGCATGAGAAAGAACGTGAGGTATTATAAAAAACAGCTTTCTTCCTTCACAAGAGAACCTTTAATTGCATGCAATTAAAGGATAAGCATGCTCCACCTTGTGGGTGTTAAGTATATGACCACAGACTCCGTGCCGTGCAGAACAAGGAAATATGGGAGCACCTGAGGTTTTTCAATACCTGCAAATCACTGTCTCTGCGAGCGGCTCATGGACTTTCTGTCAACTTCTGAAAAGAAAAAGGCAAGTCTTTTATCATCGCTGCGAGAATTAACCACAACTCATGGCAATATGTGTGACTCTGATTTTTAAGAAAGAAAAGAAAAAGCTTTTCCCACTCTCTGTGGACACTTATCCTATATATGTGTGTTCCAAAAGTGAAACCGCTCCCACATTATGTGCACATCAGTGTTTTTTAAAAAAAAAAAAAAAAAAAGTGGAAGGGAATGATTTTTCCTGTGTGTCAACTTGTTTGTTTCTTCTTTTAGTGGATGTTAAATTGTATTGTATTATTTTCCAGAAACAGAACACACAGTCTACATACAATCTTACACACTACATGTTCCCTGGTAATTACTAATTCTGATGAGCTCTGACCCCTCTACAATATATATATATATATATGTGTGTGTGTGTGTGTGTGTGTATATATATATATATATATATATAATATTACAGAAGCACAGAATGATACAGACATGATACCAAGCTGTGCTGGTCATGTAACGTTGCATGCACTAGCGAGCATCAGTATGTCCAGCTGTTTATCCAGTTCACTTCTTATGTGTCAAAACCAATAGTTTGTAGCCACTCGCATCCCAATTAATATTTCCATTTTGGAAAGTGACCTGGCGTGTGGGAGGAGAAGCTGTTTTTAAAAGGTATATATGGATTCTGGCTTATTTGTCTCCTGACAATTCACGGCTCTGTGACACAGAACGAGAGGAAATTGCGACATAAACGCTGAAGAATATATTATAGTTACTTAGTATCTATATATTATAGTTACTATGGGTAACAATCGGGACCTGAGGGCATCATTCCGTTCCACCTCATGCTTCTGTATGGTTGCGAATGACAAATAAAATTCTATGAATCCTTGAGTGGGTTGCAAGTGTCACCTTTGCTTTTATTATTCAAGAAGACAGGGATACATGTAGTGCTGCCAGCTCGCAAATGTTCTCACTGACATGGGAAGAGTCAAAAAACTGAAGGTTCTGTTACTGTGACGACTGACTGTAGAGTTCTAGACCGTTAGAAATGTAGAAGAAACACTTCAAAGCTGATGTGTCCGACAGTCCACGTAGTCTGCAGGTTGCATTTCTCACACGCACTGTTTCGCCCCCTCCCAGAACTCTGAGACAGTTTATGGAAGAGTCAAGACGATTGCACGCAATCATCCATTAACATGTGCAACAAACGAGGCTGCTTTCCATGCATGTCAACGACTGAGAGAAGAAATTTGGCGAATCAAAGCTTTAGTTATGAAACAGTTTTTCATTCGGATAAGTTTGTTTTAGGCCACGGAAGTTCATCCTGGTGGGAGGTTTCAACTTTGGCTTCCTTGATTGTTGTTTTGTTTTATTCCATTGTTGAAATTACATGTTGCTGTATCTTGTTTGGGTAATTGCTTTTCCCACTCTCCTTGAACATCGCAAGCACACAAAGTAAAATATGTCCCATCTTGTGATCAATCCAATACGCCCCCGGAAAGATTTAAAAAAAAAAAAAAAAAAAAAACTAAAGACCTAGCACCTTATTCAGTCTTGTTATTCAAGTAGTTACGTGAAACCGTGATTAGATTATCAGTAGGAGGACGAAATCACATTGCACTGACTCCGAGCCATGTGAGCTCTCTGTGAATAAAGACCGGAAGAAGACCGAACAGTATTAATATAACATGCTACATGCTACATGATTTTTTTTTTTTTTTTGTCCTCTGTTTAGCAGTGGATAATCTCATTGCACACCTTCTGACTGCATTATATAATACGGGCACGCAAAGCAGTATTGAAGCTGAATTCAACAGAGCAGCTCATCTAAATGCTCCAGATGAATGAAGAGAAGCTCATTAGGGTCGTCGGGCCTGGAAAACCAAATCCTGTCTGCTAATTGACGACAGCTGTGTGGACGACGGTGCCATTTTATTATATATATTTTTAATTTAATTCTGGCCTCTATCATAATGAAATAAAAGCAAAGCCAACACTGCGGCTCGGAAATTCGTGAAACAACACTATTAAGTAATTATGAAATATAATTCAGTCAGTTGGAGCCCTCAGACGGATTTGTTTTGACGACAGTTAGAAGTGATACAAATGCTACAGGATCTGTGTTTGACAGCAGTTACAGTACAATATCATCCTTCAAGAGATGCTTTGGCTCCCTCAACAATGTCAACATCCTGGGTTCATCCTGGGATAAAAAGAAGAGATAGAAGGTGCAAAGACGGACTGAATCCACAGAACAGTCCTCCGAGATTCTTAGAGGAAGATCTTAACCTGACACAGCCATGAAACTTTTATTATGGGCCGTGTTTCAACTGAAACGCTGGATTGTCTTACCACTGGTCACCAGTCCACCTGACAAACATCTTGAAAAACTCTTCTTCATAGAAATATGAGTTGATAACATAGACTGTGTGAAGATGGAGAACGGAGCAACTCCTCAAAAGTGAAGCCAAAGCAAGTAGACCTCCCCCTGGTGACTGGCTGCAGTATAGCTCGTAAGCTCCACCTCCTCTATGTACAAATTAAAACTCGAAAAGAACACGTCATGTACATTTCTATTTTTTTTTTTTTTAAGATGGTTTCTGTCATTTTACGTAGTTAATATGGTGTTGTTGCATACTCAAGTTTCATTTTAGTTTTTGGAACATATAAAAATAGCATGTCACATTGTGATGACTAGAATTTGCCACACCAACCCTCTCAGTGAAGCGGTGCTGAAGGACTGTGAAAGTTGGAAACTTGTAACTGTTGGAGGTAGAGCAAAGTGCAGAATTAATTAATTAATTAAACAAAAACGCAGAGTGAGTCTAGCATCAATTTCGCCAATGCAAGGAAGTGGAGAAGCATTGTCCATATTTATGTACAGTCTATGGTTGGTAACATGTCATTTGGATGTGACAGGGTTTCAACCAATACAGAGAAAAAAAAATACCTGTGTCAGTGCTTCTCTTCTGTTCATCACTGCAGTGTCTTTGATGGGACATAATCCGTTGGCGCGTCCTAGACAAACTTTCCATTGGCAGGGGAAATCAAGCTGGCTTCCAGTATAGCGCTTAAAAGATTAATTGATAAATTTGACTAAAATATTTGCATTTTTCTGTGTGCATTGCATCTGAGAAGTTCATTTCATCATCATCATTTCATCTTTTGCAGCATTGTTGTTTTGTATTTGAAAGTCAAAGTGTATTTTTTTTTATCTCCCTTGAGAGAAATTTGTGTTGGGCAGGGGGCACAGACAACACATTCAACACATTCAACACATTCAACACATCCAACACATCCCACTCATGTGTCCAGACTCAGTTAAATTACATAATAAATAAAAACACATAATCAACGGGATCAGGTAAAAAGTGAACTCTTTTCTGTCCATCCTGGGCAAATCTGCCCACTAATGAGCTTCACTGACAGTAGGATGAATGAGATTTTGTATCTGTTGTGTTCACATAGAGAAACTCTGTAGCTCCTTACCGCGTTGCGTAAAACATATTCAGAGTGCAGTGCATGAGATGTATCAGGTAGAATATTGTCTGCAAGTATGAGAGTTGTTTGTTCAAACAGATCTTGGGAAGTTACTGGTGATGCCACACCAGTGATATTTCTTGCTGTTTTATCAGATTTAGTATTTGAGTTTTTGGTTTAACAGCAAAGTTGCCGAACCAGTTGGTAATGCTGTGCTGTAACACGGACTCAATAGCTGCACTGTAGAAAATCAACATAACATTCCTACACACAGCAAACACCCTGAGTCGACAGAGAAAAAGCATGCGCCGGTGGATTTGGCCATACACTTGCTACTTGCGTACGCCAGCTTAAGTTGTTATCAATGAGAATTCCTAGATATTTGTATGAATTGACCTGCTCAGTGTGTTTGAATTTACGGCCTGGTGCAAGGAATCCTTCTTAGAAATGAACACCTCAAAAACTAAAAAGATGGTTATTGATTTTGGGAAATCTCCCTCATCCCTCTACCCAACCGGCATTGGAAATAATTAAGCAGCACAAATATTTAGGTGTCATCTTCGATGATAAACTGACTCTTCAGCATCAGGTGGATGCTGTCTGCAAAAAGGCGAACCAGTGGATGCACTTCCTTCACAGATGGCACGGTTTTAACATGGACTGTACTCATATGGGAATGTTCTACTCATGATTTATTGAATCTGTTTTAACATTTTCTTTCATATGCTGGTGTGTCATACTCTCCCTGCGCAACAGATACATGATCCAGAGCATTAAAAAGGTATGCACAAAGATTATAGGGATGTCTGTTGATTATATATTGGACCTGTAAAACCACTCGTCTTAAAAACTCTTGCCTCAACAGTGATTGCATTATTGAACTCTCCTGATTCTTAATTTTAATTGACTTATCTTACCCTCTGTGTAGGTATTCAATCATTATTTGTTGTCTATGTTTTGTCGAATTGCTCTATTTTGTATTTTTTTTTCCTTATATCCCTCTTTTTGAGTATGTATTTATTCATTTATTTGCTTAGTCCCATGGCAGTCTTCTTTGTTATGCTCTGTATGGGTGACTGTGTTGTTTAACCACTGGCTGCATAGATAATTACTCCCTTTGGGGAGTAAAAGATTTGACTGATTGATTGATGTTACGTCCGTGTACGGCTAATGAGCTGCGGCCCCACCAACATCTCCACTGTTTTCTCCGTATTAATCTGCAGTTGGTGAGCCTCACACCAGCTCGGCAGTGTGGCTGCTTTAGCTGGTATAAGTTTTTAGCAGACTAAGCATTACAGTGTCGTCTGAAAATTTCACCACATACTGGTCCGGCCGGGCGCTGACACAATCATTAGTGAGCAGTATAAATATAAATGGCGAACTGACACAGCCCTGCGGGGCCCCTGTGCTGCTTAATGCAGTATCAGAAAGGACAGAGTTAAGTTTCGCCTGCTGTGGCCTGTTTGACAGAACGAGTGATACCACTTAATTAGGAGAGGGTTCTCGTCCAGCTGAGTCAGTTTTTGAAGAACGACGTGCGGCTGAATACAGTTATCAGAGCTAAAATCAATGAAAACTAATTTGGCATATGCAGAGGAACTCTCAATATGTTTTAAAAACTAGATGCATACCCCATTTCCTTCTGGCATCGATATTAATCCAGGTGTGGCTCCACCTCTGTGCGAAGCTCCTGAATTAACAGTTTCTCCAATTCTTTCATCAGGTTAGAGGTTAGAGCCACCAGCCTGAAGTCGTTCTTCACTTGGGGGCATGTTTTCTCTGGGACTGGAATAATAACTTACATGCCACTCACTACATTCTGTGCACAGGCGTCTAAATAAGATATATGTGTCTGGGAATAGGGCCCAGCAGCTGTCAGTCAGCCTCCTCTTCTCTCTCCCCCTTGCCTTGCAGTGCCTCGGTGGAACAACGAGCTTAGTGCGGCATTTTCCATGCCATTTTCAATTAAAGTCATCCTCATCAAATCTGGTCTGCTTGATTCTTCTTGCTCAATATCACGGTGCCTGGCAGCGCTCTTGTGTTAAAAGCAGACCTCCCCTGCTACGCATTGCCAGTTTCAAGAAAAATGTCTGTACATGTGTATTTGTTTTCTGTGTAATGGGCGACAAGAAAAGGAAAAAAAAAATGGGAAAGGGAAAGACTATATATCACAGCTTTAGTGTGGAAAAACAATTACTGATCAGTGGTGTAGAGTGCAGGATCTCATAGAAAAAGATAGATCTGCTTAGCGAAAAAAAACAAATGTTTCCTTGAAATTAAACAGCTGCCTGCTGGTGACTAAATTTGCTAATATGCTAAAACATTCAAAATACTCTCACACATCAAATTCGCTCTCGCTTCGAGTCCCGCTCTCATACATACACAAGTGTGAGCTGCGAAAGCGGCACACGGCTATAGTTTTTATCCACGACATTACAAGCAAGCATTTTAATAGAATTTAAATGGCCTTATTAAAAAAGTGAATGGTTGTGTCCACTCATGTGTGTGATGTATGTTGTATCCTAAGACGCCACTGCAAGGTGAATTTCTTTCAAACTGGCAAAGGTGTGTAAATCAGGGGGGGCTATTATCATTAGTCAGGCTTTGGGTCAGATCTTCAAAAATATGTATTTCAGGTTAGAAAAGTGTTCGTTCTTGTTGTAAGATCGGGAGGACCGATGGGGCCAGTATTACCACACACACCAGCTTGTTGCACATGTGCTGCATGACCATAACAACAGACTTTGTTTTATTACAGCAGGTGTAGCCTGGAAGTGAGAGCGAACTTCCCTCCCCCCAAAAATATTTGATGGGGGGAGACTTGGTTGGAAATTGCTCCGCTTGTAACTGATAGTACTCAAGCAAACATCTGCTGGGTCAATCAAATCCTCTGGGCAAGTTATATTCCCTGATGGACAGAGGCGTAACGGCGGCATGGTCATGGCATAGGCTGTAAATAAACATGGATGACGTAACAGTTCCTCCAAAGTGAAGCCAAAGCAAGTAGAGCTCCCCCTGGTGGATGGCTGCAGTATACGTCATAACGTCCTCCATGATGGTGGATGGTACTTCCGCCAAACAAGTGGACATCAAGTAAATAAATAAATAAATAAAATCAAGGATAATTTCTGTCGTTTTATGTGGTAAATATAATACTGATGACACTGAAGTGTCCATTTTTCTGAGAAGTTTAATTTTAATTAGTTATTTGATACTATCAAAACTGGATGTGACATCACAACAACTAAAAGTTGCTATGCAAAATAGGCAAAAGTAAGTAAATAAATCAGTACAGTGTATAGTCCAATTTTTCTTAGAGCAGAGCGCAGTATTAATTAAACAAAAATGCAAGTGAGTCTAAAGGGAGTGTGGACAGGTCATCAATATCGCTGGCTCAACAGGCAAGATGGCGACATCTGTATCCTCGGGAAAATAGCATCAGTTTGGCCAATCCAACGAATTCAGGGCGCATTGTCCACACTTATATACAGTCTATGAGTCATGGCTATAGAGTTGATTTTGATTTCAACAAAATGGCTGTGATCGGTTTTAGGACTACACAATTGCGTGCATCCTATAATAAAATCCAAATGGTGTGTTGCCAGACTCCACAACTGGTGCGTAGGACAGGATAAACTAAGCAATGTGATGGACCTAGAATGGTTTACTGAAAATGGCCTCAGTGACAAGCAAAATTTAGTCAATCAACAAGAGATTGTGAGATTAAATGTTTAGACGAGAAGTGTTATCACGGAGTGAAGTCCAAGACGAAGGTAGCACACAGGGAAAGGACAACCTGAAGCCGACACGCTTGTGGTGTGGGTAGAAGATGAGATTGATGGAGGCTCCGGATGAGACGCCACATCCCCACAACCAGGATAAGGTGGAGATTGGAAGGCAACATACGGTCTGCAAAGGCAGTGTGACAGGACGGCAATGGATTTAAAGGACAAAAAAACTCGGAGCTGATTGGCTCGGAGAACGCCGACAAACAGATCATTCGACAAGAGTAGTGGCGTTGCAATTGGGAATGAAGTGGTTTTGACAGCGTGGAAAAGGAGAAGTGATGGAAGCGAGGAGCAGCAGAGACGGCCCCGGCTGACTGGCTCTAGAGGAACAGAGACAGAACCTGTGGCAAAAGAACATTCGCCTGAGCCTAATTCTGTAATCTAAATATGTTCTGACTCCTCTGAACCTCTGCTTTTATTAACTGACAACCGTAATGAGAGCCACAGTTATTTTTTTTAAAACTTAAAATTGCGAATTAAGAGAGTAGGCTTTAAAAGAGAGCAGGGCATTTTCCAGATGATGATTCTGTAATGAGAGAACAGAGAAAATGTGCTGATCTGTCAGAGAAAACCACATTAGACAGTTAATGACTTAAGAGTCATTGAACACGCATCCCGCGGCGTTTGGTTTACATTTAAGCCATCTAATAAGGGACTGATTTATGCCAGTGGTGCAAAGTGAACGCACTTTGAAGGGAGAAATATGTTTTACCTATTTCTACTCTTCCCCAAGTAACTTTGAAGACACCGTGTGTGAAATGCTTGTGGCAGTAATTTTGGTAAAACCAAACCTTAAGAACTGAAAGGAAAGGAAAATATGTCACATTCTTAGAAGGAAAAAAAAAAAAGGAGACAAATATGTGCAAGCCAAATGTTGCTGGAGCCATTACACACTAGTGTGTCATTTTCTTAATTTCAGCAACCAAATAGACAATTTTAACCTTGTCACATTTTGACAGGTAACAACAATGTTCACTAAACGTTTCATGTTTGCGAGGTAGAACTTTCAATTTTACCCTGTGGTCAAAATGTTGAGACAGACGCTTCATGCCTGCTTTAAATAACTTTATTTCCATGCAAATGCTACCTGTACCAACGTGTAAAAATGATTCACAGGCATTTGTGTGACTCAGAAGCCGATGCAGACGCTGGATTTTTTCCTTTCAGGAGACAGAATTAGTCATCGTTCCTTCGCAATCATTCTTTAATCGCTTTTGAGGGTTTCAAGAGCTGTGAACAAAATCTCCCGACGCATTGCTCACAATATCAAACACCAGTCCGTGTGAGAGAAAGAAACAAAAAAAAAAAGACAAGACTATAGTTTTGTGTGTTTTGCACAGTGAGTGGTTTGGAAATCTCAAGTGACAGCTACATGCAACTACTATGATTAAGGTTTGGCTGGCTGAAGGCAAACAACAAGAGCTGGAGAGGACAAATATGAACAGTTAACAGCAGATTGCAAAATGAAAGTTCTTCTTGGACAAAACTAAAACATGAGAGAAATGAAGCAGCAGTGTAGGGCTGGTGAACAGAAAGAATGACAAAGGATCCAAGTGAAGCACACGAAGTGAACTAAAGAAGCAGCTTTTATTGTGTCTGAGGACACGTTGGGCTTTTATAAATAGCGAGTATGGCAGCTTCAGACTCTGGATGTGGTAGCTTGGACTTAACACATTTGACTTTCAAGTACAAACTGTGCTGAACACGAGGACACAGTGTGGTCAGTCTGTAAGTGGAACAGCAGTATAACTGAAAAAAACAAACACATAACTGTTGCAAGTCCACACAAATGACCTTCTGTTGCATTCCTCAATACCTAAAAGAGTCTACAAGAACACAGGTATGTGAACTTAAGACTTGGCAAAATGAAAATGGTCGAAATAAGAAATAAAAACCTGAATCATGTGTGTCAAAAGGGATATCGGGGAAGTTTAGTTGCAGATGAGGAGAAACTGTCCCTGTGGTGCAATGTTTTGGTCCTGTTGGACCGTAGCCTCTTTCCAAAGGAGCAGGAGCTCAGAAAGTTTGTGTCCGGGGTGAGAGGGGTCGGCTGCAATCTCTCCCTCCCCGGAGCGGACTTGGTCAAATGGGTATTTTAAATTGGAACAGCACTTGGGCAGCAACTGATGACTTTACACAAGTTCACAAGAACAGGAGAGCACAGGCGTAGAACACGTACTGATAAACACCCAGGCACGGACGAGAACGCAGACTGCTCCCAGTCGGACGTTCGGCCCTGTCCACCAATTACCTGCAGAACGAGCCACTCTGGTACACCTGCAAAATGTGGCATTATTGCAGTCCCAAGACACAAACAGAAATTTGTAAACCTTTCATTGAAAATTTCTTCTCAAATCATTTGTAAAATATCCGTGCGGGACAACGATCAGATGTCAACGTATCATAAAGGCCGTGCACCAAGCTCCACGTCCTTTCCATTTAATATAAAGTACACACATGCTTAAATATAAATTAAAATGTACACATGGGCTAAAGCTGATAGCATTTTATCTAGTTTAATTGATTGTAAGGTACATTATTTTTGACTATCACCACAGCTTTCAAAAGTATACAAATCAGTGTTTTTAAAAAAATTGATATTCTATTGTTTTTCTGTTTATGTTGCAGATATACATTCATGTGGAGACTTGGCTTAATTGTTGGTGACACTTTTTTGATGCTTGATACATCCGATGATAACCTGATGCTGAAGGGGTTTTAAATACACGCGACCATGGTTAGACCAAATGCCACTACCATTAATTGCAGGGTTGGTTGATTGGACGCTTTAATGTTTTTTTTTTTAGTTTGCATAATCGGTCATGCTGAGAGTTGGTGTGCTGTGTTTTTTTTTTGTTTTTTTTTATAGCTAAGCAAGGGAACAGCTTACCGCTTTCTGTGACAATGATTAAACAAAGAAAAAATGCCCAACTGGTCCAGCTGTCACATCTGGTCAAATAAAACAATGCGCTAATATCAATCACAATAACAGCCGCGGCCATGGCAGAAGGTTTTTTTTTTGGGGATGGGAACAAAAAGGCAAAAATAATAATAATAATAATGAACTGAGCCGGAATGACGTGTGTAACGTTGGGGCAGGTCATACATCAATTACAATAACAAATACCCCCCTTATGTAGCATTTTACAGCAGCCTTGGCTAATGGATAGTGACAATAAATAAATAAAAATAATGTTCATGAGCCACCAGTTGCTCATTGCAGCACAGGCGCAAGGGTCACAGGTGATGCGAGAGAAGTTCACAAGCTCACACCTTGCTATCATTAGTGCCTGATTGCTCCCCGCAGCCTGATACGAGGCAGACAGCTGAAGTCACTTCTGACCCTTCCCCGTGCTGACTGAACGTCCCCACTTTGCTAACTATGTCTCCCAGGCAAACGTCTGTCACCCAGCTCAATTGGCCGAGAGATGTGCAAGCGGGGCTCGCCCATACATGTTACCACGATTACATGCAAGGTGGAAATAGAGTCCGATATTCTGTTACAGTCTTCTTCTTTGTCCGGCTTTAATTTTTATGTTATAAGTAACTTTTTTTGGTGCGAGTAAGTACATGCAACTGCATGTAAATCACACATCTTCCCTCGCCCTTGCACGAAAGTGGAACACTGTGATGGAAATGAAGAGAGGAAAGAGGAAAGTGCAACATAAATAGAAGGGTTGGCTGCTCACATCACTTTGGTCCTGAATCAAATATTGATCACTATCAGCTAAGGAAAGGGGGAAGAGGGGAGGGGGGTCGAGGGGGTGGGCTGCAAAGACACTGATGGACCCTTTTAGGAAATGGAATTTTAATTCTGGGTAAACAGCCTGAAACGTTTCTGACAAGATGAATTGTAATAATTATCCCCCTTCGCCTAGCACAATGGGAAGGTCAAAATTTCAGTTGAGAGTTTCTGGAACGGGAGAATAATATTCGCACATCTGCTCCACTTGCATTCATTTTTAATTTGCATTTAGTGGTTTTCCCTGCTCACCCGTGCTACGCGAAGATTATACCTGCTACACATCACAATGCACGGTTCAGTTTCTCCGTTAGGGGAAAGAAAGGATTGTGAGGAGTGAGTACCAAAGTAGCGGCCTATACATCCAGAGGTGGTGGACTGAACACTCACCAAGCGGGTAGTGCTACCACAGCACAGGCTTCAAACAAGCGTTAAACGCGACGTGACATTGTGTAGTGTAACCGCGGTTAATTGAGAGATTCAGAAGGAGGACGTTGTCGCGGCGAGCGGGTTACAACCACAGCAGTTCATTGTACATGACAGCAAACAAACAGCCGGCCACTTTGATTCCACTGGAACCGCGGAGCTGCTGTTTTTTGATGAACTGATCTTGTTTTGCATCCGCTGCAGACTAAAACTTTCACGAGATACAGCAAACGAGCCACGCAGCGTGTTGATATCGTTGTGGGTCACGCAGGAAAAGAAGCGGCAAGGATTCTCTGACCTTTTGAAGCTTGCGAGGTGTTAAGAGCACAAAACTTTCCAGACTCGCCGAATGGTTTTGGGTTGGCTCCCCCGTGTGATTATACTAATTCTGCGATAAAGCATGTGAAAAAACCTGAAACGTATTTGTACGAAAATGTCATGAAATTCAATTAACTACAAAGCATAAAGTTCAGGTGCCGCATGCCCAGGTTTCCTTATTCTTGTCTCCTTTCTTTTTTACATCTTAGCCATAATCTCAAAGCTGAAGAAAAATATGTCCTCTTGGGGCGGAAAAAAAGGAGGGGGGGGGGCATTCCATCAAAAACACACACACACACACGCAGTAGCTTCAATATACACACCCACACACATAAAAGCCACAATGTTTATGGATGATACAATCTCGGTATGATTGAGCCATAGGTAAGGAGGAGAGGATTTAGAAAACCTCAATTAGGTGCGGGTGCCGTGTGGGATGATTCCGTGGGGAGAATTGCACTCGGAGTGGAGGGCTAATGCTTTTTACACTGGGTCACAAATGAAGGAGAGGGGAGGGCAAAGACGTAGGGGCCTGATGCCACTGATTGGCCTCAATCATCGTGGGTGATTGAGAGACGGGATGATGGAGAGCTCGCAAGAGAGAGCCCCGCTCCTTCCTCGCCCATCATTCCTTTGCCTTGTACAGATTAATTTATTTGTGACAGTGACATTCAGTGCACTGAGTAGGTTGAGTGGATGTATGGATGCGGGGAGTACAAAAGCAATCTCGGTTGTAGTTTGCAACATGGGCTGCAGCGTAGTTTAAATGCGCTGTCCTGTCAATACCGAGAAGAGCAATAAAGCTAAACTGACAAGAGGAGGGGCGTTTACAGAGCATGGTCACTTCATGGTCATTTCAGTCATTACGTTCAAACCGTTCAGTAATCATTGGCTAAGTTCTGTGGAACAAGGTGGTTGCACGCCTAATGGAAGACAATCAGCGCAGGAAAAAAAAAAGAAAAAAAGAACAGTGCAGACAGTGACCTTGATGGAGTCTGGGGAGAGCAGGCAGAATACACAACACACCCAGTCACTCCACAGCTAATGAGTGAGTGCATTGCTCAGCTTTATCTTCGTAATTAATGACCGAGACGTGACTGCTGGGCTCCTCGTGGATATGCTCGCGTCAACTCTCCGGGAGCGTAGCAGCAGCGGCTGGAACAGTGGAGCAGGACTTTAATTTGGAAACAAAAACAATTATGGGCGCAAGGTATTTTCCACTGAAGTGCAAATTTGGGTCTTGATTAATACGCGCGCGAGTGCGTTCGCACACAATTTGCATCTCTGTATTTAGTTTATTAAGGCGCACATATCCCAATTACAAGCGGAGCTGTGCTTGTAAACAAAAGTCACATGGACCTAACAAGGATCTTATTTATTAACAATTTTTAATATAGAAATTAGGGTTTGAGCACCCAGGGGAGCAAATCCACCTCCTGTTGATTACTGATGTTAAAATTTTTGCCATTAATTACCTTCTCTATGGAATTGCAATGTGCAAGTGGTATGAATAATTATGATCATTTATTGTACTTCTCGAGCTGACCCAGACCTAATTTTACTGTGACTTTGTAGCAAAAAAATAACATTTTTTTTTTCCATAATGGCTCTGCATCCAAACATGCTGAAGGTGACAATGCGGCATTTAGATAAGTCATCAAAATGATGAGTGGAATTCTCCAGTGTTATGCAGATGAGCCATATGTGTAATCTGAGATGCCTTCTTGCAGGGTTAGGTGTTAGTTGGGGCTGTCAGTACATATGGCTGAGCCTTCTGGGAAGGGTCATGAAGTGAATTCAGTAGAAAAATATTTAGTTCTCTACTCAGTGGTGCTTTTAGAATGAATAACGCGTTTGTATTATTATTATGATTCAGTGCATTTACATGCAATCGAACTATGCTCAAAATTCGACTGTCTGACTACAGTCCTGGTCCCAGTTTACGTGCAGTGCAAGAAAATCGATTAACTGTTCTCCTCCTCCACACTAGGTGGCGATATGTGTCTTTCCATAGGGTAAATACCACGTCAATACGGCTCGCTTTCCGGTTAACCAATTACGTCGTATAATGAAGTAAAATACTAAAGAGTCGTTCAGCGGCAGACCGACGTTTCAAACAACAACCAGACGGATAATACTACATTTTTTAATCTCATATGTAATGTGCACGTTAATTCTGGTGCAGGTAAGATATGCGCGTAACGTGTTTACATGCACTTAAGTTCTCCTGTTATAGTCCGATTAAGGCAATAATTAGTTTTTGTTTTTTTTGTTTTTTCACGTGCGTGTAAATGCACTGACTTGTTTCAGGTGGGGTGTAGAGTAGTCCTGCCTTTTGAAACGTTCCACATTCAAGAATTCGATTGCACAAACTGTAGTTGATTGGTTGTTGGACGATATAGTCGCACGCAAAGGTACACAGATCAGGCATAACATTATGACCACCTTCTTCCTTGGTCTTCCTTGTGCCATCAAAACAGTTGTGGCTCATCAGAGAATGGACGTGGGCCTTCTGAGGGTGTCCTGTGCCGTTTGGCAACACAGTGTTGTTATTGGGGGCCTTTGAGTGCTGTGGGTTGAGGGGAGGGGACTCTGGGTCAGACTTGTTCCAGTGCATCTCACCAATCATCTTAATCAGTTTTGGATCTAGTAAATTTGAAGGCCAGGTCAGCACCTGCTGTTTTTCATGTCTTTTGAGTTGTACCTAAACCGTTTTTGTGTGTGTGTGTGTGTGTCTGTGTCAGGCTGCATCCTGCTGAGGATGGCTGCTGCCACCAAGGAGTGTCATTGCTATGGAGCGGCGGTGCCTGGTCTGATCTAGGTGGGTGCTACACATCTAAGTAACATCCACAGGAATGCCAGGTCCAAAAGTTTCCCAGCAGAGCACTGAATTGTCACAAGATGGTCACTGACTTTACCTTTCAGTGATATATTTTTATGCTCTGCACCGGCGGAAAGACACCCAAATGGCTTTTTACCAGATTCATATTCCGACAAGAATTAAACACGTTTTTTCCAACTGCAACTACAACTCCAAACGGGCATAATCAGTTGCGAATGCAGCGATCCCAAACTGAATGCCTCCCCCCACCAACATGTTGTGGCTGTGGGAACTTCAAGCTTGCTTCCAAGTCTGGTATATATTAGAAGACAGTATTGTCAGTGCAGCAGGGTACACTGTCTCACAATCTGTTTCTGTTTCCAGAGCTGTAGAGAGGCAGGCACGGCTTACTGTGCCAAGCATTATTGCCACACATCTATCTGCTGCGGCATTTACTCTGCTTGAGTGGAACTGACAGCAAGTTCAATGTCAGCAGCACTGACTGTTCTCTCGCTCTCTCTCTCGCTTTTTTTTTTTTTTTTAAAAAGAAATCTCACTAGTTTCCACCTCTGTTTTACAAACTGATTCTGACTGGGCATTGAGTATGAGGCATTTCACACCAAGGTAAACACAGGCGTCCCCCGGCTGCGTTAATCTGCTTGGTTTCAGAGTGTGGGTTTAAAGTGGTGCGCCGCGTTATTTATTAGCCGCCTACACATAAAGCTTAGGAAAAGGTAAATTAGGTAGTCTATCTTTACGCCGCGCTGCCTGTGAGCCAGTGAGCCAGTGATTTTGCAACTGTCAGTTTCTTTTCTGCTGTTTCTTTGCTGTCGTCATTTTGGTGCCGGGTGGATGCAACCCTCCTCCACTCCTCCATTGTTATTTATTTATTTATTTTTTTTTTTATCAAAGCCTGAATCATGGGTGCTTCCACTGAGCTCATCAGAGGTGTTGTTCTATCACATCCATCCAGATCTCTAGAGACTGTGCTTCATTCCTTGAACAACCAGTGCTCAGACTTCATCAGGGTGAATGTCCCAGATTGTTGGGTTAATAATCAAAGAGTCCTCACTTCTCATATTTCTCCACCTTCCCCTAATGTGTACCCAATACCAATAAATTTATTACATTAATATTTAAGCTTTAATATCCTCTCATTCTCTCCTTGTCCTCAGTGTTTCAGAAATGCCTAGAGTATTAAGACTTCTTATCTGCAACAATGTCAGCGTTTAAATACGTGAATTATTTATCCTTTTCTGCTACTTTATTCAACACTGCACATTTCCCTACTTTGAGAGCAATAGAAGATGATCTTGTCAAAAACTAATACAAGCAAACTAAATGAAGAAAAAACATATACATGCTATTAATCTAACACAGATATATTGTTTTGTTGGTTTCCTGTTTCATTTTCATTTTCATACATACACCACTTTTCCAAACTTCCAAACTTGCTCAAAAATGTATATATTTGATAAACGAAGAGGGAACTAGCAACTAGAATATCTCTTTCCAGTAATGCAGTGTCAGCCCAGAACCTCTAGAAAATCCCTGAACAACATCTGAACCATTACCGTACCAAGAATACTGCTAATAAATGGGCACATAGAAGTTTGAGAGGGGGCTTAGTTGGGACAAAAACTTTGAAGAACCTCTCCAAATTTGATATTTTGGCACATTTTTGGACCACGCAGTTAATCTATAAGACTAACAATCTTCTGAGATCTGGAAATCTGCAGTGTGAACTAACCTCTGGGATGTTTTGTGTGGATGGGTTGTCAGTCATACATTCTAGAAAAGAGTGGGCTATTTTATTCTGTTGCATATTCTTGCAAACCCATTGGTCCATTTGAATCAGTGACGCAAACAAAATTGAGGGAGGCCGTCCAAATGTACACGTCCATGGATAGAGGCCACGCCTACTTAGAAAACCTCTCTTGGAAGGAACTGAAATTTGTGAGCTTCCTAGAATGACAACAACGTAGTGAAATTCAGTGGATCAGTTGTTTTGCAGCAGTGTTGTGCACTCTAAAGCAATGTATCATGAAATAGCAGGTTCAAAAAAAATAAAATAAATTGACTTCTCCTCAGCTGCTTGTTCAGCTTTTGGTCAAGAATGTTATGACAACTTGCATTGTTCAATGAGTTTTGTCCCAGTACTGGGAGAGCTAAGGAGGCTAACTACCTCAAGTTTCCATATATATATAATGTGTGTGTGTGTGTGTGTGTGTGTGCACCATGTAGCATTGTCAGTTTGGTATTTTGTGCTGTGCTGGAACACAACCTAAAGAAACTTAAGCAGGGATCATGAACAGAAATAAAATCTCGAAATGTTTGTTCTGCAAGGCGAATACGTGCTGAGCTGTGATCCTTCCTTGCAGAGCACCGAGGCACCAAAATAAATGTGAGGAACCCAGTGACAAACAGTGATTAAGGCAGAAAGTCAATATACCAACCGAGTGAGACACTTGACTCAAGTATCTTCTTTCATCTTTATTCAGCTGCTCGGGTGAAAATTCCCAATATGTCTATACGCCAGCAAGTCAGGTCTCTTCAACAATTAAATTTAAATTTCTGTTTATCGATTGGAACGGGTATCCAGAACTAAAACATGCCTGTTCTGAGAATATATCAATGTCTTATAATATATCAGTGTCTACCTGCAGACAGATAGAAGAGACACCATAAAAAGCTGTAAAATGCTTTAATTTTGTGCCAGCTGCGTTGAATAGAAATCACATTTTATCTGAATCAATAAATGTTCCACTGAGTCTTCTTACAGGTCTCAGTTACACCGTGTCCCCAGAGCAATAGTGCACTTCAGAAGTTGCACATAGCTGGCTCCCAGACTTTCCCGGCGAGAAAGTCAGACAGTTCGTAACCCGTATCGACGGCTCAGGCTTCACTATCAGACGTCATTTTTCATATCAAGTCAGCGGCGTAATGCAATATCACATGGTTACACTGTTTTGGATCTGCGTTAGTGTGGATTAATTGATCATTAAAATGATGCTGTGGGGAAAGATTAGCATTTATTCGCCTGTGAGAGATGATTAATAATACAAAGTAATGCCAAAAAAGGGTGAAAGGGTGAAGGAGACCTTCTATAATAATTTTTATATCAGGACCCTGTGGAGTGTATAATTGAAAACCACCTACACAGGTCAAAGCAGCTTTATTGCATTTGTATTATTTTTTTTTTTCTTTGTCAAAGGCATTTTATATACTTGTGACATCAGGGCCAGATGGTTCTTCGTTGTCAGATTTAAAGAAAAGGAGTGAAGAGGGAAAAGGGCGACCTTCATTGTGAATATACATCCTCTTTACTCAGTTTCTTTAAGACATACTGTACATGCATGCATATGGTGTATACCTGCCAGCCCTGTCAGCCAAGTTGCTTAGACGTGCAGAAGGAGGAAGCTGAGTGTGCAGGTCTCCAGCTTCTAAATATAACAGTTACTGAAATTTGAATACAAAAAGCGAAGGAAACAGATTTGAAAATGCACTCCTCGGTGTAAAGTAAACAATGGGCGGTTGTAGTGGACTACAGTGAATGCGGATGCGGTTCAGGTGGGCAGAAATCCAGGCCATCTTACTGAGAGGAGAAAAAAAAAGAAAGAAAAGAAAACTGGTAGAATCAGCCTGGAGTTGTATCAAATATGTTTTTACGGTTTCATTGTTCACACAGGCGAAGCAGCTGAAGTGGCAGTTGCTAGATGCAGGCTTTGTTTTGACGGCAATCCCGAAACCTTTGTGGAAATTAATTTGGTTGTGTGTTGATCATTTCCCAGATGGATTGAGCGACTCTTTCATCAACCTCAGCACTGCATTATGAGTCGGTGCATCATTAGAGTGAGAGCTTTGCTTCTTCCGTCGCGAGGTAATATTCAGCTCTAAAATAGGTACCACATTATGCAAATGGAGAGAAAGGACATCATCCATGTAAATCCTTTTTTTTTTTTTTTTTTGCCCTAAAACAACCTGAGGGTTGTTTTACAAGGAGCGAGAACATGCGCCCGTGCCGCTGTGCTGGCGCGCGTATCACCCGCTCTCTGTGCATTATCCATTCTGCTGCTGGATTAATGGGGCAATTGATCAACGGCAGACTTGTGTATCCCGGAGAACAGCTGATCACTCACCTACAGCAGGGCCTGACACGGGAGCACCAATCAGCGCCGCAACAGCCAGAATGATTACAGACGCATGGCTGGGCTGAGACCTGTCGCCGACTCCCTCCTCCTCCTCCTCCTCCTCCTCCTGCTGACAGCCTGACGTTGATAGGAGAAGGAGCGGCGGCGGCGGCAGGGTTCGCACGCGAGGAGCCGGGGATAGGTTCAGCAAGGCGGAAACCTGACGGGGATGGAAACACAGGTGTAGAGCTCAATCACGGAGCCAAGGGCACGCTCAGAGGGAGACGGATGCTCCTCCGAGCCGTCGATATAATGACGTGCACTGGAAAAGACATAGCAGCTGATTGTATAGATCGCCATAGAGATAAAGTTTGCGTCAGTGGCTCCTGCAGAGCGCTTATTCCGCGTATTGGCATTCAGCCGGCACTCGTGTCCAGCTGTCTCTTAAAACGCAGACTGCAATCAGCTCAATCACTTGCTGTCACGGTAAATAAGAGAAAAGAGATTCAGAGCGCTGGAAATGTGACTCATACAGTTGTTTCCTTTCAGCGCACACAACTGATAAGTGCTGATGGTCTTCCCTCCATTGTTCTGACAAGCCTACAGCTGTGGAGGAAGTGTAAAGGGGGGGTTATCATTTAACATATCTGCACGGCACTTCAGCAAACCTTTAAACACAGAAGCACTAAAACAGATTCCAAGTGGTCGCAAGAGTTTTTTGTGTGTATGTTTTTTTTTTCCCTTCCCGCCTCCCTCCCTGCTCTTTGCCGTGGTGTCCTTGCACTGCACTTCCCAGCCATCATTTGTCCATCACCCGTGAAAATATCGGTGCCCGCCGCCGAATATTGCTCTGAGACGCGAGGCAGAGAGCTGTAGCCCCCACAATGCACTCCTGTAATGCTCTCGAGTTGTCGGAGCGTTCAATCAGTGCGGGGAAAGGATCACTTGAATTTTATTCCGCTGTAAATCATAGCTCTCACGCCGAGCACGGGTGGAGACGGTGAAGCTGTAGGATAATGCAGCGTGATGAAGGTAACGCTGAAACGGGAGAAGACACGGAGGCTTTGAGCTGCAGACCACATTACCGCTTTGTCTGGGACCAGCACTTCACTGTAGTCGAGATGAATATTTAGCTTCAAGTTTTTTGCAGGAGATGAGGCTAAACAAAGGGGCTCAAGGACCTCTGATTCCAAATCAGGCTTGGCAAGGGGCTCAACTTTGTTTTCAGATTGTAGGTGCCACATGAAGGTGCATGACTCTGAATGGGGCTTTGGAGGGATTGGATCCTTATCAGATACGGCTGGTGGTTTTTCATGAGCTCGGCTGTCATATTTGAGCTGCACTAATTCATCTGCTGTGTGAGATGACCCCCACTGCGAATCGCCAGCTGACAGTTTTCTTCTAGTTTGCAAAGATTTTTTCTTTTTGCATCTTTCAGCAAAACTGGTTTCACAGCATGCAGCGTACTGTTTATTAGCCATAAAATGCAGCTATTTGAATGAACTGATTTATCTGGAAGTGACAGCGAACTTAGTAGTTCCAACACGGAGCATGGGAGCTTAAAGCTACTGCTAATTCTCAGCCCTCGTCCACAGCCTTGTAGCAATTACATACAAAATTAGAAATGTGGTAAAAATGTGTTCATTTAAAAATGCGTACAATCAATTACAAACATGGACGCACAATGAAATACAGATTGTACACAGGTTGAACCAGATAACAGTTAGCACAGATAGCTAAAGATGACCACAGCTTTGGTTTGATTTTAGCTTGTGTTTGCCTGTGACTGTGCTCTTGAACTATCTTGTGAAAGACATTACAACAATCAGGCGTAACATTGTGACCAGCTGCCTAATATTGTGTAGGTCTTCCTAGTGTCTCTCCAAAACAGCTGACTCATCAGAGAGTGGACATTGGCCTTCTGAGGGTGTCCTGTCATGTCTGGAAACACGATGTTGTTATAGGGCCCTTTGGGTCCTATTGGCTGAGGTGAGGAGTCTCTGTGGATCAGCCCTGTTCTAGTACATCCCACAGATACTTGATCAGTTTGGGATCTTAGCACGTTTTAATGTTGTGACTAATCTGTGTATATCCGAAGTTAATCTAAATTCAGTTGGCAGTGCTTTATAGTCAAAGCTGGCTAAATGTGGAACCAAGACGGGAGAGTTTACAGATCACTGTTCACTGTGCTTCTAGTCTCTCTGTGACTTACTGCCTTTGACAAGAGAAAAACTGTGATAAAGCCACTACTTCACTGCTCCAAATAGCACAAAGAGATAAAGTTAGTTGTGTGGAGCATAGTGGAGCATTTGGCAGCTGCAGTGTAGCTCCAAAGGATTCTCTTAATAGTGAGGTCACTAGTGCCAAAATATATAAATGAATAGGCTAGAGTTGATCCGTGTGTGCTAGGTAGCAGATTGCTTGCTTATTAGACATTTCGTTTCGAAATTTCGAGCAGTTTTTAGTGTTTCAGTGCCTCGCTTTTCATTTGAAACTTAAACAGTGGATGGTAGGAGGGATTCAAACCAGTGAACCTATATCAGTTGGTCTATGCTCTCTAGGCCACAGCTCAACTAGAAATTCTGTGTCATGTTTATATGTGTTATTAATATGTACGTGGCATGTATACAGCTTCCTAGCTGTAAAAGGGCTGTTGAAGAGAGAGTGTGTTATTCACATTCTTAATAAGGAATAGTGTATGAGCACCCTACAGTTGTCATTGATTCTTTAAACCCGCAAAACCCTCTCACACGGTCAGTATTGTGTAAACAATTGGCATTTGTAACTGAATCTTTTATGTACAAGGGGATGGACGTGGTTTGGTAATAAAGTGTGCTAAAGAGCAGCAGTATGGCTAGTAATACTAATGGAAATGGTCACTCAGAAATGATAGGCCCTTCGGAAACCAATCCTTAAGGCAAGCTAATATTAGTCAGGCAAGAACTTGAGCTTCAAAATTCACCAAAGATAAGGGAAGCTATTTGATTCCAATTCACCTGAGCACAAATTTCTAATGACAAACACTGTTGTGATTCTGTAATCTCATTAGCCGCCAGGGTAACAAAGACATACGATGCGAAAACAAAGATGAGTATCGGCTTGTTTTGTGTCAGATAAGAAGACACGAAGATTAATATAAATATGGAAACTGGAAAAAAAAAGGGGGGGGGGGGCTGGCTTTAAACATTGACAAGATAAGAAATAATTGGGAAGATGCAAAGCAGCCGTGGCCGAGAGGAGGATTCAGAGGCTGTAATGCGATGTAAAAACCAACGCCGTGAACATAAGTACATGCAAGTGAATGAATAAAAGGAGTAGAAATCAGGACCCAGTTTGCCACATTTCATATGGAATGTTATGCAAAAGCAAAGAACGTGTGAAGAGAAGAGGCAGAATAATTTGTTGAAGACGGAGGCACGGCGTGTCGAAGGGCAGCTGCCATAAAGAATCCCAGGTATTGATTAGCTGATTAAATAGAGTACCGCTGGCTGCAGTCAGAGTATAAACTGATTAGACGGACGATGAAGATTGACTCTGCATGTGCGCGCTGAGAGAGGAAACGAAAGAACCTCTTTAGCAGCTGCTGAGTGTTTAAGCTGAAGAATGCTTCTGTGTACTATCTAACCTTCCTCTGCCGCGCTGCTCCTCGCATAGCATAACTCTCGCCCTGCCTCCCCTCGTTACTACCCAGCCCAGCCTCGGCAGATACCCTCTGCTCCGCTCACTGTGCCGACCCAGCCCTTCAGTGGACCGTGCCATTTGATCCATGGAGGAGATGATTCACGCTCTGCGATCCGGGGAGCAAGAGCACCAGAGGAATCCCTTTCTCTCCCCCCGTCCACATCCATAATTCAGCATTTGCGCCTTCTTCTTCTTCTTTTTCCTCCTCCTCCTCCTCTTCCTTCCCCTTTTTCCTCCCTCCTGTCTCCCTTTTTCCTCCTGCTTCTGCTGCTGCTGCTGCTGCTGCTAACGCCTGCACTCCAGCACAGCATCCTGAGGTATCAGTCATCTGTAAATCATCCATCTGGAACTGTGCGTCAAGCTGAACAGGTAAGGTGAGAGGAGAAAAAAAAAAGTGTTACTTTGCCTCCATAAGTATCAGTTTGTGGTGTGTGGAACATATGCCGGGTGCATGCATATTTTTAAGTCTAGTGGATGACATATTTCAGCTTCTTTTTTTTTTTTTATGAAATTGGACGATTTTGGAGCAAAGACAGGGTGAAACTGTTGCTATGGCAGCTTAGTCAGCCAGCCTCAATAAAAAAAAAATAAAAAAAATAAATAACATCAGGGGGTACATTAGAAACTGCCGGCGCGTTAGTCGTTGGCATGCAATAAAGTTTAATGTTCCTGTGCGAGTTGCTAATCCTCCTGCCCCACCCCTCGCACACGCCGCTCCACCCACTCTGCAGGCTGCTCTAACCTCATAAAGAGAAACCGTGAAGCTTATCATGTGAGTTCAATCACTGGACTCTTGGTGGAGCTCAAAGGAAACTGGAAGGTGTTACTTTTGCCAATAGAAGCACATGAACAGCCTGGTGTACAGCTATTTCTTTTTCTTTTTTTTTTAAAGATATGTGCCAGGATGACATTGCACAAAAACATTTGAGCAGAAAGCTTTTTTTTCTCTTTTTTTTTGAACCATATTTTGTTGGTATGGATGGGACGTGTCCAGGGTATTAGTCAGCCATTTATTTTCCTTCTTGCAGACTGTGTTTAAGCGAGGAAGATTGAAATCACTTGCAAAGATTTGGATTTTGCCAAAGCTAACAGGCATAGTGCATGACGGAACCTTTATTCATTTATTTTCTGATGCCTCTAATTCTATCACAAAGCAATACGTGGCCCGGGGTTGATATGCAGCCCCAGACCATGGGGCTTGTCGAGTTGATTCGATGCTTTGTGGCATAGCTTTGAGTTGATTTCATGTTGGGCTTTCTTTTTCAAAACGCGGCGGGTGTAGAACAAGCCAGTGGAAAGAGCAAAAAAAGAAAAAAAAAATAGAAAATAAGGGAAACTCACAGAGACAAAGGCTGTGTAACATCTCAGTGAGACTGGCTGTTGATGTGCTCTTACATAAAAAAAAGGATTGAAGTGCACTGAGGCTGAAGTCTGACGCAAGATTGTCAACACAGCTGGATTTCAAAGAGGCTGGTGCAGTGAGGGATAACGTAGAGATTTTTGGAATGAGAGAAATGGAACTCAGAGAGCGATGCCAACCCATGAGAAAGCAGATTTAACTGCTCGCGCTCCATAATTGATTTGGACTCTTTGTCATCTTAGCTGGATTAAACAATTCCATTTCATTGTTTTCTGTGACATTTGTTCCTTCCCACGTTCGCTGCGCCTCGCTCGCACTGGAACGCTTCTCCACTGCTGGCGAAAGGCATCGTTTAAGGCTGATGCTTGTTGATAGATGATATGAATGAGACACAAGCAGCACAGCGGGGGGAAAATAGCGCGCTGCCTTATGGAAGATGCTACAGCAAGATTTTTGGTTAAGCTGAAAAACATTTATATTACTCAAGTGCTTTGAGTAGCTTATACTCTGTGTAATGAGGCAGCATCGGGATTTGTCACGCAGAAATACAGACAGCAAATTAGCCAATAAAAACAAAGACGTATTCTGTCACCATTTTGCCGATACGCTTTCACTGAGCTGCTAACCTGTGTGCTACTTTCAGTCAGCTGGTGTTGGAAGGTTTTGCTTCTATTTCCAGCATATTTTACACCACATCAATACAATTAACCGTATTTTCCTGTTCCCCAGAATAGTTTTAGCTTATCTTGTTATCTGTTGTCATGTTAATAAGATTGTTATACAGTAAAGTGACAGCAGTAGGGCCTTGTTTTTAGCTCACAAATAAATGTGAAGTAAATACGTTGGCGACAACCAGGCGGCAACCTCCAGGTCTGAACAATGAAGTGCAAAAAACTGCAGTTCATCGAGTGGCCGGCAAAGACCCCCATAGGCCCCCCATGTTAAAAAGACCATTTTACAGTGATATTAAACATGTTTACAGCCTGGAACAATAAAGATTTTGGTCTCAATAGTTTATTTCACTATGACAACTCATGCCAACTTTAAAGGGGTGAATTTTTTTCTAACTAATTTGTTTATTTTTTATTAAGGTTTAAAATTCTGCATAATTAAGGGCTTTCCTGCTTTGAGTGACAGCTGATAGCCTGAGCTAACAGATAGCAGAGAGTTGGGTGGGCCGGTCTTGGCTGCCATAGCTCCGCCCTAATACGACCCCCATGTCAATATGTAGACTATCTGAACGTGGGCTGAGTAAAGCTCATCCAACATAGTATTGTCCATAGTATATACAGTACAGTACAGTCCAGTTATCACAATCTTTATTGGTTTAAGCAACTGTTTCAACAATCAACATTTTAACTTCAAGGTTGCATAACTCGTTCCAATGCAGTACATTCATTCATGCATTTATTTTCTGTAACTGCTTGTCTTATGGAGGGTTAATGCAATGCATCCTTGGTCTTAATAGTGGACAACCCATGGTCTGCTTGCTGTCGTCTATGCGTGTGCACAACCCTCATTCTGTAAATGGAAAATAAACAAGTGGCTCTGACACATACAGGTGCTGGCCAGTAAATTAGAATATCATCAAAAAGTTGAATTATTTCAGTAATTCCATTCAAAAGGTGAAACTTGTATACTGTATACTTTCCTTCCACACATAGTGATATATTTCAAGTGTTTATTCATTTTCATTTTTATTATTACAACTGACAGCTAATGAAAACACCAAATTCAGTATCTCAGAAAATTAGAATATTCTGAAAAGGCTCAATATAGAAGACACCTGGTGCCACACTAATCAGCTGATTAACTCAAAACGCCTGCAAAGGCCTTTAAAAGGTTCCTCAGTCTTGTTCTGAAGGCTCCACAATCATGGGGAAGACTTCTGACTTAACAGTTGTCCAAAAGACGACCATTGACACCTTGTACAAGGAGGGCAAGACACAAAAGTTGATTGCTAAAGAAGCTGGCTGTTCGCAGAGCTCTGTGTCCAAGCACATTAACAGACAGGCGAAGGGACGGAAAAAATGTGGTAGAAAAAAGTGTACAAGCTCTAGGGATAACCGCACCCTGCAGAGAATTGTGACGACAAACCCATTCAAAAATGTGGGGGAGATCCACAAAGAGTGGACTGCAGCTGGAGTCAGCGCTTCAAGAACCACCACGAAGAGACGCATGAAAGACATGGGATTCAGCTGTCGCATTCCGTGTGTCAAGCCACTCTTGAACAAGAAACAGCGTAAGAAGCGTCTCGCCTGGGCCAAGGACTGGACTGCTGCTGAGTGGTCCAAAGTTATGTTTTCTGATGAAAGCAAATTTTGCATTTCCTTTGGAAATCAAGGACCCAGAGTCTGGAGGAAGAGCGGAGAAGCACAGAATCCACGTTGCATGAGGTCCAGTGTAAAGTTTCCACCGTCAGTGATGGTGTGGGGTGCCATGTCATCTGCCGGTGTTGGCCCACTCTGTTTCCTGAGGTCCAAGGTCAATGCAGCTGTCTACCAGGAAGTTTTAGAGCACTTCATGCTTCCTGCTGCTGACCAACTTTATGGAGATGCAGATTTCACTTTTCAACAGGACTTGGCACCTGCACACAGTGCCAAAACCACCAGTACCTGGTTCAAGGACCATGGTATCCCTGTCCTTGATTGGCCAGCAAACTCGCCTGACCTTAACCCCATAGAAAATCTATGGGGTATTGTGAAGCGGAAGATGCAATGCGCTAGACCCAACAATGCAGAGGAGCTGAAGACGACTATCAGAGCAACCTGGGCTCTCATAACACCTGAGCAGTGCCACAGACTGATCGAGTCCATGCCACGCCGCATTAATGCAGTGATTGAGGCAAAAGGAGCCCCGACTAAGTATTGAGTGCTATACATGCGCATGCTTTTCATGTTCATTCTTTTCAGTTGGCCAACATTTCTAAAAAAAACATTTTTTTCATTGGCCTTTTCAGAATATTCTAATTTTCTGAGATACTGAATTTGGTGTTTTCATTAGCTGTCAGTTGTAATAATAAAAATGAAAATGAATAAACACTTGAAATATATCACTATGTGTGGAAGGAAAGTATACAGTATACAAGTTTCACCTTTTGAATGGAATTACTGAAATAATTCAACTTTTTGATGATATTCTAATTTACTGGCCAGCACCTGTATATGCACAATGTGTCAGCAGATTTGTGAGTACGGCTGTCCAGAGCTGGCGTGCTGGCCCTGGGAAATCATATTGTCCTCTCTCCATCTTAAATTTACAGAAGTATCCGTAGCACCCTTTTGCTAACCTTCTGCCTGGCTACAGTATTTGCTGTGTCATTATTGGTCGTCTCTTTTTAGTGTTGTTATGGGCCAAGCAATGAGGCAACGTGGACACTGGAGTTTCTGATTGGAAAAAGTGGGTTTTACTCAACATATAGAGAAAATAAATAAAACGACCAACGTAATAAGCATGCCCATAATAGAGGGCAACCAAATACAATATAATTATAGTCAAACAGCAACAAAGTGAGGTGTGAATTTAACAAATTGACCTAACACAGTGGCACACAGGGGAAATAGGTCAATTATATCGTCAATAACTTGACAATGTAACCTCATAATGCTAATTTGTACACTCCATTTAACATCGCATTTATAAAAACAAGTAGAAGCTTAAACAGACCACACAGACATTGTGTATTGTTAAATGAGTTTTGCATTAAGTGTGGTTGACTCCACATGAAAGTAATGAGGTGAGAGCGTGGGCTGCGGTGGTTTTATGTGATAGCGTGTGTCCATGACGGTGTTGTTGCCTTGTCAGCGTGTGTCCATGATTCTTCAGAAGGAGCTCTGAAAGGGGGGGTTGTGTTGGATTGTCTTTTTTTTTTCAGGAAATGGTTTTCACAACCTTTGATGTATCCTTTTGGAAGCTGGCTCTTGACATAATACCTGGCCTCGTCGTCTGGTCTAATCAACCTTTCTGTAGGTTGTAATGTTAAGGAATTTGTAACATTTGGTTGAGGGTTACTCCGGCTTCTCCCCACCATCCAAAGACATGCCCAATAGGTTAATTAAGTGATTCTAAATTGACCGTATTTGTGAGTGTGAATTGTTGCCTATCTCTGTGTGTTAGCCCCGTGATAGACTGGTGACCTGTCCAGGGTGCACCCTGCCTTTCGCCCCAGTGACAGCTGAGACATACTCCAGCGTCTTCCAGGGGACAAGTGGTTACAGAAAATGAATGAATGTTTAAGGGTTGGAGAACTCTCACTTTCTGCTTGAACACAGAAGAAGCCCAGGGTGACTTGAGACATATTTAACCACAAGAGCCATTTACTTTAGTCCCATTAATTTTCTGAAGAACTGTTTTGAAGCTCAGTGTGGTGTCTCCAGCCATCGCCATCATGGCGCTCTGTCAAACCCTCGTCAGTCAAAGTGACCAAACCCATGCATAATTTTGCCATTGATTCTATGGACTTTTGCAGAAGTTAACTTGTTTTTAAAGCTCAAGTTTCCATTTGAGGGCGTAAAGGTTTTGGCATTAAATGTATGTGCTATACTTTTAGCCCCAAATCTGCAGCTTTCCTAAAGCTTAAATGGCCAGTGTCTGAATACAAGCTTTTTCCCCGGCTTTGTTGGGCCTTCATCCACCCCAACAACCTCCTTCTGACACTAATGAAGTTAATAAATATGATGCTTATCAATTAAATGTTATAAGGCCAGCATTTGTCTTGCACCTAAATTCAACTGGGAACCATGTACATGATCTATGTCTGATTCTGACTGGGTAGTTGTTGAAGTGGCTGAATGATGTCAGTATATATAGAAAAGTAATACATACATATATAGAAAGTAAATGTTTTCCTAGAAAACAGAAATGAGGACACAAATCATAAAATCTTGACATTGCACAGTGGTACACAGGCCATGAGAGGCTCAGGAAATTTAATTATGTGAATGAAATCACGAAACACAGGCTGAGGCGTAATTCATTAATAATAAACACAATGCTGCCCTTGTTTAAATAGGGCCATTACAAAAGCATGGTCTGCATCTGGGTTTCTGCACTAACTGGATTTCATTGTTGCACTCTCCATATAGCTGTTGATTAAAAATGCCTTGGGCAGATAGGTGTGATTACCCAGCTGCTACCTGATACTGGAATACAATAAGCATAATGGAGGCATTTCTGAGTCACTTTCATGTCGCAGATTGAACTCTGCTTGAAATGAACGTTTAAATGAGAACAAAATGAGACATTCAGTGTTCTCTGACGGCTCGAGATACAATGTGGAACGGCTTTCGGATTTTCAAGATTGTACGATTTTTGCCTCATCGGATTTTATAGTCGTTGACTAAAAATAAAACAATCTTCCATTCACACTGTGGTTATATTTAGTCATCAGTAAAGGTCCTATTGACTTTTTTTTATCTTCTACGTGCAATCACAGGACTAATGCTCCCTTGTCTCTCGTCACTCTGTGCACAATAGATGGAAAAGCTGCCAAACGCATTTCAACTGACATGTCAAACTGCATTCAGAAGGAATTCTAGCCTCTGTTTGAAAGCCTGGCTGACATCTGCTTCACTTGCCTGCTTTTAAAAATATTTTTATGGGTGTTTTCCCAGACATACTTTTAGAAAAATACAAATACGAGGACTTAAAATGCTTCTGTACTTTCAGCAGCTTGATGTACCATAGATTTGCCTTTAATTGTTAAGGGAAAAAATATGGTAAATGGTGACAAAACGTGCAGTTAATATTATAATTTCTACATTAAAAGTGTGATTTTGCATTTGATTCTGCATTTAAATACCAGCTGTCATATTTTCATTAATGTGAGGTAGAAATGTAAAAAAAAAACTGCAGGGAACTTAATAAAGCTTCCACAAGGATAAAAAAAAAATAAATAAATAAATAAAAGTCTGAAAATGTTAGCTGCCTCGTATTGTTTTCCACCTTTGAGGTTTTGCTCACTTTAACAGCAGGTTTTTAAAACGACATCAATATGTCTCCCCGGGGAGCGTCATGACACCAAATCCTCCGATTGTGTCTAGGGAAGTGCCCTTCAAGTGATTACTTTGATGGTGTTTCTTTATCATTAGAGAAGCGTCAGAAAAGCCGCGTGTGAGCGAGGGTAGGGTAACGAAGCGGAAGCTGTTCCAGGCTAAACCGAGATGCCACCTTTACCTTGTAAACACCTTCTCCAGCTGAGCCTCAGTGAATCATACGGCTGTTTGTCTCCAGTTTAGAGGAAACGTCGATGCTTAGAAATGAACGCCAAGGATTCTGTTTTTTAAACTTTTCTTATTAAGAATTTGAATTTGTTGGCTTTACAGCAGGTTTCTGACAAAATTCTGTGTTTTTTTGTGTTTGTTTTTTTTGTTTTGTTTGTTTTAGTTGGGAAACATTTCTGGCCAGAACAGAATCAACCTTTGATATTTACATTCTCCAGCCTGCTTGGTCTGATTCCATTGATCACCATTGATTCTTTCCACATGGGGCGTCTCCCTGAATGTGTTTGCTTTGATCAATGGGTCCGATGGGTAAATACAAACATCTGCTATCTTTCTCCCACTCCAACTACTCCATACTAATTTCCTTGTGTGGTCTAAAGGTGATAATACAAGTTGCTAAGCTACCGATTGCCCAAATATAGAGACTAACCATTAAGTTCTTCACATCTGTGAAGTCGTGTCCTCTTAAGATAATTCTCTTAGAGATGTCACAAGGTGGTAGTTTACCAAAGACATGTATTAGCTCAATGTGGAGGAAGAAAATCACAGTATATATATATATATATATATATATGTGTGTATATATATGTATATATGATGAAGTAAAAGTAGATAATTTGGTAATATTCCCAGAGAAGTTTAAGCTGTTTCAAAGTTGTACTTTTGTCTGTGGAGAGATCTAAAACCCACTGAGCTGTTTGAGGAGAAAAAAAAAAAATAGTAAAAAGAGCAATATAGCTATACATATATAACGTATATGTAAATATAGAGGAAATGGAGAAGAGAGACGGATGTCCCAAATGTCTTAGAAAAATGGGATGCAAACATTTTGATCTCAGTCTGTTATTTCATTAGCATTTCACAAAACAGCACCCATTCAAACACTGACAGATTGGGCTCATCCATAAACACAAAGTTGTGTTCTCTCTTCACAGTATGAAAGTGACGGCGGCAGTCGTCTGTGGGGATTCCAGGAAAAGTGACAGCTTTAACGTAAACTCCGGTTTCACAGCACAGGCTTTAAAAATAGTCCAGCTCATTGGGGATTTGATGAAAATGAAGAGGGTCCGCTATGATTACGTGTAAGGCGAGACTGTTACTTTCTTTTTTTTTTATTGCTTTTTGGGCTTTGAAGTCATCACAAAACACCTTGAACATGCAGATTGCCACTGAGTTGAATACTGCGTTTACTCCAGGTGCACTTTCGCATCTACTTGGAAATCTGAAAAATCTAGAAACACAAGGCCAGTTCACCACTGATACAACTGAAAGCGAAAGTGGACCAACACCATCAGCGTATGCACAAATTACTCTGGTCTCACAGAAAGCATTTATTTTTAAATGCAGCAAGAGAAGAAGAGGGTGAGCATGTGGTACTTAACCCTGCCTTAGAGACATAAAAGCTGTCATGATCAGCCTTGACAGCATAAGGTTATTTAACGTATACCCCTGACATCTCAAATGCTGCACCGGTGAGATAAAGTCACAGTATAAATTGCTTCCAATTCTAAATTAGCACGGATTCTCATGAGGACTTCCACATTTTCTTTTCTCCACATGAGGAAAGTTATTATCCAGTATTATCAGTGCAGCATGTTGGCAATATTGCCTCCGGTGGCAATGAAGCATTTTTTGGTGTGTGGTCAGGGGCTTTTGGCAGAACCTGGCTATCAGTCAATTAAAAATTGTTCTGGCTCAAAAATGTGGCAGGGAGCAAAAAAAAAAAAAAACCCCAGCAACAAACAGCAACACTTAGATGATATGCGTGACCTAATTTTATCATAATCTGCCCCGCACCGAGCCGGATCCCCAAAAGGCACCGCGGAATAACTACATTTGTGAACATGGAAATTGAAAGGCTGCCACATTTGGAGGAGCAAAGCAAACCTGCTCATCTTAACAAGTCACATTCTGCTCCCGCAGCCGAACACAAGTGACCGATGTCATCTTGTTTCCAAGGCAATTTGACTTGAACAAAGGGGCCTTGTGGATCAATTGGAGTCTTGAAACTAGTGGAGTGGTCTGCCTTATTTCAAGACACTGACATAACAGAAAAGAAATAAGAAATCACTGCATTGTAAATGCAGAGAAACTGATTTCCACTTGTGAGTGGACTTTCTTTTCGAACTCGAGTTGAGTGATTTGCTGTAACTTTCCTTCCTTCAGGATTTCAATATTTATTATGGCTAGGATATATTTTAAAAATATTTTGCAGTTCTCTCTGATCCTCCCCCCAAGACACAGATTCTCATGGATTCTCAGTTATTAAGTTAGTGCTATACCTACCTACTTCTCTCTATGTTCTATAACAGGGACATTTTTCAGGCCAAGGACCCACCAAAGTGATAAAGAGATTAAGTAGGGACCCCCTAATTACCATATGTGTTCATTATTGACCTCGACCCAGTGCTGTATCTAAATATACATTATTATCATTGTGCGTTCAATATTAAGCTATTCAAATAATACAGGTCCAAATAGCAAATGTGCAAGAGCAGGGTGGCTGTGTAACTCCCATAAACTTACATACCTTTACCTTGGAACATAAATGTAGTAGGGACAGTGAATCACCAAAACATTTTGGCCTCAGTAGTTGGCTGATGTGAGCGAGCTGGACTGTTAGCTTCTCTTCTGCAACATGCGTTTGGCTCTCAGACAACTGCGGGGAACCTGACAGAGTCAGCGTGCAATACTACTTTATAATGAGTAAATCCCCCTATATCCTCACTCATGTAGTTCTCTGTATTCGATAATATTTTCAATCATTGCATTTCATTTATTTCACAACCCAAGTCCCTCTGTCAGATGTTCTTTAGAATATTGTTACATGTCTCCTTAATGTATTTATACTCACTCTGTAACAGCAACACCCAGACACTAGTCTGCGCTGTGTCTTTTGTTGTCCGTCAGGTTAATTTTGTTTCAACCTCCTGCTTCGCGTTCCACTTCCTGCATCGCTTTCAACAACGACGACTGAAACTTTCATTGATATTTCGCCAAAGTCGAGTCATACATATGTTTGCAGCTCCGAACGTTTCTCAGTTAACCTTTCCTCTATGTGTTCCATCTGTACTGATCTAAAGCGATTCATTTGAAGCAACATGAAAGAGTAAAGCAGAAACATGCTGCTGCCAAGCGGACAAACCACAGCAGTCTGTGTTGCCACGACACGTAGTTACATTTCTGAGGTGGTGCGCGTCGGGCTACGGCAGAAGGGTCTGACGCAGAAGTTTAAATGACCTATTAGTCTCAAAACAAGCAAAACTATGTTGTTATACAACAAAAAAAATCCCTAAATGGATTCACAATATCTCCCAATGAATGAATTGACAGAATCTGTATTTCAACCTTTTTCATATTTATATAATTAGGGCATCAAATTAGCTGCTATTGATGGAACATTCCAATTTTAAGAAGCTAGGAAAGCTTTGACTCCTGTGTGGCCAATTTGTCACTATTGTTCTCTTTAATTCTGACAACTACAAATCAGGTAATTTCACAGGACCGCCGCTGCAAATAAGCCCAAACAGCCTTGAGTAGGTGCAAAGGGAATGCATATTCACCGCCAGTGTGAAGGTACAGTCTCTAGCCATGACCTATTCTTTTTTGGCCAATGGGAAAGAGAAGTGTGCCAGCATGATTAATGGACATGATTACCTACTCAGAAAATGTGGTTTTCTGGCCCAGCAGCTTCACTTTTATGACTTAAACCCGCGGCGAGACGTTTCATCATGCAGGCAAAGCTGCACACGGGGGCCGCACGGACAGCGTGCGGCTACGACCGAAACATATCGCGGACAGAGTGTTTACCATCATCTGTTGAGACAGCGGGGGGCGAAGTGTCCCGCGGACTCCTCCGTCGACGTTTAAGGGTGACGTTTAACATCAATACTGACCCCGGGGGTTTGTAGCCAGTGTCGGCCCAAATTTCAATCTCTCGCGCTCGCGCGTGTAGCTTTTTTGAGAACAACACAGACTAATTCAATTACAGATGGCACTGAGGAGCGAAGCGCTCTGAGGTTAAAACACTTCCAAAACCTGATCCGAATCTAGAGGGCCTGCTCTATATCGCAGAGAACCTACTGACCAAATAGTCCAAACGAGCCCCGGGGGATCCACTGATGAAACCGCACCGCGGTGCTACGTATTTATCAAATGCCTCATGGTGGTCGGGTGAATATGCAGAAACTCGCGGGCCCGCTTGCTTTTTGCAGCACTCGCGCGCCAAAGAGCTCCCACATGACGCAGCCTAATCATTAACCGAAAGTTAATTTCTGTCACAAACACCAGAGCGGCCCCCATTACGACTCGGCACTCCTCCACCTCCATCAAATGACTCTCCATCTCGCCACTAAGCCTCAAAGGTTAGCCTCTGTAAAAAGGTCGCGGCTCCCTCTGACATTTTCCTTGATGACTTATGCGGCTCTTTGTTTTTGATAAATATCAACGAGGTCGCTGTTGCCACTTGGATCTACTCGCTCGTTATGCCAGAGCATTTGTCCTGGATTAAAGTGAACTATTAATGAGGAAAGCGGACCTGTGATTAATCGATGGTGTAAATTAGCAGGCTTTTTCATCTGGGGCCCTCTGCGCTTGTGGTGACCTACTGCCGCGAGGAACGGAGGAATTTTGCGGATTTCATCAACAGCTTGCAGCAGAGTTCACCGTGAACCGCGACTGACATAAATATTAAAGTCACAATAATGAGAGCGGATAACACAAACATCAAGTGAAGAGGAAATATATCAAAAGCTAAGTACTCTAATAGGCCTCCCCCCTCCCACCCTCTCCCCTCCCAGTTCGCTGTTTTTGGCTCGGCCGCAACACTTCTTGTGGCACTCACACCATCATCCATCACTGAGCAGCTGAAAATATGAGCGCTGTGGAAGATGTTCCAACAGTGCAGGCAGAGATTTTTATTTTTTATTTTTTATTTTTTTTTTGTAAGTGAGAAAAGCTCAGTTCCTGGCTCGGTAGCGGCTGACTCGCTTGTTATGATCAACAGCCCCATCGAACCCCACAGATATATCAGAGTCATTTTTGTGCCTCGGAACCTTAAAATCTTCTTTATTGCGCCTCCAACGCCTTTAAATATGTCAGTGGAGTCCCATTACGTCTGTCGGGTTGAAGATTATGGGATTTAAATGCGGCCTGAAATTCACCTGGACAAACGGCGGCGCCTCCACTGCGAGGGAGGGAGTGGCTGCATGAATCACGGAGCGGAGTGACATGCCAACGAGGAAAGAATGTTCGCGTTTGGAGATATTTCATGTCTACAAACTGGATGGACTATGCGGTGCTATGCAATGCTACGCAAGTATGGTAAAGCTAGATGTAGGATCTGCGTTGTAGCTCTGTGGCAGGAGCACCCTGTGGTCGAAAAAGGCATTTCCTCGTTCTCTCACCCTTCACCCTTCTTCCGCCTGAATCAACCCGGCGGTCGTGTGACATCTACTCCGTGGTGTTGTGGTCTGGTGGCTCCGGCCGAATCTCTTTTAACCATTACATCCATTTATTAGTGAAGTGTCCTCGGATGTGAAGGCGGGGTGTTTTAGCTTTCATTAAAAATTAACTGACTCCTCACAATCACCTGATTTAGTTAATTGTAGACGTAGCAGATCCAGGGTAAAGAGCAGTGGCGCTGTGGCTAATAATGGGAAGTTCATTTAAACATTCTTGATTTGCCCGCTGAACTTATTCAGTAAGTGCGCTCGCAAAAATGACCTTGTATCCAACTTTTGGTCATTTCTCTTTCAAAGAATCAAGATGACCATTTGCCTCCCCTTTGAAATCAGCTTTGGAGAGCGTGGCCAGTGCATTCATGGCGGGTTGCATCTCATAGGAATGTGTCAAAAACAAACAAACAAAAATTAGTGTTGCATTACAACATCTGCAAAAGAGTGGTGATGATTAGCCACTGTGGTCAGTGGCTAAATCAGTGGCTATCACAGTTTCTCACTGTGGTCGAGTGCGGTGGATGTTTTTCCTTCTTTTCATTCTTTCAAACCACATATTCTCTTTTCTCCTTTCAGCGTGGCAGTGGTTTCAGGAAACTGTGGTTCAACATTTATTAGGGCCAACTCCAACAAGAGGAGTACACAGAGAAACTCGACAGAGTGGCCCAGAAATCACAGACGCAGACGAGCTTCAGTGGCGTGAACGATGTCGACGTAACCGGCACGCGCGCGCGTAAATACGCTCACAGCGGCGTAGGTCACCGTTGTAGACGTAGATCTGTCACAGAAAATAAGCTTAAGGTGTCGCGGCTGCTAGAGGTGGTCACATCGAATGGTATTTACTAGAATAATAGTAGCTCGTGATGCATCATAAATGCCTTATGATCCATGCAAGCAGCGTTTTCCAGCATCAAATGGATTCCTCATTAAAAATGTGTTTCAGAGAATAAAAATCCGACAGTGCGCATGGAATGTAGCACACAGAGGAGTGAAATGTGTCACGTCCCCAGTCCCCATCATTTTTGGAATGAATAAACCTGTCATTTCTATGCAGACTCAGTCATTTCTGTAATGACTGGCAGCTCCTTTGCTGCTGCCAGGAGACCCGCTGCAGCAGCAGCAGCAGCGGCGGCTCAGCTTTTGGGGCTTTTCGTGCTGCAGAGTCACTGGGGCAATGGAGTGCATTGCCGCCATGCGTCTGGTGTGTAACCCCAGCGGTGATGTTGTGGTCTCACTCCTTCCTTGCCAAAGATTCTTTGCCTTTCTCGCAGCTGTGAGCAAAACAAAGATATTCTAATAGCCCCCCTCAGTAGAGTGGCTCAGACACTGGGTTGTTTTAAGATTAAATAGACAAGGGGTTCCTAGATTAAGCCCTTGCACCGCGAGGAGTGACTCGTGTGCTTTTTGTGCGAGGGACACGTCCCAAAGTGCTACTCTGTGGAACTGCTCTGTGGCCTCGAGCTTTGTGGTTTTCCTAAAGAGCTCAGAAGCACTATATCGAGCCTGCGTGTGACTGTCGAGCGGGGCAATGCTGGAAAACAGGAATGCCTACTCGGCAAAAACCTTCCCTAGATTGAAAAACATTATTGAGGTGTTTAATTCTGGAGCTCATTGCACACGCCCGAACCAGTCAGCGATCAGTTTGGGGCGTAAATTGATGTTCCGGGAAAGTATTTGTTTGTTGTTTTTTTTCCCGTGAAGGAGATTAAAAACTGCACAGCAGTTTGTAAGTGTAGGTAAAGTTGTGTATGGATGCTGGAATTTATAGCCATCACCAATCAGAGGTAATTTAGCACATTTATCATAAAACTCGTGTGATCTCACCGTCGACAGCTTTCTTAGAAACAGAACACATCGATTTTGCCAAGTGAAATAAATTGCGATGCCTTCGCATTTAGCGCTGGGGTGGAGTCGTGCGTCATGCTTATACCACGGTCTCACTCGTGACCCACAGTCTTGCACACATCATTGAGTGCTGTGAATAGGTACATCTGAACAAGGCGTGCGGCGGCGTGCATGCTGATGTGGAATAAAAAGGTGTAGCTGGAACTCCATCTGCCCCACGGTGTGTTTGCTTTAACCGCATCACACGGACCGTGAAGTTGGAGTCTGTTGTTACAGCCTTGCTGTTACGCCTCTAATCTCGTTGTAGAGTGCGGTCACGTCCGAGGTGTTGAGGCTCATTGGGGCTTCGCGTTAGTTATGTGCCATCTATATATTAAAAATGTTTTACTGCACGGTTAAGAAGTTAGGACATCAGAAGAGATGCCATCAGAAGAATAGCTTACTGTAGTGAGGTTGTTTGATGAGGGGTTGCAAATCTCAGAAATGCCAGTATGTCAGGAGGCAATGCCCCCTTGTTTGTAGTTTATTAGCTGGATGAGCTATCTTCGCGGTTTTATAGGCATACTTATATGATTTGGTTGGCTTTTGGTTGGCTTTCAGTTCTCTTGAGCTACCTGAACTTTGGACTGTGTGGAATCTGTTGTTGAATTTTCTCCAGTACAATGCACGACAACACACAATTTAGTTGAACCTAGTATAAAGCTTAAGATTTAAGTCTGGTTGCCTACATTGAATTCATCTCCTTTTTACGTTCGGTATGTTCTGGTGCTGTCCTCGTTAAGCCTGAGGGATTCATCTAATTGCTGTGACTGTGTGGTCACACCCTTGCACCTTGAACTTTCCCCCCTTCGACTTCGCATTTGTTGCGGAGGCATCAAAACGCTGTTTGTGCTGTCATGTGTTATTGCCGTGGTTATCGTTGCGCTGTTGCCTTGTCCGTGCTCTCTGAACAGCTCCAGTCATGTGAAGTATCTCCTGCAGGGGAGATGGCAGGCGGTAAGAATGGCCGGAAAAACACGTTGGCTTAGAAACTGAGAGATGCGACCAGGTGAAGTAGGACGTCGTGCTACATACTTTGGGTGTACTGCATCTGACTTGCTGTGTTAGGACATAGTGACTAGTTTTCCTGGTGTATTAAATAGGATGGTGATGTGGGAAGCAGATCACAGTCCATCCATGTCTTCCCATCCATAACACTGAGGAAGTGACAAAAATCTCTGTCCAAGGTGCTGAAGCTGTGTAGTTCACTCAGTTCATGTGTCTCTATCCATGGTCCTGAAATCACATGGCTCGTTCTCTGTGTGTTATACTGTCCATGCAGCACAGTGTGTACACACTGCATATCACTACCTCAGATAATATAAATGTGTTTTTCAAATTAAAAGATGACATGACATGACACGGCTTGACATGTCAATTCCCTCTGGTATTAGACACCTCCTCAAATCCTCAAATGCAGCCGACTTTCCAGAAGTGACTGAAACAAAATGTTCCAAATAGGAAGAAAAGACGGTTTTGGCAGTTTGTGCAGTTCCTTGTGCGAAAGCGTGCTAACACTGGTGATTTACTGTATTATTGCACACTCAGTGAAACTGCTGGTGTATGGCGGCAAGCAAACTGCGTTGTCAGGGAACGCTGACAACACATTTGTTTGTCAGCATTTAACAATTATAGATTTCAACAGATGGAAAAGTCTGCGTTTTATCACGCAGGAATCAAAGAGACTGATGTTTATCTCACTAGTTGTGCTGGGGATTACAGTGTGTGTTATGTGCCGCACATATGGACGTCTGCAGGTTACAGTCTTGAAGGCCTTTATGGTGAAGGAGTCCTGTTAATTTAAAAGTCCCATTTGCTTTTAAATCTAAACCTCTCTTAAATAAAATAAAATAAGAAATAATGTATAAACATTATCTAAATTCCCATGAAGGACTGAATCCAGCTGAAACCTTTTTAAATGGCACTTGTAGCTTTGCCCTAATGAAGCAATAAACCTCTCGACAGGCACACTAATACACCAGATAGAGCATTGCTTTCTCTTGAATTAATACTTATCTATGAAAGCCACATTTAAAACTTTACAATTATAACCTTAGTGCAATGAAACTATATATTACTACTCTTGGTAAAATAACAAAATCCTAAAAAAGTCCCTCATGCAAAGATTTTTAATAAGCTCCGTGCACAGCACGGGCTGACTGAAATCCAAATGAAGCTTTATGGCTCCTTTCCAAGTGAAATCTTGACAAAACACTATAAATCAGGGGCATTACCCTTAAAGTGCTGATGATGCGTTTCCACCACTCTGAAACCGTCCTTTTGAGGTTTGAGGACCTGGGGTGGAAAATGAAACTGACGACCCAAACTTTAATTATTTGGACGTAATGTGGAGTCATTATAAGTCGTCTGTGTCTCGGACTAATGTCTGTGACAGGCATGCGAAAGTCAAGGTTACATTAGTGAAGATTAACCGTCAGTCTTGGGCGCAATGATCTGTTGGCGTAGAGGGCGCCATTAAAGTGTCCGTTAATGCTGCGCAATTAATGCATCGAACGCATTAATCATGGATAACTGATCAAAGCAATTTTATGAACAGATCTGCGCTATTTATTTGCATCAGTTGATCAATACGTGCAATACAGCGATGGTCTCCTACTGACGGCGTGCGTGACCACTCTGAGACAGAGAGTCTTTGTCTGTTTGAATAATTTCCTTGTTCAGTGATTGCCGCCTCAAGTCTTTGAGCAGCCTAAATATTTCCCACTTTATTACTCATGAAGCACTACTGATTGTATTGCTCATATCTGGGCAGACTGGATTAAGGTAAAGCCCTTTGACTCTATCACTGTTGATTTCCCTCGAGGCATTCGAATGAACTTTAATGAATCTCCATTTTTTAGCGAAACCCTCGCCGCGAGGTGCTTTAATTTCGCATGCCATGGGCAATAAATGAGTCAAATGCGCAGACATATCAAATGACTAAAGGTGGCGGGTCAGTAGTTTTAAGGAATTTGTCTTGATGGATCTGACTCCAAAACATTTTTATTTTACTAAAGGAAAGGACTCTGTGGATTTCTTTCCAGTGAGTTCTGACGTCTTGTACCTAGAAAGCGGAAAGATAGAGGATAGACATATTTTTTTTGAAAGGCACGTATGTGTAGATATTGAACTAAACATAAAATGTCCAGATTTGACAACTAATATCAATAAAATACATATTTACACGGTCAGATTCTTTCTACTTTATTCAGCCTTTTCTGAACAGACACACAGCTACCTAAATGTATTTATAAATTTTTTCGTGTTCCGTGTCTTAATAAAACAACAGAAAACTTCATACATGATTCATACTTGTGTATCCACCTTCCGTTTTGCCGTTTACAGACGGCGCTTATTTCGTACGGGATTGAAAGAAAATGTTTAAGTTCAAAATGCCTCCAGGGAACTGCTGGAGGAAACAGAAATGCTCGATGTGTTTGGCAGTCTGTGCAGTTCTTTGTGGAAAAAGCCCGTCAGCATTGGTGATTTGCGGCATTATTGTATCGAGTCAGTGAAACTACCGGTGTATGACGGAAAATCATGTTGTCGGGGGACTGTGGAGAATCTGTGTTGGTCAGCGTTTAACAATTATGGATTTGAGCTGATAGAAAGGTCTGTGTTTAATGACCAGTAAAGGAAAGACACATTCCACTGCTCATTTTTGGAGGGTGAGTGTATGTGGCTCACAGTTCTGCGGGCCTGTTTGGCACTGTTCACTTCAGACTGGCCTCCAGCAAATTCACTCTGTATCACAGGTGTCAAACATACGGCCCAAGGACAGAAAGTGGTCCACCAGAGGGTCTAATCTGGCCCGCACTGACCCCGGATTTACTAAAATAAATGGACAGAACACAACACTGAGACCAAGTGAAACTAAACAGCAGAGACCACAAAGATTTCTTTATTAATTGTAAGCGGGAGTTGTTGTTACTTATAGGCTTTTATGTTACTGTTCTTGCCTGCTTGAGATCAAAGTGAGCTGCACGTGGCCCCCTAACGAACCGCAGTTTGACACCCCTGCCTTTTATTTTCCTGTCATACAATACTTTGCATATGGAAGCTGGTGAGATCTAGATGGAATCCCCAAGCTGCAGCCATCATTCATCACCAACCACATTTTCACGGTTCATGCGCAGAGAGGAGGTCTGATGTATTCTCACTGGTTCTGACTCCTTCTGTTCGTTTTTCCTACTGTTGCTTGTCATTGATGAGGAAAGTCAGGACTCACTTTGTCTGCTTCCGTGTCCGGCGTTGCCATAATTCTTTGAGTTTAAAATGCAAAAATCCGTAACTGAAATCTAATCAAACAGACAGCAGTAACCTGAGATTATTCGTCTGCATGACGCAACGCGGCTGCAATGAGGCCTAAAATCGAGCACATTCTGACGACTGGATTACGTCAGCGCTGAGTGAACCATCGGTGGCCGCTCTTCCACTGACCTCCGCAGAGCGCGCTAAGGTTACGCCTTAATTCAATAGTTGAATCGTTGGCAAGTTGAATTTTTTCCACTTCTATAATCGCGGCATGTCCTTGATGTCATTTATAGTCGAAAGGCAGTCGATAGAAGATACTACACGATTCCTTGTTTGAATGTTCACCCCACAGAAATTAAATCCTTTAGGCAAATTTCACAGTTCCTAAAATATTTTACGGTTACAGAGAGCGGTGCTTTTGTTCTTTTTAAAAATATTACATTTTTAACAATCTTTTAAGCTCTTGACAAACACAGAACCAATAAGATTTCCTGGAACCACGCTGTCAAAGCCGAAGGTGTTCTGTGGCAACACACATTCATATGCATCAGTATAATGCCTACAAAAATCTTGGAAGAACAGGAATGATAAATAGTGAACAGTCTTGTTTTTATATAGCGTCTTTCTACCTTTTGGTACTCAAAGTGCTTTAGACGCATCTATCCATGCGCTCACACAAGCACACACGCATTCGCACACCAGTGCCACGCACACGGAGCGTCGATATAATGCCTACAAAAATCTTGGAAGAACAGGAGGAGGAGGCGTTCTTTATTTCAAATGCGAGACTGACTCTATTTATATCTAATTCTCAGCATTTCATTTATTTACCGTCTCTCTAGGGATTGCTGCTCTATCATCTTGACCTTGACACAGCTTAAAAACCAGACGCGCTACAGAAAAATATGTCTGATTTGCATAGAATAGGCACCGTATAAAGAAGCATCTTAATGATTACTTCCACCTGTATTCACCCGCTGTATGCTGATGTGTTTCAACCATTATGACCTTAAGCTAAATAAATAAATAAATGAAAAGCTGAGCGTCAAAATATATATATATATTTTTTTTTCCCCTGCATTTCCTGTGTCTCTTTTGAAACGCATTAATTTTTACAGATGCTGAACCTCGCTGTAGTTTGAACAAACCCCAGCATTTCTGTTTCTTTAGAAAGCACTTACTTTTCAATCAGATAACTTCATAGAAAATGATCATTTCGCCGACTTTCAAGGCTGAGAATGCGGAATTGATTGTGCTTTTTTTTTTTTCTTGCTTTTTTTTTTCCGCGGCACATTTGTTTATCTCAATGGAGTAGAGACCGGTCACGGTGACAGCATGTCAATTCCGAGATCAATTGTTCGCTCCTTGCCTCTGGCCTTTGCATTGCATTACCATAGTAATGACTTTCTGACCCTGCGTCTTAAAGCGGGAATCTACATGCAGAGCTGTGGAGACAAATGGGGTACCTGAAACTCATTTGAGGTGTGTAATAGATTATACTGTACAGGAGTTAGTATATTCACATATCAAGTGTCATTACTTACGTGCACCACTGAGTGATTATAATTGACTGAGAAGGTTGCGGCCTCAAAGTGTGTTGCTGTTGAATGTGCAATGTTGTTGTCGCTCCTGTTTTTGTTGTTGTCATTACCGCCCCATTCAGTTACGTGCTTGTATTTCCTCTCAGTTTTTTGACACTGAACTCTAATAAGTTTTCAAAACTTAAAACGTAAAGTGATCCGTTTGCCCCAACTTCTCTAGAGTTTTGTCTGTGTCATCAATGTTCATTTAACTCGTGTCTTTTAGTTCTGAGATGAAAAAAAAAAGTAACGGGGACGGAGGAAGATTTGAAATGCTGCGAAATATAGAGGCTGCTGCAATTTTCGCATTCTTTTTAATTCGATAGAGCTATTACAATAAATTGATGATACCTTTGAAACAAGGCTCCACAAAAGAGGATTAAAGCCCGCTATTATGGCGTCAGCAAAAATATTGCCTCCATAAGTGTAATGGATGGGTGGACTGTAGAAGGAAGGAATGAATTCCAAAGAGGCTGTTTTTGGTGGATCGAGCTTTAATTTCCTCCTTTCTAAACGGCCGAAATAAAATAAATGTTAAATTTGTGGCGAGATTTGAGTTCAGCTTTCTGAAGTTTATATAAACTTTAAAACTTGCCATTAGTCATCAAGATTAGAACATTCAATTAAAATGGCAGTTAATAAGAATATGGTTACATTTATCTTAACTCTCAACATTAACTTAATTGTGAGTTCATTTGGCGAGATAAAATTAAATGGATAATGTAATGTAATAAGTTGTTTTCATATATAATTGGTTACAACTTCTCTTCAGGTTGAGTTTATTCTCATTTTTAAGGCAGCAGGTGAACTTTTGTTTCTAAGTAAGTTACTCACTTGAAACGGTTTGGTGTACTTATGAGTACGTTGCGGTTCTTTATCTGTGTAGTGTCACTTTTTTGCACATAAGAGAACATATGTAGGGTTTTAGCCAACCAGAGAAAATCCACTCCAAATTGTTTGTGCGCTTTTAGCAGCTGACTGGCCATGGAGGAAAAGCTAAATAAGATGGGCACCTTTTCTCTGGATTCAATATGTAAATTAACAAAATTCACCACGGTGGACTGAGTGCATCCCATCTGGGAGCCTTATGAGACAAAAGACCAACATCCAGCCAGCACGCACCTTGAGTGAATAGTAATTTCGAAAAAAGATGGTCCATCGGTTTCAAATGACATCCAGCGTTGGTTAACCAGATTGAAGAAAGTGGTGGCCACCCAGGAAAGATGACATTAAGTTTGGAGGTGAATCATGTTAAAAATGCTAAATAAACATGTAGACAGATTAAAAGATCTCTTTACTCTCTTCGCCGTCTAAAAGTGACAATGGCGGCGCACCAACCGAGGACAATTTGATCAGAGTAAAGCAACCGCTCGACCAGGAGACTACATCCCTTAAATGAATGCCATGCAACATTAGAAAAATCCAACACTGAGCTACTATTATATGAGATTCCATTTTTCTTTTAGTCTAGATATTTCTCAAAAATGTTTTTCCTTTCCAAACAGGGCACCCTGCAGGTTTTGGAATTAGGATGCCAACCATTAACCAAATTCCCCCGTTTGCATCTGGCTGGGAGTCCTTGTTTCATACCATTCCTCACCTTTTAATTTCCAGACAGCTCCTTATTAATGACAACAAACTAAACGTACCCCGAAGAAGGTAGACGGTTCGTTTCAACCCAGTGAAACTAGGACAAGCTCTTGGTCCTCTTGGTGATTGCATTACCTTTCATTGTAGAACAAACGTGCGCATATTGTCTTGAGCAAGGCAGCAGTTGTAGGTAGGAAACTGCTTTTGCGTTAACATCCGAGTCTACGCGAACGATGGCAGCAGCCATCCCCAGCAGGAGCCTGACACAGGCACACTATTAGGCAGATGGCCATAATGTTAGGCCTGATCCATGTACATGTTTCACCGAATGGGCACAGAGCAAACATGGCAATAGTTCCAACATTTAGCCTCTCAGGAGCTCAGTAACGCTGTATGAAATAAGTCACGTAGTGAGTTTCCATGGGAGCTGTCATATAAGCAGGAACACTTTGTATAGTTTGGACAGTTGACATGTTGGCTGAGAGCGGGGAGAGAGACCCTAATTAACAAATAAATAAATAAACAAATAAGTAAATGGATCCCCTATTCACAGATGGCTGAGAGCCTGCCATGCAAAATGTCCCTCAGGAATGCAACTTGTCGCCAGTGCCAGGCAGATACTTGGCATTGTGAAAACTCTCAGCAAGCCTCATTTGCCCGCCCGCCACCCCGTGCTCATATACACGGTCACGAACCGTGCAGCCCCGGCTGGGTGAAGGTAAGTCCTTCCTCTGCAGAGCAGGGTGAAATGGTCAGGAAAATGGTCTCGCCTCAGTTAAAATCTTTCGTGACGTGCAGGAAGGAAGAAAAAAAAAAATTGGTCTGTGGCGGATATTGAGTCTTAACATGAGCTACTGATACACAACAGCTGGATGGAAATTATTGCCGCTGTTGAATAAAAGTCAACAACCAGCTCCAGAGACAACCAAATGTTATGGGGGATTTTATTGCACTGTTTCCAGCAGATTTAAAGTCTCATAAAACCTTCTTATTCTCATTGCGTTGTAATATTTCCCTAAACATTAAATGACAAATTCTGTTATTTCTTCAAAAGACGAATCATTTGCTCCGTGCCGCTGATCGGCTGAGCAAACAAGTGATATCGTTGATCAGCCAGACTCTCTGCTTTGGCTGAGTAGCAGAGAAGATTGGCAAAAAATTGCTTTCTTGTAATTTTAACAGCTTAACCGATTATCTGTCTGCGCTCTGTTTCACTTGGACAGTAATATCTGACGGTGCGTTGTCCCTGTGTCTCCGCTACCTGTTGAGGGTGAGCGACTGGAGCTGTATTTTCCGGGGCGTCCGGAGCCATCACTTTGTGTCGCCCTAAACCAGAACGACTGGCTGATTGATTTTCCTCTGGCAAATCGATGCTGTCCTTACCCGTCCAGTCAGGGTGAAAGTTACAAAAGAGCTGTTTTAAGGGAATGCTCACCTCAAAATTGAAACTCTGTCGTTTGCTGCTCACCCTGATGCAAACTGATTATCCAGTGGAGTTTGTGTGGTTACTAAACACACCATTGGTCATTAAACCATCGCAAGTCAACTGTAAAATGCTCCCTCTTTGACAGTGTCATGTTTTGGACTCCCTCACTTAACTCCTTAATAACCTATTGCTGCATTACCCCTTTAATATATACACTCAATAATGTCTTGTCCATCAGACCTGACATTATGGTTGGTGGACACCAAATACTGCACATCACGACAAACTCACCATACCCACCTTGAAGCATGGCAGTGGCAGCATCATGCTGTGGGGGCTCTTCTTGGGAAATCCTGATCCTGAAAGACCTACGATTTAATTTCCCAGGACAGCAATGGCTCAAAGCGTACAGTAAGAGCTAAGTCAATATTTAGCAGATACCGACTGACATTTAGCAATAGCTTGTTTACATTATATTATGTATATTCCATCAATTGACTTTTTTTGTTTTTGACAAAAAATTCACTTGCTGGCAAAGATGTTGATGTGTTTCTCGAACGCAGGTTTTGTTCTTTGAAGCAGATTCCAGGTTCCTTGCAGCCAAATGATTAAAGTGTACCCAAAGTTCCTTGTTTTTCTCATTAATTTGTTTCTGTCACCGGCATTTATCGAACTATCGTGAGTCTCACTGCACGGATCACCTGTTAGCAACCAATTAGGCCACCGCTGCAGCAACTTTCTTTTATTTTACAGTCATGATATTTGATTTTTTTTTTTTTGGGTTTGGCAGTTCAGTAACAAACCAGTTCCACTGGTGCTGGAAGCATAACAATGTTAATTTCCTGTGTGCCACAGGAAACCCTTCCTCTGAAAGATGCAGCAGACAGTGGGTGGTTAGAACAGTAAATGAAAGCTTTCGGAAAGCTTTGATTTACTTCAGTTCTGTGTTGAACTACTCTTCCTGAAGGTACAGTGGCTTGATAACAGCCTTGTGTTTGCCAGTGTCTGCATGTTTCCAACCATGAATAGAAACCACATCGATAGCACTTTGCCAAAAAAGCCAGAGGATTCATTTCTGTTTTTTTTAGAACTTAAAAATTCATTCAACATTTTTTTTTTTTTTTTTTGATGGGATTATCCTCATTGTTCCTTCATGCAAGTTTAAAATTACAGTTCTGGCCATGAAACTAGCTGTGGTCTAAACTAAATGAAGCCCCGGTGGCAATGTTTCAATCCACTAATGAAGCGGGTTCAGTGAATGACAATGAGTACACCTTTACTCATCTCAAATTCAACAGCACGTATAACCCAGGGCTTGTCTTCACAGTGTCATTAAAGAAATGTTCTTGTTTGCCGAAAATATTGAACAGTCTCATTACAAGTGCATTGCGGTGAGACTAACCGAGCACTATAGATACTTTCCAGCTGTGCCTTGATGAATATGGAATACATTTAAATTACCATAATAGCTCAGTTTTACTGAGCAATTTTTTTTCATTACAGTCAACTTAATATTTAGTGATAAATTAATATTAACTATGCCACGATGTTGCCACCGGTTCTGCATAAACTATGGCTCGCCGTCCTCCATTGGAAATATAAGGCTCAGGAACGTTCATGCTCAAACTAAATGCATTTGTTTTGTGCTTCTTCTGGGCTTGAGATGTTCTTTGAGAAAGAAAAAGTTTTATACTGCGCAAGTAATTGATTGGGGGGGGACAGTTCAAAGCAAAATTTTTAAAATTCAATATGTTTTAGTGCAATGTGAAAATAAAAAGATTTCAAATGCTTTGCTCTTGGCAATCTCTTTCAATTTTGATGCAATGTTTCAGCAAGTCTTGACGCAACATGATGGCGGCTGGAGTTTTTTTTTTTTCCACCAGCAACACAATACTTTTTTTTTAACGAATAAATCTGCATAAAATAGGAATCACTTTTATATGTATGGTGCATACTGAATTCACAGTATACTATGATAGATGAGAATTGATTTTGCTTCCTGTAATGATGATCATTAAAAAAAATCCAATATGTTTCTCCCCGATTCATGCATCACTTGAGCATCTTAGAAACAGGAGATAACAACATGGTAAATAATTTCCTGCTCTCTGATGCAAAGCTTTATTATTTTACTGCGTTTTAAATGTATTTTATTTTGATCCACGTTTAGTGACCTCGTGGGAGTTCAGAGAACGGTTTGCAGATTGCCGTCTCTGCGCCGGCTTCCACAGGAAATGAACACAAAAATGAGAGAGAAGAGAGGACAAAAAAAAAAGCAGAATTGCATTTTATAAATAAAAAAAAATAAAAAAATACCACCTCACAAGTTTGAGAAGGTAACTGCTGTTTCAGTTGATGAAAAATACGGACCATGTAGCAGGTGAAACTATAGAGGCAGTAAATATTCAATTGGCGGCAGCTGGGGAAGTGATGTCTCCCTCCATTTCAGTTTACAGCTTGCCTTTTCTCAGCTGATTGTTCCGGAATAACGGATGTTTCAAATTACACAGACTTTTCGTTTAGGTGAAACACAGAGAGTACTTTTTTTAAACTGCTTGACTTCTGTTGCCATTCTGCATAACCGCATTCCTTGGCTTTACAGTGCGTCATCTGCTGTATCATTTGCATATGTCAATGTTGAAACTAAACATACATATTAACACACTGATCAGGCATAAAACTATGACCAGTCCCTTATATTATGCAGGTCTGTCTCGTTCCTTCAAAACATCAAAGAATGGACATGGGCCTTCTGATGTTGTCCTGTAGTGTCTGGCAACGCAGCGTTGTTAGTGGGGGGCCTTTGAGTCCTACAGGTTGAGGGTAGGGGCCTTGGTGGATCAGGCTTGTTCCAGTGCATCCCACAGATACAGTGAATTTGTAGAACTACTACTGAATTTGTTTTTCATGTTTTCTGAGTTGCTCTCAAACCATTTTTGTGTGTGTGTGTTGCCTGTGTCGGGCTACATCCTGCTGGGAATGGCTGCTGCCATCAAAGAGCGTCATTGCTGTGGGGTGGGGGTGCCTGGTCTGGTCTGGGTACATGTCTAAACAACCTCATAGGCTCAAACATTTTCCTAGCAGAACATTTTCATTGTCATAAGCTGGTCAGTGCTATTCTACTTATCTGAAGTTCCACCATCCCAAATATTCCACAGCGAAACAAGCAAAACAGAAAGCCATTGCTAGTGTATGGTCAGAAATATCCAACATTTCAACAAGACTCAAGCACGCTTCTTAGATTTTTGGGAATTGTGAGTGGAAAGATGAGCTGCGTGAGTCAACATACGATTTGCTTCCCTCTGTGTCATGGTTCTTCCTTCTTGTCCTGTCTTACTTCTCGTGTTTTCCCCAATTGATTGGTTTTATTGGTTTCTCCTTGCATGTCCCGCCCTCATTAGTTTCACCTGTGTCTCGTTAGACCCTATGCCCATACACGCATATATATAGCCCTGCCTTGTCTTCTGTTCTCCATTTGTCTTACACTAGTGCTTCATTGCGTATCTGTGTCCTCATCCTAGTTTTTGTTCTTACCTGATTCTGGAGTAGTTCTTTTTGCATATCCTGCCTTTACTGCAGCACATTTTGTTCCCTCATTTGTGAGTTCCAACTCCGGTGTCCCCTTAATGCCTTGCATTTGACTTCTACATCACCAGAAACTGTGACACTTGCTCGCCTTAGATTAAGATGTGTTCAAAGACTGTTTTGTAGACCATTGGCAAACTCTGACTTTCATTAAAATCCTGTGGTTTTGTGCCACCGCGTCACCGCTAGTCTCACGCCAATATGACATTTTATAGCCTATTTTTGGATTCTCACTCACTCGATCGATTTATCCTTTACACTGCGTCATCAATGTGAGCTAGTCCGTGTTCCACTCTTGCTGGCTTGGCGGTGGAATCCTGATGCAAATTATGAATTCTATTTCAATGCAGCTTTGAGCGAGGCAGCCCAGCCTATTGTGTGCAGCCTCCCAGGTCGATCTCCACGGCCGTCTTACATTAAATAAATATTCTGCTCAGAGTCTGAACTGTGCGACCTCTCCTTTTATTTATTTTTTTTAACCCAAGTCGTGGGAACTATAGAGTCTGATTATGCTTCGGCCTGTGGTGGCACACACATTAGTGAACACCTACAGTGACTTTCGGTGCCATTGATTTTCACTTGTGCGCACGCCTCTGTTTCTAATAGGCAATCTCAGCTACCACAAGGAAAGGCGCATCATATTAACAGAATAATTCATTTATTGCTTTTCACCCGCTGTTATTTATTTATTCTATGTGAGGTTTAAGGCACGAGGGATGATCCTCGCGGTGTTTAACTCTATCTAAATGGAACATCTGACGGCAAACTATAGACTACACATCTGTGCATTTGATAGAAACATATTTCAGCAGAGTGGATGGGTAAAGATAGAAATTTTCATGTTGTTCGTCTATGGAGTGTCACACGTGGCAAAGCGTGTATATATATGTATATATATATATATATATATATATATAAATATATATATATATTCTGGTTATGATTACATTCGTGCCGCCCTTTCACCATCTACTGCGCCGCTTTAAAAATGACACTTTGCTGAGGGACAACAATCAATAGTACGCATTATGCACGCGGTGGATGACTGGGGAACAGCTCAAAGTCACTCGGACTTGCTGGAGACAGGGGAAACAAAAGCGTGACAAGTTTGTTGATTCATTCCACTCGGGACCCTCCTTGACTGTTGGAGTTCAGGACGGGATTAATGGCAATATTCTGTAAGAGTCTGGATTTGCAAAGCCTGTGCGATATTATAAGAAAGTATAATATGGAGCAGAGTTTGACAAGAGAAAATAAAAGTCAGTTTGCTTGACAGGAAATGGAAACCATCTCAGCATCCATCTTTGGTTCGAATGCATCATAAAGTGTTTAAGTGAATTTAGTAAATAACGTTGACTATCTTGTGACAATACAATATTCTGCTGGGAAGCTTTCGGGACTTGGCTTCCAAATTCACTAGATCCCGAACTCAACCCCCCTCGTGACCGTGTCAATTCCTTAATGAATCCCAACTGATTTGGAGGCACAGGGGAGACCTACACAAGATTAGACTGGTGGTCATAATGTTGTGCCTGATCAGCATGAATATTATTTGCACAGTCGTGAAAAAACTGACAGTGAAAGCTCCTGGCTGAAGTATTGATATTATTGGAGCTTTCCTGTGCAACTCAATGCATCTAAGTAAGAAAGCTCACAGAAGACATGTGGCGTCGGTCCATATTGGTGAAGGCTGCGTTGCGAAACATCAAGCTGCTTTAAATGACACCGTCTTCAATACGTATTTAACTGATTTAACTTCCACACAGACTCAAGTATTGACAGGCTTGTGGTTTCAAGCCACTGCTAGCATATGTAGTTTGCGGTACTTTTTGTGGACGTCATTTTAATCTGTTTAAACTTGAAAGAGCTAGTGAGAAGAAGCTGTTTCACATGCCGTTGGATCTATAAATCGACATTCATGTCCTGCATATATATTAACAATATTGTACATATGCTCCAGGGCTCAAAACGTGATGCAAAGTCCATCCACTTAAGTCTAAACGTTAGCTCTAAGGCAACTGAAGGCAAATGTAAAGCATTTCACAGTAGTTGCCTTTCTCTCTCTCTTTTTTTGGACTACTGCAAAACTTTTGTTCGGCTATAATAGCTCTGAAGTTCATTAAGTTGTCTATTGCAGGTGCTGTATGAATTATGAACCAAAGGGCAGTTCATGTTTTAGCTTGTGCTACTGATATTTTCCTTCCCTGCAAGTGACTAGACTGAAAAATATTGTTAGAACCTTGAAAGCAAAGGAGCGGGCGCGGTTAAGATAGATTAATGTCTGCGGTTTTCCAATGAGATGCTGTGGTCATAGTTCACAAGCTTTGTTTTGTCCGTGTAAATTTTTGTACGCACACATTAAAACTCGCTGGTACTACTGCGCCAACTCTTCCCCTTGCAAGCAAATTATCCGTCTTGGGAAGGGGCGAGTGAGAGACATCTCAACAAATTTGCACTGAATATGCCACAAAATCCAAAACACATTTGACCTGGATGAAAAGCTTCCTCTTCCTAATAGCTCACACTCAACAAGCAGCCGTACAAACAGCGATAAGTCAAAACTGTGTCAGGAACTTTCCTTCTGGGCCTCACCTTTTACTGTGATGGATTGTAGCCGCTGAGTTATGATCTGTCACAGCCGAGAATTTTTGATTTTTCCTGAGCTGCATTGGGTCATGCCCTACTGTCACTGTCTGCGTGAAATATTGATGGCAATTATCTCAGATGCTGGTGGCCACAGCGAGATGGTGGGCGTCTCGGTGACAACTTCTTACATCTGCCGCCGAGGTGGCTCTAGCTTTCTGCTCAGGCTGTTTTTTTTTTTTTTTCTTTTTGCCGCGGTTCATTTGTACCGTCTTCCCGGAGAATCACTTGTCAATTAAGAACAGTGTGGGTGGTGCTGCTTTGTATTCTTCTTCCTGTCTCTTGATGAAGTTTATGTTTCTGTGGGTGGCAGCGTTCTTTTCATTGTCTCTTCAGCATGTGTGGCTATTCCTGCTCAGGATAAACATGTCACCTCCTGCTTCAGTTCATGCAAAGCTGTGTACTGTGTGTTGAAAACTAGGTGTTATGATGAGAATGTGAGCTGTGTAAAAGTTAAATCACCAGAAACGCTGGAATGGTGCGGGATTCAGTGCAGAATCTAAGGACCAGAATGGCAAAAGAAATGATTTATAAGCAGATTCAGTTTGTACTTTAAGAATGACAACCAATTATGTTACATGTAGGCTAGACCATGATGAAGAATAAAAGAAGGATAACAATTACCTTAAGGATTTTAAAGCTTATGTAGTATACTTTTCCACCTGATAGAAATTATAGCAAAACCTAGTTATAAACAATTTAATTGTAAATCCAAGAACATTGTGTTACTGTTTTGTTTTATCATTTTGCTCATTAAACAAAGAACACTTTCAAAAATGGAAGTATTAATAATTTATTTTCACCAATTAACAAAACGCAGTGAATGAGCAGAAGAAAAATCAAAATCAAATCAATATGTGGTGTGACCACCCTCTGCCTTCAAGACAGCATCAATTCTTCTAGGTCCACTTGCACACAGTTTTTGAAGGAACTCAGCTGGTAGCTTCTTCCAAACATCTTGGAGAACTAACCACAGAATTCCTGTGGATGTAGGCTTCCTTAAATCCTTCTGTCTCTTCATGTAATCCCAGGCACGCTCCATGATGTTGAGACCAGGGCTCTGTGGGGGCCATGCCGTCACTTCCAGGACTTCTTGTTCTTCTTTACTCTGAAGATAGTTCCTAATGACCTTGGCTGTATGTTTGGGCTCTCAGCCCGCCTGACTTTTGTATTGGGATTTAATTATGGGGCGTGAAAAAAGACAAACTCTGTTTTGTTGTGCACAAATTCAACTCCATGGATGTCAGAGGAGCTTTCTGCTGTCTAAGCTGCATAGCCATGCCCAAGCAATATGAATGGTCCAGCATCTCTTTTCCATAATCAGACCTAGATTTACCCTCAAATGTCTCAAGAAAATCGCAGTTCAAGCTAAATTCCAGCTTAACAAACAACACTAACCTCACTGGTACATTAAAACAGCCTTATTCCCTCATATAACAAACAAAATTACAAGTATCCACAAACTCCACAACTACAACAAAGAACATTATGACGGTGTGTTTCCCACTTGACTTGCCATTTGGATGCATAATGGCCCATACTGGGGAAACACATATTGAAAATCCCCATCTTTTATAGAGATAAAGAATGGAGGAAGCTGCGAATGGCAACATTCTGCTTGCCTCGACGGTCCTGGCTCGTCCTATGACTTTAACGAACGGCCGAGAAAGCAAATTCTACTAAAAAAAAAAAGTTGAGGAAACTTGTGTTTGCTCGCACACAGGCGCACGAAAACACACACGCAGGCCGGAGGTCAAAACAAAGTAGTAACGCCGGAGGAAAAGATTAGAATGACAAAGGAGAATGGCACTGAGTCGGGAGAGCTGCAAGGAGGAGGAGGAGGACAACGGAGATGGAGACGCTAAATAATGACTCTCTTGTGGATAAAATATAACCTCTGCCGAAAGAGGGAAGTAACCATAACATTTTAAAAGGCAGTGTGAGGAAAAAGAAAACATGGCGTTCAGACTGTAAAATAACCCCTAAATCAACATTTTATTTTACTCAGTGCGATACAAACCAGCATGAGCAGCGTCCCTCTGAAAGCCTCTGCATAATCACATTTCCTGTCAACATATTCCATCCCGATCATAATATTCATTTTATGTAAATTTTTAAAGTTAACATATGATTCAAAACAGAGCCGGCGTGGATGGAAATCGGGGCAGGAGGTTCTTTATTCATGCCAGCAATTATTTCGTATGAGATTCACATATTTCTTTAATATTTTGGATGGAAGCTGTGCACATGCAGGTTTAATAGCAGACAGACACTCCAGGCTGAGAGCATCTAGTGCCTTTCATCATCATAAGCCCCATACTGCAGCCTGCACTTAGAGAACATAAATGAATTGGTGCCTGCAAATAAAAAAAAAAGAAAGAAAAGCATAATTTATTTATTTATTTGTTACTAACTGGGGATCTACCGTAATATTACAGCAAAACCAACATAAATGCGAGAGCCTGCAATACATTGAAGAACTTTTACTTTTAATTAATGAACACTGTCCATATATTGCTGAAGGCAGGTTAAAAGAAGGTCAGCCCTCTATTGTCTGCATGTCCAACAGGAGTAATAAGGTTATTAATCCCCTCACGTGACCCGGGAGTAATGAATGCTCAGTCGCACTGCTTTCAAATGTGAAGAGGAGCCGGGCTATGACCCTCGAGTCCTATGCCACCGGCAGGGAGGTGTCGTCAGGAAAAAAAGAGGCTGTGGTTGGGAAAAGCTGAAACAACTGATCCTGCATGGGGGAAAAAAAAAAGTTTCAAAACCGGTATTTGGCTTAACACTAATGGAGATTGGCTTATGACAAAAGAATCGGCGCAATTATCTGAAACACAATTTTATTCGGAAACAATGAAAATTTGCAGAATAGGGGAAGAACAAGCGGACCTTGAACCAAATTTAATCGTGCTAATGTTTTATTTTTTTCTTTAGTGGGCTTTGTGGGTATATTTGGAAAGCATCATAATAACATTCAGGCTAACATTCAGATGAAATGCCTGCTAATGTTTGACAATTAGTTTGGATATGTCAACTTTAACTTGCAGGAAATCTAGTGGATCTCTGAAATGACAGAAATGTACATATGTGCACGATGTATGTCAGCTGTTTATTTTATATTCGTATCATAGGAGAAAAAAAAAATTACTCGGCAAAAGATGAGTGTCTCATCACGCGAGAGCGCCTCTGTTTGACGGCCCTGTAAAGTCAGCCGATGCTAATCTGCACCTCCCGAATTCTCCCTCTGCGACTCAACGTGGTCCTCTGTGTCACTTCAACATGATTAACCGGTGACCTAACACATGACCTCCCATAATTGCCAGTATTAGCCCACCCAGGTGCAGACCCCTGACATGACCATGTGGACTCCATAGATAGGCCCCCACTTGGCAACTGGAGACCAAAACAGAGCCAGAGCGAAGGAATTAATAATATTGTAATAAAGTGTAAAAAAAAAAAAAAAAAAAGGAAAGGAAAAAAAGAAGCTGTGATATTATGCATGCGCGGTGGGAGCACATTTCCCCGTCGCGGTTAAGCCGCTTGTCAGCTCCACCCTCAGCAGAGCGGGGTGGTGGGAACGGTGAGCCTGTCTGGATACAACAACAACAAGGTCAACTGCCGTTTAGCGGCGCAGCATTACTCGAATGCCAGTGAAACACATCCCTCTGCCCAGGCTGCTGACCTTGTCTTGTTTAATGAAATGTAGTGACCATGCGTAACTTTGCAGCCTGTTACACAGTCCATAGACTCGCCTGCATGTGAGCAGCACCCACTGTGCTTCCTGCCCACTAGTCTGTGATAACAACCTGTGTCACAGAATGTAGCATGGGTAACGCTGACATGTAAGGGAAGTGTTTGACGTTTTGAAATGTTTTAAAATGAAAATGTGTCCGATGCTGAGGGAGAGAAGAGGTGTAGTCGGCACCGCTGCTGCTCACTAATCAGATGTTAAAAGACCAGTACATGAATGTTTTAACCTGCTTATTAATAATGCTGAGAATATACTTTTAAGAATACCCACTATGCTTTTCAAATACAATTCGTCTTCCTTGACATCTTCTTTACTCTGGAAACGTGCCCACACATACCAGAGAATAAGCGCTGCCATACTGTCATGTGTGTACTTGACAACAGGAAGCAATCCGATTTGATTTTGATTGAACAACTCAGTCCAAACTGACAATTAATCCGCTCACAATTGGGTCAAAAATGCCTCTGCACCACAGTTAGCACCTTCTGTTCAAGCGGAACGAACGGCTGATTGAACTGAAAGTCTTACTTTAAAAAGGATGTGAATTATTCATCTCTTCATCTCAGCGTTTCCTTATCTTGAGTTCCAGTGGAACAGATTCATGGAAATGGTGCTTTATTTGTTTTTTGTTTTTTTTATTTCTTTCTTTTTTTTTTTTGTTGAAAAAATGTATAACACTTAATTAGTAAGCTTAGAACCTCTGGTATAGGTGAAGAGATTGCCCTCGTAACTCTCCTGTTTCCAGTCTTGGCTAGGCTACACTAGGCTAGCCTAGGCTAGGCTAACTGTTGACTGGGCTCCATTAATCTACTCTTGTAAATTTAAGCCAGAAAATTAAGAAAAATCACAACCTGTCAAAAAAATTTCGACTCCATTGAATCCATTCAAACAACATTTATGTGTGACATTTTCCTGTACTGCAAAACAATTTGTTAAGCATGATAAGACTTTAAAGCAAACGTATGATCTTTAGTTTCATCCTGGAGTTCCTCAAGGACGCTGAAGACGTCCGTAGATTTGTACAGCGCTGAAAGTTCGAGCTGAAGCAGCAGTTTCACTTAGAACCGTTGTCCTCTCTACAGCTCTTAAATTCTTTGGCCTATATGCTCTTGAGTCAAATGATGCCGCCGTTTATTCACAAGTGTTAAGTGCTACATTTGATGAATGTTATAGAATTCTTCTTGTCCAGGTTCTTCTGACCACTGGGGGGCCTCGCCTTCACGTCCCCTGGGCTCTCCCCCCGCTGGTGTGGCAATCCATCAATGGATGTCGCCCGTGAACATCATTCAAGCATAAAGCATATATAGTTACCTAAATAGCCAATGAAGGAGGTGTTGACCAGGCTGGATGAATTTAATTAATTATGGATTATGTAAATTTTTAGAAGAGAGGCATGTTTGTTCTTGTGAGCTGATATTTTTACATATTTTTTTTCTCTGAACAGACAGAGAATGTTAGCCATTAACATCTGCACGCCTAACTCCAATCATGAGAAGAAGCAAAGACTAATTACGCCAAATATTAAGTATGAACCATTGATTAAATCAGATCTCGGCGCCAAACAATGAACTCTCTGCTGCTGCCGCCGCCGCTGTCACCTTCCGCCTTTTGAGATGTGAATATTCCCACGACATGTGCCTCATCCCATTGCAGCATTAGCCTTGAGAAGCAGTGGGGGAAAAAAAAAATAATAGTTTGAATGTAATGTAATTTTGCCCAGCATGTCAGCCTCATTGATGGGTGCATCCATCATTGTCAGCGAGGGCTGCATCAGTGCCTGCCCCAAGGTTTCGCCAAAGGATACTTGAATTGTGAATGTCTCACTCAGGTGTCTCAAGTCATTGCGGGGAGGAAAAGACAAGTCTAAGTGGAAGTGGCAGGGAACACCATGCCCTGCTTATTTTGAACGAGGAATATCTTAGAGTCTGGGAACAGCAATGATACAGACACGCGGGTTATGAAATACCCACAGATGGGGGGGAAAAAAAAGTTTAGATTTGCTGCGCCGTGACGTCACGAGAAACTTTCAAGTTTGGGTTTTTATGTAGTGTGGGTGTCAAGGTAAGATGGAATATTTCCATACCATGCACTCGGTGAGCAGGCTCATAGAAGAGGGGGGGAAAAAAGAAGGTCTGTCTGTGTTTTGTTTACTGTTGACATTTAAGCTGGGTAATGGCTAAGCCCGTGGTATTCAGTGGGATGCCATTTTATCATATTTCATTAGCATGGCTCATTAGGATCAGATGAAGGCTCCGGATCAGGCGGAGATTCCCGGCCACTGAGTGATGTCTGTGACTTCTCACCCCCGCCCCCCCCACCTCAGACTTCAAGTAAAGTGAAAAAGCATCAAAGGCTTTTTATCTGCCTTTCATCATGTGGAGGTAGGCAATCTCACAAACCAGTCAATTAGAGCTTATTACGGCCATCGCGCCGCCGCTGTTCCACATGCAACCATTTAACAGATAGCTGTGCGCGTGTGTGTGTGTTTATACCGCGTTGTGTTTTATTCATTTGAGTTTATGACATTATCGATGCTTTATGGTTATTGATCAAAACCGGAGAGTGTTGTGTTGGGGTCACATTTGTGGCCTCGGGCCGTTGCACAGAATGGAATGCGTTTGGCTTCCCGCAAATCCCACGTCAGCCTCGATTTTCGTGACGGGAAGGGAGGACGCGAAACTAAATTAACCCCCGGCCCCGGCCACCAACCCACCGCCCGCAAAATTGCTTGAAATAATAAAGAGATGAAATGATCAAGCGTTTGCCTTGCATGGGATTAGTATTATCAGGGGATGTCTGTCAAAAAGATGTAGTAGATTTACAAGTAGCAGGTATGGCAGCTCCTCCTCGTGGGATTGTACTAATCAACTCTTCATGATTATTATAAATCACTTGATCACCTTGGGGAATATTAGCCCTCAGCACATACAGATTCCCTCACTTTAGTAGCTTGTTTTGATGCACTTGTGCCGAGCATAATGAGGATAACTTTAAAAGAAGCACACCAATTCCTTTAAAGAGGCCATATTATGCTTATTTCAGGGGCTTTTGAAATGATGTTGGACCCCAGCGCTGCACTGTTGAAAAAATCGATCACATATGAGCGGTCTGTATGCTCCTCTGTTCTGCCTGTTTCCTGCTTTTTTCTGAAACGCTCAGAAACGCACACACCTTCTCCACCGGGCCCTCTCTGCTGAGATTGGTCAATGTGCCGAGGGGCCATACGTCTTGAACCCGGAATCTGACCCAGTCACCATGGCCTGACACAAAACTTCAGCAAAGTCTCTAACTGCTATCTACTGTGTGTGCCCGCTGCTTGTATTTATACTGAGAGCAATTCTTTAACCACAGTTCAGACCAGAGCTAGGTGAGTCGCCATATATGGAGCTTCCCCTGAATTCGTGATGTAACAAAATGAAACTTTTGAAAATAAAAAAAAAAACTCCAAATTCGAGTGCTTCCAGCGGCGTATATAGCTACCTGAAACCACCCTGGGATTACTCCAGCACACGCCTACCTCATGATATAACACATCCACGTCCTCTAGAACAAGTATCCAAAATTTTAAACACATTCGTGAGTCTGAAAAGCAGGAAAAGGTCCCCTTTAAGGTGGAGCAGAACATTTTAAACGTCTGCGTCTTAAATTAGAAATGGACACGCAGCATTTTCCCATCCAACTTTTTTTTTTTTTTTCTCCGCACTTCACCACGGCCGTCCTCCAGCAGAGCCAGCGTGTGTCGTCCCCTTTGATGAATGTTAATGTGCCCTCTGCTGGTTCGTCAATTTCTGGGACTTTGGTCTTATATTGGTTCCACCTTGAACTGGTTTCTCGGCCCAGTGCGAGACAGGAGGCAGATTAATGCCACTTCTTTGAAATCTCAGTCACATAGCAGAGCAGCAGCAGCAGCAGCGGCGGCGGCGGCGCCAGCTCAACCATGGAAATAAGTCTAGAGTTTGCCATCTGTCACTGACTAATGTCCGAGTCCAAAAACTGGGCCTGAGTTTTACCCAAATCGAAAAGGAGAAAGGAGACGGAGGGGGTGAATCTGCAAAAGCAGGAGTCATTCGGTTGCCTCGGTCAGTGTCGGCATATTTCATGAGACAGGTTTATGCGGGTTTCATAGCATTTTTACTCCCCTGGTTGCCAGAAGAAACTCTACAAAACTCTGACTGCCAGGGAGGGAGGGAATTTATGCAGCCACGTTCGGTTAAGTAGTAAAGAAAGAGCCAACGTCTGCTGTTGCTACATGTGTAATTTTTATGGTATTTACATAAAAAATGAACACGTATTCATATGAAATCAATAGGCTCCAGGGAGCTTGTCTTCATCTTCCAGGAACGCATAGAATGTATTAGCTTTCCCGTTCCTATATTTAGCATGTACGTATGTATTTTGATGATCCATATGCATGTGCTTTGACCAGAGGCATATGTGACTAATGTTGTTAGTCATTGTAAAAGAGATGCAGAGGACTACTAGGCAGACGAGAATGAAGGCGCTCACAATAAAACACGCCTTTGTTAACTTGCCAGCTGTTAGATGTGGTTACTCGCGCTTATACATATAAGTTCAGAAGGACAGAAAGGTGCAGAACTGTGGAGGCGTCTGTCGGTCCTGGTGCTTGTTTTGCCTACTTCCAAGATGTATGATGATACTGTACTGCAGAGGGGCAGACAGTCTTTATTTCACTGCTGCGGGTGCACATTACAGACCGCTGGAAAGCCGGCCGCTGACAGTTTTATGGATCCATTTGAAGGTCCTGTGCAAACCCGAGACGAAGCGAGCTTTATTTGTCCGTGGAAGCGGATGGCTGTGTTGCCAAACAGTCTTAAATGTGCACATTGTTTGTCTGCGGATCCTCTGAGAGATCTGTGCTGCTCTGAGACTCAGAGACTCCACAAACGGCCTCGTTCACAGCGCGAGAGTGCGAGTTTGCGGCGTGCGCGTCAGTGTGTGTCTCTTTGTACTTGCTTGCAGCACTCCTTCATAGCTACCGCGGCCTACCTGGGCATGTTAATGTGTCATACACTGTGCGATGATGAGTGTTCTGCATGTGCATTTGTCCGTGTAATATACCGTATGTTGGGTGCATGCTGATTCGCCCACACAGCCGGGACGTTTCGGAGTGCTGCGTGATGTGGCCGTTCATGCAAACGATTTGCACGTACCCCCCTCCACCGCACCACACCCCACCCCATCGCAAGTAGCGAAGCTCTTAATTATTAAAGACGAATGATTCACTTCATGAATTAGAAAACAAAGGCGAGACGTGAGAAGACTCAGCCCTGTGGTGTGAAGATGTGCGTTGATCCTACGCGAGCTGTTTTTGGTGGTTTTGCTGTCGGTTTTGAATCACTGAAATGAAACATTACTTCCTTGTTTTCTTCTGCAAGTCAATGGGTAGCCTTACCTGGTTTGTGAGTAAGTGAAAAAAACAAACTGTGACGCCAACTCTAGTCTTCTTTGTAAATCTGAAAATAGCAATATAAGATCCTTTTTTCAGGTGCCACGCATCTGAATCAGTTCTTGCATTTTGCCTGTAAAAGTACCCAGTGTGTGTCAGTGCTCAGCTGTACTGGAAATGGGAAAATGTGTCTCTACTGAAAATTTTTGCAAACTTAATGGCAGCGGAGAGAGCAGCTCATTTATTACCCAGCGATGTCTGCTCGAACTTGAGCCACGACACTTGAGCTCCTGTAGATGTGCAAGACATTAGAGAGCGTTCTGCGACAGTCTTAGGAATTAAATGAGTGATTAAAGCGAGTTCAGTAATCCAAATTTCACACTCATGAGCATTTCTGGAGCGATGTCTACAAGTCGCCTGAGGGACCAGATGGAGAATACCGAAAAATAAAAAAATAAGCTTACAGCGGCCTCAGTTTACTTTAATTTAATTTTGCGTGCCGCGTGAATTGCCTTTAGTTCCATAGTTCAGTTTATTAATGGGAACAGAAAACATTATGGCCAGTGTGCGCTTCATATTTAATGTATGAAATTACAATAAAGTACCATTGCAGTCATCCTTGCGAGTAGAGCCATTGCACTTGTCTATAATTATAGATGAGACTTCTGACTGTGATATCCATATCAGAGGAATAAAATGGGGAAAATAATTAAAAACCGCGTGCAAAGAACTGAGGAACGCACAACTGTTCGCTTGTTTCATCTAAAGTAGTTGGCAAACGAGACCCATATGTCCGCCCTAATTTCACCTGTCACCCTTCGATTTGCACAAATACAATTCACATTAGTTGCACATGCAACTTAATAAAGTTGCCGGATACAAAAATGTATATTAATCACTTGTGATTAACAATCATTTCCCGCACAGCTGTCAGGAAAGCTCAGGTGTTTAATAGACCTGATGGGTTGGTGCAGGTGGGAATAGAAGTTGGGGGAAAGTAAGATGCTGTTAAATTCAAGAGAATCCAGTGGTTACAAAGTACTAAGGTAGTCAAGTTAAGAGGCCATAAATCAAATGCATGTGTGACATACTGCATTGGAAGTGTGCACATGCACGAAGAATTTTAGTGTTCAGCACCTGAGATGCCAACGATATGTTTTTTTTTTTTTCAACTGACATTAACAGATGGCAGCATTATTAGCACTTTATTTATCTATTTACCAGCAAAGGCAAAGGAAAGTCAAACCGACAGTTAAGTGAAGCCGACTTTGGAATCGCACACGGACACCTGCAATTATGTCCGTGCTTCAAGCAACTGTGAAACGCATCCTTCCACTTAATCAGACAAAACAACCGTATTAATCTTTTTCCGCCATGGAGGAGTGTTTTTTTTTTTGTTTGTTTGTTTTACTATTATTCAGCCATCTGCCCTCGCGTTAGCTTGCTGAGTCGCAGAACCTCCCTCACGAGACCATTCATCTTCGGCCGGTGTGAAGGTTAAGGGCCCCGATCACCTGACCACCGCGTATCATTGATCGAGGCGCGACCGCGTGAGAATGCGTGTCCCGCGTTGGGTGCACACCGCCGCTTCAGCTGGCGTAGTGTGAAAACATTTACAGTTTAAGGGTCCGCTGGGAGCCCCACTTCTCAGAGCCGGCTTCATTTCCCTCTTATTTCGAATGGAAATTGGAGAGAGAAAGAGAAGCTCAAACTGCAAGTTTGCAAATGCGATTTGGTACGTTGAATCTTATATTTATGGATGACTGTCCATGTTGTGTTTTACAAGGCACTAGATTGAGTTTGCGGGCTTCAACTGTATATTCTGCTGTCACTGTCACACCAGTGCAAATGTTAGTCTGCTGGAGGATGCCAGCGACTAAACAAGAAACAAGAAAATGTAATGTGGCTGTTGCTGTTTTCTTCTAGTTTAAACAATAAAAATCACATCAACTCTCTGTGACTTCCGATCTCCATGACCCACGCTGCTAGAGGCACGCCGAACACATCAAGGAGTGCCAGTTATTCCTGTGGCGTTAGGTGTGTTTTCACATAACACGGTCAAGTGCCAGAAATTATGGTGTAAAAAAACAGAAAGAGGGGAAAAAAAGAATCAAACTTTAAGTAAAAGAGCATCACTATTCAAGCGGTCTTTATATAGTCGCATAGCAACCACGAGAGCCATTGGCACCATCGCTTTCCACATACAGCCCATTAGCACTGCTAGCTAAAAAGTGGCACCCTGTGGACACAGCCATTGCAGGAAAGGCTGCTGCAGGTCAAGGCCACATTTAATGGCGTGATTAAATAGTTTTTACAAATTGTATGTGCAACATGGATGGATGCATGGATGCACGGTTAGATGAATGGATATTCTGTGTGCTCTGTATTACCCTCTTCATAATCATGCTTTTCATTCAGGGCCACATTACCATGGCACACACCCTACAGGCAGCCTGATTTCTCAAAGGGCCTTTGCATATTGAATCAAATCAAGTGAAACAGCGCCAGCACAACTTAATGGGAAACGCTGCTCCTCCACACAGACAGAAAGATGCTGTCGTCACTTTATACATCACAGAGTCTTCTGTATGACCCAAATGTTATTCCTATTTTGACTACAGAAGAAGATGATAATAAATATAAATAAAACCATATTTATGGCTGTCGCATTCCGTCTGCGCTCAAATGTTGTCTGGGCATTTAATAGTAGAAGTGAAAATGAGGGTCTTATCAGGACAAATGAAGGCTTTGTTCTGCTTTCATCTTACTTAACTAGCATTATAGTTAGTCTGCCCCTCATTCCTACATTTCCCAGAAACTGTGACTTTACTTATAAATGAGGGAAGCTCTTGAAGTAAACATGTCACGATTACTGCTGTGCCGTCTCTTTCCGAAGAATTGCACAATATTTGACCTTTACCTTTGTTTTTTGATGCAAACATGGGCGAACTGTCTGGCAGCCCTTGTTTAGTAGGAGCATATTTCCATGGAAAAAAATAATATATTTTTTTTGTTATTTAGGGTGTTATTTAAAGCCAATTATTATCATTCATTATTACACAGGATAAGATGTTACAATCCCTTTTGCCAAGATCCAAGGCAAAACGCATTTAGAAGCCGAGTCCAGCTGAAAAACCGACCAGCAGGCTAGCAGTCAGCTAACAGCTAGCAACCAACAAGATGACACCAGCTAACTAGCCTAGCCAACAGCAGTAGGCCTACGTAATCCCTAGTATAATAATGTTGGCATATGTAAAATTTTAAATTATAATGTATCTTTGACAGGGAGCCACGGCCTGCCTCGTCAATCCAACTACACATTTATATGTCAGCAGCAGATCTGAGTCACTGTATCTTTCCATTGTGGTGATGGTGGCACCGCAGTATGACAGATTTGTCTCATTACAGCCCTTTAAATTGACACCATGTGCTCAGAGCATAGACTGTATGAAAATGGAGGTGGAACAGCTCCTCTAAGGTGAAGCCAAAGCAAGTAGAGCTCCTCCTTATTTGTGGACCTGTTGTCCATATTTATATACAGTCTATGGTTCAGAGTGGATATTTCTGTGAGCCATATCTACTTGTATTTTAGTTTCTCTTTAGTATTTGATGCTTCAAACTGTGGTTAAAAAAACAAACAAAACAAAAAAACAAAAAACAAAGAAGTCATCTCTACCTCTTTCAACCAATATTTCTCTGTGTTTGACTTCATGTGCAAACTTCACCAATTCAGTTGAGTGAATGTTCAAAAGCATTAATCAGGAAATGTGTGAAAGTTCTTCTGACATGAGATGAAACTGCAGGGATGCTGAGCTCCGCACAGTTATAAAGACAAATACTCAAGACTTATGGTCATATTTCTCACTACCTCGACTACCTCAACTAGACACCATAACTATTTAGCTGCCGTTAAACTACTAATTATTCAAGTCATTTGTAGAGGAAATAGCTGAAACTACTTTTCTAGGACCCTGCACTGCAAACATCAGCGTGAATACCTTTTGAAGTTGACTTCTAACGTCATAGTTATCAAGCTCTTAAATGACAGCGTGTCACTCTTTAAACCTCTTTTCTTCTTTCTCGTCCAGCTAATGTATCGAGCCTGCACAAGGAATAAAAAGAGACTTCAATACATGAGATGAAACACTGAATATTACAATAGTATGCCAAGTGTGTTCTTAAAACGCTGGACATTACATCACCAGATGGCACAGGGACAGTGCAGGCATGCCAGTGCTAAATACTAAATGTTCATATTTTTCTCAGTTAAATATCCATCCACTTGGTTTCATCACTGCTCCTTTTCGCTGTCTTTCATGGTGGCATTTATTTCATGCGCACTGCAGAATGCATTTGTCACACTAGGCAAACATCGGTGAAGACGACGGCTGAAATCTGACGTGCTGTTTAGAACTCAAACATCGCCCTTTGTAAAAGATTTATTTTTGTCTTTTACTTTTCTTTTTTTTTTTTAATTTACAGCTCACTCACCTGCACCTTGTTTGCACCTTGAGTTCCTGTAGGTGACATCAGCGGTGTTTAAAATCAACACCATCTCATAGCGTGACGAGATAGAATTTCATATTTTCTCTGAGGGGCAAGTTTTCTTTGTGCAGGGACTCTTTGAATCGAACTTCTTGAGAGACGGGTATTAAGAACTTTTCTCTCTGTGTGTCCTCTTTCACTCCCTGGCACTGGTTTATCTTCTCCTCTCCACTGCTCCCCGCTGTGTTCTTAAACATTGGCATCTGTGTTTCTGTGGCAGGGTCGGTGGATCAGCCCAGCCGCCGCGGTGGCGGTCGGAGCGAAGCTGTGTGCTCCATGTCAATAAGACCTCAGCTCAGCTTCGACACCCCAGGCTGTCGGAGCGCAATTCTCATCAGACCACAGTGGGACCAAAGAAAACCTCAACAGCTCATGCAAATGCCCTCTGGTTTGGTTTCTCTCAGCGGTCGTACAGTTTGCGTGCGCAAACACAGATTATAATGATTCTGAATCCTCACTGCGCCTCCGTGGTCCCGCAAGATTAATTCATTACCTGCTCAGAATTGACAACAACTAGTGGTCAGAGAGATGATTTAAACGGTGGACGAGTGTTGATTGAGGCAACAATCTGGGAGACAGAGGGACTGTTTCCCTTCCAGGTCTGTTTATGGTGCAGACACAGCTCAGGAAAAAGACCAAATCGATGTAGACTCCAATTACCCTAACAGGAGAATGATGATGGGGATCATCTGTTGTGCCACACAAACCCAGTGAGGGTCACGCCGGCCACATCGGCTACTCATTTTCTCATTTTTCACTCTGGATCTCATGGACTCCAAATTACTCCGAGCCGATGCTGATACTGAGTAATCCAGTCTTCCCGGCACCGTGGCCCCGGTGCTGATTTGGAAGCAGAAGATTGTTTCTTGTAGGGCTGTGCTTGTTTAATGAATGATTGTTTACAGAGCGTAGAGCAGCTGGTTGGCGGGGGGAAAAAAAATGAAATGTCACATTTTGCTTCCAGCGATGCACAGTCACAAGTCTGTAACGCCAAACCAGATGGGCGACATATACTGGAATAAATAATATTTTACATTCGTGCATGAAGTGGTCATGTGTTTTGGAAGTGAAGGATAAAAGGTGTCACACTGACGACCGGGCACACAGGTTGGAAAAGTGACTCACTGTACTTCGTAATTTGCACTTTCAATTTGTTGAATTTGTTTGTTGTTGCTCGAATACCATGGTCTGCCAGGATGCAAGAAAAGTTGGAATAATAATAAAAAAAAAGGTTTTATTCTGTTTTTATTGACCTGTTTTTTTATAGACAGTGTCGATGCTGTAAACTGCTTCAGCCATATTTCTATGGTTGGCAGTACTGCCTCTTCTAAACTTTATCATCTGGTGCACCGGGACTAGTCTAGGTTGTACTGAAAGTTCCACCAAGCAGTCTGTGCCCTCTAATGTCGATGGCATTTAAACTATATTAGCCAGCGGGGCAGTCACCAGGGGTGGCGCTCGCCCTCACATCTAACTCATGTCTCGAAAACCGGTGTCAGCTCCACGCGGGGCCCAAAGTCTGCTCAAATTCAGCTCCCCCAGTCACAGACTACAGCACATCTAATGGTTATACCTCCTCTACTGAAGTGAATTTTTAAGGACAACTTGAATACCTGACTACTGCCACTTGCCTGTGTGGCATTAATATTGTAATTGTTTGCTTCCTCGTGTAATTATTTGATATCCCCGGTAATTCTGAGGGGTCCATCTTCCAAAAAATTTGGGAAAAAAAAGTCACAACTGAACTAAATAGCTGCAGATACAAAGAATTAGTTTGAAGTGTTCCAAGTTTAAAGTGTGCAGTTTAGTACATATAAAACCAGGGCAACTGGACTCGTTTGTGTTTTCTAGGTTATTTCCAAACAGCTGTGGGTAGCGCCCGTCTGAAAAGCACACGACGAAGGGTCGCTGATGACCGAATCCCCGCTTGAGTTAAAGGGATGTTGTTCACATTAACCTGGGTCCTTGTCTTCTTTGAACCGTCGGTTCTCTAATGACCCATTAACAGACAGAAACTCTTCATGGCATCAAAGTGGGAATAGGGGGTGAAACTTTCTGGGGATTGATGTTAAGACCGTGCTCTAAGCAGCTGAGCGTCTCGGTCCACCTCCCACCGTGGAGAGAAGTGGTTTCCAATTTAACAGTCCTTTTACTCTTCTTTCAGACGAGGCTAAAATCTGTACGCTGTTGTTCTCAAGAAAGTGCCCCCCGTCCTTCAAGTGTACGTGGACTGATGTTGGGAACTTGGCTCTCCTCTGTTCAGCCCAAGAGTTTGGGAAGTGGTGGTATTTGCTTCTCCAGCGAACAAGTCCGTGCATTCTCCAAGCACTGCAGTTTTCTACACAAGCCAAAACATCCATTGGTCATGACCTGATGTACAGCCGTGCGTACCTTGCATTCAGCAGCTTTATGTGTCAACGAGAGCCTGTCCGTTGGACTACCACAGAGCAGAGCAGCATGTGCGAACAAATAAACTCTGCTTTTTTATTACACAAGTAACCATGGTAATGGGACATAAAGATGGCAACGGCAGAGAGCCTCGAAATACTGAGGTTTAATGAATTAAAAATGCGACAATTAAGCTGTCACTGGTGCTGGACAAAAAGCACACTAAAACTAACACACGATAGCAATTTGACTAAAACGAATGCACGTTCTTTCAAACGACAGCTAAACGATGTTCGTCAGAGAAGAAAGGCTGATATTATTTTTCTTTGCTCTGCTTATAAAAAAAAAATAATAAAAAAAATAGACAGAGAACAGAGAAACCTGACAATATTCTAAAGACAGCACAGCTGACATTAGCGGAGCGCGGAAAGTGGTGCCAGAATTCATGTGGAGCAAACCAGGAGGAGATTTCTTGATTTAACAAACTGTAAACACGACAGCTTGTGGCTTCTGTGTTGTGGAATGAGATGACATCTATCAGTAGGAGAGGAATTAAACAGAACAATCCAACAGAATGATTGCACTTATTTGGAGCCAACCTACTGGGTTCATAGCATGTGTCTGCGGAGCACAAACAAACACACACACACATACACACACACAGACATACAAACACACAAATTGCCTAGTGCTGTCACAGAGGTCCTAAGGCTAAGAAGCTTTCTGATTTACTTTGGTAATCCCAGCTGTAAGTCCCCTTATGACTGTCAGTGTGCACTGCAGATGCTAAATAAGAGAACGAAGTGGTAAAAATGTAATTACTCTAAATCTTTATTTTCATTTGGAGGTAATTAGCGATGTAACATCACAAACTTGGGAAGATTTGCTTTTGTGCCAATAATCTGAAGTGAAGAAATATTTACTGTACGTTTAAGGGCTTAGCCATGCCTGCTTACCATAACCAATTACATCTGATTAACACATTTTGCGCATGTGATATAAATTCCACTGTTGAAGCCACGGAGCAACCTAATTACTGTATGACTTCTGAAAATGTGTCAGTGGCACATATTGCCCTTAGTTACGTTGCTCGCTTTTCCGATTTTAAATGGAAAAAAACGAAATAAACAAACTACAAAAAATAATAGTTTTTTATGTTTTCATATGTGGTGAATAATTATAATGAATACAAATCCTCCATTCTCGAAGAGCACGGACGCAAAGAGGTTAATAAGATACAAAATGTTCCCTTTTTTCAATTGAGCGTTGTTACGTCTCCCCATGCAGGAACAATCAGGCTTGCGTGTAGGAAATTATGATTCTGAGATTGGAAACATAATGCACTTCAGCTATGTGCTGCACAGGCTTTCATTAAATTGCACTGAAGTTTATATACCGGTTATGATAAGCTCTGCTGTAGGAAGTGTGTCTCACTCAATATAAGGATCATTTTCTAATAATGCGTATGTAAAGGGGAAATTATGTCAGTGTGCGGAAAAGACAAAGTGACAGAAACTATTCACATTGTGCATCGTAAACAGTTGGCACATTTTACTGCGGCAAGATACAAACACAAGCAACCTAACTGTTTGCACAGTTTACCTCTCGTTGCACAGTGAAGCTTAATAAGTGTTATTACGAAGACCAGATGTTCAGCTGGTCATCCGTCTTCTAATTTGATTAGCAGATTGTCAATACAAAGTCAGGTTCTTTGGGGAGGTTAGATCGAGTTGCATTCAGCACTAATTTAGCTGTCTGGTAACCACTGCAGCTTGTAGCGGTGCAGGCACTGGGTCACAAGCATCTGCCAGCCTGTTCTTTACAGCCCTAACAGTAATTTCAAGCATATGGTCCAACAGCGGTGCTCTTGCAAAGCCATGCAGGGAGCAAACAGCGGTCACCCTGGATGCTTGTGACAGTGACCGTCCCGCAGTCAGTTAAAGTGCAGGTTCTTTTATTGAGAAGAATGAATTCCACAATTAAAGCTAGCTTTCCTTGAGATGCTGCTTCCACGGTTAAATTTTAACCAGTTAAATCAAGTTGACTTTCTGCCGGTTTGATTGTCAGTTACACAGCTTGCACTGGATCTTCATCAGCACTAACTGCACTTCAAAGAAGGTATACAAGTCGGAGATCCACCGTGACAGCTAAGGACACGGGTAGTAGGCTTGCATCCAAAACGCAGTAGTGGGAAGTAAAGTAAGAAAAAAAAAAATCTTTGCATGCAAGATGAGGCAAAGAAAAAAAAAATCATGTTTCACACTCCAGTTCCTCATCAGAAAAACAAAGAGGCATATCTGACATGCTCTGAGTGGTTAAAGCGATCTTAACAAGCCAGCCTTGGGAAGAATTACTAAATGTTAAAACACTTGGCTACCATTTGGACATTGTGAATTAGAAGCATCTCAATTACTCTCTGCAGTTCAGGAAAATAGAGGATGGATGGTTGAATCCAAAAGCTTTATGACTCAGTTTTGCAGTAAGGACATAAGTGTTCTTTTTCTGTGTTAGGAAAACACAATTTTTCCTACCAACATGCTTTCCAGAGCAGCTTCACATAAACCATATCTGGAGAAGAATTGATAGCGCCAAGGGTATGACATGATAACATGCAAATGTGCCACTCAGCTTTCTAATGCATTAGTTCCAAGACCAATAAATAGCATAGTAACAGCAGTGATTGAATGGTGAGAAGATGTAACTACTGGCCGCTAAGGCCAACTGTGACATCTTCTCACATTGCATGTATCTGCACCAAGAAGTTGCATTTGAACACACAGCAATGGCTACAGCCAACTAGAAAGCACATTTGGGGCCTGCATGAGAGGAGATAAGACGTGAAATCCAGGAAGTGATGCTTGTATTCATCATTCATAAGGTGAAACCAGAAGGCCTTTGACGAGCTGGGTCGCTATTAACAGGCTAGGCTAGCACGTTTCACATAGCTAACCTCTGAATCAAGCTCATTATTTAGTATTATTTTATTTGTTGCCGGAGACCACGTTATTCTGAAAATATTAGCACACTGAGAGGCTCAGATGACCTGAAGACGTTCCATCTTCGTATGTACAGTTGTTCCGCTCTTCAACTCTTCAACCCTATCAATGCTGGTTGACATAAAATGTGGTGCACAGAGTAGGAATGTTGCCTCAGACACCAAATTCAAAAGTACGACGTACTGTGAAAGGCACAAAGATTGGCCTGATGCCATTAAGCTTAGTTAGCACTGTCTTAACTTGCTTGCCAAGGGCTTGAATGTAACCAATGTTCCATTTTATGTAAAGGTGGTTTCCTCCTTGGTGATGCTATGCCAGGCCTTTGCTGCAGCTGTCTTCAGTTGTTGCTGGTTTTAGTATTCCTGCCTCAAGTTTTGTCTTAAGGCAAGTGAAACGCATGTTCAAGGTCGAGATCTGGAGAATGACTCGGCCATTGCAGAATATTCCAAATCTTTGCCAAAAAAATTCCTGGGTTGCTTTTGCGGTATGTTTTGGGTCATTGTCCATTGGTACTGTGAATCAAGCTCATTATTTAGTATTATTTTATTTTTATTTATTTACACATTTACACTTACACTAAACAAAGCAGAATGTATGTCCCTATATTCTTTAGAATTTATCGGGCTGGTTTTGTCTTCTGTCACATCAATAAACACTAGTGACCCAGTCTCATTAGAAGTCCTGCATGCCCATAACCTCACGTTGTGCCCACCATGTTTTACAGACGACGAGTTGTGGTTTGGAGTGTTCTGCATAATTCTCTATTCCCATCATTCTGGTACAGGTTGATCTTAGTTTCATTTGTCCAAAAAATGCTGTTCTGGAACTGGCTTCTTCAGAAGATTTTTTTATTTTTTTTTGCTAAGTCTAAGAGAGCCTTTCTATTTTTGCGGCTGATCGATGGTTTGCACCTTGTGGTGAACCCTCTGTATTTGCTCTCTATGAAATCTTTTCCATATGGTAGACTTAGATATTGATACACCTACTTATTCACTTGGGTGGGTGTTTCTTCACGGTCAGTCAATTCCTGAAGTCACCACTGTGACTTCTCTTTTCTCAGAATGTACCAAACTGTTGATTTGGCCACTCCAAACATTTCCTCTATTCCTCTGATGGATTTCTTCTTTTCGTTCAATTTAAGGATGGCCTGTTGCATTTTCCTGAGATGTTCCTTGTGAACCAGAAGTCAAATTCCAGCTGAAAGTCTGCACTTGAAGCCCATATTGAATATACAAGTGTATCTTGAACATGTTTTGGTAAACAGTAAATTTAACAAAACTGTCCAAATATATATGGATCTAACAGTAATTGGATTCCATTTAACTCGCAGCGCAAACTTAAGTGACAGTTTTACAAGTTAATTGGGGAAATGACATTGTTGAAGCCCACAGCTCAGATCACTAATGAGGATTTGGCTTTGTTCAGATTCAGGCATCCACGTTCTGAACCAAACAATCGCACATCAAATGGATGATGTTGTTTGCATTTGTCGCTTTGCTTGATGAGGGGGCAGGAAAACAACAGAATCTGTTTGTGTTTGAGTCATTTAACAGCCAATTAGTCATAAAGCTTAAGCTTTAAGCACAATTCAAATGGACAAACTGAGAGCTCGCAATTCTCAACGCCATGCCAAATTAAAAGAGCTGTCTAACTTCTGAGGCTATTTCATTGCATGCCAAAATAACATTACCATGAATAATAATAGACTCAGGCCATCCTATATAAATGAAGTAGCCACATGAGTGCTGTGCACACCGTATTCTGACCATTGTAGATGTCACGCAAGACCCTCATTCGGCTTCTATTTCAGAGTCGGTGTGACATGACTTAAATTCTCCCTCTTCATCTCAGTGCAGGGGATAACGTGTTAGGGCTGTCGCAGCAAATTGCAACTTTGTGGAGAGGAAACGAGCGTGAGCAACACTTAGGCGGTGTAGAGAAATAAATCAGTTCAACTCACTCATGTGGCAGGAGCACCCCTGAAAACAGGCGGTTCTGGAAATTACGGAAATTAAAATGTTAAAAAGAAAGTCACTGGATAGTGCAAACGCAGTCGTCTTCCTTTTTTGACGGTGGAAAATGTACAGTGCACGGACAGAAAATTCCATTTTTAAGCCTGACTGCGAGATGAGATTATTTTTTAAGTTGATTTTCACAGCTAAAGGCATTTGTTATCACTGACTCAAGAGATCTCTATCTCTCGAGTACTATCTTGTTAGTCTCTATCATGTTTCTTATTTGACAGTTGTGCTAAGTACAGTAGGAGCAGCAGCGAAAGAGCCTCAGTAAGAATTGGTGATGTAAGGCTCAATGAACATTTAAGTGTTGCTATGTAAATAGCAATGATGATGATTACTGTCGTTATTTTTTGCATTTGCCACCTCACAAATGTGTTTCGATGTTACGTTTAAAATGTTTTGCTGGCGGTATGATTCAAAGCTCCCCCCATTATCGCAAGGCCAAACGCGGCCCCTCTTGGGAGCAACCTTGGTGCAGTGCACTGTAATTTTTTATGGCCCCCCCCCCCCCCCCGTATAAGATCTTCGCCCAAAGTTCCTGCTTTCATTAAAATAGCTGCCACGTTCATCACAACAGATGCTCCTGCACTCAGCATATGTCCAAGGTCATAAATCCAGATTACCTACTACTTGTGTCGCTTCTTGAGCCATCTGGTGTGATTTAGGTGGCGACACCCGCTCCTCCCTGACCGAAGAAAAGAATGGCAGCTGGTCAGAAATGCCTCGGCCGCAGCGGTAGTCGATTAAAAAAAGAGCTGAACGCCATTAGTGGTTATTATTATCCATAGATTTAGATTCATTCATTCATAGATTGTTGATGGTGTGAATTAATATGAAATGTATCGTTGCTCTAAGGATTTCATTTTTTATTTATTTTCACGTTCTTTTAATTATACTATTATAACTATATGGATGATTTTTTTGTTGCTGTTTTTCTCACAAAAAGGCTTAAAGTTGAAGAATATGCACATTATGGATGTGCTGTGTTGATTGCCTGTGTGACTCCATGTATAGTAATGGTATTATAGTTAGAGCAACTGTGTAGTGTGCAGTTAACTGTTTATAGTGAAAACAGAATATAAGTTTTTTTTAAATGTCAATTAATAAATTATTGTTAATATTATTTTATGAACTTAAAAAGTAGAGAACCTTTTATTTAGAGACTCGTATTTGTTTCCATCCACCAGCTGTTCTTTTTTTCTTTTCACTGTCCTTAGCCCAAGCGGAAGTTATAATCCGCCAAAAATTCCTAGAAATTCCCTCAAAATCTCCTTGATGTGTTCACAGGCAGAAGAATTTTTTCGGCTTCGCTTGCAGATCATTGCAGATATTTTCATTCTGCGTGGCAGTAACATTTTAAGATAAACCCACAGAGGGACCTTTCCAAAGGGATTTTCTCAATGCTGGCCTGCGTGACATTTGTGGCTGCGTGTGGGACATTTCTATTGGATAGAAATGTGAATGTCATGGAATTCAAGACTCGAATTTATGTATTTTTAGTTTTTAGTATTTTTTTATTTAAGCTACAATTCTCGAAACTTCTTGAAGGATTTTTGAAGAGCACATTTGCATCCTCCTGCAGAGTGCCACATATGTTTCCCCCTGGCTATTGTGTGCTGACTGAGGTAGATCCAATGAATTCAAAAAGAATATATATATATATATATATATATCTGACAGCCGGTAATGTTGCCCTCACATATAGTGGTGTGTAATCTCTCTCTTTATTCATGTAACGGCATGTTTTAAAATAACTCATTGTGTGCATGTGTGTCAAGTGGAAATCCTTTCATTCCTGTGGAAACCTTTTTGATCGCCTGTGTGTCCGAACAGGCTGTGGGGACAGTCCAAACGATCAAATATTTATTAAAAAGAAGTTAGTTTACCAACACAACATGGCACTCGTCACGCCATGCTATAAAAAGATTCAAGTATTTAGTTTATATGGTCCTTTATGATGCTAGACATGATGGGTCGGGGTCATGTGCAGTTTATGCCTCTGTCTCAATTTGTTTTAGCTGTGGTGACAGCCCAGACCCTACGCCCCTCCCCAGAGATGTGACTACTGAAAGGGCTGTGATTGAGTATTTCACAGTATTTCTGACTCCTTTGCATTTATTGTTTTGGATTAATAAAGATTAGGAAAGGTTAACTGGGGAGGTTCGGAGACACATACATTAGCTTGACTTGTCTTCGGCGAAATTGCAGCAAAACTTCGGCAACGGTTTCAGTCGCCAAAATTAACCCCACTGCGTCTGGGTGCCATTGTTACAGAGCGAGCAGGACTGACAAGTGCACAAGTATATTGGCTCACACCGGCATTGGCTACATGCGTAAGTTCCGGCTCTACTCTATAAACCGTGCTTTAGCCTCTCTCCCTGGCTACACTGAGTAAATTTCTTTCCTCAAATTGAACACCAGGGGGTACACGAAGCGGAGTGGAAATGAGAAACACATCGTAAGACAGTTTTTTTTTCGCTCTGTCCTCCAACCCAATCTCCTCTATATAAATGGAGCGCTACCCCGATGCCCTCCTGGGCCTAGTTTCTGATCCTGTACCTCATGACACCGTGTCCTTGTTAAGTTACATTCTTGCTTAATGCGGCTTTAATTTTGGACTGACTTCAGTATAAAATCAGACCATGCAGTCAGCGGCTATAGCTGCGCCATGCTGTCTTGTGTATCTGCCAAGGACCACTGAGGATGTGGCACTCGTTCAGTGTTGCAGACCGGGAGAGCCACTGACACCTCAGTAACCCTAGGCCCTGTGATGGAGCATCTCGCCTTTCCAGGTGGACATGCTCATTGTCCGGCTGCCTTATCTCTTCAGGGCCATTCCTCCTGAAGATCACTGGGACTGACAGAGCAGAAGCATAGGCATTCCTACAGAAATTTCTGGAGCAGGCAAAGCCCTGGGGAGAGTGCTGTTGATGCAGGCGGGGCGAAATCTAAGGCGTCTGGATTAAAGGCTGCCTTGAGTATCCTAAACAGTCTCACTGAGATTCAAGATCCGGCTCATTAATTGCCATTGCGGGGATATATTAAGGGTGTTTCACCGATAAGGCAAGAGAGAATCTGCCCTCCATTCGGCATCCTTAACTGCCATAGTGCTATGTAAGGGTCGCGGAACAATTTAAAGCACCCTTGGGACCAGATCGATCAGATGGCCCGTTTGTGTCCTAATCCATTATATCTGACAAGTGATTCCATATCTCAGGATGGATTGTTATTTTGTGACCAGAGCAGGAGTGTCGTTTGATGTAATGGCGAAATCATTCCTCGAGAGCGGAGGAAAAAAAAAAAAAATAGAAAATGATGGAAAATTGTTCGACTTTGTGGCAGCACCCTCTGCAAAGCATTTTGCCTTAACGGTAATTTTGTACATTGGTAATAATAAAGTCAAATACATTTTCTAAGTGCGGTCAAACGCGGCGCTGAAGCAGAGATAAATGGTTTTTCCCGTAACCAGCAGATGTTTATGAACCCTAAGCCCCTTTCCAACCACACATGCTCCTTCTCATAGATTTCATTAAATGAAATTGCTGAAGGGAGTCAAACACAAATGTTTGAACGTCCGCACAAAAAGAGGCATGTTAGAAATAGCAATCTCTCTATATGTGTTTACATCCCTAAATTGATAAGAAGGGTTGATAAGAAGGGATTATCCAGCTATTAGCATAAAGCCTGGACGAGAGCGCATGGTCTTACACATGCTGTTCTGCTTTTCACACCTGCTGCTGCCCATGTGGGATTTAACCATCGCCGGTGCTGGCTGTAACTCTGGAGTCTGAAGTCTAAACTCATCGCTTCTCTGTCTGGAATGAGAATTTTATTGCACATTACACAGTGTAATGAGGTAAGAGATTAAGACGTCGCCCTCGCATCTCGATGGTTGTGTTAGCAAGTTGGTTTCGAAATGACTCCGCTCCGCAGCCACCTCTCGTGGCATTGTTAATGGTGAGAGTGATAGAGAGGTTTGTGGCTGCTCTACAAATCTCTAATTTAGATGTAATTTCTACCTGTGGACAGAGATTCCTTGTGGCCTCTTAGGGTGGCCAGAGCGCTTCCTTTTGATTTCAGTCAAAAATTGCAGAGTGATGCAGTTAAAGTATAGATGATGGGCCGGTACTTTTAAAGGAACCTGTACCATATGTAGGCCAAGATGAGTTTTTAATTCAATAAGATAACGGATAATGTAATTTTCATTTATTTAAGTTGTTTTTAATTTACATTTTCATTTTACACAATGTCTTGAGAAAAGAAAAACTTGGCATCACTTATTTTTTATTGCCTTCAGTTTTTCAATAAAAGCAATTCCACCTATTTCACACAAATTACATTAAATTGTAGCAGCTCTGATTTTTAGTGAATAAATAATGTGTCGAGTGCAAATTGTTGCTCTACAAACAGACCTGTTGATCTTATGTTGTTTTTCTAACAGTAAGGAGCCGCTGGAGTAATTTAATCTGTAATAGTAATCGCCACATGCTGTTACCACGGTAACCACAAATATCACCGACTTCACCCAGATGGAAATTTTTACAAGTTTAAGGATTTTAAGGACCTTGTGTGACAAAAACACTGTCAATGAATTTCAGGTTACAGTGAAATATATAGGGTCTATTTTTTTTTTTTTTTTTTTGCTGGAGTGTCAGAGATGCTACATTAAATCCTGCCTTTGTTTGTGTGTGAGTCGGAAAACGTGGATGTGCGTGGAAAGCGTGCTATTTCAGAGCCGTGGTTGTGCGCTGAAGAAATGATTTATTACAGCTCCAGTGTTAACCTAGGAAGTAATGGCCTCTGCCTCACCGGGTCGGCGTGCTATCTGGTGTCCGTGCTACCACGCTGCAGGGCTCTTATTGGTGGGCAGTATCGATCGCGCTTGGTGTGAGGGCAACTGGCATGGGAGTTCACAATCAAGATACTGTAATTCTCCCATCTTGATCCAGATGCTCACCATAGCCTCCAGTTTGACGTCTGGAGGTCGGAATTTCTTGTAACGGGGGGGTTGTAAGGAGACACTTGACCCTTGGGTCAGATGTGGATTCTTGATCCTTCTGACAGTGCGGAGGGGGATCTTGCATCTTTCCAGGAATCTGTGCGAGACTGTTGCTTGGGCTGTTTGACCTCATAAACCCACACGTTGGTTACATGTTATTAGATGTTTATAGCCTCTGTGAGTGCAGCACACACGCTTATGGAATTCCCAAGTGGCGATCGGTGATGTCAGAGAAGAGGAGAATAGTCGAATCTTCACCTGAAGGACCACAATAAATCTACTAGTGGATAAACCAACATAACCAGCTTCAATGAACTGACTTAAAAGCACTGCTTGTTAGGAACGAAGTGAAGCTTATCCCACCGGATTGTAGCTGCCATTCTGCAGCGCGCCGGCTGGAGGCCATATTTAGCAGCAGGCGCTGACATCCTTGACCTCTGCCAGTGAGACACACAAGCTGGATTACCTGGTGATACGCTCCTGATTCTCTAATCCCAGATCTGTCTCGCGAAGATTAGCGCTGAGGAAATCAAGCACATGCAAGTCTGAGAAGTGACGCGCCTGAACTGCCCACCCAGCAGCCTCCCAACCTGCTGTTTGCAGATTTTTGTTTCTCTTAAACCGCACTGAAACTGGCTCTTAGTAAATAGCTGCTGTAACTTTGAAATATTCGAGTTATTTCCAGCTTTCCCAAATATTGCTTTCATCAGATAATGATTTCTTTTTTTTTAACCCCTAAATACGCAGAGCAAGGAGGTACTTGTTTCCTGGGTTTCATCAGAGTGAAAACGAAGCATAAATAGGCTGATCTGCCACAACATTAAAACCACTGAGAGGAGATGTAACTGACAATGCGATGTTCTGCTGGCAAGTGGATGGTTTATGCATTTGCAGATCCCACCACCATGCGGTGTGATGCTGCGGTGACTTCGCTCGTGACACGGCTGGTGACTTATTTGCGATTCGAGTCACACGTGGAGAATGATCCCACACACACTTCCAGGCTGTGTAAGGGCTATTTTACATAAAGGGAACGTGATGGAGGGCCGCGTCAGATGACCTGGCCTCCACAATCGCACGGCCTGAACCCGAAATGAGATGGATCAGAACGAGCTGGACCACAGGGTGAAGCAGCCAACACGTGTCCAACGCATCTGCGGACCACTCTAGGTGACACCCATGTGAGGCTGATTGAGAGACAGATAGATTCTGCTTCTGGCAGAAATAGAGACAGTCTGACCTTTGTTTACTGAGTCGATGTTAGAGGACCAATTGTGATCCAGCTGTAGACCCAGTACAGGCTGCAGATGGGGCCACGACCTCCTGAAATCCACTACCGTCTCCTTGGTTTTAGCTGTTTTGATGAAAATGCGGTTCTCTCCACATCATCTACAATGTAGAAAATGATAAAACATTGAATGAAGATCTTTTTTGACAAGAACAGCGTGTATCATATCATATCATATCATATCATATCATCAAAACCTGTGTTCCTGCTATTGTGCTGGGAAAACAAATGATTTCACTTGTACATGAGACACATGTCCCATGGATTTGGAGTTTACTTTGGTGTTATTGAAGGTAATGAGTGCTACCTCCCGAGGAACGCTCTGTGTGGGAGAGGAGATGCTGAGGCAGGACCTGCATACAGATTGAGACACTTGCAACATTTGCGAGCAGCCTCCCTTCTCAGCAGGGCGGAGGGCTGTGTTGCTCCCAGATTATGAAGCCCTTACTCTCAAAGGGAGAGATAGCGTATTGTGCCAAAACAACCATGACTGAAGCAGAAAATAATTCTTCCACTCTAGTTACAAGGTAGATTTTAACCATGCCTGATTTGCACAAAAAATAAATTACTATGCACTGAAATAAACTTCCTCTGTGCAGGCCGTCTTCTTAGATCTAGAATTTTGCTCAAAATGCAAAATTATCATCACAGAATAAAGTGAAGGGGTCATCATATTAGTTTAAATATGAACCATCTTTTTTACATGAGAGCACCACGTACATAAAAGTGTGTTTTCTCCATTTTTGGTGCAATACCTGGTGCACACACTCGGGCGCCTTGTCTCCTGTGCACTCAGTGCAGGTAAGCTGACTTTGCTGTCCATCTGACCCTACAGCTCCTGATAATATTGCACTTAATAGACAGCTTGTGGTTACAAGTCAGTGAACTCTGCTGCTGCACTTTATTTTGTGCCGTAACTCAGAGGGGTTTGAGGTGTGATATAGACATGGTAGGCACAAGGTCAGAAAACACAGTTGATCTTGATACCCGCCGCCGTCACAGAGCCCTGGGTCTCGTTCGATAAACACTTACAGACACCGCTCTGTAATACCGCTGTGAATGAATACCTGTGAATGGAGGTGATTGCATGTGGCACCCTCCCAGGCTGACATACCAGGAGCCAAAACGTGCAGTTCCTCAAGCGACCACTTGAGCCTCAGCCACAAAGACCTCCATGTTAAAACTTGTTTGGGCATTTGTTATCCCTGATCATTGGTTGGATGAAGCACGTTTCGTTAATACAAGATTTCGTAGAGGCAGAGTTGTGCTGATGGTAGCAATAATCTAGTAGAGAAACTTGGTGTTCAACAAATTTGAAATACACTTTTTCAGGTAGTAGTAACGTTCCTGTTCCAGATTTGCTTCAGTCTAAGTTCACTACATTTTGGTGCCTCAAATTCCAACTTTGTATAGTATTTGTGTAGCAGAGACTCTGTATAACTGTCCGTCATCATCTCCCGCCTGCGGGCATCTATAGTCTTAGAGTGTAAGACAATCGGAGTGACGCAGGTGTCTCAGCATTGCTCCCTCTTCCTGTGAATGACATCTGACAGTGTTGATTTCCACTAAACAGTTTGGTTCAAGCTCCGGGCGCCTTTTGGGACGGCTCGTGTGCAGCAACTCCCTGTCAGATATTTAGTCGGTTCTGCTGCCAAAAACACACTTGTCACTTCACGTTTTATCAAATGCTCTTGACTCGGCATAATGAGAGAAGCACTTAAACCCACTACTAAAACACAGCTCGTATCCATGCCGGTGAGCGCCTTTGAACGCACCGTGTTTAACCAGCTCAGACCGCGTAAAAGATATTGAAAGTGATCCTCGGGCCCATTAGCGTTGGTATAGGTTTTTAGCAGTGACTGGGACACAATCTGACTCAGACTTCAGCGGTAAAAGGAGATTATTCTAATTGGTCCCTTGAATGCAACAATCCCCCATGTACCCTTGCAGTTCTAAGAAACGTTTGCAATTTCACCTGTCACAAAATATTACCTTCATTTTGTTTGTGCCACAAAATACCCATCCTTTGAGAAACCCCCCTTTATTCTGTTATAAGTCTCCCACATAAAAAGGGTTATAGTAGAGTTTGCATACCATGCAATTTTCTGTAAAATTGTGTTGACTTACACCATGTTTAATGAACAGTAATTTATCTGCAATATAACAAGTTCACCAAGGTTAAATATGTGTCCATCAAGTAGGCTTAGGGGTAAGAAAAGAATTAATCTATCTGGACAAAGCTGAGCTGCAAAGCCTATGGTGACAGAGAAATCTTGAATCTTGAATTTTGACGAGGGACTTTCTGCAAACTCCATCCATAAATATTACCGTACTGTGGGTAGATTCCTCTCCTAATTGCCTGTTCTAGGAATCATGAGCAATACCCTCTGTTTAAAGCCTTTAGAAAATAGGTCAGTTTCTGGATTTATATACTGTTTCAATTGTATTGGGCATTTTTAGTTTTATTCAGTGTAGTACACTTACGAGAAAGTGGTGGGAGATCAGTGGTTCCAATGACAGTGCAGATTGATCTCAATATGAACACCGTCTAATAGATTAGCGTCTTTTTTTTTTATCATAATTGGCGCATTTGCAAACATAGAAATGAAATGTTAATTACTATTTCAGGCATTTCTCAACTATAGTCGCAAAATGGCCAGGTTTAACTAAACACAAAGGTACTGAACAGCGGTGTTAAAGCAATTCTTCAACTCAATCTGATGGGGGGGGGGGCAAGAAGTTAACAGAACCTCCAAAGAAACTTGTGCAATCGCTCATGGATAATAATACACTTATTGATTTAGCTGCAACGGTACAAAACTAAAACTGGAGCAGGTTGCTCGGGGAGGCACAGAGGTCCATCCACAATCTGTCTCTCACCAATAGGCAGTCCATATAGGCTTTCAGGATTTATTCAGGCTGTCAAGCTTTGGCATATTTCCTCCAGGACATCCCACAAACTAAGAAACGGCTCAAACTTGGGCGTGTCTTGATGTCATGACTGCAATAATATTAAGTGATCAATCAGAAAATACCTGGTCAGAGCAATAACATGAAAGTACTTTACTGCCCATTTGATAAATCAAATAATCAAAGTTAGGCTCAGATGTTACACGTTGTGTAAATGTGAGAATGTCGGGATTCTTTATATATGGACCTTACATAGCTGGTGTATAGATCTAGTGCCCTAGCTCAGAGTAAAACCTTGGCAGCGCCCTTTAAAAGTGATTCTAATTCCATAAATCAGTCACCTTCAGCGTCACCACATCAATAGGGGAGAGCTCATCACACGACGTCTGATATCAATCTTCTCGTTTAATCTTCTCACGCTAATGAGCTAGCCTGGGTTGCTGCTCAGGCATTAGCTCAACTTGCTCTTTCTACGCTTTTCTTATACAAGTGCCCCAAAAGTGTGCACTGTGTCCACGCACATGCAGTGCATGGGTGGAGTCACCTCTCATCTCATCCGAACCTCGTCGAGTCATCTGGTAACAGATATGAACTATTACTGGCTGTCCCATGAGGCCGCTGACCCAAAAGATGAAATGAATCCATGTTTTCGGCCCTAACTTCATCTCCAGCATCCTTCTCAGAGCGCTGGTTGTTAACCATTATTCGCCATGCAGTCTCTCATCCTGCTATTATTATGGATGATTCAATGCCTTGTGGTCACCCTGCCTGCCCTGATATTAAAGTTCCGACTTGGATTTCATCCACAGCTGCAGCACTCGGACAGAGTATTGATCACATCAATGATTCAAAGGGCAAAGTGAGTCACAAGCAGCTGACAAATGGCTATAATAAAATAATAAATTCCATTGTTCTTAGTATTTAAACTGAGGCCGGCCCTTTTATTTTTATTTGGAGCTGTCAGAAATAACATAGCTATACTTTGTCTTTATGGCATTAAAAGATTAATTAAGTGGCGCTTAATGGATCATGTCAGAAGACAAATGGTGGTTGTTGTTTGCTGAGGCTGTGACTTCCCAGGAAAGTAATTGTCTAAGTTGTACAAACACTGAGTTTTTTTTTTTTCCCAATTCCATCATTCCTCAAAAAAGTACAGCCGTGCAAACTGTCCTCCAGTAGCTCAAGTAAGTCCTTTGTGTTTTTTAGGTCAGACACGCTCCTAAAAAAAAAAAAAAATGGAAGTGTAAGTCTCTTTATTCTGCAAACTGAGATCCATCTTCTTCATTTTCACGCAGCAGTACCCAGCAGAATTATAACCGAGAATTTTTAAAAAACAAAGTCATTATAAATCCACACTTAGTGTCTTTATAATTACAGTATAGCATATTGTTTTATTTGCAGCAAGGTGTGATCTACTATTTTTTCGTAAAAAAATAATTCTAACATAACAGGCAGTGAAGTGGGAACATCAGGCAGCACTGGTGTTGCAATGTGTGATTAAAAACCATCTCACATATGATCAGAATATTAGATATATATGTGGCTATCATGTTGTGAAACTAGGCTGGATTCTTTACATGACCAACACACCCACAGAGGCTAGTGTGGGTTGATAATACATTGGTGGACATCTGTCAGTCTGTGACCTACCTGTACACTGACCACGCTCTTAAAGATGTAAAACATGAAGCCTTAATATAATTTAAACAGCTGATTTATATTTAAGAAAAAAGCCCTTGCACAGTTCTCATGGGTGGAAAAACTTGCCACGGACACCAAAGCTGCTTGTTGTTCCAGGCTGTAAACATGTACACCTGTAAAGTTGGTCTGATGAGATTGAATTGCTTTTCCAGCCATCCTAGTGGCCATTTGAGTAACTGCAGTTTTTCTTTTTTTCGAAAAATCTTTGGTTGATTAGACATTTTTATATATTTTTTTTTTAATTTCCCCCCACAAATTTAAATTTCTTTAAATAGACATTAATATGAATCCAACATATTTTAGTAAAGGGTTAAATGGAGGCAGAAGATGTTGTCTTTCAGTCAGCACTTCACTCATTAAACGATACAGGAGCCGTCCTACACAGTTTCGCACAGAGCGCCACACTAGCTGAGCCAATGACAAGGCCGCATATTACACGCTGACTGTCAGGTTCCCCGCAATTAGCCAGATATTATTAATTTAAGTTACACTGACAATATGACTATGTATAAAAACTATGTGGCAGAGTCATTACTCATAGTCAAACCTATTGTATAATGTATAAAAGTCACATGCATTTCGCAGCTGCCATCCAAAACAGAATTGTATGTATTTTAGTTCAAGCAGGTGCCACTTCCCCTCTTTGAGCCAATCCTGATTGGTTCTATAAATGAGATCCATATGCATGGGAGGGCAGAGATCCTCGGGGCGCAGCCAGAGGCAGGAGCACACAGTGGAGAGGACTTTCCAACATTAACCTGCAATACATGTATAGTTTGTGACACACTGTTATCAATTTTTATTTTCATCATGCTGCCAACGCACTGTTATCCACTCTCATGTAGTGTGAGCCTGACTTGCAAGAGAGCAAGACGTCCACATGCAACGCCACACAGGGGTGCCCAGCACCACAGTGCATATATAATGGTGTATAGCTCACCATGTGAAATGTTAAATAATTCATCCAAGGCTACATTTCAGTCTTGTCAGACAGAAACTGGAAGAGACAAGTTTTCAACAAATCAATGGGTAAGAGCCGGATACCATGTAACAGAAATAACAGTGTGACCTTTCAATTTGAGGTGGAAAAGGAAAACAGTACAACTGTTAATGTTTGTTTTTTTTCTTTTCCAGACAGAATAAAATTTCAGACTGTTCACATAATACATCAAGGACGAATACATATTTTTTATGCTTTACTTAGCAAAAATAATAGTAATGCCACAATGTAAAAAAAATACCACAAAAAGTACGCACAAACCGTATTTACTGGGCCGATTGGACCCTTTCAGAGAACATTTTAGAAAACTCGTAACCACATGTGGCTGCGAGTATATAGCCACCACAAACTAAAACCAGAAAACCGACAGAAACGGTAAACATTGCATTTCAAAAGATGCACATTAATTTGCCTCCAGAGAGATACTACTCTTATGGGAGGGCAGCCCAGACTCAGAGGCTTTTTTTTTCCTTCTTTTTTTTTCATCACTCTGTGAGCAACTGAAATCTAATTCTATCCGCACATCGCATGAGTCTGGTTGGTTTCCTCCATAAGAAGCTGGAGGTGTGCAATCTACAGCAATCTTCATCGAGCAGCCCGCTATAGTAGATTCATTACTCAATCCACTCTGACTGCGATATTTCAAACTCAGCTGACGTCAAAAAGATATTACTGTAATGACTGTTGTATTGCTCTGTCGACACATTTTTGGTTAATGATAGCGGTGCATGCCATTCTCACTGACAAAACCGGTGACTACTGAAAGCGTTATTGCTTTTATTGTGACGCTGCAGCATAAGGGAACTTTCAGTTTGGGTCGTCTCATTTATTACTTTGCATTCCCATTCAGATATCGGCTCATAAACTTAAAGTGACATTGCTTTTGCAAATGTTGCCCAAACACAGTTCATAATGTCACTTATCTTGGGGCCATAGGTTGAAATAGGTTGTTACCTTATTCAAAAGACACTGAGCCGGCACTAACTAACTAAAATATTTTTGTTTTGATTCCATTCAGTGACTCAGCTGTAATTACAGAGCCACGCTGTCCTCAGTGGATGGAGCCAAATGCTTAAAACAGATCTTTACTCTTCTGATCTAATACCCACACTTGCATAACCGTGCGAAACTCTTACTGTTAGCATATTCTCATTTCCACTCCTTATGTTTGTGCAGCGTGTGCACAATTTTCACCTTTTCCCGTTTGTGCAGCAGAACACGGCAGAAAAAGCTGCTAATTACACATGAAATAACACAAAATAACAGTTGCTTTTTCGCACCTTCCCTGTGATCGGAGAATAACGAGATCTGAAACCCCACCCTCCCCCTGGGTTAATTGAAAATGGGGAACGGCATTCCGCAAATGTGTGCAATTCCACCCCGCCCAATGCGCAGGTTAATCGTGTGTTTATAAAGGTTACCATAGTATTTCCAAGGGTGGAAAAATAATGTCCTGCGGAGAGACCTCTGCACACTCAGTTAAGCCTTAAAATGGGTGGTTGAGAATGAACGAAAACCTCACTTATCATGGAGTTATTGAGAGGTCATTCTGAACCAACAATATCTAATTTTCCTCCATGCATTTGTGCACATATATTACACTTGATGGCTTAGTACAGTCAGCACTTTAAATGTGTAGTGACTCTCTTCGGCACGCACAAATGAAACTGGTTTTCTAAAACGATCTCCGTGATCTCTGTATTATATGTTTTCTATGACAATTCAGCAGACGGAAATATTCTACATAGTTTCTGCTTCTCGGAGGAGAGCATTTGCTCCTTTTTCTAAAACCAACATTTTTGGGAATTAAATGGCTGAACTGCTACAGCCTTGGGAATTATGGTGGATTTTTTCAACCTCGCCTTTGAAACGCAACATTTGTGTCACATGTAAGGGGAAATGGAAGATACCGCACAGTGTGTTCTCCTCCTCAAAGCACCGTGACCCAAAAACCAGATGAAGTAAGGACATATGCAAGGTTCTGGTTACGGTATTCGTACACTGCACATTGAAACACTGCCCTGCCTTGTGTCACCGTACAACTTGATATTGTGGAATTGTGTATAAATAGCATGCCCTTGTGGTACACATTACAAGCTTTTTATGTGCTATTCGGTTCCACAAAATGATGGTTATGGGTCAGGTTGGCATCGAGACTACGCGGCGTGAAATGCCACACCGAAACCACAAAATGCTTGCCGATACTAAGCAACGTTGACTTGGCACCTTCAGCAAAGTGCATCATCTTTTCCCAGAATCTGTTGCCTGAAATTATCAATAAAACTGGTCACTGTGTTGATGATTTTTACGGCCATCAGCAGATGACAGGTGATTTCAGCAGATGCTTTCCACTTGAAGACTAACTAGTATATGCCTGTTAAAACGAGTAGTAGTTGTAGGGGAAAGCAATTTACTCCTTACTGATACTTGCCCTGGTTTGACGCACATCAGTCATTTATTTGAATCATTTTCCACACTTGGATATAGGTTTTAAACGTCTCGACCCTCTCCCCTGATTGTACCTCTTGTTTTTATTAGCAGCTGGTCTACTGCTCAGTCGGAGAGCACTCGTCCCATTAGGAGCTATAACTCTTGTCTCTTTACTCACACCATTTCCTGTGTTTAGTCATCACTCAAAGCAATGGAGCCGAGCTGAGCCGCCACTCGATACACAAGTGCGAAGCAACATGGCTCTGAAAGTCAATGACTCCGTTCCATCGCACGATTTTTTTATTTTTGCTACCCCCTCTCCTTTTGTTGTTTTTTTTTTTTTTTTTTGCTCGCTCTTTCTCACCCGTTCCTCTGTTTACATTCCCACTTTGCCGCTAATATTTCACGTCGGACGTCGTGATTTCTTGTTCATTTCGGTTTCCCGTACTGTGTCTGAGCTGGATATAAGTAAGCCGCATGTAAACTTCCCCGTGTGTAAACAGACTGACTCCTGATCCGGCGAATGCAAAATTAATGAGAGTACAAATGTGTGAAGTGGGATGTGGAACCCTTGTGTGTTCTCATTACTATAAAGAGAGCGAAAAAATAGAAGCGCTGTTTTTTATTCATGCATTTAATTAGAGGCACTCTTTTGTTTATTCTAAACCAATATAGTCACCAATATCCTCCTAAATCTCTTATAAAGACTTTAGCAAATTGTTAACTGCGTTCCTTGTGCATATAGTCGTTGGTCATATCTAACCATTGCGCGTGAGGCAGTGTAGCAGCTTTTGAGAGGCAGCATATTCTTCAGCAGGACGTTTGATGCATTCTAATGAGGAAGAAATAGGCTTTCAGAGTCGGCGGCAAAAACAACGTTTTGTTTGATTCCTGAGCAGCAATTTGTTTTGGGTGGCTAAATGCTCATGGGTAAGAGTGCTCGGCATATTCTCCGCTGAGGGAAAGAGTAGTACATGGATTTTTAATGGCGGGGGCCCAGTGTAACCTTGATGCTCGTCAACCACATATAAATTAGATGTGTTGCGGGAGCCAAACAAATTCCCAGTCCTAGCCTGCAGTGGTGATATGTGTCTCCCAGGCTCCAACACAGCTCGCCGCCTCAGCCATTTGTCTGTGTCCACGGCAGTTCCCATGCACACACCCACCCAAACCAGCAGCTTGAAATGAGATTCACTCAAGTGCATAATCCTTCAGTTCTGCTTAGCTGTGATTAAATGACCAAATATCTCTTATGCACTATATGGAGGGTCCGTATTTCCACGATTAAAAATCTAGCGCGCCACAACAATGTCCCCGCGTCCTAATCGCCTGCAAACTTGTCCAAGGAGCACATCGTAATCTGGGAGTATTGTTAAAGGCTCGCCAGCAATTAGCCCCTCTGGCAAAATGATTTACTGACATGTCATTAAAAACCCGTCAGGGAAATAGACATCATGCAGAGAAATGGCCCTTTGGATCAATACCCAAGTAACCACCGAAGCACTGTGCAGCTCGACATTAGGGAGAGGCATTCGTGTTTCAAACTCATGTGCGAGGAAATTCTCTAGTGCCCCATTAATAAGCCATTAGTAAAATCATGCACTACTTATCTGTCCGTCTTATATGTTTTGCAGCAGCTTTCACGAAATTCATCCTACAGGCTTTCAAGTTGTACCTAAAGGCAACAGCTTCAAACCCACACTGAAAATTAAATGCACGCTAATAATAAACAGTGGGGTGACAGTGTCAGGTGATTGACGGGAAGCTGTGTGTGAAGAAGTCACAACGGATGTCAGCTGTCAGTGCGAGGTTTTCTTTTCTATCCATACAGGAGGCTTCCTCTGTGACACACACACACATCTTTATTTAACCACGACTGCTGTAAACCTTTGATCTTATTGACGTGCAGATTTAAAGGGAATAATGAAGGAGCGGCGGCCTCATACCTTAATGTGAGGTTTAGGAACTGAATAAATAAATAGTCGTTGAGAGTAGCTTACAGAATACTACACAAGGAACGGAATTTCCTTGCAAAAGGGGATCCCGCCAGAAAAAGATGAGATTGTACTTTTTTTTCCCCCCACACATGATTTCATAACATTGCAATCTTTTGGGAAGTTTGTCAAAGTCACCTTGCACATAAAATCTCAATTTTTGGCTTGTGTAAATTAAAGCAATATAAAATGCCAAATGCTAAAGGTTGAAGGCAGTGTTACCAGATGGGAAATGAAGAAATATCGTACTACAGTCTTAAAACTATCTATCGTAAGTACTAAAACTGGAATAAACGCTAAGGCTTGATCATTTCAATGAATGAATTTCAACTGCTTTATTCAGTCAAATTGTATATTAGGCCCAGAAACCATTGTATAAATACGATAATTATCATGTATCTGGTAACTCTGGTTGAAGGATGCAACAAATCACGCGTAGCATCTCTCCATCCCCCCACGCTGGACGTACAGTGTCGAAGCAATTTGTTTTCCCACTTATTGAGTGCTACTCCCCTCTGCAACCTTCACTGGCTTTGCAGTGCTTGTGCTTAATTACCTTAACCAGCCTCACCTGAGAAGATGTGAATAAATGGCATTGTTGAAGACGACCGCTTTTCACCTGCCGAGGCTCACCGTGTCTCATCGGTTGCTCTTTTTAAGCCCTTATTTTTGTAATTCCGTCATTTGTCCCCGCTTTATGTTGTTCCCGTCGAGCTGGGTCGTAACTTAAATGGGGTCTCGTTCTGGATATCTTTTGGAAATTATTGTGGAGACTGTATGCGGGAGTTCTTTTTTCTCACGTTGAGAATGGGGATTATCCAAAGCTTAACTGGCTCCATGGCCCCCTTCATGGACTCACTGCAGTTTGCCTATTGTCCTAATGTCGGAGTGGAGGACGCGGTTTTCTTCCTGCTACATCAAACACTTTCTCACCTGGAAGTGCCCGGCAGCACTGTGAGAATCACCTTTTTTGATTTCTCAAGTGCTTTCAACACCATCCAGCCGGTAATTCTGAAGGATAAACTCGAGAGGATGGGTGTGGACCGATGTCCAAGTAGATCCTGGACTACCTCACAAATCGACCACAGTTAGTGAGAGCCAGGAACTGTGTGTCTGAACTGCTCACCAGGAACACCGGTGCCCCCCAGGGAACTGTCCTGGCTCCCCTTCTTTTCACCCTGTACACAACACACTTCAGACACAACTACAACAGAGTGAAAGGAGCACTCCTGAAGACCTGCTGGAACAGTAGCATCACAGAAATGGAAAGGAAGAAGCTGGACAACATCATCGGGAAGTCCAGCTCTGTCCTGGGTGACCTGACAGCAATGAGGAGCAGCTTCAGTGACAGTCTTTTTCACCCTTGCTGTGTGAATGAAAGATGCTGTTAGGCTCCACAATGAACATTTGTAATATATGCAGTATTATTACACTACATTTCAAGGTTCAACACTTTCACCCTTCACTACTTACTATGTACTGCAAAATATGTGCAATATCCGATTACCTTCATCTGTGCAGTTTAATACTTTTTGTATATATGCCAATAGTTGTATTTGTTTTGTTCTATTTTATTTTATTACTTATCTTTTTAACAGTCCACTCTGTACTCTCGTGATTTTTCTGCCCCTTTGTATGCTGTTGCAAACTGCAATTTCCCGATTGTGGGACAAATAAAGGTTTCTCATTTCTAATGCTTTATAACTCACTTGGTGTAGAAAGCCTCCAGGTGTTGGCGTGACCATCACCACTCTATTATTTCTTTGTGGTAACCCTGGGGTGGCCCCTGGCGTGATTGAGAGAGCCGAGGAGGAGTAGTTGAGGTGTAGCTAGTGGTTCAGTGTTTCCGGTAGAGAGGAAACTAGGTACGTTTGTAATGGTATGTGGTAACATTCAATGGCCTTTGTTTTTACAGTGTTCTTTGTTAAAATGTGGATATTTTGGGTGAGCTCGTGGGAGCTTTTATGTGTGAACATGCCCACTGTGTAAACTGCATTTACAGGTGTGATCTTTGGTGTGGGAAGTCGGCCCGATTTTGATGTTACTAGCTGGTTGAAAACAGTAAATTTGTGTGGTGTAATTTTTGGCTGTGGTGAGGACAGTTCCCCATGTTGGGATTACTAGCTAACCTTGCTCTAAGGTAGCAACTTGGTGTACTTAATCATTTAGCTTGCGGCTTGGCTCATGTGTTCCTTGTATTTTCATAAAAGAAAGAAGTGGCCTCTCTACCACCCAACTACAATCAGCACATGTACGTAAGTGGTACGACTAGCGTCTGTGCAGAACATAACAAAAAGACTTTCTAACTTGAGTCTTTTCATCTGTCTGGCTTTCCCCAATGCATCTGTCTCATGAATTAATTCTGAGACCACACAGTGCGTGTTTGATGAAAAATGGGCAAAGAGGAGATTAAGCAGGAGTGTAGCTGCGATGACCATGTGACAGTCAAACCTGTCACGCAAAGCCACTGCACCCTTAATTATACATGACATTAGGCCATCATGCAATGAAGAAATCAGCTATGAAATCTGGTTGTTTCCCTACCAGGCTTCACATTTTCAGCTTTAAAATTGGTAGTCCGTGGGGGCTGACTCCCTTGTGGAGACAGCCTCAAGTGAAAATTCGAGGAACTGCAGTTTTTGGCGCCACAGCATTGGCTTCCTTTTTCAAGCCCAGAGGCTTTTTGGACTTAAGGTTAGCGAAATACTGTGGTTTTAGTTAGATTCCAAGAGTAAACTCTGGTAACTGGTGACTTCATTCACAGTATTTTCTGTGAGTTCCTAAACGTAACTTTGAGAAACAACTTAATTATTCTTTAGTGGGCACATGGGAATATTACTCTACAAAACCAGATATAAATAGATTAGAAACATATGACACTAAAATTGTTGTCTGGCATAGCGTAAGCTGAGCAAGTGTGCAAAGGTGATCTACAATGTGTTGCAAAATTAAATACTTTTGCTTAGTACTGAAATAAGTGACACGAAACTGCTTCAACTTTTTAAAGCTTAACCAGTTATAATTTCATGAAGAGGCGCTAATTAGATGACGTGCTCAAAGAGACACCAGCATTATGATTGCGCCCATGTAAATAAAGCCCTTATAAAATGTAACCTTAACATCTGGCAGTGCCGTGAATTTGAATGTGTGATTCTTTTTCCTTTTTTTTTTTTTTGTTTATTGCTAAGAATGAAAACACCTGTCTTCAGTTTCAAGGAGACTCATTACTTTGTTTAATACACCGAGCACATCCACTTTAGAGTGTTTTTCAAGCAGCATGCCAACTCTGGATGCGGACCAGAGACACGGTTGTGTTGGCAGGAAGAACTAGGTTTGGATGATAGATGAAGCTGGAGGCAGTGTGCAGAGAAGCCGCTGACGCCTGCGAGACCCCATGTCTCCCTGTGTCCACTTCCTTCTTGCTCTCATCTCGCCACTCACCTCCTCGCCTAATCTGTCTCCTCAGCTAGCACGCTCCCTCGTTCGCAGCCCCCCCCCTCCAGGTCCCCTTTTCCATGACGCATCAGCCTCCATTCCCTTCATGTCTCCTAGGCGGCCTAATTGATGGGTGAACACTAACAAGTTGCCCTCCCTCAATCTCCCCATCGTGTCCTGGTCCTGAAGGGCCTCTCTCCCTCACTCTTGCGCTCATCCTCCACTCGCACTCGCCCATTTCACCGCCCTGTTCATTATTCATTAAGTTTCCCTTCAGATCCAGAGAGAGCAAAAGCATGGCTGAATTCATAGGCAGACTCAACAGCTGGCCCAAGGGTACCTGAGTGATGTGGATGTTTGTCAGTCAGTCACTCTCCTTCCATCTCCCCCCACCTCCCCCTCCGCACAGACAAAAGCCAGACAGAGGGGGATAGGTAAGAAGTGAAAGACGAAGAAGCTGAGTGCATGCTTCGAAAAGGCTTTTGAAACACCGTAACGTCGCTTTAAAACAAATGAGCAAAGTGTAACCAAGGTCACGGAAAGGGATTGTAGTCCAAAACCATAGAACGAAACGGGTGCTTACACCCTGAGCTAGCTGTTAGCATCTGCTCTAGTTGTTAGCATCTGGTCTAGACGAGTCTTTGTTAAGTTATTCTCTTAAGCTGAAGACACGGATGCAGCAATGACTGGAAGGCACTGACCACCAATCAAGACTCTAGCAGACCGAATACTGACTCTGGAATCTTGTTTTATGAAGCCACGCAGTCCCAGCAGGATTCCTGTTGAGATGTTCAGACGTAGCGGTTGTGCTGCTATGGTAGGCCATTTCAGTTTTAGCTCTCTGTTCAAAGAATTCCCACCCTTTTGATATCAAATCACACACATCAATCAATTTACATGAATCATTTACATTAAGTCGTTGTTGCAGCCTTAGGTTATACGACGAAAAGTCAAAAACATCTTTTTTTTTTCAATCTAATTTGGCAATGACATCACAGTTACGGGATTTTTTTTTAAATGTCTGGCAATAGTAATATACACCAATCAGGTTTAACATTATGACCACCTTCTTAATATTGTGCAGGTCTCTCTTGTGCTTACAAAACTGTTGCGTCTCATCAGAGAATGGACATAAGCCTTCTGAGGGTGTCCTGTGGTGTCTGGCAACAGAATGTTGTTAGTGGAGGTCTTAAGGTCCTATGGGTTGAGGGGAGGGTTCTCTGTAAACTGGACAGAATGATATACATACAGTCAGTGATCAGTCATTTGAATATATACAATACATAAACTATACAGTTTTAGTCATTCTACATCCGAAGGCTGATGGTTTTATTCATGCTACATCTGAAGGTTGAGGGTTTTATTCACTCTACATCTTAAGGTTGAAAGTAGGACAGTGTAACGGTACCGCAACGATTCCTCTTTGGAATATTTCATGTTAAGAAAGAAACAGATCAACTATTTCTTTGAGCATATAAAATGTAGCCCTATAATGTAGCCCTGCAATTCATGAAAATGAAGAATAGCCTTCAGATTTTTCAATTTTTGCTTAAAACTTTCAGTGAAGGAAACATTCAGTTTACCCCTGAATGGAACGCTGCTTAGAGTTTTCTTTTCACCTAATATTTTACTGTGTCCGACAGCTGCTAAAGTGCAACTCCGCACAGTAACATTTTAGATATTCTACGGCTCCATTTGCCTGTTGCTACCATGCTTGCGAGTCTGCGCATTCAATCCCTGGTTTAGATTATCACCAGACACAGAACACCTAAAAGCCCCAGGGGAATAGACCCCTGTGACAGACTGTCAGTGACACGCAATGTGCAAACACTTGAGGACGGAGAGTGTTTTTATAGATGCATACATGGCCGCAAAAACACCTTTGAATTTCATTGGGGGGGAAAAAAAAGTGGTTCAAAACAAAATGTCACCTTTTATTGAAAGCTTCAGTGCACTTCGAAGCGAACTGACTGATGCATCCATCACATAGAGTGGAAACAGAAGCTAAAGTAGCTATATATTGTACTCAGATAGATAAATTTAGTTGATGTGGTAGCGTGGATACTGTAATGCTACAACAAGAGCTGGACAGTTTGATTTAGTTTTTGTTTATGCAGCTTAGTTTCAATAATGAACATATTTTATAATAAAATAGATCTGATTAGATGTACAGTATATTTATTTACTAAGTAAGGAAATAAAGATTATAGACCAGATTATTGTAAGTCCAATGTCTTTCGAAGACCAGTAGGCGCTTTTGACTTCTGTGTCAATTTGACGGCGTAGCTATAGCGACAGTGCAGAGCATATGCAGAGCTGTTAGAGAGCGAGCCAGACTGACGAGCGCACCAGTATAAGTGGCTAGCACTGATGTTGGCTACATACGTAAGTTATGGCTTTACTCTAAAAGAGCCTTAGCTCTGACTTTTAAGTTTCTGTTTAAAGAGTCTTACTGCTCAAAACCTTTCCGATAGCTACACAAGCCTCTAAAGCTAAATGCATGAATTTAGTAATACAAGTGAATTCTTTACTATCGAAAACTGCCAATTTTCTTCTTGAAAAAGGCCAAACAAGCAAATTAACTATGATGAATTTTTAGAGAGGGTTTTTTTTTTCCTCAGTTCCACTACTTAGATGTTGACCTCAGTCTAGCAACTCTTCTGAACTCACTGGAATAATTGGTGCTTCGCTGTTGGCGCTGTTAAGATTCAGCCTGATAAAAGTAACACTCAACTCTCAGAGACTCTCGACCAGAGAACCTGAAAGCCACTCTGTGTTTTTAAAATATGCTTTATTCTTAGACAGTGTTTTATTCTTAGACTTGTTGGGCTATTTTTAAAGCTTCTGAAAAAGGTTCCTAATTTCCACCTTAGGGGGGAAAAAAACAGATGCCACTGCTTCTCCCTAAGAGTTGAATGGACACAGGCTACTTCCATGGATCAGAATGAGAGTCTTTGCCCAACACATTTACTGTGTGTGTGTGTGTGTGTGTGTGTGTGTGTGTGTGTGTGTGTGTGTGTGTATGTATATATATGTAGATTGTTAATTAAGTGTCCATCAATGTGCTAAAAACTTCATTCAGAAGAAAATGTAAAATATTAAACTTGGTTATAATCTCTACTTGGGTGTGAATGGTAGCTGCACAACACATACATCAATAAATAACTCTTTGTTTTTAATGATTTTTATCGACTATCCACATTGATTGGATGGTGAAAGTGTGACAAAACATCCCAAGAGCATGCCAAGAAGCATTTGCTTTCATTACAAAATAGGAAACATGGATAACGAGGATTCGTACAAAAACATACATTTGGAAGGGAAAGGTTTTCAAACTCTGAATATATATAAAAAAAAAAAAAAAAAACTGTAACAAATTTAGTCTGTAGTGCCCACAGTCCTGAGCATCAGTGTGATTTGTTGCCCAGGATTGGATCCGGAGTCTCTTGTGGTTTTAAAATGAAACTTTGGTTTAATATTAAAAACAAAACGCCTTGCGCTGTATCATTTTGTTGGAGGAGAGGAGTGTTTTATACCATTTCCACATGGAAATGATAAACTGATATACAGAGCGAATCCTTTTTTTTAAGCTATTAAATTGTAAATTTCTCTATTTCCCTGTTTCAAAGCACATCTTTCTCTTGCTATGCAGTTTCCCCTCATTGTCCATGCTCTATATTCTGTTGGGACACTGAGGAGGAGGAGGTGGGTTCTGTCTGGCATTGTGCGTGTTCTTCCGCGTGTGCGTGCGTGTCCGGGAAAATGAGAATGGGATAACGTATCACTTCCTGATCACTATCTTATATAATCACGTGTTAACAGAGAAAGACAGCAGCAGCAGAGGAGGAGAGGGAGATAATGGAGAGAGGTAGAGGGGAGCTCTGGGAGGCTGGTCCCGAGCTCGGGAGCCGTGGATTGATCTGGAAGCCGACCAATCGGGCGCATTCCTCGGCCTGAGCCGCCGCAGTAACCGGGCGCGATTGGAGGATGCCCTCGGCGGAGAGACGCGCACACACGCACTGGCTCGGCTCGCTCCGTCCGGTCGGTCGCTCGCACGCACACGCATAGCGAGGCAGAGTATCCGTCTCTCCGCAAGCCGTGCAGCGAAGCTTCGCTCCGGAGAGGATGACTGGGGAAGGGGGAGGAAATTGACAGGTACGGACGAAGGAGGAGAAAATGAGGAACAAACTCAAAGTCGAGCGTCTTTTTCGCCGTTAATCAGCTGCTGTGATGTGCGCGCGGGGGGCTTCACGCGGACAGGTAAGAAGGAGAAGTTTGCGTGGCTTTCTCGCTGTTACCTTTACATGGGAAGTTGTTGTGCGCGTGTGGCTCGCGGTGTCGGGCGTTTGCCTCCTCACATACTGTCTAGGTGCTTGAGAGAAATTGCGAATAAACAGGAGTCTCGCGCGCATGAGCACGCGCTTTCTTAGCCTTTAGTTGGACCGTGCGCGCATTTGCAATTGCGCGCCACGAAATTGGGCACTTAGCAGAGAGGAACAGACATGAGTGGAAAAGAGTAGAAGAGTGCGCACCAGTCACAATTTGGGCTACATTTGATGTATTTGACTGCAAAACGCGTGTTATTGTTTTCTGATTGTTTGATTCTTTTTTGTTTTTTGGGATCTCTCGAGGTGTTGTTGTCCACGATGCCTCTATGGAGTTATGAATCATAGACACACTGCTATAACAGAGAGGGAGTTGGAGGCTACCCGATCCTTCTGATGCCTGTGCCGCACCAGTGTAGCCAGACTGGAATTTACGCGCACTGCAGGAAACAGGAGTCCACTCATTGACTGCAGCCTCTTTATAAGTCGAGCTTTCTCTCTCGGCAGTTGAGGCGGGGAAAGGGGGGGGGGGGGGAAGAAAAAAAATCAAGAACACACAGACGCGTTTTGAGCGAATGACATCTGAATTCTGTGAAACGTCTTGACAGTCGCTCGCGCGTGTGTATGTGTGCGTGTGGAAAGATGCGTGAGGCAAGTGCCAGCTGCTTAGCTGTCCCCGGTAATGTTGCATTGATTGGATTCTGGTGAGCGCAGGGGAGAATTGTACGGCTGCCAGTCTTGCGCGTTGCATATTTTAAAGGTGCTCACCTCCCTGATGTGTTAGCAAATGTTTTGGAAAAAGGATGCCAAGTGTCACGTAATTCAGCAGCATGTTATGGGCTAGGCAAAAAAAAAAAAAATAAAAGAGGGAAGAAGAAGAAAAACAGACCAATGGATGCTGCTTCCCCTATAGCTGAATAGTTTACAGTCTTCTACTGGATCCATTTGGCTGCTACTGTATGGGGCTTTGGCGCTGGTGCAGGTGAATCCTCTTTATATACACAGTATGTGACTGAAAAAGCTGTGCTGAGGGAGAAGTTGGATTTCCTTATTCTTTTATTTAATTGGGGCCTGAAGCTTAAATGGATTCCTGTGTATGGTCTTACTAAGCCAGGTGGTGAACTAGGGAAGAGGGGCCAAATTTTTAATATCTGATCACCTCTCCACTATTAATTATTTAGGTTCCAAATGTTCCAGAACATATTCCAGAATACATTTATTCAAAACTATATAAAAAAACAAAAACATAATAAACCTGTAAATGTGATATTTCTGCTGCAGTCATCAAATGTGTCGATTAGTTTCAGAAAAAGACCAAACCTAAGACCCTAGGAGACACTGTCCTGCAATATTTTAGTATCCCCCCCACGTGAAGGCTTGCACGCCATGCAGTGAAGATCTGAGCATTAGAAGGCCCTCTGCTAAACGTCCACCAATCATCTCAACCACTTCTCACCGTGCAATTCGTTTGACTGCAGAAACCATTATGACCCATTTTTCTCCTTTTTGTCAGAATATGGTACACGAGCACCATTATTGACCTCGCTTAACTTTGAATACACCATCAAGAAACCACCAAATGAAATCCAGAATGGAGTAGGTGTCTTTTCATGGATGTTATCATAATAAGGCAACCGTCTGGGTTTCCAGCAACCCTGGAAAAACGCTTAAGAGAAGCAGGAATATATTATCTTTAACAATAGGTTTTTGGTGTAAAAGCACAGTTTAATGTTCAACCTATAGGTAGAAAAAAATGTTATAGAGCTAGCCAAAGAGTAAAAAAAAAACACACACACAGTGACTTAGGCTTTTCACCTACAAGAACGATGGAGTACCCCAATATACAGGGGTCACCACCTGTGTGTTACTCCAAGATAAATAACCAATGTTCTGAAATGACACAGTAGCCTCAGTAGCCTTTATAAGGCCATCTCTGTTGATTTAATAGCATGCATGTTTGTTCATAGATGCCTTTTTGCCTGAAAGGGTCTCAGAGCTAACTGCACCATTATCAATGTCAGCGAAGTCACAATAATGCCCGTTTCACATGACCCAGGCTTGGAGTGTCTGAATATCACTTTGCATGTGATGCAGACATTGTGATAAGCGCGTAAAGGCCAAGCTATGTTAATCACTGGAATCCCGCTTGACACCAGTTACACAAACATTGCCCTGCAGTGTTGTGTCGACTGAAGTGCGAGCAGTTGTGCCAGTCATTGCAGCTGCACTCGCACCAGAGCAGACATCTTAAACTGAGCAAATTGATCAGTAGCAACACTACAGGATGGCAGAATCTCAAACTAGGTTTTAATTTTGTATCACAAGCGTGAATCATTGTAAAAAAAAAAAAAATATTGAAAATAGTCCGGTTTATCCAGTGTCACAGCATGCTAACCACAGACAACTGTACAAAAGATCCTCTGTGGGATGCACAGGCTTGTTCCAGTGCATCCCACAGATTTGAATTTAGAGGCCAGGTCAACACCTTGTGATGTTTTTCATGTTTTTTAAGTTGTTCCTAAAGCGTTTTTGTGTGTGTGTCAGCCTGGATTCTGCTGGATGATGGCTGCTGCTGTCAAAGAGTGTCATTGCTGTGGGGTGGGGGTGTCTGGTCTGGTCTAAACGAGTGGTACATGTCATCCACACAAATGCCAAGTCCAAAGGTTTCCCAGCAGAATGTGGGCCTAGCCACAGATTTCTCTTTATTTGAAAACTGCAAATTTGTTGCAAACAATGAAAAAATAACCAAACATCATGACACAATCAAAAGGGTTTAACCACACGAAGAGTTCACACCTCACAATTCCAAGTGTTATACCTCTTCTTTTTGTATGTTATGTACAACAGAATTCATTGCCTGGCATTATTCCGCACACTATTTATTCTATTGGGACACACTACGTTGTCACAACATTATCTTGACCTTTGCCCCTCATACTCTAATCTGTCACCACGTACAGAACCAGATTTAGCACCAATAACGACAACTGCCATTAATGTCATTACTGTTGGGTTGTCTCATTGGTGTTCAGCCAGCCGCTCAGTCATTTGACACATCTTTTGTTGCTCAGAGGATTGTGACTCAGAATAGCCAGAAAAAGTATGTGTGTGTGGATGTACAGCAGTAGGACATGTTAGCACTAGGTACTGTTCATTTATTGTAATTTACTTGTGCAGAGTTTTATTTTGTAGTATGTCTGACAAAGATATTGAATCTACTCCTTAAGCGAATAGTTTGTGTACATAAATGACCATGTTGTAATAATGAGCTTCTATTTGAGGGCAGCATTAGAGCTTGGTGGTTTAGCTTTCTCTAGAATTTACTAAATCGGTCTTTAAAGCAAGCGAGGTGTACGGAAGATTCGTAGTAGCTCCAGGTTTGGCTCATCCCAACTGGCGACCATGATATTATCAGTGCTATCACCAACAGACAATTCAGAAATAAGAATGTTGAGTTTACTGTTTCAGCAGCAGTCAAAAGGTCCATTAAAAAGATGAATCATGCTTTCCTCCAAACATTAATAATCTCCTCCCACATAACAAAGTGCCCCAGTCTGCCAACCAGGGCACAATGAGTTTTTTTTTATTTAAGTAAGAATTATAGCCAAAAAAAAAAAAAGAAAGAGTTGATGAGTCTTGTCAGTGGTGCCATCCAGTATGTGACAAGGTAAAATAATCCCCTGCCTCTAATGCAGCAGAGTGTTGTTATTGCATGGCTAACAGAGATAAATGATACATGGAGTTTTAAATTTCATATATGCACATCTCAAACAAAACTGGGTTCTCTTATTGAGCATTGAATACCCACTAAATTTTGTATCAAAATCCTGGCAGGGGCACCAGTAATTGCAATGGAATAAGTTGAAGAGGAAATGGGTGGCATAAACACAGCTAAGGGCAAAAACTGAGCACCACCGATTTGCAGCAAAATCAACGGAGGCCCTTAAAGATTTGACAAAATCAGCCAGAAAAGGAAAGTTTAACACTCTAACTCTTTTGCAATGCAGCCAAAAAGAAGAATTATCACACAGGAATCTTTCAGAATACAGTGTTTGTACACTACCTTATCGCTATCATTTAAAACTTGTCGGGGAAAAAGCTTCTCTGACCACATACAGCTGCTGGTGCCACAGTGAATCAAACATTGTTCGCCAACAAAACTGTATTTGTCACTGAGATTCTGATAAAATATTATCAATGTACCTGCCATGCTGTGCTATTAAGACTTATTAGTAAGTATTCAGTGGTATTGACATTCCGATACCGCTTTCTACTGGGCTACTTTCCGTGCTTCTGTCATCCGTTATGCAATTATGAATAAAGTGGATTTGTCACCATTATTTTTTTTTATCCCAATGGAAATTATTGACATACTCTGCTTTCTAAATGCCACCAACAGAATTGTGTTTCAAGGGGTCCTTTTCATACAAATTATTCAGTCTTCAGCATTTTGCTTTGCACCAGTGTGTTTAGAATTATTATCCCCTGTTGAGAATTTTTGCATTTAGTGCCATCACATAGAATAACAGCCCACAGACTGTATTCTCAAAAGTTCCTCTACCGCACTCTAACTTCCAAAATCACAGTGTTATTTGGCCACCATTAGAACTACTTACAGACTTGCAGACTGGCTATTTCTGTAGACTTAAAGCTGTTACATACTCGGCAAGAAGCGAGGAATTATCGTTCTCGCACCTTGTTCTCGGCACATCAACCGGTCAAAAGCTATTCTGTGATTGGTCAAAAACTAGAGGCGGCTGTGGCACTCGGTGAGCACCCAGATTCTAATATCCGCAGTGTGACCGTTAATCTCTCCTGGGAAGAGATTGGCATACTGTGTGTGGGTGCATGCTGAATGAACGGCGCGATCCAACAGACACGGTTGTCAAAACTACTGGTCGTAATGCAGAAATAATAAGAAAAGTGTCTCTCGTCGTCCATCTCCCGCAATTCCCACAATGCTCAGCCCATGTGACGTGTGGCGCAGTGGGAGGGCCCTACGGGACTTCTGCACTTGAGTTTCTTGTGAAGTATAAATGACCTAGCCAGAGCGGACTCTTGTTCATGCTCACCTTCGGGAGTATGTAACAAACTAAATAGATTTTGAAGAGGCAGGTGGATGCAAGGTGTTTCTCCTCATCAGCTGGTTAGGTGTGGTCAAGGGGCACCTATCACCAAGCGCTTACTTTCGGACTCCTGTATTTGGTAGTTCAGACTTGACAATTTGACTCTTAAGTGTGGACTCTTGGGTATGGGAGGACAGAGGACGGTCATTCTGTAATTTAGAACAGCAGTGTACTTGATGATGCCCGCAGAATATATTCTGGGATACCTGGCTGTCCAAAGCCCACACAAGTTACCTGGGCGGGGAAAGAACACATCTGGGAATTTGAACCGCATTCGGTCAGATGCTTTGAATTGGAACAGTACTTGGGTAGCAAGTGATGACATTTCACAAGAACACAAGAATGCAAGCACAGACTTGGGGGAGTTTGTCTTGCCCTGCTTTGAGGAGAACAAAAAGTGAGTCAACAAAACATAAGCACTGAGTTCATCGATGCAGTTTGGGACACAGAGTCACAAAGTCTTATACTTTTAAAACACAGTTCTAGGTTGCCATTTAGCATTTGGTTTTACATGCAGCGTTGTGTTGCTTAAAGTGGAACACTGAGGCGTCTATATCACACTGGCACTGTGGGTTTATTCAGCATGGGTGAAAGCAACGTGATTCATCCACTCTCACTGTCAGTGATGAATGGACGACAAAGCATTTCCTTAAAGAGCGCTCAGCACTATGTGGGCAAGAATCTAGGCCATGGCATTGTGATTTTGACCTCAGAAAGACACAATGAGTGATGCCCCTAATTCGCTGAAATTAAATAATCGTCGTGTTTTAACAACTCTTAAGGATTTCTTAATGGCGAAATTATCAGACTAACTAATTTGAAGATTTTCAGTTTTTTTGTGTTTTGTTTAGCTTGACAATAGATTTCTCAAAGTATAAAATAAAAAAGAAATACCTGAATTCAGAAATAGTAGGGAGTGGTAGGATGTTTTTGTTATCAACTACATGAACTAAAATAAATAATGTAGAATGTAAATAATAAATAAGTACATGAATAAAATAAAGTCTCACATAAAATAGGGAAACTGACACTGCAGTGGTCTGCATTTCGCCATAATTTTCCACTGGAAGAAGGATTTCGCAAACCATGAAAACAGAGGCATTAGATTGCCAATCTGCTGCATGAATACTTAATGTACTATTAGAGGAGGTGGATTTCCATCTCACATTTGTGAGTGTTTGCTCAGAGACTTTCCCTTTTTTAAATAGCTCTTAAGGGTGAACCGCTCTTATGTAATCGCTGTGTGTTTCTACCAGGGATCCTGGGGGCTACCTCCGAGTATTCTATTCTGTTCTCTGCTTGAAAGTGTCGGGGATGTGGGTATGCCTTTCGGTCACATTCGGGATGTTTCAGCATCCACAGCAAAGCTATTTTATTCACCTGGGCACAATCTTTATTAAACTTATCCCCCTCTAGATTTACATTCTCGAGCTTGAGGCGTTTCCCTTGCACTTTTGTTCTCTGTAATTTGCACGGCATAAAGAGGTAGACACTCAGCATTATGCTCAGGGGGAGTTCAGCAGTGTGTGTGCATGTTGATGGACAATATTCAGATTAAACTTGTGATGATGGGACAGCTTCCCCCCAGGGGACTTTCACTAGGACATCAATTTTACAAGGAAATGTGCAACGTCTTTAAAACAAATTGCTTTCCTTAACTAGTCCTCTATGTTTCCGTGGCTGACAGGCTCCCCATTTACAGCCTTACAAATATTACTTTCAGCGGAGTACGGACTCCTAACTCAAAAGTCGTGTTGCACCCTGACGGACTGGAAGGGCGAGTCACGTCAGTTAGTTGTCGATGTCACAGTGCAAAGAGAAACCCTGATGTGTGGCACTGATAAAACATTAGTGTGCTCTGTGCCTGTCAGACCTTTTCACCCCGCACGTGCATTGCAGAGATGCAAGAGACATATTAATTGGACCAGACCATGCCAACGCTTTACGAGAGAGGGAGAGGGGGGTAGGGGGAGTGGGGGGGTTGAGATGGACGGGGCATCCATACTGATTCACAGATCTGAGGTGGATGAGCCGCAGGGGGCTGTCCGGCAGAGTTAACACGACAAATGGAATTTTAATTCCACTTGGATGCTTCTGGAGAAGGTTAAATTCGATACAGTTTCATAAACAAGCAACTTGAACCTGAAGTAAATTGAAATCTAAATCCCAACATCCCATCCGGAAGCCTTAAATTATTTAAACCCGTGTGTAGCGGAGCCAGCTTAAGTAGACGGGTGGTGTGAACATGCATTTTTGTTTGCATCTTGTTTTAGACAAGGCATGGGGTCATCCAAACCGCCACTCAACACCGCATGCAGTCCATCACCAGCACGGCTCTTAGTGCTTCAGTTAAGTCACGTCGTGTATTACCAGATTGTCTCCAGAATCGTGATTGATCCATTCACACTGTAGCAACATCTGCCTTCTGCCTTCCTCCCCCCAAGGACGGTGCTGGTGAGCTAGCACGCCGTTGCCAAACTGTCAACCTAAGTGCCAACGAGTCAAATAGCTCTCCAAGTTCTGAAGTGAGTCTCACTATGCCCAAACAAGAAACAACAGCCCCGTGCCAGGAGGTTAATTTTACGCCTGACATCTTATTGATTCACGTGTTTATTTAGTTGTATGTGTTTGTTGCGTTGCACCAAGTGATACTGTATCCACTGTCCAGCTAAGTCGACTTAGCGTGAACATTTTCCAGTCTCACGATCAAAGGATGGATTAAAACTCGGCTTTACGCATAATGTACAAAGACTTCTCACCATCAAGCAGGGCTGGGTGTCCGTGCTGATTTCCCGAATCGTAAAAGTGACGGGCATTTTAAAAAATCAGTCTGATGATTTTAGTCGATATCAGATTGTTTTAAATAGGAACATTTAATTCTTTAAATCTGACACAAACCATTTCTCTAAAAGTGTTTTTATTGCCTAAATTGAAAAAAAAATTGTCTAAAAAATTTGTCTAAACTATTAAAAAACAATAAAGAATCTTTGGAGGAACAACAAAAACAAAAATGAGCGAGCATCAAGGCGACACTGGCAGTTTTGAGGTAGAGGAAAAACATTAGTCCTGAATCATAATCTCAATGCCATGAAAGTAATGATTCTCTTTAATAGATTGTCTTGTTTGTCCTTCAGCAGCTTTAACAACATTGGAAATTATGTTGAAGAAATTTAAATAAAAAAAAGAAATGCAGCCCTTGAAAACCTCATTGAGCAACACTTTTCTTTCCCTCCCTCTGTCTCTGAAGTCTGCATCAGTGATTTGGACAATGAGGTGGCATATTTGTCCGTTATCCAACCCGTCCCACCCCCCACCCTAACACACCACAAGTCTCAGTGTACACTTGAAAAGCTACGTGGTGAGCAACTGCCCCCCCTCACCAAATCTCTCACACTTCATCCACTCATAGGGGACTCCACCTGGCAGCGAGAAACCAAGCTTATCTGTGTATGAAATGCTAATGTGAATAGCCTCAGCCCTACTTTGTGCTTGAGAGCACAGAGGGACCCTCTCCTTGTTGTAAAAACCACCTGCACTGTGTGTTTTAGCATGTGTGAAATGACGAAGCCTGCCAAACTCCAGTAGCTTCAACCAGAATTTTCGACTTCTTAGACATGAAGAGAACCAAGTGCTGGAGGTGATGTGAATAAATTTCCACTCTGTATCCGGCTTGTGATGATTTCTCTTGCTCATTCAAGCAGGGCCGAAATGAGTAGTCAGTTCATCGATTACATGATCGATGGAAAATGTATTAGTTTAATGTTGGAATATTGTTTTGCATCGTTGTCCTGAATGCATATCCTTTCATACAGAACAGTTACAGAGTAGCATGGCATTATCAGACAAATGCAAACAAATCTGGACCCTGGGTTGGCTAGCAGCTATTGGCCTCGTTTATTCCTGGTTGGTTCATGTGGGTCAGTGTTTGTCATTTCATTTTGCAATTTCTTTGCACGTTCTCATCTCACCGATTTCCATTTTTCATGAAACACAGTGGTTATTGTCCGATTGATTGGGGCTGAGCAGTGAAAGCAATTCACTAAATGCTTTTTGAGAAGTATTCCAAAAATTGAAAGAGTTGAGTTGCACAGGCAGACCTTTTAACGGCATGCGTTATACCCACCTGTTCATTTAGAGGCTTCAATTGATGGCATTGGACTCTTTTTTTCCAGACAGTGTTGGACAGCTGTTCAACTCATCCTTACAGCTTTCTTGCTTATCAAAGTTCTTAGGGCATAGAACTTAATACTGTAGCCTGAAGGCTGGGATAATTCATTATAGCAATTTAACATTAATTAGGGCTGAAATTATGTCAGCCAAAATGAACCAGTAATCACAAGGCAGGTTTGGCAGAAGGCTAGATGGAAATTCATTGGAATGGAAGGCAAGTCGGCTATTTGTTCTGCCCACAACAAATGAAAAATGAGCTCCCAGATTCGTCTGGATCTCGGAACGAATTTGAAATTCATACGTACGCGTTTGCTTGCTAGCAGACGCCTTTATTCCCGGCCTTTTTGTTACATTCGTTTATAAGTTACTGCTGCCAAGAGTTCATCACACAGACGACAGGGAACCACTGAAAGGAATACATTAAGATTAGTTCAAATGACAGGGCAGCTGTGGATTAATTGGATTAGTTGATTAGTTGGATTAATTTCGATTAATCACGATTAAATATCATTCACTTTTAATCTACATTAATCACATTTCATTTTGCATGAGAAAAAAAACTCAGCAAGTCAGAGCCTGTTTTTCTCTTTTGTAAGCAAATATTTATACATCAATGTGCCCATTACTCTAGAAAATATAACTGAAAACTGAACTACCTTATTGACATTGTCAGAGAGATCTTGGCGATGCATTAACCGAAGTGCTAACAAGATGTTGGTCAACTGTTCCATTTTTTCTACTCCCATATTTCCCATAGAGATGGCCAACATGCTGTTTAGCATTTTCCATCTTTGTGATGCTACTGTGAGACTGACCGTCTGTGATAGCTTTTGGACAGGGGAGGGACTCACTGCAGCACCTGCTGCTTGTTGATGACAGTAACTGCAAATCAATATTTGCTTTCACGTCATAGTCTCCAAGACACCAGAAAAGTCTCCAATAACACCAGATAAAGTCACTATCAACTAATTGTCACTCCTCGCTATTGATAAAAAAAAAGTCGTCAACAGGATTTGGAAAGTCGCTGGATTGAGCGAGAAAGTCGTCAAGTTGGCAACACTGTCCCACTGTCTGTCGCTACCAGATCAACTGCCCATTTGTGCGTGCGTGACGGCAACTCTACATGGACAAACTGCACAAAATGCATTGCCAGAGACGTTCAGTATCATTCTGCACTGCAGATGGATTAATTGTTTTTATCAGATTGATTGATGATGATGGATTAATCTATGTTAGCACGTTCATTTTGGCAGACCTAATGTACCATGCAGTAGGCAGAAAGAGAATATTTATTGGTCATTTAACGTTAAATTCATGTATTGAGCTAACATGCTGGTCTCATCTATTCAGCTCTGATCCTCCCTTGCTTTTCATTGGTTTGTGTGAGTGTGTATTTATAATCTTTTTCATTTACTTTTGGTCAGACAGCTTAGAAACTGTGATAAGCATTTTCTTTTCCTGGCAACTTACGGACTAATTTAGTCCATCATTCACGGACGAATTAATGAAGTATGTCAACTGAGTGCCAATGCTACATTCTTTCATTTGCCAGTCTTCAGCATCTTGTGTGCATAATTCTGATGGACTCTGGCAGCGTTGCACTCAGAGTGGAGAGAGATGAGGATGATGATGCAAGTTGAAAAAGAGTGTTTATTTCTCTCTCTCTCTTATTTTTTTTATTTATTTTTTTTTACCCCGGCAGTGGCCAGCAGATGGGTGCTGTCTGCTCCATCTTGGCACTCCTGCTGTATGATGAGAGCTCAAAAATCCAGCCATTAAACACACAACAGATGGGACATTTTCCATCTTCCACCCAACTCTCATTAAACAGCCAAACAACATATAGTGGGGCTGACGAGTGCAGACATGTTTTCTAATTTGGCACAGAGAAGAAGAAAAAAAATCAAGTAAGAACTCCTCCTTCATAGATATAATTAAGGTTGTTTTACTTGGCATGCGAACGTGCGGAGATGAAACCATCAGAGGCTTCCCGCTTTTCGTTTTGCCAACCTTTGCCTCGCAGAGCATCGTGAGGAGAGGTTTGAGGTAATCAAAGCTGAGGGGTTAGGACAGATGGTGTTTGGAGGGTAGCGTACCGGAAGGACAAGTCACTGTTGACTTTGGGAGAAATGGTGGGAGGGGGTGACTGACACACCATCCTCCCCACATGACTCAGTGGGAGTCATTACTGCAACAGGCCTAATTACCTTCGGGCCTAATCTGTGTTTAAAAACCTGCTGCTTGTTGCTTTTAATTACCCACAAGTGTTGGGAAAAGATGGAAGGGCAAGGTTGTACCATTCGTATGTGCATGAGAGAGAGAAAATCGGTGCTGGAATGCATTTATTACAGTATACTAAATTACAGTTTCACTGTAATTCTGTATTTCCTGGACTGTTTAGTACCTTATCTCTCCACATACTCTGCAGCACAAGTACGCCTGACAGCCGAGTACATTCTTTCTTCTTTCTCGGGTTACACCTTCATTTTGGATGTAACTCAGGCGGTTGTTCTGTCAGTACCCTGAAAGTTAAATTACTCTCACCTTCCTCGTTTTAGGAAAGAAGAAAGGGAGAGTTGACTCTAAGATCTTCACGTCCCCGATTTGACAAGGAGACGAGCCGAGGGAGACATTATCTGCGGAGCCGACTCATGATTATTAGATGATCTTGAGGTTGTTTTCTGCCGACCATTCTTGGGTTATGTAATGTGATCAAAGTCTTGGGGGCGTTGGAATACGTGCTTAAGTTAACTGGGAGCGGAACGGATCTACCTCTGGAAAGGTACACAAAAGGAGGTCGGCGTTTTTAAGTTGATCGCTTCTGGTGTAGCAACTCTTTTCCCATGTGTTTGTTCCCTTTCCATGTCGGTGCAGTTTTGCCGACTGAGAACCTCGAAGGTTAGAGCATCGAGTGCGCGACAAGGCTAGTGGGTTGCTAGTCTGAATCTCAACCCCTATTTCAGGCTGAGCAATCACTCTCAAGGTGCTCTTGAGCAAGACAGCTCTGACGGAGAAGCTGTGATATTTCAAGACATCCTTCATCTGTCAAAACTATTTTAATGCTGCTGTGCGGACGGAACATTCATCACACCAAGTGGGTGGGTGGTGCTGATTTGTCAAATAAAAAGTGCCAAAAACAGACTTTGCAGCTATCTCGTGAAGCTTAAGCTAAACCGGAGTGGAAAAGGACTCACAAGCTTAAGCAGTGTGTGAGCAAAAGCTAGCCACTAAAACAGTCCGTTCAGCCGTGACTCGCTGTGTTTTTCCAGTGAAATGGCAATGTGGAAATACGACAGTCTGCTTGGCTAAACCTCTCGATTTGCTGGCATCTCTCTCAAACCTATTTGTCTCCTCCAATTTCGTGGAACCTCCAGGGTGCGCCACACATTCAGAGGATTGCCCCGCTTGTGAAGCTGATCAGACTAATCTGCTTTCTTTCACCAACAATGAGCCGGGTCAAATCACCCAGCAGACTCTGGTTAGAAAGCTCTTATTTTTAGCGCTGGTACACATCATGCCCGTGTGTTTTGTCATCAGAAACTTCTGAGCAGAATGTATAGTTTGATCTCAGCTGGCTAAAAACTGGTCCATTAACATCATTGTTAAAAGGTATAAAAATAGTTATAATCTCAAAGACCAAAATGCATTTAACAGAACAAATCCAAAGTCATCCTTTAGATCAATACAAAACAGTTTTAACGCTTTTGGACAAAAATACGTAATTCACATAAGCTCACAGGATAGTGAGTACAAATGTCAGAATTAATAATGTATTTCAGCTTCAGACACTATGCTATTTTTTCTGTTAAACAAAGCTGATATTTGCATTTGCTGTTGAGCAAATTTCACAGCAGAGATGCTGACACCGCTTAACATAAAGCCAAAATCCACTTCTGATATGGCTAGTTTTGCATCACAATATATATATATATTTTTTTTTTTTTTTTTTTTTTTTTTAGATAAAACAACAAGGTGATTCATTACAATTCAAATTTGACCAGATCCTACTGGCTACATTTACATGGATATATATATTTTTGCAAAGTGAAAAGATTCTGATTAGAGATTCTGAATCAGCTGTCACAACATGGATGCAACCTGATGAGATACACCGATCAGGCATAACATTATGACCACTTAATGTTGTGTAGGTTTTCCTTGTGCCTCCAAAACAGTTGTGGAGTCATCAGAGAATGGACATGGGTCTTTTGAGGTTGTCCTGTGGTGTCAGGCATCAGAATGTTGTTAGTGGTGGTCTTTGGGTCCTATGGATTGAGGGGAGAGGCCTCAGGCATGTTCCAATGCATGCCACAGTGCGGGATCTAGTGAATTTGGAGGCCAGGTGTTTGTTTTTTTGTTTGTTTGTATGTATGCCAGCTATTAAGAAGTGTCATTGTTATAGGAAGGGTGTGTCTGGTCTGGTGTGAGTAATCCACACAAATGCCAGGTCCAAAAGTTTCCCAGCAGAACATTGTATTGTTACAAGATGGTCAATATCAATCACTCCTCCTGTCAGTGGTCATAATGTTATGCCTGGTCGGTGTATACTATGCGTTTACTCGCTCCAAAAAATCAGAATATAACATTTTTGAATCTGATAGAAACGTACCTGAAGACAACACTGGATTAATTCAGTGGAAGACAGACCAACATTTCCGGCTGTGCCGCCCATCGAATCCATCTTTGTCCCCCTTTTTTTTTCTCTAACTCTTGCTTGAGCAACTAGTTTCCTGATACCTTATTTTTTCCTGTCTCTCATGGAAACTCACAATATCACTTAGTGTCAACCCCGTGTGGTAGAAACACATGGAGCGAATGTATCAGGCGGAGAGAAACGATTGGATCGAGCGTTTATGAGGTTATTAGGTGCTGATATTTTCCTATTAAACAGATCATCAATCGATCTGATAAAAAATCCCTCCCCATCAGTTCAGTCTGTTCCAAGTGAGCTGGTTACATGAGGCGTGTTTATTCTGATTAGGACACCTAGTGTACTAATTTATGACTCATAAGTGCTCATATGATTATATTAATTAATCATACTTTAGACCACACACTGTGTCTTTACATGCCTTTAAACTTGCCTTTCATTTAAGGGACACGTTCAGGGAGGGCTCCTTCGTATTCAGCAGAAACAACAGACCCACAAAATAAATTCATGTACAAGCCCTGGGAACATTTCACAGCAGTGCTGTGGTTGGATTTCACATAAATACATATTGCTGTGTCACTATTTTTTTTTTTCTTCTTCTGCTGTTTTTTTTTTTGGACTTACTTCCACTCTCTTGTTTACTTACTCCGCCCGAGACTGCAGTCAACATTTGTTTCCTGTAAACGGGCGGGGGAAAATGTTTGTGTTTGTTTCTTGGAGGTGAAATGTCAAGAGTCTCTTTTGCCGCGGTCATCTCTCTCCTCGGCCCTTTTTCGTCTGAAGACACAACAGTGGTTCAGTGAAGCGTTTCAGCTCCCGCCGTGTCATCAGTGGCTGTGGATACGCGGAAGAGCTGCGGACACCGCTCCGGCTAAAGTCTGATGAAATTTAAGTTGTTCAGCTGATTCGCTGTGATTGACTTTCCCATGAATAAAACATAAGGGGATGGAGACATAGGATTTCTGGCTTCCTGTAGAGTTTGAGCCATAGCTTGGACAGACCCGTAGCAGAGGATGAAGTATGAAAACCTTCGAGTACGACCGAGGGATCTGGGAAGAAGGCATAGAGAGGAAAGAAGTATATTTCTTGGAGGAATCTGCTTTTGGGCAAGTGTGCAAGTGTGCTTTCATACCATGGACAGATACTTTGTATCTGCATTTTAGTAGTGGGCAGTTGATTAGCTCTGCCATACATTGGGAGAACAAAAATATCTTGCCTCTTCCTTAAAGAGACATAAACAAATTAAGAACCAGTTGTTTTTTTATTTGTTCAATCTAATCCAATCATTTTAAAAATGAATTGATGAACACCCAATTAATTAAAATGAGCAAATCAGGACATTGCTTACTGTTTTAGTGGTACTGCTAGGCAAATATGTTGAATTAATTCGACAACGGGTTTGTTTGGTTTTACTGACGAGGGCTCTAAGCTGTTGTTATGTTATTCTTGTGGCGCTGAACAAAAATGGAAAATTCAACCTGTTTGTAGCAAAATTTTCAAAATTTTCAGTGCGAATGTTAAATAGTAACTCATTAAAATGTAATGCATATTGGCACCTTTGTAAGCATTGCCTTTTAGCTCATGTGCTGTTGTTGACTATTACACGTTTATGGTTTTAAAAGTTAATATTGAATCATGTTTTCTCAGGAAGGAAGGAAAGAAAGGAAAATTTCTTCCACCCCGAGTAAGGAGGATAAACTTAATTAGAACTTTTAATTTCAAAGCCTCATTCTTATTATAAATAAATAAATCAGGGTAGATTTTTATTTTTTTTTGTAATACAGTACAAATTTATTCATGATAAAGTAATCAAGGTATGACATTAGCATTTTCACATTCAGGCAAAAATTGCGTGGTCAGACAAACGCAGCCGCTCTCGAACGCGCCCTGCCAAAATATTTGCTCCACACAACGCGTCCTGTTAAACACTGCACATCCTGAATAGAAACATGCTGTGGGCAGAAGGCTGCTCAAAACAATAGATTAGATTAGATTTAACTGTATTGTCTTAGCATCTAGTACAGGTACACACGCAACAATCATTGTCAAAACAAGAAGAAAAAAAAAGACAAAAGGGGAAATTATTTCCATTGAGGGAGCCAGATGCTGTTGATTTCATGGCTCCCTGAAATTTATTTTGGTTGGAATGAGCATGATAATCAGACAATTAGGAGACTGATTGAAGAGGGCCCCAGGGGGCGAAAGTGAAACCACTGGAAAAGATATTCTGACACAGTCTGACTCACTCAGGTACCACAACTGTCTCGGCGATGCTCTGAATGCGTAGAAGAGTGTTTCACATTGTCGTTGGATCATGTTTTTCAATCAGACAGATGATTCCGAACCGGGAAGAAAGACCTTAACATCTCTAAGACAGCTTATTCGAAAGAAGCACTGTTCCAGGGTTCTCTGCAGGGCTTGATAACATTATCTCAGTCATAGGTAAAGAGCAAGGAAAGCAGGATTTGGGCGTAGCTCTACCTATGCAGATGAGAATCTCTCCTCAGATTACACATGTTCTGTGTTTGGCTGAGTATTTATCCTCCCCTGATTTAATCCAAGTCGGCGTGGAAGAGACTTTGTGTTCCATTTCACTGCGCAGGCTGGCAGTAGGAATTACCCATTACAACCGCTGCACTTAGTCAACATGACCAACAACTGTGGTTGAGCCGCATAAATTCCATGTAGAGATATTTGAAACACAAGGATTAGTCAAGGAGTTCTGAGCACATCTTAATCCATATATATGTACAAATATTTATATTTATGAGAAGAAATAATTCAGCGATTATCCTTCAAAGTGTGCGACAGCCGTAAGTTGCATTAATGTCTCGTTTCAGTCACGCAACATAAGAAGTGGAGAGCAGAGAGGCTTTGAAGTCTGTCAGCTCTGTATCCTGTTAAATATCAAATGCATGTATTTGTCCTCTTAATAATCCCGACAAAGCTGTCTGCTGTAACTCAGTCTTTAAGGCTTTCATGCAAGGGGCACAAACTTTTATTTTTTGTACTTTTTTACCCTGTTGACTTACCAAATACATATAGTTTTGATTTAAAATACATGCGAATTTACTTTTTGGGTGCAACTTCTATGCAAAAAAAAAGGTACACCCAGTTACAAACAGGCAGCTTCTGTGCACATCCATTATAAATAATGCACCATCATGGATGGTTTCCATCATTTGAGCTAGTTAATGTTGATTAGGTAGGAAAAATATCGATATGGCAATATATCACAATATTTTTCTCCCGATACAATATCGATTTTGAATGTCTTAGTATCGATTTTAAATCAAAAGGAAAAAGTCGCATTTTGGGTTGATCCTGAATGGCTTCTGCACCTACACCACCACTTTTGCTATACAAGTGCAATAAATTAGAAATGGATCATTATGGATCCAATCATATTGGATTAATATTGTTTTTTGACTCGATTTGTCCGATGAATTATCACTGTCATCTGATGTAAATATATACAACAGGTATTTTAATCTGCATTTAAAGTGAACTATGTAGAATATTGCATTATATCACAATATCATAATATCGCAACAGTGTACCGTATTGTGACTCAAGTATCGTGATACGTATTGTATCGTGAAGTCCTTGATATTGACTCCACTCTCGGACTGTACTGCGCAAACTCTGGTTCCAATGTCACAAGGCGATACTGCCCATATCCCTTGTGAAAATAGCATCAATTTGGCCAAAATACTTGTGAAACAGTGTGTGTTTGCGTATAATGATATGGTGGCTGGTGATATTAGCAAGAACACAGATTCCGAGCAGGCTGGAACTTGACATCCTCTATTTTGAGAAAGGACAGAATATCTACTTGGTAGACTCCAGTAAATCAGATTCTGAATTCTGTTTTTTTTTTTGTGGCATGAAACTGAAGGGCATCTCAGAATAGCAAGGTCAAATGATGCAATTTCCTCTCATGAAAAAGAGAGCAGCGAGGGCTGATTTCATGCTTCAGCTCCACTTAAATAGCATATCTAACTTTAAAATCCACCCAAGACCAGACAATTCATTCGCTAATGCCTCCTCTCTAAAGAGCACAGAGGTGCAGGTGCGCTTGTGTTGCGCATTCTTCTAAAGAGAAATGTGGGGTCTGACAGGGCTTCACTTGAATGCCCGCTAACATACTAATTCAACGGTGCTTGCAGTTTTATTTTGTTTTTTTTTACCGCCTTAATTCCACTTTCAATGCTGTGTTTAATCTGGATTTAGAAAAAACATTCCTTCTGTCTTTTCCGTTCCACTGCCTCCTGTAAATCACCTCATGCCTTACGTCTCAGTGGCTTCATGTCTTTCCTTATCGTAGTAAATATATTTCTTCCTGCCTCACTTATTATTCACCGAGCATGAGGCACACCCTAAGCCTCGCGGTATGTTGCGTTAAAATACCCAAATCAAAGCTTGCTCTGTTATTTTTTTAATAAAGGCAACTCATCGCTTGAGTCACGGGGGCCGGCACTACGCCGCTGTGATACATGACTCTGAGCCTGCAGTGCAGTATCAGTCACCAAGCAGCACTCTGACCTTATAGGCATGGACAACCTTTTAATAGTAATGCAGCTCCAAACAAGTTTGGATTATCTGTATAATGGCAGATATGACCGGCATACTGAAGGTTTTCTCTCTGTTTTTGTAACTTTATCACAGCCAGGCAGTTTTGACGTGTGCACCCTCATCTGTAAGGATTTATGAGTTGCAATTTAATTGGAAGGAATTAGTGGACATTTAGCTTATAATATCCATCACGTTAATCTCTAACTCTGTGTTTCTCTTTCCCCTTCTTCTCTCTCCTAGGACGTTGAGAATGGCTCTCGGGATTAACCTCTGCTCTTGGTAGAACTACCCAGAAGTTCGCGTCCGTTTACACAGCCTTTATTGACTGGGAAATTCCACTATGTAAATGTGTCCCGCTCTTTCTTTTATTAAACCTTCGGCCTTGGCCATGAATACCAGAGGATCTCCTCGGATAACGCCTTCCCTATTTCGGATCTAGACTCCTCCTCTGCTGGGGCTACAGGGCGGGTCTGCAGCAGTGGCTGTTGGTGGCGGCTGCGGCGGCGGTGGCAGGACGACCTTGCCACCTTGGAACACGGGGATAACTTTACAAAATCAGGCACCACCATGAGGATATCCACCACCTCTTGTCTCTGTCCCTTTCTGGTCTGCCTCTGCTTCATCCAGAGGTGCTATGGGGCGAGCCACCACGTCCCCACCAAAGTGCCCTCAAAGAACCAGACCAAACTGGCCAATGGGGAAACGGAGGTGCACCACAGGCCCAAGCGTGGCTGGATCTGGAACCAATTCTTTGTTTTAGAAGAACACATGGGACCAGATGCACAGTATGTGGGGAAGGTAGGTTTTTTATTGAAATTACTCCCAACTCTGAGAAGAAAGAAATATCTTTTGATCCTGGGGAACTTCCTTTTGAACAGCTTGCTTGGCATTTTTCTCCCTCCTCTTTTTTATTATTGAGGAATAGGTTACAAAGCAGCAAGCTGTTTTACTTAGGTAGATTGCTGCTTCCCCCCCCCCTTTCTATTGATGTGGAAATTCGGGTCTCATTTGAGAAGGTGTGTGCGCTTTTTTACGACGTTACAATGTCCGACAGTTCCTCTCACGATACTGTTCAGAAAATGTTTTATTCTCTATAATTAAGGAGTGCCTCTCAGCATGTCTGCCACTATGGGAAGCCAGCTATGCAAGAATGGATTAAGTCTGAAAAGTGAGAACAGCCCTCTACATCGAGCTATCTCTGAACTGAAATATTAGATTTGGTCCCTCTGTGGGGAATGAACCCAGATTTCATCTCTTGGTGGGAAATGAACCACCACAGTAGGAAATTGGACACTAGCACAGTAGGGACATGGTAAGTCAGGGTGCCTTGTAGTTAGAAAGTTTTCTGAATGTAATTTCAGTGTCATTTTGGGAATGACTGATGCCCAGTGAAAAATATAAGAGTGGGTGTTCCTTCTGTTTGTGCAGTTTATGGTGTATCCCGGTTGTTGGCGGTCGGTGGTGACTTTTCTGTTAGCTCCACAATAAGCCACAGGGAGCTGGTTAAGTCCTCTGCTTGCAGATTGCCTGGCCTTATCTCCCGAAATGTGAAAATGTGTTTCTCCGCTGCAGTGATCATTATTCTAGGCACTCAGGCACAGACTAATCCTCAACTGCACTTTGAGCGAAAGAGAATGAGAATGGCAGGCTGCTTCTCCGACTGCACATACGTCTGTATTTTCAACAATGCAGCCATTCGAAGGTGGGGAGGGGTGGGGGTCGGGCTCAGACAATGCTCGGACAAAAGATGAGAGGGGGCAAAAAAAAAAAAGAAAGAAAAGAAACAGCAAATATCACTTTCCACTTCAAATGTCTGCTTATTGAACCAACCTGGGGTCACAATCAAAAGGTCCTCATGGGGCTGACACAGAAAGGTTATTTATCGGTGGAACGTGTTATTGCTGCAGTCGCTTGATGCAAGAATGAACCGTAAAAAAATCCGTCGGCGCAAAAGCGGTTTCGTGCACTGATTGTTGCCCTGAGTATGTAAGCAATACCCGAGATGTTTGCAGCAGATTCTAAGCAGTGCTTGCACATTTCGATCGTGCTGCTTTCACATTAGGCCTGTCCGCTGCTTTGAAGTTTATGATTGTTAGGTTTGCTGGTTGCTCTGTGCTAGTTCTGGGCTGCGGTACCTTAAGGGAACCGTTGGTCTGGGTCTGTTTTTTTTTTTTTTTTTTTTTTTTTGTGCGTGTGTTTGTGCATCGGCCGTTGCTGACGAAAGCGAAATAAACATGAACAGTTAATCCTGCATGATAATAGAGCACTGAGAAGAGACATAAACATTATTAAGGAATCAATTTGACATGCATGTTTAAAGAGATGAGGTCTCCAGATGGTACGCACAAAAAAACAAAAAAAACATTTAATTATGTGGGTTGGGACTAGTGCGCAGTGTCCTAATGTGGCCAGGAGACGAGATGACCCTTAATTAGAGGAAGACAGCAGGAGGAGGAGGAGGATTAATGCAAGCGGCATTCTTTTCTTTGCTTGATTAAAAACTCTGGACATTAACGAGCGGCAAGTGAACAGTCCCGCTGCCGGGAAACAGCTTCTCTGTTGGTAATTGCTTCATGGAAAAACGTGAAGTTTGAAGCAGATATTCAATGACAAGATAAGGTGTGTGCAAACTTGTCAATTACGCATAGAAAGCATCAAGATAAATAGAAAAATCTCCACGGTCAACGAGTCTTATGTGTACTCTCTGTCAATACTCTCAAATAAAAAAAAAATAAAAAAATCCACACAGTGACTCCTGAGAGTAAGTGAAGCGACCAGTCTGTCAAGAACATTTTAATCCCCCTGAGGTAGCCCATAATCCCCAGTGACACCTTCCAGGAGGGCGGACACATTTGGGAAATGACAGCTCTGTGCATGAGTGAGACGCAAATGCGTGGTCGGGGACTGGGCTCATCCCGATACTAGACGAGACAGCCCATTCTCCCAATGGGAGGTGTGAATGTCTTCGTGTCAGTCAGCTCAGCATGGCGCTTTGAAATAGTCAATCGGGTTGCAGACCGGATGGTGACTTTAAGAAGACGATGCAAATCCGCAAACCTCATGTCCACTGTTGGCATATGGGATACAGGAGCGCGATGCTTTGCTCATAATACCCTGAATAGATCTATCATTTTGAATTTCACTGCTGCTTAAATATACGGTAAACCATGTGTTATCTGACAGAATGGGTGCTCCAGCCCAGACACCACGGAATGCCCCTTGTCTTATCCTGTGTTCATTTGCAGAGCAAAGTGGCAACCTCTAAGAAAGGTGCCCAAATGTTTTATTCATGCGTCTAAAAATGGATTGTGCTGTGACAGAATCAGGCAACTGTCTTGTTGTATGTACAGTAATGGCTCAACAGTGAGAAGGAGAATAAGAAAAAAGAAAGAAAAGAAAAAAAACGAAGCGAAGTTTTGGTGTCTTCGGTGTCACATGAAATAACAAAGACAGTTTTACTGTCAGTATTACATTATTAATGTGCATTGTAGAGAAACATTGTAGAAATGGCAGAAAGAACACTTATCAACCACTGAGACATAAGCTTTTGAACGTGGAAGTACATCTTTGTATGTGTTTTAAGGCCGCAACTAACAATGTATTTTTCATTCATTTCATTGTGCACTCTTTAAATCGCTATCAATATGAATAAAAGCACCGTGGGTTAATCGGTGGCTCTAAATAGGCTGTAGTTGCTCTGTGTTTCTCAGTGTTACCCTGCGGCTTGGTTGCGAGCTGTATTATAAACATTATTATTAGAAAATAGAAAGTGAGGTTTTAAGCAATCCAATGTTTCTCTTCCGCTTGTTTTCCGCCAAGTAAACGGTGGAAAACATTATTGTTTTTTCCAATGTTTGCCAACTTTGCCAGTGGCCGTGCATTTCAGCAGTAGCACAGGAAGTTGGTAGGAGCCTTCTGGTCAATTGTCAGAAGGCCAACAAAAGGTCAGTTTGTGCTTTCAACCCTGACATTAGAGTCAGTGACCACCATGAATGAATGAATATGGAATATTTTCCGGCCCGCTTGCTTTCTGTGACCATCAGGGTTTTGTAGTGTTGTAGTTAGTTGTAGAATGATTTAAAACGAAATAAATGTGGAATCATACATTAAATTACGTATGTTTGGATTTTTGTTCATTTGGGGACGTCCCTCAGCCATAGTAATATTTTTAAGCGATGAATTTGATATAGTGAAGCTGATGGTTGCCTAATTATAAGTCAAGCTGAAACCAAGAATCACACCTTTGTGGCCACCTTTGTGTACCTGTTGTTTTTTTTTGTTGGGCAGGTAGCATTTTGCTGAGCTACCTCTAGTGATGATGCTATACAAAATCAAAAGAACAAGCTGAAAGACACTACAAGGCTCCATAGAGAGACAGGGATGGCTTGTGGAGCAAATTCCCCAACATGCATTTGATCCACTGTTAACTTGACACATGGCCTATTGATTGGTGCAGATTGGAACATGGACTGTATATAAATATGAACGATGCGGCCCCAGTCCCGAGTTTTCGATGACTCGTCCCCACGTGCCTTTACACACATGGCAACTAGTTGTCCTCATCAGGTCATATCCTGTTACTTATAATGTCAAATGTCCAATAATGTCAAATTACTAATTAAACCTAAACTTAAAAGAAAAAAATGACACTTAAACATGCATCAGTATAATATTAACTTAAATAAAGGAAACTATTATTGGAAAAGAAAAAAAAAGACTAACATGGAGGAGGTGGAGCTTATGACCTTTACTGCAGCCAGCCACTAGAGGGAACTCTACTTGCTTTGGCTTCACTTTTGAGAGCTTCTGCCTCTTTATTTATAGTCTATGGCTGAATATCATGAATATTGCATAAATAATTCTTATGGCACCAACTTGAATGTTCAGTACATGCAGTGTAGTAAACTACAGTGTAGTAAAAACAGATCAGCTGATCTCACTATGTTTGAAGCAGTTTGGATCATCAGAAATAAAATTATGAAGTGCTGCCAAAATCCCTAATAAAGTCCCACTTTGTCCAAACAAAAAGATGACATAAAGTGAGTGAAGCCAAGTGAGTTACTGCTAAACTCTCACGGATCCGACAATTGCGGGGGAAATAACACGTCTGCTGTCTGGGCAGGCATGCGTAATTTCCAAAGTGCATTCCCCTGTCCTTTAGCTGAAACGTTCAAACATATTAGACACTTGAGACTAAAACCATTTTCTTTCACTGCTTTCACCGTCTGAGCATGAGGCTGAGGCCTCGTGTTTTCTAAAGCTGCTCTTTTGACAGTTCCCTTTCTGTCTCATTCAAAACATGCAAATTTTTAGCAGCATTTAGAGGCAGAGCCATTAGATTAGTGTCAGAACCGCTTCCGGGACTCTAATAATCTCATTAACGAACATCAAGAAGTCAACCATCGTGCTGAGAAGACAACAACTCGTTCTGTCTCTCCCCGCAGAGGACAACGACCGGGGCGGGTCTCCGTGATGTGCATGTCTTCAGCACGCCCCTCATCACTTCCTCTTGATGTATGGTCATTAGGCGGGCGCTCCATCATCAGGGTTTACTGTGACTGTTACAAATCAATCGGTGAGAAGGTGCTTGGAGGAGTTGATTGGGAGGGAGCATGGCCAAAATGTGGTGATAATCAGACAATCAAGCACACCCACATAAAAAGTGATTAAGTCCTCTTGAGTGAAGTGTAAGAGCGGAGATTTAATCAAAAAAACGAACCCACCCCACCCCCACCCCCCGTCACTAATTACAAATATTAAGCCAAGACACTGATCATCAGCTAGGGTGCATAGCCTCTTCATTTCTCTTTCTCCTCACCCCCACAGCACATTGTTGATGGAATAAATGCTCCTCTCCCCCGGACTCTCACCTTCAAATCCTGTTTATACATCACCAAGACCTGCTTTCCACATAAAAGCGAGGCAGCTTTATGAATCTCTTTTGAAACGGCACGAAGTAAATGTTTGTCCTGTGCTTCTCTTCTGACTTCAAGAGTTCTGAAATCTCAATAAAGCGCACACAGAGATAAACAACGGTGTCGAGCTTGCAGCTCGCGGTGATGCACATGCAGCTACTTGCCGCACCTGTGCCCCAGTGCAGCCTCTAGGTGTGTTTAGCCCTGTCCTCGAGTTAACGTTTCGCTGATGGATACACGGGGTCGATTCGCAGTGATGTAGCAGATGTGGTTGTATTTCAATCCTGAGCCTAGATTTCATACACTTCTCATAATCCTACATTTAATCTCAACCGTCTTCTCAGGGAGATGAAACGCCATTCTTTTGGGAAACAGCAGCTCACGGTAGAGCTGTTTCTACTTCCTAGTCTGTCTGTTGTGTCCTTGGGCTCCTTGCTCGTGGTGTGAACTCCACTGGTGTATAATTGCGAGTGAGTGATGCACGTCAGTCTGCCCCATAGTCACTGCCCCATCAGGGTAGCTGTGACTACTAAAGCAGAGAACAAACTCTCAGAGCTAGGCACAAACATTATTTTGATCTGTACACTGAATGCGGCCAATTTATTCCAAAGGGCATTGACTAGTAATGCGATCCAGCATGGGACATACATTTTCAGGATCCCTGCAATGAAAAGGACAAAGCCAGGGAAGAAGAGCAAAGTACAAGAGTAAAGCAGATGAAGGTCAAACGTATCAGGATGGCGCTTAATAAAGCATATCCACTGCGAGCCCCATGTAATTTTGAAGACTGTGTTACATGTCATGTAGTCCCTTCCCAGAAACACTGTTCAAGCTCCATTAAGGTTCACAGACTTTGTCATTTTCTACCTGAAATTGGGGACAAGCTCTGTCTGTTTGAATTGCAGCCACTTCTAAACCTTTTGGGTGATTGCTGCAGAAGCTGGTCGCCACTCGGCTCTCAATTTGTTCAGCAGAAAATGTGGCAGGAACAGAATAATTGGCATGGTGGTTACGCCTAAACCAAGACCAAAATGCTCTCATCCCATAAATGGAGACTTTTATCTTCTATGGTTGAACAAGGTGGATGGGGACTGATACGGACATCCGTTTCTGTAACTGCTCTGTTTGATGTGGTTGTGTGTTGTTTTGTCGGTTGCTACAGCACATTGGTGTACAGTGGAGAGGGCTGCTTTGATATTATTGACCATTTCAAGTAAATGGGTTGTTCAGTTGAGAGACGCCTTATCAGGTGAGGGGTTGTGAGGCTTTTCGCTGCCATAGTAAGTAGATAGTAATAGGTGGTTGCAAGCAAGTAATGAAATGGTTAATCCAACAAATGATCCCCGGATTAATCCAAAAATGAAAAGAAAATTATGACCACTGACAGGAGTAAGTAAATAACATGGACCATCTTGTGACAACAAAATGTTTGGATGGGAAACTTTTGGAACCTGGCATTCGTGTAGATGTTACTTAGGCATGTACCCCCCACCTAGACAAGACCTGGACCAGAACAGGCTACCCCATCCCTTAGCATTTACAGGCACTAAAACGGTTTAGGAACAACTCAAAAAAACAAACAAAAAAAACAAAACATGAAAAAGGTGATGACCTGGCCTCCAAAGTCACTAAATCCCAAACTGATCAAGCCTCATCCACAGAGGCCACTCACCTCAACCCATGTGACCCAAAGGGCCCCACTAACAACATTATGTTGCCAGACACCACAGGACGCCCTCAGAAGGCCCACGTCCATTCACATAATGTTATGCTTGATCTGTGCATGTGGTGAAAATATCAATTGATAATGAACCTATCAATCTGATCAAACAACGCAATGCATCGCTCACAATTTGAACTGTTTTTTCATCAGATCCCCTCTTGTAATTGACACCTGACAAGTGGCACAACAGAACCAAAGGTAAACAGTGCGACTGTGCATACCAATCCACTTGTGAGCACAGTTGAAAGCGGCGCTGAGTGATGAGTATAAACAACCCAAACAGTGAAAACAAAGCTTGTTGACAACATAATGAGAAGATACACTTTCTCCCAGGTTGCTCCTGTGGGCATATGATGAAATTATGAGTCTGGTCCTCTTTGCGATTGGAGTGTTTTTATTTTGCCATGCAGCTTTAAAGCCCCAGACTCTGCTGATCTCTTTAAACTCCTCAGAAATGCATTGCCAGCTGCCAGCCAGCAGCCGCATGCCAGTCATCTATTCCACCAGTCTTTAATAAAGTCGCCCATAAAGACAGGGAGATATACACAATCCCTTGTTTTGATGCCCTGTGGATGAAAAGGATTCCTCAAAGGCTCTGTGGGGAGATGACAAAACAAGGTTGCAGAGGTCATATCTCACCTTCCTCATAACTCCTTTGGCTTCTCCGATCAGTATGTGTGAAAGATTTTCATATTTTTCTATCCATTATTTACTGCACAGCTTGGACAGCGCGGGCATTTTCCTTTCTCTTTCTTCCTATCTTTCCTGCATTGCCACACATGCTGCACACACACCCCTGCTGTATTGTATGTTAAACTCGCATCGGCCCGCTCTGTGGTTTAACAAAATCGACGCTAATTGCATTAAGGCGGGCCATCATGAAATTTTCTGTGTGATCAAAATGAATGAAGTATAAATAAACCATCTCTGCGCTGGAGCCAGAATGCGCCAGCAGCAGCTGCCTCTGCAGAGAAATGGAGCCCTTTTTTTTTCCTGAGATTGTGTGACAGAAAATTGCCCCGAGCCTGTTTTTTGTACAATCAGAGAGGGAAATGTGTGAAATATAAATGGCCCTGTTTAAAAGCAGTGTCGGGGCAACAGCAAAGCCAGGGGGTCTCTACCCCAGATTCAATCTAGCAAGTTACACATTATGGTTAAATTGGTTATCATGTTCGTGGTGGTGGCAGTTTCATATTGTTGTTTATATGTCATTAAGAATATGTTCAACCAAAAACATGCGAGGATGATGGTAGCATTCTTAGATATTTTTACCAAGCCGGCAGTGGTGCTAACAACGAGGCGCTTAAGTGTTGCCTGCATGGTGTCAGAAATGTGAAACCTGCTCCATATGGGCCATGCCAGGAGTGCATGTATAATTAATGCAAGCATTGTACCAGTGTTGTGATAATGTGTTACAGTCTGAAGACGCTAACACATTTACTTAGCTTTATTTTGACTTATATTTAGTCAAATGAAATAGCAAAATTCCAGAGGACCGATGGTGTAATTGGCCTCTTTACCTCTTGCCGCCATTTATTTTATTATTTCATTTCATTAAAACATGAATATAATTAGCTGCTTATAGCTTTGTCTGTAGAATATTTAACATCATATGCAGACCTTTGAAGGTAAAAAGGTAACTTTGGTCTGTAATTCTTGTAAGAAATGTTTTGTAGCTGGGTCATCTATGGGGTTCTGGATTGTGGATCATCTGTTCCTCTCTGTAAACCCTAGAAACATGTCAATGAAAGATCAGAATATCACATCAAGTGATGTGATAGACACATCTATCATGAAATCTGTGGTCTATCCTAGCAGCACTAACATAGGAAGAGTAACAAATCGCAGTTGGTGGTCAGCAGGCCCAGGTCCACAGGCACAATCTCAACAACAAACGTTATATTTTCACCACTCCTCCATTGATCCGAGGCTGAAAAGACAATGACCAGTGAAAACCTGGGAGAGGCTGTATTTCAGGATAAAATAACATGTTTGTCAACCCAGTACCTAATGTTAGACAAAAATATTTGCGTTCAGTGACTTTGTAGCTATCGGTACTGTTCAAGTGTAATTTAATCTTTTCACAAGCCTCAAAAATATATAGGTTAACCACAGATTCAGATTACATGCTTCACAAAGTGTGTACCAAGAATTTTACACTGAGTATTTTTTGTGGCATGAAGAGGTTGGCCAGGAATGCTGGTTTGTTTTATTGCCGTGACATTACTGTCAGTGGCTCAGTTAATCGTGAAAGCGCATTACTTTAGTTACTCTTTAACGTTGGCGTAATCCATTGGATTGATTTCTCATCTGACTGCTGTCGATTCCAAACGTCATGTTGGCTAGCAAACATTAACATAGCAAACCCTCAAAATTGTGAATTTTAGCTCCAATCTAGTTGCCTGTATTTTCCTTTCCATTCCAACACTTGATGACGTTCAATGTTCCCCACCTCTCAGGGTAAAATGGCCACCATGTGAATTTTTAGGCTATCTCATTTTCCTAATAGCTTAGTTAGCGTATTTCTGATTTAAAGATCCCGTATCCTGACATTGTTTTACTTTCAGCTGATGTGACACTGCTATATCCTCAGCTGGTAATGTTTGTGTAATGGCCCGCAACCTGTTGACACTTTTATCACCCATAGATTTTGAAATAGGCACCGTATGCATCATTTGCTCAGCATGATGTATTGAGTCCTGCGAAGGAAGTCAATGGTCAAATTAGCAGTTTCACTGGAGGCAAAATTACGTTTATGAGGTGGAGCAGAGTGCTGCCGGACAGAAGTGGATCTATGCTTGTAGTTGGCCGGAAAGTGGACTGTTGTTAAGCAATAACTCTAATGCCCTGTCTTTAAATGATTAAATGTATTGGTCACAATTGATTATCTAACTACAGCTGCCCAACCCAGGTCGACAAGGTAATTGGACCTGGACACGCAGCTATTGATGTGTAAATATATCTAATATATACTAATATATAACATGCCATTATGACCACCTTCCTAATGTTGTGTAGGTCTCCCTTGTGGGCAGAACAGTTGTGACTAACCAGAGAATGGACATGGACCCTCTGAGGGTGTCCTGTGGTGTCTGACAGCACAGTGTTGTTGGTGGGGGCCTCTTGGGCCTCTGGGTCCTATGGGTTGAGGGGAGGGATCTCTGTGGATCAGACTTGTTCCGGTGCATCCCACAGACCCTTGATCAGTTTGGGATTTAGTGACTTTGGAGGCCAGGTCAACACTGTTGACTGTTTTGAGTTGATGATGGCTGCTGCCATCAAGGAGTGTCATTGCTATGGGCTGGGGGTGCCTGCCTGATCTGGTCTAGGTGGATGGTACATGTTCAAGTAAGATCCACATAAATGCCAGATCCAAAGGTTTCCAGCAGAACATTGTCTAATCACAAGATGGTCAAAGTTATTTACTACTCCCGTCAGTGGTATTAATGTTTTGGCTGATTGGTGTTGCTAATAATCATTATTACTATCATTATTATTATATTATTATTATTCATATTATTTATTGCTTTGCAGGTTGTGTTTCATATTAGTACAATCTAACAACTGATTAACTACCAGATCCAAAAGGATCTTTGACTCCTTACCTAATTACAGGCTTGATATTTGCCACGGAAAAGACAGTCAGCTCTCATCAAGAGTCAGCCCTGCAATCAGCTGAGGCTTTCTAATTAGTAATTTATTTGCGAGTCCAGGGTTTGATTAGACGTGGCCTGAGGACCTCCGCTGTTCGACATGTTAAATAACGCCTCTCGGTGCATGTGTGTGGCCGTACTTTTTAAGACTACTAGTAATGGGGTGCTTTGCATTTTTGATATAGATTTTTACTCCTGTAATTGTGCTTACTCTCAAGTGACTAGAAAGCACGCACAGTTGGCGAAAACAGAACCTTGACACAAGGTTATTCCGTGGGTTTTTGCGTCCGTACGTTTGTGCACCTTCTTAAGTATGCAGGTTTTTCTAGTCGGGTCATGTCTCCTTGGAGAGGTGTCTGATGAAGGGGCCAGTGGAGGATTACCAGTGCAGAAACAGTAATTAATTGCATGACACAATGACAGAAAAAAACACATACACATGTAATGAAGCTTGGTTGACACTGGGTGCAGTCTTTAATTCTCTCAACAAACTAACCAGCATAATGATGAATTGCTTTGGTATTTAGGTTACTGTGAAAGTAGACTTGTCTTGTCTTCACCTCTAGTTCACTCGAAAGCAGTGTCCCAGTTCACAGACTTCACAAGTGTTTACGAAAAAGAAATTGGTTGTGGGCTGGCCTATTATTAAACTCACTACTAGTTCATTTCGCACTACGCACATGAATATTTCCAGGGTTATGACACGCAAGCCACAAACACTGAGTAAATAATGCAGCAAATAGCCAAATGATTTCTTCTGAACCCGTATGAATCCCAGAATTAGTGCATTAGACAAACTATGTTGAGTCACCCAAGGCTTAAACTGTCTCTGTGCTGCATCACTGCAAATGTTACATCACTGGGATCAAATGAGTCTCAGCCTGTGATTCCGTTGGCCCGTGTTCGTCATGAATTTTTTAAAACTTGAAATCGCATGAATTTATTTGTTTTGGATTGCACCTGCAGTTCGGATGATTCCGTCTCTTTGTGATGTGATTGTGCTCAGCTGAAATTGCTTTGCGTCCGACCTCTTTTATATCTGACAGATGCTGCTAATTGGCTTTCAACGAAATTGAAGCCACCGTTGTTATTGTGATTTATTACTTCAGAGTTATTTAACTTTGATGTGGTGAACCAGTTCCACCGGTAAGCGTGTCGTTTTGCATTTGTATTTTCTCTCCCCCAGTACAGCTTGCTAGTTTGCAAACATTGTCTTTTATAATATCCGTGTCTTTTTCCGTGTCTGTGTGTGGGCTTTATTATATTGGGAGAAGCTGCAGCATAATGTCTCCATACGCGGTGTGAATTGTTTCTTCGTTCAAAGCAGGCATGCACATCAGATTTTCTCCAAAGACCTGCACGTATCTTGCCCGGAACGAGATTGCGGCGTGCTTTTTGAATTCAAAGACGCGTTCGCAGCGCCGGGTAGATGTGGGTCTATAGATGTGAAATGTAAAAGTATCACCACTAGTATGTTATATGTTCCCAATCAAAAATTGATTTTCCCGTTATGTTCGACTGTGACGTTTCCCTAAAGATAAGAAAAAATGCAAAAAAATGCAAAGAGCGTCTTGACATGTTTTATTCATGGCTGAAAATGAAATTGTTTAAAATAATGATGCTGCCACGGCGCCTTGCTTTTGAAATACGGTGACGTTAAATATTTTTCATAAAGTTCAAAACTGGAAACTGGCTGAGCGATTGTCACAAAAGACTTAATCCTCCTGGTATCAATTATGGCTGAACAAGTGGCTCGGTCTTCCTCTGTCTCCGGGTGAGAAAGAAAGGCGGCACTCTTCCATCTATAACAGCCTTTTAAGGATTTCCCCAAAAACCCTTTAATCTCCAAAGATTGCATTACTTCAGTGATGCTTGGGATAAGTAATACCTGAGAGAGTAATAGTGAATATTGTAATGCCTGAGTTAGATGTTGGGAGTTTTCTGAAGCTGAAATGTGGGATAAGGGCTACCAGTACAGTAATGCTGCAAAGGTGAAACTACAGATGTTTTTAAATATCCTTGGCAACGAATTATTGCTACTCCATGCCTTCGTATGGATTACGAATTGAACTACAGATAATTTTTATGAGAATTATACATTTTCTGTTGATTAATCTGTGAAAAATGCACATCCACATTTCCAAACTCCCAAATCGATTGCTCCACAATATTCGCCCCTTATTTAAAATTAATTGGGGGACCCTGATCTGTGGTGTGCCCACTGACTATCAAACGATCATTACGGCACTATTATGAACGGCACATTGATCCGAGTTCCTTTTCATGCGGGTTCTTTTGAAGAACAGCGGTGCACTGAGGCCATTGTGAGCCGTACAACTGTGAATCATACTTTGAAACCTTTAACTAGATCTGCCATAAGAAGTGGCAGGGTTCCTTTCTCTGTATTCACACACCTTCTGTCTGGCTTTCCTTGCAGCTTCACTCAAACTCAGATAAAGGTGATGGATCTGTCAGGTACATTCTGAGCGGGGAAGGAGCTGGGACTATATTCATCATCGATGAAGTGACGGGAGATATTCATGCCACTAAGAGTCTGGACCGGGAGAGGAAATCACATTATGTCCTGCATGCGCAAGCCTTGGACCGCAACACAGAGGAAGCCCTGGAACCAAAGTCGGAATTCATCATCAAAGTACAAGACATCAATGACAATGCGCCCAAATTTCCAGATGGACCCTTTGTAGCTACGGTGCCAGAGATGTCTGAAGTGGGTGAGTAGTGCTACAAAATAAACTGGGCCTTCAAATGATTGCTCTCCGCTGTCAATAGCACTGAGGCTTCATTTGAATGGTTTGAGAGATGAGAAAACCGTCTGAGCGTCTGAGTGTTGTGTTTGTTGCTTTTTGAGATATTCTGCGTGTGTGTAATCCCTTTTATCCTAGCGGTTAAAGAGAAAAACGGCATGGCGAGACCTTTGACTCCCAAAAAGACTCTTGACCAACTGCTGCTGCGAGATGGATTAAAAGACGGCATTAGCGCGAAGAACCGCAATCAGACATGTTATCACCCTGCGCAGCGTTCTGGTTCGCCCTCAGTGTGATAATGTTGCCGCAGAATGTTTGATCCTCTGTAAGCCAGCCGAGTCCTCTTTTTCATCTTTGTTTTCTGGTTGCTGTGATGGTTTCCCTCCCGGGTGGGCAGGTCTTTATAAAGCACTCAATAGCGCTTCCACAGCAATCCCTGCCATCGAGACAGTGGAGCCCTTTCGGAATCGTGCCGGAAAGTAAAGCCTCCATCCACCTCTGCTGAGACTCAGAGCGGCTCCTCGTCTGCACAGCGTCATGTGGCAAACATCTATGTTTTATTCCTTTACTCTCCCGTTCTGTTTTTAGCTCGGGTGAACAAAAGCCGCCCAGTCCAGTGGATTCTGCCTCGCAGCACAATAGCTCTAAAGTGTGACACTCGCGTATTTCTCTGTGCTCTTTCAAAACACAGGTTGTCCAAGTGGTGGCCAAACTGCTGTCATAGTGATTTTCCTTCAAGTATACCATAACACAGTGGATTTATGGCGCTGTCAGCTCGTAGGAAACCTTCCATACATATCACTCTGTCTAGGATAACCTCAGCAGTTATTGGAGAGAAGTTGAAATACTCACTGAAGAATATCTCAAATGGAAAATGAGCGGCTTCATCAGCACCGTGCGGGAAGAAGATGGAAATGTGGAAAAAAAAAAAACATTAAATATGCAAACCCCAAAAGACCTGTAGGCGCCTTCTTTATAAACAGTCAATATCTCTCTGGTTGCATTCATGAATATTCATGAACAGACAAGCCTGACACACATACAACTTTGACAGTCATTGTGTTTGTTTCTAACTTTGGTCTGTCACGTACGCGGCTTAATCTCTTCAGAGAAAGCTGCACTGTATGTTCTGGTGGCTTGTAGAACAATATTTGCTGTGGCATAATAATTATTCTATTTTCAGATTCAGGTGTGGTTTCTTGGCACCCCATTTTTAAGTCCTAACGAGACTACTTATTTTAAAGTTTCAATATTCGCTGCAAACTTCAACGTCAGTTGCACGAAAAGGAATCAATCACCATTGATGACCCCGAGGAAGAAATCAAGGGCTGTGACGGGGAAAATAATTAGCCTTTTTTTTTTTTTTTTCCCCATATTTTTTTTTTGCTCACGTCCATTAAAGTGATTCCTCTTCGGTTCGGCGTCTGCCGCGCTAAATCGGCTGTAACAATCAACTGTCCTCACACTCCAGAGCACTAATCCCCCCGCGTTTGTCAATACCGGGGCTCCCAAGTGTAGGAAGGGGCTGTCTTGGAGTGTAGCAGCTAATTGGTTGTGATGTTCTTTTTCCTGCCGAAATTGATTAGCTGGGCACGTGCCAAGTAGCCCAACTGTTTCATACCTCCATATTCGAAGCTACAGTTATATTTTGTGAGTGCTAGATGAAAGGAGTATCGGTTTCATACCGCAGGCTTCCCAGTTGAGACGTGTCTCAATGCAAATGGTAACTCTGCTTTCCAGTCAACCATTTCACTTCTGGGAAACCACAGCTTAATGGTGGTTTAAAGACTCAGATGTAGTAGCTTGTTTAGACAGATAGTTAAGATTAAATGTGTGTTATTGGACCTAACGTTGAGTGCTCACACATGTAAGTGTCAAAGTCTTTAACACAATGCAAGTGAAAGATTGCATATTTTCAGTATGCACCATAGACTGTCACCTCACTTGCAATACTATTTATTTATTTCAAAGCTCATGATCTTGGAGCCTTTGGCATGGCATCTGGTTGTCATCATGATGTCACATCCTGTTTCAAACTAAAACTGATCTCAGAAAAATTGACTCAAATGCTTTAGCTTTGCTGTTTCATTATATGAACGACAGAAATGACAGAATCCTTAAAAAGATGATAGATTAATAGATAATAGATTAACAGATGATAGATTAAGCATGAGGCACCGTTTCAAAAGTACCAATTTGGCACCAGTATCAGATAAAACTTTAACGATACCCGTCCCCACTTTTGAGGAGCTGTTCTTCCATTCATCTTTATACGGTCTAAAACAAAATGTGCGTTGTCAAATTTCACAGTAACTTACTTTTACCCAGTAGTTTGTGCCTAGTTTTTGCATCGACAACCAAATAAAGCAGGGAGGAATGGGCTCACGCCCTTGTGATGTCCTAAGGAGCTGCGAACCTAGTTGTTTTAATTGAGTTTCAGAGACCATCCTTAATCTTTTAAAAATAATGTTTTGCAGTCGCAGCAAAGAGTCCATCGAGGTCAGATGAAGATATACAGATCGAAACACACTGTGATTGGGACACAGTGTGTGACTCTTAAATCATAACAGCAGGACATAATTTCTCAGGCTTTAACTGATCAGCTCAAAGAAACGGAAGATGATGTAAGCGTCTGAATAAACAGCTAGTTTAAGATACTATAAGTTTCGTTTTTAAGCTATGAATTATGAAAAGATACTCTTTTACACAGCTTCCTAGAATAAAATAATATAGATGGAAATAAGCATATGAGTTCCCCTTTAACACTTGACTTCTATTGATTTCGGATGGCAACTGCACAAGGGCTTTACTGTTGGAGCATTGAAACAAGTCCAAGAACTCCTTGGTCTGCAAGGATTTGCATAATATTAACTAATGGTTTCAGCTGATAGAAGTTAGTGCTAAAGTGGTTTCCAGCCTCCTACTTAGTCCCGAGCTCCTGCTGGGCTTGTTAGCTTGTGGTTACCTTTTGAGTCTTTGTCTATTTGCGGCGTGAAAGTGACTGTAATCTGACAGAGTGCACAGCCTGGATCATGAAAGTGACTGCAAAGCACATTCACCCTCGGAAACCACGTTTCCAGCAGAGTATTGCCGCACTTGTAAAAAAAAAGGACTGCGCTCTGAGTGTTGTTCACTTTTTAATGAGTACAATCAGACCTTTTAATGTTGCTCTCATCTCTTAAATGCTTCGAAATATGTATAGTGCATTTATTGCACTTAAGCTGAAGTGCAATCTGAACAAAGCCAAGAACGTTTTACAGTCGTTTAGAACTGTACCATGATATGAAACTCTTTCTGCAGTTAAATAAAAAAGTTATTTCTGTAATGTTGTTTGTAAAATCAACGCTTAATAAGTATTCCTTTATCCGTGCCAATAACGGAGCAATTTAAGGTTGATGATTTGGCACCAGGTAAGCTTTTAAAGGTCCTAAAATCTGTCGAAAAAAATTCCCAGTGCAGTTTCTTGACAGCACATTGTGTTGTGCATGGTTCATTATCGGTGACATTTCACTCTGCTCCTCATGCTTTCCAAGAAAAAATAAATCATGTCTGGTAAGACACGGTGGAGTGAGTTTCACTTGTTTAATTTAGTTTAATTCCCAAAAGAACACAACAAAGCAAGTGTCCAGAAGATTTACTGGCTGCGAGATGTATCACATTGCTCACGGGTCCCCTAACACAATCATACCACAGTCCGTATATATACTAATGCATTAAATAACGCTGTAGTGCAATTACAATGCACTCATTATGTAATTACAATGGGTTAATGAAGCCTGTAATGCTGTGTGAGCAACACTTGAAGTGTTAAATTGAACCACAGAGGCTTTTTCACAGATTTTTTTTTTTTTTCACAGAAGAGTGAGCCTCATTGGAAGTTTTTGGGGGGAAAAAAAGAAAGAAAGAAAAAAAATCAGCAATTTTTCTTGCAAAACATTCCCATTTGACTGGGAAGATTAGAAACTTGTCCAGTAATTATCCACATAGCTGCACGCTGCATTTAAAATATGAACATATTTTGGTATGATTTCTGTCTTTTATGTCATGTTGACAGTTCATTGGTGCAGTTATTTTGTCATGACATAATTGACCACGGTATGTCATGTTAATTTTAACCTATATTCTTTTTCTTGTGCAGAGGGCAGCAAAAAAAGACCATCTGAGTAGTTATAAAGTGTGCTGGATCAGCATGTTTGTTTCTTTGCATTATATTCTTAAAGCTGTGAGTCTGTAACTCTCTTCTCTGCCCTTTAACATTCATATTTTTGGTTTTATGCAGAGCATAAACCAAATCCCTGGATTGGAACTCGCCAGACTCGGCCGCTAGATACACGTCAACGCACTCGCATTAACAGCTGAATGCCTTTTAGACGGACGGCATTTATCAGAAAGTAATTTTTGCTGTGTTTGTTTTCAGGCACATCTGTGTTTCAAGTCACGGCGAGCGATGCTGACGACCCCACCTACGGAAACAGTGCCAGAATAGTCTACAGTATCCTACAAGGACAGCCATATTTCTCTGTCGACCCCAAAACAGGTGTAGTATAACTGCAAGCTCAGGGGGAAACAAAGCAAGAGTCCGTCCGCTTGCTATCTTTGTAAATGCAATTAGAAAACTGGAGCTAAAATGATGAATTATAAATGGGACTTGGGTGTTGATCTCCTAAAACAATGTGCGTGTCATGCTGTGAAACTTGTGCAGCACAGACCCGGTGAACATCCTGTTCTGTTATTGTAGCACGTCCAGCATCATAAAAGCGAAAACAGCCGTAGTGGAGTTATGGGCTACTCATACAACTGCCATATTGTTGAGCACATGATCCACTCTTTGTTGGCCGTAATTAACTCCTCTGGGTTTAAAGGAAGAAAAGGAGACCTTTTGCTGTGGTGCATTCAAAAACCCATTGTTTGCTGCATTTTGAAAGGGTGTAAAGCCACAGCAGGCTGTTCTCCATGTTTTCAAAATCCACCTTTTCTCTGAGAGGCCTCGACTAGGATCTATTAAATGTTAATAAGGCTTCCAAAGTGCAAGGCATATAACTTTTATATGCTGTGTTGTTGCAAGAGTGCGAAACCCTGTTTATTTCTGATCTGCCTTCAGATCTGACGAAGGAGTGTGTGCGTGCACACATTTCTGAAGTTTTGCATGCTTGTCTCTTTTGCCGGTGTCGGTTAGCATGAACAACAATTCACTTGTAGGAATTGATTCATTGCTGCCTGCAACAACTATTGGTCCCTCTGAGACTGTACCGCCCATGTAAAACATGAATTCTTTGCTGAATGAGCAACACAAATGAACTGCTGAATATTTTGACTGTACCTCCGGGGAAAAGGCTGCGTGGATTGATGGAGCAATTTCACAGTGGCGTGGTGAGGCAGAATCGGCGCCGTATTTTGAATTAAAACTGGACTTTCTCGTGCAACGCCGCGCATTCTGGATATATCAAGCATACGCCGCTGTTGTTGAGATGTATTTCCAGTCACTGTTCGCCAGTGATTTAGCTTCCTTTCCTCCTTGTGCAGTGCGTGTTTTTGGACACATCACATAGCTCGCTTTGCTGTAGTTGACTCAGCATCTTGTCTGAATTGTAATTCAGCATGGGGTGCGCAGAGGAATCGGGATGTGATCGAAGGCCTGTCCAGCTGCACTCTCAACACAGCACTATTCCGCCCGCCCATATTAATTTATACAAGTCGGCTGTTGTTTCCTCCTCTAACAAACCGCCCTCAGTTCCTTAAATTAGGACAAGGACCTCCAGCAGTCAGTGGAAAATGTGCACATGGAAGGAGCTGCACTTGCATGTGATCTTTCTAATGCTAAGCCCAAGTCCTAAAGCAGCTGTGTTGCAGGCATCACGCTGGGGAGATGATCAGCTCTCGTTTCTGTCTCGCAGTGCATTAGCTTGCTTACCCCTCCACAGAACCACGTGTACCTGGCTAATTCCATGCTGCAACTGCAGACACATTGTCATGGGAAGCCCACATAGGCTATTAGTGGAAGGGATTAAAGAACACACACACACCTTTATTCACCTCGTTTGAGCTCGGTCTGGTGGCCTGAGAGAAGCAGTAGCAGGTTTTATGGGAGTCGTGAGATGGAAGGAAAGATCCTTTTGGGACAAAGGGTAATGATAGTATTTGGCCTGTGCTGAAGCAATACCCAGTGGATTGTCCCAGACTTGACCCACATCCTCAGCAAGAAACACTTCTAATTTCTTCTTCCTAGTGTCATCATTTCGTTAACATCATCCCAAATGTGCTAACGACTGAAATGACCATTTGAAAGTCGTAACTCACCATAGTTGTAGTATATTGAACAACAAAGTAGACATCTGGGGTAGAAAAGTGCTGATATAACATTTTGCCTTGGCAAAGAACTCATGATGTTTTGTTTTAGCTCATAAAGTCTTGGCTAGATATATATATATCACTTTGTTGGTGTTGCTGGAGGTGAAATATCACATAGCTGTATATTGAAGGTCCCACGCTATACAACTTCTGACAGTTAATGTTAGTCTCACACATCCCCAGAACGTTAATTGCTTCAGTTTCAGCTCAAAATATTGGACCGATTATTCATTCTCCCCTCCCTTGACGCCCCTAGTTTGAGCCCAGATCCAAACAGGCCGTTTCGGCGCCTGCGCCTTTAAATGCAAATGAGCTGCTGCTGCCCACACTCCTCTCAGGAAGAGGGCTGTTCAGTTAGTTTATTATGAGCGTTGCTAGTATGATTTATGTGTGATGCTCTGACTAACAGTAACTTTAGCTTTATCTGCAGTGAATCTGTTTGTCAGCGAGAGACGGGCTCACGGCCTTATGATGTCCTGAGGAGCTGCAAACCTGAGTGACATGTTAAGACGCATCCCTCTTGATTGATGTCCCCTTTAAATTACTGTGCCTGAACATTCTTGATCAAACTAAAGGACACCGGCAGATGCTGCTGAACCATGCTAGTGCTCAAAATGTATTCTGTGTATCTTCTCTGCTGCTCTAAAGCAAAAGTAGAGGCAGTGTTTATTGTGAGGCATCTTGACTATTTCAGGGAGATCACATATTCCGTAAATTTAGCCGCATTTCTTCTCTATACCGTATTGTTTCTTTAAAACAAATTCAGACTTAAGCAAGCAATGGCCAGACACCTCTTTTTTTTTATCATACTTCAGTAATTGGAACATAATTGAAGCCTCGCGAACTGTAAATTCTTTTCACATTTTCTGCATTCCCACACCAGAACACTAACACACTCTAACGTATTTACCAAACCATTACTGAATCACTTTCAGAGGCAGTCACTTCTAAGACAAATGTGTTAATAGTCTTTATACTTCTTACAACAACAGTCAGGAATCTACATTAAGGCAGCTGCTTGTCTCCACTGGAAAATAAGGATTCAGTCATGGACTTGGCGCATCTATGGCCGTTTCACAAAAGACTAGGCATTTGATATTAGATTTACTTTGCCGAAAAAAAAAAGAAGAAAAATAGCATGAAACATACTTTGTGAAGCCATAAATTTAACCGATTCAGCTGATAATGATGTAAAGCCTGAAGGGGAAATGTGGGCAGAAGAAAACAAATGTGGCAGCCTCATTCTAATAATTTCACTTTCCAATATACGTTGTGTGTGGCCATGGCATTCTTTTTCATTACAAACCTCTTTGGTTGTCTAATAATGCTGTTATGCGGCATTTGGTCGTGCTCAAGTCACTAATTAAAAAGTTATTCTTTCTGTGAAACAGAGACTACATAAAAGAGACTAGCGTCTGTGTCCTTATTTTACCCAGATTTACCCAAAAACCATGTTTTGAGGAGCAATATCCCCACTTGTCATACCCGAATATATAAAAACTTGGATGCGACAACAAGTGAGACCGTGAAAAGTGACAATCAAACACATTAGTTGGAAATAATTCGCAATATGATACTCTGAAAGAAAACTCCTTCGAAGAATATGACACAAAATGGTCGCATTTTGGTTTAAGCCATCCAAATACATGTGTGATTTATATACCAAATCATAGTGAAATTACACGGTGTCCCCAGCGTTATGAAAAAAAGTCCCGTGAAATATAATTTAGAGGTGTGTCTGGGTTGTTGCGTTGTTCAAGCGCAAAATGGGGAGAAAAATAGTGACTAATCAGTGGGACCGCCCAGTTTGTGGCTGGAGTGAAAACCTTTTTAATTGAACACCATTTCCTACACCCATTTTCATTTTATTTTGTTGTCGTTTACCTGCTGTTACTGCACGGCTGCAATTTAGAATCAAGTCCAGTTCTCAGCAGTCTAAATATTCATCATTAAAAAGTATTAACTACATTGTGATTTCCCAGAAACGCATTTAAAGGAGGTCTTTGGACAATTTTGGGAGCGCATTTATCGAGTGTTTGTGTTACATGATAAGACTCGCTTCACATGATGGTTTTTCGCTGTAGGCCACAGTGGCTTTCATGCAGTCTCTACTTGTTGCTTGGCAACCTCACGGTACCAACAACACTTCAGGAAGTCACTTCCTGCCGAGCAGATACACCGTGTTATTATGAACTTTAGAGATGCTGATAAGTGGATTTCACCTTTAAGCGCAGAGGGGATTACTGTTTCATATCGCAAAGTGACGGCCCATTCCTTTAAACATTTTAAAAGAATATCAATAGTTGTGCGGTCAAAAGCTTCAAAGGGCACAAATGGAAAAATATAAGGACCCTTAAACCTGATGCTTGTGTTATGCTTTGTATTGAGAGTTTAGGCGAATGAAAAAAAATAAAAGCAGAAGGACAACAAAGAATTAGACAGATTCAGCATCAACAAATCAATAAATTTAGATCGCTCCGTAGTTTGAAATTAAAAATGTGGCGCAAGTATAAGCATTTGCCGTTTGAAGTTGTTGTTTTGTTGTTGAGTGCCATAGTACGAGGGATATTACTGGTGTGATGTGGTGAGCTCACTGGCACGCTAACTGTATTAAGAACATTCACTGCAGTGGATTTACTTGATTACATGGTGTGCAAAGCTCAAAACTGCAAGCCAGCAAATTTAATATGAGCTTTATATATCCCGGCGAAAGTACGTCTGCGAAGGCGACTGCATTCATCCTTTTTATAGTTGGGTTGTAACTCCTGTCTTCCCTATCACCACTGTGCATCTGTCACTTACCCGCAGAGACGTCAAGGCTGTTCCTCCAGAGTCTCACAGTCCAGTGCCCCCAAAGACCACCTCACATTTGCACTTGCACACACACACACACACACACACACAGACACACATGCAAAACCGCACCACGCTACCGAACCCCCAAGTCCCCGTTGCAACCTAAATAGGCTAATTTCACTGCTGATCTGGGATTTGTGAGTGTTCGAGTTTACTGAAGGAGCTGACACAGATCAAGGCATTTTCCTAGTTAATGGATTAAATCTTACCTGTAGTTAGATAAGCAGATATGCTGCTGCTTTGCCAGTCACTTGTGATGTGCACCTGAATAGCTATACTCAATTGCACGAGAGCCAATACATAAAAAGAAAAAAAAATGTTTGTGCAGCACAATCTGTGTACTATTATGATGTCTACGATTAATATTCCTGCTTTTGCTGATGTTATCTACCTCTATTTTTCAGCAGTGCTGTAAGAGTGCAGGCACACAGGGATAACATCGTATTGCCTTGGCCAAAAACCAAGATTCCTGGAGCTGGAGATTGAAACGCGCTTTAGTAATCTCCTATAATCCTTTTTGTTCACCCAGGAGATTGTCCTTCTTTAGAAGTTTCCAGCCAGACAAAGAGGCGGATAGTGTGATGGTATCAACCCTAATAGACTGGGGAGGTTGAGGAAAAGGCTAACCACCTCACTGTGTCAAATGGGCCCAGGTTCAAGGAAGTCAGCTTCTTCTCAATTATTTTCTAAATTAACTGACGAGCTCCATAGAGATTTAGAAGAGAGTATCTGAGGTATTACAGCTCAGAAGTGGTCAGGAAAGGGAGTTCAGAGGTTCGAACGTAGTGTCAAAGTACTGACGTACCTCTCAGGTATTCGCGCTTTCAAGAGTACCCCTGTGGATTTTTCTGTATTTTTAAAAAAAAAAAAAATTCATTTAAGAACGAATGCCGCTCTCTGATTGTCTGTTTGTGTTGTTGCTGCATTGCGTCAGCTGTAAGGGTATTGTTACAAGTGTTACATGACTGACAGCACATCATTCTCGCTTGTTGTGGATAGCATCGCAGTGAAAACCTCAGTCTCTGGGTGTGTGTGCCCATTGTTGCTAAACACGCTGCTTTGAAATATTTCTTGGGTTTGATCCACCTTCATGAGAAGAAAAGAGGTAATAAGAGACTTGAAAGGTCAGATCGTCTGTCTTGGTGTGGCTTTAATGGAAAAGTGTGGCCACTTGCCAAGGCCTGTGTGTCTCAAGGACCCCAGGTTAAGTAATGCTAAGACGGCAGTTAATAACAAAGGACTTCCAATGGAGTTTGCGGACCCTGTATCATTACAGGAATATGGCTGCAAGCACTGTAATTAGTTGAGAAACCAAGAAAAGCAGCAGATCCTTGCTGGGACTTGGCATTTGAAAAGAACGCCAGGATAAAAATAAAACATTGGTGTTTCAATTCTTGGAAATATTGTGTTGAAAACACAGACTGATTTTTTTTCCCTCCAGCTTCCTGAAAAGTTTCTTGTTATATACCTTATATAGTGTTTTTACAATGCTTTAATAATTCACAGTGTGTGTATCTTCAAATGTGCAATGTGAGCCTCTTGGATTTGGTTAAAGAACTGAAGGCAAGAATTCTTCCAGAGTGTCCACACAGCTGTCACATGTTGTTAACTTAGGACAACTTTGAGATCCCTGGGAATCCCGGTATTCCCAATATAAACACTGGTGTGCATTATTTATGTGGATTTTACTCTTAGCTCCAGCTTGTCCAACACAGAGGGCAGCATGAAGTTAATGTGTCCTGTCAACTCAGCCACAGATCAAACAGAGCACTGTCTGTCACTGCCTGCTTAGTATTTGAAAGACAGGATGTAGACAGAAAGTGGAATTCACTGCCAGCTCACAACTCGGTTGACTCGGATTTAATTAGGGTAATCATTCAGCTAGAACTAGCGTTCAAATTTATACCTATCAGCTATTCCATGCTTTTGTGTAGGTCTCCCAATATTGGGCTGCCAGAAAGCTCTCACCCGTCATTTTCGTGGAGTCCTGACCTCTAGTGATGTCCCGTGGAGTCTGGCACTAGGACACTGGCAGCGGATCCTTTGGGTCCTGTCGATTTCCGGATGAGTCCTCCGTGGATTTGCCCTGTTCTAGCGTATCCCAAGGATGCTCATTTATATCGAGCCTTGGGCTCTTTGTCGAATTTTTTTGAGCTTGAGCAACTTGTTTCTTGGTGTGGCGGGGTGTATTGTCCCCACAAAAAAATTGATTTACGCATTCCAGACAGTTGCAAGAGGGGTGGATTTTTAAATCTGGTTCAACTTGTGTCAAGGCACACAGTTATGCAAAAGCAGTCAGCATCTATAGTCCCCCACCAATTTCAGTGTCGCTCAGGCCTCCTATCTTTGACCCTTTCTGAATTAGCGAGTTGTTAAGGGGAGTTAGGGATGCGAGTCAGGCGCTGCTACGATGGCAACCGCCTGTGTCGCCCACACGTAGCTTCAAGATCACTGTTCACATAATGTACATGTGATGTCACAGACCAATTTTATATACAGGACAGGCTGCAGTTGCCGAGGTGGAGGGTATGCTTTGTCTTTTACGATGTTTATGTCAGTGATACATGTCAAGGTCCAAGGTTTTCACAGCATGATGTTGCAATATAGTGAAATGGCTAAAGCTATACACTTCACCTCTCAGTGGTTATAATGTTGTATTTGACAGTTGATTAAAATGTGTTCACACAGAACACAGTGCATATGTCGGTTTTATAGTCCCCGAGAAAGCTACTGGGGAGCCACAGCATATGTATTTGCTGTGGTATAACTTGAAAACAAATACCTTGAAAGCTGGCTCACTTTGCAGTTTGCAAACAGAACTAATCCATACAAAATTACACCAGAAAAAGACGTAGGCACCGTCAGATTTAGTGCATAATGCAGAGCAGATTGAACCGCTGCAATATTACCAAAAAAGTGTCCAAATCCAGTTTTACTTTATCTCACATTTTCCAACACGGTGTCGGTCTGTTGCGACCCCGAAGTGGAGCTTAAGGACGCCGCGCTACGCCGTGACATTTCATGTTGGAAAAAATTATTTTTTAACTTGTTAAGTGATCCTGTGCTTTTTTATGAAAGAAGTCTGGGGACCACGAGAGAAATATGAAGGGGGGGAGGCAAGGGTTAGAGTTTATTAATGCCACTGCAGATGTAGCAGCAGAAATGCTATTCGCAGCTTATTCATGACAACGTCCTCAACTTGCCGAGATTATATTTTTAAAGGTTACACTGAGATCACAAAATCATCTGATATCCTAGGTCAAATCTTGAATCCACTTCTTGGCAGACACTGAGTGCTTAAACACCTACTACTCGTCAAACTTATTTGTTTTAGCGATTACTTTTCCGATCTGTCATGTTATTTGTAGTGTATTCATCTTTTCTGTTGATGTACTACCAAGTCTCTGTGACTGCCGTGTGACAGATAACCTAAGATCCCCTGGATCGTAATGCTGTTGGCAGCCTTGACCCACTTTTAATGATTAGTCAGCCTGAGTCGAGTGGTTTAGTTTATGTCTATAGAGTCCTAAAGAAAGTGATCGAGAGGGAAATCACCCGTCGTTTGTAACATAGCTACGCAGCCTTTTTAGCGAGATGTAAGAAATTGTAAAACTGCAGCTATTTCCACTCCAGAATTGTCAGCCTGCATCAGTAATCAATGTTCAGCAACTTTCCTCAGTTGTAGACGTACTCTGCAACTTTCATGGAACATGTCAGTAGGAAAAGCCAGTGTGTGAGTGAATGGTATTTTCCTAAAATTATTTATTTCATTATTTTTCTTTAATATCCCACTGGATGCGCCTAACTAACCTCACATCTCTCTGTTTTTCCGATCACTGCTTTTGTTGACATGCTGAACTGCGTACAGTTCTCATCCAACAGACATCTTAATACCTGTCAGTTTTAGCTGTTTTGCTTTCAACCAGGCACTGAGAAAAATGTCTCTTTAGCTGTTACCTAAGTTCTAAGCTAAGCTCTACATGAAATTGCATCTTCCCATGTGAGACACTCGGTACTCTATGCACCGACTATGTAACAAGATAAAATGGCAAGCATAGAGGTTGATTACCATGCGGTGTTTTCACCCTGTACCTTTCCCAGCAAATGTACTTTGTGGTACACTAAGGAAGCAAGTGAGATTTTGCATATCCCAAAGCTTGGTATGAAACCATCACTATGTGATCTGGGCTGAGTAGCTTGTACTAAAAAAATATATACTATTGTTTATTCCCAGAAAAAGTACCTGGAATGATAATACGTATTTCATACGTCGTGCATAGGGTGTGATTTTCGGATGAACAATCCTACTGACAACCAGAACAGATGACTCACATTCACATTAACGCTGCGAATGTGACCACGATCTTAAGCACAACGAGACAAAACCAGACAGGTTTGGGTTCATCTTTCAGACTCGACCCGCGTGAATTGATTACGTATCATTAGTCGTGTGTCTGCCAAAGCAGAAAAGTCAATTTCGCGCCATCATCAACGCCATGCCATTGACTATTGAGGTGTCCCTGCTCCTGGACAACCATTGTGTATTATTGCCGGGTTCACAAGTTCACAAGTCCAACAGTTGCCAGAGGGTCTTGGCTCTGTGGAAAATCCCAGTTTAAAATTAACACTGATACAGCAGGTAGAAAGTATTAAATCAGGCTCGGTGTGGTGATGTGGTTGCTGGAGCTAAGATGGCCAATTAACCCTCTAGCACAGGTATAAACACACACAACAAAACTAATATAGACTAACAGGCATGTTACGGTGGCACACAAACACACACAGACAAATATATGGTCACGACATGAGCCTATTACATTCAATAAATCACCTACCACCCAGGAACTGTTCCTGTTTTTTGTTTGTTTGTTTTTTTTTATTTTTCTTACTATGTTGCAGTTTACCTGTGAGCAGTTTCCCTGTAGTGGGCAGTGGTGCAGTCATATATCACGCAGCTAACATTGTGAAAGTTCACGGCTGTGTTTGCTACGTTATAGTAGTAATAAATATGATAGAGCGCGTGCCTTAGAAAGCTGCATTCCGCCCTGATCCGAGGTTGCATAGTCGCTTTAAATACATTGAAAAGTGGAGAAAGGCTGTCCTTGACAATTAGAGGCCTGGAGAATCAAAGATGAGAGCGCCGCAGTGTTAGTCTTTAAAGGAAAACGCTGGATCTGGTTCATGTGTGTAGCCCGTAACTGAGAGATGTTTTCATGGCAACAGTCTTTTCTTTTTATCCACATTTAAAGCGTGTTTTTTTTTTTTTTGTCCACATGTTCAGCGTCTACTCTCATAACATAGTGTGCTTTTCTTTGTTGTGCTTAGCCGAATGGTTATTTTATTTCACGTCACAAAAACTACACGTGGACACTGTTTTTTTTTTTCTTCTCTCCGCCTGTGCAGGAATCATCAGGACTGCCTTAGCCAACATGGACCGCGAAGCCAGAGAACACTACCCTGTTGTTATCCAAGCCAAAGACATGGCTGGCCAGGTTGGAGGCCTCTCTGGTTCCACCACGATCAACATCACGCTGACAGACGTCAACGACAACCCGCCCCAGTTCCCCCAGAGTACGTGCACGAAGGCAGTAGACCTGACGAATTATAGCATTTGAGATATCGCTTTTCATGCTGTATGAAGTTGCAGATCTATCATAGGGAGAAATTAAATTCAGTTCATAATTTAAAAAGATTGCTTTTGTTGGAATAAAGTACATTACATTTAAGAAACTGGAAGACAGGGAATTGTTTTTGCTAATAACTACCATTAGAAATTTGTTGCTTCTGGACTCTTTTGCTGGTTAACCAGCCGGAAGCCTTATTTATAAAAACACATTCATAAGATATTTTAAAATTATTTTCACACAGTGGAACAAAAGGCCTTATTTGTACATGAAAGAGTAGTATTATTTTTTAAAGTGTATTCTCCGATGTGTCTTATTTTCCTTGAATACTAATCATTTCTAAATAATTTGAATCATATTTTTTTTTTCCGCTATATATCTATCCAGGAATCCTCACTGAGATATATAATGCTTATTTTGTCACTCAGTTGTCTAATACTGCACTCGTATTTCTCATAATTAACAAAATTAGACGAGCATTCATCAAAACCCTCTGTTCTGCACAGGGTCTGGATTTATTTTTTTTTTTTCGTTTTAACGATAAACTTAAGTAATGATAAAGTTGCGACTCGTTGTCTTTGAAAGTGCCTCATCAAGTGTTATCCCCCTTCGGCTCTGATTTTTTCACTTGTGCCGTGGCAGGAAAAAAAAAGAAGAAAAAAAAACTATTTCAAAGCCATCAACATTTTCTGAATAATCGTCTGCCTCAGAGTTTGATCTGCTCCACAGCAGCGCTATCAACCTCGGCTTAGCATTTAATGTCATTTGAAGCACTGCAGAGTGTTTTTAATGACATACCCTCAGGAACAAATGGTGACAAAGGCAAATTGCTTAGCTAAGCCCTTTAAGGAGATGGCAATGTGGGGCAGAGGAGGTTCGGTAATGTGTGTAAAACACTTTCTCTTTTCTTTGTTCATCCACAGAAAATTACCAGCTGTACGTCCCTGAATCAGCTCAAGTCGGGAAAGCGGTGGGGAAGATCAAAGCCAATGATGAGGACCTTGGCATCAATGCAGACATCAAGTACAGCATCATTAACTCAGAGGGAGCCAACATGTTCTCCATATCCACGGACAGAGACACAAGGGAGGGAATCATCAGTCTCAAAAAGGTAAGCTTGTTCTAACTTCATGCTTAAGCACTTCTCCAACTAAAACATGATGACCTAGTAGTGCCGCACGGCCTTGTCTTGATGGTGGATGTATATTCCGTCAGTGTGTGTGTGGACTTGCCGCAAAGTGCCAAACGTGCAGTTTTTAACGAGTATGCTAATCTCACGGCCCTTTGGTGCCTGCTCCCAACAGCCTCTGAACTACGAGAGGAAGAAGACCTACACGCTGCACATCGAGGGGACGAACACACACACGGATCCTCGTTTTTCCTACCTTGGCTCTTTCAAAGACACCGCCACCCTTAAAATCACAGTCGGGGACGTGGACGAGGCCCCCATCTTTTCTATGGATTATTACATACTGGATGTTTACGAGAACGCGTCGAGCGGCACGGAGGTGGGCGCGGTAACGGCCCGGGATCCCGACAGCAGGAATAGTCCTGTCAGGTACGACATTCTGACTTTCTATTGAGGCATGAAGTACTTGCAGATATGTTCGCAAATAATCAAAAGGAGAAAAGCTCTCTCGGCTTATGGTCTTCATGATTTTTTTTTTTTGTTATGAAATATAAGACATTTTCCCTTTTCAAAGGGAGGGTGAAGAGGAGATTGCTAATGTTATGAGGCTTATTTTGAGGCTCAGCAAACGGGCAGCCAATGTAACCCCGACGCACGGTCAAATACTGTTTCCAGATTTTCATTTATTTCTTTTGAAACACACCAGTCTTAGCCAGATGCATTCCCAAGAAATGTGTAAAATGCCTGCTTACCATCTCTGTGTGCGAGAAGCATATGCAAGAACTCTTCTGTTATTAATTCGCCACTTGAGTTGGAGTTTTTATTTATTCGTGTGTTGGGCCTTCAAGTTTACCAGGCAAACTTGCACATTGAGACTATGATATAATTACTGCAACAAAAAAGAAAAAAAGAAAAACACAATATTTTAGATAATGTAGAATAGAATCGTAAAAGGTTATCCTCAGTTTCCACACATTGCCATGCATAACATTATGATCACTGACGGGGGAAATGACCACTATTGTCCATCTTGTGACAATTCAATGTTTTGCTGGGAAACTTTAAGACCTGGAATTTGTGTAGATGTTACTTAGACATGTACCACTCGTACCACTCACCTAGACTAGAGCAGGCGCCCCCACCCCATAGCAATGACACCCCTTGATGGCAGGGTGAATGCACAAACACAGTTTAGGAACAAATCAAAAAAACATGAAGAACAGCACAAGGTGTTCCCAAACTGATTAAGTATCAGTATTGTTCTGGAACGGGCCTGATCCCCTCAGGGACCCAAAGGTCTCCACTAGCAAGACTCTATTCTGGGACACCTTCACAAGGCCAATGTCCATTCTCTGATATGTCACGAGTGTTTTGGAGGCACAAGGGAGACCTACGCAATATTGCGCAGATGGTTATTCGTGATCAGCGTATATGTAAAAACAGCATATGGAACGACCCGACGTTTTGTGTCTCGCACTACCGCTCTCAAAACACAGTTATCCTATGCTACCCTACCTGCTAATCCTCTGCTACATTGAGGATTATTCAGGTGGCTTTAGTGTAAAGCTACATGTTAAGTGGAGGTGCTGTGATGTATTTAATAGCGTTTACAGGAGCTGCATGCATGACGGTGGTGAATCACTGTTGTGTTCCGCTATCGCGATATAGCTGGTCATTTTGTCTGCAAGCTTGTGGAGTCACCTGAGGCAACCTAGCTGCGTGGCACATTTGTATGCACTATAAACACATGCTTGTGTGCTGCTGAAAAAAAGAGATTGATATAAGCCCCAGGCAGCGTGGGCTAATGTTAGGCGCTGGGCTCTGAACAGGTACTGCGTTTCATGACTTCACACTCAAGCGCTGCTCGCGTTAATTTGAATTCTCGCCATAGCCAAGACCTAACTGATGGGTAGCTGCAAACATGATACTCCTTGTGGGGTGAAGTATTGCTAATACTGCCTGTCAATAAGAAGCAATTTCCTGTTGCGGTTACAACGTACTACTGATGTATATATTAGTGGCATGTTATTTGCTGCACAGGCTAGCAGGCTACGAGTCTGATGTAACCCCGGTACGTGGACCAATTGAACCAACTCCAAAGCTCCCAAGAGGTCTGTTTGGTATGCTTTGGCACACAAGCATGTACGTGATGTGGAGGGGAGTGAAAACCTTTGACAGCTGGTGTCAGCGTCAGGCGAGTAGAGTCAAGCATACGAGTTTGTGGCACTCTGAGCACAGCAGTGGAAAAACATGTACCAGCCACTCAGCTTCCACACTGCTCAAGCAAGGTAAATGTTGTCGTGCGGTACTCAAATGTATTTGAGTATATAGTTGGGGGATGTAATGCTCTCACCCACGTACGTACGCCGATTAGGCATAACAATGGACTGAACACCCATGGGTTAAGGAGAGGGGCCTCTGTGGATCAGGTTGGTCAATTTGTTGTATGTTTTTTGAGTTATTCCTGATCCGTTTTTGTGTGTGTGTCTGTGTCTGTGTCAGGCTGCATCCTGCCTCCATCAAGGGGCGCCTGGTCTGGTTTAAGTAGGTGGTACGTGTCTAAGTATGAATGCCAGGTCCAAAAGCTTCCCAGCGGAACATTGCATTGCTACAAGATGGTCAATGCTTCTTACTTTTCCTGTCGTGGGTTTTAATCTTGTGGCTGATCGGTGTGTATATGACTGAAACTCGGTTTGGAAGAACCAGCACAGTACCAGGGAGATGGCAAGGAATTCTTCAGTGTCCGTTTAGTGGATAGAGCTACTTCCTGGAGCTTATATTTACAGTGACTTGCGTCTATGGTGTAGAGTCGATGTATATTGAAGTCACGAACACAGGAGAGGTGAAAACATAAATTTGCAATTACGATGAAATTTAAGGGACATTGTTTGTCACAAAAAACACCGCCGAAGCATTTTTTGACGTTCTATCTTGTACGTGAAGATTGATACTTTGCTTGAACGCGTCCCTCGTAGACACAGACAGAGCACTGGAGAAGCCGCTGTGACTGTGAGGTGCAGTAAGAGCTGCTGCTCAGCTAACACGCTGTTCAAGCTATGGCTTCTGTGTAGACACGGTGTACTAATGTTTAAGGCACAGTGTTTGACTGGGGAAAGCGCAGAAATCCAGTGTCACTACATGTTCCCCTCTGTTGACCACATTTGACAAGGTCTCTTTTGAAGATTCGGTTTAAAATATTTGGTTTAAAACACTGTTTTATAGAAACCATTTTTTATCCTTTTTTCCCCGACTAGACCACATTAGACCATGAGGCTTGTGCATCTACTGTCTTGTGTGTGTAGGAATAAATACCATTTATAACAATTATAGGAAATCTATACACTCTTTAGTCTGCATTTGACAAGTCTGTCTCTTGCAGTTTCTGGTCTGAACTCCAATCTGGATGAGACGAAAATGAGTTTGATGGCCCTATTTGTGTGTTTTTAGGAAAAAAAAGGTTTCAGACATCTTTTTCGTTTTAAAGTCTACTTGTCTAGTCAAAGTACAGGTTCTAAACGTACGGTTTTCAAAGCTCGACTGTTTGACGTGAGTCTAAACTACAGCAAAATCTTTGAAAAAAAAACAAACTTTTGAACCGCATTAATTTAATTAGCATCCTAACACTACCTCGCAACGATAATAAGCTGCACATTTTCCATTTCCTTGACTTTCCACTTCACTCTCAACTGAGAAACTGCCTCTTCAGCCACAGAACCATGTTCTACAGACTCAACATGGCGAACTGTGATAAATAAGCTACAGATGAACACTAATTAGCTTTGTATCCCGAACGCGTATGACTCTCGAGGAAGGAGGATGACGGAGGAGAGAAGAAGAGATGCTGTGGGGCTGTTTGCCTCTTTGCTGTAAAGGAAAACTGTTCATTTGTGATATGTTTGATGTAGTCTGTGCATGTCTGTGAAGGTTCTCGGTCATCATTTTTTAAAACGCCTTTTGGATTAGTCTGTGCGTGCTTCTGAATATGGAGGTCTGGTTAGTAATTAGGTCATATATCAAGAAAGTAAACACGATTATGGAAGTTAAGGGCCTGATTCGAGGGTTTACGGGTTGAAAGGCCCCTTAACATTGGCATTGGTAATTATACAGATATATATAAAAATGTACCTCTTCATGTTTGATTTGTAAAATTGATATCATCAAGTTTTGTACTGATATTGACATCGGCGAGAAACGAGAAAGTGATGTGCATATGAAAGACTTTGCATGCTCTCCTTGTGAGATTCCTTGTCCATTCCTATAGTGCACCGCTTACAGGGATCCCTACATATAAAAGAAGCCAGCAGAAAGCATTCTGATGACATCCACTTGAACCCAGAATGTTAAACAACTGTGCCGCTGCCGCCGCTCGTGTTGGCATGTGAATGTAAAGCACAGCAGGGATCAGTATTTGACTGCCTTTGATCATCCAAAGTCTGCGCGTGCGTGCAATGAAATAAACATGTCACTGAAGTGACATTTTAAAGTTTGAGGAATACTGTGAAATTGACATCTAAATAACCAAACAAGGTCTCTGTGGTTGCTCTCAGATAGTAAAATTAATTATTGCCCAGATACTCAAAAGGACTTCTTTGACTAAGATCTTTTTACCTCCTGGTATAAACAGCAGGGCTGTAGTTAACCGAAGAAAATCTTAGTCAAAACTAATAATCCACTTCCTGTCTGAACAATTCAGTCTGCTGGCAGCACGGCACCGCTAGTGATGTGCGGATCAATACTGAAGTATCGATACTTCATAGCAGGTCTTTATGCTCTGAAATCGATTCTCAAATCAAAATATCGATACTTTCGATACTTCTGTCATCCGAGGTAGTGTAGGAACGAAGTGGAAATTAACTAAACACTTGAGCTGTGGCAACACAACAAACCTTGTGAAGCGACTCGGGTTAAACCACAACACAGAATATGAGGTATTTATGATGAGGAGGACGGAAGAGGAGAGCACAGTGTCAGAATGAAGATGCAAGTTTTCATTTTATAGTAGTTGTCAGTAGTTAAGCAATGATTTACTAAAATGGTCTTATTATTTTACTTATTTCTTTTTTCAGTGTTTGAAACGGCAACTGTGTATGACTGTGTCCTCTGTTTGGTTTTTCTTTTATGGTATTAGCTCAGCTATACAGTAAATGAGGCCACTACCTCAATATATGTCAGAGTTTAAAATAAATAAATGAAATAAATATGATTTGAAATACATTACTTTCTATTTAGGTTTACCAGACACATTAGGGTGTATTTACTCAAAGTATCGATATCGGATCGGTATCGCCGATACCAGCCTGAATTTTACCCCGTATCGGATCTGAAAGGAAATTATCGCTGGGCACCGCGCTTCTGGGTGCTCCTACTGCGGAGTCTTGTGGAAATCCAACCTTAGAGATCAATGTGCATTCTCGTCATTAAAACCACTAATGCAGGAAAATTCACTCGCTCACCTGCCCTGCCAAATGGATTTGCTTAGTTGTTTTGTGTTGCATAGGTTGCAAATGACTGAAACAGCATTTAATAATTTTCTGTACTTTTGACATGGCACAACTGCACTTTTATTTTCTTTTGAAATTTGTGCTATTTGGTGTTAATGGATTTTAATTTGTTATGACGGATAACATTACTTTGTGTTTGTGCAGTACATTTAAAAATGTGTGATTCGTCAGGATTTTTTTTGGGCCAATTGTGTCCGGTGGGCCTTGAAAATTCCCCCTTGTCCAAAGTGAGGAATGGCCAAAAAAAAGTTTGAGAAACGCTGCCACAGGCAGACCAACTTCCTAATACTGCGTAGGTAACAGTTGGGACTCATCAGAGGTTGGACAAGTTGCGCAAATAGTGTTCACATGCAGTCTGCACCTCCCGTTGTTGAAAACTATGGATTAATCCTGGAAGACTGTTGATGAAAGCAAGTGTCCAACCACTGAGAATTTATCTGGAAGAGTGTATACCGACTAACCAATCAATCAGACGACGGGGAGACTGCTACTGCCCGGGGGCGCGCCGTCATGACAAGCAAACCAAGCCAATTGCACGGATTTGAGTGTGAACCGCTACGTGCTCTAGTGTCCCCAGATGCTAGTTATGAGAGGTAAATGGTATTTGACTCATGCTGTCTTGCATTTGTACCTCGGATTAAGCTGGTCTGGGCTAATTGAAGAAAACCAATAAATGGGAGTGTTCCATTGCAGCTATTGCAGTGAGAGCTTTTGTTCTGTTTTTTTTCATACTAAAATTCTTCTACAGTTTTATTTCTTTTGGTTTAGTCGTGATGTCTTATGTTAGAGGTCCGAGGACCCCTAGAACCAAGGATATCTACCGCCCTATTAAACCACTGTATTAACAAATAAACAGATTTTAATAAACTGATGAAATACCAAACAAGATACTCGATTACGCTTCAATTTTAATACATCTGAACATTTTTTCTACATATTTAAATTTTAAATAGCAATCTACTTCTTACAACAGATTTTTAATTTAAAGCCACAGTTTAAGGAATGTTTGGACTGAAAAAAACAAAGATTTTCCTCTACAACGGGCCCTGTAGGGTGACATCTTGTTCTAGTTATCTGCACAAAGGAGAGAATTGCCGCCGACGAAACAACACTAATACAACAGAATGCGCCAGATTTATCACCAGTAGCGGTAATTAACAACAATGAAGTGTTTTTTTCACTGGCATTTCCCTGTAAGCCATAAAGTAATGTGCTTTTCTGCTGCCGACAAAGACTCTCACGTTTACGGCCTTCATGCTTTTATGAGCCTGAATATCAATAAATCATGACAGCATTTCCAGCGTTGGCTGCCGGGTGAACTGGCAATCTGGGATAAAGAAAAAAAAATAAAAAATTGATCATTATTTCCAATAAGTTCAATCCTGACATTTATATTCCTATACCGCCTCCTTCTCTCGTGTCAGTTGGAGGCATTCGACTTAGGGCACATTATGCAGAAGAATAAATGGTGGATTAAAGGTGTAAATAGGCCATTAAAAGATAAATTAAGGAATACACAGTCAATGCTCAGTCAATGCTCATTTTGTGCTTGAACTCATGAGAGGAGCCCATTTCCGCTTTGTATTCCAGCGACTGCTTCACTTCTAGTTTGATAACACTATTGCCGGAAAGACATTACAAGAGTGTAAACATTGGCGGCAGAGCATCGCCTTTTGTCATTGTTAAAATTTGAAAATAATTGCTCTTAACGTACAAATAGGTATTGTGAGAACGCTCTAGTCCGTTTAAAAGTGTCAGGGATTATTGTATTCATGTACCTCAGAGGTGGGACAAAGCTTTGAAAAATCACGTAAGCACACATGCATCCCCTTCGGCTTGAGCTGCTGCTGCACCTCTGTCACAGTTGACTGGTTGTTATTCTCTTAAGGCTTTGTTTTCCGGTTATTCAACCAAATATGACGTAGAAAAATGCAAATAAGCGTTTGTTTCCGATTCCTCAGAAGAATCTGTGCCAGTCGCGAAACGCATCAAGTGATTGTGAGTCATTTAATTGGTTATGGAAAGTACACTAGACACATTAGATTATTATACAACTGCTTTCACAGGAAACTTTATTTAAAAAAAAACGTTTTCTGATCCAGGCTATGTTGGGAGTAGCTCGGTAAAAGCGTTATTAGTTTTTATCATGGGCAATATAAGATCCAGTATTTTTTAAGATTGACCCAGAGGAGCTGTAAATTTGTATAGTCCAGACTATTTTCCCGAGAGTTTGACCATTCTCTTGTTTTATCTCCCTCTTATGAGCTGCCAGTCTTCGTAGAAGTGCAGTACCTGATTGTTCGACGCCTCTCATCAGTATATGCTGATTTTTTTCTTCCATTCTACTGTTTTTTTACAAATTTTTTACACAAGAACAGAACACAACAGAATGTGACCCCGTGGTAATGTTAAAAAGGCGGCAGTTTGAAACACATAAGCCTCTGAATTAATATTTTCTTTTTAGCGTGTTTCATTTTTCATGATGGTTGTATTAATATTGCTTAATGTTGTGCTTCTAACTGGCGTGGATTAAACAGCCACGGAGTCGATGTAATGTGTCTATTTAGCCTCTTAATGATAAGACTGAACTATGGCACCTCATTTTTCTCTAGATACTTCCTGGACAGCAAAGAGGACGGAGTGAGGTACTTCAGAATCGACGAGAGCAGCGGAGTCATACGTACGACGCAGCCTCTGGACAGAGAGGACATGCCCTGGCACAACATTACTGTGATGGCTTCGGAGGTTGGTAGGTACCCAGGTTGCTATTCATAAACTGAGTGTTTGAGTTTGCGACGCATGTGATGCGCCTGTTAAGACACCTGTTTTATGAGTGAGCAGAGGCGAAGTCAGTCACGTTTTTGCTGAGGTTTTCTTCAGTTCGTGTTGGATTCCATCTTAAAACTTTTCCTAGTTTTAGGAAGGTACCGGCACACTCCAAACGTCCAACACCAAAGAAGTACTGTCCATTGCCGTTGCCGTACGTTGATTGTGTCTGAGTCAAAAAGTTTCTTTTGACCACACTGCAAAGACTACAGTCAGCTGACGAACATTCTGCACCTGTGTGAAAGGAAATAACTCTTTATACCTGCAGCTGGCAGTGGTCCGTATGTGCACTTGAAAAGGAGAAAAAAGGAAGAGCAAAGACCGTTTAGGATGCTAGGAAGTGCTACAAATCCTCATGCTGAGCTGGTCCATCCAGCGGCTAACCGTCGCCTAGCTTTAAAAGTGATAAAAGAAATCTAATTTATTTTAGTCTGTATAAAGTTTATGGCTTTGTAAAAGGTAACAAAGCAGATGGGAAGGTGCAAACACACACTTCTCATCCTGAACTGAACCGCAGTCAACACATGAAACGCTGTAAAGCAGTCGGCCGCAAGAGGAGGTTGGTAGATCGATCTTTCATTCCACACTCGCTTTCTCTGGCCTCCAGCTAATCGTAGACATTATAAATCAGAATTGCATTCAAATCATGGGTGACTGTGGCTTGAGCCTGCTCCATGACAGCATGATTAAAAAAGCAGGAACGAGTGTACGGTTTAGCTCGAACCAGAGATTTATATTTATTTATTTATTTCCAACATTACTGCCACCAGATAAGTAGACGCCCTGAGGGGATCATATTGTTGACAGCAGTCTAGGTTCAAATTCATAGAGGGTAAAATTGGAGTCAAAATCAATATCAACAAAAGAAAGTTTCCATAAAGAGAAATGAGTACATGGATCTGCACTGCACCTTCTTTATACCGACATCTAAAACGACGGGTGTTAAAGAAGAAAAAAGTGCTGCTCCAGGACTTGCGATGTGCAAATTATGTAATAACAGCTGCCTTCTTTTTTTGGATTCTGCCACAACATCCTATTCTCCTTTAATGACTAAACAAAACTCAGTTGTTAAGAAGTTAAACTTTCTAACCCATTCCATGAGTTAAACAGAAAAATTAGCACCGTATAATCTACACATCGACACGTGTGAGCGTCTCGTTTTCAGCACAGCGTGATTTAAATAAGACAATTAACAGCACAGAAGAACCATCGCTAACTGTATTTAAGAACAGCTCAATGCCAAGTCTCTTTATAATTAAATTCACAAAGTCTGAAGAAAACAAGGATGAAGGATACCATTTACATAATGATTGGATTGTATTCTGATAGGTGCATGTGTATTTTCATCATAATTAAGTACAAAATTAAATTAGTCCCAATTGTTTCAATGTCCTTTTCTATTCTGAAAATTAATTAAATCAATACAGCCCCTTCCAACTCCATGAACTGCTATCACGTAACTTGGGTAATTTGTAATCACAATTAAGCAAATCTCTCCCCAACCAACAGGGGGGCTGCATGCTAATGTTTCTTTATCTCTTCCCCTTCTCTTTAGCATTCAAGGAAAGAGTTACATGCAGAGCCACTGTCAAAAGGCAGAATGATAAATTTTTACCTCTCTGAATGAGCAAGGACACACTGTGTCATAGAGAGAGACAAAGCACCCAACGCAGCTGGGAAAATGATCCCGCAGAGATGTTATCCTGCTTTCTAATGGCCAGAAGGAGTAGACAGACTCTCCACAGTGAGCAAGTAAATTAGAGATGATTGAATTTCTTTGTCCGTGGATTATCACAGTATTATTATTACTGGATTATCATGGATTATCACAGTACCCGACATCTAAAAAACATGGTGGGTACAATGTCAGACCTTCATAAGGTGCTAAAAAAAAAAAAATCTGGTACGTATAGCATCCTAAAGCACAAGATAAAGTAAGTGCAAATCTTGAGTCATAAATTTAATTTAAGGACTCGTGCACCTGTGTGACTTTCTTTTTTTTTTTTTTTTTTTTTTTAGGTTAGCCAAAGGTTCTGCAGAGCATGCAGTCTATTTTTTTGCACTGTAAAGTATACACACACCTGGATGCTAACCAGTGATAATTTTCTTCTGCCAGGAGCAAAGGTGTCGAGGGTTAAATACCTACATTAGTTTAATATTCCAATAATGAATTGAAAGCAGTACCTTAATGGGCCAGTGTAGCCTTTGTTCATTATTAATGTTGTTTCAGAAAATCCCCAAACAAAAGCCGACGTCTCTTGACTGATGGAACTTTAACATCCATATTGGTGTCCATAGCATGGCAGAGAGTCCACAGTATCTTTATTGAGATATATTACATATTTCAGTAAAGAAAAAGATAATTCAGGCATGTTTTGTTTTTTAAACAGCAGAGGTTTTACTTGATAGCTGAGTTGCATGCGGAAGGGCCAGGTGATGTACTGTATTACAATTGAGAGCACCAACTGAGACAAAATAAAGCCACGCAAAACACAATCAGGTTAACATTAATGAACAAAATTGCTTTCTACCACGCTGCATCCCTCTGTGCTTTTATGATGGCAAAACCGAAGACTAAACCTATAAACAGTCTAACAAGAGGAGCACAGTGTGCCCCACTTTGGCGTCGCAGCAATGAATGTTTTATTTCGCTATTAAGGTTTGCATTTGGCATTCATTTTCTTTGTCCTCCTTCTCCTCCTGCCCCAGACAACCCCAGCCTTCTCAATCACGTTCCTGTTACCATCCAGGTCCTGGACGTGAACGACAATCCGCCAGAAATAGCAACCAACGAGGAAGTCATTGTGTGTGAGAGCATAGGGCCAGGGCAGGTGAGTGTCTGAGAGTCACCTGGAAAGGCACTCAACGCATATTTCTGTTTTTCTCTTTGTCTCCGTGCTCGTGCACATCCAAAACATCCTTCACGTCAAAAACACCTCACAAAGTAAGTGCTGAGAGCTGTCCATTAACCACAGTCATTTCCCTGACTACATGCACTCTTGCATTGAACTATTGTTTCCCTCAGCAGTTTGAGTTGCTCAGTAAGAGCCGAGCGGTAGGCGCCTGTGAAGGAACTAGAGAGAGCTGCTTAATCATCCCTCATTCAAAATGAGTATCTCAGCAGCAAACCATGACGGCTCTAAATCGAAGCTCATTCCAATTTGCTCTCAGTAGTCTTTGATTCATTCAAATTAAGAAGGTTTTTGAGATATAGAGCAATCAGCAGCATGGAAATGGCTGAAAGTGTGGTTCGGCAAAAGATGATGGAGTAAAGACTGGGAAGTCCTAACTAAATACATTTTTAATAGTTTCACGCTGGTGGGAGAAAACTTTAAATAGAAGTTTGTATTGAATTTGAATTAAGGTTACAATGTAGCCTCAAGATTCTTGGCCCCAGAAGATTAAATGGAAAGAATTACAATGCATTGGATGTGACAGTGGTACACCGCAATGTATGTGAAAGAACATATCTACTCATTTATGTTTTAGAATCTATTTGAATTTCAATTATTCCACCACTGCTATGGAGAACTTTCTGTGCATGGCAGGCATCAGGGTCGTCAGTCTGAGTGGTCTGACTCTTGGAACTGAAGGTTGTAGTATTACAAAAACACTGGTGTGATGACAGCAAATGGGTTCCTAATACAGCCACGGTGCTGCACTGGTGTATCACTTGAAATTGTGAATTACAGATATAATGCATTAATAAACCATTGGTAACCATACTACTATATCGTCGAGCACACGGATGTCTAAATATATTCAAGCAAAATTTACCAAACACGTTATTTTCATGATTACACTGTGGCATAGGCATTTCAAGCTAACAGCCACTTGTGTTACTTTCTTGTTTCCAAACATCCCATTATCCACATTATCCAGTCACACTGATGCAAAACCAAAACTTAACACTGAGACCATTACTGAAACGGAGATGCTCTCCTCACTCACCTTACCAATAACGGCATCAACAAAAGTAAACCCAATCATGTACGAACCACCGCTCGGTCAAACAAAGAGTCTTGACCAAATACACCAGGAACACAACAATGCCCCAAATCTCACACTGAAGAGTAGAACTTCCAATGGTGACAGAGGCTATCGGCTCATTTTCCCTCTCAGTGCCACCTCCCTCCTCTCTCTCGCTGTGTCTTTTACCAATTAAGGGTAGCAATCTGACAAAAGTGGCAGTAAGGGTGCCCTGGGAGCACCCTTGTCATTGTTAGATGTCAGCCCCCCCCCCCGGCCCAAGCCAAAAGCTCTCAAATCCAAGTGTGACAACCAGACACTGTCCTTCAGGGACCGTACACAGGTAGAGGAGGAAATGTTACACCGCCATTTGGCTGTAGGTCAGAGGAACCTCTGACTTTGACGAATTATGATAAACAAATCACGGGACATGCTTCAGAGGCTAAATCAGCTCCTTGTCCCGCTTGTAATTAGAGTGCACAATTCTAAATGGCGCCGGGGCTAATTAAATGTTGCATGTGTTGCCTCTGGAAGGCAATTTACGACGTGTCTTCCGAACAACAGGTGATCCAGACTGTCACAGCAGTGGATAAGGATGACTTTGCCAATGGACAGAGGTTTTCCTTTGCTCTGCCGAGCCAGCTACCACTTAATCCCAACTTCACCCTGAAGGACAATGAAGGTAATTAAAGTGATCAATATGTTTGTTTGCATTTCTTAGGAGCATTGCACTGTGTCTACAGAATTATCCTCATTGCTCCCATTCTCAGATCCAATAAGCTGCACTGATTTCCTCATACCTTGGAGGTGCAATAAAAGTATGCTGTCTGTCAATGGGGTATGGCAACCATTCGAAGATACGAATGCCACTGGGGGGAAAACACAAGAGTCAGAGAGGTTCAGCTTGTTTGCGCATTGTGTTGTCAAATGGATTACCCGCTCATGCCCACCTCTCGTTCCACCCCCTGCGTGCATTATTTTGTTCCGGCTTAGGGCCAACAGCGGGTGTTGCCATGGCAACCGTTTCAACCTCAGGTGAATACCCGGTCCACGGTTGGTCTGCAATCACAGGGCTTTTTTTTTTTTTTTCAAAAGCTCTCAGCGAGAAGATCTCACAGATGCCCACTGAGAAGGGGAGTTCACAGCACTCCAGATGAATCTCTGCGCCGGAGAGTGGCATAAAAACAGACAGGAAGATAGCATGAGAGAGATTAAAAAAAAAAAATCAATGTAATAACAGAAGATAAGTCTGCTTAGCCGTCGGCCCAGTTGCTTCCAATCCCGAGCGCTCCCTTGCCTACTTCAGCATTCATTTAAGTAGCACTAAGAGATATTACTCAGACCCCACCCACCTCCACTCCTAAGGGACAGATGAATCTAACAAGCCAAATATTTGTGGCAGGCATTAAGCACCTACGGACAACATTTGATGACGATGTAATATGGTATAGATAGATATTTTTGGCACTGGTTTCTTTCAGTTTTATACTTAAGCAACTCAGAGCAGGTTGAAAGTCAACTACTGAACTTCCGAGAAGTTACTGTTCCATGTTTTCATGCTCAAATCATTCATCAATCATTAATCATTCTTGAATTATATCCGTTATAGTCTGTTGCAGAATTCCACCAAGGATCCAATCATTTTACCAATCAAAAATCCATAGAAAAAAAAAAGAAACTCCATATCAAAGGACTCACAGTTGTGTGTAAATCCCTCAGTCACACTTAGCCTGGTTTTATCCCAACTATTTGAGAACCGGTATTTTGGCATCTTCTCACGCGTGACAATATGTTGTATGTGAAACGGCTTTTCTTTTTTATCTTTGTCACGTTGTTACTCTGGGGTATTACCGAGAAACACACCAAGGTACACCTCCGCTGCTGCATGCGAACAGCTCTTGCTGATTTGCCATATGCCGCGTTAAGGGATGACAGTGAGGGAAGATAACAAAAGGAACAACAACAAGCTGCTGCTGTTGTTTTCTCTAGATCCGCATTGTTCTTTCTGGATAGTGTTGCCTGCAAGGTAATGCAGTTGTGTACTGAAACTTGGGATCGACTGTTTCATTCATTCATCGACTTTATGATAACGGCAGCTTTTTTTTTGGTCTTCTGGGTCTTGTGAGACAAACTTGGTTTAGATGAAAGACTGTAGCCAGAGCAACTCAAAGCTCATCTTGGATCAGGGAAGTCAAGGGATCCTCCTGTAGCCTCGTGGCAAGGTATGTCACTGGGGATGGGGTGGACGGCATCCGCTTAGTGGCTTTAATACTCTAAATGCACAACCATTTAAAAAACATTTTCCACTCTTGCAAAGTCTCCCTCTCAAAAGTTTTATTGCGGCGGAACCATCTGCAGCAAAATATTCCCAAAGCATTCAGTAAGGGAGTCCTTATTACTTGAACTTTTTTTTTTTTTTTTTTTTGGTTCACGCTGTTTCTGTAATGGTTCTTTTCAATTCGGGTTTAAGCTCCTACTGCTCACCATCCCACAGGCTCATGTTTTTAATTCTCAGGCTAGATCTGTGATATAATCCCATGTGGCATGGGCGAACTGCGTTTTATGACATGCAAATAGAAAACTGTTCATTCTTTAATTTGTTATTTAATTTTTTACATTGTACATGGTAGAAGTCGTGCTCTTTAGAAGTTTCAGCAGCTGATTCCACAGTGTTCTGACAGTCGTGTTAGCAGGGGAGTGGCATTTGAACAACCATTCTAACCTACAGGGATCTTTGTAGTTCACTTACCTTTTCAACAGGAAGTCTTCCCAAGACTGTTTTGATTCGGTGAAACCACTTATACAGTTAGTTGAACAGAGGACAGAAAGGGAGCAGCTCAACAAAGCCTACAGCTTGTTCTTCACTGGAGCAGCTAAGTGCCTTTCTGTTCACTTCCAGACAAAGAAAATGCTTCAAAAAACAAAAACTCAAGTGAACAACCATCATATTAGTGTCTAGCATCAAGCATACGTTTTGCTTCTGATGGTTTTTTCATGCTACGGATTGCCATCCACCTCGAATGATTCACTTTTTTTCCTCTCTAAATTCTTTTATCGTCTGCATAAACCTTTACTGTGAAACGTTGAAGCTGCAACTCCCACAGTTCGTGCAGCTGCAGCCGTCTGCAGTCACCTGGAGTCTGCATTTGCACTTGAACTGTAAAGGTGCACACAGATCATGCGTTTTTTTTTTTTTTTCACCGCGTTAGAAGCTACGTGCTGGGAGAGAGAAATACAGAGAGAGAGGCACAATGCGGCGTGCTGTTGACTCCCGGGCCTGATAATTAAAGTAAGCTCTTCACACTCAAAGCAGCTTCTTTCATTGCTGTTGTAGCAGACCAACAGTTGGTAGCTGCTCCGTGCCAAGGCCTAATACCTCCCTCTGTTGTTGTGCGACTGACAAAAATCCTTCTCAGTCACTCACACGACTAACTCTCCGATGACCTCCTTTCCCTCCTCCGCATTTACAGTTTGCTCACAGCAGATCCTTCAGGCGCTTGGATTTCTTGTGCCCGTGTGCCGTTTGTTTTTCCACAAAGAAAAACATCATTAAGTCTGGGGCACTGATATGTTTAATGAAGAGGCAATTTCATTGGTGACGGAGAATTCAACGATCACAGCCTCTTAAAGGACTCATTAACAGAAGTGTTATGGCCTTTTCAGGAATCTTCTTACTGTAGTGAGACGTATCTGATTTTGCTGCCGATCTTGTTGCCGTTGGTCCTTTTCATCCCCTCCATAAGATCTTTTTCGTGAAATCAGATCAGCATAGCGGCTCTGTGTTGATTTTTCTGCCAAAAAAAAAAAAAAAAGAGAAAGAAAGCACAGACACAGATTCAGTATAAGATTTAGATCAAGGCCTTTTTCTTCCTGTGGAATTGCAGTCTTTGTGTGCTCGTATGAAGTCAGGCTGCCTTAGACAGAGTTGTCATGCAGAAATGTTGATCCGATTAAAGCTCCGGATGCGCTACAATAGCTGCAGGTCAGACCCCTGCAACATATTAGAAACTATTAAAGCTGAAAAACAAGGGGAGGACGCTTCTGCTCAGCTGCTCCGGGAAAGCACTTTGTGACAGACCTGCACTGTTAAAAGCACTTTAAATACATTCAACTTGACTATATCTACTGTACAGTAACTGAAGAGTGAATGCCTCTCTGATCTTGTGAGCTGTCACATTGCGATGACATTTTCTTCTAAAAAGCCAGCAATTATACTGTGATCCCAAAATAACCCGCACACTTAAATAGATCAGTTGATTTCCGAAGGCATCTCTTTCCAGTCTGCATACAGAAGACCTTATAATATTACAGCTAATCAGCTGTGTTGAAAGAAGCGCTGCCAAGCCATTGATATGTGGGACTTTTAATTAGCTTTTATGCCATTCACACATCACTTGCAATGGGTGTTAGACTTCCAGGTTCCCAAACACCTATTATCTGCTGAAACAGCGTGATTTATGTAGAGGGCAGAGCAGTCTGTCACATGCGGGCTTTATTAAAACTTGCGCAGCAAACAGATGAAAATTGTCACAGTCGCGTTTCGGAGGATTTGATTAGGCTTCACATTGTTCAATCAAAGTTTTGAATTTCCCCTAATTGCTCTGTGTTTATGATTACGGAGGAAGCTGTTTGGAAATTAAACGCTGTTATGAATGAGCTTTACATGTGCGCGGGAAGGCTTCCGCATCTGCGTCGGAGCCGTAAGCCCATTTGTTCCTGTGCGGGCGAGGAACGCTACAGTGTCGCAGAGTCCCTTTCGACTGCTACTGCAAAAGTGCACGGACCAAATGCAACCCTTAAATACAACCTGATGTCGGGATGATTAAGCTCAAGCCAGTGAGGGAACAGGAACAGTTTTCTTAAAAGCAACACACATGGCTATCTGTTTTTGTCTGCCGGGCATGTTGTGTCTAGTTAAGCCTTACTGAGTCAAGCTAATCCTTATTGAATATAGGCGCTGCTTTGAAAAAGGGTGATAGAACGTATGTCTTTTGATGTGTTGTTAGTCCTCATGAAAGGCATTTTTTTTTCTACGCAAAACGGCATTAGCGTCGGAACAAAGCCGACGATTTGTCAATCAGGCCGCCTATATGTGTTGTCGATGTACTATTCTGTTTGGTACAGTTAGGTTCGGGTTGTTTACTGTTGGCCAGGCATGCTAATCCAGTTAGCCTGATAAGGATAGTACAGTGGTGGACGGTATCCCTGGTGAATGCAAGGAAGTGCGGATCCGTTGTCCTTATTCATATATAGTCTATTGTTCACACCCAGTCTGCTGTGGACCTGGCCCATCTGCCATATTTTAATTTTTCATGGTCCTTGAGGCAAACAGTTAAACCTCCCCTGGTATAGCACGTGTAAATGGAAAGTCAAAGCGTGTAAGCGCAACCGCATTGCTTCGACGGATGTCTTTTTAAATACTTTATTTTAACAATGACTTTTTTCATTATTTTTTTTTTTTTTTTTTCATTCTGGAACGTATAGGGAACTTATCACATGTAACCACTCTTCACCCTATAGGACATCTCCACATTCTGTCTTTCCATAGAAGCTCCACAACATCCTTGATCTCTGAACCTTCTCATATACAAATTAACCGGAGTGAGAATAATGCTACACAGCAGCATTCAGTGTAAACTGTGAGAGTGTCACAGTCTGTGACTAAACGGTCAGGTTTGACTCCTGTACCAACTATTTGGTTTTGACATAACTGACACATTTCAGATAGTTCTTAAAACGGGTCTAGTGTCCACAGCAGACGTCTTGACAAAACTGTCTTGTTAAACATTGACCTGTTGGGTAATTATTGGTGTTGGTGATGGTGCAAAATACATGCCTGTTGAACCTGCTGGGGATGGCTGCTACCATCTAGGAGTGTCATTGCTATGAGATGGGGGTGCCTGGTCCGGTCCAGGTGGGTGGTGCATGACTAAGTAACATCCACACAAATGCATTGTTACAAAATGGTCAATTTTGTTCACCTCCAAGGTATATATCTCTGGCTACATTTACTTGTCTGTAGAAACACAATGCAGAAAGTTCAACCCGAAAATAGTGGCGCCACAGCACTGTATGCACGATACGATCCAAGTGGCAACTGGAGGGAAGCATTGTGCCGAATCCCATCGGCGGCACCTACACACACCCACCAAGGTTCACAAGGAATCCAGCTAAGTGCATGTGTGGGCAAGTGTGAAGTCTGCAGAGATGTGGTTGCGACTCGTGCGTCTCTTGTTGATTTATTTTTGGTTTGCTTCTTTTTCTTTTTTCACTCACACCCTTCACATGTTCTGCAGATATTAGAAAGACATTTCCATCTTAAATGCATTTTAAATACCATGAATATACATACTGTTGTTCATTTTTTATTAGATGTTACAGCAATACGTTTCCGTATATGATTGCCTCCACAGTGCTCGAGGGGAAATGCAGAGCTTTAAAAGGCTTCAGCGCGGCACATTAAGATGAGTTTTGACCGTCAGTGAGTGTTTAAAAACTAACCCAGAGATCATATCTATATATCATATGTTTCCAATTTAACACGCCTATCAGTGTCTTTTTTCTTTTTTTTTCCCAAGCTTAACATCTTCAAATGGCGATGCATGAATGCATAAGTGACAGAAAAGTTACGCAAGCGATACTTCTCGTCGTGTTAACGCTCTCAGGAAAAGTGAAAAAATGAGGCCATTTGCCTGTTAGTGGCTCATGCTCTGACTCCGGCTTAACAAACTCGGTGCAGGGAGGAGTTCCACAGGACTGCAGTGCCGGTCATATGAATGTCTTTGTGATTTATTTTTCCGACGCTAGAAAAGGGCAGGCAGCTTGTCTTGAAAGTACATTTTCTCTTAGTTCCCACTCGTGCAGGTGATGTGACGTAGCGAGAGCAGTTAGACCGACCGCGCTAACTCGCGCAGCCTCTCCTGTTACGTGGATGCAGCGCGGATGCAGATGGCCCGTCTCGCTGCGGCGTTAATCGACAAGCACGCGGCTCTCCTCCAACCCGCCCGCGACGAGAGCCTGTTTAATGTGAAATTAGCATGAGATAATTGATGTGAACTTCCTCGCTGCGGCCCGTACAAGGACCTGTGCTGCTGCGGTGTTGTGCCTGGGTGTAAATGATGTGGCGGCAAACATCACGTACACAGACCTCGTGGGTCTCTCCCTTCCTCCATCTTCACTACTCCATCTCTTTGGCTAACACACAAACACACACTCCCCCTCCATTCACTCACCGCACCTCCTCCCCATCTCTCCCCATCTCCCTTCATTGTTATTTGCATCTCTCACCCCCCCTTCCTCCCCCCAACCCCCCTCTCCCCCCACCCATCTGCCTGCTGATACGCTGATACCGCGAGACTGACTTAATAAAGCTTGAAGTACGTGTTGTCATTCCAACTGTCGATCATTATAATTATTCATAGATGGAGCAGAGATTGGAGTGGGAGGCGAGGTCTCAGAGCAGCACCGCTATAGTACGGAGGTGTTTTTGCAGCGTGGAAAGGAAATGTTGCCCCGTGTGCACGACTGAGCATTTTCAGAACTTGAGATATTGCGTGAATGCGTATCAGCATGCGGCGTGTCATCTGCGGGTTTCTTGTTAGTCATGTGAGGTCCAAGTTATTCATCCAGGTACCTGAATCAGCCAGGCGTGTAGTTAAAATGAGCAGGGATGATCGGGTACCTAGAGCTTTACAAGCAAGTTTTATTTATTATCAAACGATGATTACTCTTTATTCCTCATTCACCTACTAAATTTACTTCCAGCTTTGTGCTCTAACAGCCTGTGATTTTACTACATTGTCTGTTAAACGTATCCTTGTCAGTATCGTCTGAGATCCTCATGTTCTTCTGTGCAGATTAGCTAATGCACCAGTAAGCATGGTATGTCATGCACTGATCAGGCATAACATTAAAACCACTGACAGGAGAAGTGAATAACATTGGCCATCTTGTGACAGTACAATGTTCTGCTGGGAAACTTTTGGACCTGGCATTCATTCATGTGGATGTTACTTAGACATGTAGCATCAACCTAGACCAGACCAGACACCACCACCCCACAGCAATGACACTCTTTGATGGCAGCAGCCATGCAGTCTGACACAGACACACACATTAAAATGGATTAGGAACATCTGAAAAAAAAAAAAAAACATGAAAAACAGCACAAGGCCTCCAAATTCAGGCCCAATATTGACCTACAGTATTAGGAAGGTAGTCATAATGGACTATGTGTTGGAGTAAGCCTCATGGCAGGTTCTTCTCTCAATAAAAATAAAAAAAAGGCTATTTGCAATCATTTAAGATTACAATTCTAATATTGTCCTCAGTAATGTGAAATATTAGGGATAATCAGCCAATTTGTGTCCACTGACTCAAATTTTCCTTCCCTTGTGTGACTCAGAGGGTGACTTTTGTTCTTGTGGCAGTTTCATTCATGCTCACAAAGTTGGTCGCAAAACGCATCAGTTTATGTGCTCATAGATGCAGATTTTCTTTTTTTCTTCAGGACCACTTGTATGAAGGTGCAGCATCAGCAAATACGAAGCGCAGGCTATTTTCTCTCACTTTCACATGCCACTTGGTTGGGTTCAGGCGGCGAAAACCTCTGGATTGGGTTCAGAAAAGGATTGTGGCTCGGGTTAAAATGCCTCTCTTCAAATATGTGGAGCCAGTGCGAATGATACCGCTAACTGAAATATATTGTATTCAAAGATGTGCTCTGTGGCCCAGAAAACAGGTGTCCAAGGACGCCGGTGCCTTTAATTAAATTCTGTGACTGTTGTATCAAATGAGACTGAGCCTGAAATGAAGTAAAAGAAAGGCATCCATGGAAAAACAACAGCCGTCTTACACCCCGAAACGTCCTTGGTTCAGCCTCAGAAAAACAAATCATCATATTGTGCTACACAATATATAGCAGTCCACGTGCGAACATCGATTTAGGTTACAGATTATCTAGTGAGAGAATTTATAGAGCACTCTGGTATGAGTGCGCTGATGTTGCCAGCGTAGTTAAAGACAAACAGGCCACGGTGGAAGTCAATACAGCATGGTGGCTCAGTTTTTGGCAGCTGGAGCTTAAACACCACCAGATGGCTAATGGTCAGCAATATTGTCCATGTCGCTGCCCAGACGATCTCACCGTTGGATCTTTTTTTTTTTTCCTTTTAACTGTCGTCCCTGGCTCAAACAAACACAATCTAAAATGATCCATAGCCGGTATTCCTCCGGTGCTTCCACAGTCAGGTAATGTCAAAACAAACCAGGCTGCTTCATTTGACTCCAACAGCATGTCAGAGGAAGCACTGTGTGGATTCGAACTCGTGGGTACGGGGGCTTTGAGTACAGACCGTTGGAGATCCTGCATTCGGGTATAATCCACCTGGGAGAGCACCGGGAACCAGTGAAGAGTCATTTAGCAGTGTAATTTTCAATTCAAATCTTTATGTACCTCTGTGTGTGTGTGTGTTCTCCTCTTTCTGCAGTCTTCACCAATCCTCCCACTAGAGATTCATCTCATTTGCTTTTAAATCTACAAATCCAGCCTCTTTTTTTTTTTTCTTTTTTTTTCTGTTTATGTACATGACATGTTCCATTAACTGGAATGTTTCCGCGGAGGCCAAGGTGAACTGCTCTTTGGTGGCACAAAATCGTAAACAAACACCTTTGAAATTAATTAGCGCAGCTCAGACGTCTCGCAGCTCGAGATATTGTACTTCAAAAGGCGGAAATCTGATTCAAATGTGTTAAATGTCAGGTTTTTTTATCCTGTTTAGCTGATAATTGTTATCTGTAAACATGTAATTGCAGATTCTGCTGAGATGAAAAAGAGGAAAACATCAGTTAGTGTTTTTAAAAGCGAGGATCCCGTATATATTTGATTAATTTGAAATGTTTTTTTTTTTCTACCGCAGACAGCACGGCCAACATTGTTGCCAGGCGGCGGCGCTTCAACCACTTGACGCAAGAGCTGTACGAGCTTCCCATCGTGGTGTGGGACGGTGGGGAGCCGTCGCTGAGCGGCACCAGCACCTTGACCCTGCGGGTGTGCCCGTGCCGGCGCCACGGCAGCATCCGGATGTGCCAGGGCGAGGCGTTCCTCTCCTCCGCGGGCCTCAGCACCGGGGCCCTGATTGCCATCCTGCTGTGCATCGTCATCCTGCTGGGTAAGTTGGCACAGGCGCCGCGGGGACTGCAGTGACTGCAGCGGGGGGGGGGACATGAGCTGCCTGGGGGCAAATATCCCGAGGCCGTGGGCAGAGGAGATGGACCATAGAGGAGCAGGGACGAGTGGAAGGCTTTGAAAGGATATGACAAGGGCAGAGGAGGAGAGAGCGATGAATAGACATGCAAAGACTCAGGTAGAATTTGGAATGAGGAGAGGGAAGGAGTGGAAGAAGAATAAGAGGGCATCAAGGACAGAGGAGGAGGAGGAGGAGGAGGGTGATGCTGGAGGAACGGCGGCTAAAAAAGAGATGAGGACAGAAACAGAAAAGATGAGGAGAAGGCAGAATGCAGGGTTAATGTGATTCAGAATGGAGGCGCGCACAGCTGAAAGAATGTTGAAAAACCTCCGTAGAGCAGTTGGAGGAAGGGAAATATTTTGAAGTATCGCAGCGCAAAAGAAAAAAAATATATATATATATATATTAATGGAACCTACACCGATCAGGCATAACAATATGACCACTGACAGGAGAAGTACATAATGTGGTAACGCATTGTTTTACTGGGAAAGTTTTGGACCTGAAGGCCCCCATTAACATTCGGTTGCCAGACACCACAGGACACGCTTAGAAGGCCCATGTCCACTATCCAATGAGACAGAACCGTTTCGGATGCACAATATTAGGCAGGTGGTCATAATGTTATCCCTGATCGATCCCTTCTTCTATGAACCAGAATCTTACTTTTTTTCTCCACCCCTCCCTGCCTGGCATGCGTTTGACACTGCACGTTGTGCCTAGAAGAGCATAGGACAAGCATGGAGGAATGTGGTGACAGCCAACACAGATACCACTCCTGTTGATTTCAGGTGTGAAGGATTGGCGGTGCGCCACGAATACAAAGCGCCACCAGACGTACTGCGAAAGCATACGCAGGACTTCTTCGGTTTCACCAGCTCGTCAGAGCACCCCGAAAAAAAAAAAAAACACTCATTCCAGTCAATGAGAAAGCATGCCTTGTTACTATGGTAACCAGTCTATGCAGTGACAGCGCATGATTATACACACACATATATATATATAAACTTGCAAATACAATCTCGTCGCTTTGAATTTGTGAAAGTGGACGGTCAGCATTACAGGTCAGATCAGAAAAAAAAAAAAGAAGAAATAAAAAAGATGTGGCGGCGGAAAAGGGCGGCACAAACTCAAAGTAAGGGATCAAAAAGGAACTCATTAAATTCAGCAGTGTAAACATTCCCCCGTCAGCCGAGACATGAGAAGTGCTGCAGACAGACAGGAAAACCACACTGCAGCAGGAGACGATTAAACAAAGCGGCCTAATAACACAGCCTCACCGTTGCTCCCCTCCCCTCCCCTCCTTCGCTGATTGTCTGTGGACATTAGTGCGTGAAGGTTATGCATATTCATACCGGCTCCTCTTTCTCCTCCATGCCAGAGCCTCTGGCTGGGGCCGAACAAAAGGCCATCACCAGCGTTTGGAGAAAACACTTGAGCGAGAGGCACATGCCGAATCGCTAATCATCAGCACAAAGCTGATCCTGGTGAGAGAGCAGAACAGAAAACAGAAAACAGAGGCAGGAACTGGAGGTTTTTTGAGTTCACACCTTCTAGTTGTAGGTTTACCGTCTCATGCATGGCTCAGACAGAGGCTCGCCCTAAGAGATTTGAGATTTTGTAACGGGGAAAGAAAATCCGATTCCACTCCATTTCACGTCACTGCGCCTTTTTCATAATTAACCACCTCGCAGGTGTGAGGAAGAAACAGATGAATGTGAAAATGCGGTCTAAGGCCTATGTGTGCGCAGCATAAATCCCTCAAATCTTTCAGCGAATATCTGTTTAGTCATTAGCTTTCGCCGGCGAGGTAACAAAATGGTATTTGAGCCTTTGACACACTCATTAAATTATAAGAAGGGCCTTGAATTTACAAGTTTGGGAAATGGGATCGGCCCGCACGGTTAGCGGCATCTCAGCCAGCAGTTGTCCTTCTGCCAAAGACAAGATAGATCTAGTGATAATGTTTAACTGGCGCACACGTTTCGATCTCTGAGAAGTGAGGTTAAAAGACAGAACAAGTGTGTGGCACTTTTGTTGCACGCGTCGCGCCCGTCTCTCCCCGTGCTGTCATCTCTCGGTGGAAACTCTTGTCTCAGCGTAATGAGATTCATTTGATTGATGTCTGGGTCGCGATTATGCATATGTCCCACCCCAAATGTTTGAGAGTGAAACGGCAGAAAAATACTGCGAAATGAAAGGAGACGACTCTCCTTGCTGTCACTTTGTATTTGAAAAGGAAGAAAAAAAAAAAAACTTCAGACACCAGGCCTTTTATCAGCAGCGGTGTTTCCCCTACCATTATACTGGGGGGGTGCCCTTCCTCCGACGGGACCACGCGTCCCCCCTGAGAGTCAAGTTGATTTCATTTATAGAACCAAATCACAACAGAAGTCATTTCAGGTCACTCTTCCGATAGAGCACGTCTGCTGAACCGTGTCCTTTCAATAACACCCCCTTACCCTGTGTCCTACGTGCGTATGTGTTTCTGTCTTTTGTTTCTTGCTTCACGTCCTGTGTTCTCCCACTTTTGATTGTTGGATTGGTTTCTCCTCGTGTGCCTCTCATTAGATTCACCTGTGTCTCATCAGCCCCTCAGCTTGTGTGTGTGTATATATAGTCCTGCCTTTTCCTTTGTCACGTCATCTGCTGAACTGTCTCTGTTGAATTAATGCTGTGTTTTTTTGCTCTACCTGTTTATTCATGTTATCACTTTATGTCACTATTTTGTTTCATCCATTCCTTGTTTTTTTGTGTTTTCTATACCCCATATCAACTTGAATGGGTGGATGAATGAATAAATAGATTGTTATTTCGAAACAGTTGAAGATATTTAAGAAAAAAAAAGACCAATGTCCAGTTGTTTCCTTAGAGAGTGACAGTTTTATGGACTGAGGAACAAACAACCTCCTCAACCAGTCCATGGAGACTGCAGCTTGTCACTGAACGAGCTTCTCTGCCTGACTATGGTGTTGTGTAGAGGGTGTGGGACATGGTGTTCTTCATGGACCGAAGTTTGTTCAAGGTCCTCGCATCTGCCACCTGCGTCAGGGACTCGGAGCCCTCCTTCTGTATCAGTTTGTCCAGCTGCTAGGTGCTCTTCTACTCGGTGCTGCCTCCCCAGCACACCACAGCATAGAAGAGGGCACTGGCAACGATAGCCTGGTAGAACATGTCCATCAGCTTCCAGCAGATATTAAACGACCTTAGCCTCCTGAGGAAATACAGACGGCTCTGACCTTTATTGTACTCTGAGTTTGTGTTAGATGACCAGTCCAGTTTGTGATCCAGCCGTTGACCCAGATACATATAGGTCTGAACCACCTCTGTACACACCCATGTTGATGGCCACAGGCTGCAGGTGGGGCCTAGACCTCCAAAAATCCACTACCATCACCTTGGTTTTATTGATCAGAAGGTGGTGGTTTCTGAAAATGTTATGTCCATCGTGACATCCAATTCAGCCATGTCTTGAATCATTGTGCTCTCAATGGGATCAGATATACAGTAAGTCTGCAAATTAGGCAGAGCTGCAGTGCTTTTTTTTTTTAATACCCAGATTTTCCAAGTACTGGCGAAGTGGCCTTCAATTTTTAATATTAGCTGATTTATAACTATAAGCTGATGTATAAAAGGAAAGGTGTCTTATATTTATATATATATATATGTGTGTGTGTGTGTTTGTGTATATATATATATATTTTTTTTTTTTTTTTTTTTTTTTTTTACTTTGAAGGCCTTTATTTATTGCAACGCAAATGCACTAATTCATCTAGAATCGTAGTGTGGTAAGACTAAACATTGGTTGTGCCCACACTGAGATGTAATCTATTAATGATGAAACTGTGAGTTATGATGATGAACACCTCACGAGACATGTACGAGGAAAAAGTGATTGGCAGTGTTTTTTTTTTTGTTTTTTTTTATGAATGCAAATCCATTTCCCGATGCTAATTTGCTGACAAACAAACAGTGCATGAGTGTATCACTTACGCGGACATGGCTCACGTTTTCAATTCTCGCTCGTCTTTGCTTGTCGGTGTGATTTCCCTGCGCCTGATTGTTTTCCGTTTGTCCGATTAATGTCCGTGCTTTACATCTGTGCCCTCCAATAACCCATCTTAATTAAGTCCGCAGCAAAACAGAGAGGGATGAAAACTATCCCTGGGCCAACTCGGTCGATAATGGCCTTTACACATGACTTAAATAACTTAAAATATTCATGGAAAGATCATTATTTGGATTTAATTTCAAAGGAAATGCTACAGTAATGGCAGTGCTAATTGGGTTAAGTGGGAGAATAGATTAAAAATACAACCGTAATAAACCATAATCATTATGTCTTTTCGGTCCCTGCTTAATGCAGGACGAGCTCATCCAACTTTGTATTATCAACACCGAACCGATCTTAATGACAGCTGTAATGCCATGCCTTTTGTAAAACATAGCATTTTTGTTCATTTGAAGAGCTTGTTCTATACGGTAATCCTTGGCAGTTCTTTCTTATTCTCACAGCTACTTAAGAAACTGCTGACATTCGTCTGATTATTTTCCAGGGACCACATCTATACAGTTGATTTAAAACCGACTAAACTGCAGGGCTTCTACACTTCTCATGGAAAGCAGTGTGTTTTTCCTTTCCCAAAGCATTACGAACAACTGTTATTGCATTCGTGTCATTTTAATGTGTTCTAATATATTTAGTTCTCTTTTGTCGTTGAACCCCTAAGGCACAGTGTACAATTCAATACATTTGTGGTCATTTACCTTTCTCTGATGACTTGCACTGGCTGTCTTTAGTCGATATAAATTGGGAGACTAACTACTTGATTCACCGTACATGCATGGCGCGATCTAAGACTGGCCACCCATCAATCCGCCATTGTATTATAGGTCAACGAAGGGTCAAATGCCATAGTGTGAATGAATGAAATGGGATCTACCCATCGGTCGTTTGCAGTCAATGTATTGGGAACCCCTCACGTAGTATAGTATGTAAATTGCATGGGAAAATAATACAAATGCAAATAGGGCACGCATTGATGAAAGTGGACTTTCAATGGTTTTCAATGGTCACGGTAAAGGTGCATTATCTCAAACTCCTTTCAACACTACTAATTCTTTTTAATGTTTTTAATGTGTTCTGTTATTATGACCTCGGCCTTCTCCTTCGTTTGAGAATTCAGGAGAAGATCAAAGCAAGTGGGAATGCCCCGGAAAGAAAGCAGGATTTGATAAGCAGTCGCTGCATATAAGTCTACCCTGTAGAGGGCGGTAATACGCCCTGCAGAGGAAAGCAAGCAGAAACAAAAGAGCACGTCAGATGCTTGATGAGAGCTAAGCTATGAAATAATGCACTGAGCGGGGAACTTCCTGGCCAGCTGTGACGCTGATAAGAATAATTGAAAAATATCCCTTCCAGGTACGTTTAAAACAGAATTGAAAACAGTGTGGGGAAAGTTAATGTACCTTAATGCATGTTAACAATGACTCATTAACGACAAAACTGTGACTGAATATAATAATCTACTCAGAGCCGTCATTTTTACTTTCCGTATACCCCGGTCCAGTCCGGTTTCACTCTAAACCACAGTGAATTGAAGAATGTGCACCAGGACCTAAAAAGTGAGAATTTCCCAGTCGTGCTCAGTTATCGACCTCGGCTCACCTCACACACACTCACATTCCTGCATTGTGTAATTGGTTGCTTTAAACAAGGCGAGCGATAAGCACTGTTCCAGACAAATTGCATTTTTCGCCCTCAGTAACCCCACTTGGGCAGTGCCGGTGCACCTGGTGGTCATAAAGTGAAATTAGACTTTTTTTCGCGTCAATTAATAACATGCAGGGACATTTCATTAAAACGGAAGCAAGGAACTGCACTTAACAATGAAATATATGTACAGTAGACAGATGAAATTATATGTAATTACTTTAGTCACAAGGTGTCTGTTCTTTTTTTTTTTTTTATTTTAGCAAAGCTATAATTGCAAATCTTACTTTACATGGCCTTTTTACTTTTAACTTGACATTCTGTTGCAACTCAGTCAGTGCCCGCGGCTTCAGTTAAGTTAGAAAGTTGGTAAGTTAGATTGCACCCCGCAGATGCAATTTACAGAAGAAGACATAAAGAAATGGCGGTGATAGTTTGAACCGAGCCTATTTAATCCGTTTTATTATTTGAGGCTCCAAGCATAACTGCTGGCTATGAGACGCCACTGCCTGTCTGCTCATTCCTGGGGCTGGATTATCAGCTCGGCCGGTGCTGCTGAGATGATTGAATTTGACTTCAGAAGGTCAGTGTACGTCATCCAAAGGTCTGATCAGATTGAAAAGCATTGTAGTTTATTGTACTGCGAGGCAAAGTGGTGGATTATTTAATCTGTTAGTTAAAAAAAACAAAATCAAGACAGATGTCAAACCGGGAATGTGTCGCATTGAGCCGGGATGAACTCTGTTGCAAACTATCCAGGCCCTTTGCCAGAGCCCTCTGGTCTGATCAGTGCAGTGACCCCGTTCAAATGCATGTGACTACCCCACTTTGAATGTGGTTACACTCACCTATCCAATGGACTGAAAAGGTTTCCAGTGTTCACCTCAAGCTTGGTGTCAGTACAGCTAAAGAAACAGCTTTAGTGTGTGTGTGTGAATTTGTCAGTGAATGTAATGGCTGAAGCTCTTCTCTTTATCTAAATGTAAGACTTTCTCGTCCTGCATGTGTTTCAAGGATGCTTATTTAATACGGTTTCTTTTAAATAAACACAGAATTGGGTTGTAGGATGCCAAAAATGTCACCTTTGGGGGGTGGAAACAAAAAGCTTTTCATTAGTTGGATCTTCCGTCTTTGTTGCTCTGGATGTTCTTTCTCCTGCTAACACTCAACGCGGTTTCATTATGAAGCCACAATCCCTCTGTAGGTTCACTGATCTATCGCTGTCGTTACTGGTAATGCGGCGTAATGAACTCCTCTTATATATGACGCTGCTGTAAAAGTGTTCCTCCCTCGCTGGTGCCATTTTATTAAATAAATGTTACCATCTTCGCGAGGCGTCATCATTAACCCACGGAAGCATATCTCTCATTAGCTATAGGAACAAGTTCCACGCTGTAGCATGTCATTAAATATTACTCGACTTCATTAACAGTCGGAGCAGATATTCCACACCCGTACGCAACTTATGATTGGAGACGTTTTTGCAACATCGGGGCGTGTTTTTATTGATGTGTGGCGCAGCTGGCTCTCGCTGTCCGCTCACCTAAAGATTACTGCCGGAGAAGTACCTCCATATGCCTTCTCCTCTCCTGACGTATTGTGTTGTGGTTGAATGTGAAGCTGTGTCTGCTCCGCGGAGGAATCTAATGTGTAAATTGTCATCATCTCGATAGCTCGCGTTCAGCTAATGGTGGCTAATGTGCATTATTGACTTATAACTTCTCAACGCTTGGACAGTTTTAGTGTCCTGATGGAAAATTGGATAAATACGCACATAAAATTGCCTTGTGTTCGTTTGATTTGCTGTTTAGGAGCCGCAACGTGTTTTTCTGTCTGGAGTTATGAATTAAAAAGCACGGGCGCATTGGTATTAGCATAAACAAACCACAGTACACATTCATTTTTGGAGAAATGACACTATCTTTCCATCTTCCTGTCTTTTTGTTGTCCTGTTCGAGGTGTTATGCTCAAGACTCAGATATATATGCGTAGGTGTTACAAAAATGTTCTTTTGTCTTACAGCAATCGTGGTTCTCTTCATCACGCTGAGACGGAGCAAGAAAGAACCCCTCATCATCTCTGAGGAGGACATCAGAGAGAACGTGGTCACCTACGATGACGAGGGCGGAGGCGAGGAGGACACGGAGGCCTTCGACATCATTGCTCTCCGTAACCCGGCGGCTGCAGAGGAGCTCAAGTTCCGACGGGACATTCGCCCCGAGGCAAGGAAACATTGCGGCCCGCCACGCAGCTGCCGGAGCCCGTCCGTGGAGCTGGATGAGGTGGACGTGCACGAATTCATCAAGCAGAGACTGGTGGAGGCCGACTTGGACACCAGCGTGCCGCCTTACGACTCCCTACAGACCTACGCCTACGAGGGTCAGGGCTCGCCCACAGGGTCCATCAGCCCATTAGACTCTACCGGCACACAGTCGGAGCAGGATTATAACTACCTGGACGACTGGGGACCGGAGTTCCAGAAACTTGCAGAACTCTACGGAGAGGCAGAGTCAGATGTGACGACCTAGTCTGTGATTTCACCCTTGTTGGAACCAAATCTGTTTGTTTTTTTCAGATTTCCAGCGAATGATACGAACAAACAGACTTTCAAACTGTTTTGGTGGTTTTCGACTTCTACTGTTGAACTGGGAAAAAAAAAAAAAAGACCGCTCAACTTTTTTTGTTTCGTTTTTGTTTTTCCGGTTTTTGTCGCATCGGATCATGGGTTGTTCATCTGGAAGTATGAAATCAGATTTTAAGATGAAAGAACATAAATACAGGGGAAAAAAAGGAAAATGATATTTCCCTTGGTGTATATTTTTTAATGCTCAATAAAGTCCTGAAATCCATTTGAGTGGATATGTGAAGAAAAAATGGTACTGTTGTTTTCTTTCTCACAGAATGGATCTACCACCCAGCGAGTTAGCAGATATCACGGTGGGAAGTATCACCAAAGGTGTTCATGATTTAGAGGATGGTGCTGAGGCAGCCATATGCACAGCAATGACACCTTCCGTGTGGTCGCTCGCTTGGAGACGCTTTCTGATATCACTATGCAAATCCTTCTCTATTGTTAGCTGACGGTGAAGCAGTACATACAGCATACACTGATCAGCCAGAAGATTAAAACCACTGACGGTAGAAGTACGTAACATAGATCATCTTGGGATAATTCAATGTTCTGTTGGGAAACGTTTGGACCTAGCTTTCGTTACTTACATGTACATGACATGTACCACACACGTAGACCAGACCAGACCAGACAAGGCACCCTCACCTGATAGCAATGACAGTCCTCAATGGCAGCAGGATGCAGCCTGACACAGACACACACACACAAAAACAGTGTAGGAACAACTCAAAAATAACACAGCACAAGGTGTTGACCTGGCCTCCAAACTCACTGATCAAGGATCTGTGGGATGTGCTGGAACAAGCCTGATCCACAGAGGCAACCATCACCACAGGACGCCCTCAGAAGGCCCGTGTCCATTCTCTGATGAGTCACAACTGCATTGGCACCTACACAATATTAGGAAGGCCGTCATAATGCCATGCCCGATCGGTAACATAGAAGGCAAAAAAAACAAAAAAACAATACAACCTTGGCTTCTGTGGTGTCTGTTCATGGTCAAGCTTTCAATTTATCGGGTATTTGAGAGGCAGTAATAAGATTTCATCTCTCGTGGGGTGCTGGTTAATTAATTTGTTCATCTGTGATATTTTTGTTTTTTTTTCTTTTGCAACAGCACCACTTAGGGAAATATGGGTAAACACCCATTATTTTTATGCTAAAGTTTTTAAGCGTGTTATTGCTGTTTTCTGTCGTCCTACAATGCAGAAAGGGAACAGAACTTCACCCACCACAGGATAAGAACGGTGATAAAGCTCCAGGGACGTCATGGAGAACAAAACTAAACTAAAAAAGAGAAACATTTAGGCCTTTTTACCATTTCGCATTTGCATTGCATCAGCTTTGATACACATCTTGGATGCGAATTGCCAATAGAGTGTGCATCAACAGTGAGTTGTACACGAGTGTACAGTACTAGATTTGGCGCACAGCTGACGTAAAGTGTAACAGAAAAGCATCAACACTGAACTCTGGTATGTCTGTGGGTTGGTGCTTGATATTTTTCCACAGTACTCTACTTGTTTTTTAACTGAAAGGGCAAAGTTTGTGTCAGTTTTGTAATTTTACAGTGATTTTAAGCTTGTTTAGTGGCTTTCATACATGCAAATTAGAGCATTAAAATGAATACGATAGACTGTATAGAGATGGATGACGGAACAGCTTCTCAAAGCAAGTAGAGCTCCCCCTGGTGGCTGGCTGCAGTATAGATCATAAGTCCACCCCCTCTATGTCAGTGGATGGAATTTAAAACACAAAAGTATACGTCAAATAACATATTTTTTCAAGGACGGTTTGAGTCATTTCAGATGCATATTGACGTAACCAAGTGTCCATTTCTCTGAGAAGTTTCGTTTTAGTTATTTGATCATAGAGAAATAAGATTATTAAATAAGACATTCTGATGACTGCGAGTCGCCATGCCAACCGCTCCATAAAGCAGTCACATAGGGCCATGAGATTCGGAAAACATAATTAAATGAATAAGTATTATGTTTAATCCAACATAATCCAAGTGATTCTGGCGGATCATGAATTTTGGGGCCGACGTGGCTCCACTCTCAGACCTTACTGAGCAGACTCTGGCTCCAAAGTCACAAGATGGCGCCGCCTGTATCCCCAGGAAAGTAGCACCAGTTTGGCCATTGTGAAGAAGAGGGGAAGCATTGTCAATGTTTATATACAGTCTATGGCCCATGTGTAGTGCTGCATTTTCCTCTGAGCCATGCTTTTGTGAGGTTAATTACAAAATCAGTCTCATCAGATAAATCTCATTTGATCTACAGCACCCTTTTTTGATACTTTGTTTTGACACTAAATGGAAGAAACTCACGTGTGACGTCCATTAAGGAGCAAAGGACCCTCTCACGTGTATCACCTAATGCATTTAAGAAAACTAAACTTCAAAGTGGTGTCACTTTGTCAGTTACAGTAATCTGCTCACATCCCGAATGCGCACTTTGCTTTCATTCTGTGCCCCGAAGCATTTTGTGAAACAGGGTCATCTCCGGGAGGTTCAGTAGCTGCCACAAACGATGAATGTCTCATTTTTTCGCAACAAAAAAGTCTTTGGTTCTTCTGTGTTTGGTGTCGACAGGAAAGAAATTGTAGAAGATATCTCCTCTTTTGTGTCGGGCTATCTCGTTCAGCGTTGGTTTCTTCAGAAACTCATTTTGGTCTTGAAGGAGACAAAGTGGGTTTTATGAATATTTTAAACTCACCACTCCTACCATGTGCTAATGTGGATCTCTATAACAATTCGAAATCTCTCTCCTTTTCACACATTTCCTTGCTCCCTTTACTCTGCTTACAGAATTACGGTGCTTTTGTCTTTCACAATTGCGGTGTAGAAATTCTTCCAACATTTGTCAAGAGCCTGGGGCTGGCTCACAGCAAAGGTGATATAAGTTAGCCAAAGGCAAGAATAGAAGTTGCTGAAATTGTCATTCAGCTCTGATGTATTTCTTTTCTATTTGGAGACACTGTGCATTTGCATTTTTGAAAAGCACACCTTGGGTTTGATTTGTGCCTAAAGTATTTGATTATCACACGAACGCAGAAGCCGTCAGTCAACGCTCCTTCTCCCTTTCACTTGTTAACATTCCCACGATTCTTCAAAGACACACTCTCCTGGCGGCAGTTGCCAGGGGAAACAGCCCAGAAAAACTGCAACTTTCTGATGACTCCCAAGCTCTTAAAGCGACAAATTTTCATCTTTTTTTTTTTTTTTTTTTTTTTTTTTTCCAGGAAGCAAATAAACCCGAATCCTGTGTTCATAAAGAGGCAGGAACAGGAAATTTGAAATAGTTCTGCATTGCCCTCAAAGATCTACCATATATCTGCCTCCAACTGACTGCAAGCTGAATTCAATAATTCAGTAAGGGTCTTAAAAAAAAAACATCTTGAATGAAAAATAATTTTTCTTTCTACACTCACAGCCTTGATTATCTCTTTGTGTTTGACCATTCTTTTTGAAACAGTGTCTGTGCCAAACCACTGGAGCATTCGCCTACACTGTTTGGCGTCAAAATGATTTGTTGATTAATCCGTTACTTCAGGGAGACATGACAATTTGCTTCATCAATGAGCCATGTAAATGATCTGTCAATTGTTCTCTGGTTCAAGCGTATTCTCAGATTTGAGAGTTTTATATAGTAAAGTATTATTTTGACAAAAAGCTATTTCTCATTTTATAAAAAATAAATTAAAAAAGGTGGAAAAAAATATAATATTATATTCACAACTACAGTATATAACTGTAGACATCATTTTTGTATGTATATTTTTGTCGTAACATTTGGGTCATTATTATGTCAGAATTAAGCACAAATTCAAACTCAATATTCTAGAAAATATCAAGTTTTTAAGCTTCATAGTATCTACACACTGACTTTTGAACAGCTGTTGATGTTTAAGTCAATAAACACCCCTCAGGACAGGAAATCATTTCCCTCCCTCCAAATGATTTAGCTGCAGATCCTATTTTACAGTGTGTATTTAAGGTTACCGTTCGATTTGACAGCACTGAATTTGACCTCTGTGGGGCAACACTGTGTGTTTGCTACGCCGCAGTCCCTCCTCGCCAGACTAATGACGTGAAATCAACATAACATGATCTCATCTCAGCAGAGGCGGCAACGTTCCATTGTGCGCAGCATGTTCTTATCGCATCCACGGGCATGCAATTTGCGCAGAAGATAAATCTAGTGGAGAATAAAGCTTTCCACTGGGGGTGGGGGAATTTTTTTTTTCATCCATGACTGGAAAAACTAATCTCGAAGCAATTAGTTACTTGTTAGGAAAATTAAGCAAACATGACACTTACGAGGCAAGTTTTAGCTGAGAAATGAAATCAAATGTCAGGTAATTAAAAAGTGGTGTAAAGTTTCCGCTACGGTGCCAAATTGCGCTTTTGGATCAAAAAGGAAAAAAAAATAAAAAATGGCGTGAGATAACACAGGGAGAGGTTTACATGGATTAAAACGTCCCTCCCTGATTTCTTCCTTATAGAGCCATAATCTATCAAAGCCCTTCACATATGTTTCCCAGATAAAGCAGGGGGTACTATCTCTCAGGCCGGATGAGGATATTTGTTGGGAAAATAGCTTTCCAGGTTTTATCTGTTGTCATAAGGAGAAGCATGCATTATCAAAGAAAATATTTGTTCGGTTGCGTGCTCATGACGTTTCACTACCTCCTTCACCTTTAACGCCCTCATATCTTTCCAGGCAGAGTAACCAAGCATCACACAGTTTGTTTGCAGAGCATGCATGCATAACAAAACGGCTTTAATTACGCTTTGCATATCAGATCAAGGATGGATGTGCATTTATAGCTTAGCGTCCGAGGGGTATGGAATATATATTTCTCGTTATTATTTTCCAGTGGCTAGTGTAAGCAGGACCTCAGATCCAACAGAGCCAGCTGGTACACCTCTTTTTTTTATTTTTTTTATTATAGCGTTTGAGGTCAGAAGCTTCTAAGAAGGTTTGAAGCTTTCCCAGAGAGTGTGGTTTAATGGAGGAGGGCTTTGCATATTATAAATGTTCATGACTCTGGAGTACGTGAAGGTGAACTGGAAATAAAAGATCAAAGAGAGTAAGAATCCTTTCAAATTCAAGCCTGTGATCATTAAAGTTGTTTTACCCTAAAGTCGGGGCTGCACAGGTTTGTTTGCTGTTAAAAAGTACTTTGCAGAAGTTTCAAGTTGAAGATGCAAAGCGGCTAATCAGAGTCACATCTTCTGTCACGGATGTTTGTGATAGTTGAGGGGACATAATAAGAAAACTGGAGGCCTTTAAATCCAGGCTTTTGCAATGTTACAATAAGAACAAATAAATTAAAAAAAAAAAAAAAAAAGAATTCTTACATGTGTGGCTTTCACACACCTTCACCGATTTCAGGAAAATAAGGCTGAAAATGTGTTGATTTTCATTTTCTCCCTTATACTTCACATCTGCCAGAGGGCATCGGTTCCAATGACTTCAGAGAATTAACAATGACGAACTTGAAAATCATGGTTTAGCAAAACACCATCAGTGAGACAGCTGACCTAGATAGCCTTGGAACATTGTGCAGGGGAGAAGTGGGAACAGGCTGCTGCTGACTTTCTTTACCAGTGTGTGACTAATATAATCTGCATCCCGAAACTGAACTGAGGCCTGTTCGCGGATATGAGAAAGATTCCTGTTCCGCTTAACGCACACAGAATTAGCTGCAAACTGTCTGTCTTAAGGTATAATTCAGTCGTCGAGTTGCAGTAGCGATTGCTTTTGGAAAATTCTGGTAAATGCCAATTTGGATTACTCACATTTGGTTTGGACAGCTTCCTATAAATGTCTGCACATACAATATGCGCAATTGTTCAGACTGCCAGCCCACGCCTGTATTTGGGCATAATCAGAATGTATCCAGAGTGAGTTCGGACAGCAGAAATCCATATAAAATGAGTTGTGTGCAAATGGAAGCCAGACCATATTTGAGGGTGTTTCTGCAGACGTGACTCAGCCTGGACAATGTGGTCACTGAAAGAGGAAATCCATGTGTCTTTGCAATGTGACAAACACAGCTAAGAAGCCAAATCCAGATTCTATGCAGCTACTGGGATATTTCTATGGAAGACAATTTGAAGCTGTGTCTTGCTGCATTTCCATTACCCCTGGAAATGTGCAAAATCTAAATATTACAACGGAAATTGAAACGCTTACATTTTGAAAAACCATGTTGCTAAACCAAATTTACACTCTCATGAGGTTGTTTTTTCAAACGTACCGACATGAAAGTGCAATGGAAACACTTTTTTCGAATTTCCTCGTCACCGTCGTCACCAGAGAGGATGCAGGGGGTCATGTGACTACCACTACTGAAAGAGTTTTGAAACTAATTCTGAAACTTCTTTAAGGTCTTTGTACTGCCTTAATCCAATTTGTTCATTTGTTTTTGGATGAATACGTTGTCTTGGGGCCCTTTCAGGCCTAATTTATTTGGCTCAAACTTGCCAACTTTTCCGTTTGATTCAAGCCAAATGTACAGGTGTAAACTCTACTGTTCGTAACTAAAAGCCAAGGGCTAACAAATGTTACCTATTGACCTGCATGCATGTTTTTGGTGAAGGGTTAAAATAAAATATAAAACATGGATTCTTTAATACATGGATGCTTCAATTATCCTCCAGACTCCCTCAACGAATCAGTCTCATAAGGTCTCATGATAAAGAAACACATTTTTTCATTTTCCTTAAGGTTTACATTGATCGTGTTCTCACTTATATACGTAGCAGAGCAAGCCGAGCTAAAATCGCTCAGTAATTGCCTGACCTTAAAAACATGCGTTGCCCAGCTGTGTTGAGCTGAGTGCAGGGAACACAGTGCACAGGTGGGAAGTGAGATGCAGATGTGAGGTAGCGCAGATGAAGTTGTTTGTCTTTTGATGGAAAATGCACAGAGAATAGTTGTCTCGGCCCCACATCTGTTTCTGGTATAACGTCAGTCTGCTTCCACTAGCTATGCTTCAGCAAGCTGCACAATAATAGAACATGTGGCCTTCACCTGGTAGGTTCTGAAGGTATCTAAAAAGATCCAACAAGAAATCTCTAAAAGTTAGTTGTTCTTAGCATTAACTTAAAAAAAAGTTAAAAAGTTGTCCCGTCTTGCTGGGAATGAATCTTCCTTCTAACCCCACAGGGGATGATGGCCCTCTGTGGAATGAGGCAGCAATACTCTTTGGAGTGACAAACTGATGGTGTGCAACCACCAAACGGGTAAAACAGACTGAATACCTGAACAATTCCTCTAACATTAGTATTTATGCGCTAATTAGTCCCTGATGTGGATGTCTCTTCGCTTTTAACTGAAAGCTGGAAGTTTCAGTTCAATAGATTTTGTGAAAATTTTGATTAATCAACAAAAAAAAAGGCTCTATTGAAGAAGTTTGAAAACTGATAGCCCCCTTTCAGGTTACAATGTCCTACTTCTGCATTGATGAGCTGTGATCATTTGGTTTGTTTTTTTTTTTGGACCAATTCCTCGCATTAGCGCCATCTCACACATAACTCATTTGGTCCAAACTCTTTTCAAAATCTTTTCACTTTCATCTAAACTAGAATTTCGGGTGTATAATCTTCCAACCACAGTCTGAACCAAACAGCCTTGGTTTGACTAAATGAGGTGGTTTACAATTAGGACCCATTAGAGGAAGTTAAGGGGAATGATATTAAGTATATGAGTGTGTGGGAGAACGAAGAAAGTAGTTATATTGCTTCATAAAGCTGCGGGACGCCATATTAACATTATTACAAAATGAATGTGTTCATGTTCAAAGATGTCGGAAACACGCACATCTACAAACCAACATGTTGTCACATGAGGATATATGAGTGTTCTATGTATTAATATGGAATTGCACATCAATAGCATGCCAGTTCTGTCACATTTTATATCTTGGAGTCTAAGCCCTATCCTGTGCCCTTAGGTGACACGAGTATGCAGTCCTCCATCAAGATTACATACGCCTTGTGCTCTTAGGCAACGTCATGCTGCTGTATCTTGTGTTCTTTAGCACACTCTCATTTGCACTCCCAGTTGCAAAGTGGAACCAGGATCATTGGCAAGAAAGGTACACCACACAAGTAGGTGTTGAGGTGTATGAGAAAGGGGCCTCCTTCATACGGTTTCCTTATGGCATATTTTGCAATGACACTCATAAACCCCCTCTAAACCTACAAAGACTCCAGAGAGCATCCACAGTAGCATCCGCAGTACTCTACAACTTACCCAAGAATACCCGCTCTATCTACCCCATGACAGATTTTGTTAGTTTTGACTGGGGGGGATTGCACACTTTTTTTTGTGGGCCCCAAATAATCTAGGATCGCCACTGTGTGTATACCTGGTCTGGTGAGTTGTGGTTTCAACATGGCATAAATGTTGGTTCGGGCTTTCTGCTGTGGAGTAATGTCCACTCCATATACTGAAGCATGAATAATTTAGTCTACTAGCAAACTGTTGTACAATTGTACTGATGTCTCCACCACCGGTAACAGCATGGGTTATTGTTGGTGTATCACGAGCACTGACAGTTCATCTAAGTGTTATGGCATTCCCCACTGTTCTGATAGGCGGGAATCACAAATTCACAACGGTCTAAATGATTAAGAGTAAAAGAAGTCAGAAGCGCTGCGCCAACGGGAAGAATAATCTATTTTTATTTACGATGAGGCGTTTTAACTTGATTACTTTGACCTCTCGTGGGTGTAGTGCAAGGCAGCCAGCACCATATCAGCGAGCTGAGATCAGTGTTCATGGACTTGTTTATACATATCGCAGCTCTCACACACTCAGCTAATCGCCTAAAGCTTGCTGTGTTATTGGACATTGAAAAAAGGAAAAATCGCACAATAAAGAATTCACGCAGGAATAATCTGCGGCCAAGATTTGTGTTTGGCCAGGAATTTGAGGGAATTACTTCCTAATTTGTACGTAGGCATGACCAACAATTTTACCCTCAATACCGGCGGCATGTACGTCCGTCTCTCAGGTGGTAACAGAGCTGAGCTTAATGACCATGGGTAATAACACAACCAAGCAGTATAATAGCCTCAACTGAGCAGCTGAACCACGTGACACCTCCACTGCACATGTTAGGAAGCACTCAGGAGATCCTCTTTCAGTTTTTACCAAATAAGCTGCCCCAACAACAGAGCAGCAGGACATGGTAGATATATCACATACTGTGGCCCTACCTGTGAATGTGCAAAAAAAAAGGCAAATTGTGGAACATGTGAGGAAAAAAATTCAAATTTTAGCCTAGTCGGAATAGGGGGAGAAAAAAAAGCTTTTGATCATCAGCCCATTTATCTCCACCGAGAGAGGCAAGGATGGCACAGTCTCCCTTGTTCATCATCGACAGGATAGCATGGGATGCCAGGTGTACTCATTTGTCTTTGAAATAATTGGAAATTAAGAGGATAATGAGGTCTTTGGGGAGACACAGATGAGTGTTTCTGACATTCAGCTGAATGAGGGACAGAATATATAAACCACTTTGATTTGCCTTCATAAGAGACAAAACTGACGCTTATGAAACGAGGCCACCGCAGTGTTTCGCTTCTGAGCGATTTAAACGGGACAACTGGGTGCTAATAGTCAAGTAATGCAGTGCACAATGGAGCATTTTCCCTCTTTTTGCTGCGTTTTAATGTCCTGCTTGAAAATCGAGGTACACTCTCGATCCCCACTGCCAAATTGCTGTGATGTTTTTATAAAAGATATGGGCTTTCTCACGTCAGAAGACTGAAAGGTTTTATGAGGGAAATATTGTTGGAAAGTGTAAAAGCGTGTGCAGCAGCTATTACAGCAGTTATTTTTAGCGACTGCTTTTATTCTACCAACTTTTGCCTGGTATGTGCAAATCAGCCATCTGAGCCCAAACTGTCCTTGAATACTTATTATACTAATTTTTATTTCAAGTACGTACAGGAGCTGCCCTCACAAATTATGTACTGCTACGTGCAGTATGCATACCAATAGATATAGAAAGAGCCATGTTGGTGAATAGCACCAAGTTTTTATACTGCTGACAAAATGGTTGGTGCTAGATTTCTTAACTTGGAGATACAAGTGAACGCCATTTCAGCTGCCATTATTGTTCTTAACTGCCCGCCCTCTTCTTGGCACCTTGGTCATGTGATGTACACCGATCAGCCACAACATTAAAACCACTAAGAGAGAGAAGGAGAAGAATAACATCTTGTGACAATTCAATGTCATCCTATTAATAAAAAACATTATTTTGTTATTATTATTGTTATTATGACCTGCTCTTCACCTGCCCATCCATCTTCCCCATCTCATCCCCACCGTGGGCCTACCTTACCCACCCAGGGAGAACATACAAACTCCACACAGAAAGGGCCTGACAATCAAATCCTCCCCGCCCCGGGATTCCAACCCAGGACTTTCTCACAGTAATCTGTTCTCCAGATATAAATTCATTTAACATTTTGGGAAGCACTGTGAACATTAAATTATCCCACTTTTCCACCGTAAAGGGCACAATCCTGTCATGTCTCGTCAGTGATAAAATGATACAGCATATGGATTTTTTTGTGCACAAACTGTCCTTTTACTAGTTTGGAAGTGAGGCGGAGGTCATATTTTTTTTTTATCACAGATTTATAGGTTAAGCAGAGGCCCCCATGCAATAGAGTATTAAGAGAATAAGTTTCGTAGCTGCAGCTGAATTTAAGAAGAAAAAGCACTAGGAACTCCTTTGGGTGACAAGAACCCCAAAGCAATGTTTGCACTGCGGTAACATTATCTGCAGACTGCAGGAAGAGCAGCAGAGATACACGGAGCGATCTGTGAAAACCTGCTGAGGAACACAGCGTGTCATGCAAGGGCACCGTCTTCATCTCTATTTTGCCATTTCATGATTATGTATATTTATGTGAGTCTTGAGATTATCCTGTATAATTCTTGATCTGGAGATAAAAGCTGAGAGAGCCCCCCGGAGGACATGCGTCTGCTGCCGGTGTCCATGTTTCCCGTGGCGCTGAGTGTTTACCTGACGCTAAGAACAGTGCTCAGACACTCGTCTTTGAGCTGAAGTACCTTCTTAGTGCTTCCAAAATGAGCAAGATGAAAAGCACAAGGGATTCAGAAGGAACATCAAACAGTTAGAAATTGGGTGGTGATTGTTGTTTCTTTGAGAAAATCTCTGCAAAAACTGATTTTAGGAATTCATCAGAAGGCTTTTTCTTCTTCTTTTGCATCTGTCGCCACATGAAAACACTTTAACGTCAGCTTTAAGTGAATATCTTTGCAAGAATATGACGGGATAAAAAAAGAGAAACGTGCACAAAAGCAGAAATGAACAAAGACAGACTGTCTTTTTTTGTTTGTTTTTTTTCTGCAGAGAACTGGGCAAGATCATTTTCTTCATCGTGTGTGTGTGTTGCGGAATAAACACAATTGTTCAGACTCCAATTCCATGGCTCTGGGGAAATGTTTGCGACCTACATGTACGGGTGACATATTGAAATCATACAGCAGTGTTGAATCTTGTCCCAGTTCCTCAAAAGCTAATACGGTGTGTGGAGGCTGCACGGTGGCTGCCTCATAGCACAGTCGTGTCCCAGCTGACTAGACAAATCTCACAGGGAAGTTTATTTAATATGATGCTTGAGAGAGAAAAAGCAAATACATAAAAATCCGGCCGCGCGACACTTTTATTACCGCTCCCACCGTGTTCCCTCGGCGATGGCAATGTTTGTAAGCAAACACAAATGAAAAGGACAAAAGAAACGAGGCAGCCGATGATGAGACAATCCACAGTCTCCAGATTGTCTTTGATATTCTTCTACAGATTGTATGAAGTGAAATTGCTTCAGTTAAGCCTTTAAAAAATAAACATCATTTGAACAGGACAGCTTGGAGGGTTGGTTTCGCGGCTTTTTGTGAGGTGGGAAAAAAAAAGATTCTTGATAAATTACTTAAGTGCAAGTTTGTTTGGTACAATGCATCATGTAAACCCAATAAATATTGTTTTGACCCTTATTTTGGACACATCTTCAACACAAATTCGAACGTCATATCATAGGTCTTCAAGATGGGAGTATGGAGTATATTGGCAGAAGAGAAGCTGACGCTAACGATACACTGAAGACCCTGCCTGATATGATAGTTTTAGGGCCTAGATGATACACGATCAACACTTGAAAAAAAAAATAGTAATAATAATTAGTAGTAACAAGATGGTTACTACTAAAAAACAAGAATTCTTTTGAACTACGCCAACACCCACACGTCACCAGAAACTGCCATCTACCCGATCAGCTCATGTTTGTTTGAGCAGCTGCAATGGCACTGCAACAACAGTCTTAAAAAATAAGTGAACAGGAGTTCGGACTCAGCGGAAAAAAGCACTAAAAGAAAAGAGTCCGGCAGCACAGACAGCGCTAAAATAACAGTTCAGTTTCTCCTCTTGAGGCAATTCGGCAAATGTCCGGGCCTGTGTTTATTCCTTAGGTTATTGCAGGTTATTGCATGATAGCTACAATTCGTTCATTTTAAGGCAACAATACTATATTTCTTCATTTCCCATCTGGAAAAACTGCTAATCGCCCTCACGCAGGCGACGACAGAGGCAGAAAATGTGTATGGCCAAGAGGAACATTTCCTCAGGGAGATGAGGAAGGACACTGGTGATTGATCGGAGACCAGCAGTAATGTCCCAACATAGAGTGAGGCTGGGCTGTCAGAGCATCATCAGCGACGGTGAGCTTCTAAGGGAGTATGTACGATATCACGTATGAATCACGTCTGAAGCTGCACGAAAACACAGCACTGTTAAAAACTGCAAGGACCCTAGACAAGAGGCTGAATCGACACTGGAAAGCGACAATATCAGCTGTCGGTGAACTCTGAACCAAACCCACAAAGGGAGGTGAACGTGCAATTACCTGGAAAAGGGTCAAAGTCATTTGGTTGGAAGTCAGTGGTGAAAGTTCAAAAAGGCCATTCGCATTCAACCCAAGAGACAGGGGTTATAATCTTCCCTACAACCATGAACTGCAACTAACACTATGCCTAGGAAGTGAGCCAGCTCCATTTGCTAAATAAAGGTCAAGAGACGCTCTAGGAAGCCTCATCACATTTCGATTCAGTGAAACGATTGCTGTATCGGTGTGATCCTGGAAAAAAGGTTGACTCTCAGTAAAACCACCACAGACAAATAAATTTTTTTTTAAATCCTTATGAAATATATGTGTGAAGCTTACTCCTTATCAGAGTTCAACACTTCTTTAGAGTGAAAAGAAGAAACAAACACAAGTTGTAAAGTCTTTATCCTGCACAATTGAGTTGCTAGCAATCTGATTTTTAATATGAACTAGAAGTTATGTGAATAAGCACTGAGGCAACACAGATTGACAAAAAGCCACCAGAAAAAAAAAGTAACATGCTCTTGATATGCTTGGTTGTTTCATGTAATTCATCTGGCTGTCTTTCAACAGGTTTTCAAACTGTGTGATTGCTCGACTGATAAACATCTTCCCTGGTCTGATTACTTCATTAGGAAGCTAACATATTTCCGCTGCCGCATGATGGGGTATCTCTGCCGCAGGATGGAGGCCTCCCACTCAGAATACTTCACAATTCAATGTCTGGGAAACTAATCTCTGGTTGAGCGCCATCAAATACATGCACCGCGGCGGCGCATTCAGCTCTATTCACGAATCAAAGAGAGACAAATTGAGAAGGAATGGATTTGAATATGCGCAGAAACTGAAATATATTGTCTCCGGGTCTGAAAATATGATAGAGCTGCGTTGGTGTAGCACTTAAGAGTGAACCTCTTTTGGCTGTGCAGCCTTCATCAAGAAAGAAAAATGTTCAGTGTTGTTCGGTATCACCACCAGGGAAATGGAGGCTCATAAACCCACCTAAGCTTGTTTCATGGAAGGTTTTCACCACCATTTTACGGCTGAAATAAATCTGTACAGCGGAAATTAGTGGCATTCCACAGAGGGAGAATAAGGAAGTGTCGTTTTTGTCTCCGTACTGGAAAAAAACAGCCACAAAAGACAGTAACCAAACAATTACGATAGAAATGAGGAGGCAGGGATTAGAGGCAAAAATATATGGACACTTTGTGTATTAGTGGATCTTTTGTTTGGGCCTTATTTTCATAGTTTTCAAGTTGATTTTGATATTGCACTAAAGTAATTTAACCAGTCAACATTTCACTTAAAACTTTACCAGCCTCTTGTGGACTGATCTGCACAGGTTGCCTATCCTTGTTAATGCTCCTCAGCAGAGCTCTGCAATTCCATTTAAAGCCTCCACTGAGAAAGCTTTAAACAAAGCATAAGTACATGGATCTTTGCGTGTCCACATACTTTTAGCCAGGTGATATTGCTGGGAATTCTCATCACGCCTCTAAAAAATCAGTTTAAAACCTGTTGAAATCATTTTAATGCTTATTAAATCACTTTAAATTCTATTACAGGCAGCTGGAGAGTCAATACACAGGCAGCCAACTCACAAAGGGCAAATAAAACACCCAGTATGTGCCCGGCCAGACTGTAAACTTAGCCCCGGTCGTCTCGTGATTTTGTGCAGTCACTATTTATTTATGCAGCAGAGGAAAGCAGATGATTGAGTACTGCTGGAAAGTCCATCCTTTAATGCTAAAATACATCACAAACCCAAGAAAATCAAAGACACAATGAGGCCGTGATTTGACTCAGACATGATTTGATGAAGTTAGTACGGGTATAAAATGCTAAAGTCCATTCAAATCTCTTTTTTTTTTTTTTTTTTTTTACCATTACAGACTGATCATATTTAATCTCATATAAAATAAATACACAAAGAGCATCTTTTTTCCTGCTTTTCCTGCATCCTATTGGTCATGCGTCCGTTTGTCAGGGATACTGACGCACTTCCATTTGGCCGCATATATGAAAAGTTGACTCATTTATTGACGCCGGCATTTATTAAGCAACACTGTTAGCGGCCTGCGCCCTAACCATCTGTGCCGTGTGAGTAACATCCACATTTCACAGCTGGTGTGCGGTACTGACAGCTATACCGTATGTATGGTTGGGTGAATGCATCATAGAAACAGACAAAACAAACTGAGACTAAACAGCAGAAGCATTTCAGTGTGATTTACTGTATATGGGGCTGTATAGGTTCTTACATGCCATCTTTCTTTCTCTGCCATTGTTTCCACTCATCTGAAAACACTCCCTCTGGCAAATTCCAACAGATGGTGTATTCTGAAGGACTTGGAACACCTGACACCAACTTGATAAATTTTGATGAAACAGCCCTTGAGATTTGAGCTGATTGTCAAATTTAGGAAGTCAGAACTGTTGAGAAGGAAATGACCCTACAAGTCAGATTTTGGACTAAAAAGTTGGACAATCTTCACCAACCCCGACCTCTACCTCCAAGATGGATGCTCAGTGTATCTTGGTTTTCTGACTTGTTGCACTGGATCTTTGGATTGCTTATCTCTGGTGGATCTCATTCCTAGCTCCGAATTCTAATGTTCAAGGTGAATGGAATGAACCATTAGCCAACAAGTTAAATATTGCAGCATTTGCGTAACATATCTTTGCTGATATTAGTAAATGATTTAGGGCAAGTATTATTTGTGGTAGCCTTTCATATCCTTCATTTATTTGATGTTGTTCACTTTCCGGTATCCAATTAAAAGTGATGGACGGAAAATATACTTTTGCAGCCTGCCATGAGTATGAGATCCTCAGAACCGCTTGGCCATGTGAAATCTTGAGATCAGAGTTTGGAATACTGCAAATGTTCTACCATCAGACTGAGTTGAACTGACAACACAGGCTAGACATGGTAAATGAGTCACTAGGAGGATGTGTGGAGGTCTTTTCGGCTTTAAAACATGGTTTTATAAGTTAAATATCAGGTAAAAAATAAATGCTAGCTTAAAGCTACTCGTGTCAGCCAGTATACGATACATACGTAGACTTTTACAGGATTGAGCATGACGCTGAAACAGGTGAGCTGAAATGAGTGGGTATGGGTTGAAGTTGAAACTTGCAAGCTTGTGGTTAGGACCCGGGAAGTTGTGTCAACCGATGGCATCTAGAAGCAACCAAGGTTAACGGTTTAGCAAGCTAACGACTGGGTAGGTTAATGAAGGGGAAAGGCAATAATAAGAGGATGTGACCATTTGGGAATATTAAAGTATTATCAAACATATTATTAGCTTACAAAGAATACACCGCTGTATGTTATCTTACCATTCACTTTCATTGTTTCTCAGAACATTTTCAGCACGTGCATCATATCCTGAGGACTTGGTACTTGGACAGTACCAAACATTTCACTATTTTCAATCAAATATATTTAAGTCAGGTGTCTTTACGGTCCTGTTTATCCTTCTTTGTGGTAGATTACCTTCTTCCACCTGCATAATGGAGGCTTTTGCACATTAACCATCCTTTGCATTTCCTTTTTTTTCCTTTTTCTAAGCGGACTTCTATACTCCTGTAGGAGATCCATCTACATTATAGGATTTTTTATGGTGTCTTTAGTGTAATGTACAGATGTAATTTCCACTGCTTATTGTGTTTTCTTGTTTCTTTCTTTCCCACAGGGCAGGTACTGTGGGTTTACCTGTGCAGCTATTTGGGTCGATGGGTGGAAATTGTATGACACTGTTTCCGTTACAGCCTTGTGAAAACAAGGGGGTCACATAAATAAATGATTATGTTCTACTGCAAGCAACAATCTGGACACCATAATAAAACAGAATCAACTCATAAAACAGAAATTAGCCAGGCTGCATTTCGCTTACAGCACTGGAATGTATCATCAGTCACAGAGTTATCCCTTGAGATCTTGTGAAGATCACAAACGTCGGGGAAATTTCAAGTTAGTTAGAGAAGGACAGAGACATGAGGGTATGTCTTGAGGGATTAAGAGATGAAGGCTGCGGTGACAGACTCATGTCCTCTCTGCCTTGTAGGCAGCTGGGTGCTCGTGTGATGTGCTTGAAGGTGTGAAAGATTTTTGACTACAGGGTAACATCACGTGAAAAGAGCTAGAAGAACTAGTAGAGTTGTGGTCAGCATTTTGTACTCCAACTGTTTGCAGATACAGTACAGATGCATGTTCATATTCTCAGTAGGAAGAAGAACTCACCTATTCTTCACTCATTACAAGATATATGAATATCAGGAAATTGTGATTTTTAGAGTCAAACAAGTGGTCAGATCCTGTGATCAAATCCTGATAATGGTGTAAACGGGGATATTTTGGTAATAGACTGTTCTTTTTTTTTTTTTTCTTGCCAAGTAAACAACTTGGTGGGGATATTATCTCTTTTGGAGTAAGAGCGAAACAGAGAGGAGTATTGTGTGCAAATAAATGCAGTCAAACTGTGAATCACTCAGTGTAAGACATTAATGGCTGTGAATTTGTGAAGCGTTTTCTGTCCTTGACTCCGACAACAAACTATCTATAAGGATCCAAACATGAATAAAGAAAGAAATACCTTACTTCTGCTGAGTTCAAACCCAGTGGTAAGGTAACAGCATCGAGCTACTCGAAGGCGCTAATGTGTTAGAAATACCCACGGGCCCCTCATCAGAGCAAAATTGAAAATACCAGCCGTAACTCTTCGCCAGGCACTTAGGGGGGAAAAAAGCCTGTTGCTCACACTTTGTGACATGTGGAGTTTTAATGGTGTTGTTATGATGACAGGTAAGGGAGGCACATGTATCATTTGAGCCGGTGTTGCATGACAGAGCGCCTCCAGCAAGGGGGACAAGAAGCATAGCATGCTGTTAGTCAGTTACAAAGTCAAGATCAGAATGTGTATGCAGAAATGGAACCAGGCGCAAATGCAAATAAAAATGGGACGGTTTCACCGAAAATGTGCTTCTTTGGAGTGCTAGAAATTACATCCACACAAACACCTTTCTTCTTGTTTTTGTGATAGTGAATAATAAAGAGAACTGTTTGGAACGACCATATGAACAGCTTGTTACAATCATATGTTTACTCACTGTGTGCCTAGTACACACAGAAAATAACCAAATTATTGTTTATGTGAAGAATTTGCTACATAACGTGTGCAAAGATGTTAGAATCCGTGTTTGTTAATTCTTCAAACTGACTGCGTCTTCCTCAGACTGCGTCTTACTATCTATAAAACATTTATTAAGATATAGAAAATAATTCATGTACATGGACCTCTGAGTTTGACACAGTTCCCCAGAGTGAGTGAAGTATCCAAAATTCCAATGCGTTATAAACAAAACCAGAGAATGAATGTGTTTGGTTACCTATGGTTGGGGAGGAGCCATGGTTTAGACTTAGCCTTCCCATTGGTGGACGGGCTGGTCGAGGTCCCGCCCTTTCTGATTTGAAATATTTGGCTGTAGCAGAAGACAGTTTGTTCGACGAAGGGCAGGAGAGAGCTACAATAATAGGTGTCTGCAGGCAACAGTGAAGCATGGTGGAGGCTCCTCGCAAATTTGGGGCTGCATCTCTTCAAATGGAGTTGGAGATTAATGGTGTCCTCAGTGCTGAGAAATACTTATCCATCATGAAATATACCATCCAGGAGGCGTATGATTGGTCCCACATTTATTCTGCAGCATGTCAAAGACCTCAAACATACAGCCAAAGTAACCCTGGAAGTGATGGTATGGCTCCCTCAGAGCCCTGATCTCAACATCATTGAGTATGTCTGGGATTACATGAAGAGACAGGAGGATTTGAGAAAGCCTACATCCGCAGAAGATCTGTTGTTAGTTCTCCAAGATGTTTCAATCAACCTACCAGCCGAGCTTCTTCATAAACTGTGTCCTGTGTACTGTGAACCTAGAAGAATAGATGCTGTCTTAAAGGCAAAGGGTGTTCACACCGAATATTGATTTGATTTAAATGTCTCTTCTGTTCATTCACTGCATTTTGTTAATTTATGACATAAAGTATGTACACTAGTTTGCAGCAAACTTTTGCACAATACTGTATATACTGTATATTCTCGGAATCCAGCCTTACGCACATTTGCACATGCGAGCAGCACCGTGGCGCACAAACATGTGGGAGAATTATTTACATCTGTCAGTGTTTTTATACGATTATTTTTCTTGCGGTCGTTATTTATAGTGCAGGGCAGAGGTTTTCGCACTCCATTATTTCCGACAGGCTGTTCAATTTCTGCAGGACGCGCGGCTGCGGCGATCAGGTGGCCACATTGTATCGTATTTATGTGTGATTGTAGGAACACGATGCCTCATTAGACCTTTACTGCCCTGGCTCACTGCAGTCCCATCCAAACACAATAGCCCTTCTTATTATATCTGTCCCTAGCCCACCTGACCACTCCATGGAGAGCACTGGCAGCCATCGTCAAGCTGTTCGAGATCAGGGCCGACTGGGACCTTTTGTACATTGTAACATCTGCACACTGTGACAAGGTCTGGTGCTGTGATCTCCCCCAAAACAGGTTTCCATATTTTTTTTGTGTCTTACCTCCCTCCGTGATCTCTCTCTTCTCTCGTTTTCCTCTCATGTCTCTCTTTTTTTCCTTTTTCTTCTAAGGGCGATACATAACCTCTACTTCACTGGCCTTTCTTGGAATTACTCAACATTATCCCCAAATGTTTTTTATTCATTTGACAGGCAAAAGTACACACAATGAGACATAAGAACTTTTTCCTTTTCCATTATGTGGAATTACTCAACATTTTCTCCCATTATTATGTTTCCCTGTAGTTTTACAGGCTTTTACTTTTGCCTCTGCTTTCTGCCCCAGTCTAGCTCTCGCGTTTTTGGTCTTCCTTCCTCGATATAACCCTCTCCATAACCTTCCCTCCTGGACCACACACTGCAAAGCTAAAGCAGTCTCTCTATCCATCTCCATAGTACATAGTGCATTCTGGCCTGGACTGCAGCATGGAGGCTTTTATATAAGAGTAAGAAAGGCTACACTTTCCCCGTGTGTGACTATTAAATGACTGAAGGTTGACATGGGCCATTTATGCCAGTGTTATCTGGTTTGCTTTTGGACAGCTGGTTTCACCACAGTGTTCAACCTCAAATGATTACACTCAAGTTAAAAATAATAATAATAATAATAATTACAACCACCAATACCGAAGAGTGAGCTGATTCAGTCCTCTCCCGAACCGACTTAGAATTTAATGGTTCTGAAACAGATGTTAACATCAGACTCCGAACACCTGCTCAAAGCCGTATAATAATGCGTTGATTAATGTCTCCTTAATTGGTACGAACACGGGAGACGGTAAATCACAGCAAGGAGCTCCGACACTCCATCATGTTTAGCTGAACTGGGGTTTGTTGTGACACAACCCCGCTGACAAAAACCTGTGGCAGGATGACCGATTACCGAGACTGCAGGTAACAAGCAACAAGCTCTTTGTGAATCCTAAAATTTTCGAGTGCGGCTGTGCTTATATGTCACTAAGTTTATGTTTTGGCATGGCCGCCAGGAAAGTCGAGGTTGGAAGCAACAAAGGTGCAGCTGAAGAGCAAGACAAGCTCAACATGGGAATAGTTCATTCTATATGCAGCCAATATGTGGCTGTGATATTAATAGTATCCAGTCCATCAACTTTGCAAAGTAATCCTGGTTTAGGCAGACAATTCTCATCAGAATGAGTCTGGTAGCACACTACAACGATTTTATCTCTAATACAGAGAAAAAAAAATCTTCCCTCAATTAGACAGACCTACAACCAATCATATGCCACCTGATCTCTGTTGAGTTTGATTAATTAACAACAAAATGGCTCTATGAGTAGTTGTTGTTACTCTTCTATCCATCATCTTATAAATCCCCAACAAATGATTGGAGTGGGCGGGGCATAATCAGTTCTAAACCTTCACATTTTGTGAAAGTTTGAGGCGGCTTCCAGGCTAAGGTAATCCACCATGAATGTGATATTAAAAGTATTCCACAAGACAATGAGAGGAATTATGTAATTAGTTTTTGTTTGTGTGTTTTTTTTTTTGTTTTGTTTTGTTTTGTTTTGTTTTGTTTTGTTTTGTCCAAAGCCCCTTTATCTGGACCTCTTTTGTAAAAGCGGTCTCCTTGGGAGTGCACGTGTCAGCCCACACATGGGTCCATGAAGACATGTGAGATGAAGTGTGACAAATAATCTTTTTAACACTTAACATCTACAGTATTGCCCTCATTTAAATCAGCGGTCTTCACGTCTTTCAGGCCAAGGACCCCAAGACTGATGGAGAGATTAAGTATGGACCTTCTGTTATGTGTTAATATATATTCAACTCGGCCTCATAAATATATATTATTATCATTTTGCATTGAAATATTAAGATAAACATACCTGACATAACTGACAACGTCATCTGTCTCCATTTATCCCTTTACTGAAATATGTTGGATTGATGTTAATGTGTATTAAAAGAAAATTTAAAAAAGGTGTGTGTGTATATATTTATACATATATACATGTATAGTCAAGCAAAGATTTTGCAACCCCCCTGCAGTGTATCCACAGACCCCCTAGGGTTCACGGACCCCCCGTTGAAGACCTACAATTTAGATATAGCAATAGAGTGACATAATGATAAACTGCCAGAGGGAAGAACGCTTCCATAGAAGGACTGATCCAGTAGACAAAAATACATCATCATCTCTGCAGCGCATAACAATTACCCAAAACATACAGTCATGAAGTCATGCAATAAACGTCCTGTCTGACACGGAGCACTCTCCTCAACATAATGTGCTAACTGCATGAAACCGCAAAACACTGCTTTAACAACATTACCCGCCACATACAATGAAAGGTTGTCAGAAAAACAACTATTTTAAAGGCAATTTTTTTTAATAGTTTTTAATTATCCTTTTTTCAACACTGTTCACACCCACTATTATTTTTGAGTGACTGTGTGCACCTAACTTCTCCACATTTGTTTTTTTGTTGTTTTTTTTAAGTCACTGTTATTACAGGAACAGCATAAGTCATTATCACTTAATCATACTGTTGTTTCGCTGTACCTTTAATTTTAACGCCTCATTACACAGTACTGTATGCCCCGTGCTTTTCTGCATTTCTTGTTTGTTTTTTAATTAATTTTACTATTATTACAGGAATATCTTATCTCATTATCGCTTTTTCATATTGTTGTTTCACAATGGGCCGACTGTTGTTAAGTTGATTAGCTGCAATGCACTGTATATTAGTTTGTTTACCAACAGTCTGGACTCTAATTTGTATTTGTTATTCCACAGGATCACAAAACTGGCAAGTTTTTTTTTTTCTTTTCTTACACCTACGCACTGTTAAGCCGCGGAGCTCAAATCCAGGTAGCGTGGACACTGGCGCATAATTAGTAAGCGTGTAGATGGATGTCAACTCCAGGCTGACACTGATGCCATCAAGCAGACATGAGCTTATTTGCACTTCAGCTGCTGCATTAGCAAACAGAGCACACAGAGGAGGCGAGGCTTTCCCGCGGACTCCCGTGCCATTATGCTGTTGATCCTGCATGTGTACACTCTTAGCTGCCTGTCATCCCACTTTCAGCACACTTCATGATTAATGAGTCATTGAGTCCGGGAGGGAGGGAGGGGGGGTGTTGGGGCCATCTCGGCTCAGCGACACCGACTGCGAGCGCTTTCGCTCCCAGCTCACCATTACCACGTCCACACCGGCTGCTCGGACCAGCTGAAGAACTTGTCTGCAGTAGATGTTACAGCCAATTACCAACTTGGAGGGGGTTGTTAGGGCGGGAAAAAAAACACACCACTCCCACTGGCAAGGACCCAAATTAACTACATCAACCATGGACAGCGTGAAGAGAAAGGTCTATCCATCTCACTTTCTTCTGTCTGATAATGGCACCCAGTGTCTGGTGGTAATAGTCCCTCTATGCCACGCAGAGAGCAGTCACACATTAATGAATGCAGCCATTTGCATGCACAAGCAGCTTCTAAGGGTCTATGGAAGCAAACTGCTTTATCTGGAATGAATGTGACCTCACCAATGACTGGGTTTTTGTAAATAAGCCATTATCCATCTAAAGCATAATTACATCGTTAATGTCGGTATGTTGCAGGGCGTTACTACTGGCCCCGTCTAGACGCATACCTGAGCCTAATTGAAAAAACTGCCTTTCCTTTGAACGGACACACACTGGAGCATGGAGGGATTGCTTTGTACGAAAAGAACAGAAAGAATTGGAGAAAATTAGCCGCGTGATCTCCTGCTGGAATTCTCCAAACAGTGTGCAGTGCATGTGGTGGAATATTTTCCAGCAGCGCTTAATTTCCAAACCACATCACATGCTAATTTGGTTGGACTAAAGTGCAACCCATTCAGCGGTAAACTGAAATTTTACGATAGACTGTACTAGTGATCATTCCAGTTAAATTCTCCCCAAATCATGCATGTGATGGACGCACTCCCACAAGCGAGTCTTCCCGGCATGAAGATTGGTGCGTTTGCGGTGCTCACAATCGTTGGTGTACAAGTGCATTGTGGCTGTTTTTTGAAAGGTGCTATGTAAATAAATGTCTGTGCACAGTTCCCTTTTCCACTGTTGAAAGTAGAGTAGAGTAGAAAATAAAGCAGGAAGTAGAAACACAAATTCAGGCTGATGAGGCACAAGTATAAATGGATCCCAGCAGCACTGGCCACGTGCATAGGTTATGCTGCCTGCGTAAATTAAATATTAATAATAATCATATTTACTGTATTAATCCCTCATGAGGAAATTCTTTTTCTGCATTTGACCCTTCCAGTTGTTGACACAGTGGTGTGTACTCTCGGAGCAGTGGGCTGCTTCTTGAGCAGCGCCCAGAGAGCTCTCCGGGGATTAGATGCTTGCTCAAGTCACGTCGGCCATGGACACGGGAATGCAACCCTGATACCGCTGGGTCCCAAAGCAACTTCGCTAACCACTACGCCCAAGCTCCTCCAAATCTACTTTAACCTTGTTCTGTGCTCATTATCATCGGAAGAATATGGAAGATGGAATTGGTGGAAGAGGAGAGTAGACGGATCAGGAGTCCACGATGCAACGGAGCCACTGTGTGGATCGCTTCATTGATATGCTATAAAAAGGCAATATTCAAATGGGACGTTGTGTTTTCCCACTTTCTTGCTTAGAGTAAGCATACTTAAAAATCCAAGGGTGTAATTTGCCTCTAACACCACATCAAACACAAACAACACATCCAATTTAATTGTACATCCAGCAAATGCGCTACAAGAGAATGTTATCCCTTTCTTTATCCAGCATTATCCATTAAGACGATTTTCCCGAGGCACGCCCTGTTTTCGTACAAGTTAAGAACTCACGGTGTTACCGCACATCCAGATGCTTCCTCCAGATCCTATTACAAGCTTGCAGCTCTGACAAGAGAAACGCTCCGGCGGATTAATCTGAGAGAAACCTGGCTGAGAGGGGAGGAAGGAGCGAGCAGTGGCGCGGTGTTTACACGTGTTGGAACGGGCCATGAATGAATGAATGACTCATCGCATTATCAGGTGAGTGTCAAAGTGAGGGAACACAGCAGGCGGAGAGAATCTTGAATGCAGTGTGTCGATGGCGTGGTAATCGGCGTGCTTTCACGCAGGCTGTGTGTTCAGAGGTGTCACCGCTAATTAGATGTTCCCAGCTTCAATTGTTAGTATATTCTGACTGCCAGTACTGTGAATTGTAAATAGTCTAATCACACTGCTGACGTTAAGATTGTCTTTTAGTTTTCTGTCCCGCCTTTGCCATGATGGGTATTAGCCAGTGTTTTAAGATGCAGTTCATGAAGGGGACCTACTTCCTCAAATGTCTTTTTCCGAGTCCATAATTGCCGCAAGTAGGGTACCGTCTGTGTATAATATTAAACTGTGATCCATCATGCGGCTATCGCTTCTCATCGCTTGGGACTTTTGTGTTATTCAATCCCCGTCCCTGGTCTCTTTGCTGTCTGGAGAGGTAATTTTCAAACTGTAAAGTTAGACATTTGCCTTTGTGAGGCCATGCCCTGAACATTTATATATCTGTTTCCCATTCTCAGGTGTAATTTCAAAGCTTTTGTGATTTCAGCGCAGTCATGCAAATTACAACAAAGAAAGAAACTCCACAAAAATGACTTCTCGTGCAGGTGTATTACATAATTTTCCCTGGGCAGAAATGCTACTTTGGAGTTCCACCGTGACTGCTGATGATTTTGTAATGGTGAAAAAAAAAAATGTTAGCTGTAGTCTTCGGAATGAACACGCTACAGCATTCAATTTCTGACTGAGCAGCGAACTAAATTAACATGACACTCCGGCGTGTATACATCTGCCTTTTATTGTACAGACCGTGTTGTGTGAAAAGCTTTGACGAGCTTGGATAAAACAAGGCGTTTGCATGAAAAGCACTGCGCAAAAGAAAACTGGCTCACAAGCAGCTCAGGACAGAGATTATGGGTCAGAAATCAGGATCCCGGCTGGCAATTAAAAACGCGGGTATGCAAAGCATGCCGCTTGATGTCGTCTGCGGATAAAATCAAGAGAGGGGAATAGCACGCGCACACCGTCTTCGTGTTATAAACAAAGTGATAATACCCTGGACGTGGCTTCACCTGCGTTTAATGTCTTTGCGGGCAGGAAGATATGTAAATGTGACGTGTATGTGGGGAGTATGAACAATTGCCAAGCCAAGCCCTTCTCCCTTGGGGAGGGTGCTGCGGCAGAGTGGTGTTCGACTTCCTAGCTTTTTTGCAAACAGTTCTGCGGCCAGGGTGCACTGAGCATTCTGAAGTGGTGGGTAATTAAATGCAAAAATGGGATTAGCACAGTGCACTCCATTCCCTGGTTCCATGTGATTCCGACAACGCGATACGGGCCCGCTAAAGCCAGGGATAAAGAGAACCGCTGTGCAGCGCCGCAGTGTAGATTACATAAGATTAGGACACACACATTTTTGCAAATAATTACCGCCCACTGTTTTTTCAACAGGCCCCTCAAGCTTTTTTTGTCACTCTACTTTATTTTATCTCTTAGAAGTGCTGTTCAGTAACTGTGTGCCCTGAAAGGAGAAAATGGCAATAATAGTGGGCCACTTTTATGCTTAGGCTGCACTATCACAGCTGGAGCCTGAACACGTCGCCCGTCTAACGCAGAAGCATGCAGCACAGTGACATTGTCCTTCTTTCTTCCCTCTATTACGCTCGTCCCTAAATAACCTTCACATGCTGCCGTTGAGGGAGAGAGTAATTTTAAATTAGAATGGAATTCCTTTATTACAAACCCATTCTTTGAGGCACAACAAAGGCACCAGGGTTTTTGAGTGTGTAGTAGATGTGATTAATAAGAGAAATGTCCAAGTATCCTTCCAACTCAAATGAAAAGCAGTCTTCTGATCTAATGAAGAAAGAGTCAGATCTTTTACTATTGGGATACAATTTGATCAGACAGAAAAAAAAATCTCACACTGCTGGACTGGAAAAAAAAAACACTTTATGCTTTCTGCACGGTCTGACTTGATGTTCCCTGCAAGTGTTCCCACCATCATCGAAAGCAAGAAGGTCAGAATTTGTGAATAGCAACGCTCAGTCCTGATGATTGCTCATTGCATTCCTGCCCTGTTTCCTCTCGCACTTTCGCTGTTTCGCAGTCAGGCAGATAATGTCCAGCCTCACCTTAGTTTCCTTGGTTATATGTGCAATGATAGGATGGCCCCCGCATTAGAGAAGCTCTGTTGGGCAGGATACAGATGCACACTCCCCTCATCCATAAACAAAAGCCTCACGCAGTCCGCTGTCTCCAAGTTTAAGGTCAACGGGAGATGTTTCCTCCAGCATGTAAAAAGGGAGAGGCAAGAATAGATCTGTGGCAATGAAAGGTGGATTTCTACCTGCCAGTTGTGTGAAGTAATATGAAGGAGAAGTTTGAAGTCATCCAAGCGCATAATCAGTAATCAAAATCCATGCTGGCTGTAATAGCCTTTGCCTGCTGGTAGATTGAATTTAAATGTGTCATAATGACTGCATTTGGAAAGCCTTTCACAGTGCTTAATCACCTTGGATAATTAAGACTACACTCCTTAAATGTACAGTGAGACATTTCTCTGGTAACAGCGTGCACATTAGACAGAAAACAAAATTAACAACACTAACAAAAAATAGCTCGGAATATAGTAATGTAGATGCTTTGTGAATTAATCTTAAAAAATATTTGTTTTCCCGTCTGACTTTTTTTCATGTTTACCAGCTTTGAATGAGAGTGATGATATAGTTTTTCTGCTATATTCAAGATTTTGCACATAAGGCTTCCATAATATGAGTTGCGTAAGGCACATGTAATGTATGCCATATAGACATCAAAGAATGAAGATATCAGTGGATAATTACTAGCTATTTTCCATATGGTAAAAATCATATGCATAAATTGTCACTTTCTGAGAGCGAGCAGCTTTCTTTACATCTCACGAAGACATCAAGAAGTTATCCCTGCATACAAATCCACATTTATTTATTTATTTATTTATTTATTTATTTATTTATTTTGTATCAGAAAGTTGGTCTGGAACCAGTCCATTGGGAGCTGATTATGCTCTGGCATAAGGCAAAGATATGCCAGCCAATCAAATTGTTTGTGCAAGCTTTATGCAGTTATTGACACAAGAGTAGTAATGCAGACGTCTGAGCGCCATGGGGTTGAATGTGTTTACATTAAATTGGCTCCTCCAACTGGTTGTAGGGCTGCAGAGGTATTGTTTTTTTTTTCTTTCTCTCTGTATCCGTTAAAACACATCCCAGCTTGGAATCCAAATGGTGTGCTGCCAGATTCGTATTCTGATAAGAATTGAGTCTGGCCAGGTTAAAAATGTCCCACAGTCAACAGAAATAGGAAGGATTCTTCCAAATCACTTTCTAAACAATGGCAAGGTTGACAAGTAAACATCTGCGTGTGCTACATTCATTGTTAATTATTTTGTCAGTGCCTCAGCTCACATGAGAACAAGTCTGTGTAAAAGACATGCACGTTCATGATAAAAATGATTAGGCTGCCATTTTCTGGTGCATAATCATCTTAAGCTGGACTTTAGTTTGGCGAAGGGGAAGGGTTAGAGGGTTAGAGTTAGGGTTAGGGTTAGGCTTAAAGCTTAAGTACTGAGCTCCATAAATGTCCTTGTGGGCCACAAGACATTCTTATCTTTTAGGCAGGCAGCAGCAGGAGTTCAGTTGTGTTTTTAGTTTCTTGTTTGTGCTGCTAACAGAGAATTGTATTTTGTTTCTGGTGTTCCACAATCGAGGTAAATTAAAAGACCACTGTGTGGTATGACAATATGCTTTGTTACTGTTCTTTTTCAATTTGAAGCTGCACAAGCAGTGTTTTTAACATGTAGTGTTTGGACAATCAAAGCGTTTATTCACATTGTGCCGGGTTACCATTATGCATTTCATTGTGTGCTTGTTGGCGGAATCACAAACAAATTACAAACCGAGTGCTTTTTCAAGAAAAAGAAGAAGGAAAAAGAAACATCTGGGCCCTGCAAAGGCACTTTAAGTCTTGGATAATCTGATCTCAGAATCTTACACTGGCACTGAGATCATCATTGCTTTAAGATCCCTTTCAGCCACAACGACAATGACAATGTTCACTATTGACTTTCCCATTTGTTCCTCCAAGAGTTTGTATGGTAATAATTGAAATATTTCTAACATAACTCTTTAAATGCTTGTTCCCCTCAGAGTGAAGTAGGATCTTTTAACATAATACACTGCCTGGCAAAAAGAAAAAGTCCCCACCTGGATTTAATTCAGCAAATAGGTACAAGCTTTCTATGGATAATTACTGCATGGGCGATTATCTTTCAGCTGGCAACAAGTTATTTAACTCCAACTGATGCAATGAGTAGCTTCTCATTTCTTAAACCAGAACAAAGTCACACACTAACATTTTGTTGAACCACCTTTAGCTTTGAATACGACACACGTTCGCTGTGGCACTGTTTCGATAAGCTTTGTTTCCATCAAGTGTTGCATTAATATTCCCATGCAACATCAGACAGAGATGACTCACGATAAAGGCCACAATTATAAGTAGGATGCAGGAACGACACAGTTTATATCCACTGGCATTGCCAGTTTGCCAGAAGGGAAACAATCAATCAACCAGAATCTGAAATCTGAAGTCTTGCGTAGCCAAGAATGTGAAGAGAAGAGGTGGAGTAGCCTACGGCAACTAGGAGTATATTAAAGCCTGTGGTTAAAGGAGCAAAACCAAAAACAGAGTTCGGACATAACCAAGGCTCTATGAATTAATCTCCCCTATGGTGGTCAGAAGAATTACATAGAAGCTTGGAAGCATTCAAGAAAAGTTCCTGAGGATCCACATCATATTTTCTATAATTTGTTTGACCTTCACCTCTTTGGAGAGCACAAAAGAAGACCCCGAACATACGGCATAACACGTGTGCAATGTTTGTGTAATTGCCCTCACTACCAAAAGAGGGAGACATAAATTAGAGCTGTACCTTTAAGTTCATAATTTAATCAACCAATGAACTTTCTATAATTCTCAGTTCTAGCAATACTAGACTTAGATGGTGAAGGCAACATACATTATACTCACTCAGCATCAGTATGCTAAAAACCAGTGTAGCCTTTTCATTGCTAATATGAGCGTCTATTTAGAAATGTGGCCTTGAAGGGCAATTCAATTTCTACAGTGCAGCATCTAGACATGCAACCATTCACGCAAAAATAATATATAGCAGGAGCAGAATGAGTTTAAATACAATTAATATAAGGAAGAAAGCAGAATAAATAGTAATAAAGGAGAATAGCAAAATGACAGGTAATGTATTTTTTAAGGTCAGGAAAATGTCAACATGTCATAGCAATGTCATGAAAAATGAAAGCGTTTCTTATTTGACCTACAACGCAATCATCTTTAACCGTCAGTCACATTCTTAATTCTAGGATGGATACTCCTAAACAACAACAACAACAATAATAATAGTGGAATAACTCCTTTGTCTCCATTTATTTCAAGGAACATTTTAGGTTTAGGATTTATTATTTTCTTTTCTCTTTTTTTCTTTTTTCCACTGTGTTTATGAGTTCACTCGCACTGTCTCACTGTCCCTGTGGACCTGGCTGATAAAATTTAAATTCTGTGAACATGATTCACAGCACTCGCGGCAAACAATTACTGTTCATCCTGGGCTGCTCTGTGGGAACTGGAAAAAAAAAAAAAAAAAGATTTGATGAAGAAAACTTCAACCTCAGCGCGCCAAGGTCAGTCTAAAACAGAGGGAGAGCTACTTTCTGGAGGGCGATACCACACTGCTCTTTCCAATAAATGCTCGAATTAAAAACCCATTCAGGCGCCCACAATTGCATCCTCCCATGTTATCAGCTGCTTGATGCGATGAGTGACCCTGTGGTCGTCACCCTTGCCACGGAGACCATCGATCCTGCTATTTCGGCGGCCGGGGACGAAGAGGGAAGATGGCGTTCGGCTGATGCTGTGTTTATTGCCATTGCATCCCTCAGAGGAGAGCTTTAATGAGCGATGAGGACAATAAACGCACACACTCACATCAGCGACTAGGAGCTGGTGATCATTCTGTGTGAGTCACCATAGGGGAGAAATCCTTTGTAGTCAATGGGTGGAGAGATCGAGTCAGAAGGAGCAGAGGCTAACTGTAAGTCTCAGGGGTCCGGAAAATCAGCAGCCCTGGTGAACTCAGTCCTCCTTTTGATTTGGGAGAGTTGGAAGTAGGAACAGAGACCTTTTAAGCTTCAAAAACTTCTCATTCTCTTCACATAAAAGCTCTTACCCAACGCCTCAGTGTGAGACGGTCACAATCAATACCACCATAATCAGAAATTATCACAATACTGATGCACAAATGTGATGATAGGGGATCAAGCTGAAGCTGGTGATGGTATTAGAGTGTTAAAAATGACTACCAGATATGCACGCCTTGATGGCAGCAGTCATTCCCAGCACAAAAACGGTTTAGGAACAACTAAAATAAAAATTAAAAAAAACATGAGAAACTGACTCCAAATTCACTAGATCCTAAACATTTTGTTGCCATACACCACAGGACACCCTCAGAAGGCCCATGTGGTTATGAACATTATTATCATGCCTGTACTGTGATGTTTTCTGGGTATGCAAGGTTTCTGAGACAGAAAAGCTTTACTCTGTGGATGTCGAACACACGAAACTGCCATCGAACAATTGCCAGCAACAAAGGTTAACGGTGACGTGCGGCAAAGACTTCGACCACCAATGGCCAGCTGGCACATACTGAGCACCAGCCAGGTTGCACTAGTCTACATTCGCCATTCAAAAGAGGAAACCACATGAGCAAAGGATTAGCCGAGAGGCAAGGAAGCTAAGAAGAGCTGCAAACCGTCGTAGAGAGCCGGCCTCTCTTAAATCACGCAGATCAGTTCAGGGTCAGCAGTTTATTCATTGTAGAAAACCCTACTGCTGTTATAATACGTGCATTTGAACTTTCCGATTAGATGAAGATGTAAAACGAGAGGAGCCTTCTGCGGCTGACTTTCTTTTGCTTACTGCTATGCAATGATCTCTCTCAGCGACTTGCTCCGCACGCCAGTGCTGACTCGGCTGAAAAGCTGCCAACAGGGATCCCGCTAATTGCAACGATGCGGCGCACCCAACGATGAGCCGACACCAGAAAACGGTTGGCGTGTCAGAGCCCTTAGCGGCGTGAGGGGGGAACAGAGGCACAAGTGCTGTTAATGATCACTTACAATCTAATCATTTTGTAGTTTGTGCATTAAAAAAAAAAGGAACAGTCGCACATTAAGGGATGGGAGCGAATTAGGAACGAAGGGTAGGGGGAGTTATTAAGTGTGCGTTTTTCCAGCGGCTACGTTAACAGGACGGGGTTGCGCAGATAGAGACGCCCTAGAAACAACCCCTCGACACCGCAGGAACATCAGCCTATCACCCCACAGAGAAGGGGCCTGTCACGTCGCATTCTCGGAGACTCGCTGTCACAAAAATCAAGGGACACGCTGTCATGTTTGAAGTATGCCGAAAAAAACGTTATTGCGTTTTTCATCCTGACAGGAAAAAAAATAAAAGAATCCTGCTTATTTTTAGAGGTCCTTTTAATAGAAGTGAGAAGATTTAGATGAGGGAAAACATCATTACAGAACATTATACATTTGCTTTCTCCAGTATATCCTTGTAAACACTGATAAGCAGGATTACAATTTATTGTACTGGCATTTTAATTAAATTATGATTCACATCAGCCAATTGGATTCAGAGAATATGGAAGAAGAGAAGGAGAGAGAAATAAAAAAAATATATATATAAATAACACCGAATAGATTCCATCGTTTCTTTGTGTGGGTCTAATTAAAGATTTTGTCACACCGAGGTGGCAGCTTTATTCTGGGCTGCCCTTTCTTAATTATCACATCCTTAAGAGTTGTAAATTGAAATCTCTCACTCTTTCACACATAGGGTAAAAGCCTTTGCACCGTGTGATTTTGAGGATGAGGCAAAACCAATGAATTAAACTGATATTTAATTATTTTTTTATGTGGGAAAGCGTTTCGTTGTCATTCAAGGATTTTTATTTGTTATTCGCAACCCTAGAGAACATGGGATGGAACAAAATTACACACTCAGGCCCTGGATTATTACCCATAGTAACTGTAATATTAGACACTAAGTAAACAGTATAGATGTAAAATATGTTTTATTAATTTAACCCGGTGATACAAATCCATCACTGCTTAGCCTTTTCATTGCAGTTTCAAACCTGTCAAATGGTCACCTAGGAAGCCTAAAGCTTGTTAATTCCTGTGCAGGAATTCACCAGGGCTAAGTAAACACAAGGCATTAATTATTCAGACACACTCAATTATGATGGCGGGCGCCCGTCTCTGCTTCAACAACCCTATACATAGCGTTCAAGTGCGTTATAATGAAAGTATTAGGAAAATGGCTGCTTGTAAATTAGCGTCGCCACTTTGCCGTTTCCATCCATTATTGTGAAATATTCCAATCAACTCCTCTGTTTAAATGGCTCACAAATGGAAACACCTGTTTCTCCTTGAATTAGCCGCCGCGCATCTGTCTGAGGGGTTGGACGCGGGGCTGCTCACTCAACACCGCAGGGACGAACGCATCCAAAAGTGGGCTTTAACCGGGGCCACACTCAAAGCGGTGAACGTCGGGGCATTTACTCTCATTTACCCGACATCCAATACGACGCTCCCATGTATTATTAAACTGGCTATGTGCTTTTGCTGGGCAGCGTTCCCAGCCGTAATGTGCGGCTGCGCAGTCAAAATTAATGGTAAAGTCAGCTCCTGTTAAATTCTCCCGACTGCATGTCAACATCTAAAAATTTACAACCTGTTTATTGCATGGACTGAAAGCCCTGTACACTGCACATGTCTAAAGAAATATCCTAAAACTAGACTAATCTCAACACAGGTTGCCATTTTCCTAATACCGCAGTATAGTTTGATGGCCACCAAACCGACATCAAAGGACTTCTGGGACCAAAGGCCAACCGTGACATTACCTCGTATTGCCATGCTACAGCAGACTGCAGCAAATGGCCACATGACACATACACCGGTCAGCCACAACATTAAAACCCCTGATGGGAGATCTTGTGACGATATAAAGTTCTGCTAGGAAACTTTTGGACTTGGCATTGATGTGGATGTTATTTGCATGTACCACCTATCTAGACCAGACCAGGCACATCCACCCCAACAGTGCAGGAACAACTCAAAAAACATGGTGTTCACCTGGTTTCACAAAGTACTGAAGCAATCCTGATGCACAGAGGCCCCTCCCCTCCACCCACAGGACCCAAAGCCTAACAAAATTCTGTTTCCAGACACCACAGGACACCCTCAAAAGGCCCACGTCCATTCTCTGATGAGTCACAAACGGTTTTGGAGGCACAAGGAAGACCTATACAATATTAAAAAGATGGTCATAATGTTGTATGTTGCTGTATGTTCTACCCCTGTGCAAAAGGAAATAACTCTTCTGAAAGATCTTCTAGCTGGGAAGACCCAGCGTCCACTGTATAATGCTGATCAATTCATATATTATAGATCATAGGTGTTCAGCAGGGGCTCTGGAGGTTCTGCGGAGGGGTCGCAAAATCTTTATTTGATTAGACATTTTTTTGTATGTTATTTTAATTTCCCAAACAAATTTAAATTTCTTCAAATACACATTAACATGAATCCAACATATGGTAGGAAAGGGATAAGGAACAGCTTGATACTGAATGCAAAATGATAATAATAATGTATATTTATAAACAGCACTAGGCCGAGTTTAATATAGAACACATATAGTAGGTAGGGGGTCCCTACTTAATCTCTCCATCAGTTTGTGGGTCCTCGGCCTGAAAAACATTGAAGACGCCTGTTTTATAGATGATTATGTGGTTGTGGATATAGTTGTATATTCCATATGAGGTGAAGATGTAAAGTGACAAGAGCCTGCCATTGCTGAATTATATAATTTACTGTCAGTAAAGAGAACATCCAAGCGTTTCTCAAGACAGTGCCAGAGCAAAGTCACTCCAGAGTGGACAAAAATCTTCTGAAATGTGGAAGAAATCATTAAACCATAAATGTAACTAATCTATTTAAACGTAGCTGTGAATTTTCCCAGTTTGAGGTGAATAAAGCATCTATCTATCTATCTATCTATCTATCTATCTATCTATCTATCTATCTATCTATCTATCTATCTATCTATCTATCTATCTATCTATCTATCTATACTGAGACACCGCACATTTTTTCATTTTCTTGGCTCAAGTGCAGTTGTCTGCTGATTGTCACTGAGCAGAATGAAGATATCTGTCACAATTAATGGCTTTCATGGCTGCCGAGTCTAAAGATGTAAAGAGAATACCAACACAAGCTGTGCATGCCTGAAAATGTAATTAGCATCGAAAGGTTAATGTATCTACTTTATTTTTGTTACCTAAACTTAATTCTTGCAGTTATTACAAAACTCCTCACGTGTAAGAGGCTTATCATATTAAAATATATTTCACCCACATCTACGCCACGTCTGCTCATTTTCTTATTAAATGTTTTTTTAGACTTTCGGAGCGGCTTCTGAAATTAGGTTTCAGAGATAAACAGTAATGAAAGCAAGAGAAATAACTGTCCAGGGGTGGGAAAAAAAGAAAAACAGAAAGTTAAAGATGACTGGAGAGAGATCATATCAGAGTTCACTGATTCTTCGCTCCGATTTCTTCTGAGTTAGAGGGTCAGTGAGCCAGAGCAGTCCGATGGTCTCTCATCAGCTCAACAAAAGCTCCACCGCTAACAGCCAGGGCATTAGCGGACACGCGAGAGCGGGCTGTGCGCACCGCGTGTCGCCATTGCCCACTCACACCAAAATAAGTATTCTCTCCGTAGGTGCGAGGTGTCGCGCTCTCTGCTAAACACATTAACTGTGCGACTGGGCTAGGAGTGCCACGCACATCTGCATTGCGACCCCCTATAATAACTGGCTAATTAAAAAATGGCATGCACAATTAGAGCTCAAAATTCATGATCCAATAAAGTCGGCGCATCAAGCATGATATTATCTTCCTCTAAAGTAAAAGGGCAAAGGACACATATATTATCCATGGCAGAGTAATTGTGATGATGAGAACAGGGTAGCGTTTTAATACAGCAGAGATGGCAGCGCATTAATGTGAGGAATGATACAACAAGCCCCCACATGGGTGGATCGTATGCTTCTCATCATATTTTTTTAAATTTATTTATTTGTAAATTAAACGCAATGCAGTGAAAGAAGCTGTGGCAACGCAAAGACACAGGGCAGCTAAAATTCAAGGCCTCGGACAACTTCAGCAAAGCGGCTAAATGCTGAAGGTAAACACAAGGTAAACACCTCAGCTGGTTTCATACAGCAAAGGCAATCAACGCAATGTGTTCGGGAATGAAATATGTTTCCTGAGGTAACCGAGGAAATTTACCGCGTTTATGGATGCCAGATCAGCTTGCACAACCTTTCCAACTGGCCAAACACAAACTATTCATCTTGAATAGGTTTAGTGTGAGGGCTGCAGATATGTGATCTCTCTGAAATTGCCTTGTTTTACAGGTGCAGTCCCACCGGGTCTCACACACACACACACACACACTGACTGCAGCACATGCACATGATGTATGGCGCTTGATATGTCCGGCGCAAAGGTAAAATTGTATCATACTGAAATGAGCAAAACAAGGATTCGACAAGGAGTCTGTTTATGTTTATTACTCCCATTACTTTTTTCATTTTACAACTGTGTTCTCAAATCTTTCCTGCAAGAGCTGAAATTTTTGTACATCTAATTCAGAAATGATTAATTGTGCCAAAAAAAAAAAGAGTGGTCATACTGCGATCAGTATTATGTTGATTTTGTGCTCCTCCTCGTACAAACTCCTGACAAAAATATAAAGACTCTATTTGTTCGGTGATTTATGACCGTATGCATCCAACGTGTAAAAAATCAAAAAGCTATAAAAGCAAATGTCGAGTTTTATTTTGTGGAAGACAGTTCACTTTTAGGTTTTTCTGTAAATGAGCAAGTAAAGTTTTACAGTCTGCAATTATTTCTTTCACCCCACACTGATGTGGTCCCGCTTTGTGTTACAGCCAGAGGGCATCTGTCTCTCATCACACAGTGTCTGGTCCACATAGGTGGGGGGAAAGAAAAAGTTCTGGAGTTCTAGTTATAATTGTGTAGAATTTCTTCTGAAGATAAAAGACAAACTATGTTCGTATTAAATCAATAATATCAGCAATTCTGACATAATATTGAGTTTTAAACCTTTTTCTCTTCATTTATGGCAATGGGTTTTGGATCTTTTCTCTTTTTCTTGTTTCCTGTTTTATGTTGAAATCGTTGTTAGTTCCACTTCCTGTCTTTGTATTTTTCCCCTCCATGTGATGTTTCTCACCTGTCATGCCTCGACTGTAAATGACGCAGGGGATCGTGTGACCAGTTCATATGAAGTCCATCTTCCTCAGGGTGAAGTCTCGCGTGATGAGAATTTAAGAGAATTATTGGATATTGCGAGATGAGACTTTACAAGAGTTACAGCTCATTCGCCAAACACTTTTCAATGGAAGCACGTACAAAGCGCAATTGTGCTTTATCGAAATTTCAGCCATATCGCTTTTATTTCGTGAAAAACTTTAATGCAGCGCAGCTATTACAACTGTGCTCCAAGTCATATTAAAGCAAGGTCGTTCCACATTTCTACAAAATACTGTTTTAATGGTTTTAATGGTTTTACTTCATCCTAATTACATTTATAAGGAAAGTTTCGCTTTGCTCTCCCTTCGGGCTGAATTCATTTAAATAAAGTAATAATAAAGTTGTGTGTTTGTCTGTGTTGTTAGTAGTGTTCAGGTCAGTGCCTCAAACGCTTTTTAGAAAACTTGCAGATTTACAACATTTAATACTTCTCGTTCTATTCTGGGAAGTCTTTCCTCGCTGCTGTCTTGACAATTTCGTCCACCATGTAATTTCCCCTTTCCCGGTCCTTTTCAGTTCTGACATTACCGTATATGGATTGTTCTGCCTGCGTTCCACAAGCCAGTGAGCCTGCTGAGGCTGTTCTTTAAATATCACCGTGCTCCTGTCTTTCAGACCTACAGTTTTACAACCCCATCTACCGCCCTTCTCATCCAGCAGGAGCAAATAAAGTTCCATCTTCCATTTTCTGTCTCTGCGCCACCGCCAGGCTCTAGGCCCTGGGGAAGTCTTCTTACTCGCACTGACCTTTACCTTCCGAGGTGCATAACATCTTAAATGGGTTTAAAGTCCCTCCTTGTAATCACCATTGTTATGCATGCTCTATTGATCACTACCTGCCCTGCCTGCAGGTATTTCCAACACGTGGTAAAAAAAACCTAACCCCTTACTTTTTCACTTATTTTGAAATAACTGTATTCCTTTGCTTTAATCCGATTCGTTTGTATCTCATTATGGTGGAACAAGCACTCCCGTCCCCGCTCTCCCTCTCCCCCCTCTAATACCTTCATAATAATAATGTAAACAAAATTATGTAAACCAATTATGTAAACAGAGCCCCTTGGAAATGCCTGCTGTGGAACTCAGCTTTGACTGCAATTAAATTTTGATCACATTCTAACCTGAAGGCAGACGCACTAACACAGCAGAGTAATACCTTTGACACTCTCGGTTCCTTATGTTGTTGGTAGATTAACGATATTGTGCAGCACCTGACTGATTAGCCAGAGCTATAGAATGCTAAACTAGCACATTTTATCCACTGGATCCTATACCGTGTCTTTGCAGGTCCCTGATTATGTGCAGGCAAAAGTGGCTTCTCTGCATTACTCACTGAGCTACTTCCTGAATCTTATCTACCTTATCTTTTGTCGTTATATTAATGGTGTGAATATGCAAACATGAAATATGTTTTTTTTTTTATGAATCATATGGATAAAAAAAGACAAAACATTCTTTGCCATCAGTGTTGCCTTATTGTTTTGTTTGAATAAAAACATTGTGACACCTTCAATAGAGGGTGTCCACATGATGTCACCGCAACTTTAGTCTCCATGGTTACGGCCACTGAGTGGCAAAAATTGACAACTGAGCATGGAGATTAGCTGCATTAGTTTGAATCCTAGTCTTTATTAGTGTCTAAATTGTAAAAATTTGTTTAAAAAAGATGTGGAGCTGTTGTGCGATGTATTTTTGAAATACAGATTTGAAAAGCAGATATATTTTTACAGATATCTGCCAAAGAAAAGAGAAGTAAATGCATCCCTGCATTAAGATTAAGATTAAGAGTAAGATTAATGTGTGCTGTATTTTTTTTTTTTTTGATGTAGTCATGCTGTAATAATAAATAATAATAAATAACAATAAAACAATAAATGGAATATTTGCGACTTCCTCGGCGTCCTTTTAGCATCCTTAGCATTAGCATCTTTTATTTAGCTACATTTATTATAACTGAAATTACCTAAAACTTGCCTAGACTAACTGTAACTGAGACTAATCCACATTTCCAAATCCATACTAGTTCGTATGGATCACTGCCAAGTTAGAATTGTCCTTAATTCAATCTGATAAGCCACATTTTCCCCTGTCTTGCTGTATTTACTGATACATTTCACTGTGTTTTTGCCACTCAGGGGGGCGTGGCCCCAGGCAGCACTGACATCAGTGCTTGCCCTCTATATAAACGTCAGACGGTGAAAGGCTCTCACTTGACAAGGTGTAAGCATGGCATGCATTGTCACACAGACATTAAGCCAACTTCCATCTTTATAATAAAATATCTTATTTAAATAAATTTGCATATAACACATTAATGAATGCATTGCAGTATTTATGCATTTGCTTTAGTGCAAGCTGGATGTCTGTCTGGGAAAGGGTGCGATAGCCAACAGGTTCAGACTTTGCTGCCAACAGAACAGAACAGTTCCAGCTGCTACAGCTTTAAATAAAATGTGTTTTATTGTCAAAATATCTTATTATGAAGTCACAGTAAATAATTAGCAATAATTAGCAAAGAAAAAAAGCATCTGTACAACAAGACAGTTTTGTGACAGTGGATCAGTTTGCGGGGAGTAATGGAACAAAAAGCGGACCCAGTGATCTGTTATATGAAGAGCTGCAGGTGTCAGACAGAACAACTCGTCAACTTAATGGCCAAGACTTTTCACTGTGTCTTCAATTAACCATTTATTTACCAGTGGTTGATTCATTCATTTTCTGATCACATCCTTATGAAAATGTTAGCTATGCTTCATTAAGCCACGGTTACTTTTGCCGCGAAAAGCTACAAATGTCCTCAAATCAACTAGCACTGGAGACATGAAGTTCCCAAATTAAGGCAGGGTTACGTTTAGAAAACTTAAAACACTTGGCTAAGGTTAGAAAGGGTTCATAGTTGAAAAAAAAAAAAAAAAAAAAAAAACTATTCTGACTTTGTAGGAGACAGAATGTGAATAATGGTCCCAAATGCCTTGTTGACCGAACCAAAAGTGTGAGAGTCATTATTCACACATTACGCGAAGGTGTCTGGCAAGAAGAAAATGCTCCCAGTAATTACCATAATGCAAAAAAGTGTTAACTTGTGCCATTTTGGTGGTTTCCAAAGAAGCCGTGACACTATTCCAGAAATTAAGACATCTTAAGCAACAGTAAAGGTCACCTCAAATTCCTGTGATTCAGTGACTCGTTAATGACCCAAATTAATTTGGCTGACTTAATGCCGCCCTCCGAGACACCGCGAGACATACTTGAATGAAAAATGGCCCGGGTTGCGCAGAGCCAGGTTGTCATTCCACAAGGATGAACCCCAGACACTTGGCTTGATCTAAGATAATACCTGTAAGATCATTTTCCTGATGGCAGGTTACCACGTTGCAGTAGGTGCCAGCAGAGAAATATACCCTGTCTCTCCGCACGATGTGGGTGCAGTAACAGCACTCTGATGTTTTGGTGTGAGTAAAAACAGCTCCAGCACCGACTTTCTTTTAACAGGGAAACATGCAGCCTGGGGCTTGACGCCTTGTTATTTTGACAGAGCTAAACCAACCTTACTGATGTGAGCGTGCAGGATGACTTTGAAAGCCATAAATCAGTCATTTCTTTCCTTGTACATGGAGAGCACGAGTAGGGAGTAGCTCAGTGTCTTTCAGTGTCATGGTTCTAAAATAACATTTCTATGAAATATCAAATTCTCATAGCACCCAGGGCTTTTTAATATAAAAAAATGCTCCCTGACAAGGTCAAAGTGGCCACTGCGTTCCGTCCAAATGTTCACACGAAGGAACAATTCTTGAAGGTATCACATTTCAAGTGCCCTATCTCCTCTCACGCTGTGGTGTCTCCTTCTTTGTTTTTTTTTTTGCAGCTGCCAGGCCGGAGCTGGAGAATCGACTGAGTTTGAAATCATCGTCTCAGGGAAGATAATGGGAAACCCAGGGGAGAGACGATGCAGCCCGCGCCTCACAAGTCATTCCATAGTGGGAATGCACATGTGCTGTTCTTTTATCTTTTCAGCTGAGCTCCAAGGCCGTCAAAAAGAAGGAACAGAAATGAGACACTCTGCAACAATTTGCCACTTACCCTGCTATGAAATCGTCAGGGCAACCTACATACAGAGGGTGCAAGTGTCGGAGAGGAAAAGATTCACAATGAACAGCTAAAGCAACAGCTGTCGACCAAACCATTTGCTGTTTGATGTATTTTGATGTTGCGAGCATGTCAAATTTAAATTGTGTGCTCCGAGAGGCATTTTCGTTGGTGAAGCAGTTAAGATATCAAACAGCAACCAGAATGGGAGAAACATATAGACCAGGTTTGGCTGGAGTAATAAGGACCGCATTGATTTGTGATTCATTCCTTTGTGGGTGTGGGAGAAGGAGTGGATGTGCTTAAACTAAGCCGATTGCATGATGCAAGCTACAGGAGTTGTGTCTTGTTTCAAATTGGAGGAGGAGAGGGATAATTTGTCAATGAAGTCGTCTTCCTGATTGAACTTTGGCTAAGCCCTATCCAACGGTGTCAGGATATCCAGGGTGGATTTTCCTTTTAAGCACTTAGATGGTGTTCTTATCCGGAGCGAATTACAATTAGAGGGAGAAGGTAGGGGTCCCACATCTCGTTCAAGTGCTCCGCTGATGACTGACTGGTGATAGGTCTTCCCAGTTCTCATACAGTTTGAACCTGCTGCCTTTTGCTCATGAGATGCTCCCTCTGAACACTGAAGCACCCTGCAGAGTGATGAGTAAAGCAGCGGGGCTTACGGCTAAACCACTTGATTCAACCTTTCATATCTTTCCCATCCTCCGCTCACACAAGGCTCCTAAGCATATCAAACTTTTATGTCCATTCGGTGACCACTCATTTATTATTGTGCAGAGCAGTCTAATGGACCTCTGCTCCCTCCACCACCACCACCACCACGTGCCCCAACGTAATTCGACATTCATGACTTATTCATGGAGTAAACAAACAAGCGCTCCTCGAACGCTTCCCGCCACAGCTCCCTTTGCAGTCCTCACCGCTTACTTAATTGGAATTCCAAGCTCCAAGTTTCAATTGGTCAAGCTCAAGATTCAAATGTGCAATTGGCCTACGACTTTGCATAGGACATGAGTCCCCAAACGGAAGGAGAGATCCATCTTGGCCTAATTAGTTGGCTGATGGGAACGAGCTACACTGCTAGTCTTCTGTTCTGCTAATGTTGCAGCATGCATCTGGGATTTCCCCTGGGGACTGAATAGAGTCAGTAACAGAGTCAGTAATATCCGGCCCCATGATTGGCCCAGCAGGGAAAGGGGCGGCTTCTACTGTGCACAGGAGGCTTAGATTGACAGGTGTGGCGCTCTGTGTGAAATGGCGTGCGGTTCAGACAGCTCACGTATCGCTGAATGAGTGAAGTGATGACTGAAAGATAACATCTTCTGCCTCCGTTTATCCCTTTACTAAAATATGCTGGGTTCATGTTAATGTATATTTAAAAAAATTCAAATGTGTGGGGGAAAATTGTAAGGAACATTTTAAAAAATGTATTTAAAAATGTCTAATCAACCAAAGATTTTGCGACCACCCTGCAGCACCTTCAGGGACCTCCTAGGGGACCTAGGGTCAAAATTACTCTCCCTGATGTGAACCTTGAAAGGTCTCCCAAGATTTCTGCCAGCAAGATTAGGATGGCGTTGCAGTACTCTCGGTCATGGCTTGTGTCTGTCATACTGTCATGGTTCTGTGTTGTGTCATTTCCTGTGAAAATAAAGTTTTATTTTGTAAAGTTCTTCCTTGGTTTCCTGCCAGCTGTTACTCCCTCCTCTTGTCTGCTTTATTGGTTTCTCCTTATGTGCTCCTCCCTAATTGGTTTAACCTGTGTCTCATCATCTCTCTGCCCATGTATTTATATGCAGCCCTGTTTTCTTCCCTGTCGTGTCATTTTTGTTGTCATGCCACGTTTTCGTCAACCTCCCATGTTCTTGTCTTCATGCCACGATCTTGTCATCCCTCTCCGTTCATGCCTCGCTGTGAATTTTTTCTCTTCGCGTCGTGGATTACCTGTAGCGCTTTCTGCTTTTCTTATTTTCGCTAAATACATTTTACACCCCCGCCTCATCCCCTGGATTCCTGCACTTGGGCCCTGCGCGACCTACAAACCCTGACACTCTTTCTCCCTTAACATGCCAACACCAGGTGGGAGCCGCACGCCAACTGAAGCTTTCCAACTCTTTCCCCGGCATGAAAAAGAGATGTAATTGTTTACTCTGCGTGCACAGTTGGATAGCTAGGAGGGCTGATCCTTATTATGTAGCGAGTGCTGCAGCAGAGGCAGAGAGAAGAGAGGCCTGTTTGCCCTGGCTCCCCAGAGGGGGCTCTACTCAACTGCAGCCTGATGGATGCTCATGCTTTTGTTCTCAGGGTTTTCCACGGGCTAACGGCAACGCTTTTCCACCGTCTAGCTGCCATCTGCATTTATGAGACTGCTCTTTTTCAAGCTTCTTTTGATGAAATAAAAATACACCTTGCAGACTTTTTCCAGCTTCAAGAAGTGGAACCATGTGTGGCATTTTAATTTGTTATTTGAGATGTAAGATGTGCTTAGTCGGAATACTAAGATGTTATATGATTTAAATTTTGATGGCCTTTTTTTTTATGTTTCTTTGTGCTGAAAGGAATGTGTAATGAGAGTATTTGCCAGGCTTTCTTGTCGTAAAAATGCAATATAGGCGCATATGCATAACAACAGTCCTCGAGGAGCCTAATACAGTGCAATAATCACATCATACAGTGGAGGCATATGAACAGAAGGTTGTTTTGCCTTTCTGCTCCAATATACAAAATGAATAAATGCTTATCGTGTTAAAGCGCGGAACATTAAAGCTAAGAAAGTGTATTGTATTTGCAGACTTTCAAAACTAACACTTTCATTCTCTGACGCATTCTGCTCCAAACGAAGCCTCTGTTATTGGCAGAGAAAACACTGAAGAACCCCGGTTCGCTTTTAAATGATTCAATTTCTCCACGAGAAGCTTCAGCCTCATCCTGGTTCCCTTGCGAGTCGTGCGCTTTTACCACTTCATTATTTTCATTTTCTCACTTTTAATGAAATATAAATGTAAGAAGCGATATGTATAATGGAAAAGGATATCATACAACATGTATATTACACGGTCAGATGAGTTGATAGGCAGGGTTCGATGAAGAAAATATTTCATTAGCCCTCAAAAATGAGTTGCGTTGTCGAGATCTATATTTGGCTGATTAGAGCCTGATAGCTCGACTTTGACATTTACCAATGATTTCCGCTGTTTCTGTTCCTCAGAAAATGCAATTCGACCTTTAAATACTCAATTGAACCTGCAGAAAAAGATAAAATCAGTCATGGGTTGAGCAAAAGAATGGAATATGACAGTCGCTTAGAAAGACGAACATCATTAGTTCCTTGTGGCCCGTCAGAAAGATTTGTCCACGGACTGATAGCCCCGTTGTCAGAGAGGCAATATCACTGAACAGATGACACTGCATTATAGAAGCACATAGCAGGGATTCATTAACATGATCTTATTGTCATCTCAATGTGGAAAGTAGGAAAAGAGAAGAACATTACGATCGCCTCAGATCGGTAACTCGCTGATAGAGTACCCTTTAAATGCTCTGGATCGTTCCATCTCCACTGTCATTTCATAAATGGCGTCATTTGTCCGACGTGCTATGTATGACAGCTACAGCGCGGTGCCCTGGCTGCACCGGCTCCCGTGCGTTAAGGCTATCAGACAGTCAGCGGTGACATTTTACAAGTCGTTGTGCAATCAGCATCTCGGGTTCATCTACCACACAGATGTTCCACGGAGCAAGCGGTCTAAGCTCATGACAAAAAAAAAAAAAAAAGGGGGATGTGAATAATTTCCATGAGAGAGGGACCCCGTGCTCCTCGGATACGAACTCGCATTCAAATGCCAACAGCATGTATCCCTCGCAGCTCATAACAGAATGAGGGCAACATTTCTTTCAACAGTTCCTCTTCGAAATGGAGGCCTGCTGTGGCAACATGCTGCTGTCTGTCTGCATGTTTTTTTTTTTTGTTTTTTTTTTATCCCCCTCCAAGATGGTGACTGCTGGTTCGGGGGAAGAAAATATGTTTCTAGTTGCGGAGTCTGCAGAGACCGGCTTGCCAAATGAGGCATCTGTAGCTTTCAACTGTACACTGTCTGATTTATTTTGGTGAAAGTAAAACTTTATTTCAATCAAGAAATACTAACAGAAGCCAGGATTTGTGCGTGTTTTCAGTCTGCAAAATGAGAAAAGATGCACCGCCATTGGATTCGAGATCATTTTGGCGGTTGAGGTATGAAAAACAGCCTAAGATCTGGAGAGATGTTAATGAGTTTCTTCTTCGACAAAACCTACTGGACAAGTCTGGAAAAAAAAATGACATGAAGTGATGTTGGCTGCATCAGTCTCCCGCTGAAATGACAGCTGACACTAGCAGAGAAACGGACAGGTTTGAAATGGCTGACAGCAACAAGATTGTGTGCTCATGGAGTCTGGGTAAAGTGTGAAGGATCTTAGTCAGCACATTGATTTGGAGCCACTAAAAAGTAAGAAAAATAAATTAAACATTGGATTAAATTGCGAAAGATAGCCTTTTTGACTGAACTCCCAGTAAGCTTACCATAAAAAATGATCATTGAGTTCACTCAAGTTTCGAGGTAACATTTGCTTATTTACTCACCCAGCAGTTGCATGAAGTATGTTCCACCTGATGAATGTAATTCCAATATTCTCGCTGCCTTTAGCCCTGGTTTGGTCTTCGCCAACTACTCAGGGAAATATTGACCCTTAAACATTGCACTATGTCCACAAACTTGTAATTTCTTCCCTGTCGACTCTTGCCTGCGGTGCAGTATCAGTTTGAAGTTGCAGAGCATAACACCAAAACAATGAGCTAATAGACACTAAAGAGTGGAGCTGCCGATTTCAGTGGTAATTATTTGGCACAATTAAGTAAGACCTGTCAAACACATTAAGTAGTTACATCCATTGTCATTGTAAAATATTCATCATAGTGGGTTTAAGGTTTCTGTAAATTAAGTGTGGCTTTATAATTGCATCATTTTTCTTTGTGTGTCTAAACTACCATCTAGTTTGATATAATGTGTAGAGCCAGCAGTGAAATATAGTAACAGGGACACTATAAAAGCTATATGGGCAAGACTTTAATTTCGTCGTACATTTCTTTTTAACTTCCAGATCACGAAAACAATGATTACTTGTCATCATTTAAATGAATAATTCTCCCTAGGGGGCGTGTACACCGATCAGGCATAACATAATGACCACTGATAGGAGAAGTAAATAACATTGACCATCCTGTGACACCGCAAATTTCTCCTCGATTTCTTTTGGACCTGGCATTCGTGCGGACATTACTAATACCACTTTCACATCGAAAAGCCCATTGGTGCGCTTTCACATCGGCAGAAGTCCTGGGTCTGTTTTTTATCGCGTCGACGTCATCAATACACATTTCACAGATAAACAATGGATAGCATGGTGTATTTTTTTTAGAGCCTGACATCTGCCGCTGAATCTCCACTTTTTCATGGATGCAGATCTCGCAGTCGTTTTTTTTTTATATGATTAGGTCAGTCCACATTAATCAACATATCAGCATATCTGCTAAATTTCATCCGCTGTCTTAAGACAGGTATCTTAAAAAACAATACACATGACAATACACCATGACGATTGCCGGGTTGTTCAATGTGAAAGGGCCTTTGGACCTGTAACACCCACCTAGACTGGACCAGGCACCCCTAACCCTAGCAATGGCATGCTTTGATGGCAGCTGGATGCAGCCTGACACAGGCACACATACAAAACCGGTTTAGGGACAACTCAGACAACATGAAGAACAGCACAAGGTGTTGACCCGGCCTCTAAATTCACTAGATCCCAAGGTGATCAAGTATGTGTGGGACGCACTGGAACATGCCTGATACACAAAGGACACACACAATAACCCACAGGACCCAAAGGACAGCACTAACAACATCCCGTTGCCAGACACCAGAGGACACCCTCAGAAGGTCCATGTCCATTCTCTGATGAGTTGCAACTACCTGATCGGCGTACGAGGCACTGAAGAACATTCACATAACATATGTCTAAGAATGAAATCCTCCATTTGCAAGTGTCAAAGTTATCAAAGTCAACATTCCTTTTTATGATTTATCTGCTGGAGACCTGAATACATCAGATACTGACAGCACAGGGAGAAAGGTTTCCCATATATCCTTTGCTCAGGCTTCAGTACTGTCGGTCACTGTCTCTCTATATGATCCTATAACATCCAAAGCTGCTGCTAACAAGCTGGACAAGTGGGTCTTCCTTATTAGCTTCAGTTTGGACATTGCTAAAGGTCGGCTCTGTGAACTTCGGAAATCTGCTTTGCACGGGCAGACTATGCTCTTGACTGCGTTGAATACAGAGAGATCTGCCAATGGGTTATTCAAAAGGAAAGCCCGGATAAGTCTGCTTCTGGAAAGACATTTTCATCTTATCAGAGAGATTTCTGAGATTGCCAGTTTTCATACTGTTCAGTTTTTAAAATAAATACCTTTAGCTTTCCTATTAGATTGTCATCTGATTTTATCCTTCTGGCACTTACGGATGCTTTATGTAAGAAAATAACGAATCAATAAAATAAAAATCCAGTTCAGCACTGGAAAAAATAAATAGCAACAAGCTTTTATTGTTCGGATGAGCATTTCTGGTGGATGAGTCAGAAATTATGCAGACGTTTCTGCCACAGTCCAAGTTGCTCTAGCTGCCCGCTGTGAAAGAGAAGAAATCTCTTGCTTATCCCGGTAAAGGACTTGTTGACATTGCAAACCGGGGCCAATGCTGCAGCTCAGCGGATATCTCACCACACCGAGTGAGTGAGCAACTGAATCCGGGCGTTGGCAGTGGGAATATTTGCGAAACTTCAGCTACTGTAGGCTTATCTGACATAAGCTCTAATCACACAGGACCAATTATGAACTACCTAGGAACATGTGGTGATATTTTTTTTAGAAAAAAAAAAAACTGCTGAGATTGTTGGAGGTTTTAATCCTGAACAAATTAGCTGCAACCCAAGATGCCTACTTGATATAAATGTCTATTGAGAATGAATGAATTCCTAATTGGCCGGCAGTCACTCACTTCCGCTCGCTTCTAATTTTTTGTAGGCTTTACAAATGGGAAGGACTTGAGGTATTGTACCTCCCCGCGCTCTCACCGGCGTTTCATAAAACACACGAGGCTGCCGAGTTGCTCATTAATCAAAGGCGATCCCTACATAATACCGTTCCTGTGCTAATAGGGCTAACGCCTGCCGCTGCTGAGGTACAAGCAAGAACAAGCCACATCCAGAGTGAATTTAAGGTACAATTAAAGAACATTTTTGTTGCTTCAGCAAAAAAAAGAAAAAGAAACAAAAAGTAATATTTCTGACCTGATTTCTACCAAGGAAGGACAAAGTATACAAGGTTCTGAGAGAACCTAGGCACAGGTGACTCAGCCAAGTGCTCCGTGGAATAAGGAAACTGAGCTCAGTTTCTCCTTTAAGCTGGAGTTTCTCATCCCCAGGTGCTGAGTCTGATATGCTGACTCTCAGGTATTGCAGGTATTGCTGGTGACAGCAGCTCAGTAGCAAGAAAAATGAAAGTGAGAGTGAGTGAAGATTTGGCGAGCCCAGGAAAAATTGGGTGTGACACTTAACCCAAAATGTGCCCCGGCGGAGCTTTTCACATGCCGGCATTAGACTGTTGTATTTCCGAGCAGCTCAGAGGTAATAAAAAAGATTGAAAACCAGGCTGTTGCCGAAGACTTGTTCAGAAAGCCTCCCCCAAGTGCATCAAGGATAAAAATGCGGCAGGAACGCATTGTGCCATCTGTCAGGCAAATTAAACGTGTAGGACTCTTATGTCTAGATTTAGGAGCAGAGAATAAACTACGAATCTCCAGCTGATCCCAGTCTTTAACGATAACCACACAAGCTGAGAATTAAAAAAAGAAAAACAAAAAAAAAACACCGGCTTCTGATGGTAGATTTCAGTTTACAATCTGAAACGCAACAGTCTGACCAACAGCCTTATTGTTGTTTTTTTCTTGTCTTGGTTGACTAACGATGGGTTTGTAGGTAAGAAGTAGAAGCTTGTCCTTTCTTTTCATTCACATGGAGTCACTGATGGAGTCAAACAACTCCAGTACTGTGTAATTTTTATTTCATTTTTTTTTATTTTTGCACTTGAATGCAGGGTTGCTAATATTCTGAAGGGCCATGGAACACCATGGCAACAGACAGCCAGTGTTGGGCCATCAGAAAGCGTCTGTGGCCCTAATTTGGGTCCTGCACCACTGCAACTACTCAGTTTTTCAGCACGTTGAATCAGCAATGGAACAAGTCGGTCAGTCTAATCAGATTAACAAACGTTTGAGCAGGAAGAGAAAGGGAAGAGAGAAGAAATTGATTGCTTAAAAGAAGGCATTTCTCTTTGCATCCTTCAAAAACTGCCAGGAGCCCTCTTCTGCTCTATATTCCGCTGGCCACCAGTACAGACGAGGTTTAACAGCATGACTGTGGGAGAGCCCGCCAGCACAAGCAAATGTTATGCAGCAGTGCTGTTCCACACTTCTTCACACGTTGCCAGCAAACTGCTGAGCAATCTACCAAGCCTGAATACTGAGCAAAACTCACCTCCACAAATTATGCATTAGTTTGGAGAGAGAGCTTATCGCAACACGGGCACAACACGCGGGCGCCCATTATTAGAGCGGTCGACAAATGAGATTCCGCGCGGAGATCCGCTGTCATGTCCAGGATCATTTTTCAAAGCGGCGGGGCCTTCGGGGCTCTGCCTCCCACACACTGGGGCTGGTCATTGATTACGCTGAGGCGTTCATTACGGACATGCCATTGTGCTGCATGAAAATCCCCGCAGCCAGATGTTTATCACCCTTTACGTCACTGCGTCCTGCAGACTTTGCTAAACCAAAGCAAAAACAATCCTTGGAAACGAGCCGAAGGGAAGCAGCAACAGAATTACATGACGTTAGAGCTTGATTGGGTTTATATGCTTTAAATTGGCAGTGTTTTTGTCTTTGTACTGCAAAAGGCTACATTTGGCATATTTGTATATATTTTTGCATACATATGGTCACAGTGAAACACAGATAAACTAACCTTACCAATCACTTCATTATGTATTCCAATGTGGCAGTCCTGTTCTAATGTTCTGTTTATGTTGAAACAGCCAAAGGTGGTAATTCAGCTGAAGGATCAGTTTGGAGGATGTAGTTTGTGGTGCTGTTAAAAAGGACCGAATTGAACAGAAAAATGTTTGTTGTTGTCGGCCAAGCCTCCTCTGGTTCAGATTTTTGGCTACCTCCAGCTTGTTTTGCCTATTAGTTTTGGACCCTGGAAATTGCAACAATAGAAAAAAAAAAGTACAGCTCAGCTTGCTGCGTTCTGCTTCTGGCTTCAGTGGTTAGCCTTCACCTTGGCAGCAACATAAATGTTTTCACTGACAATACACAGATCAGGCTCAACATCATGAGCACCTGCTTAATATTGCGTAGATCTCGCTCGTGCCTCAAAAAAAAAAAAAAGCTGTGACTCATCGGGGAACGGACATGGGCCTTCTGAGTTGGCCTCTGTGAAGGCATCGGGCTTGTTCTGCACCCACTTCAGACTGGGCAACAATTAAAAGGAAAAAGCCTTTGTTGCCTACACCTCACAGACCAGAGACGTGATTCTCAGTGCGGCATCATCAATCATTTTGTCATGATCCCACCACCTCCTACGTACTGTATGTGCTGCATCATAAATGTGCTAGATTTATTTAAATAAAACATTACTGTGATCCAGTTATTAGGCTGCACCCGAATGTACCTGGGAAGGCAGTTTAGTTGTATAGAAGCACACTTTCAAGATGACATTGTCACCTTGCTTGATTTAAACATTTGTTTGTGCTTCATAGTTTCTGACTAAATTGAGACATCTCTCCAAGTACCAATTAGTTCAGCTGGGTTTTTTTATGTGTTTTTCTTCCCTTGTTTGTCTTCTGGGCAGTCAAGCTGCCAAGGGTGCAAAAATCAGGACATTCTTCTCAGGTTAATTATGTAAGATTTATGTATGTTTGTGGAGAAGCTGGCAGATTTGCGCGCCTCAGGTTCCATCTTTGCACCGCACGTGCAAATCAGAACGGAGAAAAACAAATGTGTCTCCTAGCATTTTTGTGCTTTTCCCCTACGTCAGGTCCGTGCCGCAGGTGATGTTGCGTATCTGAATTGGGACTCGGTTAGTTGCAGAGTGAATGTGGAGCCGTGGTTATATTAGTTTAGACTGCTGGCATGCGGACAGAAAGCGTTTATCATTGTTTTCGTACAAGAAGAAACCAGTGAGGCCCAGTGGATTCTACCGGCTCTATCTGGAAGAGAACACCCAGAAGTCACACATCTACCAGCTGCTGCGCTCCCTTGACCTCTGTCAGTGTACCTCCAGAGACTCCAGAGAAATAAAGGCTAAGACAGAGTAGACTGTTACACCTAACAGTGTTGAACTAAGTATCTTCCATGCCTATACGATTTTGTGGAGGCAGAAAGTTGGTCTGGGAACTGATTATGCTCCAGCAAACATCTACCAGGTAAATCGAATTGTTTGGGTGGGCAATAGAGCCGCTTGCTGAGAATGCTTTAATCCCTTTATGTCACATACTGTCACGGTATTAACCGCATTTTTCAACGTATGAGATGGAGTTTTGATTATTGCCTCCTTTTTGTCTCCTTGCATTTCATGCGTTTATTTTGAAAGTTTTTTCCTTGGTGTTTCGCGCCTTCCTTAACTTCCTGCGAGTTTTCCCTCCTTTGATTAAGTGATTGGTTTCTCCTTGGGTGTTCCTCCCACCTGTGCCTTGTTAGCCTTTGTGGGTATATGAAGGCCGGTATCTGTCCCGCTTAGTTGTTTCACCACTTCTTCTGTTCATTTTGTGTGTGTTCCGTTTCCCTTGATATCATGTTTCTGTTTGGCTCTTTGTCAGTCCTGGTTTTCAGATTTTTTTTTCCTTGCTTTTGGTCTTTTGGACTCCCTGCATTTTCACGGCAGCGCCTTATCTCACCACCTTGAGTACGCTCTCATTAAAATTTCACTGTGTTGGTGTTATAGGGAAAATAACCGTCTTTTTATGTTGCGTTTTCCTTGCGCATTTCGGAGACGAAAATAAAGTCCGCTGTATTGAAATTTTCAATGTGAATGGCGACCATTAGCATGCATTTGCATTAGCAGCAAACATTAGCATGCATTTCATCGAGCCGGAGTGTCATAAAAAAACATTTTACATTGAAAAGAATTTTCTCTCACTCTGGATTTGCTTATGGAAAATCAACACCAGCAGAGAGCAGCTCTTAAGTCGATGTAATTGTGACTCGTTCGGAAGGGCAAAATGTTTACCCTGAATGAATTCAGCTTGGATGTTATTTGCTTTCCCTGTTACGCCACTGTCTTGGTGGTACAAGCCCTGCGGGATTCTAATGAATATTTCAGTAAGAAATCCCAGTGCTGGCCTGTCTCTCGGCTTCACAATGAATACAAATTAACAAAGTGTGAAATCCTGGTGCCTACTTAACTTATGATTACGGCTCTGAAATGAGAGCACGCTGTCCATCTGTTCCGTGAGCAGACTTTTACCTTTTGGGTTGTTTTGTCACACCGTTCCGGCGTTCTCGCAAAAATGCCAGAGTGTTCTCGTCAGTTTTGGAGGCTATTTTTGGGATGGCATATTTTTCACGAAAACGGCCCTCTGTAGCGGCGAGGAGACTCTCGATTCTGCAATTACTGTTAGTGAGCCTTTGATAGAGAAAGTGAATAGAAGACTGGAAAAAAAAAAGAAGAAAGGACTTTTTGCAGAAGTTGCCCTACCCTTAGCGATACACTTGCAGGATGATATTCAATAGGTCTATCATCATGAAAATGGCCCAATTCTACATCTGGAAGGAGTGCACTTAATGCCAAAAACCTAATTTCCCACTGACCCCCCCTCCCTTTTTTTTTTGTAGGTACTTCCTACAGCTGGGGTCCCGATACGTTCAAAAATTGGATACCCCAGTGTGTGATAAAAGCTCCAATTTGGCTCTTTGAGCTGCGCTAGCAAGCAGATAACCGATGAGAGCGGAGCCCCGTTCTATCTGCTGAGGTCACATTGTCTCATTAATTGCTCGTGAGTTATCGCCGTACATATGTGAAACAGCTGGGGGCCATTACGATTTGGTTGAAAATAATACCCTAAAGAGCTCACTGCAACATCAAACATCTCTGCACACGTATCGAGTAGTCCCCCGCCTAAACAAAGTGGAAAATCTCTCTCTTCCACTCTCTTATCGGCGAGCTCAACAAGGCAGGTGACTCATTAACATTCCCTGGCCGCAGCAGGATTAAGAGCTTTGCAGGTTAAAAAGGGAGAAAAAAAAAGTGCCATAATCAAATTATTTAAATGACCCTTACTCTGTTTCGACCTTCATCGTGCCATTTTGGAGACAATTATACCACGGAAGTTGTGCCTGAAACCGTTTCATATCGGCGGGTAAAAGAAAGCATGAAAGAAGGGAAGGGGTGGGGGCTGGCAAAGGAGGCAAAAGATAGCGAAGACAAAATGTCTAAATGAGGAGCTAATTAAAATTGTTCCCTCAAAGACGTAGAATTTCCCTGCAGTGGATAAGGAACGTCCTCGCACTGTGCAGGGGGAATATATCTTTTTGGCTCACCGGCCTCACAGCAGGCCCACTGCTGTCTAGCTGTCACGACTGAAACAAGGCTTGAACCCAAAATTCACGACTCGGGGACTACGTTCAAATTCACCCGGTCTTTATTTCTGAGAAGAACTAAAAATCACTCTCCGAGGGACAAAATCGCAAAAAGAAAATCAATGGCTAAGGTAAAATAACAAAGTATTCAATAAACCTGGTCAGGACAAGGCTGAGACAGAGCTGATTCTACTGAACAGCAGCACAACAGCACAGACAATATACACTCACTTCCCACTTTGTTAGGGGCACCTGTTAAATTGCTTGTTAACACAAATAGCGAACCAGTCAATCACATGTCTGCAAATCAATGCATTTAGGCATGTAGAGGTGATCAAGACAACTTGCTGAAGTTCAAACCGAGCTTTAAGTGACTTTGAACGTGGTATTGTTGGTGCCTGACAGGCTGGTCTGAGTATTTCAGAAACTGCTGATCTACTGGGATTTTCACCATTTGAGCGTGGTTGAAATGCCACAGCCTTACCTGAGTACTGTTGCTGACCCTGTCCATCCCTTTATGACCACAGTCTACCCATCTTCTGATGGCTAATTCCAGCAGGATAATGCACCATGTCACAAAGCTCATATCGTCTCAAACCGGTTTCTGGAACATGACGATGAGTTCACTGTACTCCAATGGCCTCCACAGTCACCAGGTCTCAATCCAATAGAGCACCTATGGGATGTGGTGGAATGGGAGATTCGCATCATAGATATTCAGCAGACAAATCTGCACCCACTGCGAGACGTTATCCTGTTGGTATGAACCCAGATATGGTTAAACAATCACAATGGCGTGAGCACGCAGGAAAGGCAAATGCAACACAGTTACTTTCTTAGTATGACACTGACACTTGGTAGACAAATTTTCCGTGCAAGTCATTTCTTCGTTTTATCACCTCACAGGTGCTAACCTTCAATTTCTATGTGCAACCGACGCAAGCATCTGCATTTGCAGCAGCAAAGCAAAAAAAAAAAAAAGAATTTCACTTCACTTTCTCTTTGTTTAATAGGCAATTAGAGGTGTTGCTTCTAATCATGGCTGCAAAGCCCTTCTCATCAAATGGAAGTGCAGATGAGACGCGATATGCAACAACACCGTCCCCATTTATGACTATTTTTATCTTTTACTCATGTAACTCTTCATCTTTCCATATTACTTTAGAGCCAATTACCCAAAAAGGTGTTTTATTGCTTTGTGTCGCTCTTGGCGCTTCAGGGAAATTTAAGGAACAGCAGCACGTGTTTCATGATTTTTCAGCAGCACTCCCGTTAGCCTCCAGGTAATTAGCGTTGGGCCTAGCGGGGGGAAAGCCGGTGGGCCTCCATCGCCAGACGTGATAAATATTGACTTAGTCATACTCTTTCTTCTGCAGAGTTAATTAAAGTGCGGACTGTTTATTTTTTTCTGGGCCTGCCAACCTGAGTGTGATGCCCCTGTATTAATCAACACCAACCGTGCTTTCGATGTCCACGAGAGCCACCCTCGCCCTCTTCAGTGGTAAATAACCGGAAAGTGTGAGTGTTTGCGTGCAGGCGTGAGCCACTGATTTAGACTTTGAGTCACTGGGGTGACTCAAAGTTTAAGCTTAGATTTAAGGTCAAACATGCCCACACTTACAAGTCCACACAGAAGTTCTCATGAGTGGCTCAATGGTAAAAGTGCACAAAAATGTGATGTTCACATCTTGTATAGAAAAGGTGCATCCAGATATTTAACTCAAGCTCAGACAGGAAGGCGCCTTTGTCTGAGCACGAGTCATTTAGCCCCACAAATCTGCATTAATATAAAATGAATGGAGCAGCTAGCTCTGTGCTGCCACAGCAGCGGAGCTGATGAGGAAGGGCGTTCAAACGCGTCTTTGAGCCACCAGACAACCGAAACAAGACGCTTTTTGTTTCTCCTCGGGATCATCAAACCGCACTTCTCCCCGTCCGTGTTTGTTGTTGCCGGGTAATTGAGTTGCGCTGCTGTCACGGTGTGACTCATCAGTGGCTCATTATTCCAAGCAGCTGCCGGAGGACGAGGCAACTGCTACGTTGTTCAAGTTCGGTCATTATAACGGCACCATACCTGGAGCCGTACGTGGGGTGGAAAACAACCGGACCCTGACGAGAAACACGGCCAGTCCACAGTCATAAATGATGCACTCATCCCTGGTTAAAATATTCATCAAGAATGTCATACTATGCTCTTTCTTTTGCATTAATAATTCACAGGGTCAAGTAGATGTTTTTATTTATTTATTTATATTTTTTTTTTGTACTGCAACTCTTTATGTGCTCCACTGTTACAAGCTGCTACCCAGAGGTGTGGAATAATGATCCAGGGATGGATTCATGGAGTCAAACAGGCTTTTGTTTTTACTTTTTCTCAGACCTTTTCATCTTGCACTGCTTTGCACCGCAGAGCTTCTGTGTGCTTTTAATGTGCATCGCATGCCGACTGCAGATTGAACATATGACAGTGAATATGAAAATCTCAGATTACTCAGATCAGTGGAAAAATAATTCACACCGTGTTGAATAATGTAACATGGCACCATGGGATCTACAGTACAGCGAATGTCTGAGCAAATGCGTGTCCTGTGCTCTGTGTTAAATGAAAACTTTGAAATGAACATTCTGACACGGACTGTCAAGAAAAAGAAAGCTTCTTTTCTTTTTCATTCCTTTCATAGCAGGGCGACAAAGCCAAGTCAACCTCAATTTCCAACCTTGATTGTTACAGCGAAAGGTCATTCTTGACCCTGGGAATCAAATATGACAATAAGTCAAGGTGCACTACTTATCTTTCTCTTGTGATTTAAGTCACATTTTCACTCTCCTTCTGCACCTTCGATTAACACATGACATGTATAGATAGCTGTGTTTATAATAAAGAAAACAACTCTAATGTATTGCAACATTTGCATGACGGTTGGATTAGGACAAATAGGGATTGTAGATCTTTTGTATTGAAATTCTTTCTATAAATGGCACTGGAGTCAGTATTTAACATCATTCAGATCTATTTTTCACTATTCTCTCTAAGATGATCTGAAATCATGTTACAGATCTCAATATTTTCCCTAATACATTCGGAATCTGCACTTCTCCAGCAGCTAGAGTTTACATTACGGTACCTCCCGCCGGCCTTCTCCAAATCCCCACCACCAGCTTTCTCATCCCCTTTAGTCATGCGTCATATTCTTCTCTCTGCAGAATGATTCATTTTTCATTTGATCTGGACACTGGAAAAGGAGCTAAATCCCCAGACGGATTGTTGCTTGTCCCCTCAGAAAACTCCATCTCGTCGGCGGCGGCGGCGGCGGTGGACATTTCTAAGAAGCCAAAGCCACTTTGCAGCGTGGTTAATTTACACTGGAGATCACGAATGGGACTAAGTGCTGGGTGAGTGATGGGCCCTATCAGGTTCTTTGTCAGCGGCCATCAGCACTTTATTTTTGTGATTCTTGGCGTGCCGTTATCTCCTCTTGATATGGAGGCACGCGGCTCTGCCCCGAGAGTCCGTGATTAGATATCGCGATGCAGAGATAATGGGAGAGAACAAATGGGATTAATGCGAGTTTGCCAGACAAGATGTGCGATTTACACCACACTCAAGACTTGTGTTTCACATTTTCTTCGCCACCTATAATGTGACACGCAAGTCAAATTGCCTTGTTTCTAAGTTTTAATGGTGAAAAAAATAATAATAAAAATAGATAAAACTATAGAGCAGCTGTCAGTGGGAGGGGTAAGATTTTAACTTTTGCCTCTGCAAATGCACCAAATGATATGCTGCTGGCAGACGCAGTCATAAAATAACACTATCAAACATTCAATCATCCTTGAATGTATTTTTAATATTGGGTGTCAGAGTTATGATAAAAAGCGACTGGGATCTCCATTTGTGGCGCTGACTGCCAGGCACTTCAGGTAATGGATATGAAAGTCTACACAGGGGAAATATCCCCACATCTAAAACCCAATACACAAGTCCTTCACTCTTTCTTCTTCTCTATCTGTGCATTAATAACATTACTCATACAGAACCAAAAAAAAAAAAGAGAAATCCACGTATTGTACAAGACCCCACCCAGTAATGATGACGGCCTCGCCACTCCTGTGCGGATCCCTCGCCTCCGGCCATGTTATCGTCGAGACAGGCAGCCAGCCACCTGCAGGATTTCTCCCTTGATCAACTGCAGGACAGGCCCCTTTGATACCATCCGCTCCCCCCAATTTCACCGCCGCTGACAATACCAGATGGCACAGAATCCCGGGGGGAAAATAAAAGCGAGGGAGAGGTGTAGAAGAAAAGCATGGGTTGTGTTGTCGCGTTGACCAGGAGCTAAATAAGATAATGAGCGTAATCATTTCAGTCACAGCGGAGGAACTGGACCCTGGCCAGTCGGGGCATGCTCATTTGCCTGCCACGTACAAGCCCATTAGAGAAAGAGAAAGCCAGCTTCTGTCCCCTGTGACTTCTCTTTCTGCGGCTTTCCCCGAGCACGCCACCTCCCCATTAGAGAGACCTGCCAAAGGAGCCTTGTTTAGCACTCCCCATCGCTCCTGCTGCCTGCACCCTTTGCACATGGGCCTGCCTCCTCCGTCGGTAGTGATCAAGAGGTGTTTATAGGAGTGACAAACAAGGGAGAAGCGGGGCAGAACAAACACAAGTGAGACCAGGGTGGGAAAGAAGAGAGGGAGTTGGATGTCAAACTCTTTCCACTCCCTGCACGGGAGTCGCTTTGCTTTGACGTCTCGGTTCATGCCGAGTGCAAAAAATGAAGCAACGATGAAGTCAACTTGCTAAATGCCCAACTTTCGAAAAGCCTGACATGTTCTGAGAAAGCACCAGGCATATTTTAGCATCGGTTTTAGCAGTGGATTGCTCTCCCAGAAGCACATGCAAGTGGGTAACGCGGGTCGAGGCATCAGTCTTTTTTTCTCGACCTATCATTTCTCTCAGCTATGAGAACATTGTCCTTCAGAGAGAGTAATTGCTGATATCCGAGAACACGGCCTTTGACATGACATCGACATAGCTAAAGACGTAGTAAAAGGCAAAACAGAGCACTAGTACTAGTGTAGTGTGGCCAAATCTTTCAAGAATAATGTTGTACTAGGATCACAAGGTATTGATCCAGTGTTCATTTGAGATCAAAACCTCAGTCAATCCATTTTAGTTCCAAATTTAAAAGAAGAGGTTGGCGGTTTCCATAGAAGTGAATTACTTTCTTTCCCCCACTTGCCAGCACATTCCTAATCCCAGATCTGGAAATACCTTTTTTGGGAAATATTCATCTTTGATTTCCCTTAATGTAACTGGCTGACCTGGGGGTTTGTTTGTCATTTCTGCCCACGTGGCTGCTGCTCGTGCTCCAACTTCCTTTAAGTTAAGTTCCTGCGTTCCCCTGAACTTGGTAATTAATGTGGAGCATCATTACTGAGAGAAATTATGTAGTGTATTTTCATAGCTTTGGCCCAGTTGCAAAAATATCTGATCTATCCCTTTTTAACATGCTTATTTTCTCTTGAGCGGGAATATATTGCGGACCCTCATTAGCAGTACACCCTTTACTGTCTCCTCAATCACGGAGTTAGCAAAGGCACAAGGAGGAGAGCTTTCGAGCAGGATTGGTGGCATCTCACTCCGTGACCTCAAAGAGAGGACGGCCGACAATGTGGACAAGACAACAGACTGCGGGATCAAATGAAACAGACAAGAAGGAAGAGGGTGCGGAGGCGCACAGACGGGAAATAAAAAGCTTTGCGGGCAAGTCATTGGCTGGTACGTGTAGGTCATCTGCCTGCTCTTGTAGCTTACTTAAAAAACGCACCGAGAGAATGAGAGAGATATGGGATATGAAGAGACTGGAGTGGGAGGAAGTGATAGAATGGGGTGTATGCAGGTGACAAGCTGCCACAGGGAGAGAGGAACAGGGCTTCGGCGACGCTCTGCAGGGTGAGAGGCCTCGTAACTCTGCAGCAGCGATATGGGAGCTGACAGGTCGAGGGGGGGAAAAAAAGAAAGGGGAAAAGATTCCTGCTGAGGATGAGTCCAACAACTCTGACATGACACTTCCAAAAGCTAATTTAGCGCCGCTGAGAGATGATGCGTCGAGCTTCCTGCACCTCACTGTGCAGCTCCATACGGAGACACTGATGTAATTACACTTCTGTACAGGATGGCTTTAAGCCTGCAGCAGTTTTTTTCTTTTTGACATTTGTGAAATTCTTTGTGTTGAAAGGTTTTTAAACACAGTGCTGTCACTGCAAAATTTCACACTTGATCACACCGCCATCAGAACGCGCTGATGTTCAAATGACAAAGTATTAGCTTCCTCGCAGCGATGTCCTCTGGCAGCTTCGGCAGACTTCCGACAGCGGGAGCGTTTCTCGAACGGATCACAAATTAAGGACGCTTGCTAATCAGACCCTTCGCCAAAGTCAGACTGCTCCCCGTGGACAAGGTGTATACCCATTCCTCTTTCCCTCTCCCTGTGATTTTTATCACGCTTCCTCCCTCCTCTTCCATCTCTCACCGTCACCTTGACTCTGTGGCTTGGTCCTGGGGGAGGAAGGATGCAGGATGCAGGGTAATGAATCGTCCACAGGGGTCACGACGCCACCAACGTCTCTTCTCATGCGCAGTAATGAGCCGAGGTCGGTGGAGTGGAGGCACAGGACTATAACCAGAAGAAACAGCATCACACTGCAGCGCTTCCACCCCTACAGCCCTGGCGTTTGCCTAACTGAAGGCGTTGAGGATTGAGCCTACTTTAATTAGAATAACTAACAATGCACCGAGCTTACCTGACTCCATTGTTTAATTGGTGACAAACACAAAGAGCTTTGACTAAACCCACAAACTTCATTTTGAATGTATCTTTTGTTCCAAGATTGTTTGTTTAATTTTCCATATCCCCAGGTCCTACAACCAAAGCCAAGATAACAATTAACAAAAGGGTTAGATCCTGAAAAAGAATCAAACAATTTATTACGATTACTTCTTTGTTATGAAAAAATAATCATGGGTATTGATTCTCAGCATAAACTTCAGGTAAGCTTCAGGTTATTTTCCTCTTCAAGGATGTTTTCGAAATGTTTCCACAGTTGTCCGCTGCGCATTGAGCAAAACCCCGTCGTTCCCAGATGTTCCAGCGCAGCTGGGCTGACAACACATCAGATAATGCCTGTGAAGTTCTTGGCGAGAAGTCAAGCAAGATATTCCTGGACCAAATATGTATTTGTGCTCTGCAAATCTACATACAACAAGTGATCTCAAACACGTAGTCATGATTGCGGGAATATTCCAGTCCGTGCTTGGTGTGCATAGCTTTCATGAGGCTTGTTTCTAAATTTGACCAAACAAAACACAAACTGAACAAACTCTGTGCAAACTCAACAATTCCTGTGAGGGATCTTAAAGGTTTTTTTCACGCATGTCAGAGAGCATGCACTTACAGTATGTCTTTGACACACCAAACAGGAAAACAATGTTCTTCATTGCGGGAGGCTGTTAAAAGTTGCTACGTCATGGCTGTGTGGTGCACTAACAACAGGGTAAACAATATAGATTTTTTTTAAGCTCTTTCAATGGAGGCAGGCGATATGATGCAAAGCATCAGCAGGAAGATTGAGAAAACTGTGGGATACTGACACTCAGTAACGCTCTTACACATAGTGAAATGCTGTGAATTCTAATGTTCCTAGCAGGCATGTTGTTAGCACTTCAGCCAAAATTGTGGTGTTGAGTGTTTTTCCGTGGGTGTGGCTTTCAAAGTATGACCTCCCGAGCTGTGTCTAAATGCATCCTCAAGTCCTCAAGATAATATTCCAAGACTGAGAAGAAACGGGTTTACAGAAACAGGACACGATCGCTAACCAAAGTGGAGCCCAAGTTCTCAGCATTTGGAGAGTGTGGTCGAAGCGGCAAGTTACGGTGTCGCCAAATGAAGTTTATGTGCAAGTGGCCAAAAACTGCTCCTTTAATGACCAACTGAGACTGGCTCCAAAAGACTTCCAGAGACGTTTTAAAAAACACATTTTGCTCTTTCTGGCTTATTATCCATTGTTTAAATTCTATCAAGCGTTAAAGTTATATTAGTTATAATTAAGCTTCATGGTTACTCTGATTGGCAGCTGGGTGCCGTCACATGTCACACTCCTGTCTCAGACTAACAAGTGGAGAGCGAGAGGAGGTATTTTTGTAGTTGACTGTGTCAGGCACTGCCGGAAACACCACACTGAACTTCAAAGGCTCTTTATAGGAACCTATGCGTGACATCCATCTTTATATACAGTCAAAAGTCCGGTTTTATTCTAAATCCCAGCTGTCTTCTGTACTTTGCTTTGTGCTACCTTTTTAAATGCAGGTACCAACCGTGGTGCTTAATAACCCGGTGTATTATGCCTGTCAGTTGGAGATCATTACTATACTGCTGTTCAGTTCTTGCAAATGGCACAAAATGTCTCGGTTACTTTTGAAGAAAAAAATGTGAAACATCTAACTTTAGGAACGGTTAATGATTTCACCTGAGAAAACCCGAAAACCAAGTATTTAGAACAACGAACAAAAATGATTTTGTTACAACCTCCCATAACTTTTTTGCACCTTAAATGCCTTTGTGCCATTGATAAAAAATGTTATAATGCCACCCAGATAACGTATGAAAAGGGGCCCAGAAAAAAACAGAAGACCAGAGTCCTTGTGCCTTTCTTCTCCTCGAGCTCCGCATTTCTTCACAGATGGAGTTAAATTATGCAGCACAAACTGTCTGGGTATAATGTTCACAGAGTGAGGGGGTGTATGGAGCTCTCTCCCTTTCGCACTGTGATGGGAGTGCTGTTCACACTTTGCAGCTGGGCTAGAAAATCATCTCGGAAATGTATTTGACACAGTGATAAACAAAATTTCCCACACCATCTACTGTTAAAATAAATATAAATACCTCCCATGAGCAGAGACGAGGGTTGGCCACATAGGCTCTGACTATCTCCTCCCGATCTTGCTTATGCAAGAGTTTTCCAGATTAGCTGATTATCATGATGTTACAATATACTTCCTTATTTCAAAAATAGTGACACAGGAGGAGGCCAGCAGGGGAGCTACACTCGGTACATTTGAAATTGAAACCGCTTTGATATGGCTTTCTATCATATTCTCGCGTTCCAAGGTTTTTCTCCCTCCTATCAGCAAAGCCTCGCCAGAGGACAGGACGAAGCCTTCTCTGCAACTCTGATAGCCTCTGAATAAGCGTGAGAGGGTTTCACGCCACTGAAAAGTTGAAGAACAATTGCAAAAAAGGCAGAGCGATTATCTTCTAAATGTCATGTTTCCCTGAATGAGTCACAGCGGTGACTTTCTCCCTGTGATGGCTACTGATAAAGGCATGCAAAATCTCAGCCCCGGAGCACATTTGCATTCTAATAAGCCACCAACTTCCTGTTCTCAGTTTTTCTCTCTTTTTTTTCTCTCTTTTTTTTTTTCAAACTTTCTCAGACAGAAAACAAATTGCATTTCAGCCGAGACAGAGAGGTGATAATCTGAGCGCTCAGAACAAGTCGTTCACTCTGAGCAGCTGACGCTTTATTTCATACTTCACTAGTGGCTTACAGCTGTATAAACCCCCCTCCCCCTGCTCGACGCAACCATATTCCACATTGGTGTCTTGTCGTGCTAAATGGTGATCTGCGAGACGTTTGCCAAAAAAAGAGAAAAAGTCATTATTATGCATGGCTAAATAGCTGCATGATTTGGCATATTACGGTAGGCAGCCTCATTGTGCTAAATAAAGTGATGTGTCATCAGCAGGTAGCTCTAAGCTGAAAATAATAAAGTGCAGGTGGAAATAATAACAACCGCTGAGATCTGTAAAGCATAACAGGATGAGAAAATAAATGTGTGAATTTAAAGATGTTGTTCACTCATCTATTAGAATAAGGTTAAGTTAGATGGACAATCGTTAAAACTCCACAGTATCCTGCAATGTAAACAGTCTATAAGTCATGCACATAAAGGTACGCTACTATTGAGCGTTTGTTAAATGTGCTAAGAGAAAATTTTAATACACGTGCCTGGCAACTAAAAAAGTCGCCACCTGAATTTAACTAAGCAAATAGCTACAGGCCTCCTATTGGATAATTATGGCATGGGCAATTATTTTTCAGCTGCAACAAGAGAAGGGTCAAATCATTGGCATGCATCAAGCACAGAAAACATCTAAGGAGACTGAAGCAGAAACAACAAAAACTGGGTCTGTCCAACACAGGAAGCAAACATTATCTGTGAGGAAGAAATGTGGTTGGAAAAAAAATCCTGATCGGTAATGATTAACGATCGCTTAAATTTTTGGTTTCAATAGAAGAAAAACAGCAGCAGACCTCAGAGCTATGTTTAATAGTGAAAGTAAGAGCATGTCTACATGTATTATGTGAAGGGAACTCAATGGATTGGGACTGAACATTTGTGTAGCCTTAAGAAAACCACTAATCAGTGAAGCTAGGAAGCATAAAGTTTTGACTCTGGACCAAACTTCTTCCAGCAATGGAAGAAGGTCAGATTCTTCTACCATCAATACAAGATCCTGGTGAAAAATGAATGCAACACTGGATAGAAATAAACCTTGTGACATTCCAGAAGCTTCTTATCGAAACAATACCACAGCGTATGTTGCTGTAACCAAAGCCAAAGGTGGTCCAATGAAATATTACGGTGTGTGAGCCTTTTTTTTTTCTTTTTTTTTTATGGTGAGCTTTTTCATCCAAGCAGTGTTATAATTCCACTGAGTCAAATTTCCCTTTGGTTGTTTTGTTGGGACATGAACGGACATGGGTCTGCTGAGGATGTCCTGTGGTTTGTGGCAACAGAATTTTGTTAGCATGGGACTTTATATCCTATTGGTTGAGGTGAGGGGCCTCTGTGGATTAGGCTTGTTCAACTGCATCCCACAGATACTTGATCATCTTGGGATCTACTGATTTTAGATGCTAGGTCAACACCTTGTGCTGTTTTTCATGTTGTTATTGGTGGTTAGGTTATTGCTCATGGCTCCTCAGAGAGCGATGGCCCTAGGGGGATGGGAAACATTGACTACCCCACAGTTCCCCATTAACGTGGACTCCTCTGTTAAGGTCAGAGGTCAAATGTAACCATTTATTATTGTTACTGCTGCGTTAACTTTGGTGGTCACACACAATTCACATGGGTTTCTCCATCTATAACTATAGAATGGGTTCAATAAATCAGGGAGTCTATGTTTTGTCTGTGTGTGGTTTTACAAAATGGACACTGATTTTTTATTTTTATTTTTTTGACATTTCAAACTATAAAAATCCTGAAATGAAATACATCGCTGGAGCAAGCAGATAAAGCAAGATGTCTTTTAACGTCCTGACACGGAGCCAGATGGTCTGCAACTTCAAAACTTTGCTTCCATTTAAACGAGGAGACCGTTTTAACCTATTCGGGCTCCCATCTTCTTGTTTTTCTTGTAAGCACGTTCAACTGATTTGTTTTTCAGCCTCAAATATGGCTGACTGGGGCATTTTTGTCCATCTGCTCAGGGAGGCAGATTCTTAAAACCCCCACGGGACTGTGGACTGCATTGACAAATGATTGTTTCTTTCAGTTATTCAAGCATGTTATTGTTAATATAATAAACAGTAACATTTTCCAGTAATCCAGTAAATTGTCGACTAATAGCAGCTGTGATTCATTGCACCCAATGATGCCGCGCGTATAAACTGAAGTTCTCTCCCATTTTGGATTAAAAATTAAATAAATAAATAAACAGCCTGTCACGCAAATTAAAAAAGACAAACCGAGTGATGCTACATCACTGTCTAAGGACAACATATGAATATCTGTTCTGTCCACTGCAGCTGTTTCCTTTCTGCCAACACTGCTGCTGAATTGTTGCCCTGCTTGCATTTTCCTCTGCTCTCTCCACCAACGCCACAACCAACATCCACCTGCGGACTATGTGCTCCTAGGGCCTCGTGGGTAATTTGCATTGATCACTCCCGGCGCTCTCATTTGCTGCTCGCTGTACTTTACAAGGACTGATGAGTTGCAGAGCTTTTATGTCAAAGTTAACCACATGTCGGGCAGCTAATCTGTCACACGGAAGCTCTAAAAGGTGAGTCATCCGATGATTACATGGCCTCTACATGTTGTCAACGTCTCTTCTGGCAAACCGTGCACATGCCGGGGCTAACACGTTCTCGGCTTTGGTTTTGTGTCATTAACACGAAATACACTGAGAGTGCTGACACAAAACATGGGATCTCTCACGTTGCTGGATTCAAATTTAGCCCTTACACTAAAGAGAGAGCATCAAATAGAAGCAATAATGTTTTCTCTCCAATCTCTTGTACTGTTAGCGCAGTTAAAGCAATGTCATTAGCATTGGAAACAGCTGAGTAATTACTGCACAAAACCATTATTGATGACTCATCAGACTCGCTGTTTGCAAGGTGAGGGTGTATTTAAACACGGAGCGCGGCGTAAACATATTGACGATCTGCCGGTCAGTCGTCCCGTCTTTGACAGAGAGTGTGTATTACACATCTGATGCAGTGTGTAATTATGCGGCAGTTCATCGGGGGGAGTTTTCAAAAAATTGTATTTTCCCGTCATCTTATTAGCGAACAATGGTTTGTAATTGCAACAGCAGATTACCGCGCGATCACTCGAGCTGTCTCCTGAGCTGCTGTGAGGCAATTAATTATGAATTCCTGTTTGTTGTAGTGATTCCAGACAAAAATAGGAAGAGCGTGCTCATAAATATTTAATTATGCAACCAAGAAATTGTGGTGACAGTAATTAGTGATGGACAGCGAGGCACTGTATCAGTCTCCATGAGCCAGTGACTGCAGCACTCTTTGTTTAACATCTGGTGGTAACTTTACAGAGGCTGGGGGAGGGCATGAAAATTATTAATGAAATGGAAACTGAAAAACAGGATGTTTTTTTTGCTTCTAATAAAAGCACTTCATATTTAGTGTTTAATTTGTTACATAACCATCAAATAAACGATTTATATTATTATTGGAAGGAGTAAAAATGTGCTACTTATAGAGGCCTAATTATCATGTGTGTGAAATGTTTAGGGTTAGGGTTGTTTTAGCCCTGCACCATTTAGTGTGTTTAGATAAGAGTGAAGATGTTGCCTTGAAAAGAATTAAACGATGAGACAACCAGCTATGATCTTTGCCTAAACCCATTTGAGCATTTTCGAAATGCCTAAACCCAAAAAGACAACTCCTCCGACTCAACTTTGTTCTCCAGTAACACTGGACCCGTGAAGTGCAGAGCACATAATGAAAGAGTACTCCTCCGGACTTGCAAACAGACTTGGATGTGTGAAATCAGCAGGGGTTCTGCGTCTTAACAAGTTCACGAAACACATCTCTGTCTCCTGCAAGTGCTGCACCCAACTATCTCTCCTATATTCTCACTGTAAGGAAGCTCGACCTCCCAGAACAAAAGAAACACCACAACCTGCAGCGGATAAACACGGCGCTGTAACAAGAAACAGCCCAATTTAACCTGCATGAAATTAAATCAACCCGATATATTTATGTATATTATAAAAAGGTTAATTTGCTAATGTATTATTGCACCCATCTGGGCCACAGTTCACAAAATTATCCTTCTGATTGAAGTGCAGTGCTATCCTTAAGACTCGGATGTACTGAGCATGCCGGGCTACTGCTGACATTATGAGCGAAAACACAATTTTCCTGCAGGGTTCATTACCCATCACAGTATGAAACCCATACAATACTTCTTGCCATGGTTGGCAGATCCTTGTGGTTGAAAGAGATTCGGCTTAAAAGTGCAGAATTTCACCAGAAATAATACAGCTTCGTAACATTTATGTGTAATAAGCACAAACTCTGGGATGCAGCTTATGTGCTGCGAGTGTGGTTATGTTCAGAGTGGCATCCTCTACTGCGAACTAGACTCAGAATTGGGTATGCCACTTTCACCTTTTTGTTAGATTGTTTGGCATAGCTTTAAATTTAGGAAAATGTGTGTTCGAAACAAAAAAACTGCGCTAACAATTTCACAGTTTGAATTATTTTGACTCACGTGGAGGTAAAACCATCCAATAAAATGGTGTCATTATCACTCACGCTGTGACATAAATGTGCAGACAATGGTTTTACAGGTTTCATGGAAGAATAGAGCAACTGTTTCCTTCTTATTAACAGAAAGACCTTGTGCTTTATTCCCCGGAATGTGCCACATGTGTGGACCAAGTGTCCTTGAGCAAGACACTGAACCTCTGTGACTGCAAAGTATATATTATATTTGACAAAAAATAATGATGCAGTTAAGTTGTGTTTCGTCCAGTCAGAGCCTCCTCTCTTACGGAGTCGTATTGTATTGTATTCGTAAAAAACGAGCTATTTGTGCCATTCCTAATACCTTTTGTCTCCTGCAGTCGTGTGAATAAGTGCATGTATCATCAATCACAGTAGCCAGAAAATGGAGAGGAACTCGCTGCAGACCACGCAGGCTAACACATGGGCTGAAAAATGAGACATGAAACGTCAAAAAAAATCATTCTGGAATGGACCTTTATCGTAAAAAAAAAAAAATTTTGGTTGCTAATTTCACTGTGGTTACTGTACAGGGCTACATTTTTCCAACACTCATTATGTTTCATTTATGTCAGTGCTTGCATATTTAAGAGGCTGGCCCTTTGAGTGACAGGTGAGCGCTGCCGTTGCTAGCTGTCTAGGTCTAGGCTGATTGTAGAGCTAGCTGTGACCTTTAAAACCGCTCCTCAGGAATCCGTTGGGTCACGTCAGGGATGCCATTCAATTCCAGTCAATGATTTTAACCCAAGGCGTGACCTTTTTCAAAATAACCCACTAAGCTACTCTATTATAATGTCAACATTATAAGAAAAAGTAATGCTCTGACATGGACACAAACCCCAGTCCTATTTTATGCAGCAACAGCTGATATGCATACTGTATTTGGGGAGACATTAGCAATCAGCTAATTCTGTGGTTTAGGCAGTGGTGATCCTAGTTTCTGGGTTAGGGGGCCCATTCAAAGGAGTAATGTTGTTGCACTGTTGGGCCTTTGTAAATTGAACAGGGTTTATGTTTTTGGGGTTTTTTTGCCTACATAAATTGGATCCTAGTACACCTGCTGAGAACATTTTGGCATACCAACAGGAAACTACCAAAAGTAAATGGAAATGTGAAAACTGGGATTCCACTTATGCCAAGTAAGCATTACCCTTCTTTTTATTTTTAGAGACTGATTTCCTCAAATGTTTGGAGCCCAGCTGCAAATACCTGCTCCTATTTGAAACGACATTCGGGAGGTGGTGTTCCGGTTCGTCCCCGGAGTGCAGGATGGGGCTGAAGTCCGGATTCTCTCACAAAATATAGAAAAACGTTTCTTCACGGCCTTTGTCTCCAGAGACTTAGTCATGACTTGAACAGCAAAGTGTCTCGTCCAATGTGTTGGAAAGATCTTTGGTGATCTTTGTGGTACACAAAAGTAAGGGAATCATACACTTTTCACACTACAGCTAATATCGCGCTGCAAATTGAATCTGAGAATTTTAAAAGCTCTTGGTGCGTTGTTGATTGATACAGATTTTGTATCTGGGTCCTCTTTTCTTCCTCTGATTCTACTGGATCTTCTGCTTAAGGTAATTTGAATCAGATCCTGTTTGACTCTCCCACCAGAGGAGAAAGGAAAAAAGAAAAGCATGTGAGGTGATTGCAAAAACCTTTCAGCAAATTACTTTAATATTCAAACGACTAACTCAGCTCTCCTCTCGCAGCCTTTCGTGTACATTTGTACAGCCTTTGTACAGTCCCACATTTGACGTCCCCAGTGTTCTTCTTCGTGTCCCTTTGGCGCAGCTGTTAGACTTTACTAGAAGGCATGCCTCGGACGCTGTTAAGTACGCCAAGACGAATAGCCCCTTTCTCTGCCTTTCTTCCTGGCTTTTAATTCTTTGCCTAACGCTCTGGCGATATATCATAATGATCACCAGGGTCACTGCTGTTCTCGTTCTATTGTACATCCAGGTATCCACTCTCTCAGCTGTAGCGCTGATCATTAGCTCGTGTGAATGAGAGCATGTGCTGAATTCATTTAGTCGTAAAAGGGTCATTCCTTCGCTGCAGATAATCTCGCAGTATCCTGTTCCGCGCGCGGAATCACATGTTCACGAGACAAAGCTCAGCTCTCCGTTGCCTTTGCGTCGTCTCAAGGTTCTACCGGAGCATGCACAAAACAGGCAATAAATAAACACAAACAGGGTAAGACAAATAAAATCAATGAGCTACACATCAAGACAGACACAAGCTATTTTCGCTCAGATTGTTATTCTCTGCTGGTATTTACAAAACTTCCAAAGACCACAGCGGGTCTTGACTACGAGCCCAATTATGGTTAGCCTGTTAAACCCCTTTGCCATTGATTTCTTTTCAGGCTCCATGTGCTGGTCCCGGTGTGGGTGTGCTGAGTTGGAATCAGTTCCCCCGAAAGACTCTGAAATGGAAAGCCTTGCTTCAGCCTCCCTGCACCAAATTAGATTGCGTCCTTGTGTCAAGGGGAGTTGTTTGTTTTTGTCGAGTTTCTCTTTGTCGAAAGGTCAAATGAGGAGGCCGAGGATTGTCCCACGCAGCCTTTTGTCACACATTATTTATGGGTATTCCACAACAGATGGGCGCAGCAAAGGCCTCGGCCATACAGTTGATATAGGGATACGAGGCTGCTCTCTCTCTGCCAAGTGGCATTTGGGGACGGGTCAGAACGGGAGCAAGTCTTCCAGACTAACTGCAAGGAACTCATGAGAAAGTATATAGAGGATAAAAAAAAAAGAAGGAAAAGAGGTGAAGTTTTTTTGTGGTTTTAAGTGGAAAACAAAAAATTCAATATTGGCAAAAAGACAGTTTGGCACGAACAACAGATGCTGACTGGATGTTTACTTTCGCCCCTCTGCGGCTGAGAGGGAGGTGGAATAAATCAGCGTCAGGCTCGGAGCTAATGCGAGACACGTGATGGTCAGTGACAGCGTGAGTGATGACTGCATTATTGAGCTATAAACTGCAGTCTCAATTTGACAACAGCGATGGTATGCTTCCTGGACAGATTTTTGTCAGGCGTGAAAGGAAGCTATACGTCAAATGTAGCCCGCTACGTCTCCAGGACGTACAGTAGCAGTCAAAAGTTTGGACACACCTTCTCATCACGTTCAGTGAGAAGGTGTGTCCAAACTTTTGACTTTTAATGTGGCGAAAAGGAAAATATATGTATATAGATTTTTAATCATCATTCTGGAGATTTTGTTCTCAAGTGTTATGAAAAAACAATCAATCAGTAAAAAAGAAAAAAACAAAAAAACAATGACATGCCAGAAACAATTATGCTAATTATACTGACCAATAAAATCTGTTAAATTAATTTAATAGCGCAATTTGAACATTCAAATTTTGTTAAATTGCTTGCACATGATGCTTCTGCATGTGCGCGAACAAAGTTGATTGCAAATTGAATTGATTCCGAGCTGCAAATAATAATAATAATAATAAAAGAGTAATTGAGCATAATTTTGCATACATATTTAATCCACATCGGGGCAAATAAATCCATTTTCTGCAAATGCCCCCTTCCACCCCCCACCCCATAACAACGCATTTCATTTGTTGCGCTGCATGGTGATAATTGGCAAAACTGGCAAAATAAATGAAAACCAAAACACGGCGGCGAATGCGATTTCAGAAAAATATTATAAAAGAGCATAAAAGTGTTCATTGCGCCGTGAGTATAATTGTGCGCTCGTCGATATACTCAGCAGCCAGTCCCATTTGGACCTGAAAATTGACCATGCCAAATCGATTCCCAGATCCACAGGTAGCCGGCGGAGTGAAGCAGAAATTGGGGTTACACATACTCTCTTATTAAAATTAATAAGGAGTTTAGCAGATACATTTTAAATCAACCGAAGTCTGGGGAGGCATTTTTAGCTTAAGCCTGAGTGAGTTACAGCAAAGTCGACGGGATGTGATGACTGACGAAACAATTTCCCCGTCTTTCGTCGAGCCCTGATCCTGGAGATTCTGTGCAGCTGTGTGGACAAACACTTTCACGTGCCCCAGGTGGAGATGCGATGGCACGTGTCGCCTTGGCTCATGATGAATTACCGATTTGTGGATTTGTGTGTATTCGGTTGAAGGAAGTCACTCGAGCCAGATCTGGACTTAATTCAAGGCAAGTCGCGAGAGTGATTAATTGGTTGTTACTGTCGGGGGCTTGAGTGAGAGATAAAGCTGTGTGTCATTAAAAGCGCGATTAATGTGTTTGTGGTTCTGTTTTGGCAAGTTAATATTTCCTTGACCTGGTGCGTGATCGTCTTGGTTAGCCACTGAGACCTTGTCCCTAATCCTTAAAGTGAGTCACTTTCTTTGAAGCGGGGTAATATGAGGCACTCATCCATCAGTCAGTGTGTTACCCGCAGTAGATGGAAGTGGAGACGCGCCAACTTTGGAGGAGCAGAGTGTTGCCAGATCAGTTGTGATTGTTTCCCAATTACTTACTAATTAAACCAAAGTGAATTTAGTGCATGTACAGTAGTTTTTGGGCAACTTTTGGGCTGGAAACCGTGAGCTGTATCTAACCCTAACCCTAACCCTAACATTAGAAGCAGACACGAGTACCAGCATGGGAAATGACACAATAAACCTCTATGGACGGGGTTGAGAGTGAAATGTAGTTTAGCCACATGAGAGAAATCATTTTACGTCATCGAACACAAACATTGGCTGGTTAGCCTGTTACATTGGGTTGTTAAAAAGTGAGTTTAGATCTGAATGTACGTTAAATAATAAAACAGCAGCAGCTCAGCAATGTTTTACTTATTATTTACTGTAAAGTTGGTCTTTTTAACTGATTTGCATTTGGAGCACTGCAGGTAGCTTCATTTTTATATGTTTTATTGGTGTGTGATTAGCACTAATATGAGAACATGTCTCATAAAAAAATGTTGTGAGACATGGTGAATTAGTGTTTAAATCCTAAGTTAGTGTTTTGTGTCAAATCACAAGCCTTTTTTTTTACCTCAACCACCGCATAGTCTTCAGCTCATTCAAAGAGGCTTTAAATGCACCACTCTCCCTCGTACGGGTCTTCAGCTGAAACGTAAAATTAACAAGATTCGAGATCACTTTATTGATCCCCGCAGGGAAATTACCCTGAGTCCTGAGATAAGAAAGAACATATATGAACCAGAAGTAGACATAAGAATAAAAATAAAATAAAATAATCTAAAATAAAATGAGGATAAGAATGAGGTAGTAAGGAATTACAAAAAAAATGTACAGTCCTATTTACATGAGATTTACAAACATTTACATACAGACATTTTAGCTAAAGTGTCTCAGTGAATCCATTAAATCAAATCCCATTCAGTTTTTCACCTGGCTGTTGTGCATTCGTTTTTTTTTATTACACACAGAACAAATTAGTACTCCATCTCAGAGGTGCGTCTTGTTTCCATTTGGTAAACACTGAAAACTGTCGCAAAATCAGCTGGTTCGATCTCCACATGTCAAAGGTCTGAAGAAGTTCGAAAAATAAATGGTACATAAGGTGAGAGTAAAAAAAAAGTGACATTTTCACTGTCTGCCCGTGACATCGGATTTAAAGGCCAGCTGGTGGCCTCTCATCCTGGAAGAGCGGGTCGAGTGGAGCCGCGCAGGACGACACTGGCTTCTGAGCCTTAAACCATGAAAACCTCAGCAAACATCCAGCTGTATCTTTACGGCGACTCGATAATGGAGACAGGGATCATGAGGGTGCAGCGAGATTGAGAAGTAAAACATATTGGGTTGCATGTTAGGAGGGCGATAAATGACAAACCTCTTGCGTGGCAGACAACATGCGATAACGGCTTATAGTGGGAAATTTTTATATATATATATAAATAAGAGAAAACACAGCGAGAGAGAACCAGAGACTAAAGATAATTATTTTTGATAAGGTGGAAATGGGAAAGGGCTAAGTTGATAAGCGCAGTCTGGGTGACTGAACACTGTTGACACTGATATTCTCCTGTAGCTGCAAACACTTTCCTACCTCCCCGTGCAGGAATGTTGAACTCCCGTGGCTTTACAGCCGGGAACGGCCACCTATAGGTACGCAGTACTCACATACAATATCATTTGTGGAGAACCTTGTGTCATTTTGAAAGAGCCTTTTTTTATACCGATAGTGTGTGAAAGGCCATTCTGCGCGGCCAAAATTGACTATTAAGAAATGAGAAGATTAAAATGGCAGCACTGAAAACTGCAAGCGGTAAAGAGTATAAGGGTCGTGGTGAAAGCTTCTGAAATTACGCCGCTGTTTGCCTGGAATTATTCACATATGAAAAAGCTGGAAGGATAGTAAGACGATTGTTGAACACGGAGGCTGCACTATTTTTTCTTGATTGTAATTGTTGCACTTTAACGTTTAGAGAAATACTCACTTTGCTGCTGAGTGCGGGAAGACGGTGATGCAACCTATTTTAAGGATCTAGAGAGAAGAGCAATTTGCTTACATTAGCGCCTGAACCTACGCACTGTTTACATTACGTGTCTGTTTATAAAATCTCAATTTGTCATCCTTATAATTGTGTTAAGGTACCTTTTTTTTTGCATATGCACTGATTCTAGCTCCACACATGACACAAGCGGTACCAATTTACACAGCTATCGAGGGAATGTAAGAAAATTTTTAAAACTCACGGTCTGTTCGGTCAGAAACTTTAACATGTGACTCATGATTGCATCCTCAGATGATTTTCATTTACTGACAATCAAAAGTTTGGATTTTATTTTTTTAAATTTTTTTTTACACCGTCCTGATTAAACTAAAACCTGAAATCAACAATGACAACTTTCAAAAACCTTGAATGCAAGAGCTTAACATTGTTTGTTTTAGACTCAGACACCGAGGCCGGCCTTATTTGTCAGATTTGAAGCTAAGCTCCTCAAGCGGTGAAAAATGTGCACCCATACATTTGATAGAAGCCTAATGTTGTGACTACACATATTTTAAATAAAGGATAGTTCACCTTTTGTCTCTGCAGATACGGGGTAATTTATTCCTGCCTCTCCCTTTTCTTCTTCCCTGCGTGCCTGTCAAATATTTTCTGCACCGTGGGATAAAGTGGAAATTATTGAAAAGCAAGCGTTCAGGCATCCTTTTTCAGACTTTTCTGTCATGGCAGTTCTCCTGGGGGGGCGAGGAAAGAGCCCGAATGATGTAGAGAGATGCTGTAAGAAATGTCATTAACAAGTTAAATGTACGCGACTATAACGGCAGATTCTTGTTACCTGGAACAGGAAAGGGGTCAGATCACGTTGACATCGGCTGCATGTGCTTTTCAAGGTGGTCGATACGAAACAGAAATCAACCATAAATAAAAAGGTTGTAATGACGCAGCTGCACTTATTAAAAAAGCGAAAGATGGGAACTTGCACAAAAGTATCACGTACTGGAGTGCCGGAGCGAGTGAGTTCTCAGATTTCCCGCACTTCCTCATGTCAGCCCGCCGCGCCACCTCAGGACCCGGCGTGATGCGTTAAAGTCAACCGGCGGGCATCATCAATCATGATGCGGCTGTAATCAAAACGGCAGAATTATGAAAAATGGAGGCTGTCACGACGACGTGCCTCGGTGTGCGGGATGCCGCCGAGTGTCAGAGTGACGGACCACTTCCACTTTATCAAAGACATTCCTCTTTGGAGATTTTAGGACTCAATGCTGGATTAAATTACCGGTTAAAATGCAAATGTTTTTTTGTTTTTTTTTTGCACCGCATTCCCAATACCTGAATAAACTCTGCGTGAGTGACACGGAATTAGATCCAGAGAGGGTGGAGTGTAGTAAACAACTTTACCTCCAGCCTGGCCTTGTTGGGACCACAGCGATAAATCACCGACGCTCTTCTTTCCCCGTTTCCCTCTGCATCTGTAATCTGACTCTTGTCAGTCCGCTGAGCTAAGCACATTTGCGTGTTTAAAGCCCCCACTGAAATCACTGTGGCATTATCGCATAAATGCAGTGATTTGTTTTATTTTATTTTTATTTTATTTTTTCCTCAAACTTCTCCACGCTAAGGGGATGGGCAATTACTGCGAGCTTAAAAATATTCCCTTGATTAATTAGTTTAATCTGATATTGGCTCGCCACGTGAGACCACAAAGCAAGATTTATTAACGCGGTTCAAGACTCCTGTTTGAGTTCCCGTAGCGTGCAGGAGCACTTTATTATTTCCAATCCGTAAAAAGTGTATTAAGACGCGCTGCTCTTTGATCTGAACCACAGTGGGAACGTTAAGCGGTTGCAACACTGTGTTGTCTTTTATTATGCTGCTGCTAGCGCTACATGGGTTCACGCGAAGGAAAGCTTCTATGTTTTCCATAGATATTGTCTTTCTTTGCTCCAAGGGGAGCAAAAGCAAATCTTCACTTTCGCCCTCATGGGCTGATTTTACAAACTGAGCATATGCCGTCTGCAAATGGGTTCGTGTTCGATGCAAAAGTTCACAGAACAGCCCTCTTGCGTCGTAAGCAACCTTGTAGCTGGAAATTTTCAACAGAGTCGACGAACTTTGTTTTCTCAAAAAATGAAAAATGAATGGTAAGTATATCATACGATGAGGGTTTTTTATTGTAGTTTTACAATATGGACTGATATCAGCCCTGGTTCCATCTGAAGGCAGTAACATTTCACACATGTGGTTGAGACTTGCCATCAACAATCATCTTTCAAGACAGGAAATGATTTAAACGTGCATCATTCCATCAAATGATAGTGTTTCAGACGCCGCGCGCCGAACTTCTACATCACGAGCCGGCAGGATTTAAAACATGAAAGACTTTGGAGTCAGGACAAACTTTTTAAAGTTATAAACCCCACAGCTCCCCGGGAAGGTCTGCGCAGGATGTTTTTGTTTTTCTTCTGGCCTTTACAAAAGCCCCGCACACCCACACAGGAGTTTTCAGTTGAGCTGATTAGATCCCTGTCCAGGAACTGAACTTTAGTGGAGCTGCGCTAGGTATCATCAACAAGACAATAATTAAATAGTCATGAACTAGAAATGAGGCTTATATAAAACTAATTTGCACATAAAAGAAAACGTCTTTCAGGGAAAATAAAATAGAGACTGGATCACTTTTCCTATTGCCATGAAACAAACAATTCCTTGAATATATAAATGATATGGTAGTATATATATATATATATATATATATATATATATATATATATATATATACACATAGATCCAAATTATTTGTAGTGGTGTGTCTAAACCCCAGTCTAACCAAAACCACAATCTTTCCGCAACCATAACACAGGTGTTTTTGGGAAACGCTTCATTGAAAGCGCAGATACTTAAAAGCGTGTTAGAATGTTAGAAATAGGTCTGTGCTTGACGCCTTGACAGCTTGTAGGTTTTGACGGGGAAGCTTTTCCATATGCATTCTTGAAAGCGTGGCCATGGGGATTCTCCCTCAGGCTGAGATTCGCGAGGTTTCTCGCGGATGGCGCCCGGTGTGCACTGAGCAAAGCCTGCCCTTTTACATGCACCAAGATTAAGTGTGTGACGGTGGCTGTCTAATTCTCGTGAATGCTGCCATTGCAGTTGGCAGTTTGCAGTGTTGGTAGTGTACACAAATACACATAGAATTAACTGAACTACATGAGTCAGCTTCAAATGAGGAAGGTAATAAACCTTCCAGCAAGTTACTGCAAAAGTTCACAACTACTGAACAAAATACAATTATTCCATCCTAGCAGTGTTCTCGCATTATTCCTGCGCTGTTATGCCCACTGCTTCCATCTTGATATCTCGTTTAAATTGAGGCATTAGCTTCTGTTGCAGTGTTATGGAGTTATTTGTTCAGTAGAAAAGCTAGAAAAAAAACTGTGAAAAGTGGCCACGTTTAGCCTCCAATATTTCTTAAATGTGAGCGAAATCATTCTGATGAATATACAGCGATCAGCCCCAACAGGAGACAGGAAAGGAAATAACATCGGCCATCTTCTGCCAATTTGATGTTCTTCTGGGAGACGTTTGGACCTCGCATTTGTGTGGACGTCATTTAGACATGTAATGTAACACCTACCTAAACCAGACCAGGCAGCCCCACCTCCATAGCAATGGCACTCTGTGATGGCAGCGGGATGCAGCCTGACACAGGCACAAAACTGGTTTAGAAACAGCTAAATAAAACGTGAAAATCAGCACAAGGTGTTGACCTGATCCCAAACTGATCAAGTATCTGCCTCCCCTCAACCCACAGTACTCAAAATTGAGAGAGAAGGTGGTCATAATGTTATACCTGATCGATTCCAAATAGCCATTTACGTGGACGCAATAAAAACTAGTTGACAAGGTGTTTACATGCACCAGTTAGAATACATCTTTGGTGCAAAGTGATTGTGCCTAATGTGATAGCTGCTTCCATGTTTCTCATCCTGCTGGAAACTTAAATAATAAATTGCTTGCAACTGGAGAGAAACATTCTGATCATGCCTCTACATTGTAGTTTATTTATTTATTTTTTTGATTAGCTTAGACATCTCAATCTGATTAAAAATTTGTTCCAGTTGGTGGTAAGATAAGTGTTAATATTGGATTAATATGGATTCATGGTTTGGTATGACTTGTATTGTGCATTTTAGCAAGAAAATTTTAAATATCTTAAATAAAAAAATTTATATATATATATATTTTTTAAATGAACTTTAGTGGAAGACTCATGTGGCTGTTTCTCCCTCTCACGTTCTTACACTCTTACTCTTACTATGCATTAAATAAAGCCAGTAAAGCTTGCTTGGATGGATTTATTTTCACTTGCATAATGTCTCTGAGGAAACAAATAATAAATCAGGAAAATGTCCTTCAATCTCGGCCCCTACACACCTACACAGACCTGAGAAGATCTCTAATTAGCCTGTAAGTTAAAAAAAGGCAAAAAAAGGCAAAAAATAGCAGTGCGGGTTGATGATTTCATGATTCACAACTGGGAGCCGGCCGGTGCAGCTACTTTGAGGTGAAACAGTTGGAGGGTAGTGCATTTTTTTTTTAAGCACGTTTTTTATTTTTTTTCCATTTCCACCCCCCAACAGGTTTCTATTTAAACCACCACTTTAAACCACGAGCCACAGTCAGCCTGGAAATCTTCGCAGGATCTCTCCTCTTGTGAATATTTCAGCAGGCATCTCTATACCAGGCGCTGAAAAAAAAAACTCTGACGCTGATCCAATCTCCGGGCCAATTACCACAGTTCTACATGCTCTCAAAATATACACGAGGCACAAAAGAGAGGACATTATGTTAGAGAGATGTGTGGTGGGGGTTTTTTATGCTCAAGCCGGAGCTCGGTGCCTTTACTCTCCCAAAAACTTCTCAGGAAATGTCATGAGGCATTACGAGTTAAATGATGATTCATTCCGTTGACCCACAGTGAAAAATATAAATATATATGTATATATATATTTTTTTTTATTATTTTCCTCTATCTTTTATGTCATCACCAGGACCAGAGCCTTATTTGCGGGTTTGCATTTTCTCCACATACTCCAAAGATCTGCTTGTGAGGTTAATTGAATTGCTCTTTAAATATTCAAAACATACATACATGGGAAATAATATATGCAAAGTTCCCATTTTTGTTCCCCTAGTGTTGTCTGGACTCACATTGGTCTGGACTGGATAAGGATTATGAAAGATCCTAGAAGCTTTTGCAAACGTGAGGAGGACAGAGTCTGCATTTTTTTTTTTGTTGTTATTTTATTATTATTTGGGTCTGAATCTGAGCGTTAGTGAGCGGGGCTTCAAAGGCTTCTGTACCCCCCACCCCCCAACCCCTTTTCTTCATAGCTATTTCACACAGTAAAACATGGTTTGCCGAAATCAGTGCAGATTAAAGTGACTTTCACAGAGTCAACTTCAAAGTGAGCACAGGCGTAAAAAATAGCACTGTAATAATGGGAATACGCTTATAAGCCGGTATTAGTTTACAACGTGTACAGCAGAAAGTATATTTAGGACTGATTAAATTCCTCGCACCGTTTTGGTATAAACGCCCTGAGACTTATTTTGTCCCGTGGTGCAAATCTGAAAGATGGCATCAGCACTCCCGCTGAGTACTGAGGAGCCGAGGAGAAGACCGAGTCTGGTTTGAGTCAATACAACCTGTTTTCTGTTGGATAAATACATCATCTTTAGTGCACAGCGTTTGACTGTTATCAGCCAATTTCTTCTATTCTTCTCGAGCGTTCACTTGAAAGATTTATTTTGAGATAATGAGTTTTGAAGGAATTATTTCCTGAGTGAGTAATTCTAATTATCCAGTGGGTGTCAAATGTGGAACGAAATGTGCACTGGTGACGTGCGAATCGATACTGAAATATCGATACTTTCGATAAGAGATCTTTATGGTCTAAAATAGATTCTCAAATCAAAATACTGATACTTTTGATACTTTGAGGTAATGTATGTCATTAACAGGAACACGGTGTAAAGTAACTAAACCACTGAGTTGTGGCAACACAACAAACCTTGTGAAACACCTCAGGTTAAAGCACAACACAGAATATCAGGCATTTATGATGAGGAGGACAGAAGAGGAGAACACAGGGTCAGAATTAAGATGCAAGTTTTAATTTTTATAGTAATTCTTAATAACTAAGCCTGGGGTCTTCAAAGTTTTTCTGGCCAAGGGCTCCCAAACTGATGGAGAGATTAAGTAGGGACCCCCTACCTGTTCTATATTAAACACTGGTGCTATTTATAAGTATACATTATTGTTATCATGTTACATTCAACATTAAGCTATTCAAATAATATTTATTTTTATTTCCAACATGTGCAGCAATTGTCTGGCCATGCAACTGCCATAAATAACTGGCTCAGGGCCAATTACAGGGAACCTGAGTCAGCATGTAATATGTAGCTTCGTGATTGGCTTAGCAGCGATGGGGGCGTGGCCTACTGTCTAGCTAGTGTAGCACTCTGGATAAAACTATGCACTGTTGAGACAGCTCCTGTATCGCTGAACGGGTGAAGTGCTGTCTTCTGCCTCCATTTATCCCTTTACTAAAATGTGTTGGATTCATGTTGATGTGTATTTAAAGAAATTTAAAATTGTGGGGGAAAAATAAAAAAATATATATAAAAAAAATGTCTAATCAACCAAAGATTTTGCGACCCCCCTGCAGCACCTCCACAGACGTCAATATACTTCAAAGCTTAAAATAAATAAACTACTCTGATATTTTTTATTCATTATGAAGCTATGATTTGAAATATTACTACTACTACTACTACTTTTTTTTTTTTTTCTATTCACCAGACACGCTAGATGCATTTGCACAAAGTATCGGTATCAACCTGAATTTTACTCAGTATAGGATCAAAAAGGAAATCGGTGGCATGGAACATCACTAGTGTGCACACTGTTAGAGAACAACATTTGATTCAAGATCACAATAAACAGACAATAGAACCGCAACACTGACAAAACCTAATCAAGGCTTTCGTGGTCATTAAGAAGGATTATATTTCTTAAGTGGTTTTTTGTCAGTTTGTTTGTTTTTTCAAGTCAGCAGAAATGAAATCACACCAGAGTAAGTGAAAGGAAATGTGAGGTGCCCAAACATGGGCCAGACATCTGCACAAACAGAGCAAATGTTCCATAGATTTTTTTTATTATTATTATTTTATTTTAACACGTCATATTTGGAGAAAAAAAGAGACTCTGTAAACATGATCAAAATCAAGTCAGAACATGCAGACAGAATATGCATTTTACATGAGCACGGTATTGTCAGCTCGAGTTATATCATGTTGATCCCTTACAGACTGAGCTTTCTTCTCTTTAATTCTTTAAAATGTTGTGTGGAAAACATCGGCTGAAGCACTGCAAGACAAGCCAATACCCAAGAGAAGTCAAAACACAAAGCGCTGCTTCTCAGAGAACCACTCGAGAACAAAGGAAAGTTCAGTCCACGCTCGGGCCATATTATCTCTAGACTTTGTCAGACGCAAAAATGTGTGGGACGGGTCTAATAGTGAGAACAATGTAACCAGCAACATTAAAAAGGATGCAATTTATGCCGCATCCGATGTTCTTTGTTGCAGGAACAGGTCTTGTTCCTGCAACTTGTTCCTAACAGTGTTAGAACAGGAGTTGGAACTTAGCTAAAAGAGTAAAAACAACACATGTGGTGTGGCCATTTTGACCAGAATGAACTCTGCCAGTCAAGAAATTCTCCATCAAAGTGGAGAAAGAGCTGCCTGTGTGTAGGTTATTAGCAGAGTTATTTTATTGACCTGGCAGCAGTACACATAATGTGAGGAGAAAGCCCCAGGTTTAAAAATACCAAAGTGATCCTTCAACTTTCTCTATCCTCCAGCCAAAGCTGTAGACTCAAGACTTGAGTTAGTGTTATGAAAACATATGAAAGGAAAAACTGTGGGGCAAAAAAAGAGAGAAGAAAAAAAAACCTTTGCACAGAATCGCATTTCGAAAACACACTGATAAGACACAACATTATGAGCGCTGACAGGTGGAGTGAATAACATAGACCATCTTGTGACAATGCGGTATTCTGCTGGGAAATCTTTGGACCTGACATTTGTGTGGATGTTTCTTAGATCAGACCCAGGAACCCCCCTCCAGATCATAGCAATGACACTCCTTGATGGCAGCAGCCGTCCCCAGCAGGATGCAGCCCGACACACATGCGCACACACAAAAGTGGTTTAGGAACAAAACCTGAAAAACAGCACAAGGAGTTGACGTGTCCTCTGAATTCGCTAGATCCTAAATCTGTGGGAGGCGCTGGAACAAGCCTGATCCTCAGAGGAACCTCCCCTCAACCCACAGGACCCAAAGTTTCCAGACACCACAGGACACCCTCAGAAGACCCATGTCCATTCTCTGATGAGCCACAACTGTTTTGGAGACACAAGGGAGACCTGCACAATATTAAGCAATATTAACGTTATGCCTGATCTGATTTATCCAAGACTAATTCTAAAGGAATCTTTTTTTTTTTTTTTTTTTTTTTTTTATTCTACCATATGTTCCCGATTTTCTATCAACCCCCCTGCAATCCATTCACTAACACCTTTACTGGTAAAACCCTGATGCGACTTATTTATCTCTAATACCTTATGTCATCTTGAGTTTAATCTGTTGTTTCCCTGCATCTACCCGGTGTCACACTGAATCTCAGTCAGTCTGCCCTGTCTGCTCACGACGTCGATTAACTGATTAACATTAATTGGGAAGTTTCAGCGGACGAGAGGCAGCTGGGCCTCGCCTTGATCAAAGGGGGAGAGTTGATGTGGCTCGTCGGTCGTCACGAGGAGAACCCGTGCGAGAAACCCCGCGGCCGGCCTCGTCCTGGTCGGAGAGGCTGGAAGAGACGCCAGGGGGAAATGGCAGCGTCGCAGGGCACCAGCTGGTCACACATGCAATAAAGGGTGTGAATTCACCTGGACACTTAGCGCAAGCGTTTCATCAGCCAAGGCTGGCACGCTCTGGTGTCCCTCTCATTAGAGAGCAGCAGCTCTGCCGTTCTGGCAAGAGCGGACCGAGTGCAGAGAGACCCAAGGAAATAAAAGTGTTCAGACATCCTGCATGTGCGAGATACCATTTTGCCCACATATCTGAAGCCCACATATCTGACGTATACATCCACATTTATAGTGGAATTTGTTTAACTATGCTCCATGTCCTTCAGGTCTTATAAACACTGCAGCATTTTGAAGAAGAACATTTCAAACATTTTACTGGGATATATGCTCTCCTTTTTGTGTATCCCCATCTGTTCTAATATTTTTTTTATGTTTCTGGATTTGAAAACATATTTGAACATCAGGATCTTTGTTGTCCTCTTCGACCCAGCACAAACACGCTACTTGTAATAATTAAAGTACTCCCCCAGCTCCCCTCCCTGACCTCCTAGTTAATAGAAGGTCCTTTGGTTTCCCCATCTGAATCACAAATACAAATTACTGCTACTTGGAAGACTGGTTTCCACACAGAACATATGTGCCAGCTGGACATTGAGAGGTTGTGCACTGTAGTCCCAAAATCCTAATATGCTCGGTAAGAATGTCTGCTAAAGTGCAGATAGAGGTCAATGGCTATGTTAAGATGGGCACAATTATTCCCCTAATAATCTGAATAATAGCCCCTTCCATCTGAACAGGCCGGTCTGACATGAAGAAGTTTTGATGGCCTTTTTCTGTATAAAAATAAATTTATAAAATGATCTCCTGCTATAGTCCCAGCAGACCCTTACTCTGTATCGGGTTTCAGAGGCAGTTAATCAGATTCATTAGCCACCCATGTAAACAGTTAGGTCACAATCTCTCTTAATCAATCTGATTTTAGTTGGGATGAAGAATGTGAAATGTGTGAAGCCAATTTCAATCCAAAATATTAAAATAACCAAAGATTCCCATTAAATTGTAATGAGAAATACATGATTGAAGTGAGACAAAGCTCATCAGCCTTATCAAGAGTCTCCAGTCAGTCAGTAATTCAGTTAATTTAGAATTGAAAAGTTAGAGCTGAATAAAGGTTCCACATCTAAAGATCGCGTTAGTGGCGAAAAATGAAATATTTACATGCAATTATTCTTTCCACTGGCTGCACAAAGCATGACAATTAATTTACTATCAACACACAAGTTTTGGGGGGGAATCATTTTCTTTTGCCGACAGTTCCATAACAGAAAGTACGCGTGGATATGTGGATCCTTTGGTCATTAAACAAGATTCGGAGCAAAGCAGAAATCTAATTTACTGGTCTTGGGCTCTTGCAAACTTCCACACAGACAGCCAAAAGGCATCAGGAGTAAGTTTAGAGATTCACTTTGCCGTTTTGGGATTTTTTTTCCCCCTTTTCTGACAAGAGTGTGATTCTTTTTGTGTGCCCGCATACATTGGGCTTCAACATCCATTTCCATTGGCGCTACATGTGTGGCACAGGGGAACACCAGCTGTGCTCCCCAATCTGCTGTCGAGATAGAACCAAACATTTAGACCCCCATAACACCAAAAGGAAAACAACAGCAGGTTACGAGATTACAGTTTGTGTGTCTGCCTGCCTGAAGGTGTGGGTGTGTGTGTGTCTGTTTCTTTCATTCGCCATATTATGAGCTTGGACACATTTGCCGGGGGCATGCTCTATAGTATGCTGTTCACATTCCATCTGTAGCCGTCGGTAGCATGTAGCTGCAACACACTTTGATCAGAGGTATTTTAATGAAGATCGTGCGAGCAGGCTGGAGGCGCCGCGCTGTGCACATGTTTGTTCTGCATGCCACAGCCCCCCCCCTCCCCCCCTGAAATGTTACCTAAACCTGTCTTGATATCGCTTCACAACAAATTAACCCAAATTCCACATTTGCACACACTGAACCGAAATGATAATAACTCCTGACAAATGCGCGGCTCGTGGTGGTGAGGAAACTAAATGTTACAGCAGCAATTCTGAGGAATAACAATCATGCTCGAGCTGTCAGCGCTCAGCCTTTCAACTCAGAACCGGAGACAACAACAACAGCGGCAGGAAAACAAAAAGCTCTCAGTCTCGCCACCGGCCATGAGAGATGTGTAAGGTGTTACTAAATCATGAATAATTCAGGTTAAAAATAATAATAATAATAATAAAAAAATTTGTGGACGCATACTGTATTTACTTTGCGCGTAACAGTTCTGCCTTTGTTATGCAAACGCAGTCATATTTCGTCTGATTGCATTTAAATCAACATGGCATGTAAATGTCTTCAAAGAGACTCTGGGAAATATTTCAAAGGCTTTGAACTTTGACAGTTGACACGGAAGAATAACAGAAGGAAATGCATATCATTTATGACTATGTATGAGACACAGAGGCTTGCAAGAACACAAATTAGAATACTGCGAGGAGTTTATAAGAAACGGCAAGGTTCACTAGCGTTGCTGTCATCATGGTGATGATGTCATTACTGTGGAGTGATTCTCTTTTTTCTTTTTTCTTTTTTTTTGCATTCTAATATATCAATGTAGCTGCCACAGCAAAGTGACTTTATCGCTGTCCCAAACTTACACATATGTGGAAATTCAATTTATGATAAGTTACAATATTATAAAGTATAAAGAGTAGACGGTATTCTCCATCGTGTGAGCATATCTGGTGTTTGTCATGCTCCAATACGTCCGCGGAGCCTGCGTGTTCGTCGACAGCCTTATCTCCCGTGCTTGTGTGCTCTGATTAAACAGATCATGCATTTTACATGTCCCACTTCACTATCTCTACGTGGCTGCGGCCGAGCGAGTTACGAGGCATTCTCCATGCAGCCCGAATATCAAAAGTCAAACATGCACGTGCATCTATTTGATACATTATGAAGGGCACACCAGATGGGATTTTTGAGAGCTCTCTCAAAGCAGATTTGATAAAAAAAAAAAAAAAAAGTCTGGAGCATGTCAGCATTCAGAGAGCTTTGTCCATCTTGGCTTTAGATGATGGAACAGTGTAGATGAATATCAAACCTGACTAATCTCTTCCCCACTAAAAGCATCCAGCTTCCATTATCATTCTGTGGAAGATTATGCCAACCCAAATACAATACTCAATGGATGTGTATTTGTGTGTGTGGGCAATGGCTTTTTTTCCCCCCCAATACTTAATCAGTGCAAACAATAAAACTGAAACTCTGCATGCAGACACACAGGTTTCCTCTTTATATACACACAAACATCATAATGAAATATCTGGCATTGTAACATATTGTATAATAAACACAGATTTGTAGTACAATGCTGCTCATTGTTCATAGTTGTTTTGCAGGTGTTTCATATGAACGCGAACAGTTTCAATGCATCTTGTAACACAATATCCAAGTATATGCACAGGGGATTTTGTTAATAAATGCTGAATGTATTAAGATGTCTCTTAGCAGTGAGAAAGGGTTTTGGAATTAATTTAGCCTCCTTCCTTCAAACCTTAAAAAAGCAGAAATGTGGTTATTATAATTTGTGCGGCTGTATTCCTTAGTTTGAAGCCTGAAAAAGAAAGGGAAACAATGTCCTTTACATAATGAGTGAACAGAAAAGGCCTCAGGACAGTACCTTGTGGGACTCCTTTTGCAATTTGCACAAAATCAGAAGCCAGTTTTCAGGGGTTGACTTGGCATCAAAATAAAAATAAAAAAATATATATATCTTTAACCATAATCTCAGGCCTCATGTCTATTACTGGAGGGAGCTACATTCAGTTCATATTTACAATATATTCAGTTGTTGGGTTTCCTATTTCCAAATCTAAATATGTGCATGTTCATGTTGTTTTCCATGCATCCATCTCAGATTGGGTCCAGAGATGTTGTGTAAGCTATCAAAAAGCAGTTTCAAACTAATGGTTCGTCTCAGGCACTTAAAACACTGGATATTTTTAGATGATAATTTGACAATTATACTCACTTATATTTGACATCATGCCAGTGCCTTTGTGATGCTAATTTCCTATAAATGCTAAAACTGACAAGGTGTTAAAATTCCACCATCCCGAACATGTAGTCAGACATAATGAGCAATGTCTAACAGCCATGTAAACACACTCACTGCCAGAGCATTGTTGTTGTTTTGAGGAGTTCTGCTTCATGAACCTCATAGATGGAACATGGAACAGTGTGTGACAGCTTCTCTGAGCAGGGAACATTATTTCTCTGTCAATAGAAACAGCGCTGAAGGGGTCACAGTCTTAATAGAATGCAGAGCACAGCAGGAAGAAATGGACTTGGATATAATTAGCAGCAGTGTTGTCATCAATATACAGAATAATCAAACGCTGTCTGAGGCAAAAGAAATAAGTGTTATTTGTTAACGCAAAGAGAAAATGGTGTCGTTTGTACTATTCACAGTTGAATCACAGAAACACTTTTACATTGTAAAAGTTCTCTGGACTGATTATTATACACCAATTTATTAGTTAAAAATTGATATCGCACAAATTACTGACTTCTGCAGTGAACCATGTTTTCTTTTTAAGAATATAAATATAGAGAAAAAAAAATTCAATACTGTGAGTAGAAACTCCTGCTATAGCTGAAATGAATACAATCAATTAATTAGCTCAATGCTCACTGCAGTGGTTTAAAAATCAACATGTTATATCCGACCATTTTTCATGACCAATTAACAGTAGTAGTCAACAGTAGGGTCTATAGGATCTTCAGCACAGTGAACACATCTATCGGGTTAATTGCACTGACCCTTTGTTTTCCCTCCTGTTGTCATTTCCTTCCTCTAACCACGAGTGCCATGTGTGATCAGTCACAGTGGTGATGGAGCTATGGGTTATGTGTGCTAAATCACCACTGAAGCCTTCATAAGGGCAATGTGGTCATTGTTAAACAAATGGTTCATTATTTTCAGATCAGCCTATCAGCTGCCAACACTCATGTAGTTAACAAATGGAGGATGTATGAAGTAAATAAACCTCATGTGGCATGTTAACTGCTTAGCATTGCTGAATTTTTGAAGAGTGTGATGTGTGAAAGTGCAATGTCAACAAGAATACTATTGGTCTTTCCGCTATGAAGTAAATTAACTTGCATTGTGTTCCAGAAATGAACTGAGTTTTACCTCTGCTCAAGTAATTTTTACATAATTCAACCTTTGTTCTGAGGTGCATAATATGAGGTGGAGGCCTCATTTAAAATGCACCTGGGTAAAGGTACCAACAAATAAAACACGTAGACTTACAAGTGAGAACATCTCGATGCAAAATAGCATAATAAATATCTTAAATATAATACAAATAATTGAAGTAGTAGTTCATAGTAATACTGATTAAGAAAATTACTAATGTGATTTTATTTTATGTACATTGTGGACTATTTTAAGCAACTTAAAATAGTGCAACTTGGTAAAGCACTTCTGCAGGGTACTGTGGATGATGGGGATGATGTTGTATCATTGGCGTAAAGATGATTACACTCAATTCCACAAGAAACAATGTCCTTTAGGAAAAAGTGAACAGAACTGGTCCCAGGATAGAACCTCGTGGATTTACTTTTTTAATTTGTGTAACTTATGAGTTAAACGTCATAGCTTAAAATAGTCACACACTGCTGTCTGTACAGGAATCTCTGAAATACCACTTTGACCGTTGTTAAGCTTCACTTTCACACATTTCAATAATAATAATAAAGATTAATTATATTTAGAGTCACCTCCTGAAATTTTACAATTTACATTGTTTTGTTAACATGGACAGTTTTTTACAATAATTGCATGACTAACTTCCCAAGAAAGGAGAAAAGTTACTTGTGTCCTAATTTGCTCTTCTGATGTGTATATAGTTTGTGTGTGGTTTGCATCATGGAAAACTGTAAATAATCGAATAAGTGCTTTTTTGTGTGGGAGTGTCTGCACTGCATGCATTCATTGTCTAGGTGAAATACTCAAACCAGAGTCGAGGACAAACCAGCATGGGGGAAAACTATTAATTAGTGACTATTATCATTTTATTAATTTACATATGGCTTGTAAATTGAAGAGGACATTTGGGGCCTCACACTCATTGTCATTCAAAAAGTGATTTCAATAAAAATGCCCGTCCAGACTGAGGCATATTGTGCCCACCTGTCAATTGCACCTTTCGAAAACCTGCTGGACCATCATGCAGCTGTGGAATGGGAGGGCATATTAAAAAGGTCATATTATTTGAAATTCAAGGCACTTTGAGCAAAATGAGAATCCATTTATTCTCACACCGCCTGATTCCTGACAGTCAAAGTGAGGAGGGGAAAAAAAAAGTCATGTTCATAATCACGTATAATTTTGCAGGTAGAAGAATTGGTTTTTGACAGAAATATCATAGCATGAAATGTAGTCCTACATATCAGGATGGATAACAAAATGAGGAGTGCTTTGTAAGCATTTTGGTCCCTACTGATGAGTGGTGGTTTAAAACTAAGTGGTTACCCAGCACTGTAGATGTGTCATCACAGAGAACAAACATCATTAAACTTATTATTCATTGCAGTAGCTTTGCAGAGGCCCCTCTTGGCACATTAACAACCGTCTACTGAGAGACGCATCACTCTTCAGTGACTCTAAAGAGGAGAATGAAAAGCATTTCCATTGACTTGCCCTCCTCCCCCAAGCCCATTAATGATAATCATTATTTTCCCTTTGTTCATTATGATCCTCACTCCTCCATTAACAAGGACTCTAATATCCTCTTTCAGTGTGTGGAGATGTAAGTTTTGTCTAACCTTAGAGTGCCTCTTTCACCATGATACTTCAAGACTCGCAGCGGGAGGCTGACATGATAAGTGACAAATGAACACTCGGTTTGGATATCGCCCCAATCTCTGTCGTCATTATCTCCTTTCACAACGTCTCGAAACCACTTTCTCTCTCGCTTTGGATCCGAGTCAATCACATGGTTCAAAAACGCCGGGAGGGAGATGCGGTTCTAGTACTATAATACAGCGAGCCCAGTTATCATTTCTCCCTCCCTCTCCCTGTGCTTCTTTCTCTTCTAATGAAAGTAGATCATTTAGATGAGCAGACGTTTACACCTCAGCGGGGCTATGTTTCGCTCAGGTTGTCTTTAATTTTTTTTGAGGGAGGATATTGATCTAGTTTTGTAATCTCCATTTTCTAAATCTTTTATTTAACAAATTTGAGAATTGAAAGATATGCCATGCATTCTTTTTGCCATTTATAATCTTTTCAAGTAGATAAAGAGTGTAGTGAATAGGACACCAAACTGAAAACTCATTCATGTACTTTACATCAGATTTTGCCAATAATGCTCCTTTCAGGGGCTTTTTAATATGGTGTTGGACCCCAATGGGGCACTACTGAAAGATTTGATCAATAATATGCATATGCGATAATTATCAAATTATAGCTATTTTGCCTCTTTCCGAATTCATCAATACAACCATACACCTTGGACCCGGAATCTGACCCAAACTACGACAATACACAACCTGAACCTCGGTTGCAGCAACAGCTTTTGCAGGATAAGAAGTGTTTGCACCCACTTTCTGTTTCCATTTTGACGACAACACCATACTAATCGAATTGCATTTCCTTGGCTTGGTAAATTCCACCTTTACAATGGGTTGATATATTAACACTCGCATTAGCAAGATTCTTAGTCAATAAATGTTTTCTAAAACACTATTTTCAGCCAATCCTCCCAGTGAATAATTCCAAAACATCCACATACATCACACCTTAAATGCTGCACCAATGTTTTAACAAGTGGTTGCCCATGTTTTTGAGGAATCACTGACAATCAGCCAGCTCTTGTGTTTTATCTCCCCGCCACACACCCACACACCGAGTCCCCTGCCAGTCTGTGATAGTACACCGAGTGGAATACGATGATTTTGGCTAACCTTTAAAAGCTACACAAGGTGTTAGGTAAGGAATGCGAAGGGATTCGTGTTAATCCAATGAGCTGTGGTTAGAAAAACGAAATGAAACATTGAAAGCGGATAGAGTATTTCTGAGCAATTCCTGAAAATGTTGCTGCACTTATTGATTTAGTCTAGTGTATCTATCGCAGTAAAGGAATACATGTTGCCTGATGCTAAGTGTTTGTCAGTCAAACACAGCATTGCAAAAGGCCCTGAATCTGGAGGATGCCAATCTCTTCTTAACACATCAGTGCCTTCTAGTTGACCATGAAACCCAATCTGGACTCTGATGAAGCGCCTGTCAATGCAAAGACGTGCCTTTGCCTCTTTATAAATCACTCCCCCCTCACTGCTGTGGAGTGAACCTGGAGCTTTTTACCTCTACGTGAACCTCCTGGCAAAAGGCAATTTGTCAATGGCTCATCTGCATTCAAGCCATTCAAGTGTGATGTGGTAGAGACTGACAACTCCATCAGCTTATTCACGAGCAATCTGCAGAGTCTCTTGTATGCGTTCGATGGGAAGGCAGGTCCTCTTGTTTTCATGCAACAGCAAGGATGCTGGGAGGGAAATGGCAGTTTGACTAGACTGACCAACTTAACAGTACATTGTTGTTTCTCAGGTTCCACGGTGCAGAAGCCGTGCTGGGAATATTCATCCCTCCGCTGCTCTGTAATTGACCCACGCCACCTACTGCTAATGCTCGATGTGACACCTGCCCACCCTGTTTCTCACTGGCAACATCAGCTAACAGCCTCCATTATTTATCACTTCCTCTCAGCATGCACTCGAAACAAGTGCATGTTGAAAGCAGCGGCAATGAGATCATGGTGCTTCCCTGATAGCATGTTCATGTTGGCATAGTGATTAGAGTATTTTCTTACGGACTCGCATTCCCATTTGTTACAGATGTTTAACACCATGTCTGAAACACCCGGCGGCGACATCAGCTGTGTTGACTTTTTCTCCGTAGTTCACACAACTAGAACTGAGCAGCTCATGTCGGAGTTGAAGGTAATAAAATGTACACATGTGCTATTTTTCTTTTACTGAAAATCACTGTAACATATAACGTGGAGAAGCCATTGGAGTTTATGGTTTCTGGTTGAACCAGGGACAATTTCCTGTGCTTGTTCAGGTTCTGAGATGCGTGAACAAGGAAACGCTTTTTGGTCTAAGCCGCCCCTGTCGCTGCTGAGCCATTCACGAGGTCTCGCACTTACTCTGTCAGGTTCCCCGCAATTGACCCCACACACCACAGTATTAGCAGAAGAGTTACTAACAGTGATGCTACTGAAGCCAAAATGTTTTGATTTTGATTCGCTGTCCCTATTACATTTAGCTATGGCGTCCCTACTTAATCTCTCCATCAGTTTGGGACGAAAAACATTTAAGACCCTCAGTTTACGTCATAAGCTACAACGTAGGCTCCAGAGCTACGTCATAGCACCGTAGATATTAAGCTTAACTGGGAAACCAGGCTTTAATGCCGGCGGCTTCTCCTGCCGCTATCTTGGCTATGCCTGACTCCACCTCACTGTTAAACTAATCCATGTTAAAGTCACGCATTTTAACATGACTCACCATAAGGGGAAGACAGCCTCAAGTGATCCTCCTCTAGTTAAGTATAAGAGAACAATGCATCTCCCACTGCAATATGTTCAGGGGTTTTGTTCGCTAGTGGCCACATTCCTTAGCATGATAATTATTGCAAGTGTTCCACATTTACAGAATAATTAACACTATCTTTGCGAGCTGTACACCAAAGTGCCGCCAATCATTTCCCCTGTCTCACTGCAATTGACTTGTGCGAAAATGCAACTGTTAATCGATGACGACTGTTACGGTGCTCATGCTTAAGAAACTCACTGAAAAGGTTGATAAGAGCTTATGTGAAGGTATATGAACTTAAGGACTTGTTGGAACGCTGAAAGTGCTGCTAAAGCTGGATATGTATAAAGCATGCAAAGTTGTTCAATGTTGCCTCCAAACAATGAGACGTATGAGGCCCTTCCTACAACAAATGTCAGCGCAGACACGTCGCAGGATGGCAGGAAGCTGTAACAGGCACTTCATTATGCTGGAGGATAGCATCTCATTCTGCATTAGAACCCGAGGTCGGAGCAGGAAATGAGCAAGGCCCCCAAACAGAACGAAACAAAACGCACACAAAAGTTCCATTACAGAAAGGTGTATAAATCAATTCTGCGTAAAACAAAAAGCCCATTACGTAACAGCGCACTGTGCAGTAGCGATATGCACTGGAATGGATAGCGACTGTCATAAACAAAAACCTCCAGGGGGATCATGACATCCATCAAAGCCTGGGTACGCTGCCTGAGATGCAAAACTCTGAATGTCTCCATACTCCTGTTGGAAGAAAAGACTCGCACACACGCACAAAAAAAAAAGATTCCCCAAAGAGGAACTTGTAAAGACCGCAGCCGGTGCTGCAACAAGAAGAAAACAGGGGACCCATTAGGTGCATTGGAAAAGAGAATCATGTTCCTGTTTCTGTGAAGGGACAGGACTCCCAGGAACTGTGACACAAGCGCTATTTGGGAAATCACTGTCGCAGCGGGGTTTGGCTCACGCTGAGTGAGAGAAAACAGTTGTGACGGAGGACGGCTACGGAATAAAAACACATAGCCAGGAAATATATCCCAGATAGCCGCGCTCTTATTGACGCGCAAAAGAAACGCACTCAAAGGATGCTGATTGATACCAGCCGTCGACGTGACATCTGAATATATCGTGCGTTAATGCTCTTTCAGTTTCCATTGAGATTCATACATTGTATTAACACAATATCAGATTTGACATTTACATATTTAACTTAAAGGCACATGTGGCTTCTTTAAGTTGGCTAATGAGAGGTCCGCGTCGTCGTCATATGCTTTCATAGAGCTGGGTTGAATTTCTCCATTTACGTTGTTCGATAGAATTCATCACAGCCGATCATCTTGCGTGTACCGCGGCCACTTAAGGTGGCAACAGACGAGTGTTTGCTTTAACTTATCATTATAAGCTGAATGTTGATTGCGCAGCATAATGGCTGTAGAATAATGACACCATTTAGATGGGTCCCCTATTAGCCTTGCCATTCCGTCTGCCGCAGGATATAAAATCTCTCAGGAAAATGAAGGCTCAATTTACAGCATAAATTAAATGAGGTGAGAAAGAAAACAAGAAGATAAGGATAAGGATTTTGTTTTCCCTGGAAGCTATTGGTAGTTTTTTTTCTCAAGTGGCTGACTGGAATAAAAATTGGGCAAACAAAAAAAAAAGGATGGTTGAGGAGGCAGATAAGACAATGAGTGTAAAGGTCCTACATGACCTAACACCAGATGGGCTCTCGCTTGATGAGAAGGTTCCACTGGCATTATCCCCACAAGATCTGATCTGCCTATTAAGAGCTTTATCCTAACACTCAGATCTGCAGTTAAAATTGGGACTATTTTGGTGGTTTCTTGCTTTCAGACGGCACAGGTTTGTTGTATTTCAATAAACCACAACATAACATGAGACCGATCCAGTACGCTTTCACAACACATGAATAATTCCTCTTCCACCCACTTTCTTCGGCTATCGGCTACGTGACGGGTTTTTCTCCCCATGTTTCCTTTTCTTCCTCCATCAACCACAACGGCACCGCGCGCAACGACTTGTGTTAAGTTATTAATCTGCCCAAATCCTGTTGATTATTTTGTGTCCTGTGGTAATAGACTTTAAGAGAAAGTGAAAGCTGTCTGGTTTTTGCAACAGAAATTTGTAATGGCACTTGGAACAGGATTCTGTTCAACAGTTAATTGAACATATTTCACGAAAAGTTGGTATGTGGAGTTAACGTTTAATTCTTATTCGTCTGCGCCGATCAGCCACAACATTATGACCACCGTACTGATATTGTGTAGGTCTCCCTCGTGCCTCCAAAACAGAAAATGGACATGGGCCTTCAAGGCAGCAGATAAGACAGCTTGTACTGTTTTTTGAGTTGTTCCTAAACCGTTTTTGTGTGTGTGCCTGTGTCACACTGCATCTTGCTGGGGATGTCTGCTGCCATCAAGGAGAGTCATTGGTATAGGTTGGTCTAAGTGGGTGGTACATGCCTTAGTAACATCCACACAAATGCCAGGTCCAAACATTTTCCAGCAGAACACTGGCTTGTCAAAAGACAGTCAATGTTATTCGTTTCTCCAAAAGATTTTAATGTCATTTGTGGTATAACAATATCTTATCTCTGTTGCTACGTCTTTTAAACGTTGCTAGCCAGCTATGAAGTACGAAAACTTCACTATTGCTCATTTTCCACCATTTCCATTACTACCGTTTAACTGAACAGTTTCTCCATTGATGTGTTTGAGCACCTGTACAGTGGTCGTCTGCAGTTTAACGCTCCTTATGCTGTGATTTTGAGGTGTGATATTACCAGACACCTGCCATGTTCTGTGACCATAAGAGAAAAGTAATAACAGTCGTCAATTTTTCAGCTTTAATAAGAGCATAAACATTGCATTCAAATATCACACTGATACGTTGAGACAGCTGTCTGGTCCACAGCAAGACTGCAAGTTGTATACGAATGAAAACCTGCAGCTGGTACAATACCTGGCTTACTTACGTGTAATGTATGGCTTCATAAGGCATGCATGTCTGCTCTGACAACCCCGTTGCATATGTTGCTGTAATGTCACGTTCCATAAACGTTACAGCATGTTTTATCAGTGAACACGAGGCGCATTACACAGGGTGCGCTCGCAACCGTGGAAGTAAACACAGATTTAAAGGTGCCATGTTCAGCGTGTCGAGATTCATGTCGCGGAGAGAATGCCGTTGCTTTCCCTGCCCATCCCCGTGCCTGCCGGAGCTCGGTGTATATTTCTTTTGATGAGCAAGGAGATGAATAACAGCTGAGCAGCCCGCGTGTTTACGCAGAATAAGATAAAGTAAAAATGGAATGGTGGAGTTTGGAATAGTGGGAGGAGGTGGGGTAAACTTTGGCAGTAATAAAGCATTTTAGAAAGCCTGCCAAGATTCGTTATATCACACTCGGTGTTACAGTTACCTGACATCGCGGAGGAACATAAGGATAATTTTATATACTGAAAAACATTTCCGTAAGAAGTATTTACTGTGCCTCTCTACAGAGTGAGACATACTTACATATATCAGCATTAACAGGCGTTGCCAAAGGGTTCATTTATGCCGTTATATTGAAAATTTGATCAAAGTAAAGGATGAGGAATACTTAAGTATAAATGGCAGCAAAGCTTATGATAATATTTATTGGCGGTTCCTTAAAATAAAATGATGTTTAGGGGATGTGGCGACACCTGTGGCGACTTTTGGTAACAGCAATATAGTAACATTAAAAATGACACAATGACAGGTGCACAGAACTTTTCTGTTTTTCCCGGTATAGAAGACCAAATAAATCAACGAATGACTGAATGTTAACTTCTACATTTTGTAACAATGGATGCATCCTACACCATCATCTCATCTTCTACTACCGCTTATCCTCGCTAGGGTCGCGGGGGTTCGCTGAAGCCTATCCCAGCTGTCACTCGGCGATCCTACATTTTTGGATTGCTGCTTCTGTCAGAACAGCAAATGCCGCAGGAGTGTTACAGGGAAAAAAAAATATATTAACACACTGGCATTAAAACCATGGACTGTATATGAAGATGGATGAACCCTCTGTCAAGTCGACCATATGTTTCCTGAAGGATGGTTTTGAACGTGGGTGGAATTTTGCAAAACTTCCAGCTAATTAAAAAACAGGCAAAGAGGTGGAGCGTGCGTGGAGGCTGGCGGGTGATGCCTAGGCCTTGTGCACTAGTGTAGTAGTGCACAAGATACTTTAGACAGATGTAATTTAATTTGGAGCACCCCATAAAAATCAATCTATAGAGACCAAAGCAGGTGCAAGTACCAGGCTATAAATATGTTTATTTTTGCTGTAAAGATTTTCAGACACCTTAACATCTATGGTGATTGACTGCCTCGATATAATGAACATGCGTATGGTGCAGTACATATCTTCAGTATATAGCCTATATATGCTAAATGTGCATGTAGAAGATATACACTTCTTTAATAAGCTACAAATATCTATTAATACTGTTCACAAGCTGGAAATATGCAGCAGCGAATCCCCAAAAGACTTCATGGCTTTTTTTTTTCTTTTTTTGTAAATGCTGTTTAGCTGAACACACCGCTGCTCTTCATTTAGAACTCTAAATGTCATGTCTGGTGCAGGATAGTGCATGCATTGCAATCTCTCACTTAGCAGCAATCTGTCAGCGGACCCCTCCATCTCACCCCGCCTCCTCTCTTTTCTTTCACCCGAGCCTGCTGTATTTCTCTCATCTCTCCTTCGCCATCTCAGCCCTCTATCCCTCCTCCTCTTCCTCCTCCTCCTCCTGTCTTCTTCTCTCAGGTTTCTCTCCCTTTCTCTGCCTCACCTTCCTCCTCCTCTTCCCGCAGCACAGAACAGCCGGCGTCTGAGCTTCAACTCATTTGCTCCCCCCTCAGGCTTTCTGATACACAGCATCCGCAGAGAGAGCGAGGGGAGGTGAGTAAGGAGCTGACAGCTAACATTTGGGCACATGAATCACCGATTTATTCCAGGGTGTGGGAATCTGTGTGATTTTCTTTGAGTATGTATCTCTGGGCACAGAAGCATGTGTTTTTTATCTTGCTGCCTCACCTTCTTATTAATCATCTGAACATACGGAATAATGTGGGGGTTTTGGAGAGCTTTCGCTAGACTATATGCTCTTTGTATCACAGTTTCCATCCCGGCATTACAAAACCTTTCACCGATTGCAAGCCTCACGCAGATTAAAAGTATCTGATAAATGCTTTAACCGAGGAAAGTGAATTGGTTGTATTTGACTATGCTTTTACATTACTTTACATTGCAGCTGCCCTCTGGCCAGGGTTAACCCATGGGTAGAAGTATGAATGTGTTGTGATGCTGCTGTAGCAAATACAAGGCACGTATATTTTTAATAGTCGTAACTAAAAATGGCCTTTCTTTGGCTCACGGTTGGCCAGAGCTTTTGATTAAAATAAAATACAAATACCTTAAATAATACAAAGACCAAAAACCTATAAATGTACATGTACCAAACAAAGCAACATTAATATTGATTTGGAATCAAATATCTGGCTGGTGAAAATTGTTTTTTGATAGGCACCAACTCGGATAATCATCCCCTTAACAACGTAGAATTTGCTGACAGGACTGCATAACAAACCTTGAAGTCCTGGACTGAACTGACAAGACCAGCATCCAGTTGGTGCTAATTAAGGCCCTAAGCAAGTAGGAAGGTCACGTTGCGTGGACATGCCGTAGATGAGTGTCACGTGGCCTGCGCTTGAGCTTGCAAGCAGAAAAAGACACCAAAATATACACAAAGATTTGGTCAGAGGTGAGCTCCGTGGGTGTTAAGATCGGGGCCAGGTGGGCGACCTGCAATCCTGGCATGTGACAGTCCGCAAAGCACCTTCCAACTTTGAGGAGTCATTGCTGCACATGAACGGTGCCTCAGTCCGATGCCGGCAGCGATCGCAGTGACTCGCTTTAAAGAGCCACTTGTGAGCTCGGTGAATTGCATCAACCTAAATCCGTCTTTGAGTGCGGAGGGTAATGAACTCTATGAGCAAAAGCTGAAATATATATGTCTTGGGTTAGTTTACTGCCTCGTGAAGTTGTTTTAGCAAATGTGTTATTACACGCATTGCTAATTCTATGCTGAAAGTTTATGTGGTGGTTAGATTAGTAATGTAATCTAGTACACACCTTTCCTTAGGCTCACGTTGGTTTAGTATCAATCTACGCTATATTGCCAAAATTATTCACTCACCTACTTTTACATGCATATGACATCCCATTCTTAATCCATTTAGGGGTTTAATACGATGCCAGCCCACCCTTTGCAACTATAACATCTTCAACTCTTTCCATAGGCTTTCCACAAGGTTTAGGGATGTGTTAATGGAAATTTTTGACAATTCTTCCAGAAGTGCACTTGTGAGGTCTTCATCTAATTCATCCCAAAGGTGCTCTATTGGGTTGAGGTCACAACTCGTCCATGTCTTTGTGCACTGGTGCACAGTCATGTTGGAACATGAAGGAGCCATCCCCAAATTGTGTCCATAAAGTTGGGAGCATGGAATAGTCCAAAAAAAAAAAAACTCTTGGTATGTTGGTATGCTGAAGCAGATTATAGCACTGCCAGCACAAGCTTGCACCGTAGGAACTAGACACGATGGGGGCATCACTTCATCTGCCTCTCTTCTTACCCTGATGCCCCATCACTCTGGAACAGGGTCAGTCTGGACTCTTCAGACCACATGACCTTCTTCCAATGCCCCACAGTCCCATCTTTGTGCTCCCTAGCAAACTGAAGCCTTTTTTTCCCTCCCAGTTTGCCTCATTGATTAGTGATTTTCTTAAGGCTACACAGCTGTTTAGCTCAAAGCCCTTGAATGGCCTTCACACTGTATATGTGTAAATGCTCTTAGTTTCACGATTAAACGTAGCACAGAGTTCTGCTGTTGTTTTCCTTCTATTTGATTTCACTAAATGTTGAAGTGATTGCCCATCGCAATCAATCAGGAAGTTTTTCGGACCACATTTCTTCCTTGAAGAATCTGGTTCCCCGTTATTCTTTCATTTTATTAATAATGCGTGAAACAGTTCTTAACCAAACTGTAGTAGTTTTTGCTTCAATCTCCTTAGGCTAACATCTTTTCCACGACCCCAGGATGTGTCTTTCCACATGCTTGTTTAAGAAATGAGAAGTTACTCATTGCATCAGTTGGGGTTAAATAACTTAATGCCAGCTGCGAAATAATCACCCATGCAGTAATTATCCAATAGGAGGTCCGTATGTAATTGCTGAGTTAAATCCAGGTGGTGACTTTTTTTATTGGCCAGGCAGTGTATTATACCTTGATCAAACGAAAAAATGCTTGCATGTACAGTAGCTTCAAGTAGGTAAGTTTACACATGAATGCTTCTGTGGCCACAGTAAAGCTTTATCATTGCCATAGCTAGGAAATCAAGGGATTTTCTTGATAAAGGTGACTGCTACTTTTCCACACACAATTGATTTTTCTCAACATCCTGTAGCACAATCGATGTACCGACGACAACAAGGCCCAGTGGTCTGCAGTCTATATGGCAATAAACTGAAAATATGCCGTGGCCCGTGGCAACTTTCATTAATGACGCCTGAAAGACAAAGAAATCTCACCCTATTCAAATGACTCTTGAAGCATGACTGTCGTCCTTGAATACTAATGGTGATTTTCCCGAACACGCAAACCAGAGAGGGTGAAATCAGTAAGTTGCTCACTCCTCAGAGGATCTCCTCGGGGCACAATATGTCTTAGCGCTGTCAGACGGTGACCTTTGTGTATCCCTCCCTGATTTCTGAGTTTGTAGAGCTGTGCTGTGTGTCACACTCTGCTGAAAGAGGGCAATAGTCTCTATGCTAAGGAGACACTGGTGACAGCGTGAATCGCGTGGGAATCAGCCATGGAAGGGCTATGATGTACGATGAACATGTCCTTGTATGCCCACGAAACTCTGCCTCGCAATATGATTTTCCCGCCTGGTGCTCAACTAACCCTACAGTTTGATGAACAGTTGGGGCACAGCTTAGCAAAGATGCATGTTAACCTCTGCCATTTACGAAACTGTATGTCAGAATCCATAACGCCGTGGCTGTGACTGGTTTATTAAGGTGCATTAATCTCCGGGACATTCGCAGTACGGGTCAAATATCATGATCCTGACCTTGGTCAACCGGTTTCATCAATCACAATCTGATGAGACAGAGACGATGCCACGCCGAGCCTGCCGGTCGATCTACATATCAATCATGGCACGTACAAGGCTGTAGTGACCCCCCGATAGCTGATGTCACTGATCACATTCAACAGCGCCGGGATGCAGTGTCGAATTGAGTTGCATATCAAACCAAACAGAAAACAGATCATCTTTCAAACAGCTTTGCTATTAATGTTTTGAATACCAGCTGACACATCTTGGAGACATTGCCGAGCATGGTGTGGTTTTTGCAAGCTAAAAAAAAAAAAAAAAAAAAGTGTCACACGGATATGAAGACAGCAAAAGAAATTCAGCCACAACCCAGAAAACAATGATCAGGCCCCACACTTGTCAGGTCCTAGAGAAGTTGTACTTGCTTTTCCAGCAGCCTCTCTCTATGAAATCAATAGTTTCATGGCCATTGGAGTGTAACTTTTCTCTCTGCTCTTTCTTCTTTGTGGGATTGAGATCGCTATTGTATGAAATGGTGCACTCTCCTGTGACTTTGCCTGACATTCATAGCCATTCACTTTTATATATATATTTTTTTCCCTTTCCCCTTTCCCTTTTCTTTTTTTCTCGAGGAGCTGTTTTGTTCTCCTCCCATCTGGTTTCATTTCATCATTCATTTAGCCAAGAATCCCACATATCCACTGAAGCACAGGCATGTCACACATTTACAGACCTGCGCCCGGAGGATGATGTGATAGAAATGATCGGTTGCAGCATTTGCACACATCTGGCAGTCCTTCATTCTGTCCCTGCCTTGTCCTCTGGCGTATATAGCAGCAGAGAGTCGGGCGCGTTCACGCGGCGGCACGTGTGTTGATACGGCATCTGCATGTGTAAATTACAAACGCGTCCACGGGCATACACGCCGCGAAAGACGTCCATGTTCCGCATTCGGAACATAAGGGCATGCATTTTCATGCACGTCCTTTAGAATGAACATATTCCTCCTTCTGTGCAATGTCAACTGATGTCTTGTGGCTATGAAGTGGGGTGTAAAAAAAACTAATATTTGAACGGATTGTTATCTTTATAAGGTCTTCTGGTTTTATTAAGTTGTAAACCCTGGACTTCATTGAGCGAGGACAGTATGGAAGTCTAGATAAGGGGAAAAGGTCCGACTGAAGTCAAACAGCCATGTCCTGTGTATTCACAGCATAAAAAGGCACAACAAAGTAAAATATGACATGGTAGAAACTGTGCATGCATCAGCCACAACACTAAAACCACTGACAGGAGAAGTAAATAACATTGACCATCATATTACAGTGCAATCTTCTGCTGGGAAACTTTTGTACTACCACCTAGACCAGACAAGGCACCCCCCACCCCATAGCAAAGACACTCCCTGATTTCAGCAGGATGCAGCCTGACACAGACACGCACAAAAGCCGGTAAGAAACAACTCAGAAAACATGAAAATCATCCCATCCCATAGCACCATGAGTCAGAACTATTTTGGAAGCACAAGGGAGACCTACGCGGTGTTATTATTTGTTTTTGATTTGGGTGTTACTCTGATTATCAGCAGACTCAACACAGAAACACTGGACACGCTGGGATTCGTCGTCTTTGCTCAAGTTTAAATGCGCAGGAAGTCACAGAAGCGAGCAACCCTTCGCATTTTAGATTTGTAGAGACTTCTGAGGTTTCTGTTCCTTAGTGGCCTCTGAAAATAATAGTCGGCACACACAAAATAATTACTTGAAATATAAAAGCGATGAAGACAAAGGAGACTGACAGGAAGAACTGTTTCTTCTTTCTTTGCAATTAAATTATTGTTGCATGGCCTTCCCGCACGCTTTTCAGAATCATAGCACTTCATGAAATTGATTGTGAATGCTTCGGTTTTTGAAGTCGTACCAACCAAAGCTAGTCTGTCTAAAATCCAAAAACAAAAGACAGAAACATTAGTTGGCAGTGACTCTATCTGTCCATGTGAATGGGTTTGTAATTTATCAAGAGTGGCAAAAGTCTGCCTTTTCAGGGGAGGTTTTGATCAAAGGTTAATGTGGACAATACACCCCCACATCTGACTTATTTCGCCAGTCGCTGAGGAGGGTAAGTTAATGGTTGAAGGAAGATAATGGGATAAAAGGTTTCATATGTGTGGAAGGTGACTAATGACAGACATCACCTTCAACAGGAAGCCCTGGATGTTCTCAGTGACCCGTCACATATAAATCCAATAAAATCTGTGAGTGGTTCCAACACCAGACCAGAAACTGGATAAAGTGATTTTGGTTTGGTTCTGGTTAAGCTCTGGACAGGTCAAGGAAACATCCGGCATTACCGGGCTTTGTTCCTGCAATACATAAAACTCAGACACAGTTTGAATAGCCATAGCTTCAGCCTCCAGGGCTAAAAGAAGCTGACATATAGTTTCCAGCAACTGCAATACCTCTAATGGCCACACGAGGCTGGCACCAAAAGGGAGTCAGTTCCATAGACTGTACATAAATATGGACAACGCTTCCCCACTTCCTTGCATTGGCCCAACGGACGCTATTTTCCCAGGCATACAGGCGGTGTTATCTTGGGAGTCTGCACAGTACAGTCTGAGAGTGGACCCGGCTCTACCTCCACCAGTTAAAAGGAAAAGTTGGATTGCATACTTTTTTGTTTGTTTGTTTTCCCACTCTCACAGTCCTATGGGACTGCTTTGCAGAGTGGTTGGCATGGCAACTAACTATTTAACTATTTTGTCGTGCACCCAAGTCCCATCCACTAACATGGAGGGAGCGGAGCTTATGACCTATACTGCAGCCAGCGGGATCTCTACTGCTTGCTGTGACTTCACTTAAAAGGAGCTGTTCCATCATCCATCTTTATACAGTGTATGGTCAGTTAACATAGACCTCCATGTTAAAATGTCTAACAAATTTACAGCCTGGCACAAAAACCTGCTTCTCTTTAGCTAATTTCCATGTATATAACAATTGTCTGGGGGCCAACATTTATGTAGCTTTAATTACATCAGGGTAATATTTTAGACTAATAGTCTATAATTTAGTGTGTCCTAAAGTTACTTTTACATCCCCACACAGATCCCCACTGTCTTTTCTAGTGCCACCTCTTCGTCATTCTTTTAATTTGTCAGGTGGATTGCAGAGTCAGGATTGTCAAGATGGCAATGGCCACACTGAGCATCAAACCAGTTCTTCTGGAATCCTACATTTGAATCCACAAAGGATTTTTATCCATCTTAATATACAATATAAGCTTGAAGCCTAATGGATAAATGTTGCTTGTTTTTACCTCTCTATGGGCTAAATTGATTGCAAACTGTTAACAGCTATGAAACTGCAAATGTGTTTTTGAGAAATCCTCAAAAACAAGATTACAAAAACTGCATTTAAACATTTTAAGCCATTCGACTGAAAAAACAAAAACATAAAGGAACTTTTTCTGCATTCACACCTTTCACTGAAATAAATATGAAAAAAAAGGAATCATCCAGGGAACTGCAGTAAACAAATGTGAATAACTGACTAGTTCAGTCAGACTGAACTAAAAAAAAAAAAAAAAACAGCTTTAGAGAAGAAGAAAAAAAACACTCCACAGAACGGAAAACTGTTTGATTGACAAGTAATTACTGGGGAGTGTGTAGAATCACAATAAACCACTTCTCACCAAAAATGTTGACAATGAAAAAAACATGTCTGTGATTGCCACTCAAGCTCTGTTTGTCTTGATGGCAACTCTATTCTCACAGATCACTCTGATGCATCCTCTGAATTTTAATGTCCGGAGTGATTTCCCACTCTTTCGCACGACTTTATCTGAAAAGTATTAAGCTCAATTTGTCATGAGAGCAGCCGTAAGGTCACATCTGTTTGCTGTTCTGAAATCTCATGGGTTGTATAAATCTGTAGCTCTTTAATCAGAATCAGAATCAGCTTTATTGGCCAGGTATTTGACTCTGGTCCCTTTGCTATAGAACTTAAAGAATAAAACTATACAACATAATTAGACTTAAGAGCCATTGATCATGTGGATGGTCTCTCGCTCTGTGACTGCTCGGAGTTCATCGGAGCGACAGTCCAGAGGAAGAAACTGTCTTTGTGGCAGGTAATTTTGCATGGCAGTGCTCTGTAACGCCGGCCTGAGGGAAGGAGTCTAAACAGGTTGTGTCCAGGCTGTGAGGGGTCTGTGGAGATTTTACTGGCCTGCTTCCTGACCCTGGTCAGGTACAGGTCCTGGACGAAGGGAAGGTCAGTACCAATAATCTTCTCTGCAGACCTGATTGTTCTCTGCCGTCTGTCCCTGTCGTGTTTGGCGGCAGGGACAGACTGCAGAGAACAAAAAAAGGATCTTTGGCATTGAAAATAATATTTGGCATTGTAACAATCTTTTTACAATGCCGGGTTTTTTCAGTCTCACTGGTTTTCAGGGACCAATTGCGGCAGACACTGCTGCCTGTCACTACCAAAAGATGAAATGGACAGAAACAGTTCGACTGATGTTCCCCAACCACCAGCAAGTCTGTTGCTCTGTTTTGCTGTTATTCACATGGGACCTTGCGGCAATAAAATATCTTATGCCGTACGCTGTAAGAAGAGCAAAGTTAGCTAAACTAAGCTAGCTAAACAAAGTAGTTTCCTAGTTGCAGTGAGTCTTTCATTATAAATCAGGAATCAATAATGTATATGTGGCAATATGTATCATGAAATGTGTGCTTGCTAATTTGCTCATAAAGACAACTTTTGTTACCATACCAAATATTATTTTCAAGGCTAAAGATTCAGTTTTCACTGTCAAATATTAAAGTCAGTGTTCTGGCTCCATACAAAGCTCCTGGGGCAGGTTGAAATTAATGAGCTGACACAGGAAATACAACCTCTGCTGGGCCTTCTTCTGAATAGTGTCTATGTGGAAGTGCCCCTTCAGGTCCCGTGAGATTGAGGACCTTAGGAACCTGAATGAATCCACTGTAGGGGCCGTTCTGAGAGGAGGGTTTTATTGGGGTCTCTTTTATGAAGTCCACTGTCATCGCCACAGTTTAGCTCTGGGTGGGTCTTACTTTCCCTCCGTATGCAGATTCGGTGCCATCCTGGATGAGTCCAATGACGGTGGAGTTATCTGGAAACTTCAGGAGTTTCACAGAAGAGTCCCCTGAGGTGCAGTCAGTAGTGTAGAAGGAGAAGAGCAGTGGGGAGAGAACACAGCCCTGCGGTGCGCCAGTGCTGAGAATCCGGGTGCTGATTGTCGACGCTTCCCAGTTTCACCTGCTGCCTCCTGTAAGTCAGGAAACTGGTGATCCACTGACAGGTGGAGGGAGGCACAGTGAGCTGGCACAGATTGTATTGAAGTCTTGTTAACCTTTACATGGTGATATTCATAACTATGAAGAAAGAACATTTTAATTGACAAGCTTCTTGTATGACATTTGCTAGACATTTGTTTAAAAAAGAAAAAAAGCTCGATACAGATGAAAAGATTCGTTTTCAGGAGCAGTTTAACAGCACTGTTCATTCAGCCATTCTCTGATTCTCTCTCTCGTGCATACACATGTATAGTACAATCGGGGGGTGGCGGAGAGGCTTAGAATTCAAGATTCATCTCACTAACCCTCCAATCGCTTTAACAATAACAGTATGCCTGTCGCTGTGAAAATGACTGTCATCCAAGATAGAGATGTCACCGAGGTCCCGTGTTGCATGGAACGGGGAGGCTGCCTGCATCTGCTCCAAATGTCAGGGACTGGTTGATTTAGCCGTGCGCATTCCCAGAGTACTCTGTCACCATTTATTCTGACAGCAACTGAACAGCTCCAAAAAAAGAAATGGATAGAAGTTTATTTTTTTATTTATATAAATTCTTTTGCAAAATCTTTTAAAATGCACATACTAACAACAGTTGATGGCTGTCGGAGGATTATTTAATCAGTGCTTTTATTTGACTTCAATTCATTTAAGGCTTGAAAATCAAGCAAAGTTTTTCCCCACTTGCAATAAAAGTTGAGGAAATACGAAAAAGGGTTGTAGATAATTTCTTTTGTTTTGTGCACAACAACAAAACTTTTAAGTTCTTTTGGAGAATAAAACAATTGATTGGAAAGCACTGAAACTGTACTCCAATTCTGACCGTGTAATTCAAGGACAGGATGTTAGATTCCAATCACACAGAAATGTTGCAGTGTTGCCCATATACACTGATCAGGCATAACATTAAGACCACTCTGTTAATATTGTGTAGGTCTCCCTTTGTGCCTCCAAAACAACTTTGACTCATCAGAGAATGAACATGGGCCTTGTAATGTTGCTAGTCGGGGCCTTTGGGCCTTCTGGGTTGATGGGAGCGACATCCATGCATCATAACCTAAAGGAGTGTTATTGTTATGGGGTGTCAGTGCCTGGTCTGGTCTAGGTGGGAGGTACATGTCTAAGTAACATCCACGTGAATGTCAGGTCCAAAAGATTCCCAGCAGAACATCGAATTGTTACTGAATATTTTATTTCAGTTTGAAAAATACTGTTACGAGAAGGTCAGTGGTATTCAGTTCTCATGTCAGTGGTCATAATGTTTTGGCTGATTAAGTTTCTGAAAATAGGGGACTGGTGTAAAAGTTGCTGTAATTTCTAACCCCTTCCTTCAATTTGGATGTGAATACCCTCAGATTAAAGTCTTCCCCTTAAGCACACGTTAGTCCAATAACTGTAATTTGAATATGTGTTGATGGACAGCCTCCAACTCATCCATAACTAATTCAGGTGTTCAGGGTTTTTCCAAGCAATTGTGGCTGTACCCAGAAAATGGGTATATCATTAGTGCTAGATGAGTATTTTTTCTAAAAAATATCCCGTAAATTCTTAGAAATCATCCCCACCCTCAAGCGATAAAAACGGTAATTAAGATACGAGTGTCTTTCTCCAACTTGTACATAGTGATGTAAGTATCCATGTCATAACAGGAGATATTATAAGACTGGGTTATGAAGTGATTTGTTTAACGCAGCGCTGCAGCAAAAATAAATCACCACTCATCACTCATTAACGCTGACATATCATTGTTGAGGCAGTGAACAAACGTGTCCCTCGGTGCCACGGGATGAAAGATGAGCCTTTGGCTTTGAACTTGAACTGTACTTGCCCCTTTTCTTGGTCTCTCAGATCCTCATTTGAGAATGCCGCTAAATTGCAGAGCCTTTTATTGAATTTAATTTGATGGATCTGAAGGGTGTTTTGAGCAAGTCTGAGGGGGCGCGTGACCTTGTTGGCGTCAGTCGTGCATCAGCTCTGTCTCATGCCGGGGCCCCGTGTGTGGTAAATATCGATTCGTGAAATCATTTCCCATATGCTTTATTGATATGTTTCACTGCATGCAGAGTCCACCGACATGACTTTGACTTCTACTTCACAGTGCTGAGACACGTGAAAATACTAATCTGCCTTTTCACTCAGTCTCTAGAATCAATCAGGATCGGCCTCGAAAACATCTTGGAAAAACTAACTTGGCCAGGAGTTGTCACAGCAGAGATACTGATGGGATGGGATGGCATGGGAATAACAACAGTTAACAATGTCCGTTTATTTCTCCCATTATGCCATGCACACTTGAAGGGCTATGATAAACTAATATAGCAGTGGTTATTCTTAATGTCATAATGTCAAAGAAATTACCCCTTTTAATAAAAATTCTATCTATTTGGCGTTGGGAAATGTCTCTGTTTACTTTCTTTTTTCATGATGATGCATAACAAGTAACAGAGAAGAAATATTGCACCATTATTCTATTTTTCAGCCTAGAAACCAACCTCACTTTCCCAACCCACCATTTTTGGTGCCATAATTTGCTCTGGTGTTGCTCCATAGGGAGCTGATTATGTTCCTGCAAAGATCTGCCAGGTCAATCAAATCATTTGGGTGGGAGGGTGACGTGGGTAGTGACGCTCCATGGAGTAAAACTGGTTTCCAAAAAATAGCTGTGGTTTTTTGTTTGTTTTTTTTGATTTTTTTCCTCTGCGTTTCTCTCTAAGATTCGAATCTTCTTAGTGAATCAGGAATCCGAGGTCCCCATTAACGCAGATCCCATGAGTCCTTTGCTTGGTTGCTGCTGAGCACACAAGGCCAGTTGGTGAACTCACCAGAAACTCAGGTGATTCTGCCAAATGGGTTCACTGACCTGAGTCACAAGAATCACTGGAAACACCGCTGAGTCAGACTCAGCTTCACCACAGTCAGTGAATCTAACTAATAAGTTAAATATTACAATAAACAAGTGGTTAAACACACAGGTGTCCATTATGTGGCTGATACATTTTATGCACATGCCATGATTACATACAACAACACTGACTCAAATAACTCAAGTGAAGCAGATCACTTCAGTGAGTCAGACTAACCTGTGTGTTGCCAGACTTATATTCGGATAAGAACTGAACCTACCTACACCGGGAAAGCTTTAAGTAAAAAAATATATAAATACTGTATATGCATCCATCATCCGTAACCATTTATGGAACGGTATGGACAGGTGTCAGGTGTTAGCCACCCACGTTTTCAGGTTGGTGGGACCGAGAGGAGCAACACGGAGCTAGTACTACGAGAGACACCGCACCAAGCTTCGTGGACAGAGCCTGAGGACATGTCTCTTCACCACACTGACAGGACACTGCTGACGGAGGCTTTAACAAACTGCATCTAACCACTTTCTGCATCCCAGGAACCGTACGTACTGTGGACTGGATGCAATGAGCTCCAACATGCTCTCCAATGGTGTAGTACCACAGACTGATTGAAATAAGGATATTCAAATTCAAAATCAATATATATACACAATATTATATATTTTTTTTAATTCAAATAAATGTCACGTGTGCTTCTAAAAGTACATTTTGTGATGATGGTCTCAAATGGACATGAGAACTGGACTGTAGAACTTTGTCTCTACAGTGGTTTTGTTAATTCATAGAAGGTTGAACTCTCATGAATCAGAATACCAATTTTTCTCACTGCAGGTCTACAAATAATGGAAGAGCATAGCTGTGAGGACGGTTACTTACCCCCGGGTAAAATAAAAATGGAGAGGGTGTGCTACAAAAAGTCGCTGCTATTCCCATTTGTCAAAAAAACGCAATTGCACTTATTCTCCTTAAGAAATGATAGCACAGTTCATTAAATGTAAACATTTTTATAATGTGCTTATTTGAACTAACACAAAGGGAAACAGCTAGAGTTGTCATTATGCTAAGTTATGTAACTGGTCCGGCCCCCTTGAAATCAAATTGAGCTGTATGTGGCCCCTGAATAAAAGTGAGTTTGACACCCCCGCTCTATGAAATGAGGCAGCAGGTCTAATCACCACATCAGTGTGGTCAATAAAACCTATTCTTTACAGCAGATCATTGTTTTACACAACAATAATGTACTGCAGTATTACTGCAGTGATCTCTGTTTGTTATTTTGTTGTTCCGCCGCAAACAGACCCACTCACAGTTAACAAAACTGTAACATTCCTGGAAGACTTAGAAATTCAAAGTTAATATTGTGGTTAGCATCAAACACTGTGACTGAACAGAAAAAGATTTGTCTGTAGAAATGTGTACATAAGAAATCCTAAGAAAACGTTTGTTCGCTGATGAGGCCGTTGAGTCTATAAACTGCCTCCTTCTGAACCTTTTAGCTACGGACATGACATAGGTCTGGAGTCCAGGACCCATGTCTGCCTCGTCCCGCGAATGTCACCCCCTCCATCTTTTCTAAGGTTAGAGCTAATCTCCGAGTCCTGCAACAGATACCAGTGACATTCACCGCTTGCCCGAAATGAATGCCAAGGTGCATTAATCAAACCAACTCATAGATGAAATGTCAATTGCGAGATGATCAGAGGGGGACCAGAGTGTTCATTGGGGAGAGATAGCTCCCTCTGAAGAAAATCATCTGAGGACTGGAATATTCCTTGATCAGTCCAGCTCCCCACCAGCCTCACCAGGTGATCTCCGCTTTTTTTTTTTAATCTGCCTAATGGAGTCTGTGCGGCTTTCTTTTCATCAGGATATACAGTGTTTTATCGCAGCACACCTACTGTTATTCCCCCAAAAAAACACACACTGACATAGCCAGTAGGTGGTTGAATGGCTGACTTGATGGCTACTGATTATGAGGCCAGAGAAAGGGCACAAGTTGTATCGCCAGGAAAGAAAAAGAACAGAAAAGAAAACTAATATTTACGCAGCTTTCGTTTTCTAGTTTCAGAAGTCCCATCATCTTCATGTCCTTAGCAAGCAGCAACTAACCAAAGGGTTAAAGTCTGACTCCCATAAACTCCCACGAGCCATTATGTTGTCATTAGTTACATTTATTTGTTCTGATCAGTGAGCTGGGGCACAACTTTTACGTCTCAAAGAGAGCTAGGCCTGCTGCGTTGATTGACAGGCTTGTTCTCCAGTGACTGACAAGCCATTTGGACGAGATGGAGGCCAGGGTGTCGTTCACCGGTGAACTTCAGCTGCATGCTCCTTGTTCTCGTTTGCGATATAATAACTGTTATTCTGCCATGATTTGTCAGTGGACTAGGCAACACATAACCCACAGTTTGCGTGTCTTATTCTTATCAGTTTAAGAGAATATATTTTATTTGTTTGTTCCTTCGTTTTCTGTCACCACTTGTCCTCTCGAGGGTTGCAGCGGGGTTGGAACCTATCCCAGCTGTCACTGGGCAAGTGGACAGACAGACAACCATTCACACTCAGACAATGGGAGGAAGCTGGAGTACCTGAAGACAACCCAAACTCCACACAAAAAGGACCCGGTCATTTATATGCAGTTCAAGCATTAAAGGAATAAACCACCCCTATGTGAAATTTAGTCACTCACCGTATTCCCCAGAGTTCGATATGTGAGAAAAAGCGTTTTTAAATCGGTCCTGGCATTATCTTAATCCGGTAGCACAGCTGTTAGCTTTAGCTTAGCATAGTGGTTGTTATGTAGGGTTGCCTATTAGCCAGTTGTTTGCAAAAGTAATAATAAATAATAATAATAAAAAAAAACAGTCAAGAATTTTCCTAATTATTGTGACCTGTACATTCACATTGAGTACAAATGTCAGTGCAATTAACCGAAAACCAGTCACACCGGAGTAGTGACGGAAGTTGGGGGTTTTCAGGTGCTGCGTGGCGTCTTTGCACCTGGCTGTGGTGCTTTGCCGGAATATAGTCCCAAGTCTATATCTGCCCTACGCAATCCCTTCATGTTAAATTGCATTGACATTTTTACTTGATGTAAATGTACAGGTCACAAGAAGTAATTAGGAAAATTCTTGAGTTTATTTATCACTGTTACGAACGACTGGTTAATTGGCAACAGCATAACGACTATGTTAAGCTAAAGCTAACAGCTGCGCTACCGGATTAGGACAATACCTGGACCAATTAAAAGTGTCTAAATTTCACAGAGGGGTGGCGTATTCCTTTAAGTAGAACGTGTGCCATGCACCTTGCCTGACCTGTTAGCTACAGTGACAGACTGCTGATGAAAACTTCTCTCTAGATAACGCAATAGATGAGTTCTGTCCATTTTTATAATATAGCTGATAGTCCTTAGTGTGGAACTTTGGCCTTGTGAAAACTTTTCCATTATCTTGCCCACATTAGTTTGAAATAAAGCAAAAGACTTGAGCATTACCTTGAGAAATATATATTTTTTTCTTTCTTTCAGCAACAGCAAAGAATGAAAAATGAACATATCAGCTTCACAATGTTGCTGATATCACCCCCTACACCCTAGTTTGGACTGGAGGAAAGCACACCAGGGGCTCACCGGAATCTAGGATGGCCACTACTCTATTCTCTCTACTACTTTATATGATACTAAATCTAAAGTTAAACTCTGGTTGTGCGCAATGCTACCAGTGACAGTGATCGAATACAAATCAATAATAATCAGGTTCTACACCTGCTACAATAAAGCATGTGGAGCACTGGGCATAGAAACCTTTTGTTAAACATGTCGCAGAAGTTCTCTCTGAACCGTCTTCCAACCCAAAGAGAAACACTTTTTCCACCTCGGTACACAAATTTAGTGTGACAGAGTAATATAGCGAAAGAATTGTCCGAACTGGTTACTAATGCATCACAGCTGCGAGATAAGAAGCTTCTTCTTGAGGTTGTTCAACGCTGCCGTTGAGCCCGGCGTGAATTACCATCTTAGCATGTAATTGTTTAACCAAGATTGATGTCTAAATTTACCTGGCAGTGGCACGAAACGCTCTCCCCAAACGGAGCCCCCCTTGCTTGTCCATGTCAGAACATCCCAGCCCCCACCCACACACACACACATACGTTTTTCCCCCTTGATCCGAAAAAAGGCCCGCACAACAAACAAAGCTTAAACGCAGCATCTGGCTACGGAGACAGTTTGGCAGTTTTTCCGTGGGGTGGTAAGTGGTGACTTTAATGAAGATGCATCGCGGCCATTCCGGAGTTATCTCTCATCGTATGGCCCAGCAGATGCTAATGTAGTGTACAACCTCCACAGCAGAAGCCCGTCATTTCTGCACACCGCTGCATCCTCATCAATGCTAATGCACTGTAGATCCAAGCAGCAGCGGGAGCAGGTCTCTTTGAACCCTTCCAAGCTCCTCGCTGGGAGTTCACGCTAGACGCAGGAACCGAGGATCTGACGTTGCATTCGCAGCAGATGGTTGTTTTTTTTATTAGCATTAGAGCACTACAATCCTCTTACATTATCCGTGTGTTTCAGACTTCATCTGCTCTGGAGTCAGATTGTCAAAAGAGACGGGAGAGTATAGATGTTATGCGCGCTAAAGTAAAGAGAGCCTGTCCGCCTGAATGAGTCAAATTTGATGCCTATTTTCACTGCGTCATTTTTTTTCTGACTGATTTGGGAGTCAAGAAGTTTTGAAAAGCATATAATGGAAATTGCATTTTTATTGAAGAGGCGGGCATATTTGTATGTCTCTCTTTTTATACCTTAACACGGAGCAGAAAAGAAGCGACACGGAGAAACTGCCGCTGGGAGATACAGCAATAAATTGTTTAAAATCCTGAGAGATCATAAACGGCAATCATTTGAAGTGATTGCACAGAAAACTGATTGCCGGCAGCTAGCAGAATATGATGTGGCCATGTTGCATTCTGGTCAATAAAAAAAATAAAGAGAGGTTGGAAGGATTGATATGTTTGATAGCATTAAGTATTTGGAGTATTTTAATATTTTTACGAATGCATCCAGAATGTTCTGTATAAGAAAGAATTTAAGAATATAAGTTCTGATTACAAGTGTAAAAGCAGTAGAATAAATAAAATTATATATTCACTCATTTATTGGAATTTCTACCTCGTATGACTGCGTTTGAAGTTTGAATTAATACCCAAGGGGCTACTCAATACCTAAGGACAGCAAACAAACATGACTAAACATGCTTCGGACATATGATCTCTTGTTAAGCAATTGATATGGTTACCGTATGTTTATATGGAGTGGGATGGATGAAAGCGCATTTGAAAATTCAAGTTGTGGGGCGAGAAAATCAAAACACGGACCTAAGGGACGCTGGAAGGGTCTGTAAAGCTTCCTCAGCTAGAACTGAGAAACATGTTCTCTCTCCCCACTTACAGAAAACCAGGAAAGCTCTTGTGGAGCTGGTAACAAGCAATAAGGCTTTTAAGGATGAGGACTTTGTAATTTGTTCCTTTGATGATATAAAAATATACCTATCAGTGCAATTTTAAGTGTAAAGGTTAAATGAAGCTCTAAATATCAATAGTATCGATACATATCTATACTAACAAGATGAGAGTGATACTTTTGTTACAGTTTCTCCTCTATACGTCCAGCAAATTAATCGTTACTGGTTTATTTGCCTGAATATTTGTCCTGTATTTTATCGTAATCACAATCAACTAACTAAAGGGAAAATTAGGAAGTTATGAAACTAGCCCTGTTTTTTCTTGATATCGGATCGATACCAAAATTCCCAGTGTCGCCCACGTTTAGTCACCGTAGTTTAACCTGTTCTTCCTCCTCCTCTAATCGGGTAACTTCAGGTTTTCCAGCCAACAGATTCAGATTTCACCGTGAGCTCAATCAGCCACCTCCAAATTGTCATCATGTTTTGTATGTTTTGCTATTTTTTTTCGGATCATCCCTATGTTTCCCGGGTCCTATGTTCCCCGCTTTGTATGTGACCGGGGAACATAGGAGTTGGGGTTAGGGACAGGGTTAGGGACATAGGTATGCTCCGTTTTTTTTTTTTTTTTTTTGGGTGCACGGGAGACCAAAAATCTGAAGTGCATCCCCAACACTCGTCTGTTAAACAAGGATACAGCGGTACATGTCTTGAGCTGAATACCCCCCTTCCCCCAGTAAACTCTCACGGCCCCCTTTGAGAAACGTGCTTGAGCTGCACCAGAGAGGGAGTGGGTTGCATCGGTCCGTGCAGGATAACATGCATTAAGCCCACGGCCTGCGTTCAAGTCATTTCCGAGTCAGTCAGCAGTCCGCAGATATTCCAATGGGTCTGCAGGAGCTCGCAGACCCTCAAAAGCCTGATTGTATCCCATGCCTGATTCCAGTGCTAATTCAAGCCCCGCACTCAATATCATTTGGCAGTAATGTGAAGGTAAAGCAGTGGCAATCTCAAAGGGATCCTTTAGTCCTCACTTCCATATGCTCCGCTTTGAGCCAATTTATGTTTAGTGTTCTCTTTAACCTCTGCGTTATCTTGAATTCACAGGCATGAAGGACAGGGGATGAAACGAAATGTTTATTGAGTTGTAAATATTGTAAATGGAATCATGATGAGGCGCCCGCTCGTCGCTAGGCTTTCCAATAATGGGAGGGTAATAAGACTCCTTTGTCAGGTCAAATCCAGCATGTATAGCTCTGTGATTGCTCTGGTGAGGACCAGAGGAGGAAAAAAAAAATAACCGGCGTAAGTACTTTGCTAAGGAGACGCACCGTTGCGGAGCGTCCAACTATCTGTTCTCCAGGGTGCACACGCAAAGCCATTGCTGTTGACAAAATATGCTTGTTATGGTTAAAACAGGTCATTAAGTCTTTATTGGAAGTATCCTTGCGATGTCCTCATTCGTCATTGCAGTCATTACAGTTTAATTCAGCCTCAGTGTAATTGCTTTCCATCCTGTTCAATACGGTTAATATTTACAGTAAGATTGTGTTCCGCGCACAGCTTTGAGGAGCTTTACAGTCACGACAGAACAAAAACGTAAACACCATATCACACGCACACTGACGCGCATTTAATTACTGATGCGGAGACGTTCGCGTGTTGCCGGCGTGCTGATCCGGGGAGACTGCGAATGCTGCACAAACATTTACGAGCTCCCCGTAAGAATGAGTTACGCCAGACATGACAAGCTTGTGCGCGCAGGTGAATGAAACACATCTGGCGAAAGAAAACACCCGGGTTAAACTGTAGAACCGCCGCCTTTCATAAACATGCCACTTTTAATCTTCTGCAGAAAAATGGTGAACGCAGCCTCTTAACATATGAGCCCACTCGAATTTTTACGTCAGTCTTTGCAGCAAACGAATCTACCCTGACAAAGAAAAAGGAAGATCTGAGAATCTGAAACTTTGAATGAATGTGTAACACTTTAGTTAAGGGCCTCACCACGGGGGTTAATTTAAGTGAAGAAAGAAAATTTAACATTCAAGAATGACAATTCTTATTCTTTTAGATTCCCTTTACAAATCCAAGATTTTTTTGTTTCTCCGTATTAGGCTATTTTTTTTTTTTTTTTTTTTTGATGGACAGCTTTCTGGCTTTGTTCAGGCTGCAAGGAAAACAGAACTGTTTCTCAATCGCGCATCGCATCAGTCTGGGTTTGACACCGTGGTTGCACAATTCAAGCTTCCAGACTGAGACACTTATGGAGAACATCTTAAATCGCCTCCAAACAAATAACTCAAAGAAATTGCTGTCTGACCTTTGTAAAATCCACCTATTTACATTTGGTTGATCTAGTACTACATCAAACTACACTGAAAAAGGTGACTTTTTGGTGAAGTAAACTCTGTTAGAGTAACTGTCATAATTTCTACCTTGTATTTTAAGATTCAGTAAGAGCTAGCAGTAGTAAAATTAAACATTTTATTAACGTAATACATGAATTATGGGGGAAGAGTATGTTTTACTTAGGTTTCCTCATACAATTTAAATGTTTAATAGTTGTATGTACATATGCCTATAAATACTAAATACACTTTACTCTGAACGTGTGGCGTTTGGAAACGCATGCACGACGCATGCGCACAGTAGGACTGGCGCTCCGTACGATACATGCTGGATCACAGAGAAAGGTGTAGCGCAATCGACAGCCATTTCGCAGGTAAGTTATTACTGTTCTGTTTTAAATTTGTGACAATATATAATCACCAGCTTGCGAGTACATGGGGACTTCACTGGCAGTCATTCTTTGTTTTCTTTTTTTTTTGCCATGAAGCTAGTTAGCACGGATAGTAGCATGGCTGTGCCGTGCAGTGTGAAGCCCACAGCAACTCCGTGACGTGCCGACCGATACTTTCGATACCAAATGCGTCCGTTTTAGTATCGATACTAATAATACATGATCTATATTTTCACCAGTCTGCACTAATTTAAGTTAACAACTTTTTTCGTCACAGTAGACAGTTATTTCAAATCTACTAAATTACTTCATAACTGCAAATACTACAGATGTATAAGATTTACTTAAAATTTTGAGTAAAATTATATTCCTGTCTATGAAAAACAAGTAGACTTTACTTAATTTGTTTGAATAAATGTAATTTAGATGTAATCAAGTAAATGTTACTTAATATCTTCACTACTGTTAAGTTTTATGGTAAGTAAAATTTACTTGATACCTGCAAGTGAGTGTTACTTCATATTGCAGCATTAAATTTTACTTAAATCATTTGCGTGCAAATACTTACAATATATTTTTTAATATACCTTGGTAACAGCTGTAGCTGTGAAACAGGTCAATTCTGTTGAGTCAGAAACACAAACCAAAAAACTGCTGAGCATATGCAGAGTAGTAGATCATATTTATCCCTTGTCCATCACCTACCCAAACCTGGGTGTGTATCCTTATTATTATCCAAAAAAATGGGGTGGAAAATTGGTCTGGAATGTCTTCACCGGGAACTGATAATGCTCCAGTAAAGTTCAAGTCTAATCACTTGGCCGGGCTTTACATGGTGAAGGACAGACATCATCTGAGCACCACTGAGTTGACTTTAGTTACAACAAACAGCTATGATTGTTTATGGAAGTAACCATTTGCATGCAGAGCTTAACGCATCCCAGAATAAAATCCCAGTGGTGTGGGAGCCTTTCCAAAGGTTGGTTTGGGAAAGTTAATTACATTTTAAGTTTTCAAATACTGAGTTTTGAACTTTCAGAAGCCAATAACTTATTATATTATATTTTGTCAGACTTTCCAAATATTGTTCCTGTGAGACTGTGAGTTTACTCTGTAAGTTCAGATGGTTTGGTCATAAACCAAAGCGATACCAATGAAAAATTTAAATGCATGAAAATGAAGGGATGGCAAAAACATTTTTTAGTAATGTGCTCAACAGCTGTTGAGATATTTCACTCAAAAGCACGAATCTCGGCCAATCGAAAATGTCAGGAGATCACCAAAGTTTTGCAAACTTCATTCCGTGCACGCTGAGATATTTAACTGGATAAGTACAACTTTGACCTCCTGAAAGTACAAGATAAAACACCAGGGGTTCACCAAAGTAAAGAACACCACAAAGGTCTGCAATAAATTTAATGGGATTCTATTCAATAGCTTTTGAGATATTTTCGTCTGGACTGAAAGTGGCGGACATACTGAATAAACTACATTACCGTCCGACTGTGAGCTAATAACATAATGGAATTTTTCACCATCTTATCTGAGACGTCTTTTGCCTTTTCGAAAAATGCCCCACAGTTAATGTTGTGTCTGCTAAATCTCCCCCACCTTCAAGTTCGGCAGGCGTATGATTGAAACCAGCTGACAAAAAGACATGTTAACAAAAAGTGTGCGAGTAAAATTATGGCCCATAGCTGCTCCTAATGGACGCGGCGGGAGCTTAGTAATAACAGTTGGCTGTGTGTTGAGAAGCGGCTCTAATAATGAGCAGCAAGGTCATTTCCTTAACGGACACATGTACTCTTTTTGTCTGCTGGTCTGCATAACGAGGGTTATGAGAGCCAGGCTGCGACTGGGTTCTTCAGACGGCGCAATGTCAACGGCAGCAGCATGACACTAGGCTGTGTGTGTGTGTACCTGTAGGGATGGTGGCAGGTGTTAAGGTATGAAAGATGACATCTGTATGTAATGACGTGCAGACCCTTGGTCATTGGACAGTAGTTTCTGCTATGATAAGGTGCAGGCAGTGACCGAGTACGTTCTGTACAAGGGGTGTCTTAAGGGGCGCGCGCACGGGAGCAGACTAGCGGTGACGTGGCAGCCATAGACAAGGACGAGCTATGAGTCAAAATGACAGGGAAAGAAAGCGTTTGGGGATGCAGAGGGGCCAGGCACAGAGCAGTCGTCTCAACTTTGTCGTGATTGAGAAAACAACCAATGAGAACCACTGACACAGTTTTCAGACATGGAGCTATCTTAATATGTGTTCTTGTCTGTACTTGCGCTGGTGTAGCACGTCAACACCCAAATACAGTTTCAGTTCAATGTACAAGTGCCTAAGTACAGTCCAGTATAGTGTTTATTTTCTGGAGGAAGCATAAGAAAGTCCGTAAAACAAATGAAAACATGGGCAACTGCACTTGCAGAGTTCCTCGGATATATTTCTCACCTCATCCAAGTTGCTTCTTCAGTTCTGGGACGTAACATCATACATAATACATTTGGTGGCCGTCATCAAATACACTGCTGTTCCAATTTACGACGGCTGCACTGCGTCCACCGGAGTCTATACTTTGAGTGGAAGTCCCAAAAAGGGAGTACGCGAGTCCAAAGGTCATGTACTTTGTACTGCCCAACCCCCAAATGATCACCTCAACGAACACTGTCCATGACTTTGGTTCCTACCACCAAAATCACCATGCAGATAGCGGCCTTGGAGTCCTGGAAAGAGCGTGGACGGCAAGAAGATCTAGCTCTGACCCAACCTTGACCCTGTTTGATTCACTCGAATCAAAGCTACCAGAGCCTGGAACGTCCACTAGCAAACAAATACGAGCTACAAAGCGACGGCTGAGCAAGTAGCTATACACGCGAACAAGGCTTTACTTACAAACAGAGCCAGAATGTCTGTTTATGCGCGTCGTGGACGTTTTCGGGGATAACCTGAACATTATTGCCGCACATGAAATAGCCTCCGAAACGGCAGCAGCGCCACCAAAATAGACAAAATACAATTCAAAACAGACACCATAAACATATTTTAGTGTCAAAGAAGATCCGTCCAGGGAGGGTGATATTCACATGGGTACTAATAATGAAATGTGATCTGAATGAAATTCACTGGATAGGGGCTGAGCATCTTGTTAATGTGACTTCGCTGCCCTAGTTACAACTGATTAGTGGCTGATTTTAAAGCTCGGAGCCCTACTATCCTGAACAGTTGATAAAACACTGAATATACTGCATTGACAGTACAACAATGCAAAGAAGACTGCTTGTTATGAAGAGCTAATGCAATATTAAGGGCCATGCCTTTTCAGAAATGGGATATTAATGAGAAAAATCGACTTTTCTTTTTTTTCCAAAAAAAAAAAATGTTTTTCTGCCTGTCTTTATGTTCTCTGCCCCTTTTTACTCGCACTCACAAGTTCATATAAATGACAAATGTTTATTTAAGTAGCGTAGCTGTCGTTCGTGCAGAACATCTGTTCTTTTGGAGGTTGAGAAAACAGGTGTACATCATTAGGCCCTCTTAGTAGTGAGAGTTTGAAATTAGGAAGGAAGCGTGCGTCGGCACTAAATGGCTTTCCATTAACGTCCCTGTATACATGGATAACCACGTCCTGACTCCAGCTCCATCGATACATTTTGCAAAAGATAAGCGCACTTTCGTTCTCGTAGAGTTAGCTGGACGCATTTTAGGTGTCATCTAAAGTTACCTCGGTTAATGGTAAACTCCATTTAAACCTTTGCATTAATCCGCGTTTGAATGTCCCACCTGGAAATGAAAAATGTATGTTTCTGCCAGGTGTAAACGCTCATGGAAGGGATTGGACCACACCTGGAGTTGACACCGTTATCGGATGTTTACCGTGTGATAACATCATTTTTTTTTTTAAAAGCAAGCAAGTGGAAAAGTCACCTAGCTTCACCTCTTCCTGTGAGCTTAAGCCAGTCTGAAAAAAAGTGACAAGTGGTGGGTATAAGTCTATCCCTGCAGTGCAAAATAATAATAATAAAAAGCTACAGCGACCTTGCTTCATCTGGCATGGGGATTGGCGCGTTTACTGGCAAGGCTATAAATTCTTACTAAAAAACACAAAAACAAAAATAATGACGGGAATGTTAAATGCAAAAGGCCTGTGGAGGCGATTCAAATGGGTTTTAGTCACTGATGCGGCTTCAAGGTGGACTTCTTCATTTGTATTTTCGAAAAAGAATTTACCTTTTCATGCACCGAAACGGCGGTGACAACAAATCAATAAAAATGGATTCTTTTAAGAAAACGCAACCAGCATACAAACAAGATGGCTTCCTATTTCCATGTGTGCTTAAATAGGCCCTAAAAAGCTACAGTTAGAATGTAAACGACTGGACATATAGACAAGTTGGTGAAGAATTCAACTTTTTACGGTTGTGTTAGGAACTCGCAGAGCATCGTTAATATTTGGAAAAATCGCGGTTTTAATTCAGGAAACGTCCACCAGGGCATCAGACGCAAATCGAGCCTTTTTGTTGCTTTAACCTAACAACCGGTGGGGATTCAAACTTTGGTCCTCTGGTGAGACTCGTGCTGCATGTGTGTATTCATGAAACGCTGGCCGAGCATCAGTTGAGTCTGATCTATACTTTATCAGTACAGATTAGAGAGAATCAATGGTGCGCCTTTCCTGGCACCATTTCTTCAAATCTCTAAATTCATGAACTGAGTGAGTTTTGTAGATCTAAAAAGAAGCATGACTCTGCGTTATGGTGGCCCATTTCTCTCCTAAATTCTGTTTGCTTGTGATGTTACTGACTTTTGAATTATCCGCAAAGAGAAATGCAACGTACTCTACATATATGCTTAATTAAGTAGCTAATATGAAATGGACTCTCCATACCTCCTGGTGTAAACAACAGAAATAGTTACAGTAGCTTGCTTTGAAATCCGTGTGCCCCATAGTTTATTGTAACTGCATTTATCTGAGGATCTCAGGATAAATACCCGCAAGGCATCCGAAACCCCAGACTCATTCCCAGCAAAGAAGTTCCAGACAGTATGTAATCAACAACGGAGGAGACGCTGACTTCTATTTTTGTCGGGGAAAAGTAGACACGTTAACTCACCCTCTCGCGCTCAAAGTGTGCGAGGGGGGTCAGGAGACACTGAGCTGTACTTAGTGAAAGATGCATGAGCGCGGCTCGGCAGACAAGAGCCTCGGGGAAAGAAATGTAAAGTGGGAGGAAAATCATTAGCTTTGTTTGCATGTTCCCTCTCAATTACGCGTCTCCCAAGTCTGGCAGAGCGGTGGAAAAAAAAAAGGGTGGGGGGGGAAGAGCCGCAGCTCAGATAACAATTTATCACTCGCTTTTTGTAGCACCAATACATGTGGCTTCAAAAAGCGTCCTCGGCTGCGGCTGCCTGAGTTACAGCTCTCTGCTCATCCCCTGCCCGGGCTGACTCACAAAGCCACATTTCATGGCGGGGGGGGGCGCGAGCGCCTCCGTCTCGTGACAAAACTATTGCTCATTCCACCTCTCAATATTTATCATAGTACAATTTCCCCCCACCGCCTCGCTCTCGAGGGGCATGATTTATGACGCACTCGCCCTCAGCCTCATCAGAACGGCGATGCGTTCATCACGGAGACTTCTCGCAGGCATCAGTTTTGTTTAATCCAACGGCGAGGAGGAAGGAGGAAGGAGCAGGGCGGCAGACAGGGAGGTGGAGATGGATGGAAAATGGGGAGAGCCGACTGGAGGGAGCGACGCGGACTGAGGCAAGAGAGAGGGAAAAAGAGCCGGCATCCACTTATCTATACATCAAAGAGGTGACACTGCCTTGCAAATTTGCTAAAGCTCATTTGTAATGTTTTCCGCTTGTCACTGGCCTTAATGCACACAGCTCATGGGAGTCACAGGCTGTCACATGATCAATGGGAAGAGGGGGGAAGTTACATCTCACCATTAAACGCTTTTGACTCTCAATATGCAAAGCGCGCCTCCTATGAGTGATGATTTTTTTGTGTGCGTGAGTGCCGGCTGAGGGGGAAAGTTGGCAGACGGATTATAAATTGCACTTTCGCTGCACAACCGAGGAAGCGCCTCCCCTGCATGCGAAGGAAAAAAAAAAAAAAAAAGAGGCTTTGTCGAGCTCTCTTTCAAAGTCACCCCTCGGCCTTCAAAGCCCGCCGAAGCGCCCCGTGCGGCGGAGCCAGAGCCGGGACCCGAGCCAGCTGTTAACGGCAGAGAGGAATCAGAGCTTGTTATCTGTCCGCTTTGCTTCACACACCCTCTAACGATTCTGCAGTGATTATGAACCGTCTTCAGGGTCGAGAGGTCCCCGCTTTAAATCATCGCTTAATTGGCGGAGCTGCTCGTTTATGGATTAGGAATAAAGAAATCGCTTTGTACTTTCAGGAGCCCCCAACTTTTTTCTTGCTTTCGCTCCTTTGTCAGTCGTCTGCACGCGCCGCGCCTCCTCCTGAGCGCGGCCGAATCAGGTCAAACGCAGTTAACGCGCCATTTATCACGACTGTTGTGCACTTATTGAATCTTTCCAGGTATACCCTCGAAAAACACTCCATTCTGGGGCATTATTAAAAACAGTTCAATCCTAAAAGTAATTGAAGTCTAATGTCTTTCTTTTTTTCACCCCCTACTAAACACTCTTTAAGAAACCCTCGATATAACCAGCTATCTTGTGAGACACACTTCACAGCCAGTTGAATGTAGAAGCTGGTGAAAAGAAAAGCTTTGGGGATCAGTTCGAAATTACCCGATTATTCGTTGGCTGTCAAGGTGAGAAAGAGGACCAGATCTCATTAGAGATGTATTTTGGACGGGCGGCTTCCGGCGCGTGTCTCGACCGAAGCCCCTCGCACGTCGCCGAGTTTCGCTTATAAGTGGAATCCAGCCATCATTCGGTCGGCGGGTGAAAATTGCAAACTGCCGCTCTGCTTGCCCATTAGCGGTGCATTAAGAGCACCTGCCAGCTCTTTTTGTCTAATTGATGTATCCAAATGATAAGTTGCTGGTGTAAAACAGACCATGTGAAAAGCTTGTGTGTTTTTTTTTTTCTGTCTGCTTCTGTGCTTCAGCTCTGACTAATGCTGCTGTATTAGATGTATTCTTCAGTTGTTCTATGGCTCTAGAGCAGTGGTCTTCAACAGATACTAAGAAAAACTGATGTAGAGATTGAATAGGGACCCCCTACCTACTGTATGTGTTCTATATTAAGCTCGGCCTTATCAATATACATTATTATCATGATTTTGCATTGAAATATTGAAGATAACATTAAATATTAAAGATAAACCTACCTGACATAAAGAAATACATTTTAATTTGTGGGGGGAAATTTTATATATAGATATATATATTGATATATATACATAAAAAATGTATAGTCAACCAAAGATTTTGCGACCCCCCCCCCCCCCCCCCCCCCCCCCCGCAGTACCCCTGTTGGGCCCCTAGGGGTAGTGGACCAAATTTCAAAATGATGTAAATTTGTAAATAGCACTAGGCCGAATTTAAAATAGAACACATGTATTCGGTAGTGGGTCCCTACTCTGTCTCTACATCAGTTTGTGGGTCCTTGGCCTGAAATGCGTTGGAAGACCCCTGCAGTAGGGCACAAAAAATCCAAACACAGCGAAGCCCCTGAGGGCGTTTTAGCTCAGTCTGGCCTGATACTTCCTCCTGTCGCATACATTTCACCAAATATATCCATCCAATTTCCTCAAGCCGGTCAGATCCATTTTACTTTGAAGGGACTGCCTCAGCCTTTCCCAGGCATCAGAAAGGCAATAATGATGTAAATGACCCAACAAATGAGTGGAGATCTCGCCTCTGTATGTCAATTTTCCTACTTAGGGGGAAGTTGGAGATTTTAAAAGTCCCGGCGGTTTTCTGAATACGCGCAGCAGCCGAGGCTCCCCAAGGGGCACGCTGCGAAATACTTGGTTAAGCTGTTTATTGATCTTGGAAGAAAGGTATTCCCAGTCTTGCGCTTCTTTTCCCGAGCTTTTCAGAGGAAGATCTCTCCGCTCAGACAGACAGTCACTAGCGATACACATCACATATTCATCCACCCACGCAGTCGACGCCAGACACCAGCCGGAGCGCACCCACACGCACACACTTCCGTGGGCCATAAAGGACGCGCAGACCGCACTGCACCCCGCAGAGGAGCCCAGGAACGTTATCTCTGTCTGCATCGACGTCTGATAACCTGTAATATCCAACGCATTCATCCAATTGTGTGCGGTGACTTTTCAGACGTGTTCGGTGTCAGAACGGCCAGCGCGCGGCAGAAAGAAATGTCAGAAAGATCGATGCATAAATTCGTACCGAGACATTTCCTCACAGAACGAAGTCACACTTGGTGGAAGCACATGTTGAAGCCAGCTGTCAGCGATATCTTCCTTCCAGCACATTGTTGCAGTGCATGGTCATTATATTCCTGCAGAGATGTTTTTCTTTGTCAGATCTGGAGGAGTCGGCTGTTGAAGAGAGAGCACTGAACCAGCTCTTATTACTGATGCAAGCAAATCCAAATAATTATCACATGTGAACAGCATCAGAATTTGTGTCGTAAAATTTGTAAGATGTTGGCTGACATCTTTATATTCATATTTGACGGAATTCAGATAATTACGTGCTTGAGCAATCGGAATTTGGGCTCAGCGGCAACTTATAAATCTTAAGTCTTCAACAGGGGGTTCGCGACCCCTAGGGGGACCGCAGAGGTACTGCAGGGGGGTCGCAAAATCTTTGGTTGATTGATAAACATTTTCATGTATATATATTTTGTAGTTTCCCCTCATAAATTAAATTTCTTTAAAGACACATTAACACGAATCCAACATATTCTAGTAAAGGGTTAAGGGATAGCTTAATACTGAATACAAAATAATAATTATTATGTGTATTTATAAATCGCACGTGGCCAAATTTAATAGAAAACATATATAATAGGTATAGGGCCCCTGTTTAATCTCTCCACTAGTTACGGGATCCTTGGCCTACAAAACGTTCTAAATGAAACAAACCCCGAAGTGCCAAAAACTACAGTTCCTAGAATGGCCACTTGAGGCTGACTCCAAAAGAGATTCAGTCCAAAAGCTCAACTTCACAACAGGAATAAACAGCCCGGTACTAATAATTGTTTTGGTCTCCATAGACGATGTCTTAATTTGTGAAAACCGTTTGTCTCAGGTTGCTAGCTGCTAGTTCGGTGCCACCACAGAAATGTTTGCCATTTTCTGGACATTTCAAACTAATTTTATTTCGATTACGTCATCGCATGCGCAGCCTAATTAAAAAATAAAAGACAATCTCATTCAGTATTATTCAACCTAATATGTAACCCAGCTAAGCCTAAACATATCTCCTTCATAATGGATAAAACCAATGGTCCAGCGTTCAGTCACTAATGTGGCCTGCATCAAATACTATCACGTACTCTTGTTTGCATCATGAATATATTACACGTATGCGTTATCCTTATTAATATATATGAATTCATCTGCTGCTTCTCTGCACCTCTCCCAAATCCTCTTCTACTTCGCTGTTTCATCTCTCTCTCGGCCCGGTCGACCTCAAGCAGATGGCTCGCCCCATGTGAGCGGCTCAAGGTTCCTCCCTGCTAAAAGGGCGTTTGTCCTTGCCGCCATCGCCTCAGTGCTAAGAGTTTGAGGCTGCGGGTTCTGTGGTGTCTCAGAAGTTGCGCTGAATTGTCATTCACACTATATACCGTGTATAAAATCCAACTGGATAGTTCTAACACTGAGTTTAATTAAAATCAACCTCCGTCAAACGAGGTGCACGTCGGTGTACCACATAAAGCCGTACCAAACGATCTATTTGGCCCCGTAGATCTGTACCCAACAGAACAGATCTGTCCCCCCCCCCCCAAGACAAACCTTTGGGTCAGATTTTTATTTCCACATCTTTAGAGGTATAATTGACAATGGTGTGACTGTATCGACTATATCAAAATGAAGCTGTTTTGGTAGTCTCGCGCACAAAACAGACCTACACACATCCTCACATGATCGCTCATGCAGGCGCCACACACTGTGCTGCAGCCCAGACAGATTGGACTGTTTATTTAGCTCCCAGGAGAAGGACATTTCTGCTGTTCCAGGCTGTGGCTGAACAGTCCCTGTGTTATTATTCCATACTGTGGCTACTGTTCCCTTATCTCAACATGCAACCATTAATTAATTGATGATGATCAGTAAAGAGAATTAGCATAGCCTTCGATTTAACTTAATTAACTAAGCCCGGGCACCGGGGAAACGACGCCTGGGCAACGCTTTCAAAGAAAGAAAGAAAGAAAAAATAACGCTGCAGTTAAAACATGCATGAAATTCTCGGTTTGATTTGGGATTGAAGATGTGAGGGAGAAACATCTGAGGCTCTCGGTGGAAGCAATAATCATCTCCCATCGGGACGTTTTACGTTGCATGGAAAACCCCGGTAAGTAATTATGAAGCGCTCATGAGACGTGTGTGTGTCTTCATCTACAGATTGAGGAGAAATGGCTCCTACTTCCCTCGGAGATACCTGACATTAGCTGTCAATCTGGTTTCATGACCTCTGGTGAGGCGGTCATAATGTTATGCCTGATCATGAAGGTCTTATTAGTTTATCGGTCAGGGGCAGCGCTCAGCTCAGATGGACACAGAGGGTGTTATTTTCACTTTCCAGTGTCTGATCAGACGTTATAAAGGCACAGTTGCCATGGAGCGGCAGTCTGTGAGAGGTGTCACAACATTTTATGAATTGAAGAGACGAAACTGACAGTTTGTGAGGTCCACAAGGTGAAATTCTCATCAGACGGCAAAACCGAGGCAAAACATGGTGGTGCAAAACAAGATTTGGGAGAGATGCGAAAACAAATAATACGATATATGCGTGATATACGTCACTTCAATCACATAGGTCTTCACAGAGCATGGAGTTGTTCAGTTGTCATGGCGACGCTATAGTTGCTCTAGCTATAAACTAAATGATACCTCAGATGCTCCCACCAGAGAAGAAGGACTTTACATAAGACAACGATGGGTCAACTTGAACTTTTTCTCTTGTGTTATCCCGGCTAAATACTACATGGTGAGTTTTAGTTTTAAAATATTAGTTGAGAATATTGACAGAGAATCTAATAAGGAGTTGTTTAAATGACCGCATTTGTTGGATCGAGCGCTCCTGTTATATTCAAGTTTGAACTGGTTTCGCGTGTATCTGCTCAAATATTTGAGCCCTCTTTTGAAGCACTTGTACTTCTTTTTTGTGGTGCCTTTCCTCCTCACAGCGTGTGGCAAATGTCACCCTTTCCTACTCCACCTCATTTCTGTGACAACCTCGGTTAATGACGAGATGAGGGTCGGGAGCTAATGAAACACAACGCAGCAGAGATTAAAACGGGCGGTCGCAAAGATTTTCGGCCTCTCGTGTCTTCCGAAAAGGCGGCGTTTGGTCGGGGTCGCGTCGCAGATGTCGAGAAGTCATTAACAGCTCCGCCAATTATTGATTTATTTTTTTTTTTCACCCTGAACGTCTCACATCTTTTCATTCCTACAAATGATCAAATTCCTCCAGAAAAAAAAAAAAAAGAAAAAGGGCATGAGAACAGATTTTTCTTCTTCCGTCCTTCGATGATCATCCTGTGAAACCTCAGATTACTTTGCCTGTTCGTGAAGCTGTAAATTAGGCTGTGCAGAGGAGCTTTGCGTGCGCGCACGTGGTCTGGTAGCTGGTGGTGTGGTTGCAAACTTTACAGGAGGTTCAAGAGCAACTTCTAGCTTGAGACAGAAGCGGCATGGGGTGGTGCAAAACAAATGCAACTGAACCCAACATTTAGTTTCTTCTTTTAAATTTACACAGTTTGATGTTTTTTCTTGTGTTAAGCCTCCTCTTCATACATAAAGTACAACAGCCCAATCATCACAACCCTGCTATCGCCCCGTCTATCTGTTCTCATCTCACTTTGCTTTCCCCTGCCTTCTATTAGTGTCATCACGCTCTATTGGGCTGCACTTGTCATACTGATACCAAACTAATCAAGACTAATGAATTCATTTAACTGATGATAATAATGTTATTAAAATGCAAATTGTTAATTTCTTTTAATTGCTCTACATCACATGTAATCAATCACAACAACTTCTATAGTGGCCACAATTCTCTCTTTTTCCTCCCTTTTTTTTTTTTTGCCTATTTCTCACTTCGCCTTCCTAAAAAGATTGTCCCCTTTCTGAAGGGAGGGCTGTGTTGGCTAGTCCTGTCATGGTCTGGTTAGAGATGTGATTGTGTGTCATATCAGTTATTCGTAATCTTCTTGTTTGTCTCCGCTCTGGTGATTATGAATGGGCCGCTGACTGTAGGGCTGTAATTGGAAAATGCATGACTGATTCCCTAAGAATGGAGCAAACATGCAAGCATTTTTATCTGTATTCAGCGTCCTCGCCGGATCCGGGCTGTAATGTAGTGCGCTGAATAAGAGAGTAGTCACTCCATCCTGGTGACCAGAGTTCATGTGCGAAAACCCATAAAGCAGGTCATGGGAATTATCACCGTGGCTGTTAATCAGGCTGCTCTTGGACATTTGTGTAAGGTATAGCTTTCCTAACAGCACGGAGTCAAGCCAGTTTTATTTTAATTAGTTTGTTACAGTAAAAAAAACAAAACTAAAAGAAAACCCCCAATATCTTCCTACGGTGTCATTGTTGATGCATTCTAATAAGAATTTTTTGTTGCAATTTGAGCCAATTAAAGCTAGGAATTTAGTCCACAACATTTGGACTCATATTTTAGAATATGTTTTCTGTTTTGTGTGCTAAGGCATAGGTCTTCAATGGGGGGTCCGCAACCCGTAGGGGGTCCGGAAAGGCACTGCAGGGGGGTCGCAAAACCTTTGGTTGATTAGACACACACATATATATATAACATGAATCCAAGATATTTTAGTAAAGGGGTAAGGGATATATTTAATATTGAATGCAAAAATTATAATAATAATGTATATTTATAAATGGCACTAGGCTGACTATAATATAGAGCACATACAGTAGGTAGGGGGTCCCAACTTAATCTCTCCATCAGTTTGAGGGTCCTTGGCCTGAAAAACGTTGAAGACCCCTGCGTTAAGGCTTTGACATATTCATTTAAAAAAAAAAAGTGTACGCCATGACAGCTCCTCAACATGTGGCGCTCCCCCTGGTGGCTGGTTGCAGCAGTACAGGTCAGGAGATCCACCTCCTCCATATTAATGGATGGAACGTGGCCCAAACTAAAACATGAAAGTATATGTCTGTTTAGTTATTTACTTCCTAGGATGGTTTCCGACATTTTAGGTTGTTGTCATAATGCCGGTGTATGTCCAAGTGTCAGTTTGTCTCAGAAGTTTTGTTAGTTATGCGACGCTATAAAAACAGGGTATGACATCATAATGATTGACAGTTGCCACTGGCAACCACTCTGTGAAATGACCATGAGAATGACCATGACCATAGGGGGGAAAAATAATTATAGTAACTACAGTGTATAATCCAGCATTTCAAACTTGTACATGCCCCCATCCTCACCCAGGGAATTCCTACAACAGGCCAACAGGAAGGAGTGGAAATGTGTCATCCACTTTCTTTTGTACAGTCTATGTTCTTGAACCAGTGCCACTAGTGTTTACTAGAAACATGGAGAAAGAAGTAACATAAAACTTAAACCTTCAAATGAAGAACAAAAGCCTTAAAATTGCACTTGAATGTACTCGAGTTCCTTCCCACTGCTGAGGAAACTACAGCAACTGGTCCCTTTTTCCAAAAGAAGTAAATGTGCAGGTAGCGTGAGCAGAGTGGAATTGTGAAGAAGGGAAACAATACTGCAATCAAAGTGGAGAATCTAAAACTTTAACTTAAGATTAAAGCACTTAATCAAAAAGTAAAGTTTCAAACTTTAAGACCGATATTCCTAAAGCTGAAAACCATCCCATTCAACATTTCTTTTTGATGTATACTCACGGGCACCGGTGAGTAAGCCTCAGTCTCAAGAGTACAACCACATCTGAAAATGAATTTCACTTTTCAACACTGCTCAATCTACCGTTTCCTTTAGCTCTCTGTCCGTGCGCGCGTGTGTGCGTGTGCGTGCGTTATTGTTGTTGGTGGCCCACAGTATGTCAACGCTCGCAAAAGAAAAATAGCCACAACCAAAAATCAATCAGCAAACACAATGTGGTGTGCATTTAATCCAGAGGGTTTATGACCTTCACAGCGCGGAATATCAATTTAGCTCAAAATTATTTTCAGCACTCCATCTTGCAGTGTGTTGTTACCCTGCACTGTCACCGGCACAAAATTAATTAGATTTCATCCCAGGCAGGTGTATATATTCTTTTGAACTGAACTGTATTTTATCGTTGAGGTAAACCAAACAGAGGGAGTAATCCGCAGTAAAACTTGTCTTTGTGGAATTTAAACACGAAAATTAAGTTGAAAATTATTAAAGTGAGGATATCTGTAAAAAATGAAATAAAATAGAATAAAAGATTGTCGTGTTTCACTCGGTTTTTCAGTCAGTAGCAGTGCTTCACCTGGTGTTTTGAGAGGGTCGCCGTGCTAAAGGTTACCCCAGGTTACCCTCTCTTTTCCCATTGAATTGGGCGTCCTCACAAGCAGCCAGTGTCATCGTCTGTTGAGTCACAATGGCACTTAAACTACATTACCCAGGCAGCCCCCATGTGTCACTCACCCCTTTCTGTTCATCAATTCCACTTTAAATAGTTTACAGAGGGAAAACTGGCCACCGAGCGTAATGATGTAAGGATGAGAATTGCAATGATTCCCAATACACACACCAATAGGTGAACACTTATTTTTTCTCCACTGGCGCCACTGATCTTGAAAAAAAAAAAAAAGGAAAAAAAAGCTGTGGCTTCAGGCGCTTTTGCAAGTTACTGATCTGTCTGCTCTCGATGAAAGCTTTCATTGGGTTATTAGCACGTCAACACAGACAGCACGTCAAGTAATTAGCAGACAGGATTATCCCCAGCAATAATGTGGAGCTGAAAGTGATGAAAGGTTGGCTTTTTATTCCTCCAGCAGGTTGCGGTACCTAAGTACGCTGAGGTTGATTTACAAGCTGAGTGAAAGTGAAAGTTAAATATTGTAAACCATATGTTAATGTGAAATGGTATTTTTTTTGCCCGTCTGTTCGTTAACGTACAGCGCGCTTTTGTTCGTATCTTCCGTGAACTTCTTGATGACGTCCTTATGAATTTGGCGCAAAGCCTCTTTTGGACTTGAGAACACGCTGATTAGATTTCAGTGTTCAAAGGTCACGGTGATCTCCGTTTTCTGGGCATAACTTAAGGATTCATGTACTAATTATGTCAAACCTTGACATAAATATCTATATTAATTAATAAAGTCAAGATGCGATGGCATTAAATTTCATAATGTTAAAAGGTCAGCTTCAGTGGGAAATTAGAATGTCCTGCAGAAACACTCACTGAAGACTCTAGTTTTCCTATACATAGGAAATATTACACATGAAGAAGCATACAACTCAAAAAATGGTTCAGTCATGCCCACTTTTTAAAAAAAATAAAGTTACTGAAGTTACAGTAAGTAATTGTTGGTGTTGATGGCAGCTACGTTTCCAAAATAAAAGCGATATTTCTGAATTGTACTTCGATAAAGTACCATTCACTTTGTACACTGGTCACATGTCGCCCTGCATCATCTCCGGTGACGCTGGTGATGGGGAATTGCAAAAAAACTGTTTCCAGTGCACGTTTGCGGTACACTTTTATGTCAATACGTCTGAAGAACCACCTCATGGGAGGTTTTTCGTAATGTAGGTGTTTCAATGACCAGTTTTTTATTGTGATATTTGGGTTTTGCTAGGGGTAATAGAAATGTAACAATTGATAGACATCCACATCATAAATGGAGGAGATGGAGCTCTGCAAGAGATACTCCACTTATATGGGCGAGCTTATATGAACAATAGGGTGATTATCTGGGAAACACTACACTGTTTCTGGAGTTGGAGAAATGCCAAAAGAAATCCAGATCTATAGAGGAGTTGAGATTAACCAGAAAATATAATATATAAATTAAAACAAACACACAATTCATGACCAAAATAATTCTTTGAGGACAGTGAACCAGGTTTTAACCCAGATGTCTGAACACGTCTTGGACCAAACACTGACAGCTGAACAGAGACTGGCTCTTGCCTCTAATTAAAGAATAACATTCTGCGTGAGAGGAAACGGCAAAGTACAGCGTTTGGATATTTATTTTCTTTTTCTGAAATGTATTACAGAGTACAGTGCTAAAGTAAATGAGTAGTTACTTAGTTATTCTCCACTAGATGCCATTTCCCAAAGCATTAAATGGATTATCTAATAGATTCTCTGAGTAGAAAGAGATTAACACCACAAGAACAGGAATTAAAACACTAATTTCAGAAACTGTAGAGCTGCAGAGACACAAAACTAATTCTAACTGCGTTGATGCTGCTATTATTTCCATTCTGTCTTTTCTAAAAACCTTGCGCAATACATGTTTACACTTTTACCACCGCTGCTATAAAAAACTATATACATTTTATAATTTTTGTAATACTTCAGTGTTTTTTTAGAATTAGCATTTTAACTTTAGCATGTAAATACATTCTTAGCACTATTTTGTATATACTTGTGTTTTGGGTTTTTGCACTGAAAAGGAGAAGCTCTCCAATCTCATTGTTACACTTTATAATGACAATAAAGGGCATTCTATTCTATTCTATTCTATTCTGAAATATAAAGAATAAAACTTACACTTGGAAGCATGTTCAGGCTTTTAACCGAGATGTCCAAGCTGTCTCTAACGGGATGGATGACGCACGTATTTGTTAGTGATGCACATATCTCAGTTGTGTCCGCAGGCGTCACGGTTAATCCACGTCACGAAATTTGACATGGATTGATGGCAGACGGGTTGCAGGTTGCTGAGATGATGGCCGACATAGTTAATGAGGACAATATTAACTAATGACGCTTTTCAGAATGTGACTTTGTCCTGCGTGAATTTATAATTTTTGACTGAGGGCCTTTTTACAGAGTGGTTTTATCCCACTTAAGAAGAATGATAACCTGAGATCGAGTGCAGCCAGCTAAATTGGAAAACGAACGAATCAGAAAATCATTTGTTTGGGTGCGTGGCAGGCGGATAATTCGTGCAACGCGTGCGTGCACGGCCATACGGATGCCATCAGAGCCAATCTGTGCTCCACTGCTACTTAGACCGGGCGTCAGAATATCCCCTCTTAGGAGCATGTCCTCAGCTCATGCACGGTGTGAGCTAAACTCAGTGTAAGAGAGTAAATTAGACGGCGAGAACACAATACGGTGTTTTTCGGTTCGCCTTGCCACCTTCCACTCGAAACTGTTCAAGAGAAGTTTTCTTATTTTAATTCAAACAGAGGATAAAAACTTGCCCTTGCCTCAACATTTTTAATTAAGCTTAGTTTTGAATGAGGCCAAGCACTTGAGATTCTGCTGGAAAACGAGCGCGGTGAAAAGCTAAATCTATAAGTACGGGATGTTTCCACAAAGCAAAACAAGGTCAGAGTGAGACAGGGCTGAGGATTACTCTGGCGTTGTTTCATGTCTTTAACCGTGAGCGGTGGCAGGCGATGATCCTCTGTCTGTGTCATGATTCTCCCCACGGCCCTGTCACTGGGAAAGGTTAGCGTTCGGCCTTTGACTCATGGAACAATGGATCAAATGAATTGTGCAGAGGCTTCAGAAAGGTTGTGGCCAAGGCTGCAGCTGAGCAGTTGGGAGTTTCCCTTCGTGTTTTTATTGCATGCGCACGTGCTAATGTTTGTGTGTGTGTGTTGTGTACGTGTCAGTTGAGGGGCCAGCACAGGTGAATGTGGAGATTCAGTCATGGGGGGAACGTGTGTGCTTCTGCGCTACCGGTGTCGAGTAAATTATTTGTAGTTGAGTAAGAAAATGTGTAATTTGATGCTCAATTTTAAACCACGCATGGAAATCAAACCGAATTAAATGAATTAAGCAAAAGCCCAGAGGATAATCAGAGTCTTATTCTTTTAGTTTAAGGTATTTCAGCACATTACCCTTATGTTTGGCTTTTGTATTGGATCATCGAATTACTTTTACATAACATTATGACCAGATTCCTAATATTGTGCCTGCAAAACAGTTGTGACTCATCGGAGAATGGACATGGGTCTTCTGAGGGTGTCCTGTGGTGTCTTTGGGGGCCTTTGGGCCCTGTGGTTTGAGAGACGGAGCCCCTGGTCCAGTGCATGCCTCAGATATTTGATCATTTTGGGATCTAGTGAATTTGGAGACCGCGTCAACGCCACGTTTTTTGAGTTGTCCCTGTGTCCGGTTGCAGCCTGCTCTGCTGGGGATGGTTACTGCCATTAAGGAGTTTCATGCTATGGGGTGGGTGTTCCTGGTCTGGTGGTAGGTGGACGGTACATGTCTAAGTAGCATCCACATGAATGCCAGATCCAAAAGTTTCCCATCAGAACATTGTAGTGACACAAAATGATCCACTTAAAGGAGATAATATGGTTGGCATCTTTAATTTATTTATTGAGAACCTTCAAAATGGATCTTTAGGTGTGTCCAGGTTAGGCTTAGGGTAAGTAATGTCGGTAAATAGATGATGCTGCAGCAAATTCAAAGTCTAATGAGACCTACTATAGCTAACTTGTCAGTCTTGTCAGACGGCTTTTGCAACTGAGAAAGAATTCATGCAAACGTGAGCTGGCGCACGCGGCCGATTCTGTCTCAACGCGCTCGAGTCAAATCTGCACACTCCATTCATCTGCCCGTCAATCAGCCCGCCGTGGATCATGACGATCAAAGCCCGAAGTAACCCCGGGCGAGGAGAGACAAAGACAACCGCTAATTCCTCTGATAACTCCAGAAGCTCCCAATTAGCGTCCCGACGAATGTCACTCAAAACAATTATGAATCAATGAGCAACAATTACGGCTAAACCACATTAAGTAGTTGCTATTTCTGACAGCTTTAGCTAAAACACTGACGGATGTGACGGCCGGAGTGTGTGCGAAGGATTAGAGTAACATCACAAGGAAGATGGAAAGTCCCTGTTTGAGAAACCAGTCACAGGACCATTAGATGAGCGCTATTATTTAACTCTGGTTTTGAAAATGACGAGCGAGAACAATCTTTTGCCAGTCTTTTGACCTGGAAAGTGTTCGCAGAGATGGGCTCCAATGTGGGTCAGTGAGCTGCAAAATAGGGTTCGCGAGATGATTAGGAAAATGTATCTGAGGGGGTCAGACGGCTGCTGATTAACAATCGCAGCCTAGGAAATAGCTAATTAATGGTTTGCTTGCCGTTAACGCTAAACTCAGCTGATGTTAAAGTTTTCTTGGCCTGTGCTTACTGAGAGGGATCGAACGTTGAACACAGCTGCCCCTGCAGCGCCGCATGCTGCAAGACCTCTCTGCAGCGTTCAGGCCAGTCCGGCACGTCTAAGCGGAAACACGGGCGTGCCTTGATTATCGAGCTTCTGCAAAGGGGCTCCCTCCCCGCCGGAGAGGCAGAATGGCATTCCAGTTGCGCACTTCGCGTGAGGTGATGAATGCGAGCGTTGCGTGGAAGTGCGCCCGCATTATTCCCCGCGCACATGACCCACGGCGCAGCTCGCACGCAGTGTCGCTCTTTCGTGACAGATGCTTCCTCCAGACTCCACGCTGACAGCTCCCGCTCGCAGGGCGGGCGGCAGTGATTTCACTTGATAATAAGTCGCCTGACTCCGTGAGTCAATTTTTTCCCCCTCTGAGACATATATTTCACGCTAGAGCTGCTGGGAGATGATAAGACAGTGGAGAGATAACGCTATTGGTATGGCGTGTTATAGCACCTGAGAGAGTGTTTGTTACTGTGCTCGTGGGTTTGACAGCAGGGAGATGGGGGGCGGGGGGGGGGGGCAAGGCAGCAAGTCCACTGACACATCTGTACACAAAAGACAAACACTTAATATCCAACACTGAAATTAAAAAAAATGAAAGAAAGCAGTGTTTTCCTTCCATTTCCCTGAATTTTTCTTTCAAAATATAAATATTGGCCCACTTTTATCAAGTGAGTCCCCAACAACAAAACTACGGGTACTTCGTCTGAATTCCCACTGGTGCGTTTGTCTTCTTTTTTTCCTGCTATATAACCTTGAAAGTGTGACTGTCTGTATTCATATCGTGCTAGAAACCAAAAGGAGGTAAAGCAGCTGAAAAAAAAAGATAGTTTGGTCTCAAAGTTGTTAATGACACCTGCAAAACTTCTCTTTGTCTTGTTTTTATAGTTTCTCCTATCACTAATTCACGCTCCAGTCTTTATTATTCGTACCCGGGGACATGTCAACACGGACATAAATGTTAAAAGGCAAATTGGAAGTTAACGATTTAATGTAGACCACCCTTTACCAGTTGTATGGAAAGTAGTGAAATCGTATGGTAATCCATTCATTATTTACTGAGAAGTGTGACTGAAGATATCGTGGTATCTCTGGGGGAAAACTTCAAAATATAGAAAGAGCCAGGCTAACAGAAAAAAACACCAGGATATATCCTCTTGGGACCAGGAATATCAATGCGAACGTACAGGGCAGTGTATCCAGGGTGGGGTCCTTTCGTTCAGGTGTAGAGGACCAATCTAACTGATGGATATTCCTAGAACAGGGGTCTTCAGCATTTTTCAGGCCAAGGACCCCCAAACGTATTAAATTTGGTCTAGTACTATTTATAAATACACATTATTATTATCATTTTGCATTCAATATTAAGCTTTTCAGATAATGCACAGGTTCAAACATTCTTCTTCTTTTTTTTATTTCAAACATGTGCAATAGTAGAGGGTCCATAATATCTGGGATTTCACCCAAGCTCTCAGCCAATTGCAGGCCAATTCATGTTAATGTGTATTTAAACAAATTTAAATTTGTACCTCTGCGGATCCCCTAGGGGTCGTGGACCCCCTGTTGAAGACCTACGTTCTAGAGCAGTGGTCTTCAGTGTTTTTCACCCCCTACCTAGTGCTATGTATAAATATACATTATTATCATTTATTATTCAGTATTAGCTATCCCTTATCTAAACTATGTTGGATGCATTTAATATGTATGTAAAGAGGAAATTAAAAAATATACTGTGTGTGTATATATATATATACATAAAAGATGTCACGTCCCCTCTACTGTACCTCCGTGGACCCCCTTTGTAATCTGAGCCCAAGGATGTGAAAACACACCTAAAACATCACTTAGAATGAGGCCGAAGTTGATTTAAAGCGCAGTTCTGCAAAGCTAATGGGCAGTTTGAGTCACCCGTCTTTAATGTTCAATCTGAATTTCGCTGTGTGGAAGTAATTTAAAGTGACGAGAAAGCAGTTAAGCAGAAGACTTTCCTCTCTCCTAGCCTCCTGCCGTTTCTTTCTAAACATCACCAAAAAATAAGGAAGTCAAGAAAATTGCACAGTCAGTAAAGAAAAATCTAACATTATAAAATTTATTAAGGAAAAAGTGAAGTTTGTTGATGCTTCAGAGGCATTTATACAAATCTTGAAATGCGGACTGAGAAGTCTCCCTCAGTAATAAAACCGACTAAAACAAGAGAAAACACAAGCGATTACCCAATAGCTCCCCAGACGGGGTTGGCATGGGAACAATAAAGCACTGCTCTCAGTGCTCTTAAGAGGAGTTATCAGCACAGCTGGGATGCATCCTTGATCGATCTGTCACTTTTAGGAAATTGCGCATTAAGTGGAAGATAGCTGTGTGTGTTTCTGAATTGAGACAAAAGTTAAGACAGCAAAAACGTATATATATATATTATATATAAACAAAATAAAAATTGGTTTTCTAGTTAGCAGGAATTATGTTGCACCTATAAATGTGTCTCAGACACACACTGGCAAATGCATTTAAAGACTGGTCATAAAAAAGAAAAAAACATTAATTATTTGAAACCCTATTTGTGTTATTCTGAGATGTTAATATGAAAATGAAAGCCTGGTTGATTAAACTCTCATGAAGTGTCCAATAACACCCCGGTACAATCAAAAAAAAAATAAAAAAACTTTCCGTGCTCGCAATATAATTACAGCCACTTCCATATTTCTGTCTGTCATTTAAAAATGAGTGTCTGGGAGCAGGATAATGGGAATAATCCCGCTGCCCATTTTCAAATTAAATTTTGGTGTTCATGGTGAGAGGAGTGTGTGCGCTCATCTCTTGGAAGCAAATCCTCCCTTTGAATAACTTCCCTCAAGGCTTGATGGATGTGATACAGATATTAGATTTCCATCACTTGAATCTCTGAAGTTTTTGCCACTGGGTGACTAAATAATTAAAGACTTCTCCCATAAAAAATGTAATGTGTCTTTTTGAGGAAAATGTTGCTTCCCAAAATTTATCAGTCAATACTTCAAAAGTGAGGATGAGACTATTTGTAAGAAGAGGCCTTAAAATCACTCACTTTTACACCGGCATTTATTTTCTAAAAGGAAGTATTAGACTTTTCTTTTGCTTCTTTTCATGTAAATTGCAATTTAGTTTTTTATTATTACATATTTTATGTATCGTATTTGCCTCTAGGGGTTTTAAAATGTCAAATAGTGTGTTTCCATAAAGGGGAGTTTATTGCGGTTTCACTGAAAGATTTGTAATTATTTCGCTTTCAGTTTCTTAGTTTGTGAGTGAAGCATCTCTGCTCTGAGTCGACTCACGTTATGACTCATCGTGCTTCTTTCCAAGGGACAGCTCCTCTTCATCTTCAAAATCAAAGTTATTAGACCACCTGACCTCCATTCAATTTCCGTCCTTCCCTCTCTCTGCCGAAAGAGCAATTAGCGGAGCTGTTCATTAATTACATATGAGTCTGTGGCATCCGAGTGCTGCCAGGGTAGGTGACTGTATCTGTCAGCTGAATCCAATTTTGCCAATTCACACAACGATCATGATTTGTTCAATCAAGACGTCACAGACAATTTGTCTGGCGCGCCTTGCCCCTCCCGGCCACCTCAGAGCTCTTCACAGAAAAGAAAATTAGAGTATCCGTCAGCCGTCCCTAAGGGTCCTGCCTTTGGGATGTGTAGAATCCTCCCCCTCTGTTGACAGACCTGGCGGCTGCCTCGGTTGTCACTGTAATTAGTTTTGTTTCGCTACCATTGTGCTCAGCAGACCTACTTTATTGTTCAATAGCTGTGTGAAGTCAGACCTCATTCCACAGTGTTGTATTAGAGGAGGCTGGGTTTAAATGCCCTGACATGAAAAAAAAGAAGAGAAAAAAAACAAGTATTCTCTTAAACCACTGATTTCTTTCCCCCTCTCAACAGCTTGTAATAAGCAAACACACATTTTGTGTCCACTTGTTTGTGTCTCTCCCTGCAAAACAGCAATTACAGGCCAGTGTTCCATTGATGAATTGTGGATGGTTTTAATTAATCAGCTGGATAAATCTGCATGTGGGCTCAGTGCAGATGAAAAAGGTCACAAGGGGGCTTGGCCCGTCATGGATGGGAGAGTAAATCTGAGAGTGATCAGCGGTGGCAGAAGAGGGTCATTTTATCACATACTATCAACATGTGGTCTCCCTGGAAATAGTTATCTAGAGTGCACAGCATGGTAAGATTGGGGAACCGGAAAAAAAAACAAGATACTATCAGACGTTTGTTTGTCTAAAAGACACTGAAAGTGTGTGGACATACTCACACAAAACGTAATGTTTAAGTTTATGGAATAGAAGACACACTAGGTTGTAAGCAGATGAACACAGCTATGAAACTGTGGCAAAGATTGTGCTGTTTATTTTAAAAAATAATTATTACTTCAGTGATATTTGGGTATGACTCAGCTTGAAGATTGTTGTGTAAAGTGTAAAGTGAATATTGGCAAAAAAAAAAAAAGTTTAAACCTGCACAAATCCATACTCGTCAAGGACTGGTCACTAGATTCAATTAGACCTGGGTCAGTACAACAACAAATTTATAACTGACTTTGTTTTTACTGCTTTTTTGTGTGTGTGTCTCCAGTGGAGTACCACAAGGCTCTATTATAGGTCCTCTGCAAAATTAATCTTCACTATACAGTTAACTAACGCCTACTCTGGACAAACCAGCAAATCCATCATAGTACAGTAATATTGGCAAAATTCCTTACTGTGACCAGACAAACCATGGGCCTTAATACAGGTATGGCACTCAAACAGCTTACTGAAACTAGGCTGCATGGACTGGCTCAAATTCAAACTCAGAAGCATTTTTCAGGTTGACTACTGATTCTGGGTGATAAGGTCTGACTCTCAGTCTGAGCACCAATTTATTCTGAAGCTGTTGGATGGGAGTTGAGGTCAAGGCTTCTACATCAAACTGGGAAAAATATTTCTTTTTGGAACTGGTGTTGTGAACTTGGAAATGGCCAAATACAACCTGTTGATAGCAGCAAACTATGTCTATTAAATAAAATATTTCTGAGTAGTGTAGCACTAAAGTTTCTGCTAATCAGATCTAAGGGGCCTAACCCATGCATGAAAAACCGCCACAGAGACCATGCTTTTGAGAGTGTAGCTCTCATACTGAGTTAATCCAGACAAGGTGGGGAAGGATGAGTTACACAACTTCAGGGAAGTACAGTATTTTTTAATATGCTGCTTCCAATCATCCCTTGTAGCTCTCGTGTCGAGTGCCTACCAGAAATAGGCTCCGTGCTGTCTCGCCCACCCAAAGCTTACATTTTCAAAGTTCAAGTGTTCATTGCAACATTTTTTTTTTTTAAATCCAATTCTTATTTTCTTTTTTTTTTTTTCTCTTTTTTTTTTGCTGTCAGGCTGAAATAGGAGCTCCTTTGCAGCTGTCCCCTCCCCTGCTCTGAGCCACTTCAATTTGCAGCTTTTAGTTTGCTCTAGCTCCGGTCCACTCCTCTCACACACAGGTATCACATCCTCAGACTACAATAACAACAGTAATGAACTGACTGGCAAGTGGCAGCTGCGCTCTGCTGCTCCCCTGGCCTAAACTGATTCACAGCAGCCCATAATGGCTTTTACTCCCAAGGCCCCGGCGTTACCAATACCACACGCATGTTGTGGGTTCATTTATAACTGAGGACAGCCTTTTAGTAATCAGATAGCGGTTCGATAAACGCTGAACTGCTGACTCCCTTGAGGAAGGCTTCTGAAGGGCGATTTACCACCTCAGTGCTGATTTGATGTCTATCCTCTGCTGGCTCTATGTGTCTGTGCATGAAGGAGGTGTGGGGTTTCTCGGGGGCTTCTTTTTTTTCCTATCTATGTGTGTGCATAGAGTCCTTTGAGAAGGGATAGACAGTGTGTGACAGCGGAACACACTGATAGGCCCAGAATCCCCTTTGGCTCTTCTGGAAGAAAACTGCAGCAGACAAGCATCTGATGATGGAGCCCAACACTGTTCAGTGACAACACAATTTACACATTTGAAAAGACATAGCAATTCATAATAACATTTTTGACATTTTCATATAAATAAACATTCCCCTCTTTCACAACCATTGCCAATGGACCTAAACCCCTGCTCAGATCACAAAAGCTTTTCCATTTGGTGCCTTTTTTAATGTGCTACGGCCTTATGTGGGAAAAATCCTGCTGGCAAATGGTGCATTTTTCTCATGCAGCAACAGAGCTGCAAAACATTGTCATGGTTCCGAGCAAACTTAAACGCCATTTCCGAATAAAACGACCTTCCCTTCAAAACAAAATCACAGAATATTTTGATCAACTGTGTGAGCAGACTGGGAAACATGCAGCTTTATTGAGGGAAACCACAAAGATAAATGAGAGAACTCTCAAAGCTTCTGTAGCTACTAAGCTGCTGAACTCATCACCAAATTAAAGCAGCAGAGATAATAACACTACCTGGTTGGAAATAAGTTGGGCTTTTCAAGCATGACTAATGTAAAAACTAAAAAAAGAGAGAGACTCTGAGTCATTGAGGAAGATGTTCGTGTTTGTCTTTCTTCAATTACTGTGGGAATATTAGCTTTAAGTTCAACTAAACAGGTGAGAAATTGGGTCATTTTCATTTGCTGGTGTGCCATGGGATTTTTCTAACCATCTACCCATGCCTTGTTGATGTGAGAGGTCAGTGGAGAATGGGCAGACTGGTTGGAGATGATAGAAAGGCCACAGTGACTCAAATAACCAGGCGTTACAACCAAGGAATGCAGAATACCATCTCTGAACGCACAACACGTCCAACCTTGAAGAAGATGGGTTACAGCAGCAGAAGACCACACCAGATGTCACTCCTGTCAGCTAAGAACAGGAAACTGAGACTACAGTTCACACAGGCTCAACAAAATTGGACAATAGAAGATTGGAAAAACATTGCTTGGTCTCGATTTCAGCTGCGACATTCGGATGGCAGGGTCAGATTTTGGCGTTAACAACATGAAAGCATGAATCCATCCTTCCTTGTATCAAAGGTTCAGGCTGGAGGTGGTGGTGTAATGGTGTAAGGGATATTTTCTTGGCACACTTTGGGCCCCTTAATACATGTTGAGCATGGTTTAAATGCCACAGCCTGCCTGAGTATTGTTGCTGACCATGTCCATCCCATCTTTTGACCGCTACTTCCAGCAGCAATCCAATGAAGCACCTTTGGGATGTGGTGGTACGGGAGATTCGCATCATAGATGTGCAGCGAACAAATCTGCAGCAACTGCTATCATGTCAACGTGGGCCAAAATCTCTGAGGAACATTTCCAACACCTTGTTGAAAGTATGCCATGAAGAATTAAGGCAGTTCTGAAGGTAAAATGGGGTCCAACATTTTATTAGCAAGATGTACCTAATAAAGTGGCCGGTGAGTGTATGTGCCATGGCTCAAGAAGGGTTGGAAAACACTGGGCTAAGCTACGGTTTTCACATCATCACCCACAGAAAGTTTTTGTGCCAACAGAGAGAAGTGAAATGGCGATGTATCCGCATCCCTTTCATCTAGGCTGAATTTGTTTACTACAAACTTGCTGTAATTGGCTGCAGGATGATCCGGTGGCACGAGGAAGTATTTTGTTTTTTCTCTATCAGTTGAAATGTGCACCATGAAGTAGAAATGGCATGTTACCAGACTCAATTTCTGATAAGAACTGAGTATAGCTTAGCCAGGTTTTACTATAAATATAGCATAGCTTGTTTTAGAAACAGGGCCTCCATATCTTCCTAAATACACAAACAAGCTGTGCAATATATCCATAAACATGAACTCATTATACAAACCTCGTAAAAACACATAATTTCGTGCTGCTCGAGTGGAAAGCGAATAATTTCAACCCGGTGTACAGCAGACTTGTGGTAAAAAGGTGCTTCTTTCCTCCTTTTGATCCCTTGCTTCTGCTCAGCTGTCTCGTATGAATAAATACGGGCACGTTTTCGTGTCTTCCTCAGTTTCTGCAAGCTCTTTTAAACAAAGGGCCGGGCGCAGGCAAGGAGGAGAAGGATGGATGTTGTTGTTTTCTTTTCTTCTCTTTTTTTTTCTTCTCCTTCCCCGTTCAGTTCTCAGAAGATTATGGACACGTCATGACAGCAGCACAACATGATGCAGAAAATAGAGAAAGCAGCTCAGGCTAGTCGGAGCCTGACAGACACTGTACGACATACTGTGCCTAACAATGCAAACAGTACAATGAAAACACCTGCCTGTGTTAGTTTCTGGCAAAGTGAGACGCAAAAACAAAAGGTAGAAATGCAGTAAAACCAAGAATTTTACATGCAAAGTTCAGGGTTTTTTTTCATAGAGATTATCCTATGGTAATCTGGTATAGGAAAACCTGCAGCTCCTTAAATCTGAAGCACAGTGTGTCCAGGAGAAGACAAGCAACTGCCAATATGGGACCCCTCCACTCCTGAGGGCTGACAAACTTTAAACAGTAGCAATGTGCTAAGACTTCAGTGACAGTAGGTGACATTCTGATACAACTCTGGACACTCAGTACCCTTATACCCTCATGCTTGGTTGTTTAAAGCATGACAATGGCGTCCAGCAGATAATAATAATACTAGTAACCGAATAGGACGTTTTAAAAGGATATTATGACGCAAGTACATTTATATAGTTTGTTCCTTCTTTAGCTTAACTTAGCTGACAGCACAGTGTCCCCCTCTGTTGTCCCTGACCAAGTCTAGTGTGGACATTTTTGCTAAGTGCCCCAAAAGCCTCAAATAGTCTGAGGTTGGATCCAAAAGTGAGCCCCCATAGACCTTTTCGATTTCTTACTTCACTCCATAAATAAACATTGTTTACAGCCCGGAACAGATGGTTCTAGCTGGTTTCTATAGCAAATTCGTGACAGGAGTGCGGGGGTGAATGTTTTGTATAAACCCATCTGATTAAACTCTTTTAAAGTTTAAATGCGTACATGATTAAAATTACATTGCGGTTGCTTTGAGGGACATTAAGGGAGATTAAGGAAACTCTGAGCTTCAAGGAAGCATGTGGGTAACGTTGCAGAACATTTGTCCATCTTAATAAAGAGTTCACGCACCCCGCCCACGGTTTCCATATGTTGGCCTCCGCTGCTTCAATTTTCACCATTCAAAAGACAGATCCTTAAAAGAAATGCTTTCGCGTAGATAGGTGTTGGCCATGTTCACATGAGCCACAGATGCCGAGCAGCTTTTTTAAATCACTTGAGAAATGTGTTGTGTGACATCTGCCCTCCTTTGGCTTCTACCTTCCACCTGGTATATTGTGGCGATTTACTTTGTGAGGAGTGACAATAGCTTCAAAACAACTTCTGTTTGCGCGACACTTTCATCACAAGCGAGCGAGAGTTCACACACCTGCAAACTTGCAACCTGCTGAGTAGGCGGAGCTCCAACTAGCGCTGTTTACTCACCTCAAGCACCACCTGCCAGAGTCTCCGCAGAAAATCCCTCTCATATCCAGCCACATTTAGCAGATGCCGGAATCGTCGGCTCCCTCCACAGGAGCGATCGATTCCCTCTGAGCTATGGGCTGCGGGAACAGTAAGGTGCAGCCTGAGGCGTCCAGGAAGGGCTACGTGAGTGTGGTGCAGTCACTTGTGGCTTTCAGTAAAGTGCGAGGAGACGATGAGCCGAGCAAGCAGAGGGAGAAGCGAAGAGGTCTGTGGTTTTCTGTCAGCCTTGACAACTCTCGGCTAGCATCAAACTGGCAGGCGCAACTCAGACAAGGGTGTCGGCGGGACGAGGCTGAAAGGTATAAGGACAAGTTTGAGCCGCGCGTCACAGCAAGGTAAATCTTCACAGGGGTGATTCGATTGAAGTGGGAAAAGTTGAAATTTGACAGTGTTTTTATGATAGTTTGTTGCAATGTTGTGGTCGAGCACAGTGGCTATTGACTGCATATGTCATGCCCAAAATTTGTAATTTATTGCAGCACAGTGTGAAATGACTTATTAATGTCCTTAGTTGTTGGCTGCATTCCATGCAAAAATAGAAGACATTCATTCAGCAGGTGTAGTACTGTAATAGAAGAAGACAGCTCTCCTACACTTGTCAGCTAACAAATAATAAGAAAAAAAGGAAACTGATGTCTTTTTGAGGTCAAGCACATCCCCTGCTGTACATCTGACAAGCCACAGCTTCCATCAAGTATTGCCTTGTTCACTGGCGATGTAAATCAGAATCACAGCGTGATCCGCTTTGCATGCAGCACAGCACACCGCAACCGCCATCTCCCCATACATCACGGCTGCAGCTGCAGCGAGAGACATCGAGTGCTTCGTAACAGTGTACCAGGAGATGCTTATGCCGTAATGAGTCATCATTCCCCCTCTGCTCTGTCAGATATGACATCAAGGCTCTGATCGGTCGCGGAGGCTTCAGCCGCGTCGTGCGCGTCGAGCACAGGGCGACTCGCCAGCCCTTCGCCATAAAAATGATGGAGGTGGAGGCCCAAGAGGGCCGTGAGGTGTGCGCCTCGGAGCTGGCGGTGCTGCGGCGGGTGAGCCACGGCAATGTCATCCAGCTCATCGAGGTGTTCCAGTTTCCACAGCGGGTTTACATGGTCCTGGAACTGGCGACCGGCGGGGAGCTGTTGGACCGCGTCGTCAGCAGGGGCCACTTCACGGAGCGAGATGCCACCCAGGCCCTTCAGATGGCTCTGGCTGGGGTGGGGTACCTGCACGACTTGGGCATCACACACAGAGACTTGAAGCCTGAGAATCTTCTGTACTACCACCCTGGACCTGACTCAAGATTGCTGGTGACTGACTTTGGATTGGCCACTTTTGCTGCCACACCAGAGGTTTCTAAACCCGACGGAAGCGACAGTGGGGGTGGAACTAAAGGAGACAGGTCGTGGTCTTTGAGAACCACCTGTGGAACCCCTGAGTACATGGCCCCTGAAGTGTTGCTGAGGAAACCCTATTCCTGCGCAGTGGACATGTGGTCTCTGGGGGTGATTGCATACATTGTGCTGAGTGGATCCATGCCGTTTGAGGAGGACAATCGCGCGCGGCTCTTCAGGTGCATAGTGAGAGGAAAATACAGCTTCCACGGAAATGTAAGTTTGTACATTAATATTGAAGTTTTGCATGGTAAAAAATAATTTCTTGCTGTTGTAGCTTCAGAAGGACATTTACGTTCTTTCAGAGTATCTTTGTGTTACAGACCCGTAAGGCACCTGCAAAGCCCAAGAACAATTAAGAATGTGCCTCTGCTACTTTTTTATAGACTTCACAGTATGCTGTCATGTAGTCACAGTGGCAACTACTTTGTTTTTGGATGCTAATCTTCTCCACACAGTCTTGGGCATGCTTGATACACATGCTTTTGCATTTAGCCATTCCTCGCAACAAATTTGTTCATGTGTCGCTTTCACAACCACCCATTAAGAAAGAACAATTCTCACCTTCATCGTTATGCTATAAGACCTACCAGAAATAGCTACACTGTTCCATCACCGCATGCTATAACAGTCAGCTGAACATGCAGCAGGTTCGTGTGGTAACAGGGTGAATTCCCCGTCCTTTCATCTCTTGCTCTGCAAAAAAAAAAAAAAAACATGAACGGATATGTGAAAGTTTGTTGTGGTGTCCAGAGTTTGTGCTCGGTTTGGTTCTTTGAAAACGCTCTGAAAATTGGGGGAGAGGCGGCCTTGCATGATTATTTTCTTCCCCCATCCTTTTCTGCTACCATATGACTGAAGAGGGTATTTTTAACAGCCTTTTCTGTCAAGCTCAGTGGTGAGTTCAGGCTTGTTCTTTCACGCTGATTACACCCAAGGCTGGATTATTCACTGGGCTTTAAGCCTGGCCCAGTTCTCAGGGATGCAGTCTGACATTTTAGCCTGGCATACAAGAGGCTCCCTTACATAGGCCCTGGACTATTATCCATGTGTTTACCACTGCAGTGACCACCAACTGAACAATAGTGCAAAATCCTTCTAAAGTTTATGAAAGGGGTTATTTTTTCATGGTGGCTTCAGATGCTGCCCATATGTAGGCCACACTGCTGGATAGAAATCCTTGAGAACGCATCTGAAAACAGCATTTTATCCGGCTTCACGTATAGTGTCTCAAAGCGTCATTCTGTGAACTCATGTGGCGACACTATGAAGACATCATATGTGGCTGAGTAGCTCCGCGGAGATCGCTAGATGAGCCATCAATCACATTTCCATGATGACAAGACACTTATTCTCTGTCGTGCGCGAGCATCCGCCCTCTCCACGCACACACGCTGTCATAATAATGTTGTAGGGCGTGATGAAGGTTGACAAGTGGCCACAAAATGTGGACTTCTGCCTTTTACAAGGGTTCTTCAGGCCGCGCAGAAGTGGGCTTCTCTTTGGGATTAGAATAGTCTCGACAGGCCGGGCAATTCCCTTCGCACATTAAACTTGACTTGAAGAGCTTTGTTTGAAACGAGCCGTCCGGCAACTGAACAAAGTGACTCAGAGACCCACAAAATGCCAGCACGGCCTGTCACAGGAAGGAAAATAACTGGCAGACTGAATGCTAAAACTGTACTTACAGCAAATGATTCACAAGGCCACAGGATGTTAGCTATTAATGTGATGGGCCAATATAATGGCAGCAGACATTTACACAGCAGGATAATACATGAGAAATGACTTCTTGCTATTCAGTCACTCCAGTTGTCTACAACGGTTTAATGATATCTGTGTTAACATGTACCAGCTTTCCAAAGTGCCTCATGTAACAACTTTAACAACTTAAAGCCAATCAATATAATAGTTTAATCAATACATTAGCCATCTAATAAATAATGTAAGCGCTTGATCTGACTGTTTCTTTCTGTATTAAATAATTATATTATTTCTGTACATACGGGGTAAACGTCAGTTGATGTGATGAGTTTGCAGAAGGGAAGAGAAACACAGCGTTAGCAAAACAATCAGTAGAGTTGAGAAGACGTTTTCCTTCTATCCCACAGGTTTGACACATCTATGCACACATACATCATATCGGATCAGATCGTTTAATTCAGCATCCATGTAAACGGTGAAGTTGGACTCTCAAATTAGAATCGTTTTAATACAGTTGAAGAAATCCTGCCCATGTAAACCTAGCCAGCGAGTCAGTTCCCGCAAAACCAGGACCCTGACCCCACGACAGCCACATGGAACTGAGCCACTGCTAAATTGAATAGGTATCACCGGTGTTTTCTGACGAAAATTACCTAAATGGCATAAATGTGACTCGAAGCTGAATAGAAAGTCAAAGACTAATTCTGACAACAGAAAATATTACAAACCAAAATCCATCAAAGTCCGAATTAACTAGGACTGTGAGTTAGAAAGTAGATTCGGCAAACTGCACTTTGACACAACAAATAAAAATGACTTAAGTCAATGAAATATGAAAAACCTTGTGAAGCACTTTCATTATTATCATTATATGATTTCATTTCATATTGTTGAGTTACCGCCAGGAATGAGTTATTCATATAAAGTCTTGAAGTCTCACTGTAAGGAGGTCAAAAAATATATATATAGCTCATTTCTGTGTGAGACAGTCGAGACATGTCTTAGTTTCTTAGGCGTAGATAGCAGATTGCACGATACCGTCGCTGGGAGAGTAAATATTGTACTGAGCGGTGCTGTGTGCCAAAAAGGATTAACTATAGGTATAGATGGATATAAGCAAATTTTTGTCTTCCCATGCACCGTGCAAACTAATACACAGGGGCTGCAACCACAAACACACTTCCCAAAGTATCGGAAACCTTTTTTTGTTTACCAAAGCTCATTGGGGCCATCTGGTAACTGTACGTTTACGTGTGTGAGAGCTCTTGTACAGCTATCTTTCTGAGGACCAGTTTTTAGTTTTGCAACAAAGTGAGTACATTTTTGCCGGTAGAGGTTACAATAGTGTCATTATTAGGGTTAGGGTAAGGATTAGGGTTGTGCACTTGGTTGAAATGGTTAGCTCGCTAAGGGGCTGGATAATGCATTACTTAAATGAACGTCCTCACAAGGGTAGCCATACAAACGTGTGTGTGTGTGTGTGCGTGTGGGTGGGCTGGGGGTTTCGGGGAGTAAGACGGAGGTGGGACTCACTTGGAAACGCAAACGGCCGCTGGCACCTTCCCATTAACTGGGTCCCTCTGTCTCCCTGACGCTCCCCGCCCCTCTGCATGCACTGTGTGTACACACACAAAGTGCGTGCGCCCCTTTTCCTCGCAGGTGCAACAGCCCTTTGCCCGAGGATCTGTGGTGCAGACTCACCACTGATGCGTTTACTCAACAGCAAGGGGGGGAGGGGGGCAGGGGGGGGTAAGGACGGCGGGGGAGTCGGGGATTAATGGCAGGGTGGTGCATAGGAAAAGAGAGGAGGCGACAGAGGACGAGCAGGGCAGAGGGAAGAACGAGTGTAGCCTCAGGGGCCATTTGCGCCTTATCGCCATGCACGTTAGGAATATTTCCCCACCACGCGTTATCAGGTCTCCTCATCTGTGTGTGTGTGTGTGTGTCTCACTCATGCATGTGCGCCGTGGCAGACTTAAATCCTTGCGTTCGCTTGTGTCCAAGTAGCCCGGTAACCTCCTCTGCATTCTGCTGTTGTGTTACTGAAGCCACACTTCCCTGACCCAGCCCAAATAATCTACATCTCTCGTCGGCGGCGCCGGCTGGGCAACGGTTAGCCCAGTCTGCCCCCTAGTGAGCGCCGCGCGAACAAACCCAGCCTCTCCCCGGCCTCAGTGTATTGTACATGACAGCCCAATCTCTCCTGCATCCGAGTATTGATATTTTGATTACAGCGGTTTAGCCGCAACTTTCACCCGAATTAACAACGGGCCGCCGTCCCCACTTGGACTCATTATGACGAGGCATATTTAAACTCTCCTTTGTTGCTCGGGAAAAGGGGGCTGCCAGGCCTGCGAATCAGACGTGGCGGAGACGACTCTTGTGCAGAGCAGTTCATTACTCAAAAGTGCATTATCCTCCTGATTACATTAGTGTAATCCAGCCTTCTAGCGTTTTCTTCATTTGTTGCAATTATTTCTTTGTCAGGCGGAGACGTGGCGCGCGGCAAAACCCAGTCGGCGGAGCTTCTCATTCGCTCTAACAAGATGTTGCTCAATAATGCGAGCCCTGTAGGTTTTGTCCGTGGCTCACGCCGTGCCTACGCCCAGCCTGTCTTCCCCCCCTCTGCGGCTCAACAGTGATGTATGACGCCGGCTCTCGCCCGCTCTTTCCGAACGCAATAAAGCCTTTGTGTTCTGTGACGTGAAAAATGTTCAAAATAAGGGGGGAGACGTAAACTTCCTGCAGGTGGATCGAGGAGCCAATTCAGTTACATTTCCACTTCTTCGCAGGAGCAAGGGAAACTTTTGAAAGGCATCAAAGACATTCCAGCCTAGTGAAAAGCCTCAGCGCCTCTCTCTCGTGCATAGCCGGCGTGCACTAAACTCATGTCTTCCCATCCTTTCAGATAAAGAACAAAGGGCGCCTGCCGTGGCCACGGCCGCTATCAAGTGTGTATTTGGTGAAGCAGAAATAAGGAGCGTCGCCGAATCACCACCAGATGAAGAGGAAAGTCAGACTTGCCAGTCGTGGGAGCGCAATCAAACAGTGTCACTCTGCCTGCCTCTCAGGTGTGAAATAACAACACAATGAGAAGAAAGTTTTGAGCGAGAGGCTTTTTTATGACTCGTTCGGCTGGCAGCTCTGAAGCACTGCGCCGCGCCTACACGCTCACGCTCCTCTCCAGTCAGCACACAGCGAGAATAAGCAAGTCCCTGCTCCTTTGAATTCCTCTCACCGGCAGCAGTCTCGCGATTGTCAATTTCATGCTTGATTAATTGTCATTACTCCACAAGAGACAAAAAAAAAAAAAAAGAGAGAGAGAGAGAGAGAGGGAGGGAGCAATGCGTTTCAGGATTAAAATGGAGAGCGAGACCTCCCTAAAGAGCGGAATTTAGCGCGTTGCGAGGCTGAGCGGAGAAGGAGAGAGCGGTGCGCGCGCAGGTTCGACTGTATTTAGCTGTGCGTGCTCCTCGGCCAAAAAGAGACGTAGCCGAGCTAATTGGTGGTGGCTGTGGAAGGAGAGAGCGAGACCAAGAGAGTGAAAAACGGCGGCCGTTGCATGTTGCTTATTGGCCCTTGACATCAGTTACACAAATCCAGCTTAATATCTTTAACGAAAAGGCAACGTGCTTTGTTTCATGACATTTAAGACAGAGGTTATTGTGCGGTGCCACCGTCTCCTTGACCAGATGCCATCTTTTTAATCTGATGCCACATCAATCCAGTTTGGCGCATGTATCCGTGATATTTTATTTAAAATGAGATTGAAGCACAAAGGTCATCAATTTCCGGAGGCAAGATTGCACAGTGTTGTCTCCATGACAAAGAACCAAAGCCTCGATGAATAATTGAATGATTCTGAAATATGATAATGATTCTGACGTCCTCTCTCCCACTGGAAGGGTGGCATGGCAGATTTCAAAGCGGCCTTGAATGTCAGCTCGGGTCACGACAAGGGGAATGATTTGCTATTAGAACTGACAAAGAGCAGAGGATCTCAACGAAGGCCATCTGCGTTGCCTTTCGTTGTGAGGCTAATGCAGGCTGAGGATACGCATGCACCCCAAATCCCACGTATATGGAGGAGCACGCCCACCTCCCAAGACTTTGCGTTCATTTAGCCCAGGCTGCTGCCTTCCTTTTGCCCGGTGACATTTAGCTTTCCTTTGAGTTTAGTTCTGCTTGTTAGTCCTGCATAGCGCTGGGAGCACAGTTTTATTGCTTTGTTAGAACATAATCTTGCATCCCGCTTTAAAGATGCTTTGAATCTGTTCATCCGCCTCGTTTAGACGCACAGGCTTTTTCTGAGCGCTGCGGGTTCCGGGGTGTCTGTCAGCTGAGCTGGCAGCTTCTACGTCGAGTGATTTTATAATCGCGCTGATGACAGTCGCTCTGCTCTGCTTCTTCTATCCCACAGCCTTGGCAGTCGGTGTCCAACTTGGCCAAGGATTTTATCCTGCGCCTGCTGGTGCTGGACCCCGCCGCCCGCCTCACCGCCGCCCAAGCCGTCCGCCATCCCTGGGTGGTCACCATGGCAGCCAGCTCCTCCATGAGGAACCTCCATCGATCTATTTCCCAGAACCTGAGGCAGCGGGCATCGCGCAGCTCCTCGCGGTGCCCTAGCAGCGCCGCGAGCTCTGGGGATGCTAACGCCGCGGGGTGGGTAGGGAAGAGGAAAAGCAGGAGCAGCACCGGGGCTGAGCAGCTGGACTGATGCAGCCTCAGAGAGACGTGCAAACCCGAGCCAGAACACTCCAGGAGCATCAGCGCCGCCCGGGTAAAGCATCAGACTCACAGAAAGGCTAATGAAGGGACGGAACCAGCTGCCTTAGCACTGGGTGTATTACAAGAACAAGCCTCAGAGCAGCGTACAGAGGGGGTGAAGTAACCGGGACAGGTGGTGTGACAAAAAAGTTTTCAAGGTTTCTTTATCAGGGTAACAACCCAGGTTCCCCTAAAGGCTGATTTCCATCTTCCATTAGTTTCTTGTGGGTGAATATCCTTCAGGTGTGATGTCCAGGCCAAAACAGAGACAGAGCTGTCCACCTCCACAAAAGCCCTAGCCCCTGGTAATTCACACCGCTCAGACTAATGGGTTCAAGGTCTCATTTAGATCATTACGAGTCATGACATTACCTGCCTGTGAAGAGGTTCATTCCTAAAGCTTGGAAATGTATCTTTTGAGGAACAGGGGCTAATTATAGCCTGGATCGTGGAAAAGTAGAACAAAAAATTTCCTCCTTCCTTTCTCACCCTTTTTCTTTCTTATAAAATCTAATTTATACTCCCCTCCACCAAACAGTGGGAAGATTAATTTTTTTTTTAAATATATTTTTAGGGGAAAGGGAGCCGGTGTGACAGCGCTTTTGTCTTTTCCTTTGTTGTTACTCCTCCTACACAGGAGTACCCGCAGTCCCGAGTACACTGAAAGCACCACCCAGACATTTAGTGACAGGCCCCTATCAAGTTAAGAAGTTTGGAATATAAAGAGCTCTCTCCTCTTCTCAAAATATTACATAAGCTGTAAACAGCAGCTGAACATTTTCCAGAAAAGTTAATTAAAATAATTAAAAATACATATATTCACACACACACACACACACACACACACATAAATCTAATCCTATTCAACAACATCACACATTGAACTCGGTAAACATGTTACATTCCTTTTAATTTGAGAAAGAACCTTAATTTATTAATGTTATGTGCAATGAACCATCGAATAGAAATCAAGGTTTTCAGACAATATAGATCATATTGCTGGTGGGCACTTAGTAGCAGGTATGGTAATGGTCAAGAAAAAAACTTCATATGTCACTGGTGCAATGTTAGACAATGTCCATTTCCATAAAATCATTTTGCACACCTCATATAATAGAGTCTAGGTAACGTGGAGGTGAGACAGCTAACGCTACCACGTTCACGCCAGACACTGAATATGTTACTACACAGCAAAACATAGTGTGAGTTGAGTTAATTGTAATCAATTCAGTGTCAAAGTTAACAATGAAATGCGTAAAAATATTTAACACTGGTTTGTTCGCACTGTTCAGAGTAATATGATAACACTTAAAAGAGCAAACTTTAATTTTAGTTTAAACTCTAATGTGTAATAATATTTAATTTTCATTTCTCTGCCGTGTTATTTTTTTACTTCTAGGTCATATGATAGTATTAACTATGATGCTATATTTCTGTGTTCTAACCTATCAAATCTAAATAAACACAAACATACAAGGTTACAGTAACAGTAATTTATTAAGTGTTGCCTTGACTATAATGTTAATTTGACTCAGTGAATTCAAAAAACATGAACTCTTCACACCAAAAACTTGAAGAAGAGATGCATTTTGAGCCATTTCTTGACATTTCTTTGGTGCGCAACACTGTTTTGGAAGAATCTTCTAATAATTCTGTTTGAAAAGTCATCTATTTCAGCTAAACAAAACCTGCAACGGTACCTTGCACGGAAAGACCAAACCAAACAAGCTACGTAAGCCCAAATTATCGCCAATAACCTGTATCACACTGTCATGAACACAACCACCATATAGTGGAATCTCAATACCATCACTCTGACACCTTAATGTCTCGAAAACAATAGGAGCAAGAATTTCACCTAACCATTTTAGATCTTGTGCATGAAATAAGGCACAGAGGTTTATGTTGGCCAAAAGAGAATTCCATTTTGGAGACAAGCTCCTTAAGGTAAAATATATTGTACCCAATTTGTGAATACCTCACTTCGAACCAAGAGGATTTGCAACCTTGAAGCCTCCATAGAACATTTGGACCTGCACTGCGTGCTTTTCAGTTGAAAAGAGGGTGTGTCTTAAATAAAGATCCATCGCAAAGATCTCAGTCTTGAGTCATCAGTGGCTGAGTTTTTCAACATTTCTACGATATACTGCCTTTTAAATATTGACTCCAATGTAGATAAAATTGGGACTTACATGAATTAATGTTGAACGACTCTGATCATATTTTCCTTTTTTTTCTTTTTCTATTTTGCCTTGTGTCAAATTTTGAGCCAATTACACATTCAGCTGGTTCTACAGGTTCCCATTTATCTGATAAGAATTTTGATGGTTGTATTCTGAATTGAGAACTGTGAAAGGATTCTCTAAATCGTCAAAACGGGCTTTAACTTTCTTGCACATTTCAGTTTCTCTCTCATTCCTAAACACATGTTTAATGACAATTTTTTTTTAGCATGTTGCTGGTTACCTTGAACAATGTCTTCCATGGAAATCACAACAGACGAGGTGAAAAACCACACTGTTTTCTTTCTTTCTTTCTTTCTTTTAATGTGTACATGTATAAATCACATCTGAATGACATTAGCTTGGTGTTACAGAGGTTTCAAAAGTACAGCAGCAAAACCACACATGACATTTTAATTTTACATCCAGTGCTAGCTAACGGGTAATGCTCGTAAGTTGTCTTCATACTGAAAACGTGTGTAGACCTGTATAGACGCCTACGTGTACACGCGTGTATGTGTATGTGTACACCCACACAGCCACGTGTGTCTATAGCGTTTTCAGTATGAAGACAACTCAGTGTAATAACTTGGTATATACAGTTAAAGGTTATACCACATGCGTGTGGAGGGAGGAGAGAGATGTGCGTTTTACAGCTGGAAATATCGCCACTATTTTGCGTTTGTGTCAGCTACAGAAAACAATGTTGCGGTCCATTGTACACTGTGTTGGAGACAAAGTTCTCTCTAGTCTCAAAAACACGACATCGAATGAAAACATTTGGAGTGCAAGGTCCACCAGGTGGTGTGAAGCAGAGAGTTGTCCCACGAAGTTAGTTATACCACTGAGACGTCACGAAAGTCTTCCGGACAAACGCACAACTTCCCAGTGTTCAGAAACACTTTGAATTTTGTAAATAACGCAATTACCATTGTGAGTTACGGTAATTAAAAAACGGCGTCCTTTAACAGATCGCCGAAGATCCGCCCGGTTCTGAAGGTTAAAAGAGGTTAGAACAAGGCGCTCATGAATACTTATACACTCATATAATTCAGGTAATTCAGACACACACGATATCAGCCTGTCCTCTATTTTGCCTTTCGTGCTGGGCTGCACACACCCTCTCTCAGCTGACGGGTTGTCCTCACAGCACGCCACTTTGACAACCGCGTGCGCAACGAGCTCAAGAAGCCCCATGCCGCACGTACGCTTTGCTGCTCGACGTGGCGTTTGCGCGATGAAAGGCGTGGGAAATAATGGGTTTCCGAGCGGCGCGGTTGTCCTTGTGAACAGAAATCCTTAAACTTTAACAGCCGTGTTAAAGTTTCAGTTTATCTGAATTTCATAGGCTGACGAAAATACATCCCTTGAGCACCAATTTTCTGCTTATGGAATATTTTAACTCCTGGTCCTTTTTTTTTTTTTTCTTTTAAATAAATACAACTGCTGCTGTAATTCAGACTGCATTTGGTTACCGCCACAACAAATCTGTGCTCAGTGCATTTCTAAATGTATGCCTTTTGTGGGAGGTTCATGCATTATTTCTCCAACAGGGAGCATCAGAGAGGTGATAATGCCTCTCAGTGGCAGCCCATACTCCGTGACCTGAGAGCAGTGTCCCATTGGGAAGAACACAAGACCCGCTGGTGTATTATGGAAGTCGTTTGTCAGAAAGTCAAAAAGAAAGAGAGCACAGCAAAGGAACCCTCCTCAAACCGCGTGAGCAAACACTGCGCGACCTTCTTCCTTTGTGCTTTGATGAGTGCTCTCCGTTTAGTTTTTGAACTCAAAATCACGCGGCCTTGCGTTCTGAGAGAAAACTTAACGTTTTTGCCTGATTTGTTTGGATTGCGTTGTGCAGCTGAGTCCGTATCTGCTGCTATCAAATCATGTTTGACTGCACGGCTGAGGAGGAGCGGTTTTGTTATGAATTTTTATTTTAACCTCTGCAAACAAAATTCCCCCTGCAGACTGATAAAGGATTGAATTAAACGCAATAATGCAATGCGGTTCCTTTTTTTTTTTTTTTCTCATTATCCTTTATCTTTCAAATTGCAAACCAGCTTCTGCGTGTTGTCCATCTCCTTTCTTGCACACTGACTGGACTCTCGTCTTTTTAGGGAAGATTCAGAGTGGGCAGGGAACGCTGCCTGATCTTGAGGAAATGCACCTCTACTTTCAGAGAGTGCTGCAGACAATTCTTCTTTTATTTTAGTCTGTGTTGTTGTGGGATCATTCAGCAATTTTATTTTCTGCATCCTGCGTGGGATAAAACTGCAATCCTACCAGCTGAATGTAAATAAAACTGCCATGAGCTTGGGTATAATGTATTTATTTGACTCTCTGTCCCTTTTGTATCAGGACATTGGATGTGACCACAGGGGTTTAAAGGATCTGCTCTTGCTAGAAGGGAAAACTCTTGCCTCTGTAATGTGAGCCAGAAAAAAATGGGGGGTTTTTCAAAAACTCATTTAGCTTGTGAGCCGCTGGGTCAATATCTCTCTGTATAGGGTTTAGTCTCATGCAGTGGTCAGCAAGGCCAAACAATTGAGAAGGCAGAGAGTGACAAAGATTGTTGGTCACAGCGTTAGCATTTTGCGCTATATGAGGACAAGTGTGACTGCTTCTTCACTGCTCAGGACTGCTTCTATCCTTGAACTAAAAAATGAATAAATCTGGATAGGAATTTACCAAAGTAAGTATGTAATATGAGTGCGTGTATATTGAAACCTCCAGTCTTGCATGCATAAAGCAGCCTTGTTCTCGGGTCTGGGGCAGCAGTAAAGATCTGTCGGAGACACTGTTCACATATTCTATTTGCAAGCAGCGCTTGAAACGGAGATCGGATCTGGAGATGCCTTTGGGCGACGCATGTAAATGCAAAGTTCTGAAGACGCGCACCTAAAACTGACCACTTGCGAGTGGATAGTTCAGATCGGATCTTAATCCAAGGTATGAACGGGCTCTTTTATTCTGCTTCTCTCAGCCGAAAGCCAAGGACTTATTCTCTTTATCTTTGGCCTCGCATGAAGAGATCATTTGCTGCTCGGGACCCTGAAACATAAGCCAACAGATCCACTTGTGGTGGCTATAAAGAAAGAGGATAACGGAGGGAGGGAGAGATTGTGGAGGTCTACCAGCTCATGTCTTGCACAGGATGTGTGGAGGAACGATCGGATCCCTCCCACCACTACATACAGTTGAATCAGTCGAGGTAAGTGCCTCTTATTTCTGTTGTTTAAACTAGACACCCAGAAGGTCAGATATACAGTCTTTTGTACCTGCTCAGTGTAGAGATTATTTTCCTTAAACAGCAATTACAACGCCATCTCCACCTTAATGATTTGAGGGGAATGAATGGGACGTACCTGTGTCGGCAAATTGCTTTTCTCTGTTCTTTTTTATTTTTTGTTCAGATGAGTCCGCTATTTGCTATTGTCCTGTTATTGTGCTGCAGATGCAACGCCACAGGAACACGAGGTGGGTCAATACTTTTCTCATTGAGGATGCGATGAGAGTAAAGCGTCTCATTATTCACCCCACTCTGAAATCCTCCTTTAGATTGTAGCCCGGGTCCCTCTGGTTGTTTGGCACTCAAAATTTGCGCTTCTCATCTCCTCTGAGGTGAGGCTGAGAGGCTCTGTTTCAAATGCAGTGCCGGTCCTCAGCAGGTGGACATGTATTCAATCCTGTGGGCGTTTCGGCGAGGTGTTATGTTAGTAGAATGAAAGTAGTTTCATAATTTGTCAGAAATGCTCTTATCGCACGTACCTGCACAAAAAGGCCTTTGATGGAATTTTAATGTAACAGCAGTTTAAGGCATTTCGACTCACGCATGATATACTTAAAGGAAAAGTTAAGCATTTAGAAAAATACATATTTTTATTACATGTAAATATATTTGCTTTTTTTGCTTTGAGTTAAATGGAAAAAATAGATCCCACTGTCGTGACTGCAGCTAGTTAGCTTAGCCTAGCTTAGCATAAACAATGGAAACAAAGAGAAACATCTAGCTTTGCTCTGTCAAAGGCGTTAGTATTTCAGTGTAACAGCAGACCCCTTCATGGCCTATGTCACTATGACATCACCATGTTAGCTGGAGGCAAAACAGAGGGAAGCTTGAAGTGAACACTGTCACTATCATGAAAATGTCGTCTTGCTGTATTTTTTGGGGCCAAAATCAAAAAGTCAACAACGCTAACTTTAGGTGTCATCACATACCAGCCACTGCCAGTCGCAGACAACTTTGGTTTGTCTTTGGCGATGAAAAGAAAGAAATGGAGTGAGACATTCAACAACCACGACCTCTTATCAGATGAGATTAATATGTAATGCTTAATCCGTTTCAGCCTGGATAACTTTATGGGTTACACTCAATTCTGACTGAAATTACGTGAAGTTAATCCTTATTTGGGGGATTCTTGCTACATGTTGCTAATGCTAATGCTAATGCTGATGGATTCCAGTGAGTGAGGGTGTGGGGGTCAGTGAATGTAGTTCCATCAGTCAACTTTTATAAATAACACGCATGGTCTCGGGGAGTGAATGCATTAGTATATTCTCTAAAATATGCTTTCCTCGTTCTTTCCAGCTAAAAAATATGCGAACCAGCATTTACAGGCTATAACGTGTGAGATGTTTTGCCTCCGACTAAGCCCCGCACTTCAAAATACGTCACACTGTTTACAAACTGTGAAGCAGTCTATAATACATTTAGAATCACACACAATGAGCGTTGTGACCAAAACTTACAGGAAAATTAACTTTACACTTCTTGCATGTACGCTTAAAAACTTTTTGGGCGGGAGAAGAATGGAGAACATCGGCTAGGTTTGCTCTGTTGGGAGTAATAAAATATTTGTCTTTTGCATGTGAAACAGAATATATGTACAAACCTGTCCAGTTTGTCTGGTTTAACTCCAAACGGGGTGCAGTGTCATTCAGATCACATCCTGGTTTCAAATGGAATTTGTAAGGTTGTATTCTTTGTATTAAAAGTACGAGATATAGACGTTTTTCACATTGCGAGAGCAGCGTTGCTAGGTGACTGGCAACGGAAAATAGATTATCTGTGATTGATGGCTTCGTGTTTCTCTTAGCTAAGAAACCAAGGAAATGAAAATGTGGCCTTCACTTTCCATCACTTCCGAGATAAACCCTTACACTTCGTAACTGAAAACCAAATCTGCACATGTATGCATTGCTGCGCATTTATGCGGCGGGAAAGTGTAACGTATGTTCCTGGTTCCCGTTCTGCCTACAGACCATTCAGATTACAAATGCCAAAGTCAGGGGGTCAGGAGCTGTGGAGAGTGTCTAGCATCAGGGCCTTACTGTGCCTGGTGCACTGAGGAGGTGAGTGGCCTTGGAAACGGATTCTTCTTTCAAATGGATCACGTCTATATTTTATATCCATAGAGAAAAATCCAGTTTGGCAAAGCATTCTTAATCTGTACCAACCTTACATTACTAATGCAGAATCAGACGCAAAATTAGTAGTGAGAGATTAGCAATGAATGGCTTGGGTCGTAGCTTCTGTAAATGACCTAAACCTATTTTTTTGGATATTCTACTGTGACAATAATAAAACTGTGGCAATAAATGGAGAAGCCGTGTTGAAGGTGGTAAGACTGAGAACATCTGAACCACCATCTCTGATGTAGCATCTGTTGCCCATAAACTGTTAATAGCGGCTTCTGTTATATTTGACACACACATGATTATGCATTCATTTGCAGGCTTAGACAGTCGTGTAAGCATGTTATGTTGTCATAGCGTAAATATCACAAAGGCAACTGTTGAAAAGGGCCATTATACTGTATGTTACAGCTGATTGTTTGAGTCATTTTCTCTTTATTTGCATTTGAAAGGTGCAGCCATGTTGCGAGCAACGAGACAACAAACACACACGGGCTGCTTTTCATTATGACACTCGCATCCTCTCTATTTTACTGTCAGCAAACGCTTCATGCAAATTGCTATTTTCCACTGTAGATGTAGACTCCATTTAGTCTTAGCCGAATTGAAGGGAACAAATTAATTTTCAGCGCTTGAGTGGTTGAACTGAACCTAAACCTGTGTAAAGAATTTTTTAGAAGTGGGCCAGCACACATGGGAGCGCTGCGACACGGCCGGGGCACTGCTGAGGAGGGGCTGTCCTTCCGATCGCCTGGAGGACCCCAGAGGTTCCGCTGTCCTTCTAAAGAACCGGAAGGTCAGCGGCCACCCTAAAGAACAAAGACACAAGCTGTGGCACAGAGATGTGACCCAGCTTCAGCCTCAGTCGGTCTGGTTGCACCTCAGGCCTGGTGGGTGTCGTACTTGCACTTGGTAAAGAAATATGGCTAAAAAAAAAATATTTCTCTAATATGTTTTTGGGATTTCTCTCTCAAAATCAGTGCAGTCTGGTGAATTTTAAGCACAAATAAGTCAGTGACATACAATTATGACACAATGACAAACAAATAGTCAAAAATCTCCCAAAGAAACTAAATAAACCACTCACCAGAAGATAAATATAAAAGATTTCTAAATTATTTTAAATGTGAAAAAAAAATCCACTTCAAATATGGTGATATAAATTGAATGAACCTTCACCATGAAATTATTTTGAATTTAGTCAAGGCAAATGTCAGAATCAGTGTTAGAAACTAACCTTGTGTGACTTGTGTGGTGTCGGTTAATGCATTTTGTTTATTTACTGTCCAATTTCTGTGTCATCCCCGGAGTTTCTCTCTCTGAATGGTCTCTTCAAGATGAGGAAATTCAAGCACAAATAAAGTGCACAGCACAGGATACATAAACTGTTTTAACTGTGAGGAAATTATATTTTCTGTCACTTTTATGCCGTTCTAAATTGAATTAGTCCTAGGAATTTGATTATGTGGAATTTTCTGAGCACACGTCCATAAAACTGTCAATACATGTCAGCCTTAAAAGGCGGATTGTGTCTGATTTGTGTGTACGTGTAATTTTAGGGACTGATGCGCCTAAGTTCTCGTGCCCTTGGTGCTACGTTTTGTTGCGTCACGTTTCTCAACCGTAGGTGAACCCCAGAGCTTTGAGGTGAAGTTCAAACGTGTGGAGGACTGCCCTATAGACCTGTACTACCTGATGGGTCTGTCCTTCTCCACGGAGGATGACCTGGCCAACGTCAAGAAGCTCGGGGCTGATCTCATGGAGGAGATGAGGAATATCACCAGTGATTTCAGAATAGGTTTGCCTGCTTCAGCTTTAGTCTCCTTACTACCTGAAATGTAGGCTAACTATTTTCATGAAATAATTTTCTTATATATACTTTCATGGAAAGCCCTTGAGTCATATTCTATCAGGTACACACCTGGGAGTTGCCCGGTACAATCATAATCTTACTATCGTCCGCTGAGCAGCACGGCTGGAGTGATTCGGGGATTAAGTGCTTTGCTCAAGGACAACCGGAACCCGTCGAGAGAAAATTAAGCATTAGTTATTCACTTTCCTCCTGTCAGTCACGTAATCGCCTCTCAAAATTTTATGCTGCCCGCTCACTCGCCGTTTATTTCCGTTCCAAAAGGCTTCGGCGCGTTTGTCGACAAGACGGTGATGCCGTACATCAGCACCGCGAAGGACATGCTCAGAAATCCCTGCAAGAGGGCCGAGCTCCGGCCCTGCGCCCCTCCCTTCAATCACAAACACGTCCTGAGCCTCACCACCAACGGAAGCCTCTTCACGGAGCTCGTAGGGGGGGCAGCGGATCTCCGGCAACCTGGATTCTCCGGAGGGTGGGCTGGATGCCCTGATGCAGGCCGTGGTTTGTGAGGTAATGCGAGTAAGCCCAGCGGGGAGTAGGAGTGCAATACAGAGATTGTTGCTTTTGTTCGAGTGGGAGTTGTGTGGAGGAAGTGGAAACACTGCAGACAATAGATGAGGGGGCTATTTCAGAATGCTAAGCTTCCTTTGGGAAACTGCTCCAGTCAGTTCTGGGTGTATTTTAGACTCATTATGAGACTTTAATAATTTCATATGACAGGTTTTAGATTTAAGCCCTAAAGAGCGTGAAAGCATAAAGTATTGCTCATCCATAGTCATTTGATTACATACAAAGGCAGAAATTATTTTCCCAAAGCCTGTCAGGGCCGCTTACGTCAGTCACGGTGCTCGATTTGCTTCCAATCGGTAGTTTACTGACTGATGTTGTTCACTCGCAGGAGGAGATCGGCTGGAGAAATGTGACTCGACTGCTGGCATTCTCCACAGATGCGGGCTTCCACTTCGCCGGAGACGGCAAATTAGGCGGCATAGTGTTCCCAAACGACGGAGGGTGTCACTTGCAAAACAATGCGTACACCAGAGGAGACCACCAGGTTCGGCGTCTAAAACTCAGACTGCAGTTCTGCAGAGCATTTTACTTCAGAACCCAGAGCAGGGTTTTGCTGAATGGATTTGGCACTTTCCTTGGGATCAATTCTGATCCAACAACAATACTTTGAGGACTATTAAAATAGTGTCTCGAATCACTTTTTATATTTGTAGAAGTAAACAACAGCAACACTGCAAGTTGCTTTTGAGAGAATAAGCAGCTGTTATATCTCACAGATTACTGAGAAACCCAACCGCCGAGGCTGGGACGTGGGCTGGTGCGTAGTCAAAGTGTGCCGACAGTGTGTTTCTCTAAGTACCTCCCTCAGGCCCAGGCTGGGTAAGCTCAGTTCTTATCCCAATCACTGAGCCAAGGACAGGCCCAGTGAGCCATCACAAGCGAGTTCACCTGCAGACGTCATACGTCCGTACATTTGTGTAATTACTCGGAAAAGGACTATTTTCAGAGACGTCGAAGTGGCACCTGCTGCTGCTTTTTGAGGCGAAAGTAACATTTGGGCTTTCAAACCTTTGCAGTAGTCGTTATCTGACACCGAGTATAGAAATTTGATCGCCCTTACCCCGTTGCTTTGGTTTTATGGCAGCATTTTGCTGCCTTCAAATGGAACTAGGGGTCTTAAACACGTCCGTATTTGAAGGCGGTATTACTTGGCAGTTAGATTTTACCGCCCTCCAACCCCCGAAGTTAGCAAATAGCTTAAAAGGAAGTTGATATAAAGAGTAATGCAGTGCAGGGATAGGGATTAAAGGAGAGACAAGAAATACGAAAAGGAGAGCATACCAGATTTCCTTTCAGTAGGTGGACCAAAACCATCATATCATTAATATGCCTCTCTATGGATTATGACCACCTTCCTAATATTGTGTAGATCTTCCTTGTTCCTCTAAAACAGTTGTGACTCATCAGAGAATTGACATGGGTCTTCTGAGGGTCTCCTGTGGTGTCTGACAACAGGATATTGTTAGTGGGGACCTTTACGTCCTATGGGTTGAGGGGAGGGGCCTATGTGATACTTGATTTAGGTATCTAGTGAATTTGTGTGTGTGTACCTGGACCCTGCTGCCATCAACCAGTGTCATTGCTGTGGGGTGTGCGTGCCCGGTCTGGGGTCTAAGTAACATCCGCATGAACGCCAGGTCCAAACATTTCCCAGCGGAACGTTGCATCGTCACAAGATAATCAGTGTTAATTCACTCCTCCTGTCAGTGGTTTTAATGTTGTGGCTGATCACGATCTAATTAAAGCAGCTTTGCGATATCTCACACTGACATTCACAGGTAAAGACCGAAGCCCTAGCTCGGCTGAACAAGCCATCACTGTTATGTGTGTGTCAGACACCGGTGTGCTCTGGGCAGCTCCGATCCCAGGGAGCATACAGTGTTTATGCTATGGACCGCATATCGCAACGCATGCTAAATTGATTCCCATCTGCAATGCCGCCAGTGAATGGGGGTCCGGGCTGCGGCAGACAGAAGTCAAAGACAGTGATTTAAAGGTCACAACTAACAGCACAGCTCCCTGGGTAAAGAAGATGCTGACAGGCACACCCTGATGGGAAACGGCTGGAGTGTTTGAGGAGTAATTCAGACCAAAGCTTTCATCTTTTTTAATCTCGCCGTGTTTGTGTAATGATGGCTACGCGGGGTGTGGGCTGCGCGGAGGGAGCTGAAGGAGCGCCTGCTTTTCTGCCTGGGAGTGTGTGTCTTCATCCCCGTGTGTTCAACATCCATATAGGTCTCTCATTAGGCTCGTGAGAGTGTTATATGTCCTGACCTCATTCCGGCCCAGGCAGTTGACAGGTGGAGTGAATATGGATGGGTTATTAATCTATTTCCGTCCGAATAAATGGCCACCCAAGGCTGGAAATAGATGGGCGAGATGCAGGTGTCGCTCCCCTCTGAATGGTACTTATTTATCTATTCGGTGGCGAATGGAAAGTCTGTCAGGGAAGAGTGAATGAAATGAGCAGCAGAAACAGTTGTTAGATGGGAGGGGAAGGGGGAGGACAGCAATATAGGGAAGAGGGAGAGTGTGCTTAACTACTGATTATACTCTGGCCTGACTGTTATGTATTGCATTTTGCACCTGTCAGGACTATCCCTCCGTGGCTCACGTTGCCGAGGCACTGAGAAGGAAGAACATCCAGATCATTTTCGCCGCCACCGAAGAAGTCACACGCTTATACGAGGTGCGCGCTACGTCCTTTAATTTCTTATTAATCAGATGCTTTTCATAAATTCCTACTTGTCTGAGGAAAAGGGCAAAAGAAACGTTAATTTATGCTGCATACATTATTCAACCGTTTTTATGGAGCCTTTGCTCCCGTTGACCTCTTTCATCTGGTTTCACTTCATCTGATGGTTTCCAAAATGTGGACGTATTTAAGACTGGGGATGTTGTACCATATAAGCGTAAACTGCACCTTTCATTCATATTTTTTGCTGTATTCTGTGGAGGTGCATCTAGAAGTAGAACTTTTAAATTTGTATTTTATCCTAATTTTGACCACTTGAACACTAACCTCGGTTCTTTTTCCCCCCGCGGTAATAGAATCTCAGTAGCTGGTAGATTGTCTGAAACACACACTGCGTTCATTTATGTCGTGGATATTGCTGCTTTCCTGCAGGGCCTGAGCAGCATCTTCCCAAAATGTGCTGTCGGAACACTTTCCAACAACTCCCACAACGTCCTTCAGATAATCGTCGAAGCGTATAATGTAAGCGAGACTCCGCTCCCACAAAAGGTTGTTAGCTTTGTGCATCTCGCCCGCTGACAAATACCCATGTTTAAGAGGTTAACAGCTTCGTTGACCACAGGCGCTGACCTCAGAGGTTGTCATGGAGAACACCAAGCTGTCGCCGGGGTCTTGCATCTCCTACGCGTCGCGCTGCGAGGGCCGCAGGCCGAGGCGCGGCGAGCAGGGAAGGACGTGCTCCAACATTTCCATAGGTGACGAGGTGCGTGACCTAATGGATTTCTCTGCGTGTGGTAAACCGTGGCCATTGAAGTGGTGGTAACGCTAATTATAACTACCTCGTTAGGCGGCCGTTTTAATTGTGCTCCTGGAATTCTCACCTCTCCTCTAGGTGAGCTTTGACGTTAGCATCACGGCGCCTCGGTGCGTGACTGCCTCACGAAGCCCGTCCCGAGTTATTATGAAGCCCCGAGGCTACAGCGAAGAGGTTGAGGTCCTGCTGAGCCCTGTATGCGAGTGCTCGTGTCAAAAGGACGGGGTCCCACGCAGTCCTTCATGTAGCCATGGCAACGGCACTCTGGAATGTGGCGCTCGCAGGTAGGTGGCGAGACGGCAGCGGCTTCGCTAACAGGCCCGACGGAGGAAGCGAGCGGCGGTTATTTGTTTGCGCGCGTTGCAGGTGCGAAGGAGGGAGAGTCGGCACGTTTTGCGAATGCGAGGAGCAAGAGGAGTCAGGCGAGGCGGTTGACTCGCGCCTTTGTCGCGGAGCTAATGCATCAGAAGTGTGCAGCGGCAACGGAGAGTGCGTTTGTGGGAGGTGTGCTTGTGGAAAGAGCAGCAAAAAGTCCCACTACGGCCAGTTCTGCGAATGCAGCGATTTCAACTGCGATCAGCACCGAGGGCTGCGGTGTGGAGGTATAAGCACGAGCTGAACTATTAACAGAGAGGTGACTGCGTCTCATTTTGAATTTAAACTCTTTGTGTTCTACCACCCCAGGGAACGACAGGTGTGCGCGCGGGGCGTGCGCGTGTCTCCCCGAATTCCACGGTCCAGCGTGTGAATGCCCCCTCGGCTTGGAGCCGTGCCTGTCTCAGGATGGACAGATTTGAGGGGGCAGAGGGGACTGCCACTGTGGCACTCGCATTTGCCGTGACAAGCGTTTTCTAGGGCCGACTTGTGAGCTTTGCCCTTCCTGCCCCGGTGTCTGCTCCTCTTACAGGTAGCGGCGCCTTAACAGGTCTGACAAATTGAGATGGAGGATGGTGGGTTTGCAGTTCAGTCACAAATGTCTTCATATATATATATATATATATATAATCTGAGCACCCATCATCGCTTAACCCCTCGAGCAGGGGGGCCACGTTCAGCCCAATTTGATCTCAAGTGGGCCGGACCAGTGTCATAACAGCATAATAACCCTTAAGTTACGACAACTCCAGACTTTTTCCATTTGTAAATAGGAGTAAATTAGGATTACATTTAATAACAAATGCAAAACATTTAATAAAAATTACATTTTTCATAGTAAATAAGTGCAGTTTGGGCTATTTTAGCTGGAAAAGCGGAGGTACACCCTGGACAAGTCACCAGGCTATTACACAGACAAACTCACAGCCATTAACCTAAATTATTTGGAATATGGGAGGAAGCTGTAGCATGAAGAGAAAACCAAGAAAAGCACAGGGAGAGCATGCAAATGGACCCAAACAGCTGCAAGTTAGAACCGAGAACCTGCTTTCAGAACGCGGTTTCCATTCTGATGGTAACAGATGGCTGTTTCCTACAGGGAATGCATCCTGTGCAGGGCCTTCTCCCTGGGCTTGAGCGAAAGGCAGTGCGAGGTGAGCTGCACCCACCTGAACCTCCTTTTAAACTGTTGTCCTAGCAACAGCGCCGCCTTCTCTGGGCCTCCACACAGGTGCGTGGAAGTGGACGCAGCGGGCTGCAGAGTGCACTTCCTGCTGAGGACCGGAGAAAAAGAAGGCTTTGCCCACGTCCGCGTGGCTCTCGAGCGAGGTAGGCAGAGTGGTGAGAGCTCTAGTCTTCGTGACTGCGTCGGCATGTGAGCATTAGGGCCATAAATTCCGTCAGTAGTCGCGTCTCTTGGGATTTCCCTTTTATTTAAAAGCTTAAGTAAAGTAAATCACGATATGAGGAACAAAACAAGGTGCCAGCAGAGACACTTTTCTCCTACATTAAACTCCTCAAGTGTTCCGTTTTGCGTCTGTTGTCAGCTCTGGTCCCTTGTGCAAAACACTGTAATATAATTTTCGTCAGTCTATGAATTCCGTAACCTACTTTCTGTGGCTTCTTTTCGTTTTAAAAGTTTCTTAACGACGCCAGGATTAGTTTAAACAAGTACATTGATTGCATCCGAAATACTAGACAATATGTGTCTGATAGAGAGCCCTGTCGCCCTTTGTCTGTCAAAGAATGCCCATCAGGTCCGAATGTGATCCTGATTACCGCAGCGCTGTCGGGCTCTGTTGTGGTGCTGGGTGTGGCTTTGCTGCTGCTATGGAAACTACTCACCAGCATCCGTGACCGGAGGGAGTTTGCCCACTTCCAGAGAGAGCTGGAGCAGAGACGCTGGAACAGGGTGAGCCATGCCCAAACAAATCTTTCTGTCAGCGGCTGTCTGTCAAAGAGACGTAGAGCAAAAGCAGGGAATTCGTCTTGCCGACACTCGCGCAGGGAAATGCTGACAACTAACACGATAAACAAAGTAAATTTGGCAGCAGAAATACGAATTAAGAGCAGATGAAAAGGCACGTGTAAACATAACCGCACAGTCTTCTTAAAATGCAGCACAATCGCAACATGTTCAATCAAAGCCGATGACATAAAATTCAGTCAAAGAATTTCTTGTACGGATGACACTTATTTCCGCTCTGTTGCAGAGGGACAACCCCATCTACAAGAGTGCCATCACGACAGTTGTCAACCCCGAAATATAAAGAACAGTGATAGCAGCCTCGGAGGGAGATCTTCTTTTCAATCACAATCCCCGTTGTGAGGCACAATGAAACAGCATCCTTTGTCTGAACCGTCTCCAGCAGATGGCCTAACTTGTTTGGAAGGGCGGGGGGAAACGGATGTTGATGTCTGACTCGCTCTCCTTTGATCTCAATATAAAAAAACCCCGGACTGACAGTCTCCAGCCCTTTCGCTTCGCTGCATGCGCCGCAATTCAAACAGCATCCGACGCACGAGAGCGTCCTCTAAGATCAGCCGTCTGTGGGAAAACATGCAACATTAACGCCCTCACATTTTAAAACCCGCTAACTAGTTACATGTATATTAATATTTTGTTTGGCACGTGCGAGGGAAATCTCCCATGTACGCTGACTGTTGGCTCAGCTGTGGAACTTGCGTCTCAGATGGCATGACACAGTGAGGTGGGCATTTTGCATTCTGCATTGTAATTCCAGAGAATTCACGGGCCTTTTGCATGGGCCTGCACTGCCCTCTAGATGCGAGGAGGGGAAAGTGTCATCCTCCTGGAAGTGATGAAGCAACTTCCTACCCATTTACTGCTCAGCACAGTTTAGAGAAGACGCTATTTTATTTGACACAGCTGCAAAAGCCAGGCACCGGTTACGTTTGTGTTCCAGCAGGCATATGTGAATTTGTCACGTGTGCCCAAACCGATACACTGCAACTGTAAAAAAAAAACGACAAACCACTTTGCCGGTGCGCTGGTCTGAATCGTGTAAACGCCGAGAAACAATGGGATGCTCGGATTTAAACCGATATTGGGGTGTTTTTTTCCCCCCGCTGCCTACAGATGGCTGCTGATGACTTTGCTGGGAGAGTTGAGCAAAGCGATATTAATCACTTCCGTGCCTCCCCTCACTCCCAGAATCACTGACCAGGCGTGCGTGCAGCTCTAACAGCCAGTGGGGTTGGTGGGAGGTGGTTGGGAAGCATGGCAGAAAATGACTCCATATGCTCCGCGTACTCTATGCAGCAATTCAGCTTTCAGCTGTGTCTGATGATAAAAAAAATAAATAAATAAATAAATAAATGAAACGTGTGGTGCAAATGTCACAGCAACAGAGGAGGGTGAGGACCTGCCCTGCGACAAAACTCATGTGAAGGAGGAGAGATGAGGGGTTGGGGGGGAGGGAGGTGACCAGCCCTGGAGGCAGTTACATAACAAATACTGCAACCCTGATGGAAAACACTGTAGCTGTTGGTCAGTGAGTGGCTTAAATAAATGATGTCTCTCTGTGCCTTTGATTGATTGAATTTAGGTTTTCATGAACACCATTTGTTCTTCTGCTTATGTAAATGTGTGTTTTATCTCCAATAAAAGTAGGACATGCATTGTTATGAGTCTTGTTGTTTTAATTTTTTAAAAGGCATAGTTTTTGTTGTTGTTAGTGGGGGGGCGGGGTTTACCAGTGAGCTCACCCCCCCCCCCGGAGCTCTCCACAAGTGATTGGTGGCATTAACCCTCCAATCACAATTCGCCTGCAAAGTGTCTCGGTGGTCACTCAGTTCGGATTTTTTTATTTTTTTTTTCGAAGTAACCCCAGCGAACTATCCAAGTTTGCCATCAGCGAAAGGATACTGTTTTTTTTTTTTTTTTTTTTTTTTTTATCTAACCTTTCATCGTCACTTACATCTCTCGTCGAGTTAAACAGCACTTTTTTTTGTAAAATAATAATAATAAAATAAATTATCTAAAAACGGAGAATCCCCTTTTTTCCCCCCCTCTGAGGCGTCCTGAAGGGAGCTGCTAGCTGGCGTTAGCATCCGAGCTAGCATGACAGCCAGGAGAACTGCCACCATCTCACCATCCTCTCCCCCCCCCCTCCCCCTCCCCCCCGTGGCGTTGCGACCAGCAGGTAAGTTGCAACTCGGACTCTGGGTGGTTTCCTCCTCGCGTTTTCCTCGCGGGAGTCGAAAGAAAGTTAGTTTTTTTGAGTTCAAATGAAACTGTTGGCAGCTCGTCTGTCCGCAGGCTGTCGGCTGGCTGGTAAATGGCGCAGGGTCAGGGTAGCTGGGGCTGAGCTAGCCTGAAAAGCTAGCAGCCTCGGCGTCGCTGCTCCTTTTCCAAACACAGCTGTGTCTGCTCTTAAGGGTCGACGCGAAGGATAAATACTCCGAAAAGCTGCTCTGTTATCGGGTTCGTGTGGTTTCTTTTTTTTTTAATCGTCCACATTTCCTGACATGGTAGACAGTTGGACTGTTAGACTCTTTTCGCTTGCAGTCGTGTCCTGCTCTATTTACCCCCTCCACTCTTCCATATAAGGGGGTTTGCACTAATGTTCACTTTGTCGTGTACTAACAAAACTTGCTCTGCATTTTTAAACGCGCTCTAAAGGCACTGGAGCTATTTAATGCATTTATTCGACGTGAACTTGCTAAGCGTGTGTGTGGACATTTTCTCCACAGTGAACATATCTGGTCCTAATTGTAAGTAACGACCAATAGTTGATGTGTCTATAAGTGTCATGTCTCTGTATTTGTAACAACATCTGTAGAGCTGCTAGACCAGGCGTGTCAAACATATGGCCCGTCGGCGGAAACCGGTCCGCCAGACGTCCCAATCTGGCCCGCGGGTTAAATTTGGTAAAAGGCAAAAATTACATTGTGGACGTAACACAACGCTGAGACCTAGAACTGTACAGAAATTGCACTTCTTTTCTATACAGATCGTCTGTTTGCTAACCATTTGTACTAGTGCAGTGTGTTATGTAAACATTTTTTATAAAGTGCTTGTTCTTATTTGCACTAAAACAAAGGGAAAGTTTGGAGTTGTCGTTATTTATATGTCAGAACACTATTGTGTTGCTGGTTTGGTCCAGTTGAGATCAAATTTCTATGCTAACCCCTATACTAGACCCTATTATGGTGTGATTTGTGCAAATTTGACTTGTCTTAATATTCTTTATATATATTAGTCTGTATTTATTGACACTCTGTTCCACAGGACTCCATTATGGTTCACAGATGTCAGCGTATTGGTCCCACACGGATGATGATGATGATGATGATGATTATCATGCCAGCCGCCTACGTTTGCATCTTTCAATCATGTCCACATGGATCTTCACCCACCCTTACAGGTTATTCACATTCCTTATCATTCTGGTGCTACTAATCTGTTAAATATATTGTGTTCCTGCATATAACAACATAAAAAGACAGGGCTAATGTCTGCTGTCACTTCTTATTTTGTTAGCGTTGCATATGTTCGTTTAGGCATTTTTGTGTGATGTTACCTATTTTGTACTGCTGCTGTGCGGGTGTCACTTCTTCAAAGGAAATGTACTTGTACAAATTCAGTCTGATTGGTTCAAATGAATTTTGACAAATCTTTTCATGGATTGTGTTGCTCCACTCATTTGCAGTACCTTTACTGTCCTAGTTGCAATAGTCAGCTGACTTTTGATTTGATCACTGTAGATCACAAGTCAGCTGACAGCTTTATCTTTTACCATCTGAGGTGCACAATCTTTAAAAATACTTTCACTCTCCTCTTCATGAATACTTCTATGGCGTTATCCAGTTGGCAAAGCTTTGCCCTCTTTTTGTCCTCCATTTGTATCCATTCGCTTAGTTTTCCCAAACCGCTGACACAGCACAATGTACTAATGTACCAATAAGCTGACAATTAATACTTTTATCCAGTAGAGGGCAGTAACGCGACCAGTGGCTCAGAGCTGTGTATTAGAGCGAGTCTGGTCAGATTGTACAGTGTAGCCCTACGGGGCGGATGTGCTATGTTGAAATAAATGTCTTATTTTCACCATTAACGGGCCTATAAATGTTATTGCCAGAGTCTGTCAATATGTAAAAGGCCCTCACTTAAACATCCCAGCGTCTACTTGTGTTAAATATCTTAAATGAGCCTGTAAAATGCTTTGTAGCCCAATCGCCTAATAAGTCACACAGCTGTGTTTACCTCCCCCTCACTCTCCCGTGTACATCCATCACCGTTTAAAGTTTGAAATTACTCAGAAATAGTGAAAATTAAAATAGTCTTACTGTTATTCAGCATTATAATTAGTGTTATTATAACATTAGCGTGCTAGCATAATAACTTGGTAGTAACTCAGACAAAGTTATGTGTCAGTTAAATTTGTCTACCTACATCGACATTAATTACATGTGCACGTAGGTTTCACAGTATATATGACGGCAACTGCTATTTTTCTAAGCCTTTAGTCTAGATAACTAACTAGTATAGGGCTAGCATAAGGCTTGGCTAACTTCAGACTCAATTCATTTGTAATGCTCTGTTGGGCGTCTTTGTGATCAAGGTTCACATTGATGATGGTAAGACTTTATTTTTCCTGTATAAAATCTCTCAAAAAGAGACATTAACATTGACCTCACATAATAGAGAGAAATCAGTTGACATCCAGATCTTCGTTTTAATCTTCTGCTCCCATAACTTTCTCTGTTTATGTTCATTGGGGAAACGGTGGAGTTTCCCCCTCGTTTTCCTGAAAATTTAAACTACTCTGAGCCGCTGAATATTTGGACTGTGTCACTGAATTAAATCTGATGGTTGGTTGGTTGGTGGTTAGAGGCTGGTAGTCGTCCAGTGCATTCACACATTATAGGCAGATTGTTTCTGCACGTACAGACCTACTGTATCTAAAACAAAACAACCTAATTTCAATGAACGTTCTGCTCTATGTGGGTGAACTTTATCTAAGGTTGCAGCATAGAGTTTCTGGCTTCAAACTTGCTGTCTGTTGTGTTTCCTCTCTCATAGACATGTCTGTTAGGTTAATGTGACTGTAAATGGTGAACCTCTACAGGAAAATACAGATGCATTTCCAATTACAGTATAAAATAAAACATACTCAATATATGCTCTATAATGACAAAATAACGTAAAAACATCTTAACATAGTTAAACTCACTACATCTGAACTTTAGTTCCCAACATCATTATGTTTTACTAATATTTATTAGGAAAAGTTCAGATATATTATAGTACTATGATCAACTAAGCAGGAAATTGTTGACACATTCATTTAAATAAATTTCTCGACAGATGAATAAATTGAAAAATAATTTGTTGCAGCCATAGTGAAGTTTCAAACATCTATTATCGGGCTGGCTGTCATCCCCTAAGTAGAAAGAGTCGTATTGATTCTCAGTTGCTGTGCTTAGACAATACCATCCAAAGAAATTAGCACTGAAGTGATAATAAAAGTAACTGCTAGTTGTGTTTTTACGTGTAAAACTGAATGCCTGTAACCCAATGCCAATGCTAATGCATGTACTGTACTTAGTACTAAACGGTTTTATTAACTACTATATTTCATTAAGTTATGGTGTGATCACTGTTCCAGTTTGACAAGTTGTGAGTTGTATTTTTTATTTTTTTTTGTCAAATGGTTGCAGTCCTGTGATGAAAGGTTACTGAGGTTGTCAGCATAGAAAAGCAAGAGATGTCTCACCTAACAGGTGACCAAATGTAAAACAACAACAAAAAAAAGACATTGCTGTGCATCAGTACTGGACAGAAGGACGTCTCATGATGGACACTCCCTTGAAGCATAAGAGCTACATCAACATTTAAACATCTGACCATCATCAACAATAAAGATGATGCCACACTGGGAGCAAAAATTAAACAGTGTTTCCTGTGTCTTGGTTGTGTTGTAGGTTGTCGGCATATAAGCACTGTTTTATTTAGCATAATCTTCATTGTTTACAACCAGGTATCCAAAGAAAGAAAAAATCACTGAAGTTTGCATTTGTAATTTATTTATTTTTATTACAGTAACCATGTTTGATTAATCATTGTTATGTGATTTCTAAATCAAAGTTCCAAGTAAACTCAGCATATTTAAAATTCCTATTTATCATCATAAACCAAGTTTACAGCTTTACTAAATTGGTATGTCTTGCACGATCGTTCAGTTGTGACCTGTAACTATTATTGCATCCACCCCTTTCTGCTTCTATCTTTGTATTTATGTGTAGAATAAATACGGTAATAGTGACAGTGCAGTGGTGGAGATGGCGGTTGTTAATGTGTTTCATGTATTAGCATCAAACAGAAGCAGATAATCCTTATGCAGTTGTAGCGTGTTATTGTTTGCGCCACTGGGTGGCGATATTTGCAAGACAATTGAGTCTAATTAGGAGAACACGACACGTTTTTGGACGCACATAATAATTTTAACACAAGTTTAAAATGTGTCCCAGCGTGGTTAAAAAATATTTTCACGTCGCCTGTCTGCGTGGTTTAGCTGTATTTAAAAGCTGAGGTCGGCGGTAAATCTTTTAGTTTATGTGTTTTTATTTATTTATTTTTTTTTACATGGAGAATAAATGCGTATTTGTGCGTCAGCATCAGCCTGGCTTATAACAGGATGGGAACATTTGGAGCCTGGGAAGTTCTCATCTCTTCATCAGCATCCAGCATCTGGCCCCCTCCGTCGGCTCCCCCTCCTCCCCTTCCTCCTTCCCTCCTACCCCAAGGGTTTCGCGAGCGCGCACGCGTGCGAAACTGCGTGGGAATGGCTGTTTGTGTGATCGAGGGGGTTGGGCCGCTTGGAGCGAGCGGTGAGCTGCATGAGTTTGTAATGTCCGCCATGTTGGCCATGGCGTATTGAACCGGGGAGGAACAGCGGAGCCTAGGAGAGAAAGAGACCGACAGAGAGCGACCGAGACCCGGGCCTGCCCGGCTCTGTTCGCGCTGCTAGCCAAGCCCGCCCTCAATCGACCGCCTGACTCTGAGACCGTCACAGATTCATCCATGAGAACTCGAGGCAGACCTGCTGTTATTCCTAGCAGATCGAATAGATTTATGCTGCATCTTTTATTATAAAAATGAGTAAATTGTCGTTTCGGGCACGGGCGCTGGATGCTAGTAAGCCCCTGCCCGTCTTCCGCTGCGAGGATTTGCCAGACCTGCACGAATATGCCTCAATCAACCGGGCAGTGCCGCAGATGCCAACTGGGATGGAAAAGGAGGAGGAATCGGTATGTTTTTTTTTATTTGCCGCCCGACTGGCGGTGGATCACTTTGGCGGTGTTTTCACATCGTGGGGCGCTGCTATGTTGCCTGCGCAAGCTTGTGCAAAATGGCCGCCATTTCTGCTCTTTCGTGCACACGACAGATCTCGACGAATACTGAATATAACCGGCCCGTTCCACCGCGGGCGTCGTTATAAGGTTGCGGGATTGTGATATTTTATTCGTAAGCCGTGTCGTGTCCGCTAGTTTTCGGTCAGAGTGTGGCCGAATGCACAAAGACGTCACGTGACTTGTATCGGTTCCACCATTTTGTTGACTTTTCTCTTCGGTGAAGGCGAGCGGGGATAGGCCTTGAACGTGGTGTACCTTCAGAGAACAAATGCCAGGGGGAGACACTGAGCCCTCGGCCCCGTTTTGACAGCTTAGGTGTTGTGTGTTGACAGCTCCAGCTCGGCCATGTGTGCTACACTGTCTTGCCTGTGTGTGGAATACAGAGGATGAAAACCTTGCCTCGGCCTCGGTTCTAGTTTAATCACACCTGCAGGACTGGTGCCGTGGGTAGCATGCTGATGTTATCTCGGACGAAGCTTTTATTCATGTTGTCAGCACATCATATCTAGTTTGGGTGCTAGGGATGATTAATTGCTAAACGCCTGCTTCTTTAAGTGCGTGTTTTGTGCGGGAAAGCTGCTTTGTAAACTGATAGCAATGATTTATGGTTGTCTAATACATTGTTAGAGCCTTTCCTGTAAAATCAGTTTGTTTGCAGCATGTTTATATTCTTTACATATTTGTGTTGCTCCAATAAAAGTCATTTTTATGACGTTAATACATATATTTTAACTTACCTGCTACTAAAAGCTATTTTTACTCTTGTTTATAGTGGGTTGGTAGTACTCACATTCAAATTCTATGCAAAGACGCGCATTTGCATTGGGCCCTCAAAGATTGTGCATGTAAAGCTTTGCAACAGTAATACACGTACCCAAATATAACCCTCACACCTGGACCACAAGTCAGTTGTCGAGTCGACTTCTCAAACTAATCTTTCTGATTTACAGACAACAACCCAACTGTTTGTAGATGTCACAGATTCATCTTGAGTGTGTTGTTTTGGGCGACAGCTGGTTATTATTTCCAATTGTATTATTCTGTTGTTAAATATTGCACAAGCTGATTTTTTTATTTTTTTTTTTCTTTCTACTACCCTGGCAGGTTTGCTCAGCTAAATTCCCCTCAGGCTTCTCGCATGCCGCCGAGATGCCTCAGCAGACACAAACACAAGAAAAGCACAGACAGGGAGCAAAGTCAGCAGAAATCCTGCACCCCCCCCCCCTTCCCTTCCTCCCTCATAGCCCTCCCCCACCCACTGTACACATACACACAGCGGCATTACATAACCATGTGACAGAAGAGATAAAGAGGACAGTTTTACTACAAGACCGTGCATGGCTTAGCTCCCTGACCCACATCCTGTCCTGCAACAATGGGGTGTTGCTGAGCCGACTGAATGACCACACGCTCCAGAGTTATGTTGATTTAAGTTAGCAAGCGGGACCGATTTGTTATTGTAGGTGACGTGAACATACATTACAAGCTGCTGTTTTTGCCTGTTTATCTGTGTTGTAGTTTGTAGCTTCCTTTATATGTGTGCCTAATCAGTATTCATAGGTTCAGAGCTGACAGAAATAATTGGCCTCTAACGGCGCAATTTGTGCACCATCAGTCGCTGTGAAGGAACAGGAAACAATTCACCACGTGTTGCATAGTATGAAACTATAGCATACGGTTCTCGGTTGTGGATCGTCATCTGTGGTGTTTTTATGTCGGCGCTATACTTAAATTTGGAGCATTATTGTTTCAACCATTATTGTTTCAACCATAGAGTCATTGTGTAGTGCAGGAAGAGTGTTGAACATAACTGTTTTGATTATGTAAATTGACTCTGTGATATATTACTATTCATAATTGAGTAGGTTGAAAGATTTTTGAGATTTGAAGTGTTCCTTATACACTAAACACATCTTGGGCCTATAAGGTTTATTGATGAGCACTTATACACAAAACTTATACACGACTTATGCGCTTCTGTGCGTTTAATTCTCATATTGCCGCACTTTGAGGATTTTCAACTGGCTGTGTTACTGCCGTGATTCACGTTGTCCTCAGACTTCTTTCCTTCCTCTGGTCGGCTTCAGCTGGAAAAAAAAAAAAAAAAACACCTGCTGGAGGCCATACTTTCGTTGCCATGGCAACTTTTATTGGAGTCATCTATTTTTCTTGGGAACATTTAATGGAAGGAACGTGTGGTGCTGTGAAAAATAGATTTTCATTTGTCTCTCCGCTCTATCTGCATCTGCGGCCGTGACACGACGCAGCGTCGCTGCCGCCGTGACGTCTCCACAGTCCCAGAACATTTTGTGTTGAAGGAACGGGGGGATCGGAGGAAGCTCGATATTAGTTTCGCGTTGTCTGGAGCATGAGCTGTTAAGCACCGTTCTGTCGCCATGTACTTTTTAGCATCTGTGCCTACTCTATTAACGCTGTGCATTAATATTTCCATTAATATATTCTTTTTTTTTTCTTTTAAAGAAAGAAAGGTGATGAAAATGATCCGTAAAGTCTGGATCCAGCATATTTTGTCCTGTCAACTTAATAGTTTGGTTTAAAAAAAAAAAAAAAAAAAACGCGGTTGCATAGCGACCTACAATATCCTAGTTCACTTGTTTCAATCCATTCACAAAAGCGCTTTATGCCCACTCATCCAATTCCTCAACAGAGGAAATCCCTGGCTTTGAACCAAGGTTTTTGAGGATCGCAGCTGTGAAAGATCAGGATATCTTTAGGTCAGAGGAGGCTCAGGGCAGCCTTCTTCAAACCGCCGCCGCGATATCCTCCGCAGAAGCCTGCGAAGGCAGGTCTGGGCCGGGCTGAGGTTTAATTGGCTCAGTGCGTTCGCTCCTCGCGCAGGTTCCTTAACTCTCAAAGCCCGGGGTTCACAGGGAGCAGTTTTTGTGGATGTGTTTACACGCGAGGACAGATCCTTCGCTGTGTCTGGTAAGCATCGGTGCGTAGAGTTTACGTAAGGTCGTGTCATGTCTGCCGACAGCTGCTTGATGAAGAGGTCTGCCCTTGTGGCTGCAGACAGAGTCCTGTATCTGCTGGCTTTATAGCCGTGCCAGGTAACGTCCACGGGGAAATGGCGCATAGATGCTTCGAAAGAGAGTATTTTACAGCTGAAAATCTAGTCAAAAATCAGAACGTGCAATGCAAATAAGACATGGGTGAAGTCTATTCTTTAAAGTTGTTACTTCCTTTTCCCTTGAAGTCTTTTGTCACTTGGATCTTGGGCTCGAGAACCACAGCCTGCTGCTTTAGACCAACAGGTTCGCTAAATAAGGCGTCGTTAAGTGTACGATGACTCATAGAAGTTGCCTGACTGCAGGAAATTGTGTGTTTGTGGTCAGCGAACATGGCTGCACAAAACTTTTGACAAGTGTGACTGGGCAGTCTGAACCTCGCCAAATGCAGCACTTTGTTTCTGTCCCAAACCTGTGAGTTGACATTTGCGTGAGTACGAATGCCACGTTAAGTCTTATTGGGAGTAACTTGGCGGATTAAGTTTTTCCAGAAATAGCTTATGGATGTTGCCTGATTTGTCTGTGGCGAACACACAACGAGCTGCTTTCTTTGCGCACTGGTTGAAGAGAAAGCGCACTACGCGCGGCTTGATGAGCTTAACCGGGGGCAGATGGTTCAGCTTTGCGCACGCCGTGTCCTTTCATGCTAGCGCACCGCTCCGATACGGTTCTCCTGTTACTCCACGCCGAGCCCCTCATGGCTTCGGACCGTACTTAAGGGCCCTAATCACTTCCTACGCGATATACTCTTGAATCGTTTCCAGGCGATGGCAAATTGGCTGAGCAAAAATGCGGATCTGCTAATGGTTATATTTGCCGTCACCGAACACTGACCCGCATTTAAATATCCGGCCAAGAAACGGGAGTTTTGCGAGAGAAGTAAAGTGAGTAGGAGCTCTGTTAAAAGACTTGTCAGAGCAAGTTTGGCCTCAAATCGTTTGGACTCGATTGGCCATCTGTTGCATCAACCACCGAGGGAAAAACTGTAATACAAAGTGAGCATACATAAGTAATAAGCTGCAGAGTTTCTGATGCCGACGTTATGCCAGCAGATAAAGAGTCTCTCAGATTATGTGCTGTATAAACATCCTGTGCTTTCTGAATTCAGGAGTCAAACTGTCTGACTCATGCCCGAGGCCCCGCTTTGCGTTGCCAAGTTTGCCCTTAACATATTTGCCGAACCTGAAAGTTGCAGGTGTTGCACACGTGTTCCCGTGCCTCAGAATATTCTGCAGCCGCTCTCTGAACTTTTCTTTATGAGTCGCGTTGTTTCGGAGCGTTGCCGCAAATAAAAAAGTGACTCACTGTTTTGAATGATAGTGGGGTTTTCATGCACATGGCTTATAATGACACGGTGGCCAGAGAGCAAGTGTTTCAAGGAACGGTCGGATTGATTGTGCTTTTGTAAGCTCCGTGACATCCCTTACACTCCTCCGACCGTGAGTCATTTGTCTGAGATACATCGTTGTTGTGTTTGTAGTTTGTTTAACACCATGTTTTTACATCACGTGGCATTTTGCAGAAGCTTCCTCGTGTAGCCAGTGCGACACTAGCAGATTGCGATCAACTAACATGAGGTGACATTTTCCTGCCACCGTATTCTGCCTCGTGTAAAATGGCCATGCGCTGCAAATTACATGAATCATCATCATGTTTTAATGGCTGGCTTATCTGGATGGGTTGCAGCTAATAGTCTTCTGTGAAAAAAATATATATATATGTCTAACAGGAATCTGTTTTCACCAGCTAAACCAGTCTTGCACATCTTTTACTGCATTTGTCTGTTCATGTTACAGCATCCCGATACTCGTTGCATGTCTCGTGTGTAAATGTCTGTATCGAAAAAAAAAAAAAAAAAGTCTTTCTGCTCCCTCACGTTACAGCGTAGCTTGAACAGCTGTTTTCCCCCTGTCTTCCAGGAGCACCATCTCCAGCGGGCCATCTCGGCGCAGCAGGTGTACGGAGAGAAGCGGGACAACATGGTCATCCCCGTGCCCGAGGCAGAGTGCAACATCACGCACTACGAGTCCCTCTACCCCGGGGAGTTCAAAATGCCAAAGCAGCTTATTCACATACAGCGTGAGTAACGGGGGGGGGGCCGCTCGCAACCGGATTATCTTCTTAGCCGCGTTAGTGGTCTGTGAGCACGTGGCGATGTTGTCGTCGTTAGACGCGCCACGCGGCTTTTACAGGGTTTATCCTGCCGATTGAGAGATTTGCTGCCTTTCAGTTGGAGGTTTACAGGAGAAACTGTCTAATTAAAACACTTAAAGGACTTGCTAAGATGCTACGATGACAGTATACATCGATCAGGCATAACATTATGACCGCTAACAGGAGAAGTGGAGAACATACACTGTTTTGTGACATTTTGTGGAAACCTTCGGACGTGGCATTGATCTGGATGTTACTTAGACATGCTTTAGGAATAATACAGTAAACATGAAGAACAATACAAGGTGTTGATTCACTAGACCCCAAACTGATCAAGTATCTGTGGGAGGATCCTCAACCCAAGGCCCCCAACTAACAGTCCTGTTAGGCACAAGGCTATATTCTATTAATTCAGTTCAATTCAGTTTTATTTATAAAGCGCATTTCATGCACAAGCAGACTCAGTGTGCTTTACAAGAGGCATACATAGTTACAATACAAACAGTTACGTAAAAATGAGTTTGGAATCAGTTGAAAGGTATAAGTGCAAGTAAACAATCATATCTATGCCGTTGTTATAATGTTATGCCTGGTCAGTGTTTGTATATGATATTCTCCATCTTTAGAAAGAAAGAAAGAAAGAAGGAACTGAATTTGTCACCAAAATTATCAGACCAGATTCCATTTGTTAGGTTTGTGTTGCAGCCATCACAACGCTGTGTTTAAATATGCAAAATGTGAAGTTAAACGACCGCTCAGATTTTTCACTATAACGTGACGGCTCTTTTTTAGATCTTTTTTAGTTATTTAATCGCTTAAAAATGGAGCAGCGGGACTGAATATCGCATAATTTTTAAATGCCTTAACTTGTGACAGGTTCATGTGTTAATTACGGTGGTTCCCTGATACTGACTGTGCTGTGGATATATTTTTTTTAACCGACGGATAACCGTAACTGACAGATTCTTACTTTTACTGCTCTCTGGAGGCTCTCCAGGCCGTTTCTGGAAATTCTGGTCAGACTGGTTTGGTTCGAAAACATAAAGCCACAGGCTATAATAATGAACAAGGGATTGGTTGAGATAACAGCTTTGATACTAGTGTGTTTATCCTCAAGCACTACTTTATAGATCCAGTAAAGGCGTATAAATAAACTGGAGCGGAGTGTTTTGTCATGTTTATTTGTGCAAACTTTGGCAGCTGTTTCCTGGTGATGAAGGCTTCTGCAATCCAGACCACATGGCCCGTTTTTATTGACTTTGTTTGTAATGAGCTGTTGGGCAATACAAATGAAAGACATCGCATTAAATTCAACAACCTCTCCCAACAACCCACTTTTTTTTATGTTAGTCTGAGGAGATGTTATCCAAAATTTTGAGTTAGCCTTCTAAAAGTAAAGCCGTTATTTCGTATGGATCCGGCGCCGTTAATGCCTCCTGCTCTCACACTCCTTTATCTCACAGCTTTCAGTTTGGATGCAGAGCTGCCAGACTACGACCTAGATTCGGAGGATGACACGTTTGTGAATAAGCTGAAGAAGAAAATGGAAATCACGGCCCTGCAGTTTGAAGAGATGATAGACCGACTGGAGAAAGGCAGCGGACAGCAGGTATTTGATTTAACAAAGCGCACAGAGTCAGATTTAGTTTTCATCGTGCCTTTGTGTCTTTAAAATGTTTGGTTGAAACATCTCGTTTCTGCGTGTTTATATTATTAATTTACGAACTGTTATGTCAGAGTTCTGCGCACTAAGCCTGTGTTGCTCCGCAGCTCGTCAGCCTCCAGGAGGCCAAGCTGCTGCTGAAGGAGGACGACGAGCTGATCAAGGAGGTGTTTGACTACTGGAGCCGCAAAAGGAAAACCTGCAAGATCGGCTGGCTCATCCCCACCGTCAAGCAGGAGAAGAGGGACGGCTCGAGCACCAGCGACCCCTACGTGGCCTTCCGCCGACGGACCGAGAAGATGCAGACCAGGAAGGTGAGAAAACGAGGGAGATGAAGGCAAATAGACTGAAAATGGGTTCCACAAAAGGAGGTCTTTTGAGGAACCCTTAAAGTAATTCCAAGTCCCTGTAATACTGTGTGACAAAAGAGTCTCAGAAAAAAGTTTCAGTACAAAAGAAAACAGTTCACCGAATCGTCCCCGTTCCACTTTCAGAACCGAAAGAATGACGAGGCGTCATATGAGAAGATGCTGAAGCTGCGCAGGGACCTGAGCCGAGCTGTCACCATCTTGGAGATGATCAAAAGGAGGGAAAAGAGCAAGAGGGAACTGCTGCACCTCACACTGGAAATAGTAGAAAAGAGGTAGGAAGTGTTTGTTTGTGGTCGTTAGGGAATGCGTCAAAGCTTTATATATCACCTGATCCCATGTGATGTTTATGAACCAGTCACACTGGGCCAACGTCGTGATTTTATTTTTTGTTTGTTCTGATTTTGCATCACTGACCCTTAATGAGCGGAGAACGTGTGCGTCTGCCCATCGCGTTGAAATCCAAAGCGTGGAAACACTTGTCTGCATGACTTTGTATCAAAGTCAACCTCATATTTTCTTCAGGGTTCACAGCTTCTGTTAATTGGGGGCACGGTTGTATACACTGTTTTTCATGCATTATTAATTCCGAGTTCAGGATATTGGTTCATTGGCTTCATTTTTCCCCAGTGTGAAGTGCACTATAGAAGACAATATGTTTGTTATATACAATATAAGTTTGTATACAGAGATTTTCTCCGAGCTCCGCTCTGAATTGTTCTTTTTCTTTTGTCCCGGCGGAGCCTTTGCGATCCATCTAAACGTGACGTCCGCCTGGAATGAATTTCCTCTGAAAGTAGCTGTCAGTGTGAGCCTAAATTGGACCCTTCTCCTTGAAGTGGTTTTGATTTGTAGTGACATTTCAATTTCCTCTTGTTATCCCAGCCTGGTTTCTGCCTGCGCATCACAGCCAGCGCTCACTCCAGACTGGACCGCTCTGTTCCCAGTAAATAGCTTCCCTGGACCACTTCATGATATTAACGTCGCCGCGGAGCGGCCCAGGTGTACTGTTCGGTGCGCGCGCAGCCTTTTAGTGGAGTCTTCGCTGCACCGGAGTCCAGTTCCCAGTTGTCGTTGGCGACGGCGCCATGTTGGTAGTTGAGCTTTAGCAAAATTGCTAAAATCCCTTTTGTTCTAAACTTTGTTCCTCTGCCTCCGTCCTTCAGGAACACGATGCCAGACTTTGGCAGCGAGGTGATGGCTGAAGCACTGGCGCAGCGAGCTCTAGTGAAACCTGTCTACACCATCCCCATCATTCCCCTGTCCAGCAGTAACCAGTACAGACACCAGGACCACTTGGACATGAAGGACTACAAGAAAGTAAGTACACTCGCCCCCCCTCCCTGACAGCAGCACGGACAGTACGAGAAATGATTCCTCTCCTTTCAGCCCAGAATAAATGTGTGGGTGTTGGAACAGAGTCTACAGAAATGGCAAATGTTATTGATTCTGTATTTGTCCTTCGCTTGAGTCAATTCAAACATAAATGACGGCCGTTGAATGCAGAGTTCCGAGTCTCCCATTGTGCACGGACTCAAATCCAACCTTGGCATTTTTGAAAAGGTGCATCGCTTTAGCCCATCACTGGCTTTTGATTGGAAAAGAAGCACAAACAGTGTGACTTCACTTTTATATTGATGAATATTCCGAATACTTAAATGTCCATCAGGCAGTAAATATTAAAGGTAGATGTTTTATGATGAACCTCCAGTTATATGCGCAGACTCCTTCAAACCCAGCTTTGTGTGCCTCAGCACCGTCGCACTTCATTACGCCGCGCTGTCGTGAACTCCACGCCACCTCTTCTCATTATAACTTCATTAGCTCCAGTGTCCAACAAATCTCCTCCTGCCCTGCGGGGAGACATCTATTTCCTCCTTTTTCCTCTTTCTTTCCCCCTCCTACCAGCTGGTTGACTTTTTCCCTTTTGTTTACAGGCGCTCGTTTTCGGTTTAACCGTGCCCCTCCTCCTCCTCCTCCTCCTCCTCCCTCGTCGCTCTAACCCTCGTTCCTTCCATTGATTTGACGCAGCAGTTCTTCACTGTAGAGCCTCTGCCGCTCTGTTTGCTTTGTCCCCCGAGTGTAAGGACTCAATAGAATCTGACTAATCCTTGTAGAGTTGGAGTCTGTTCAGACAGGGAGGGGTCGTCCCACTGGGGAAGTTGCAGTTGAAAGGTGGCGTGGGGTGGAATGAGGAAGGGGGTGGGGGGGGGTGGGGGGGGATGTGGGGGGCAGCCATCTGGCCAGGCAGTGGCATCTGGCACGTGCTTCCATCTGCATATCAATGCCTCTTACGCTCACTGTTGTCGCCGCGCACACTTCTGCCGCCTGCGAACAGACTCTCCAACATTCAATTAGCACCGGCGCTATTGTTTCGCATTCGAAAATATCTTTTTGATTACACAGACAGTCGCACAAACATGTTGTCGTTCCTTTAAAGCCTGAGAAGACGGAAGCAGTGCGAACCAAAAGGAAATACGAGAAGAAGCCCAAAATCCCTCCACCGTCAGCGCCGCAGCATTCAGGGCCGTCCGTGTTCAATCCCAAGGACCTCAACCAGTACGATTTCCCCAGCTCGGACGACGAACCGTTCTCACAGGTGACGACGTTTGTTTTCAGACGATTCAGTGTCGCTTTTTCACAACGTCATCACATGAATACACATTATTAAATGTATTAAAATCACGCTGTGCTCAGTTATAAACCCGGTCGCATGAGTTCAAATCAAGCCGCTAATTAAATTTTTTTATTATTTTTTATTATGCTGTACAGATCTATTCAGGTTCCTCGGAGGCGGAAGAGGAGAATGACCCAGATGGCTGCTATGCGTTCAGGAGAAAGGCCGGCTGTCAGTACTACGCTGTGAGTGCCCTCCTGTGACTCCCAGGCTTCTATTTATAGCGCCAACAGCAGACTGGCCGGTCTGGCTGCCCTGTCTGTTAGTCTTCCACACTCTGCCGGACAGAACAATGCAACAATAAACCCGCCGTAATCTTCCCCAGTTTATTTATTGGCTCCGAGTTTTTAATATCTGCTGTTTGTCTCCCTCCTGTTTTCTCTTGATCTGTCTCCCGCCCGTCAGTCTCGTCCAGACCAGAGTGGCAGCTGGCCCTGGGTGAGCCCGTCAGAGGGAGGGCTCGGCGACCCTCGTTTCCGATACTGTCTGACCTCGCTGAACGTGCCACGACGCTGCATAGGATTGGCGCGGCGTCGCGTGGGCAGAGGGGGAAGGTGAGCTGTTTTTTTTCGGTCACGCTTGCCGAGCTCCGTCACGTGACGCTTGGGTTCGTATCCGCGCTCCGACGCGATCGTCTCCAGCTCTCGATCATAATGTTTTCGTTCGTCATTTCTGACACGCGTGACCAACTTATTGCCCGGGTGCTGTTTGCATTTATCATGCTCATAATACCAAAAATGTACAAACTCAGAGGAAATGTAGAAATGTGAATTTGTGTTTAGGAATGCTGCCAGCGCCAATACTGAGCAGGAGAAATTCAGCCAAGTGTTGGCCGTATCTGCCGAGGTTGTTTACCATACCAGCTCCTTGGCAGGTTACCAGCCACCGTTTGGCAGACGCTTCCTATTATAAATATCGAGCCGGCTGGTAAAACGAAGAACACGACAATCCCGTTTTGGGATTCACCTGGCACCGAGGCCTCGCAGACGAATCAGAAATCGTAGCTTCCAGTCAGGCCCCGGCGTCAGTGTTGCCCGGCAGCTTCGTCTGATATCTCTTCAGTAATTACGCAGACGATTGAATAAGGCTCGCTGGCTGGAGGAGTAAGCCGGTGGCTTCGTCAGTGCCAGGTGTTGTGAAGGAGACCAACTGGGTCACGCAGTATCCGTTTCACGGGCCGCACACGAGATAAGCAACGTTTCTGTTTCTGTCTGCGCCGGCCTTATCGGCCGCCCCGAGGGAGGCGCACGGGGAAGGATTGCCCAGTTTCTGAATGAGAGAGTCTTATGGTGGCAATACTTTTAAATGTAGCCCAGACATGAGGAGTGTTATTAACTCCCACAACACAATTTACTATATTTTAACATGTACGGTTGCTTATGTGGACTGTAAACTATTTAAAAAAGCAAAGCTGCTGTCTCTGGTTTCTGGGTTTAAATGAGGTGGATTCACGAGGCCATATTGTGACGGTAAACTCGTTTTGTTACATAAGTGTCCCGTCGAGCCGTCATAGCAGAACTCTGTGTTTTCTGTGCAATGCCCGGCTATATTTGGTGCCGCTCCGCTGGACATGGTAATTACGCGGAGGGCGCGCGCAAGCAATGGCCGCGCTAAACCGCAGCGTTCCAGTCGTGACTAAAAGATATTTTAATGACCCGCTAACGGCCACTGCGTTTTTTTTTTTTTCACGTCGACGGACCTCAAGCGACTCGCGGTTTTTAAATAGTTGATTGATTTGTTATGGTTTTTGCTTTTGTTTTAGGGTCTTGTTGGACAGAGCGCACACAGATCTAGACGGCATCTGCCTGGACTCCGACCCGGAGCCCGAACCACTCGCCTCACCACTTTCAAGCTCTCCGCTCCGCAATTCCAACGCCAGTACCTCAGAAACCAATACCTCGGACCCGACCCGCTCCACCCGCCTCCCCTCGTCTTCGCCCCTGTCGTCGTCGACGCCTATGGACCTCAGCCAGATTCTTTTGAACATTAAAGCTAGCCGCTGGAGGCACTTCCGACCACGGACGCTATCCCATCACCCTTCGGGTGGGGGAGACATGTCTCGTAGGGGTTTTGGAGATTTTAGTCGCACGGTGTCAGGACTAACACGGACCCTGTCTGGAGGAGCCAGCGCCCAGAACCGCATGGGGTCGGCCACCACTCCTGTCCATGGTGAGTCAGTCGTTTCCTCTGTTGGCTGCTTAGTGTTTCCTTTTCCATCTTTTTTTTTGGGCATCACAAGGACGTCATTTAATCAAATGTCGAAAAGATACGTAGACTTGTGCCGTCTGCTATAAGAATAATAGTAAAAGAAATCACATTAAGTTTGCATCAGTTTGATGTCACATCCATCTTCTTGCAGCCTGGAGACTTTTATGAAGTGAGGTCTTTAGGGAATCTTACTTTCTCTGAAATGTATCTTTGGTTTATTTGTTTTATTAATTATAGATTTTTTTCGTGGATTTTTTAGTTACTAGAATTTTTTTTTATTATTTTGGTTTACGCATAATTTGGCGTTCACTATGAGAGATTAACCAAACTTCACTTCATTTCTGCAGCATCATTTAAAAATATCTCCACGCATAAAATACTGTTAGCTGTGGTTTTACAGATTTTATTCTCTGAATAGTCAGTGGTGAGGGGCAAACGTTTGACTCGAAAACCATCTCAACGCTGTTTACCGCTGCTCTCGTTTAACACTTTTCGATGAGGCACCTCAAAGTCAGATTGCTCTGCCCCGGTCTGGCCTCCCATGCTGCTGCTAAATCACATGAACCATCTGCTTTCATGCCCCGTCCCTGGCTTGGGGGAGAACGTTGCAAATGGTTTCGTATGTGCCTGAGTGAGTCTGGGCTTAAGATGCCAAACTACAATTCCTAAATAGTCACCGCTCAGGTGTTTGAATTGTGAGCAATTGGGTTTAAATTACTTTGGACAATCCTTCACTTATACATCGACCTGTAGGCGTTTTGAGTGTTTTCTGTTAAGGTGTTTGGAGAAGTTATGTAGTGAGGATGCTGCCATAGTTTGTTAACTTGATGCCTTAACTTTGGGAAACTAGAAAACTTGCCACCTCGAGGGCTCTTTAAATAATTGAAGTGAAAATATATATAATTTGAAGATTATGCTCACAGCATGGAGACACGATTGGGTATTGAATCGTTGAGTTTCTACAGGGCCAATTATGACACACATAACCTCCTTTGAATTCAGCATTTCTTTATTTCCCGTCAGTGTTGTGACAGAACTTTTATTGTAACTGCATTGATTTCTTTATTGCGCTTTTCTTTTGAAAGGTTTCTGTAGCCTGATCCTTGTTTGTCATTAGTTTGTCAGTCTTCAGACTCAGCCCCTAGAACAACAACATCGATCAGAAACGTGTCTACTGTAGCGATTTGAATCCCTGCTTTAAAAAAAGACCTGTAACGCCGTCAGTCTGCCGCTGCCCGTCTCCACTAGGACCCTTTTCATTTCAACCAGACTTTATCACGAGTAGCCGCATGTAAATTCGTTCTTTGAAAACTGATTTTCCACTAGACAGTGTGTAATAACCTGCACAATAGAAGCATTTTAAATATGTAAAAACGTCCCGTTGCGCGCTTTTATTTTGTACAATGTGACTTGTTGGGTTTAATCAGCAGCGCATTGTGCTGACGAGTCAAGTGTGCAAGCTGGCGCAGCGGGGAGGCCGGCTCACGGGCCGGGGCCCTCGTACCGTTACGGGGGCATGAGCTACGGATGTGCAGTCACGCAGGAGTCGGGAGCATAAGTCACTGTGAGTTCACGCTCAGCCGTCAGTCTGCGCCTTCCAGGGCATTATTCATTCTTCTTAAGCTTCAGTCAACACACCCACACCCGCCGAACCTTTAGCTTGCCTCAGCGCTTTAGTTGTCTGAAAACTTTTTTATCGTTAATGCTGTACAGGCATGTGCAACTGCAAAGTTTTAAAGGCGTCGGAAGTTTCCTCTCATGGGTTTAAAAATGCTTTTAGCTTCAAAATAACGTGTTTCCCTGACTCCAGAATGAACTGACGGTTGCTCTAGTTCAATACCAGATTCTCCCAAATGTGAAATCACATTTCCACGTGTAGTTACGTCCGTGCAGGCCGCGTCAGACGCCGAAGCTAAAAGCCGTCAGGTCGAAATTCGGTCGCGTTGGTAACGATCCCGAATCCCGCTTTTGACTCGCGTGTCTCGTCCTGTGATCAGTGTTCACGGCTGAGCAGTACCAGCAGCACCAGGAGCAGCTGGCCCTCATGCAGAAACAGCAGCTGGAGCAGAGCCAACAGCAGCAACAAGCCAGCAACCCCGTACCGTCCACCAACGCACAGGTCAGTGTGACAGACACGCCTTCACAGTACACGTGTACTCACCTCAGGGGCGATGGGATTGCGTCTGCGCTCTTGTAGTGAAGTCGGTGAGCGTTATGGATGTATATTATTAGAGGAGGAGGGAGGTTTCATCCCACAGGTGTCACATCCCTTCCTGGATGGAATCCATTTGTTCAATTTGTGTAATTTTCTGCCATTTCGTAGCGCTTCTTAATGCTGTCGGGACCGAACAAACGTAAATGGCAAAAAAAAAAACAAAAACAAAAAACCTAAACGAGCCAAAGCTCTCACAATATGGAAGTCATTTTCAATTTTGAAGGTCAGTTCACCCATCCATAGGAGACGGAACACATCCTCATTCCCATGAGCGGCATTAACGCCTCTGGCTCGGTTCCTGTCTGGCAGCGCGGGTGCTGAGCTCAGCCGTTTCGGGGCATTTTAACAGAGCGGTCAAGTCTTTGGCGCAGGGCCCGCGCCGTTTCTAATCTGCGTGTCGCTTTCTGTGCAGGCGCTCGTGTCCAAGACGTTGGATCAGGCCAGCGCCCAGTTCGCTGCTTCAGCTCTCGTCACCACGGATCAGCTGTTGACTTTTCCCAAGTCCAAAGATGAGCTTGTGCTGGCGAGTGGAGTCAACGGGGTCCTGGCAGGGGCAGGTGGGTTTCACCGTTTCCCCTCTTTTATTTGTGTCAATCACAGCCACACAATAAGACAGCCTGATTACATCCGTCATTACACACTCAACAAAGGCATTGATTCAACTGTATAATTTACTTTTGTACCCTGATGTAGTTTGTGGTGCCGCAAATATGCAAAAACAAGGCAAGGAAGTCATTAACCTGTTAGAGCAATAACCTTAAATCAACTTCTAGGTAAGAAAAGCATATATTTAGGAGTTCATATTCACAAATACAAACCTACAGCAGCCCTCTCCCTTCTCACATGTAAATGAAGGTTAGAGAAAACACTGACTGCCTTACACAAACAACCAAAACCTCACAATTACCATAGTGTTGCATCAACACGTCTCTGACAGTGTCAACAAACGCAACCGGCTTCAAAGATGGGATTTATTGCAGCACTGTTGTATTGGATTGCATTAGACTGAGCAGGTGCATCTGTTATCTGAAATTTATTTAGATTTTTTTTTTCGCCGCGCACTAAAGTCACCCCTGCTGTATGAATAACGCCGAAAACAAAATGTTTTTGGAAAACGTCCAGTTCTCCGTAGCCGTCCTGCTGCATTCAGCTTTTTTTTTTTTTTTTTTTTTTTCATTCGCATTCATTTCCGCCCACCAGGTGTCTTCAAAGGTCTGCACCTCTCCAGCACCGCGGCGTCACACACTACCACCGCCCCGACTTTCCTCCAGCCCTCCTCCAACTCGGCCACCCCGCTGCCCGCCAGCGCCGTCCCCGCCTCCCTCAACTCCACCCCCGGCGCTCACGCGGCGGCGACGGCGCTGGGGCTCCTGGGGTGCAGCGCCGCCGGTGCCACCCCCGCCACCACTCAGGTCCTCATCGGGAACAACATCTGCCTGAGCGTGCCGTCGGCCGCCAGCCTGCCTGGACGCCACATCCCCCGGACCCTCGGCAATGTGCCACCCTCTGCCTTAAAGCTGTCCACCACCACCAACCTGCAGATGCCCAAAGTCTCTGGAGCGTCGTCCATGGACATGAGCTCCAGGTGAGGACATAATCTGTGTATAATAGTGTATAATATCTCATTGTTTATTTAATCTTTGAGTTTTAAGTTTACACAATGATGGTTTGGTTGAATATTTCGTGATTGAGTGCAGGGACAACCGGGACGTCACCCATGAGTGAAATAACTGGTCTCTCACATCCTAAGATTTTTTTTCCTGTCAGGTTTAAGCTTAGTCAGCATAAGCTAAGCAAACAGGCTTTCAGCCGTAGCCTAATATTTAACAGAACGGCACCACAGCGCTATCAGTCCACTCATCTAACACATCAGCAAACGAGTTCTATCCCAAAATGCTACGCTAAGCTAACCGTCTGTAGCTTTACACAGTTCATAGTTAGGATAGAGTTGAGCAATAGCACCTTTTCTCTGTCGGCTATTTGATCTCAAAGAAAAACGACAGATTCTTTTGATTGACTTCACACTGAGCTACAGGCTCTAATGAGTCCAGAACCAGAGCGAAAGACTTTGGTTCCTTTCATCTGAAACAATGTCTCAAAAAGTAAACGTACATTAAAAAAGAAAAAGCAACGACTGTAAATAATAACACACGCTAGCACGACGAGAGAAGTTTATTGTTAGTTTGTCATCGCTGTAGCTGTATCAGATTCTTGTTTATTCTGCATAATCTGCAGTAAAGCTCTTCGCATGAACACACGCAATCCCTGGTTTAAGTAGTCAGCTGGTCCTGGCGCACGCGATCGCAACGCCGCCAGCTCAGCGTCTGCCAGGGACGACGCAAGCCGAGATCGCCGCAAGAACAGCCCGAGACCGGAGCCGAAGCATCCGAGATCCGGGGCAGTTTAAAAACTGCAGTCTAAACAGAGGAGGATAAAAAGTTAAACCGTGTCAAATCTCTCCTCCTCAGGGAAAACCACGACGAAGACAAGCCTGCACTGAACAGTATAGCAGACAACACAGTGGCCATGGAGGTGACGTAGTAGCGGTGCAGTGAAGAGTCCACTCTTTAGGTGCTGTGCATCGTAGCATCGGGAATGCAAAAGGGACAGCGGGACTCGGAGCGGCAGAACGACGAGCGGCCGCAGCCGCTCGCTCACTATTCTCATCTCTCATCCTTTTTAAGCCGTTTTTCCTTTTCGCTTTTTGTTACTGTTAAAAATAAAAATATTGACACGTGTAAATTATGAATATGGCAAAATTAGTATCTGTACAGTAACTGCATATTTGTAATATCCCCCTTGTATATATTACTTGAATACAGAACTGTCCATTTGTGATGTTTTGCACTTGGGAGTCAAAGTTAAAGGAAAAAAAAGAAAGCCAAGTAACTTGTGGCGAGCGGGAAAGAAGTGGGAGTTGTATAGAGAAGAGTTTTATCACATCATGTGCATGGTGCGGAGCCTGCTGTTTTTATCTATTTATTGTGCTGTGTTTACAGTTTTTTTTTTTCCTGTTTTGTTTTTGGTTTGGTTTGTTCCTTTTTTTTTTAAATTTTTTTTTTTTTTTTATTTGTACACTGTACCTTCGTTGGTTCCTGTGCTGTAGTAAATGTTAGGTAGCTACGGACTCCTGGGTATTTTTGTATATTGTGAACACAAAAAGCAGGTTCCCTCCCCCCATGTTTATTTTGGGTCCCTGTGCTTCTCTCTGTGGATCATGTGAATAATCAGTGGTGACATACATACAGACCAGGAGGCCGGGAGGAGGATGGAGAGGCGGTGGTGTGTTGGCAGGTGACTGGATCCCTCGTAGAGAGGCGCTCCTCTCTTCCAGGGAGCTTCCGTTAACATTGTCCCAAACACAAGTAACAAAACAGGGATGAAGTCTCTTCCCAGAAGCGTCAGCTGCTTCTGATCCAAGCACTATTTTTCGTGATGTTTTTTGTCATGGTTTTGATAACTATCAATGCTGCTTTTGTATTTAGTTTTTAAAGGGGTCGCAGTCCCCTTTCTATTTGTTTTATCCAACAAACATTTTTCTAAAACGAGAATTCAGTTATTTTTGTATTTGTTTTTATTTTTATTTTTTTTTTCTTGTGGTAAACTTGATTGTAAGCTCTTCGTTTATTGAAAGACTTCATTCTTTTGTTAATTTGTTACTTGTTCATGCATAGGTGATAAGGGAGGTGAATGGGCAGTGATCGCTGTACGTGTTTCATCATTCCAGTTTTTAAATACAAAAGATGCTAACGAGGGGAAGGAGGGGTTGTGAGAAGAAGAGGTCTCTTCCTCATTTTCTTTAAGTTCCTTTTTTTTTTCTTATTTTTTTTTTTTTTTTCTTTGAAAAATGAATCTCCAGACGGCTGCAAGGCCAAAAACCACAAGTATTGGGTGCCTTCCTTTGGGGAATTTAATGTACTCTCTTCTGTGAAGAGTTAGGCACAAAGGCAGCATTACATAGTAGTGCTTTTGTCTTTGTCAGAATCTGAATGCCCAGTCCAATGGCAGGATATATCCTTGAGGTTTACTTGTCCCACCTGGAGGCTGAAAAGACTAAAAAAAAAAAAAAAAAAAAAAAAATGTGACAGATCTCTCACTAAAATAAGACAATAAAGCCCAGGGCATTAAATGTGAACTGTTCAGACTCTGGTGTTTTTTATATTTTATATATGTGTGTGTGTGTGAGACAGAATGACTGTGTTTGCAGGGATGTGAAACTAAGAAATGAAGAAGTTCTTTATGGGTTTATTGGTTTACTAAGAATATTAATACATGTCTGAGAACCATCTAGACACAAAGTTGGTCTAATACTATGATTCTTATGTGAAGTATTATGAATAAATGACACCAAAATTAATTAAAATGGATTGTTTTACTTACGTAATTCTAATTTATGTGTGGTGAGTAAATATTGAAGCTATAGCCATGTCACACTTGCATTATTACGCACCAGCAAAGATCTGCTTGGCCAGTTAGTTCTGTGTCAGTGTTTGAGCGGGAGTATAACAACGGCAGTGTGGATCTCATCAGATGCCAAATTACCCCAAAGTTTTTCAATTTAGAGCACTGCCAGCATTCTTCACTCACGGATCATTTGTGCTGCCGAAGAGAAATCAGTCAACAGCGAGACGACCGGCCCCCTTCACAGTCTGCAGGTTGACTCTGGTGCGGGCTTTTTCATCACAGCAGTGCGTGCAGGCTTCAAATAAAGTTGTTTTCATCGTCAACGTTTCTGGGTGTCAACAATAAATCGTCAATGTCTTCAGGGGAAGATGGCTGCAACTGCAGCTCACATGTTGGATTCACAATTCACTGTATTTATTGTGCGTGCAGAAACAGTGCAGATTCTTTTCATTGACTACAATTTGGTCAGGGAACTAAGCATGTGTGAGGGTTGGCGTCTACTTTTCCCGACCACAGTGTCACTGGTGAGTAGTCTGTTTTAATTTTGAACGCGAAGTTTGCATGGGAATTCCTCTGCATCCATGAGACATCAGACACCACCAGAGAGAAGTAAAACTGTGTGCTGAAAAACCACAGCGCAGCTGTCGGCCACCTCTGGATCCGATTTCCCGCCCGGGCCGGGGATTGGGCGGGAGCGGGGTCAGGCCTGTTAACGCGGCTCACACATCTTTGTGTCTCCCTGCAGTCAGACAGCAGGTGTGAGGCCGGAGGCAGCGGGTTCAGGCGGTGGTGACTGACGGTCTGGTTCTGTGAAAGCTGACCCCGCTTTCCAAGTAATCAAGAACAAGAAATGGCACGCACACACACTCGACCAGAACAACGTTATCAGGACGGCGGTGGTGACAACGCTGCCGCCAGTGCTGTGGTGTGAGCTGTGGCCTCACTGCAGAAGGAAATGATTCATGCGGGTTGCAGACGCTGAAATGCAGCAAAGTGCCGGGGCTCTTCACAGAAATTAGAGGGTGAAGAGAGCTGCTTGCGGTGGCTGCTACCCACAGCTAGGATGGTTTCACTCTGAATGCAAGAGCGCCACTGCTTTATTTTTCATGACATGGTCAAGAAACCTCATGAATGTTGCACAGAGCAGCCAGTGTGTCAGTCCAAGTTTTAGATAAGTCTCTTGAGTTGATGCTATTTTTTAACAAAAATTTCTGTGATGCCGTTGACGAGGGCATTTTAAATAAGAAAATGTAATGTCACGTAAACTAAATGTGGACTAGTGTTATCTATTCTTATACGACAATTACACATAAATATAAATATAGATACATTTTTATACATTTTACTACCAAATATACACTGAAGCAAGCTAGCTACGCTAACCTTATATTAGCAGTTCATTACTATAGTTAATCTAATAAATTACACCGTCGTTTGACAACAGCGGTGGCCTAACTTGCAGTTTCAACTTTTGGCCACTGTGCAACGCCATGCACACTCTCAGTAATGTTAGTACTTTTCAGTGAAACAGTAACATATTTTGGAAAACATTTTTTTCAAGACTAATTATATTTTTTATAGCTCGGAGCTGTGTTGTGGATGGATCTGGCAAAAGCCTCCGAGTTACGTATGTCAGTATCTGTTGTTTTTGTTCTGCTTCCTGGTTTCTTTGGCCCCTCCCACCTCGTCGCCTGCTCGCTGACGTTCTCAGAAAAGGTGAAGTGGATACAGAATGTTAAGCTAATACATTGTAATTCAGAAATATACCGATTTCTTTGTCATTTCGTCAGAGAAAAATGTTGATATGGGCAACGACCTCATCCTTTCATTAAAGCTCTTCTTGCCCTGTACCGAGGCACCCAGTTGTTGGCTCGTTAAACTGTTAGCCTCGGTGGCCTCCGGGCGCCAGCAGTTGCCTAGCAACAGCGTTCTCGTCACTTTCAGCTGTTGTGACCTCTTGAAAGCCAATCACTTTGTGTACACAGCTTAACATATTAACGAGGTCCATTTGAATGCAGCATGAATGAATCTGTTGATATTCGGGCTAGCCTTTCCAGGTTATACACTTGTTTTATTTATTTTGGAGTGGTTGTGTTCACTGCACCGTTAGCACGGCCGCTCTGCTAAAGTGAAGCTAAAGCACCTCTCCATGTTACTGAATTGGGATAGGGCCTAACCGAAACACTAAAGTACGTGTCAAATCTATTTTTTTAAAGGATGCTTTTTGATATTCAATGCATTTCATGTAGTGTAGATGCATGTTCAAGTGTCCATTTTTTGCTTTTCAGTTTTGTTTTCCTATTTGACGCTATAAAAACAGGACGTGACGTCATGATGCTGTTGAGCAGAACGCTCACGAACATGAAAGTAAGCGTCAAAATAGAAGTTTGTCTTACAAACCTATTAAATTAATTGACCTACTCCACAGTTCTTAAGGACCTTTGCAGTTTTTTGGTAAGTTAAAATTTTGTTTTGTGAGATTGGAAATGCTCTAAACTAGCAACTGACAACTTTTTTCCCTAATTAAAAGCGAGTGAATCTTGGTGATACTCTCAAGATGGTGGCACTCGTATCCCCAAGATTGTAGCTTCACTTTGCCCAGTAGACGTAAGTGGAGATGTAATGTCCATATGGTTATCACCGACAGAGATTATGGTTTATTTGTCCTTAGTAGATTCCTTGCTCAATTAAATTGTTTCTAGTGGCAGTATACACCATATTTCCCCAAATTTCAAACTGTTCTTTTAACTTGTGATTTTCCATCATCAACTTAACTCGCTACCTATAACTAACTTAACTCTTTTCTTTGTATTTTTTGTTGTTGTTGTTGTTGGTAGCTGTAAAGGAAGCAGACCAGATAAACTGAGGATTTTAAGAGGATTTTTGTCACTGTGTTCTGCTCGAATCAGAGAAATGGAGGACTCCATGCCAGTGGCACAAAGGTCCACAATCACCGCACCATTCAGGCTGCCTCAGAGTCAATAAAGTCTTGTCTGCATTCGTTCTCGTATTAAACGGCAGAGGCAGTATGCTAATATTATCCCTCAGACAGCCTTCTTGTCCCAGTGTTTGGCTCGGGCTTAGTGTTTCGCCGTGCCAGAAATGAGCTGCCACTTTGATGACACATTAAAATATTCTGACATGAGAACAGAGGAATCCATCTCCCCACTGAGTGCCGCCACTCGCAGCAAGGCAAACGTGCTGCTGAAGGTGACTGTGAGGGAATGATAATGAGACATAGGCTCGTTAGTTCCCTTCCATTATGCATCCGGGGGACTTGGCTTTGAAGGTTGCCTGTAGCCGTGTCTCTCTTGTTCCTCGTCTGATAATAATGTGAAACTTTACTGATCAGGCCACAGAAGTGTTGCTGGGAACGGAGGCAAAACACAGATGAAAGTGGCTTAAATGAAAACGTTTCATTCGAACGTGGATGACATCAGTGGACATCAAACATTTAAAATATTTGGTTAGTGTAAATTAACACATTGTGAAAACAGATCCGTGTTAGGTTTTGGGTCTGTCTGAGCCAACCTCAAATTCTTAAAGGCACAGAAAAGTGGCGTCAAAAAACAACCGTCAAAGAAGGCAGACTATTACGTGTCTGGACCAAAAAGTTGCACTTGAACACACCACAAAGACTACAGCTAGCTGGTACATACATTCTGCACAAGCATAACACAGTATATAAATAACTTGTCATACCAGCGAAGCTGTTCTGTATAATCATGATTTCATGCGTCCATATGAGCTCTAAGTTGACGTCAGTGCTCCTGGTGCAGGTGCTGTGTTATTACCAAAGGATGAAAATGGTGTTAATCATCCGGTGTGCTATTTTTCTAAGTAGTTCAACAAGCGCCAGCTGAATTGCAGCACAGTTGAAAAGAAAGCAGATGCGCTGCTGTGGGCTTTGCAGCGTTTTGAAGTCGGCTCCAGTAATGGTTTTGTCGGACCACAATCCAATGGATGCCTTATCCTGCAACCAGCGACTCATGCTCGGTCTTTGTCGCTGAAGTACTTCAATATTGAAATTCTTAAAATTAGAGGAAATCCAAATATCATGGCCTGTTCCCTGTCTTGTGTCAGTTGTTAAATATTGGATTGTGTTTATGTTCCGCCCGCATTGTACTGTTTGTTCTCCCTCCCTGCCTGCAGGGGTCGCTGCTTTCTTTTTTTTTTCATCTTTCAGCTTCCTGTATACTTAGCAGTGATTTGGGGAGAACCGATTAGCGTTGGTTTCAAAACGCCCCTTGTGGAGAAGCTTGTTCTCCCTTTTTACTCACGCCCCGATGAGAGGAGACAGCACGACATTTCTGTGATGTCATGTTTTCTCTTGTTTTTGGTTGCTGAAGTTGGAAGTTGCGCTGGTCAGTTGTTTTGTTTGTTGTTTTGCTGCGCATCCTGAAGTTTTACCTCCTCTTTTATACCACATACTTGTTTCCCCCTAGGCTGGTCGTGACTGGCAGCAGTCTGTGTTCTTCATTCAAAATTGTGAAACCACGCCACTTTCAGCTGGGAATAGGAAGAGCTACAAACCCTCATACAGAGATGAACATGCCTGAGTCGTGCTGGTCAGTTGGTCTACAGCACAGGTGTCAAACATATGGCCCGCGGGCCAAAAGCGGCCCGCCAGAGGGCCCGATCTGGCCCGCGGGACGAATTTGCAAAGTGCAAAAATTACGCTGAAGACATTAACTGCAAATTTTCCAAAGAAATTTACTACTTTTCCTTTTACCCAATTTTAGTAAGAGCTGTGGACATAACACAACATTGAGTCATACAGAAATTCCACTTCTTTTTCTTAAGAAAAATATGGTTGTTCAAAGATTTTGTAATAGTGCAGGTCATTAAGTGAAAACACTTTCATAATGTACTTCTTTGTCCTAAAACAAAGGGAAACATTTGAAGTTGTCATTATTTGAAGGTCTGGCCCCCTTGAGACCATGTTGTTCTGTACGTGGCCCCTGAAGTAACATGAGTTTGACACCCCTGGTCTACAGTTTATTCGATCTAGGTGTTAAGAAAATATTGTGTATTTGGAAGTTCAGATTAGATGAAGGTGAAAAACAAAAAGAGCCTCCTTTGTGCTGTGTGAACTTTATTGCTAGGGCACTGGTAAGAGGAGAAGCAATTTGTTCTCATGCTGATTAAAAATGGTGAATTGAGGTGAAATCGAAGGCCACAGATGCTCACCGACGATGAGAGACCGGCGGATGGCAGTCCGTCAGTTTGGTGTGCCACTGCCTTTAGAAAATTAGTCCAAGCTGAGTTGTTTTTGAAAGCTGAATATCTCAAAATAATAAGACAACACGATGTCCTAGTCCTGATTTACCAAAATTAGATTTCTCTCTTTTAGGGATAACAGAGTACTGTTAATGGACTGGGTTAGATTAAACCCGAGCAGCAACGTGAAGGATGACTCTCATTTTGTTTTCATTTCCGTCCTTATCATTTTCACACTTAAAATACAAAATTTCCACTCTTGTTTTTGAAAATATGAATCTTTGTCCAGATGGTTTTTGAAGGAAAATATTTGCTGCTTGTAAACACACTCGAGACTTGAAATAGTTTATTCAGTATGTACTGTAGTCCCAGTCCCAGACAAGGTATTTCCGTCTTTCTAAGTGTATTTCTTGAAACTGAGAATGAATACAAATACAAACGTGGCGTCTGTATATGAACTGTTATTGTCTTCCTACCAAGATAGAAGTGGGATTTTTAGATGACAATTTCAGGAACTCTTGTGAGTTTTAGGAAATATTGGGTCCGTTTTGTGTGCACATCAAAATGGGTCAGAACAAACTCCCCAGATCAAATTCAGAAATTTTCAATCAGACCGAGAAAGGTGGTGTAATGATTTCCGTAGGAAAATACTTGTCTCAATAACTATGTAAACACTTGACCTGATTGTTTCTCTGTGGTTGGAGTAAATCAGTTCTTCCTACACGCATGTTGGACAGAAACATAGAGGCGGAATAACTAACTGATTTGTAGCTAAAACAACTGTTTTGTCTGACTTGAAAATAGATTTTGAAAAGGTTAACAAAGCCAGAACTGATGTGTGGATCCATCTCAGTCATCTATTGAATTAATTCAGCATTGTCAATAAAGTAAAAATAGCAGGCAAAAACACTTTGCACACATCAGAACACTTATCAGATCTTTTATTTAGTGCCCAGGTGAACAGTTTAGGTGGAATCTCTAATCGGAATTACATCAGTCAGGCTAAGAAAGGTCATGTAAAAAATTAACTAAACATTAAGCGCATTGGAAATTCGAGCAACAAACGATTTACCTTTGCTCGCTGCTTTAAACCACAAAGAGGAAAGCTTCATTGGGTTTTTTATTTTGGGCTTGATGAAAATCCATCAGTTGTTTTGAGAGTATAAAACAGATGCTATGTTTGACCACAATGCCTGCCTGGTCTCTCATGTGGACTGTGCCGCTGTTAAGCATTTTAAGAGCTCATTCCCACGTTTCAGTGTGAAGTGGGTGAGTAAAATGCTCCCCAACTGGTATGAAACATGGCCAAAAATACAATACTATGACCCAGTTTGGAAGGGATAAAAAAAGAAGACTTTTCCTTTCATAGCACTCCACAGAGTCTCTGACCCGTCGAAGAACGGCAGTGGTGCAATCAGATGGGGGTCACATTCATCCTGTTGTAAGGTATGTGTGGAATTATTGATCTGCTAGGCAAAACCCCCTCCTTTATGGCTTTTATCACTGAGTCCGCAGAGCAAACTGCTGCCCACTCATCACAGAGTGTTTTGCAGCAAAGTGTCACCCACTCCCCCCGTTTTACATACACGCACTCGCCACAATTTTCAGAAAAGACAATCTTTGCTCTGTCAGACAAGCTGAGGAGTGAAGTGACCTTTCAATCATTCCTCCAGGGACGGGGGGGGGGGCTTCTCCCCTCAACAGAAAATTGGCAAAATGCCTGCCTGGGTTTTGTTGCTAGGCAGCGAGGCTCCGCAATGACAGAGTGTCAACAATGAGAACAGAATGAGAAACACATTGCGCCTGATCGCTGGAGATGAGAGGGCATTTGATTCTATGTGCCTGAGCTCCTCGCCGCATAACAAGGCTCGAAGCTGGGGTTGTTGGGAGCAGCGTACATGGACATGCTCTTTCTGTATGCCATGCCCATAATTGTAATTCCTCCACTGCGTGACAGACGACCTTCAGGTTACTTTAGGATGAGTCATGTCAAGTGTTGGCCATGCGAAAATACAATCAAGGCAACTTTTGTGCGGAGAATGAAAGCACCTTAATTGTACATCCTGGGTCCCTGATGAGACATTAATTAAAGGTGTGCATTGTGACTTGAATCTTAAAGTTTTCAAGAGTAATGTATCATTGGTCTAGCTTTTTCTGCTGGAAATGTTCTGAAGTTTACGGGGGTTTTGTTTCTGCGGCACCACCTCGTTTTTTGTTGACACTGCACAGAAAAATTAATTGTACTCATGGCCTAAATGATTTTACTTCTAAGTAGTTCATTGCTTTTCTCAGAGCCCAGTACCCTTGAGCGGATTTTCATGGTGGTGGAAGATTCATCTGTGATGCAGATGTCAATCACGTTAAGGGTGGAAAAAATAAAATTAGTTTTTTGTTTCTTTAAGAAGAATCTGTAAAATCTTTGAAAGAATAGTTCATGTGAAGCTGAATGGTTATGTGTAAATCGACACCACTATTTCACTAATAACCAGACTGCTGCTCCTCCATTGGAGCAGGATGATGGGATTGAGAGGGGTTGATGTACACAAACTTGGTTGCCATACATAATATCAATAATAATAAAAAGAATAATATATTTTATTTGTGGATTCCTTCCAGCTATAGGTCACAAAAAACATTGTAAGAACAAAATACACAGAGTGCAATAAAAATAAAAGCAGTTTTAAAAACTCTTAGACTTTTTTTTATTGTCATGTGGTAATATTGTCATGCTACAGAGATGAAATATGTAGAGATGCAATAAATGTGAAATCAGGCTAAATGGAGTGAGCCATTTTAAAATTTGAAGGTTGTCAGAGATGGGTGGAAAGGGCGGGGGTTGGAGTAGTGGAGGTCTGCTTTGTAGACAAGTAGAGCTGGGTGTCATCTGTGTAGGAGTGAATATACCTTGTATTTATATAAAAGACTTCCAAGAGGAAGAAGGTAAATGATGAATAGTAGTGGATCCAGAACAGAGCCCTGAGGGACTCCTGTGGTGAGCAGTAAATGGTGAGATATGATGTAAACAAGTTGTAAGAGGTGCTGGTGATACATGAAATGTTTGTCTTCCTTCCATGAATTTTTAGGTGGCAACTCCACAGTTAAAAACTATGACCAGCATCTATTTTTGTTGTGTCCCATCCTTCAGAGCAAGCGGTAAAGCTGCAGGAGGCATTAAAACATGGCTGGCTGGATAAATGATTTAATTGGCATTCAAACACAGACTGAGTCACCCATAGGTTGCATGCCATAGGCTGTCACATATCCATACAACCAGGAATTGAAATTAGACCCTGGACTGTTTTTTGATGTGCATGTAGCGTAAGTAAAGAGTAAAAAAAAAAGGTGATGAAATGATAAGATTTGATGGGAGTCAATCTCGCACCTGTATGTAATGATAGCAAGGGGGTGCAACAGTATGGGATGAAGTGAATGAATGAGCAGGAGAGGGATGTACGAGGGGGGTGGGTGGCGAGTTGACGAGTGTGGAGAGACACTCAAAGGAACCACAAGTAGCCCACTGTTCCCCGGCAGCAGCACCTGCCTCGCCACCTCCCTCTGCAACAGAACGCCTCTTAAGGCCAGTGCACAGGGAACTGAAAGGGAGAGGGGGGTGTTTTTGTGTGTGTGTGTGTGTGTGTGTGTGTGTGTATGTGTGTGTGTGCGTTTGTATATGTATGGGAGCATGTGTGTGTGTTACATCGCAAAAAAGATCATTTACTAATCACGTAGGTAGAGTGTGCCAGGTACTTCCTTCTGGGAAATGCAGGATGTCGATCTCAATGTACCAGTTGTTGTTACAATTTGTATCAACTGCATCAGTTACCTGGCTGATGTTCATAGACACGTTATAAGGACTATAAGCCCCGCTTCCCTAGCTACTGTTGCTACGCCTGTTAATATTTCCCCTTTTGCATTTCACACACGTCAGTTTGCACAGCATAGCCATGGCAGACTTACTCATATTTTTTAAAATGAGGTATGAAAAAGCATTTGTGGTTGTTTTTTTTTTTTCATGACAACCGTTGCTGTAAGGCATTAAAAGGCCTTAAGTGTGCAGCTGATGGCTAAATGAATGAGCAAAAAGTATGCACAATTAACAAATGGTTCGAGCACTGCAGTGTTAGTACTAATATTGTCGGAATCTAAAGAGGAAACTATGCAAATGTGCTCATGAACTTAATTTCTTCTCTTTTTAAGAGGTCTAATCAATGAGTTTGGCAAACCTTGCCTCATGTTATTTGAGTTGCTTACATGATCGTAGCTTCTTTTGTTTTACTTTTATTTTAACTTTCTGTTGTCTATCATTTGTTATTACAATCACAATATGCTAACCATATCAGAATCAGCTTCATTGGCCAGGTATGTGAACGCATACAAGGAATTTGACTCCAGTCGCTTTGCTCAATGGTACAACAAAAAAAAAGAACAACACTATAAGCATAAAAATAGAACGTATGAAGGAAGAACAGAAAAACTGTACGACATAAATAGATTTTCCGAATTAAAAAAATAGAATATTTAAGCAGCTATGTTTGCTATGTGATTTGAAAATGTTGCTCCTGAATACAAGAACCCAATTAGCTAACGACTGCAGTTTATCCTACAATAGATAAACACACTTTTCCATTTGTTTTACATGGTCAACCAAAAAACTCACCATCTTACAGACTTGTTTTAACTCATTACATCTTAATATATAAATGTAATTTCCAAACTGGACAATCCTGCTGTGTCTTTCTGCTGCTGCTAATAGGACAATTGTTTTGGGGGAAGGGTTTAGTAAAGGGTCAATTCCATTATGAAGTTCACAAAACCAATACATGAATATTTATGACGCTAACGCCGCATCAGCATTCCCTTCAGTCTCTTCGAGCCATTGTCTTAAACATGCAGCTAGTGGCTGTCGTCCCCCTTTTCAGCTTGAATCTCAACCGACGTTCTCTAAGATTCTGTAACAAAAAGTGACCTCAAGAGATTTAAACTCGCTTCTGCAAGGTCAGGCTGCAACACTCTAGTGTTTTAAATCACTAGTGAGAAAGCTTGAGATTTGTTATTGACTTCCTCATTGTTCCCCGAAAATCAATGCAGGGAAACGGAGGAGGAATTTTTGAAACGTAATTTGCAACAAGGGCGACGCCTGCTTGTCAACGGTCAGTCAATGACAAGCTGGGGCTTTACATGCTGTCAGTCGGAGATAATTACACCAGACATAATTGGTTTGTTGATTTGGATGCAGCAGTCAACTCCGCCGCTGTCCAAGAACACGTCGCTCATAAGGTTCACACAGCTGAAGGAAAGGTTATTTTTGAAGAGTGTTCCTGGGATTCTGGGAAATATGCATCACAGTAAGTGCTGCACGTCAGCAGAGGATCAGACACAACGGCCAACTCTGGAGATTCAAAAAGCTAAAAAGCGTATATAAATCTTATTCTACAACCATGATGACTTGAAAATATGAGCATGCTTCTGTGCCACGGGTATGCCACATCATCTGGGGACTGGTCAGCCAACTCTGGAAGTGTATTGGCTTTATTAGGTAGCCAGTTGATTGCACATAGCTGCTCTGTTCTACCTCCAAATGAAAAAATTCTGTTAAAAACCAAAAAGAGTGGAATGAATCAATCATAATCTGCATTTTGCTACTTAGTATAATCTACTGATCGAAGCTTGGTTTATTCAATAATGTTCAGTACTAGACTGGATCACTGGATCATCACCCTTAGACATAGTCTTTGATACGGCGTTTCCTACAGCTTCCATATGCAGTTGTAAGCATTTATTCTCATGAGCTGGTACGCCAGCATCACTCCGTAATTAAGGCGCCTCTACGACAAGTCAGCGATTAGTCAGCTAATAAATGCTGAGTTGCTGAGAGAAGAGGTTACTTTTGAAGAAACAGTTCCTTTTACTGAAATGACTGCAGTGCAGAAAAGAGAGAAGACATCTAGAGGTGCCTAAACGGTGTGTAGGAGGCAGAGCGACGGTGACTCTTGTGTGCCGGTCTGGCGAACGCAAGATAAAAAAAAAAAAAAAATCCAGTGGAACAATCACTGCTGTTGCAGTCTGCGTCACCGTGACGTAGATCTACATTACTGGCGACGCAGAAGAACACATCCAGCGCGCACCGCGTAGCCAAATCACGGACGAAAATGTGGAAGGCAAAAAAAAAAATGACTTTGGAGCGCGCCTTCGCTAACCTTATCAATTACTCATGCGTCTCCTCTCCAACATGTCAGGCTGGGAAATGCCGTGATGAAGTGAACTCTCAGGCTGGGATTGACAGCAAGAGACCGATGGCCTTTATTTGCTTTTCACAACATAATTTCTAAAAGTCCCTCACGGTTTAAAGGGTGTAAATCTATTTGTGGAGACAGAAAGTTCTCTTTACTCACTCTACGCCCACATCATTTGGCACCGGAGCCCAAACAACATGCTTGTAACATAGCCTGCAGCCGTGACAGCACCCACTCGTTTTATTTCTTTTTTTGGCATCTTCTGGGGAATGTCAATCACGGCAGATGCACGTAACGGTGTTGGTAGGTATGAGGAGAATAACTCCTCAAACGTGTGCATGTATTTAAGGGATCATTCAAAGTGGGTTTAGATATGGTTATGTGTCTCAGTACAAACGAATGAACTACATGTCTCTATCACACACACACACACACACACAAATTCACACACACGCCTCCTCAGTTAATGGGAAGGAGGACTCAGCCAGCTGGTGTAGCTCACACACAAACACGCACGCACGCACACACACACACACATACACACACACCTAATCCCCCGTTCAATTTGTCACCCCTCCAAATCCTATTCATCCAACTTCCTATTCAGTGCTGTAGAGCCTCTCCAGTGGACTCTCCACCCGCCTCCCCTCATCTTTGTTCCACATCTCAGTAGTTTGAACCTCGCCACATGCAGTACAACTGAAAACATTTTGTGCACTGTAAAAAAATGTCATATTAAGTTTTAAAGTTATTGTTTTCTATTTCTTTTTTGAATTAATTGTTTTAAATTTACTCCTGCCACTGAGCTTTAAAGCTACAACCTTCAGCAAGTTAGCTCAGCGTAAAGGCTGCGAACACCTCCTTAATTTACACATTATGTCGCACTAATCAGGTTTGAGAAATGTTTTGACGTTTTTAGAGTATAAACTACTCTAAATGTAAAGCTACCGCACGCAGCGACATAGTTTAGCATAAACGCTGCAAACTGTCCTTTAATTCACAAACCGTGTCTCATTTGTTTGTTTGTTCTGAAAACGACCTAAGTGGAGGGAAAACAAGAACTTTCTGGAAGATTAGTGACTATTTGTCCGTGAACCGAACCTAAAGTAGAGGGATTAAATACTCTTTGTTGCTAAGGCTAACACTTAAGAAGATCCTCATGTTTCAACTGTTCCCAACACGCATCTTATGTCTGCGTATTTATATATATTGTCCACAAAAATAATACTAGTGGCATTTATATAATGTATTTATTCATGATGATGCACGCAACGTTGGCTTTGTGATTATTAATTCAATCAAAGTTATTCAGAAAAAGTGGGCTTTGGCAGCCTGAGCTATATCTAGTGCTAAAGGTTAAGGCTCAGGTCACTAATATGTAGTTCCATCATTTTATTTGTTCTGTGAACTGCTTATCATTGCGACAAAACAAAACAAAAAAAAACTTTAACCTAAATACTTTTTCTCCACCTGAGCTCCACCCTCAAAAACAGCTTTTTCCAGAAGCAGCTGCCCTGCTCCTTGGAAGTGTCAAATTACGCTATTTTCCAATCTGCTGTCTTTACAAACTACTTAGCACTAATCTTGGGCCGCCTTATGCCCATTGCACTAAGACAGTCTCTGCATGCAGGCTAATCATACGCTGGCACAAAGCGCCGCTGGGACTGACCAATGATGGCAGGGCTGCGAAGAGATTGAGTGTGAACTCTGGTGACCTCTTATCATCACACTAGGTTATCCAGTAAATGCCCGGGCATTGTTTCAGACATGGATTTGAAGCAGCGTGGCCTCTGGCACTCACTGAGCATTAATGGAAAAGCCATTCATGTTCTCTTCAGATATAAACTCGTGTAAACAAGCGCAACACAGATGTAATTTGCAAGCAACATAGTGAAAAACATAGTACACTATTAAACTTTCAAAGAAATTAAGTATTTTAATTTGTCATATGCAGCTATGCCTCGTTTATTTTTATTTATTTATTTATTGGTTTATTTTCAACGCTGTGGTTTGTGTGTTGTTATATTTAGTGCGTTTTATATCCGTTTATGTCACAGTTCATTTCTGTTCATGTGTGATAGCACAGATATGTAGCTCCACCACATGGAGGAAGTTGACATTACACTCTCAAAATAAGGCCTTTGCGTAGTAGATTGTTATTGCATAATTATAATTCTCCGTGTAGAACAAAAACATTGCTTTAAATGTTAAGTTAAAATAAAATGACCAGAATCTATTTTATTACAAGGACACTTTAGCACTTACACCGTGTCAAAACCCAAAGCAAGTCATCAAAAGCTGTATAAATGTATACATAAATTTATGATAAATTTGTGACAACACAGCTTAAATAAAATATGCTAATTACCTAAAAGTAAAGTTTATTTTGCACAAGGACATGATATAGCAGCATGTCTGTGAATGTCCGGTGGTTACAGACCAGTCGAGTGATTTTCCAGGTTTGTAATAAAACCACAGCTCAGTTTTAAAAATATCGATAAGTCACTTTGAAGGTTTATCGCCAACATTTTAAATCCCCTAGTGACCCCCTGCGCAGGTCATACTGGACCAACTAAGGCTCCACGAGTATTAAGCAAAACTTATTTGCCACGTGAAGAAAGCAGAAACATCCTGCAGACGCAACACTGGCCTGTCGTCATGCTTTATCGTGCAGCTTCCCAGAAACTAGAAACATGAGCCGCGTGTCCCACAGAAGTCTTTTATGTTACATCATTGTTGTTAAAAATAAAAACATGGACACGCACTTTCTTCCATATTCCCTTATTCGTCCTTTTCACATCGTGATTTTTCCCCATTCTTCTTTTTTTTAAACTTCCAGTTCTATCTTCTTCTCATACGTTCCGTACCCCCCTTACCCCTCAGCAAAATTCTGACTCATCCTCATTTTTTTTCTCTGCCTCTATTCTCGGATTCCTCTTCTCCTTCTCTCGCCCCTCCATCCCCCTCCCTCCCTTTTTCATCAGATAATGATTCTGACTCATTGATACGAGAGCACTTGATCAACCACTCTGCTCCTCTTTGCTTTTCCTGCGTTCATCCCTGTGTGTGTGTGTGTGTGTGTGTGTGTGTGTGTGTGCGCCTCTCCTCTCTTTCCCTCCCATTCTCTCCGGGGCCCGTGACTCATCCTCAGATCCCCTGCATTATTTTCCCCTCGTTGTTGCATCGGTGTCGATGCTGGCGGAGGGGTGGAGGGACTGACGAGCACATGTGCGGGCCGTGGGAATAGCTGATGTGATGCAGATCGCCCAGATGCCGCCGCTCGCAGATTGTGAACAGAAGTAGCTCCGCGGAGAGGAAATCACAACATTCGCAGATGGATGAGGATTAATGTTGCTGACACTGAAAAATGCTCAATGGATTGCGGGATGGATGGATTTGAAGATTGAATTGTTGTTGTGTCAAAAACCAGCAGGGTGTGTGAGCACGGGTATTTAACCGAAATAATTCACGCTCCAGAGAAGAAGAGTTAAATCTACCTGCTCACTAACCTGTTTGAACTTATGGGGGATTTATCCAAAATGGAACAGTGTTTCTCTTACACCATCATATTATCCTGGAATGTGGCTCCCTCTAGTGGTAGAAGCGCCCTTTTATAGTCTGGACAGTGTTGTGCTCTCCTATAGAGGTGATAAAATATGGATATGGACTGGAATATACCGGTCAAGTATCACAATATTAAGAAGTTGGTCATAATGTTATGCCTGATTGGTGCATATATTACACGATGCAGGGTGATAGCAAATTATGCGTGTTGCAGGTCTGAGTTAGAAGTTAAATAGTTACAACAAACACATTAGTTTCCTGACCAGATGGAAGCTTACAGCTACATCATATCTCGCAAAATTAGAAACTGCTTTAACTCGAATCCTAATTAAGAACAAGTTTTTTTTGTTTGTTTTACAAGTGTGAGCAGACATTTATAGCAACATAACCTTCCAGAAAGTTTTTTTCCCCCACTTAGGTTCTTCGCAAGATAAACAAACTAATGAGAGGTAAAGCTGTTTGCAGCCTTAATGCTAAACTAACTAGCTACAGTTTTATATTAAGTGCAGTTTATATTCCAAAATTGCCAAACCTCTGCAACGTGGAGTAAATTAAAATTAATTCATTTTAAATTGAAATAAAGCACACTTACACTTAGAATATTATCTTTAAAATTTAATACAAGACTTTTTTCATCTGTATTTCATGTTCATTTTGAGACTTTTTATGTTAATATTTGTTCAGATCTTTGCTTTGGCCACATGTTGTACATCGACTCGGTCTTACAGCTCTTTGTGAAATGGTCACAGCGTGTAATCTGTTGATTCTTTTCAATGGACGCTCAGAGCTTGGCTTTAGAAATGGCAGTCGGCTTGTGTCTACATAACACATAATTGTTAAGTGTGCACACACAGGGGTTTCACTTGGTGGACTGGGTCCATTTCCTGCACGTCTGTGAAGATTCTCAATCATCCAGGGCACGGTCGAGCTAAAAACAAAGCTGAAAACGAAGCTGCAGCTGGACTTGTTGGTGTTCTCTGGAACTGAAGGAGGCACTTGGATGAGCAACGAAACATCTTCAACAGGACTCAAACGAGTCCAGCTGCCTTTGTTTTCTTTGGCATTGTCGCGCCTCGCTTTCGGTCACAGCTTGGTTAGGTTCAGGCCACAGGCACACTTGGTTGGTTTTAGGAAAAGATCACGGCCGTGTGAAAATGCGTCCTTTCAAAATATGCGGCGCAATACCGCACGCTGAAAAGCATTATTCAAAAGACGTCTGCTGTGTGTCACCAAAAAAATAAAAAAATAAACTGGAACAAATCAAGTCTGGGGTAACTTTCATCCTATTCTGTTTCGACGTCTTGTTTATGCCATATGTGTCTGTTTACAGGCCTCTTTCCCTTCTCCATCCAAAGTGTTTTAGCATGTTGTGTTGCAGACAGACGACGCACCGAATGTGACAGCTAAGTGTTTGCAGAGCGTTGAATGCCACCCAAGAACACTGAGACCCCTACCTTGTCTGCCAACAAGCAGCCTGTTTGGTTTCATTTAGAAACTTGCACCTTGAATAGGGCTCTAATACTGTTGCAACAAAGTTAAGAACTCTGTTGGCTCTATTCACAGTTCGCACCAGAGAACACCTGATTGGCTTATTTCATCTGTCCCATTTTAAATTGGTACGTTTAATTTCCCGTAATAGTATGAAGGTTCAACGAAGATTCCCTTTTTCCAGGGAAACACTGGAAGCGTCTTTTCAAACAGTAACCAGAAAAAGAAAAGACCTGCTGTTCACCCGCAGGGATTCAAAAAAACAGAAACTCTTACGGAAGAAGTTGTTTTTTTTCCTGGCGACGCGTTCTCATTGACAAAAACAAGACACTGCGATTAAGGCGAAATGAAAACTTGTCTACTCGGCCCCGCAAAGCACGGCCAGCTGTGACTTCCCACATGCGCTTTTACTCCCAGCTCGTTCCTCTGGCGGCGCCTCTTATCATGTGGCTTGGAGATCAGCTGGGTCTGGTTTCGTGGCGGATCACATTTTCCACGAGTGCGTGATCCAAGCAAAGCGCAGGGCCGACAGCATCGCATCAGCATGTTGTGTGTGAGGTCCTTCCTGCCGATGGATGCAGAGGTCCGTACGAGTGTGACAGTTAAGTCTGAGCTTGTTTCAATTTGCTGAATAGTTGACATCCCTTGCGCAACCGCTACAACACGTGTGAAGAGCTGGCTCGGCATGACATCAGGGCCTGGATTAATAAGTGGATTCATATGGACTGCAGTTCAATTAAAGCTGCTACGCTTCGGCTCGAGGACAAAACTGACATTTTCTTGTCCACCCGCTTTCCAGTTTCGCTGTTATGTAGCCAAGCTAGCTGCTTTATTTAGCAATACCTGGGTATTGGTTTGGTCCAGACTTAAATGTCACAAATGACTTCTGGATGCCATGACATTGGTCAAAGAAATTCATAATCCCCAGTGGACAAATCCTAATCACTGGTGTTGCTGAATTGGGTTTTTCTTGCTGCAACCCCTGACTTTCTAACCTAATACCATTGCACGGTCAATTTTTAGCTTATCTCATACTATCCTAGCTAGTATGCGTATGCTAATTTCAGGAACATGTGACACAGCATATCAAATATTGATTTTCTCTTCCCTTTTGATATATTCTGATATTTAAAGAGCATTTTCATTTTATCCTTGTTTGCTGAAATAAAAGACAGAATTGTTACATCATGAATGGAGTACCGCTAGTAGCCACTGGAGACTAAAGATTTCAAACTGGTCGGCTTTAAAGTCATCAAACAAGTGGCTGTGTGCTGTTTGTGTGAGAAAAGAGCTAGGGGCTTCCAAAAATAAAAATAGGCTGCTTTGATTGGTTGGCTCTAATGAGCCAAAACTTCCCCAAGGGGAGGGAGAGACGTAGAGATTAGTGTGCACCCCCGAGTGCAGGATGACTCATCGCCATTTTTATGCTGTTTTCCAGAAAACGATAAACTTTTAAATACCAGGAATATCAACAAAATTACTTTTTTTTTATTTTCAGATTCTGCCGTAGAGGCGTTTGAATTTAGTGACATCAAACTTAGGCACTTAAAACATCCCATTAGCTAGCATGTCACTACGACAAAGTTACCAGTCTAGCGTTTTTAAACTTATGTTATAGTGGGAGGCAGTGTGAGGAAATATAATTTTGTACTTTATTTTGATATTTCGAGCAATTTAGCAAATGCGAGCCAAATCATTTTATAGGAATCGAACTAAGTGTGACATGGCGACTGGCTACGAAAACATTTTCATCACTGTTGGTCCAGATGTGATATACACCAATGAGCCACAACATTATGACCACTGACAAGTGAAGTGAATAACATCGACCATCTCATGAGAGTACAGTGTTCTGCGAGGAAACCTTTGGACCTGCCATTCATGTGGATGTTACTTTTACCCCCCACCCAGACCATAGGACCCAAAGCATTCTATTACTAGACACGGGACACCCTCAGAAGGCCCATGTCCATTCTCTGATGAGTCCCGCATGTTTTAAAGACCTACCCATTGTCAGGCATGTGGTCATAATGTTATGCTTGATCGGTGTATATAGTGCAACACGTATCGTAATTACAAATCTGCCGACATAAAACATCCTATTAAAGACAGATGTGTGGATAAGGACTGTGTGTGTGCAGAAATGTTTGTCTTTTTCCATTTTGAAAAATCTCAAGAAAAACATTCCCTTCATCTTCTCTACAAAACGAATGCCTTTATATGGCCAAGTTTCAAAATGTTCCAATGAATTTTCAGATGAGCAAAGCTCCCGTCTTTAAATGACCCAAAAAAGAACGTAGCACAGATCTGTTCTGACCTCTGCACACGCACAAAATGTCTTCATGATCGATGTCTTGGTTGTCATCCGGAAAAACTCCTCAAACTTGTCTCCGTGAAGCCGAATCAGATTAAGAAAACATTTTCACAAAGGCAGATCCCCAAAGTGTTGCCTCATTCGCACCCACTCAGGGGAAAAACGCTGATTCAGCTGGGCGGGGAGGACAAATCTGCTCGTCCAAAGGCAGTCGCACACATCGCATTTTGTAAGTGCACACAAAAAAACACAGAAATACACACACACGCACACATACACAGTCAATAGAAATTGCGGCACAGAAATCTTTGGCCGGTTCGCAGCTTGGAAGAGAGTGTTTGATGTATAATTTTCTCCGTCGGACACACACTCACTTCTCTGGGGTCAAAGTATATTTGTGGTCATTAGTATCATAGCAACAGTGGAAAGCCCCTCTATTAAAGGTTGTGGATTTCCTGTGAGTGGCTCAGCTTCAGTTTCCTCTGGCAAATTAGGCAAGTAACTGAGAACAGCACCAAAAAAAAAAGCACAGAACTACTGACCATTATCTTCCACTGACCTTATCCAGCACATTTTGCCAGTGGTGGGCCTTATTTCCATTCTCAGTGCCTATATGGTGCTTTTATACTCAACCCTTAAGATCTAGGTGGGTGCTATATGTCTAAGCAACATCCACACGAATGCCAGGTCCAAACGTTTCCCGGCAGAACATTGAATTGTCACAAGATGGTCGATGGGATGTACTTCTCCCGTCAGTGGTTGTAATGTTGTGGATGATCTACCAGTTTAATGGCGTGTTTCTCTTTTGTTGTGGCCACTTGTGCCCTGACACAAGACAAAGAAAGCTCACGCAACGACTGGGAGGCCAATTAGGCATTCCTGCAAATGTTTAAAACCCAGTCCAAGACTGTCTCGCACGGTTTTGTCTCCACAGCTCCTCGACGATGATGCCCATACTCTGAATATAGAGCTTCTTCTTACACCTTCTGGCGCATAGTTGTGTTGTGTTGTATCACGTGTGATATAGTGCCATAAATAGCTGTACATTCATACTCATTTGTGATTGGACCAGATCAAGCTAAGTTACTCAATGTAAAAAACAACCACTCACAAAGTGTAGGTGGGGAGAATGTACCATAGAAAGTGACTCTGAAGTTGCTATGTCAAGGTACAGTAGCTGCACAGCATTAATTTATTGTGTCTGTCATATTAAAGTTAAATTTCAATCAACCAAGCGTCAGTTATGTTTGTCCTCCTACAATCAGCTCGTCAGAAATCAGTCCAGCTTCCCCTTTCTCCGCTACACATTCTTTTGTTTCCACCTTTAAGGCTGAGCAAAGTAAACATTGTCTCAAGTTAACTGATTGTTCTGTTTCTGTTGAAATTATAATCGGTTGTTGGGAAAGACACTAAGTGTTGTAAACTGCGGTTCAAAGTTCCCTGGAGCTCAGAGAGACACGCTGAGAGAGGTCTCCTGCAGCAGAGAATGCTGCGCTTTACACTTTAAAAACGCGAGCCAAGATCACTGTAAGTGTCAATCAAAACGTGCCCAAGTGAGGACGCTGGTGGCGTCGAGCCCGCTGCATTTACGAGAGTTTGTTTTTGCTAACTAGACGTTTACAGTCCTGTGTAATGTGAACGCGGCTGCCAACGCTCTGCATATTAGTGAGCCATTAAATGACTAATCCGAGTAACGTTTCCAGGAGGTGTTTGGGTTCATGTCAAATTTTCCACATGCCTCCTACTCCATGTCATTACAGCTCTGAAATAAAGCATTGCTCTCTGATAAGGCACTGATCCTCTTGCCAGCAGTGAGTCGCTTCTGTAAGACGCATGCGCTTCCCCAGTGTAAAGTGCTGTTCTATTGTTTACCCTGCAGATCTGTACAGGAAACTGAATAGGATTGTGTTTGCCCTTTATGGCTTTCCTTGTTTAGTCATAGGATCCATCTCGGTAAAGTCGTTAGTGGTTATAAAATAATAAATCAGATGTCTGGAATTTCGATCTTCCAAATGACTCTTATCTATTCCCAGCTGACCTGGGGGATTAGTCATTTGTTTTTGTGCACTGTATTTTATTTGTTGCTATTAAAATCCTTACAGTCGCCACCTTTCCTGGCACGAGCGCGCTGTTTTCAGTGTTGCTAAAGCAGCGCACCACAGGAAGCAGCCTCTGCCGTTATTACAGTCCGGGGGATGACTGTGTCACTTAATCCAAATTCCATTGTTCTTAAAACACTGTTTAAACAGACACTGAATCATATGTGAAAATGCATATGCCCCCCTTTGAGGAGGCCTGATGTTGTCAGTGACGTCTCTTCTGGGAGATGAAATGACCAACTTTGGTCACGAAAGGTGTTTTGTTTATTTTAAGCCACGTGGAGGTATAACGACCTAACTAAAAGCAGAACCCCTTTTGGAAATCGGTGCCGGAGCTCACAGGATGAAAGGTAATGAAAAGCTTCACCACAGAGTTGGCTCGTTCAGGTCGTTTCCCCTGGGAGACGATGCGAGGGGCGGGGAGGTGGACGACACACGCAATGACTGCTGTGAGGGGTGAAAGAGAGAGACATGAAGGGGAAAGAGAAACAAAGAGACAAATGATTTAGCACAGGCCAGCTAATCTGATACATCTTTCTGAATCATGATGGTAAAATGGCTCAAAAGAGTTAATAATATCAAGTAATATTTAAGTACATCAGTCAGTCATTTCTTGGAAAAAATGCTTTTACAACTTTGAAACTTTCAAATACTGTTAAGTCTGTGTATGTAATTTGTGTTGAATGTTGTTGCAGGTTAGCTTAATACAAAAGACAGGAAACAGAGGGCAACACTTATCCTGGATCCAACTACACGTCAAGAGGGAACGCACAGAAGGCTCTTCTCCTTTTACGCCCTTATCTAATCTGAACATTCAAATACAAAAATATTATCACAAAGACGTGATCATCTAGAATGAATAAACTGTTTACCGGCTGTCAGTATGATTTAGCAGAAGTCAACTCTCAGATTGTAGGTATTCCTTTTAGCCTCCCAGCTAGTCCTAGCTCTTCCATTTCTCCCTTTTGAATGACAGGCTACTCACTACAGAAGAGTTATTTCCTGTTGCACAAGTGCAGAAAACACATGTATGTGCCAACTGGCCGTGGCTGAAGTCCTTACGGTGGTGTTCAGGCGCAACTTTTTGGTTAAGGCCCAGGCGACGTGAGGTGATGTCAAAGCCGCCGATCATTGGCGGTCGGTCTTTGATGTCGGCTTGCTGCGCCTGATCATCTGCGGTGAAAGCACAAATGGAATGATTACAGGAGACGTTAGCTGATCCTGTTTGATCTGTTTGATGCTGACTGTTACACAGTATCATTCATCTGGAACGCAACACTCAAGGCCTGTTGTGGCTGACGGGAAGGTCAATGAACTGTGGGGTGAACGTAGCAGGACATGGTACGAATGTGAAAACTCGCACTGAATTCAAGTGCTCATGAGAAGTAAATAAGCTAATATTAGCTGAACAAAACAATAAGTCTCCTTCGTGTTGACTGACTTGTCTTTTGGGCCTATTAAAGTTTAAATAAGCTGCTGGGTGTTTTATTAGAGCTTCATTGTTGTAAGGGTCAAAATGCTGATTCGAGAGGCCTCCCCAGCTCTCAAGGAGCAACATTATGAGGAAACGCTTGTATATCAGGATATTGGCCCTGGGGGCAGGGAGGATGTTCCTGGCCTCTCTGTGTGGATCTTGGCTTTTTCAATGGAAGGTTTGTCTCTTTTTGTAAAGCAGGCCTCTGGAAGGAAGCAGGGTCCACACACGCACACGGTCTAGAGTTGCTGCAATATCTCAAATATCAAATTCCTTGGAGGTTATTGATCTTCATTTGATTCTAGCGGCCTTGAAAAAGATTAGTTACGCGCTTTTAAACTTAATGTTTACTTTAGGTTTTTGTGCTTTTATCCTGTTTAGATTTAAACTGCTGCCTTTTCTTGCAACCAAAATATCATTTAATGGGAAGAATGGTCACACCTGTTGTCCTCCTGGCTCAGACTGACCTGGGCTGTTTTAACTGGTGGTAAAGCATAACATGTAAAATGATTGCACCATTCTGTGTTAGGATACATATTTTTAGCCAACTTCATTACAAGTCATTACCTCAAATTTTAAACTTTTTTTTATACCTGTATTTATGAAAATAATCCTAATTCATGCAAGTATGCATGCACTCATGTGTGGGTGTGTGTATTTGCACAATAGGGGAGAGTGGGGTAAAGTGAGACATTTTTTACATTTGCTCCCCTCGAAGTGAGCTAAAATGATATATCAGTAAAATGTACACAACTTCCATTAATTCAGGATGTTTCCTATCAATGGGAATTATCAGAATGTATTCAGGATGAAGGGCAGTGAAAATATGATTGTTTTTTAAAAAAGTGGTCTTGTGAGACCAGAGAAATCAAGGGGGTAAAGTGATCCACTTACTTTTTCCACTCTGACACTAGCATAACAACACATGTTGTAACATTTAGAAGTGGAGATTGGTCAATTAAGCACTTTTTTTCTCTAAACACTTGAAAGTAACTCTAAACAAAATCAAATACCATATAATATAATTCAAAATGTTGGATTAGAACCCAGTCAGAAAACAGGACACTTAGAGCCAGCGAGGAAAGCCTGGGACGCACAAAACAGGAAGAACATCAGCTCTCATTCTCTAAAACTAGGCCTACTCTACATTCCAGCCCTGAAGGTTACTGGGAAAGATGAGGAGCTGCTCTCCCCATGTGGTTCCTCCAGGCCTTTTAAGTTGAGGCAGCTTCTTCACCATATCACTTTTAGGAACAGGTGCCACATCATTTTCCTTTATAGCAAACGTGGGTGTCTCCCACTCTTTCGTGTTTCCCTGGATTCTTCTCAGAAATTTTACCAGTATTTCGTAGGGGTGTAACGATTCATCCACTACATCGATGAATCGATTTATTTTCCTACGATCGATCTGTGCTCGGCAAGTTGGCTGTCCGGACGACATACATCGATCTAATATTGATTTAAAAGGTAATCAATCGATTGTATCGATACTAGGAAATAACGCATTAAATTAAGCATATCAGGGGATCCATTTACAGTATTTACTTGAGAAACACTGTAAAACTGGACAAACAAAATTTACAAATTAGTTTTACATACCGAAAACACCGTTATACAAATATGCGTTAGCTTCCGGCTAACATCAATGGCAAAATCAATGTATATGCTAATGCTAACATTCGCCTTCACGTCTCCTTGTCTCTCCGCCTCGTCCCACCAGTGACACACAGTGACCTGAGCAAAAAGAAAAACAACTCGATGAGACGTCGGATAATTTCATGTGCAGCGTCGGTCACCATCATTATGTGATATTGTCAACAGACCAGAATGTAGTAAGAATGTTAGCGCTCAAAAGAGGAGACAATAAACAGAAACGGACATGTGGTGTTAAACATCTGGGCCATAACAACCTCGTTCTTTATTGATAAACCGAGCGCGGTCCAGCAGATCGAGACACTTGAGGAGTTTAAAAAGTGACGGTAACCGGTAGATTAAGAAACCCCAAAGAGTAACTACTGAGCAAGATAGTTATCTGTTGGCGGCCTGCCACTCCTAAATGAATGTAGAGGAAACACTGATTAGGTTTTTATTTCAGTCACGCTGGTTTAATTTTTGGCTAAAAAGTTACTGAATCGATTTCAAGTCACTGAATCGTTTAGGATCGTACCGTTCCAAATGAACTATAATCGTCCTTGAATCGTATCGGCAACAACGAATTCAATCGAGTCGTTAAAACGAATCGTTACACCCCAAGTATTTTGTCATCCTCAACTTTCTCAATCATGCCAATGTAACGGATGCTCCTGTGTTTGGTTGACAAGTTAACTATGACAAAGTCACCCACGGACAGTTCTGTGTTTACTGGATCACTTCTCTCACCCTCAGAGCACTCTACATCAGACACATTATTTAGTGGGACAGGGACATCACTCTCCTCAGAGCTGCCAACTATGATTTTCTTTTTGGTTGCTCATCTGCAGGTGGATCATCTGTGGGGCGTGGACCATCCAAATCATCTGCATGGGGTGGATCATCTGCAGGGGCAGCCTGCAGCTCAGGGTTTGGCCGGTTATTGAACTCTCCATCTCCTCGAGGGGGGTCTTGCCCCAGGTTGCGCGTCCTCCCACACATGCACGTGTGTACAGACACGCACCTATGCCACACACGTACACGCATGCCACGTGCCTCTGAATTATGTTTATTTTCATATTTTCATAAATACAGGCATACAGATGTTTAAAATGTGAGGTAATGACTTGGAATGAAATGGGATAAAAATATGTATCCTAACACAGGATGATGTGAACATTTTACACATTATGCTTTACAACCAGTTAAAGAAGGATAACAGGTGTGACTACTTTTTCCATTAACATAGAATGTATTTGCTGATCCACTTTGAAATCAAACATATTGCAAAATGACACCCATCATATCTAGCTGTAATGATAAGAAAAGAAAACACACAATAAATTCTAAAATAATCTTCCAGTGTGCCTTTCAGCATTGGACTAAATCCATCATCGTGCTTCAGTCAGCGATACTGGAATACAGAGCAGCGGAAGCAGAGATGTTGCTGATGCATAAAAGGTGTGTTCAACAACACGGAAACTACTGTCTCTACTATCTGTAGCTTCAGAAGTAGAAGTCTCTCAAAACCGTTTACTGGATATGTCATATTTCAAGGAAAGGTAAATGACAATTTAACTATGGTGTATTTACATCCAAAAGGCATGAGGATTTAAACTAATTGGTGTGAACAAAAAGCTTGTTGATGTATTTTACTGTAAGCCACAAATTGAAATGGTAAATCCTTGAAAAAAAACGAACAGCCCAAACAACAGTTTGACCTTTGTCACCACTACAGTTATGCTAACATCGCTAAAAGTGTGCCCAACCGCTCATATTTTCCTTATAAGCATGTGTCTCATAATAAGGCAGACAGACAGACCCACATCAACTGGTCAAGGGCTCAGTCAAACTTTGCAGATGATGGAACATGAGTAGAGTAACACCGGTGGGCGACTTGCTGTCGATGTCGTCAGTCACCACAGAGGACGTCCGTTTACGTCTGATGGAGCGGGAGCACCCACGCGTCCTGGTAACCGGAGAGCATCCGAACCGGGAGCTGAGCCCCCGCAGGGCTCTCAACACATTTGATTTGAATTTAAACTGTGGACACTGTGTGACTTTTGGTATGTTCAGGTTTCAGTTTCTTTGGATCTCGGTTAGCGGAGGCGACAGCTATGGCCTCCTTGTGTGGGTGCTTACACGTTGATCTCCGTCACAGGGGGATACGTATACTGGATGTGTGTATGTCAACTTGCCAAGGTTGATCTATCTGACATATGTGAGCAACAAAGACAGACTGTAACTGTTCATTTCCACTATATTATAGGGATTCAAGCTGTTTCAGAGAAACCATATTTTGACCATGAACACTATGTATGCTTATTTACTTTCTGGTCAAGAATGAATATGATGATCAATACCACTTTAATGTTCGTCCACAGTTTGAAACAATGAGGCGAAAAAAACAACAACAGCAAACAGCTGGTCTTACTGTTTCTGTGTAAGAATTGACATGTGTTGTTGTTGTTGTTGGAGGGAAACGTGTCAGATTCACATTAAAAACCTCATAGACTGAAAAATGGAGCCAAAGTCAAATACTGTGCAGGCTGGTTCCAAAAGCAAGTCAATCCCAATTAACCTCAATGTTAAATTGCACTTTGTAGCAGAAAAAAAAGTATATTTATGGCAATTTACAAAAAAAAATGGTTTTGGCCACAATAGCTAATTTACCCATCTATAATAAATGGAGTCGAATTTTACATAACTCACCTGCTTAACTTGTACCAAGACCTAAAGTTCTGCATAGTTAAAGGTGTGGCTGCTTTGAGTGACAGGTTGGTGCCATCTCAGGATGATAGCTTTTTGAGTTTGCTGGTTTGGACCCACCACACAAACTATTCCTCAGGAAATCTTTGGGCGATGTCACAGTTTATCTTTCTATATTTTGTAGTTAATGGTCAGATTTAGACCGTTAGAGCCAGGCAAGCGGCTCAATGTGACTCGATGGAGTTGTGTTACATCCAGAGTTTGTTTACATTGCACATTTTGTGTGCATTCACCTTACTTTGTTCGGACTTAATGTGAAAAAATGTCAAGTGTAAAATACACATAGATAGCTTGCAACAAAACTACTCAAACACTCAGTGTGAAAAAAACAAACAATCATTGCCTTAATCCGACTTTAACTGGACAACTTAGGAGCATGTAAACACGTACATACGCTTAATCGGATTTTAAACCTAACAGCAACCACTGCACTAGCGTATGACTCCGGAACAAAATCATCCAAGAAAGTAGCGCGCACATTATGTACAAGATTAAAAGAGCTGTACTCTATTATATGATGTAATAGGTCAAGCTGACAAGAAACATATCGCCACCTAGTACGCAGGAGGTGGAGGACATGTTCCTCTCAGTTATTCGATTTTCTCTGTTGCATGTAAACTGGGACAAGGACCGCATTTAGAAAGTTGAATTTCGAGCATAGCTCGATTAAGCTGTGCATGTAAACGCACTGTTAAATCACCTCAGATTGACCATTCGAATGTGGTTGGACAACATGTTGAAGCTCTGACCTAACATACTGTTAGTCAATCCTTAACTCACCATGTACCTTTTGTTAGCACATGAGAAATTAGTCAACATTTGCAATCTCACCATAACTGGCTAACCATCACTGACACCAGCATCAGCATCAGCACATTTCATAGCATTGCTGATTATTCAGTGATTCACTTGGTTTGCGCTTTCTTTCTTTTCTTTTTTTTTTTTACAGAAAGATGAAGGTGAGCACTGCTTGTGTCAGCTGCTAAACATCTCTCGCCTCAAACCTCACGGGACAGTTTCCCAGATGAACTTCACCATTTCCTTGGAGATAACACAAGCTTGTTGATGAATCAGGTCATAGCGCACACACACACACACACACACAGAGAGCAACACGGGTACAGTAATCCCTGTGGGAAAAGCAGCAGGGGTTTACGTGGAGGTTTTGGAAATAGGGGGAGCATTCATCCACCTGTAAACGATATCCCCAGAATGTTAGCAGAGTAGCCACATGGGTCAGAGCTCTTCATAAAGTCTGCTGGTAGCTGTATGTCGTGTGAGAGTGGCAAATGAGTCACAGGAAGCCAGATTTTTCACCAGACAGATACCATTTCACTTTTCTACTTTTCTAACCAAAACCTATGATGTATTAAAAAGAGAATCGAGGAATGAAGAATATTCTTGAACATCAAATGCATGAACATCAAGATAAGATAAGAGAAAGAATAGGGAGTCATCATTACCTCCTTACTCCCAGAGTTTAATAAAGTATCTGGATCTCAGCCAGCCGTTCCTTTTGAAGGGTTCCTTCCCTTGAAGGCTTGTGCTCCTTGCATGCTTTCAACTTGATTCATTTGAAGTTTATGGAAGAGCGCTGCAAGCTTGGCAATCGTTCCAGCGAGGTGAACGTGGGCAGCCTGTCCTGACAATGGAAAAAAGAGAAATGGCAAGAAACACAAAGTTTTCTGTAACACTTCCAAGAAAGTTTCAGAAGTCCATTAGTGATCCCTTGTATGGTAATTAGCTGAGACCATGGCCTTTTGAAAGAGTCAAATGTCAACGCAAGGAAGGAGGTTAGCTGATATAAAGACCGGCCGGATGTGAATGGCTCCTACGCTCCAGAGACCACACAGTTCCTGGCTTTTTCCCGATCTGTCACTGGTTGAGTAAAACAACTACAAATGAGTTTCCTGATACCATTCGTTAAAGCTAATACTGTATTTAACAGTGACTGCTTTCTTCTTATGGTTAATGACCTTTTGCAAGCGTTGGTGGCAGGCCTTGTTTGTTTAGAGCATGCAAACTGCTGTCTTCAATTCAAAGTTGGAGACAGCAAACATTCCTGTTAGTACTCTAGTTCACAGACAAGGAAATATGAAACATAGAAAAGAACGTAGGCATCCAAAAGCACAATTTAATTAAGGTCTGCAGGGCCATGCAATGCAGAAAGTCCCTACTTGACTTTTATAAAAAATGCTAAATCTATAATGCTATGTGGTATTTTCTTAGTATTCAGAATAAACAAACTCATTCAACACATTTTTTCTAGTGAAGACTGAAGTACAGACATGACGTCAAATTAGCTGTTTCATTAACTGTGAGTCAGAGAAAGCTCATTTCTTTCCTTTCTCTCAAAAAACGGAAAAGTATTTCCACAGTTATCCAGCAATATTCTAAGAGAAACAAATATTGTGGTTCTGCATTTTTATTTTGTGTCCACACGCAGATAAAAAAAAAATAAATAAAAAATCAGGCTGCCAGACCAGTGCTGACTCAGAACCCTGCTTCTGCTTCCTTTAAAGGTGCTGCTTCTGTGAAACACCACATTTCCAAAAAGGAAAAACTGATTTTGAATGGGAAGATGGTCTTTTCCTTTCATGATCTGTTAAAAAAAAATTATGCTGGAAGACATACGTCAGTTCATTTGGCACACTACAGAAAATAAATGCATTATAATATAGCAATCTTGCAATAAATCTCCATTCATGGCTGCTATAATTATTAGTTTATGTTGCAACAGTGTTAGAAGGGTGATTATTAAACTGTATTACCAGGATATAGTTTGTGGTTCTGCTAAACTATATAGAATTAAACACCTAGCCCACTGACTAAAATGTGCGTGTCAAAAGAATAGAAACATGTGTGAGTACAACTCAATAAAATGAAATAGCACTATAAACCATGGCCCCCAAAATAAAATCAACGTTGATTTAACTGCTCTCTCTGTTATTTTATACCAATACCACAACCCTCACGAACCCAGGTTTTAGTGCACGACTGCTATAATAGAATACATTTGAATATTTCCTTGTGTTTTTTTTTCATATTTTCAATAAATGCAACTACACACGCTGGCAAATACATTACCGAGCTCCTTCTTAATATGAGACCATACCGTTTTTGTAAGAAAATGTGTGGTGGCATGATCATATTTTTTGGTAGGAGTTATACTTAGATACACCTCCAATACGACAGCCATTTGCAGACCACCAATGACCATCTGCTCTGTGGTGCTCTGTATAGAACAAGCATATCCTTTTTATCCCGGCCTGGACATGATACAGTATGGAAACAAATGAAAATCAATGGAATCATCATAAAAATGTTCAATATGAATTTTCCATTATTTCTACACAGTGTTTTCTGCCAGATTAGTAGTTGATCGGGCATATTAATATTGAGCGATATGCCTGCGCAGTAGAAGCAGCCTTTAGCCAAGGTGGAAACCACTTGAGGGTGGTATCCTCTGATTAGAAACATGGTGGTCTAGATACTGAAGGACTAAAGGTATAGCACTGTAAAAAGTTAGCTAATGCCATCAGGCTTTTGAAAACTAATTAGCCTACCTAGCTGCAGTAAACAAAAGACAAACCTATGCTTCTTTGTAGCTCATCTGATACCTAACTAGCTCCCTGTGGTTGCACTTTTATTACAGGTTTGCTTATAAGCGGTTTGTTTACCCGGTCCATTGTTTGCATGTTAGCATAGTGTTCTAGCATAATGTTCTGAGGTTCAGGAGTCAGGGTGAAAAGTCTCCACACAAACAGAGGAGGCTCTGACTGGACGAGACACGACTTAACTGCATCACAGTGTTGTCGAATAGATTTTTTTTTACCTTGTTGTGGAGGCAGCAAATAACTTTTGTGAAGTGGACTTTGACCAGGAGATTATTCTGTTACATTACGTATTGAGACATCTGCAGTCAGGTTCTTTCATGTTAACATTCGCCTGTTAGCTTGGTAATTCATTGACAACTAATGTTTTTTTTTTGGACTGTTGGATGGGAAGGTTTTTGCTATTTTCTCCAATTTGTATTCACAAATAATGAAGGTTAAAAACTGAAAACTTTAAACTCTAGCTGAATTTGACCTTTGTCACAGCTGTACAGGATGACCATTTTAATGTAAAGTTAAGATGTAGTGTAGTGTAGCAGGAATGTTGTGCTCAGAATAATGAGCTTTGCGACTCTTTATTTCCACCCCCACTAAAATAGAGGGGCCACCTGTGTCGTCCCGCTCCGTCCCTGTCGGCTGCAGCGTCCGCTTTTCCTGCTGACGTTTCCTCTCAGCGGTGGAGTGGAAAAATCCTGCAGAAAAACAGGCGGCCACGTGGGCAGATAACGAGGGGGGTCATCAGCTTTCTGTCAGAGCGCCGCTGTTCTCGTCTTGAGAGCCTTGATTTCAAGTGAAACCAGCTGCAGCCGTTTTCTGTGGCGCTCACATCTGAGCACATTTATTTACTAAAAATATATGAAGGATGCTTGCTTATGGATAAACGCTTTTTGAGGGGACCCAGTTTTCTGACATTACGACATAGGCTAGACGTGAATGCTTCGCAAACAAAGCTAAACCCACTACAAAAGAGTATATTCATCATGACTTATTTTTACAGTCACACATGGTGGTTTAAAAACTGGACCGCAGAAAAAGTTTTTTTTTTCTTTTTTCTTGCAATCAAAAAGTGTCCTGGAACCAGTTTGTGGTTTTGTCTGTTTGGCACACACGTCTCTGCAGAAACGCTGACAGATCTGTTTTACAATTAACCAAATACAAGTGACAGTATCGTCATTATTCTTGCCAATCAATTGCTGTTGTTTTAGGGAATTTCCGTTCGAATAACGGGACATAAACATGTCAACTCCTATCAAAACAGCCTATCACATCTTTAAGAATCCATTTTTCAAGTGTTTTCTTCACTTTTTCTTCAACTTCCTAAAATAATCCAGTCTACAGCCGCCAAACGTTATCTCCACCGATCAACGATGGAGGATTTTCTTTTCGGTCCCCATACGGAGACAGGACTGTCTAGACATTGTGATTCTGCCTCAGTGTAATTCTCCAGGAACAGGAAAGGCCCTGACAAATCTTATTTGCTCTCCTCTGTTACCAGTTATATACCTTTTTAAATCCATTATGAATGTGCAGAAATGTTGAGCGGAAAACGATTCTTTAAGACGAAAAATGGATAGAACTCTATTGCCGACAGAAACGTTGATCTGCAGGCGCCGTGAGAACCAGACAAACTCAACACTGACTCAGACAGGGGACAGGGATTTCCCACATTTCTGCTGAGTAACACGCATTTCCAGGATGGGGACTCCATCAGACGCCCCCATGAGTAAGCAATTGTGCACAACCAGGTGCCACGATACATGAAAACAATAGACAAGGTGGAGGTGAAATGGGATGATGTAAGCACAATGGCATTTTTCCACCAGGCCAGTCATCTCCTGTCGTTTATTGTGTTATGGTCCATAGCTAATTGTTGTGTTTCTCTTAAGTTGCAGGACACGGGCTACATTAATGGTTATTTCTCTGACCTGAGTGTTTACGTGCCCCAACACATCAATCAGAATTCAATTGTGTGAAGTTTAGTGTGGTAAAGTGGTTCTGCCCACTGTGGAGCGTCAGACCTGCCGAAATACAGCAAAAAGTTGTTTTTCTCGTCTCCGTTGACATCACTGAGTTTCCACCTGGTGTTTACCCTATGTGGAGCAAACATGTGCAGAAAGAATGTATTTATTCCAGCCAGAGTGGAAAGATCTGCTCAAATGTTGACATGCTTTTTAGGAACTGATTCAACAGATTATCAAAAAGTTTACACCACGCCTCTCACCCTGATTTGAAAATTCTGCACAGTCCTTTCAGACTGTTCCTACTGCGGTGGTTGCACAAGACAGTTTTGTTCCTAGTGGAATATCATTGTCCATGTGAATGTAGCCACTGTCATCAGGAAACGCGCATGTCTCTCCTACAACCAAATGTTATTGGGCGCACTCACACTACGCAATCGTTCCGTGCCCAAGCATGCTTTCCTTCTAAAGTCTGGATTCTTAGTCCGACCGTGCCATCCTGGGCATGGTACTGTTTGAAGAGGTGGACTTCGACATGCAACGATTGACCATGCATGCGCACGCGACGCACAAAACGTAAACATGATGTATAAAGCAAGTGACCATACCTTCAATTAACTATAACTGTGTAGGCCTCGCTTTCGTCCCGCCTTTGAAACAGTTGTGACTCGTCAGAGAATGAACATGGGCCTTTGGGTCCTATGGGTTGAGATCAGGCTTGTTTCAGTACATCTCAGATAGTTCATCAGTTTGGGATCTGAACTGAATTGAATTTGGAGGCCAGGTCAACACCTTGCGGTGTTCGGCTTTTCCTAAAGCGTTTTTGCGTGTCTTTGTCAGCCATTAAGGAGTGTCACTGTGGCTGTGGAGTGGGGGTGCCCGGGTCAAGAAACCCTAGCATGTGTGAAGCTTGAAATCTCTTGATCCTCTTCATAAAAATCTGTGGTCTCTGAGCACAGGCCTATAAAGCCAGTGATGATGCAATGATTAGGTGTGTTTTCTCAGCCACTCCACAAAAAAACAGTGAACTTTTCTTTCTGATAATTTGACATGATGATTTGTGTATTTTGAAGCGCCGGAAAAGAACCGTCTCACCTTACCCAGCGTTGCCTTCTCCATTCTATTTTAATACCCATCGTCACTTTGCATCAAAGCAGAATGAAACACGGCTTTTGTTGGCTGGAAGAGTGTCCCTCCCTGCGCCACCAAGCTGAGGTCTGGTTTACATCTGTGTGCCACTAGCTTTGCAGGCCTTACACAAAGGTGTGTGTGTGTGGGAAGATTCCCTGGTGTTCTCAACAGCGGGGAGTGTGTTTGTTCATGGTAGCGGCTTCCTTAAAATCCTTAACACAACCTCACACTGCGGGGTACGATCAAACGCCAGCACACGCGGAGCTTCCTCAGCACCTAATGCTGCAAATAGAAATCCATTTACAAATAGAAATCTGCAGTTCTGAATGGCGACATGCAGCTGCAACACTGCGGCGGTACGAAATGTGGAGACATTCTTGCCTTCAAGATAGCGGGGGATGGAGGGCTGCTTTCACTGGCTTCCATCCAGATAAATGCTTTTAATCTGGAAAAGCTCAAGGTTTTCGGGGGACAGTTGGCACCGGCGGCGTCCTACATATGACTTTATGTGCAAGAATTTATTGTGCTGTAAAGCTTGCGTTCCTGTGCGACTGGAAGTGCGTGTTTGCCAGCACGAATGTGTGCAAAAGAGATAGAGGAGAGGTCGGCCGTGGCTTTCGGGGTCTGACTGTCGGTGAGTTTATCTGCGTTCAGGTTAAGGTGCTGCCTGGAAAGTGTGTGATTTGCAGAACTTGAAAAGGGTTTCGGGTTTAGAATTTAACCGATTTCTCGCTTCCATTTGAAATATTTCAAAGGTCCTTTTCTTCCGACTCTGGAGAATTGACAATGTAAGAGAAATAACTGAAATCGGAGAACATTAAAAGGGAGTGCCTCGTATTCGAAGGAAAGAGCGTCTCTGAACAAATGAGGGAGGCAGGAAAGATTCATCAGGGACAGACCGACGGGAGGTGTTTCTTGTGAAGAGTGATGATGTGTCATGTTCCTGAGGTAAAGAGGGAGTATAGGTTTTGTTTTTCTAAAATCAACTCCAAATCATCTCATCTTAATACTGGATTAGGTAAGATTTCAGCTTGTCCTCCTGGAATTCACCCACAAATAATAATACATGCACACGGACATTGTTATTTACGTCTTTGGCGCTCGTCTCGAAAAAAACCCACAACGTTTTGAAAAGGGCTTCTGTCGGTCTTGAATACTTTATGAACAAGGCAATGAATCTTTAAGCTGCACAGAATGGGTAAACGTCTCCAGGGTTTGGATTTGGTGTCTTTTCTATTAAATATTAAACAACATTAAACAGTTGCCTCCAGAGCATACTCTGGGGAGGTGAAGCATCATGGGTAATCCTGCCACTAAAGCAGCACTGTAGCTTTGTAGAGGGATAAAGCGAAAGCGACTGCGAAATATAAGGCCGTGGGAACAAATGAAAAGACAAATCTGATCTTTGTAGGCTTACTTAATATTTATGTGGTTGATATTCTCATTGTTTCTTTGAATGGCACTCTCCACTTTTCCGTATTGAAGTTGTCTTAGTTGTATTGTTCTCTTTGATCTTTGCATTTCACACGTTTTGTGGCACTTTAAATTGAAATGTGCAGAATTGTTCGGCACAACTGAGATTGAATGAGGAGAAACGTGACAGGTCTTGAACAAGTTTGACCTTCTAGTGCTGCACCTCAGTGTCTGCCGAGTGTAGTTATACATGCAAAAGAGTGCCAAAAAGCCTGGGGCTTTTTCTTTGCACATACTTCGTGATTTCTCAATCATAAAAGCAACATTGATTGTCGGGAACTTTTTTTTTTCTTTTGTTGCTGTAACAATTTTAGTTCAATCTTAGTAAAATTTGGTACCATATCTATCTCATATCTATCACCTATTGTTAGGTAATGGATTTAGTAATGCAGATGTCTTCTTCTTCAGTTTAAGAATAGTAGTTGACTTGGACTTCCCCAATACTTAGAACAATGCTGAATACTTCCTCTTTAATGCTTCTTGGCACCAAATCTTGTACCGGTGGAAAGCCTGATTACCTCCCTTTTAAATAATGCCAAATTTGTAAGGAACATCCATTTGTGGAATGACCAGCAGTGCTGAGTATGCGAGTTACGCCCATGGAAGATTTGCCACATCTTCTCTGCCAATGCCAAACAACTACTTGTGTTTAGTTTAACTGAATAGATTTTACTTTAACGCAACAGCACCGTCAATGCCTTGATCACCAGCTGCCTCACTACAGGAAATACACCTTTTTTCCACTACTCATCTTAATTTACCTGTGTGAGGAGCAATATTAGTGGTCTGCTGACAGGAGACATTGAACATCTGTTTCAATATAAAGATGACGTTGACCGATGATATAATCTCTGGCTTATGTAGATAAATCGCCTGTAGTTACAGAAGGAGTCACCACCAATGCCCCATCTTTCCTTTCACACATATACAAAGCAGGATGTGGATAGTGACACATCCACTGAGGTATTAGCTTCTAGTCTGGTGAGAGAGATAAGAAGAGATATAGGAGATTAATGACTCTGTTATTGTTAAAGTAGTGGAAAGTCTGGGTCACCCTAGGAACAATTACTGTACTATGCAACCATCTGTATCCCTGACTTGACTAATGCCCTCCTTTAAATTGAATTAAATCTCCTTCCACTTGAAGGGGATTACATGAAGTCACATTTTATACAATGAGCAAAACGGCAGTTGACACGTTGTCGCAGTCAAATTGATTTGAGCATTTGCACCGCTTAACAATATCACTCAGAAGGTGAAGAAAAATCTGTTTTTAAAACTTTCCAAGGTCTGCAGGTGGATAATTTAACAACGATGCAAAGCCAGTGGTGGGTGTAAGTAACCTTTGCACCAGCTAACATCTGTTCTAGTGTAAGTTTGGGCAAGGCAGGAAGAAGAAAAGGGGGGAAAAAAACTCCAAACTCATTGATTGTTCTTTTTTTTATGAGTCTGTGTGAATTGCTGCAGAGTAAGTGGGCCCATGTGTGTTCCATGTCAAACATCAGCAGCCACAGGCGTGTCGTTTGATCAGCACAAAGAAAAGCATCAGGAGTTCCTGTGGAAAGAAACATGCTAGTCCAGCTTTAGACCTGGCAACGTGGGTGCTCCTCCTGACAAATTATCCCCCAAAAAATGGAAACAGAGGTTTGTTGGGAAACAATTTACCAGAAATAGAAATATCTGCCAGCTTGTAGGCGTACGTCCTTGGAGGAAACACTGAAATCAGATCCTAGCAACTCAGCAGTTTAATGGAAACACATTTACATAACACCTGGCAAAAGCATAATGGTAGTGCGGATTGATTGGAATTGTTTGGAAAATATTCTCCAAGTTGAGTCCCGAATCTGGCAACCCAGCAGAAAAAGTTGCTTCGTCCAAAGAGTTCGGTCTGAAATGGAGCCTCCATGGAAAAGAGCTTAGCCAGCAAGGCAGAAGACCACTCCTGATGGAGACTGATGATCTCCAGCTTAATCCAGATGTTTATCGAGTATCGATGCTCTGAAACCCCTGAGAGCTGAGCTGAAATGTCTTTAAAAAGTATGATCCATTGAAAGGTGAAAGTAGATAAATTAAGAGACAAACAGGAGATAATGGGAACAGGGAAGATTGGTTGTAGTTGCGAAATATAATGATCTCACCAGACAAAGAGTTTACGTCCTGAAAGACAACCTGAGATTGATATGTACCGAGGCCCCAATTATTTCCGTGTTTGTCTTGATGTATGCAGTGTGTGTTGCGGAAATTCAAAGAAACTGTCAGTTTTGTTGTCGTCCAGGAATGAAGAGGTCACTTTAGTCTGACTAAAAGCACAGAAAGAGGGGAAGGCACCATGGCAACAATGATGTGTGTCGCCTATCAATACATCTAAAACGTCTTGGGCACCTCGGGGTGATAATCCTTTTAGCAAATTGCTACCAAAAGCAAACAGAGCATATGAATAGACCCCATCCTTTGATGGATGTAAACGGGTAGCACAATGAAAGCTTGTCTTTCTTCTTTGTGTCACAATGTAAGTCAACTGACGAGAAGCAGGCTCTGAAAGAGAAAATTTCGTTCCCTTGAGCTGATACACTGTGGATTCCCCGCCACGCTTCACATTCCAACTTTATCTGACCTCCCAGAAGGCTGACGGTGGTGGGGGGAGCGTTGTGGAAAGTCTTTTATTACTTAGTGCTCTTTGTGAGGTGCGACGAACCTTCAGTACTGACTGTTACGTAAGTGATTAATTTCATACTAGTGAGAACACACAGGTCTGATTGGAAGGGATATTCCCGTTATTAATCCACCAAATAGGACATTTTAGCCCCTAACAACCATGCAGCGTGGTGTGTGGGGGTGGAAGGAAGCCAGAATCAATGGGGGGAGGAACATTAATTGCAAACCCGATCTATCTTCGTCATCATCTTCTGTTAAAAGAAGTCAGTAATTTTGGAAAACAGCTTCTTCTTTTGTTATATTTCCAGCAAGTTTCTGCCAAAGGTCTGCTGGGCCGATCAAAGTGTTTGTGCGTGCTATATGTGGTGGTGGATAGAAACGCAACTTGTTGCAGCATAATCTATCAGAATAAATTAAATCATGTCAATGCATTAAATGAAATTAAATCCTAGGCAATAATCTATTGCAGTATTTCTTGACTGATCAAACCATTAATCTTTCCGCACTGATTAAAAGCGTCAGCTGCAATGATGAAAACCTTGACCCCGCAGCGACCTGCATTAAGAAAGAAACCTTTGTTTAATCTTCTCGAAATCAGGCATCCACTTTTAATTGGCTGTCAAAGTTGAAAATGGAAACTCCTTCACCTGCCCCATATTAGGAGACAGAAGATGGACCATATGCAGACTCCACCATGTCCTTGCTGAAAGCTGAGGCGGCCTCCCCAGTGCTTCATCATGGTCTTACCTCACTGTCTATACAATAACATACCACCGTATGTACTCAGGCATGTCCTTGAAGAGGGATGAGGAGATAATAGGGCGCAGTGTAGTGGTGACAGTAAGCTGAACGGTGGTCAGGGATTGTGAAGGTTTTCTACACACAGGAACAAAGAAGACATCAGTCCGAGCAGAGCGGAGAAGAGGCCTCTTTGTTTTTGATTATTTGCCAGTGTCATCACTGGATGGACTGCCGTGTGTGTGTGTGTGTTTTGTTGTACATGTGTGTAGAAGCTTCAGGGAAGCTTTTATAGGCAAAATCCTTCATGTCTGAGAAAGCTTTTTGTGCTTTTAGCCCTTTCTCAGCTTCTTAGTCATACTTGGATGCTTGGGGACTTTAAAATTACAAACAAATGTAGGCCCAATTAAGACATTCCACAGAAATACAGAAAATTGTCAGGGAAGTCCCGTCAAGTTGGGATATATACAGTGGGTAAAAAAAGTACTGAACACATCACAGTTTTTCATGGTAAACATATTTCTAAAGGTGCTATTGACATGAAATGTTCACCAAGTGTTGGTAACAACCCAAGTAATCCATACAAAGAAAGAAACCAAAACAAATAGGTTCAGAAATTAAGTTATGTGTAATACTGTGAAATGACACAGGGGAAAAGTATTGAACATGCACACTGATATTTATTTAATACTTTGTACGAAAGCCTTTGTTGGTAATGACAGCTTCAAGACGCCTCCTGTCTGGAGAGACTAGTCACATGCATTGCTCAGGTGTGATTTTGGCCCATTCCTCCATAAAAACAATCTTTAAATCTTAAAGCTTCCATGGACCTCTTCTGTGAACTCTGATTTTTAGTTCTTTCCATAGATTTTCAATTGGATTCAAGTCAGGTGATTGGGTGGGTCGTTCTAGCAGCTTTATTTTCTTTCTCTGAAGCCAGTTGAGAGGTTCCTTGGCTCTGTGTTTGGGATCATTGTCAATTATATGCAGTTTGCCAGTACCATATGCAAAAAAACAGCCCCACACCATGATGTTCCCACCTCCAAACTTTACTGTCGGTATGGTGTTTTTTAAGTCCTCCAATCATGGTGTGTGTTGTGGCATCCAAAGAGTTCAGTTTTTTTCTCATCTGACCAGATTGTGTTCTCCTAGTATTATACAGGCTTGTCCAAATGTTGTGCAGCAAACTTTAAACGAGCTTCAACATGCTTTTTGTGTGTCTTGCGTGGTGATCATGCGTACAGGCCATGGCCGTCGAGTTCTTTGCTTATCGTTTTCTTTGAAACAATTGTATCTGCTAAATCCAGGTCTTTTCTGAAGCTCTCCACAAGTGGTCCTTGGTTCTTGGACAACTCTTCTGATAATTCTTTTCATTTCTCTCCACCTGGTCGTGGCCGGTTTATGGTCAAATGATGCAACGTTCAGAAGTTTAGAAATCTTTCTGTAACCAATGCCATCAGAATGTTTTGCAACAATAAGGTTGTGAAGGTCTTGGGAGAGTTCTTTGCTTTTACCCATCAATCGATGTTCCTTGTGCGACACCTTGGTAATGACACACCTTTTTACAGTCCATCAATTTGGTCTGAGCCAACCAATATTCATTTACACTGACAAGGGGCAGGATGACTTCAACTGGTGCCTTGGCTTTCCATGCCCTTTTCCACCTCCCTTTCTTACTTAATTTCTGAACTTATTTGTTTTGGTTTCTTTCTATGTATGAATTACTTGGGTTGTTACCAACATCTACTGGTTAATCCAAGAATTTGACCATTATAGTTTGCTAACATCACACCTATTTGTTCAGACAGGCAGTCACTGTCTTACCAGCTGAAAACCAGACATAATGTGGTGATGATATGTGGGAAAAACTTTGTGCATGACTTCATGCTGTTGTTGACCATCACTACTCTCTGCCTTCGCAAGCAATAAGGAAACTCTGGGTCCAGTAAATACTCAGTTTCACCAATAAAACCGGTAAGGAAACTTGCACTGACTAAAGAACAGAAAATATTCGTGCAATTACATAAGGAAAGGCAAGGGCAGAGTGTCATACCAATTTTCTTTCCAGTCAGGTTCGGCATCCAGCATCAACACTGTGTTGGTGTTCCATGAGGTAAAGGGTGTTGGCTGGTACTGAGCTGTGTTAAAGAAGCCCCTTACATCACTGTGGAAAGATCCCGATAAATATGCCAGGATGCCAGTAGTTAGTTGATGCAGTTTCTTTACCATTTACCCTTTACAATTCCTTTATCCTCTGCCTTTTTTTTGTTGTTGTTTTACTTGTTTTTAACTTTTTGTTCTTGAAATGCCAGTTTTGGAGCAAAATCTACTTGTTTATGGGAGCCAGCTCATTCATTTATGACGCAACCACATTCTTGCCTGTGTAATACACATGTTACTAGAAGGCACGCCTAAAAACTTTGACATAGCTGTATTTAATTGTATTTAATTTTTCTGTAGAAAATTACTCCCAGTGAACATCTGATGACCAGTGGACATAACACACCATCTGCTGCCCTGACTGCGTATCCAACATTTTATGCAGAGCACCAAAGTAATGGTCTTGGACTTAGTTACCTTTACACTTTCCAACCAACTTTGATTCTCGCCAGCTGTTCTGCAAGCTTTGCTGACCCCTTACAACACTTTGCCTTTGCATTGGATTTTATGTGTCTTTAATTTCTGAAGAAGCCATCAGGAGCAGATGAAGAGCAACATTGTGTCTGGCCTTAGGGAAATATGGCAAGTGTAGTACAAAGAAACTTATGTTGCCTGTTAGTAAGACACTAGATACAAGTTGAAGTTTAAATATTCAATGTTCCACTCAACGGGCTTGATTTCCACTTCCAAGCTGAGTTACGTTGAAAGCACTACACTAAAACCACCATGAATGCCTTGAATAGACTTTTATCTTTAACCTGCTCCTTTTACTGGTTCACTCAGTAACCCGCACTTACACTAGATTCATTTCACACATCACTGCATTGCATTGAAGTTGAACTTTGAATTTGGCCCAAACAAAGCAATGCTCAATACGCGCTATAAATTATTCAGAGAGGAGGTTGTGTATTTTTTTTCTTCCCTTGTTGAAATTCTGCTCTCCATCTGGAAAAGTGACTTTTGAAAGATGAATAAAACTATGAACCCTCCCACAGCTGAGACATCAGAGGTCTGACAGGAATCACAGACGGGACAGAGCCACGGAGATTGTTTGGGGTCAGAGGGGCTTCTGTCACGGCGGCAAACACGATGAGAAGAGTCCGGATAGTCCCAAGTCAGATGTTAATACCAGACTGTTGGACAACACCTCCCCGAACTCCGTCTTGCATGAAGTAAAAGTTCCCTCAAGGCAATTCAGTGACGCAGTGAAGAAATGTTTGCAATTGTGTTCTCCTGAATATTATTTTAATGGAGTGTACAAGGACAGGTTTTCTCCCAGGGCAGCCCAGTGTTGTGCATGCAACCCTGTAGATAATGGATTCATCGTGTCTCCTTTTCAAACATATGTAACAATTTTGAAAGTATTTGAGAAATGATTTCCCTGCTGAAAACATTTGCAAATCTAAAATCTCGCTCATGCATTCCTCGCAACTTTTCGGGGCAGGGGTGTGAGAGTAAACTCTTTGATTGCGGTGTGTACATGTTCATAAGCAGCCCCACCTTCTTAATGAGCGTGTTTACATGTTCTGATGTAGAAATAAACTAGACGGAAACGGCCCGTGGAGCTCCGCATATACAGTATACATTCGTATGTATATTGTTTTGTAAAGATTGCGATGCCAGAGGAGAAACCCTAACTGTACACAGCCACAAATTCAGAGAGATTAGGGTTTCAATAAACCTCTTGACCCTGTTTCTCACACCGCCGGTTCCACGAAGGTGGTGATGTACAAAAATGTTTGCTCTATGAGGGAGGGGGGTAAAAAAACCCAGAGGATTTGTAAAACGTCTTGGCAGACCGCTGACAGTACTGTATGTGAGAAAACCCAGTGAATATATTCTCCTGTCTGCAGAGTGAAATATGGCAGAGGCAGAGTCGTGGCTGAAGGCCCGACCGCGTCTCCGTGTTTACCGTCCGTGTTTTTCTTGAACGTCGGCAGAATGAACATATGCCGAGGAGGGCGTGCAAAAAATATAAGAGCAACTACATGCACTCAAACACGTATTCTGTTTTTACGTTAGTGTTAATAATTAAGTTTTCTGTGATATAATGTGTGTCTGTAGCCACATTATGACTCTACCTACTATATGTGTTCTATGTTAAACTTGTCTTATTGATAAAAAGGTGCACTGTTGAGACAGTTCCCCTATCGCTGAATGAATGAAGTACTGACTGAAAGACAGCGTCTTCTTCCTCCATTTATCCCTTTACTAAAATATGTTGCATTTGTGTTTATGTGCAATTAAACAAATATACATTTTTGGGGGAAATGAAACAGAAGATTTTGCAGTGTCCCCGTGGACTCCCTAGGGGCTGCTGTTGAAGACCTATTTGCTAAAGACGAGGAGCTCAAATGTCTGCTGGTTGGGTCCCCAAAAAGCTTGGTCTCCTCCTCTTTGAGAATGACCTCTGGGACTGATTTTAAACAATTACAACAGTGTAAAATTTATAGCCCCTTCAGTGAAACTGAATTGGTGAGGATCAGAAAAGGGGGCAGGAAAGGAATGCACCTAATTTATATTGAAACCAGCTGCTGCCCGCCAGCATTAATCATCTACGCATCTGAGGTTAAGCTCAAATAATGGAAAACAGGTATAGACCTCTACGTATAATCCCACTCTTGAAAACGTGAACTTTTGTGTGACATGTTTTCTTATATATATTCAATTTTGTTAATTCCCTGACTTCAGATTGTGGACAGAAGAGGTTAACAAGAGGACATTTTAATACCACTTAAAATATGAGCCGTGCACAAAAAAAAAAAAAAAAATGACATTTTCAGTGATGAGTAAGCTGCTATTGGACTAAAGTGGAAAGTAGCTATAAACTAAACTTAGGAAAATGTGCTGGAAGGACAAGGAAGGAAATTCATGTAAACACCCTGTAGCTAAATGTTTGGTTCACATAGTAATTTCACTAAAAATAAAAAAAATAATAAAAAAATAAGATGTAATATAGGCTCACAATGTTCCAGCTCGAAAACTAAACACTCATCATGTTTAGGACTCCTCATTTTTCCACCTTATTTTCTCCTCCCAGCTGCAGCCGAGCTCAGGATGAATGAACAATATCTGGCTGCAGTTGCTACTGAACCCTCCCCTGACTGGCTGTTCCATTACGCCCCGGCTGCTTGCGTACACTCTTTAAATTTCATAGCAAAATGCTAACGCGGTATGACAATTTAACATCCTAACTGCCACGCAGCCCCGTCTCGCTCAGACACGCGAAACATCTCTCCTCCTGCTTTGCCAAGGAGCATCAGTCCAGTCCAGTTCAGAGGTCGAGCTCTTACAGGGAAAACTCTGGAGTTTGACACCTGCAGTAAGGAACTTATTTTAAGGACAATTACACCTGTAAACGGCAATTACGTCTGTACTGTAGCAGTGAATGCAAAGATAAATGGGATTTAAAATCTAACTTGACAACGCTGGCTCCTCTGAGTGCTGGGAATGATCCAGCAGCTCCAACACCTGTAAGCACGCCATGTTCCTGTAAAGTAACAAGAATAGAAAGGAAAGGCCTAAATAGGGGTTAAGACAGTGATAATAATTTGGCAATTTTCAAAATCTCAAGATGTTTTTTTTTCCAGTAGCACACTTTGTTCAAAGAACTTGATCTACATATTAACAACTTATTAAGGAGTTTTAAATAAGTTGTAAAAAAGCTATACAATAAGAGTCTAGTAACTATGTTTGAATTGGAGGCATGCTGTGTCGGGTAAAACAGCATCCTGACCTTTTAAACATTAATCAAATGTGTGAAAAACTTATATTAAAGTAAAATACATCACAAGATCTTTATGCGTTTTAAGTCGATTTTATTTTCAGCCTATTTTATTTACGCATGCATCTGTGGTTTTTCTTTGTTCAATTGCAAATGATTATATCTGTTTTTCCCCGTCTAAAGGCATTTTTTTTTTCCTTTTCTAAAAGAGCTTGACCTTGCCGCTCTCATTCCTGCCAATCAAGCTGAGTCTGGACGGTGAACCCTTTGCTTGCTTTTCAGTAGCAGGTCCACCCCCTTTGTTAGCACAGCGTTTTGAATTTCAGCTTAAAGAACACCAGAAGCACTCGTTATATTTTCTGCATTGACTTTAGGACACACACGAGCACATGCTGCCCGTTGCTGGCGTCCCACCCTCGGAGACGAAGTGTGACCTCTGAACCCACAATGCGCCCCCTGTCTTTGTGACTAAGGCTTCATAATGCGAGAGGAGACCTCTGCTCCTAAAACTTTTGGCTGTTTACTCTATGTCAGTCCTGTCAGGAGTGAAAATGAGAAGCCAAGAAAAGAGGGAGACGAGATGTTAGAAATGCAAGGAAGCCAAATAATTTTGGCATATTTCCACGTATCATTTGATAAATAACAGCGTGATGACAGCAATACAGCATGCTGGTCTGTATTCTTACCACTTCTGTTTACATTTAGTGTCAGTTGCCATTTGTACAGTATTGCAAACATTGCTCACAAAAGTAATGCACGGCCTATCCCAGGGGTTTTCAATGAAGAATTTTATATATATGTATATATATGTGAAATGTCTAATCAACCAAACATTTTCAGTACCTCCACAGACCCTCTAGGGGTCGCGGATCCACTGTTAAAGACCCATTGCCTCTCCTGTTGTTTGCATATATGGTCAAAGTGGTGATCGGAGCAGTCTTGCAACATCAGTCTGGCTTTGTTTAATCTGTTGAGCCAACATAAGCTGGTATCTCAAACCTTAAAGAATTCATTTTTGTAAACCACTTTCACCAAGACGTGGCTCCGAAAAGAGACGATGTTAAAAGATCTTGAGAGCAACTGTGGAGTGATGGAGATATAAATCCATTTCGTCACTGGGTTCATTCTGCTCGCACAGCATTTATCACAGTTTCCCTGTATTGTTGTCTGAAGGTCAGTAGATGCCCTGCAGTGGATCTGAGGTGGTGTAAGGAATCCTAGTGTCTGTGATGACAACTATTCCAAATATGAGCAGGAGAAAATCATCTAGAGGAAGGTTAACTCTGTTCAACATTTCTCAGCACATTTGCTTTATTATACACTAACACTCGGCTTTAATGGCTTTTTAATTAAATCCCCTCTCTTCATTAATTGAGGGAGGCTTTAAAAGCGATTTCATATCTGCATGAATTTCATCAAATAAATCTCTTGGTGACTTTGTTTTCCGCAAACATGCATGTCTTTTAGCAGCACCACGGTCTATTACCGCCGCAAACAGCTTCACAACATGGAAATTCCCTTGAAAAAAAGTGAGCTCCTTTTCAGACTCAAAGCCAGGCACTGTTAGCAGATGTGTTTTCTTTTTGTGCGTTGGTGCGTTTTGATGTCAGCTGGCGGAGCTCAGCCTGCTTTCTCACCGCCGTCAGCTAAACCCTGACGATGATCTGGTATCTCACTGACTCATAGACCTCAGACTGGACCCCTTTTAATCTGCAGCCACCCACAGACTGAAATCTCCTGCTCACACCCCCTCCTCTTGTGTTAATGTTTTCTTTGCATAGAAACGGCACTCTGTTGCCCTTTGTCTTCTTGTCGCTCACATCACAAAGACTAGTCTTTTCAATTTCTTTCTCCTACAAATACACAGACACATACAATGGAGATCTCAAAACACATCAGTGCAAAGTCTTGTTAATTAATAGGTGCTTTGTTGAGACTCGACTGTGTCCTGCAGTCCTGTGTTTCAGGTAGACTGCTAAAGTACTATAGTAAGGTTCGGTTAAAAAGAAAAAAAAGACTGAGGATCAGTCACCTAAAACATCAATGGAAAACGCGACACTCTGATGTGTGGGCCTCTCAGCCGAATGTTTGTTTTCACCAAAACAGAACTCCATCATCCTTTCCGACTCAGACAAAGACAGACTAAGGAGACACCTGTTAGGTGAAGTGAACACCTGCAGGCATTTTCCTCCATGCCGGAATATGAAGACTTCCCATTAAGCTTAACAAAAAATATTGGAAGAAGTACTTAATGCTGGTGTAGTAGACCACGACTTTCATCACCCAGCTATATAACAGACAAGACATTTACAAAAAGAGCAAAGAGTTGACTGTATCCTGCTGTAAATTTATATATGCCGCAAAGCGAAGGACTGTTTGGGTTTTTGCTCTGAAATGTGATTTTGTGTTGATTTCGTAAAACTTGTCCCTTTTTATCGAAGGGACAAAATGAACTTTTTCCACCTCTTGTGGGAAGCAAATGGCAGGAACTTATGAATGGATTAAAAAATGTGCAAATTAAGATGAGTTGTAGAGTATATTTTTGCCTATTTTGACTCTAAAGGTGCATTTTGATTATCTAGCGTCAGGTAGCCGTGCAGAGGAATGTCGCCTGACAGCTCCTCTGGTCAGTCTGCGTGAGGTCAGAGAAGTGAAGACAGCTCATCGCGAATGCCGCCTCTCTAACAGCATCACTCACAGGCCACGGTGGCTCTTATCTGTCTGAGCCGTCGGAGACGAGGTCTGAACACATCCTTATCTGTCCTCCCCGCTACCACACTGGTGTGTGTTTGTTTCAGACAGATTCCATTTGGCACCAGCGCAAAGTGCTCCAGACATTGTGGCAGATGAATCACTGGTGGTATCACTGGCAGCAAAGATGAGCTAATTCATTATACCTGTAATTCTGTTTAAATATGTAGGCTGTAGAAAACTGAATAATAATAATAAAGAAGATAAGTTTGAGAACATATCTCTGAACAGAAAACGTCTAAAAGTTTAGCCTATTCTGCAAACGTGTTGATCAATCAAACTCTTACTTGGTCAGAATTTCTTCCATTGCAAAGTTCTCTGTGGTTTTGTTGCAACATAGTTTGTAGTGTTACCATCAAATAATAGGTTGTACTTTTTAAGGACTAATTGTCTGAGAATTTTCCGTGAAATTTGGTGGTCTATGAATAACGTTTCTTTGCTGATGATGTAGTACTTTTCCTTTATTCAAACCATGTCCTAGTACTACAACTACTGCAGTTAAAGGGTTATTATAGGGTCCAAATTGTGATTTAATGAGCTCAAATAGCTCATTATAAAAAATGAAAAAAATATTTGCTTCATTAACACTTTCAGAAAACTGCTTCTATCATTAAGTGACATTCTACTGTACTTAGGGTTAGGGGTTAGGGCTAGGGTTAGGGCTAGGGTTAGGACTAGGGTTAGGGTTAGTAAGATGTCACACAAGCCCAATTTCTGTGCTTTCTGGCACATCAGAGCCCAGGAAAGACCTACAACAATGCAGTCTGAAATGATTAGCACCAGGAAAAGTCGGCTTTGTTCCCACAAGTCACTCTTATGTGAACCAAGTTGTCCGGCGTTAGTTATTGGGAAAAAGTTGTAAAATGAAAGGATATTGTTGCCTGCCAGATTTTTATAAAGAAGCTATCATGTCTTTGATGCCAGAGTTGACAAAAAGATCCAATACACATTTAATGCCAGTAGATAATGGGAGGTTTAGTTTTAGCAGTCAAGTATTTTCTATGATCCATTGATAACCTCCTCGGCATACTTAAAAGAAATCTCCTCCCAGCAAGTCAAGGCCACACAAGAAAAGCGCTTTAAAGCACCGGGAAAGTGAGGGAAACCACACCAGTGAGGAGGAGCAGGAGAAGCAGGGAAGGAGGACTTAACTAGAATGTGTTAATTTGTATCTGGAGTTGCGATGTCTGAGGGGAGGGCTGGATTAGAAAGCGGTGGTCCGTAGAGAGAGACGCAGGGAGTCGGATTTCACATTTGGATGGCCCCTTGAGTCTCGACGCACTGAAGCTGCCTTTGTTTGACTGGGAACCAGAGAGAGAGAGGAGGAGGAGAGTTAGAGGCTTTTAGTTTGGAGTGAGAGTGAGTGAGAGAGCGAGCGCCAGAGCGGTTTCCATCCCTCTAATATCACTACCACATATGAACAGGGGAGTTTGAGTGTGGACCTAAGTTCACCATCCATGAAGATGACTTCACGGTAAATGAAACCTACTTTATTTTCTATTAATAAGTTGTTTTAAATGAACTTTTAGTTAGTTTTCTTTCTCCTTACTTCTGTTTTTGTGCAGCATTCCTCCCTGGTTCTTTGGATTATTTCTACTCACCCTCTGCTGCTCCTCTGCCTATCAGCTGCTGGACGGTATGTGCACTATTTCTTGCTGGAGTTGATTTTCTTTTGTAAACTTTCTGCTGACTCAGGAGATTTCATGAGTTGAATAAGAATGATAAAAAATGTTGTACTTTAGTCCCGTGAAGGCACAATGTTAATAGTGGAAATGGGACGGTATCAAGATGCCCTGTGTCACGTGGCTTTCTCCAAACACTTTGGAAAGTTTGCAGACCGCTGCTCTTAAATTATTGTCATGACATCAGAGTGAATGGGGGAGTTACCGGTGGGCTTCTGTGCTGTGTGATGGCTTCAATTATTTCTCTGCCGATATGATTATCAGAGCCCGCGTGTCAGGCTTTACTGTTTCTGCAGATTGTTTTCACAGCTTAAAACTAGACTTTTCCCAAGTGATTAAGAGATCAATTAGAACCCGTCAATATGTTTCCAATTAGTGCTGGAAGGACTGCAGATTTTCTTTTCCACTGCAATTGGAAACAGGCAAAACCTGACAGCTTGCACATTGACAGACAAGCTCCGCAATCAGTAGCTTGGCGTAATTAAGGCAGCGAAGATGATGTAATTGTGTTGGAAGGTGCTTGTCAGAGGTGAAGGTCGACGTCGGCTGTGTCTGAGAGCTCCGTTTTATTAGCCCTCATCCTGACAGACAGGCCAGTTTGCCATCACTGCTCTCGTCAGTGTGCTGGAATCCAGTTTGGCATTTGCAGTTATGTGTGTGGATATCTTGACCTATTATGACCACAAAGACCTCCATGTCACACTAGCGGCATTGTCCAGACCCAGGCTGACGGATGCAGGATCTCTGCAGCTAATATGGTCGTCTCATGTTCTGAAGTCAGAAGCACAGTATCAGCATCCCAGCAGAGCATGAGGGTGCATGTGTGTGAGTGGGTGGGTCATGTCCAACTAAAGAGAAGTTTTGCATGTGTGATTTTCTCGCCCGGTTTCCTCTACTGTAACTCCTGCAGATGTTGGCTAGGCCAGAGGCTCCACTCTCAGGCTGTTTGTACATTTGCCATAACTCTAATCCTCCACTATGATTCACTTTTTCAAGAGAGGAGAAAAGACTCTGCGAGTGTGAAGGGGTAAAAGAAGTGTTTGTGCGCGTGTGTGCGCACACGCATGCTGGCTCGCTTGCCAGAGAGAGCACCAGGGACAAATATTTCCAGGCTGCATGCTGTAAATATTCTTGAAAACAGAGCTGTAGCCGTGGCAACATTCACATTTCTGTGCGTGATTGTAGAAATAAAATTGACACAGCCCTCAGTGTGAAGCAGTGCACCGGCTCTGAGTGCGTCCTGATGTTTTCACGTGGATGCGGCGGAACTGAGAGCCGGAAGGACAAAAGAAATTCCATGACTGGAGCTTCAGAGCTCTGTTCTGCTGGAAAATACGGTGTATTCAGCATACGTTCATGCATGTAGCGTAAGTGCTGAAGTTAACATGGTATCTGTTGATGAGCAACAACACGAGTTAAGAAGGGCCCAAGCACCAAAACAAGAACCATAAAAGCCTGCCCTCAAGGGGTTAGCTGCTTTGAATCTTCACTAACGAGAAGCATGTCAGCAAACACGGCATGCAGCGCAGCGTCACGTCTGAACGCACGGTCACGCCTTCGTACCACACCTTTCAAAAAAGAACACGCAAACTTGCATCTCATTCCTGGTGTTGTCCATCTGCTGTACACATGTTGATTATTCACAAATCACAGTGTTTTTAATTATGCGAAACGACACCAATGCGCTGAGTCACTTGGCAGCCGGGGAGGATGGATGCTATGACGTGGCGGATGCCGTGCGGATTGCATTGAACTGGACGCTAAGGGACAGGGTGACAATGTAAACGGCAGGATTGCGATGATGCAAGTCCCCAGAGGTCACTGAAGGGTGGTGTGACTGATTTTAACTGATTCAAACGTGGGCAACATTCGACTTATGGGTGAAGGCGTTTTGAACATTCTGAGTCATGGATGGACCTCAAGTTCATTTAAATCTATCTCAAAAAAGAAAGAATGCTATTTGAAAGAAAATGAAACTGTTTTTTTTTTTCAGTTAAACAGACAGATGTTCAGTGAAAGTCAACAGTGGTTGTTTTTTTGTTTTTTTTCAACTTCCCCTTGTAAAATGTTCGCTGCTGTCTAAATAACCAACCCTTAGATCATCACTGATCAAATCAAAGATTCAGATGAAAAACTTTGGTAGAATGATACTTTAAAAGGTGGTACTTCACCAGTTTTACAAATGAGTATCTTTACAGGTTTCGGGGTGGTTCATACTAGAGCAGATGTGAGAAGTTGTAGCAGCAGAGGTACCTGCAGATATCTGTGGTCTTAGCTCTACAGAGAGAGATGAGTTACCCGAGCTACCGTAGGTGCAATGAGCCTCCTTCTGTAACTCCTTGATTGAATATTGGGGGCTAATCACAGATAGCATTTTCTCTTGTGCCCAAACAAAAGCTGGGCAGAAAAGTGACACATTATTGTAGAGTGAAGAAGAAAGAGGACAACTGAAGGAGGTAGAAAGGCTGATTCAAACCAAAAAAAACAAACAAAAAAAAACAATAGCTCTTCATGTTAATCGACAGTCGCATGCTGATGTTGAATTTAAGGAAGTTGTCTGTAAGTCCTTCCACGTCCATTTGGTCTTGATTCAATCCCCAACATGAGCCTGGCTTGGCTTCAGCTGGATGTAGGTCATCTGAACTGCAGGCCAGATCAGGTTTTGATTAAACTTAAACGATTAAACTAATTTCAACTTTAGCACAATAGAGTTCTGGCCAACAGTGATTTCACGAAGACAGGGAAAAAAAAAAAAAAAAAAAAAAAACTTTTAAAGTGTGTGCCATTTTCCTATAAATGAATGTCCAGCTTGCAAGATATGATGTAACACACCGGGTAGTCAGCTTACATCCAGTAACTGAAAGTTGTTTTTTTATTTGGATTTGTATTTGAAACACGTAATACTAGACAACTATTTTGTGGAAAGATGTCAAACTAAGAAAGAAAACAAGCAGGTGATATCATTTCACCTAAACAAGGCAGGAGCTGCCAGATGTGTCTCTGACCACATCAATGTGTGTTTATACTCTGCATGTCAAACACAGAAATGTGCTGTGTGAGGTTTTACAGAATAAAGAATAAATGCTGCATCGGCTGAATTACCGCATGAGGTAATGATACAATGTTTACATCCGATATACTCTGCAGATGCATGCATGACAACCAGTGAACCGTTGGATACATCACCGTGCCAAAAATAATATCAGTTTCACGCCGATATTTTACAACCCTTTTCGTGTACTTGTTTGGCTGGAGGAGAGTTTAGCAAGGATTTTTTATTTTTTTTTGGTTGGCTTGGAATCATAGAGTTCCCCTTACACAATATAGGAAAGTTTATCTAATAAATCACTCAAAGATGAATAACACCATTATTTCCACTGCTAAAAATAAAAAACCGAAGCTGCATGACCCTAGAAGGTGACATTGATGTTGTTTATGTGTCTCCAGTCTCAATACTGAGCTAAACTAATCACTATCACCCAGACGTTTCTAGTCCAACATTAATTATTCTGTCTGTGAAACCCAAACATTTTAAACCATGCTCGTTGTGTCGCGGGTTTTTCAGTTTGTCTTGGTGGTTGTGACTTGAGCCCTTCTTCTCGTGGTCGGTGATGCTTTCATGTGTCTGTGAATTCAAACCGATTCAAGATGTGCCGTGAGTTGCTTGTGCGTCCCAGGTCATTCCTGTTTACGTGCCAGACTCGGACCATTGTGACAGCTACCTCTATATGGATCGCTATTAATTCCTCTAATAGTAGATTTAAAATGAATAAATAAATAAATAAAAACTCCAGTGAAACCTTTAAAAGGATGAGGAGGCCTGTAAAATCAGCAGCTTGAGGGTCGCTAACTGTTCATCCTGCTGACATAACAGTTTGAAGGCAGCTGCTCTGCAGTCTCTGGGCTTGTATCTGCACATAATCTGAAGCAAACCCTAAACCAAAAACATGTGCATTATCCTGGAGGGTAAACAGGAATGGCTAAATATGTCCTGGACAAAACAAGCCACTATTTTAAGTGGCGAACACAGTGTGACAGACAAACAGACAGACAGCGTTGGGTGAGATAAATGGCTCTCTTCAAAGCATGAAACCCGAGGACAAACACAGGATGTGTTTGGAATGTATGGGAGGATAAAGGTGTGACGCCAAACGTCACTCCGACCTCCGTTTTGTCCTCTTACAATTTATGTTGTTTGTCCTCTTTTAGTAAACTGTTGGCGATTGTAAACACATCTGCACAGGAATCTTAAAACCCCCTTTAACTGTAATTGATGGTGCATTTTAACAAGCCCAAACTCACGAGATAACGTATCTTTGCTTAAGCGCCCATTAATGCTTTCTTATCTGAATGTCCATTGTCGCTCATTTATATCAAAGGTCTGGCCATCAAAGGACTTTCATGCTAAATGCTACATGCTGGAGCACTTTCTCGTCAACCGTTTCCCTTTCTTGGTCTTTATTTTAAAATTGATGACGCACATTCACCAGAACATCCATTGGACCCCATTTTATTTAGATGGTGTATATAAATACGAACCCTTTAGCAATCCGCCTGCCTTTTTCTACTTTTTCACCTGCGGGTCAAAGTTCCTGATGTCAGACAAGTATCTGAACAACCACTGCATGGATTTCCATACACATTTAGACACGTCGCGGTGACAGATGATTAATCAGAGTGACTTTGTTGATCCCTTGATGTTTCCACAGCCTGTTGGCATGTAGCTTTAAAAGACAAACTGGCCTGAAATGTTTGATAAACACCTTTCTTCTCTGCTGCCGCTGATGAAGAAGCCACGAGCAAGCCTCTTTGACTCTGCGCCCGCCCACCCGTGCACAGGCAAATAGCCGAAAACCATCCCCGATTCAAAGGAAATTCTTCTCTGGAGCTGTGTTGGAGCATCACGACACACCAACATGATTACAGCTGTGAATCGCTGTTAGTGAGCCGCGTTGCATCCTGTGCACAAAGAGCGCTTTGTGCTCCGCAGAATATGACACATGATATGACTTATGAGTTTTCCTTTAGGAAATAGCCTGCTCACAGGCTTAGAGGTGCATCAAAAGTCCCGCTTCACAATAATGCGAAGTGGTCTGAATTAGCATGTTTATTTTTCTGGGAGCGGCCGCCATCCTGTCTTTTGCGCCACAGAAGCCCCAGTGGGTGAAAACATGGATTTTTTTTTTTTTTTTTTGAGTCTGGAAATTGTCTGTCAGGGAGGAAAGATGGAGCAGAAACAGGCAGGTGTCTGTTTAGCTGTGTGGAGAAGGACGTGCTGTCACAGTGAGGAACATCTGAGTGTGATGAGGTCACGGAGCAGCTTGTGGTTCAAACATAGGCATGCACGAAAGAACTTAATGTCCTTTGTTTACACCATCCCATGTTGAATTAGAATAATGTGAGGATAGTAACCAAAAATATTGGTCATATATTGTGTACCCTGTTCACATACTATAGATTATATATTGCTGCAGGAGTTGGAGTCAGTGGGGACAGATGTAGGTGTTTTTGTATCTCCTTCACCCTCCTCCAACCTCTAATCTCTAATCACGTTTACTCTGTCTGCTGCCTCTAAACCAGGATGTTTGCATTGGAGATGATGTTTGCTCACAGTCAACGTAAATACTGGTAAACTCAAGGTAACACTGCATTTGACCCCCGAAGCCTTTTATGGAATGTTTAACCAGCGAATCATCTGAAAATGGTCCAAAGATATTTGGGGGATTTCGCCTGAATCGACTGAACATTATTTCCGGAACGGTTTATCTGCCTCTGCTTCTCGGCGAAGGCTTTGCACGGTATCTTAAGAGCGCGGCTGCAGGGATTTTCTCCCTTTTCTATCAAAGCGCAAAAGGGAGGCTGGCCAGTGATGTTGGGCGATAAGCCTCTGTGCGGGGCAGCCTGCTTCTTCCCCACCAAAATTCTGCATTATCTCTGTTTGATGTGGGATCAAGGTATTTCTTGCTATTAGTAATTTCAACGTTATTAAATCTGAGTCAAGATAACTTCTAATCTGTGGTCACGCTGGACAATCTTTAACAAGGTTTCTTTGGGTTTTGGTGCTGGTATATTGTCTCAACCTTGACCCCTGGTGCCTCTGCCGTCTAGCTGATGGATCACCGGTGGTCAACAGCACAGCAGAAAAGAAGACTTCAAAGAAAGTGTCACGGTTGAACTTTTCACTGTAGAAACTTGAACTTTTTCATCTCGTTGGACCATGTTTACTATGTAAACGATGTGAACATCGTGCTAGGACAAGACGACGCGCTTATATGATAGTCTGGTGAATTTAATTGTAATTGCGGGATCTTCGGTGAGAAGATTCCACCAGGGTCAGAGGAAGAGTGAAAGGAGAAGAATTCCCATTTGCATTGAGGATTTGATTGTGTCTCAGTGGGAGGTGGGATTAGTGGTGGTGTCGTGGTTGTGTGCACTCAGCTGGCCTGCAGCTGTCTGTGAGCATGCTTCCTGAAAGTCTCAACACAAATCCAATCAGTGGCTTGGTCTCAATTAACCTTAAAGTGATACGCCACCCCTATGTGAAATTTAGTCGCTCACAGTGTTCCCCAGAGTTAGACAAGTGAGGAAAAGTGTTTTTAAATCAGTCCAGGCAGCAGCGCAGCTGTTAGCTTTAGCTTAGCATAGGCGATGTAATGCAGTGTTGCCAATCAGACAGTCCTTCAGAAAAGTGATAAATAAACTCAAGTCAATGTCAATGCAATTAACAGGACGGGATTAACTAGAGCAGATATAGATTTGGGACTATATTCCGGCAAAGCACCGCTGCCAGGTGCAAAGACACCACGCAGCACCTGAAAACCCCAAACTTCCATCAACACACCAGCGTGACTGGTTTTCAGGTGCTGCGTGGTGGCAGCAGTGCTTGGCCAGTGACTAAATTTCACGTGGGTGGTGTATCCCATATGTTTCACCAGTGCAGTGTAGCATATGATCCTCTTCCTGTCCCTCTTTTTGGTTCTGGGTTTACTGAATATGTTCAAAGGTTAAAAGGTTACTTACTAGCTTTCTATAACAACGTTACCTCTGATAATAATATCTCTGTATAATGAAATATCTTCCACTCATACCCTCTATTACCATGTAATGTTTCCTTCCTTCACATTTATTTAAACAGTCCATAGTAGCTGTTGGCTGTAAAATATCTGATGCAAGGGGTCTCTTTAGTTTAATTTGTTTATAACTGTGGAGTTCCTGGAGATGAGAAAACATACACAAGGAGAGTGTTAGAGAGAAGACTTGTCAGCGGTGATCACTTCCTTTCATCAGCGCATCAGCAGCCAAGTAAACATCAACAAACATCGGCCTCTTTCTCGTCTTTTCTTTCAGCCTCTTTTCTCGCATATTATCTATTCGTTCTTGTTCATTTGCATTTTCAATTTCTCTACTTTGTTTTGAAGCACAAATCATAAAGGGGGCAGTGGTGTATGTAGCGTTGCTATTAGTCAGCGAAATTCATGTGGGAAATAACTCAAAATCAGTCTTTTTCACACCTCAGTTTGTGGTTTGTTCTTTGATTTTTTTTGGTTGGCCTCTCGTTAGCACTACCAATTCTCCTATTTGGAAGTGCTACACTCTTTCTTTTGCAAAGCTCCAAAACCATAATTAGGCCTCAGTGTTCCATCAAAAAAAAGGGGAACTAATGTGGTAGTAAATCTGCTTTTTCCTCCTCTAGATCTTTGTATTTTCTCTAAGAGAATTTGGGACTAAAGATGGAAGAGCTGTAAGGATAAGATGTTGATAAATTATTGTCTGGTTCTGTACACATTCTGTCACTGCAATTCACAGTGACAGAATGTATTTATTGACTCTAGCGTGCTTGTGGCTTCTGACTGGGATTCACTGGTGTGTCCCCCAGTAAAAATTCTGATTCAGAAATCGTTTGTGGTCAGATAAAGTCGGATTCTAGACGGCTGCAAACATGACCTCAAGTCTGTGTGGTCACAGAAAACAAGTCAAACACAGCAGTGGGCTTGTGATAAATTACATTCGTTTTGTGTGTCTCTGGTTGATGCATGTAATGCAATATGGACCGTATTTTCTTCTGTCCAGCCTCATGAGGTTATGACGTGACCCAAGTTAATGAGTTCTGTGGAATTTTTAGTCAGTGGTCTGCAATAAAAAAGACACTGCAATGCTCAAAACTGCTTGGAAACTTCCCTAAGGGCTTTGAAATATCCATCCCAAAATGCTTCGGTGATGATGAGAGGAAGTGTTTTGGGTGATTCACTTGATTTTACTTCAACATGTTTGACAGTTTTGCTTCGATGCGATTATGGCTAGAGGTGTGATTTTTATTATTTCACTTTGTGGTCTTACAAGAGGGAAAATTGGATCAAATCACAGCGGAGATGAATTGCGTGTTTCCCCATTACAGTAATTAGATGTATGTTAGCGGTATATTCAGTTCTGCTGAGCCCTTGACTTTAAAATGAGAAACAGATTTGTGTATCAGCGTTGTCAAGCAAAGCAACGCAGCAGTAATCAGGCATACTGATGACTTTAAAATCAGTTCATTTAACCTGGCGCGTTTACGGAGTACTCTCACATTAATTCTATGGTTTAATGTTAAGACAGGACATATATCAGATAACTCTTTGCAGCTAAAGGTAATCTTTTCCAGTTTTGCCATTTGGCAAAGCAACTGTGCTCTTGTGTCGTGACAATGTGACTCTGGTTGATACCTCATAGAACCAAGTAGGCAAAAATCTTAGGCATAATGAGGATTTGTAGAACAGTTCTTGAAGTCTTCACAAAAGCCTTTTGTGGTATTTGAGTTTCCAAGAACAATTTTGGCTCCGAGACAAGCTAGATGAGTGCAGAGGGCTTTGTTTGTCTTCTTCTTCAGGACTTGGTTGAATAATGCTGTCATCACTCAATGCCTCAGCGACACCAGACATCCCATTCTGCTCCTCAGACCCCTCAAGCTTTCAGCAGCTTCTTTTTAACCAGAGAAGAAAGAAAAACAGATCAGTTTTCCAAACAGCTTTCAAAGTCAAGACCTAGTTCAACACCTATTCAGCACCACAAAAAAAGCCTTGATGTGTTTATTACACATAATTGGAAATCTCTGCTTATTGGGTATAATTGGCCTGGAAACAAAAACAGAATGGTTGCTTAATTGGGCTCAAGAAATTAATGATCAAACTTTGGGTCAGACAGAGAAGTTTTGTACCCTTCATGAGACCACCATTGAGCTGCATTCCAGCTTCCAAACTTGTCATCGGCCTCTTCTACCAAAGTGCAAAGAAAACAACGGATCCAGCCTTCCGCAGACATTAAAGCAAAGGTCAGCCTTTATTTAGTTCTACCAAAAATGTTTCACCAGCTCCTCTGCATTTTCAGTCAGATCCCTAAGACGGCCCTGGCAAAAGTCAAACTGTGTGAAATGATTTTTTTTTCTGTCTTTCTGAAAGGGGTTGTTTCCGCCAGAAGCTGAGTTACTTTGACCAGAATGCAATGAAATAATTAGTTGCTTTTTCTGTATATGTAGCATAAGTAATTATGGTACTTAGCAAAAACGATCCCTTCCCGCATGACGTCTTTACTCATATAACCTGAATGGAAGTTGGCGCTGGCGAAAAGATGAAGGCAGTAGCTTTAATGGAAAATCATGGCGGTTAGCAGGATGTCTCTGGCACACAGGGCCTTGGATTAACTGCAACACTAAAATGCTGGTAAATTTTGCCTGTGGTTTGTTTGGCAAAGCTCGTGGTCTCCGTCTAACAGGGCCCTACATAGATGTTTTAAACTAGTTGATTTTGTTGTGTTGTACTTTCTAATCCATCACAGCTGTATGGTTTGCTTTTTGGCATGCTTGATGTTTTATCATCTGATAGTTTTGTGCTCGTAGATATCAGTTACGGTGCACTTTCTGCTGATATATAGATGCAGTCATGATAAAATGATGCACTTTAGTAAAGGACTCTTTATTTCATTGATGTTTAAACATGATAGCTTCTGACTGGACCTAGAGCAAAATATCTCTTTTGCCAAACTGCTGCTCCAATAAAAAAAAGTTCTGTCTCGTTGAATTTGAACAATGCCCAGTTATAGACCCTTCTCGGCACACGCTAGCAGCTGAATCAAGCTGGCAACATGGCCAAGGGGAAGAGATCCAATTTACTGTGATGGTGTGTTTGCCTGAGGAGACCTCTACTCATTTAGCAGCTAACCCTGGATTTGATAACTCTCCCACTGGCAGCAGAAATCAAATATGAACTCCAAAATCCTTTAGGCAAATAATGGCAACAGGAAAATTGCTTTATTTATAATGCATCGTTGAGTGCACAACACCCAATTTCTTTGACAACATTGGCAGAAATGTTACCTTTAGTTTTTATCCTTTTTTTCACGCAGATTCACTGAATGCAAAAGAGCAACGATGAACTCTGTACCTGAGTTGGAGCTAGCCAGAGATTGTACCAGTTAATTGTGTGGAAGTATTTAGACGAAGGACAATTAATTTTTTCTTCATGGTATCATAAAATGAAGAACACATTAGTCATGTCAGTTATAGAGGGGGATACAAACCCTTTAGGTGGAGGCAAATTATCCTTATGTCATTCAGTAATGTTCCATTGTCTCTTGTCGCCATTGTTCTGTTTTCCTCTGTATCTTTTTACCCTCATCAGGCCAGGTCAAACTCTTGAGGATACACATGGCGCTGCCAGATAAACAGATGGGAAAGTTTAACCTCCTTTACATAAGACCATCTCAGAAGAAGAACTGTGTAATCAGATAGAAGCAAGGTCTTCAGTATTTCCTACACTGTGTAGCATGTGGGCCGCTCATGCCAAACTATCCCAGCAGGTGTTTTGGTTTTCCAGCATTTGTTACCAATTTGTATGCATTGTCAGTGCTGAAATTAATTTACTTTGCAAACAAATCATATTTTTATGTTGCAAACTGCTTCCTGAAGGGCTGGAAACGGTTAGTATTTGAGCAGGAATGCATATGTGATTGTTCAGAGCAATGGTTAGCGATAAACCAAACGAAACAGTTTGGTCTTCAAATATCACTCGGCAGCGAAATTTTCATTTCATGATGAATAACATGACAAAAGTTGAAACTTGAACTCAACAGCCAAATCCCAAATACCTGTTAAGATTATCATACTGTCGGTTTATGTTATGAATGTAGAAATCAGCTTCAGGTCAGATGTTGAGGATCAAAGCCGCTGTCAGAGCGCCAGCAGGTACTTGAGGGTTTTTATAGAGGCTAACAGCTACGTGCAATCTCCTCTGTCATAGGTTGACTGTCAGCGAGGAGAGAGGCCAGCTTCTAAATCTGGAGAGCTTTACACCCATGTATAAACTCACACACCCAACACACATGCACACACACATCTTCAGACCAGCTGAACCAAGGTTGAGTTGTAACATTTGTTTCTGGATTAGGTTACTTCAGCAACGGCTCTGTAAATCAAACCGTTGATTCTGGAGAGCACTGAGGCAGTTCATGGTTGGAGAGGTGAAAAAGATTCTTACACAGTTACGCTGTGGGGAGTCCCCTTAAGGTCAATCATTATACCATTTACCATTACATGGTAAAGACCTGTTATGAGATTAGGCTTAAGTTAAGGTTTAGGGTTAAGCAATGACGTGGTAAGGTAAGCCTCCAAGACATTAATGTAAGTCAGAGTATCGTCTTAATAATTGTTACAGTTTTATGACTGTTTCAGTCATTTAGGTTTCAGGCAAAGAGCCACATAGTGCTTACTACTTCCTTTCAGCTCCATTGGTTACCAATTAAGCTGCTCAGGATGCAACTGTTTCTGGTGTGTTTTCTTCACTTGTAAGAAAACCCACCCATAAATGATTGTAAGTCATATAAATTATCTGATTAATATGATAAATTGAATACACACGGAATAGCCACAACATAAAAACCACTGACAGCAGAAGCGGAAGTGAAGACCAGGCCAGGCACCCCCACCAACCCAGCAGAAGTTGGCCACAATGTTATGCCTGATTGGAGTACTTGCTAAACCCTCGCACATGATAACTAGAGGTTCTCAAAAAGGCATCCACACAGGGTTGAACACCAGGAACACATGATCTGATATTGACCATGTCATTTCACCGGGGTCATCAGTTCTGTGTAGAACAAAGACGATGAATTGCTGATTAAACAGTGCATTGAAATGCCACAACTGACAAGTCACGCCGCTTCTTCCTGCTGTCTGAATTTGGCGCCGTCGTGTCTGAGTTCCCTCTGAAGCTATTATTAGTGAAAAGCCATTCATCAGAAATTCAGCTGTCAGCCATCTCACTGACCAGTTAATCAAGTTTTATCTTTAAAAATGTATTTGTAGCTTTTCACTATCCACTGTTGCTGTAAATGTAAACCTTTGTTTTCTGCTCCAATAAACAAGACAGTAAGGGTGAAGTAAAGGCCTCGTAGTACTAGGACTTTCTTCAGTTGTTCCACTTGTTGGGCCAACATCCAAAACCTGTCAGTATTTCACTGACAAGCTGACATTGTGGAGATACACAAAGATGGTCTCAGCGGAGCAATATGCACACACTGAGAATATGGCAAATGAAAACATGCTGGAAGCTACGAGCCTTGACTGTAAAAGCACAGACGATGTTTCCATCATGCAGAGCAGCAGCAGCTGGAGCAGAGAAATTACAGACTTTTGTCCACTTAAGGCGTTGCACCATTATTGAGCATATTGCTAGTTAACTACACAATTGGGATAATGGTAATAAAACTGGGACACTAACATTGTTATTATTTTAATGTCCTAAGGTTTACACCAAAAATGTGTAGATTTTTCACACTTAATTCCAGACCAGGGGTAACGAGGTGAATAAGAGTTGAAGGATCCAAGTATTTGCCTTTGAGTGTTTGTCATTGCCTTTAATACGGTTGACCGGTTGACCAGTTGACCAGCGGTTGACCAGCCCTCATTCTCTTTCTTATCTTTTCCTCCTTATTTATTCATTTATTTCTCTTCCCCAGACCTTCTGTTCTTCAGGCTAAGTGCTCCTGTCTTTCTGTATCTTCTTGCATGTCACATAGCCCAAACTAAACTTGCTCTGTATGGTGTTCTGCAGAATAGATCTATGGTCATATTTTCTTAGTTTGCCCTAACATTCCAATTAATCCCCCACCCCGCAATGTTTGTCCATCAGCAAACAAGTACTTCTAAAAAGGCTTAGCCACAGCGCTCGAAGCATTTGGGAGACGAGGAGGAATTTTCTGTTGAATTAACAAGCCAATGAGCTTGACCTGGTTTTGACCTGACAATGATGCTAACAGCTGCTGAGTGTTCTCACTCGTTGTAGGACACTGGGATCAAGGGTTGGGCTCATTTCCTCCCCAAGGTGAACCTGGACCGCATTCTGATCGAGTTCAGCAATTGATGCTCATTTTTGCACTTAGTTTTTACTCACAGTAGTAATGTTAACTATTGTGATGGAGAGAGTTACCATGGGGGTGGTTTTATACCGCATTGTTCAAGAGAGGTGTGCATAATAACAAAGAAAATTACGCTTCACATGAGCAGCAAGGAGTTCTTTCTTTCAAATTTGAAACTTTTATTCTCTTTGACTCACTTGTGTTATCTGCAGCCATTGGAAAGTGTATTGCAGCCAACTAAAGTTATAAATACAAATGATGTGAAGTTTAGAAGCAATATCGCACACGGTAACTCAGAAAGCTTTACAGGCCTCAGTGAAGTCAAAATAAAACCCTCTGCAGTAAAGCCGTGGGTAGGAGATTTACCAGAAAGTACTTACACTACGCAGAGGTTCAAATCACAAGGGCTTTAAAACTCAACATCAGCTTTATAGTAAGCCACAGAAGCATTAGTGTGATAGGGAACTGAGGAATAAAGCATGGCTCACGGTTGGCTCTCCAGTTCTTTGCGAAGGTGTTGGATGAGGCCAGGTCTCTGTGGAGACAGGTCAAGTACTTTTCCACTAAACCCCCCTCCCAAGTTTGTACATGGTGCATTGTTATATAGAAACCGAAACACACACTAAATATGACTGTAAACTGTTGCACAATATTGTCATGTGCTAAATTCAGAAGCAGGATACAGACAGGGTGTTCTTTTCCAATGTTCTCAGCATGACAAACACTCTGTCTTCCTTTGCCCTTGACTAAACGTATTCTTTTATGGACCCTAGTTATTGAAAGACCAGTTTTATGGTCCATGAATAGAGCGAATGCATCCACTGAGTAAACACAGTTTCATATTTGAAACAACTACTTGGGTCATCTGGGTCATTCTTGTCTGGGTCGGCCAGGCCGGTCAAGACTCTTGAAGCAGTGATGGTCAACAGGCGCTGTTGGACGCGGCCACACTCGAGTGAATGAATGGACTGGACTGCGAGTGGATTGGCTGCCGTCCCATTCTTCAGACTAGAGCGAACAGTTCACGCAGCCAAAGCAGATGGTATCACTCAGACCGCCCCCCCCACCCCTCTACACCCTCACTCTGTAGGAACAGTTTGGATAAGCTACATGGGTATCTGCTGTGTGATGAATACAGACATGTAAAACGTTCGCCTCACTGCAAAGTTTTGGCATTCATTACTGGAAAAGAGGAAAAAGTGATCTAAAGAGGTTTCTTTACAGCCGTTGGAGCTGATATGGATGAAGATGAAAAGGTCACAGGACCGTGTTCTGTTGCAGATGTTGCTTAGTACATTTGCCGAGTTTATAGTTTTCCTCATCCTCCTTTCATGTCTCTCTTGGTTGCTTTATTACTTTTCTAACCAGTATGCGTTTTTCCATTGCCTTTCTCCATTTTTTTTTCCACCTTTTGGACAGGAGCTATGACGAACTATAGTAATGTCAAAAGGTTAGGGTTAGACTTAGAAGACTGAGTCAGAAAGAAGCCCTTTATATTTTTCTACTGAGCTTCTTTTTAGCTGACGATTAATTGTCTCCTCTAGTTCGTTCCCATGGCTGCGCTTCCTCAATGGTCTTCACTCTCCACATTGCTCATTCATCACAGGCACTTCAGTTGAGAAATCCTCAATTCATCATTCTCCCTACCCATTAATGAAGAAAGAGACTTCGCAATGTCTCTCCACAGGTTCTGCGTTGAAGACTGGACATTGTGGCGGCAAGCTGCCAAAAATGGGCCGTGTTGTTTTTAGCCAGCCCATCATTTTTCTGACACTTTGGTCAGAGTGCAGTTTCTACAGCTGGTTAAACACAGCTTGGGGTAAGCTGAGCAACATGCCGTTTACGCTGAGCCGCGTGACTTCTGAACCCTATAGACATCCTCTTTTAATCAGATTATTTTATCAGACTGCTTTAATTAACTTGGAGACAGAGTAAGAGCTATATCTTATCTGAAAAGATCCAAATTATTACGACTGATTGTAACGTAAAGGATGTGAACTTCAGGACACAAAATCTTAATGTGGCTTTCCAATGTTGATGTTTTATTAGACTTGTCAGGTTAAATGTCTTCATTGTCATTCATAGTGTGCAGAAAAAAAACTGTTAGGGGTGCATAACCAGACAAGGCTCTGTTGTATTTGGTCCTTCTGTGTCACTTAAAATATTGTGATAAGTTTTTATGTCTTAAGGAATTTCTGTGCCAGCATCCCTGTGTAAGCTCACTCCGGCTATCGATAATTTTTTATGGATTTGAGGTTTCCTAGAATAAGCAAACTTCAGGTTCAGCACGACAACATTTCGGGAACATTAGATTCTCCCGGAGCTGTTCTTGGCTTGTTTAATCAGACAAATATGTGATGAATTGCAGCGAATGTCTGTTTCAGTAAATTGTGCTTCAAAAGTAAATTCTTAGATCCTTTTAAAAGTTGAATGAGCTCTTTAGGCGGCATGATATGTGCACAGGTTTAGGACACAGTTAACATAAGCTGTTACTCAGAGATGCGTGTAATTCTTGATATTCAGCTGAAAATGTCCTTAGGGAATCCAGGTCAAATATTAAGAAAAAAAAAATACTTCAAATTTTTCACTTTACAAAGGTGATACTGTTCTCCCGCTAACTCTGCCATGTTGGTTCCCCATATTAAGATGGAAGATAAGAAAGAACTGAAAGAGGAGGAAGCTGACGGCTGTGTGTCTGCCTGCAAGTGTGTTTGGGGTGAGATGGACAGGAGGAATACTTGGCTCCACTAACCTGACTGTTTAGCTCTTGGCTCTCTCCAGCCTCGGAGGAAAAGGCCCTTTATCAGAGACCCGGGTCTTGTCTAGTCCCTTGGCTTATTTGGGCACACTACATCTGTTTGAATAACTGGCCTAGACACTCACCAAAACAACGTTAAATCCTCAGTCTGAATTCTTATAGGCCCCTTCATGGCCTATGTCATTGTGCCAAAACCAAAAAATCAAAAACACTAACTTGAAGTTTTATTGCCTACCAGCAACCGCAATTTGTAGACAACTTTGGTTTAGGCTTTGGTGGTTAAAACAAAGGATTGTAATACATCATCAGTTTCAGCCTAGCTAACGTTGTGGGTTAGACTAAATTATGACTGAAATTACGCTAAGTTAATGCTTATTTAGGGAATTCTTGTTACATGTTAAGGCTAATGCTAACTGCTAGGTAACGGAACATGTTTCAGGGGTGTCCAAGTAGAAGTTGCATTTGCTACGTTACCCTTCACAGTGGTTCCACTTACTTCTTGTAATATCTTTGTTGGAGAGGCTTCACTTCGTCCCCTCTGTGTCCTCCTTTGGTCAAATCGTCCATCCAGTGAGTGACAGTGTAGGGGTCAGTGAATATACTCCCATCAGACAGAGTCAACTTTTTAAAATAACACTCACCGTCTCGGGGAATGAATGTATTAGTATAGTCTCTAAAATATGTGTTTTACTTGTTCATTCTTACCAAAACATTCCATTGAAATATGCTAACCGCTGTTTACAAGCTATAGTGTTTGAGATGTTTTGCATCCAGTTAAGCCCCGCCCCTCAAAACAATTGTTTTTAGAAACCTTGAAGGGGTCTATATTACACTGTCATGTAAATTCCTCAGTTTTCATCTGCTGCGTTGCCCAATTTAATGTTTTGACAAAAAGAAATTAGTGTAAGTGTATCTTGATACAGGATACAAACCCCAATCTTGTGTAGAAAACAAAGACAAATTCCTTGAATTGCGATTTATTGCGGCTCAGTTCTTAACAATTGGGCCTACACTTTTAGAAATTAATATATATATATATATATTAAAATAAAAAGAAAAACATCATTATAACATCAATCAGGACTTGACAAGTTCTTTCAACCCTGACCTGCCTTGACCCCTCTCCTCCTGGATGCTGCAATTACACTGTTTTCACTAGGTAGTCATTATATACTCCTCTTCCATGGTCCACTGGTGTCACACAGTGACCTTTAACCCCTTGTGAAACCTGCAGCAGCGCCTCCACTAAGCCCCAGTTTAGCATTAACAAGGCTGTGGAGGGTCTGCAATTTTTATAGGCGGGGTAGATGTTATTTGTGCTGAGGACGCAGGATATTCACACTCTAAAAGTAGTATCAGTGCTTACTATGTGGTATGTACATAAAACATTTCACTAAGTTCCATATCGTCTGTAAACTGTTTGCGTTAGCACAAAACTGCACACACAACTGACCATTGCACAAAGTTGATCAAAGAGCAGATATACACTCTTTCAGAGAGTAAGAGCTTTCCACTGTATACATTATCATATATTAAGTGGACAGTAGTCTGTAAGACCACCGGCGGCGAAAAAGCTGGTCCGACTCACTGAGAAACCGTGAACCCTGCTCCCAAGGATGAATGCTGGATGAAACACAAGAATGCGCTCTGCTTGCCACCCAGCCCCTTTTACCCCAATCCAGACCTCACTTTACTTGTCACACATAAGGCTCCCGTTGTATGTCAGTGTGTAGTTCTGTGTCTGGGAGTCATAGAAAGAGAGACCTTTTTAAAGCTGCATTGAAAGATGGCGCTTCAGTCTTTTATCCTTTCGGCTACCCCCATTTTCCCTTCTAGAATTACATTTTCTTATAGGATTTGGCCACTGGCGGGGAGTCTTCTCGGAGCACAAATGGTTGCAAATTGAGTGCGTAACAAAGAACTCTGAGTACTCAATATGATGGATGAATATCTAAATCCACCAGCATTAAACATTAGTTTCATAAGGCAATACTTGGTCACTAATTCCTCAGTCGCGCTCCTCGACAACAAAGTGTACCAGACAGATTTTCTGGTGACATTACATTCTTTGTAGTTGTGCTTTTTCTGTTTGTATAACTTATCTCCTTGTTTGTGCATGGCAAATGAAATTTTGTGGTGTGAGGCGAGACATTATCTGGGGCCTCGAGCTGTTCCCAAGCAGTTTTTGTGGTGGCACATACTGTCCTGCTGAGGAAGTATGACGCTGCCAGGAAGTGTGGTTGGTGGGTTGTGTGTTTAAACTATGTTTCGGTGAAGGGCAAATATCAAAATACCATCAATATGAATGCTGGGTTTCTCAGTAGAACATTGCTTTATAACAAGATGATCAATTGTATCAACGTCACCTGTCACTGGCTTTAATGTTGACACTATTCCAGGGTCTGTCCCAAGCTCTTGACCTTGCTCTTGGTCTTAGTTTTTATTATGTCTTTGCCACCTGAATCTATCACTTATTTTTGATGCCTACATTCAGTTAATCTAACTGAGAGTCTGTTCATTCATATATGATTATATCCTTTAAACCGTTGCATTGATTTGGACACTGAACCTGTTCCCTTTGCTTTCAGCACCAACTTCCTCCCAACTTAAAATGATCCCGGTCTCACCCACCGCTACTGAATGATGGGAAAAGACTAGATACAATGTTATCACTAGTCTGGACACTTCTCAACTTTGGTGACAATTCTATTGATAAAAAAAAAAAAAAGTTGCAGGCAAACAGAATATGTGTGCACCACTTTAACAGTAATGTATTCCATCTCCCCTCATCTGGGAGGTTTGCTCGGTGGTTTCGATACAGCAGCTGGCATCAATAAGGATGAGACGGGAGTGCACTACCTCATTTTGCTGCGGTGGGTACGCCGAGTCACTTCTTGGATCTGAACTAAAATTGATGCATTGGAGCTGGTTAAGTTTCAATTGTTTGACAGAAACACCAAGAGGTGTGTCTGTTTGGACTGCAGATGCAATGTGGTGTTTCCACTTAATTTCAAGGCAGCATGCAACAAATTATGGCGAGTTAAACATAGACGGAAAGTCAGAGATTTAAAATTTCTAGAATTTTACATTATTACAACTATATGAAATGATGATTCATTAACATATATATCTGTTCAAACTAGAATAGATCCATTCAACCTCAGACGATTCTAACCAGAGTGATCTGTTTTACTAAGTCGGCGACCGAAGCCACTTAACTCTCCATCCAACTTATCACTTCCTCCCTGTGGATTTGTGAAAGGTTTGGCTACTGTGGAATTTCCCTGAAAAACATTTAATGTTTAGGATTCATTTCCCTCTACCCGATGAGCTAATTGCATTTTCTTATTTATTTTTTCCAGGCATGGGAACTAATAGCTCATGCCTGAATAATCAGCCTATTAGCACAATGCTGAAGTAGCCCTTTTCGTTTTATAATGGGACCAGAACTCTGTACGGGGGTTATCTGGGGACATAGACGGTTTCAGCTGCCTTTGTAGAGCGGTGCTGCCGAGCCAAGAACATAATGTGTCATGGAAAACTGATTTGTTGGGAAATCATGCACGCAGAATTTGGATGTGATTGGTGGAGATGTTGTTGGTAACGGCAGGATTTTCTTCTCCTCTGTAGTCGGTGATGATTGCACATCGCTGTGACTCATGTTCTCGGCAGCTGCATCAGGAGTGCTCTGTTTATATAACCAACCGTCGACAATGAATGTGGAGCACACCTAATCAGTAATCAACTGATGACTGCGGTTGGAGAGAGGCTCTTGTAAAACTTGCATTAAAACAAATTTTCAAAAGTTTCAAATGGGTTTGAGCCAGAAATAGCCCAGAGCCATTCTCATGACTTGTCTGCTGGAATCTGGCTCTGCTCTACGGTTTGTTGACTTAACTGCCATTGGGCTGAATAAGAAAGGCCAAATGAAGCCCCTTTATGGTTTAATAAGAGAAATGAAAGGGATTTATTCAAATATGAATTCAAATACCTGCAGAAATATACTTTGCTGACATGGGTGCAACGATTTATTCCAAATTACGTAAACCATCTGGTTCATCTTACAAGCTGTTGAAATTTAAATGGCTGTAAAAGCTTTTTTGCGTTTTATGAGGATAATCAGCTGTTGCTGGGCTATTAGAGCACATTGACTTTATCATGGAAAATGTCCTTCTACTAAGAGCAGTTGCTGGAGCCAACTGTTTGACTGTTACATTTGTGAATCTACTTTATGATACGATCTTTTGTCTTCTGCCATTTATTTTTTTATTTTTTTAAACGACTTCAAACCAGTCTGCCATCTCTTTACATTAAGAGGCTTCCTGATCATTCAGGTTTAGACCAAACCGAGAACAAGCTCCTCTTGTGTACATTAAAGCTGCACGGGCTAAACCCACGCATGGCGGCTCCAGATACGTGTTTGCATTTCTCAGTAAGTGAAGGACTCCATTGAAACCGTGCTTCCGAAGAACTAAATAGGTAGATCTAGTGTGAATTTACAGTACTCTGTTGCCGTCCTCGTTTCTGATCCCTAGACGGAAACAGGCGTGTCTTAAATCCTGTATAAATAAAAGCAAAAACAAACTCAAATGCGCAGTGACATAGTTGTAGAAATATTTCTTTCTCTCCGTTATTTTGGGGGAACCAAGCCTGCAAACAGTAGGACATTTTCCCATACAAATCATAATCTCCGCAGCGTCTCTCTCCATGTGTGGCTCATGTGGTTCAGCTGCTACAGCAAGGTGCTTGCAACACCATGCGATGTCGTTTTCCCATCGGGATAAAAATATGGTTGCAATATCAACCACAAGTAGTCTGTTTTGGATGAAATCTCTGGAAAGCTGCATCGAGTTGAGCAAGTCTGGTAGCGTGCTGACTTTGGGACATTTTTGAGTGTCAGATTGTTTGTTTTTACGCACACGGGCTTCCTATTTCTGGGAGCTCGACTGTCAGCTGTTCCGAACGTACAGGAAGGTCACATGTCCGTGTGCTGCCTCATAGATACGTCCACCTCACGTTCTTCTCGTGCACGATAGCAACACTGCAATATCATTTTCATTCTGATTCTTTGGATTTGTCTCACGCTTACCAGACCACTGCTAGATTATTCAGTGAACTCAAATTTGGGGGTTTCTCCACCCTCAGAAGGCCCACGTCCATTCTCTGAAGAGTCCCAACTGTTTTGGAAGCACAAGGGAGACCTAGACAATATGACTGATTGCTGTATGTTTACGGTTAGTATTAGATTCACTGGCAACAGAATTAATTCTACTTATTATTCCAGCCATTTTGCAAAAATCGCCTTTTTAGATCATGCCCAAAGTAAATTGAATGCTGTTCATGAATGTTTTGGAGCCCGTGCATGCTCTTGGTCTCATTTGAAAGCCAAGACTCGGAAATGTCTGTCGCAAAAGTCAGGTATTGTTGAGCAATCAAAGTGGGCACACAGTTAAAAAAAATAAGAAGTTGTTGGGTTCGCCTGATTTCCTTCCTGATTACTTCCTATAACGACTTTTATCAGTGAAATCAGATGAAAATAACATATTTCATGCGGCATTTACTCAACCACAACTCGTGCGTGGAGCTCTGATTGGTTCAAAAAAAGCTACTGCCGTCCCATACACAACCCAACGGAACGTTAAAGGGCTCCTTTTATGGCACAATTCTTCAAAGTCTCAAGCAGGAAGCGATTAGACTTCGTGTCCAGGGCATACACCACATGATGCGAACGGACATGGAAGTAAACTGCAACTTGCTTGTTTGGCATAAAACCACGAGGCAGCAATTCCAGGTGTTGTTGTAACATAAGTGAGACGTATTAGAGTCGAGAAGTGCATCATTTTCAGTAATTGCAATAATCTGTTTATTTTTGCTAAATTTAAAAACCCAAGCTAAATCTCACACAAAAGAGAAAGTGCCATTGTGTCTGTCCGCGTGAGACATAATTCTGCTGTGTTTTTCTTAATAATGGCGCAGACTCGGCGCTCACCTGGTCTCACGCAGGCACAACCAACCCTCCCAAATTAAACGCGCGGGCTGTGTGGTCTCCACGATTCTGCCTCGAACTTCCTGCTGCTCGCCACAGCACGCGGCCAGCAACACTTCAGCCCTCCCAATTAAACGCTGAGAATCGGGGATGAAAGGATTTTGAGGGGTACCTCGCGTCGTCCGTCTGAAGGGGAAAACACGAGGCCGGTTAGACCGGAAAAAGAGCCGGTCTGCAGCGACGGAGCGGAGCGGGGAAAAGGAAATGACTATTTATTTGAAATTTGTGCCATCGCGCAGATCTGACTACGTCTCGTTATCTGCTGCGAGCCCATTCAAGAGTGGAGCAGATGTTAATCGGCTGCTGCGGACCGTAAAAACTTAAAAGGCACTTTTATATTAACAACAAATGTTAACACTGCTACTAATAATTTTCAAATCATGCGTGTGTATGATTGATTCCTCACCTTCAAAGCAAGATGTGATCGTCATTCTCATAACAAACTCATTGCCTTAATGTTTTTGTCAAATGACTTATAGTTGCCGGGGAACACAAATTGTTTGCAGCTGCATTCGCCTCATTTACGGGACACCCAGACATTCGATATTTTAAAATCTGCTGGCAAGGCCCAACCTTTTCATGCAGTAAATGATCAAAATTCCATTACTGGTTCAGTGTTCTGTATCTGTTTGTTGTCTGGCTTTGATTGTCTTTATCTTCATTTTTTAGGCCTGACTCTTATCAAGATCGTCTCAGCTTTTCGCTGTGAGTTACGGCGAACGTCTCGCCGTATGAGTTCACGTCAATCCAGTTGAAAGATGTTCGGGAACAGATGAGGGATAAAGTGATTATGCGGTGTGTGTGGGAGGGCGGCGCGGGGTTTTCGTGAGATGCGGCGAGACGGCAGCCGCGGAAAGTAGTCGCTCGTTCTGGATCATTGTGAAATGTGTGAAATTCGACTTTTGCTTGCTGCGCGCACATGTAGATGTACACAGTTTGCCTAAGAGTAATCTTTCACGGTGTCTGTGACGGCGCTTTGATTGGATTCCAGAGTCCCTCATCAGATGTGACGGCTCATTACAAAACTTCTGTGGACTGACAGACAGCTGAGAGACCGACTCTGGCCGGCGCCGTTTAGATCTGTCGTCACCACGTTATTACGACCCCGAAGTCTAAAAGATCAAATTTTTATATCCACACTGAAAGTACGGCGCATACCCAGCAGACCTGAAGTGCCCACCACCAGTAAGTATCAATAGGTGTGAGCGTGTGCTTGGTTTATTACTCTCAAGTAAACTGGTGGTATAAATATAAATGAGTTTTGCTGTGTCCGGCCAGATGTGGTGTTGGATTTCACTCAACTTGGTTTTTAATTTAAGCAATAAATGATTTAGTGGCTGATCGGAGAGCACAACGTTCTCATATCTCTCGACAAATACAAACGCTCTTTGTCTAAAAATTGAATTTCTTAAGATTAAACATTTTCTATTTGAACTCTATTTCTTTTATACTAATACCAGCTAAATGCTCATAACACTTAGGACGTTTCCTGTGATATTAACCAACCCAATGACAGTCATTTTGTGCTTCAAGAGGTGCTTAAGTCATACTAACAGTGTGTTTCTGAAGTTCTCAGTCAGAGACGCACTCCAGAAACACAGCTGTGTTTGGGTTGACTCTTCCTCGTTTTGGACAGAAAGCAGGCACGCTGCACACACATGGAGCAGACGCACAAATCTCATTTATTTGTGTCTATTTCCTCTTATCAGAACACAAACTGTACAAAATATGGCGACATTAGAGTGCTTTGTTACACGTTTTGTAAATGTATTACACATTTGACTAACTTTTCTGATGGACGGGCACAAACATTTCTGTGATTTGCCGTTTCCGAAGAACATGAAGGAAACTTTTCTCCTTGCACGAGACACGACGAAGCAACAGCAGTAGTTCAAATTATACAAGGTCTAAATGCTGCGTGGTGAATCTTACCAAGGAGCGCTATGAGAGAAAGCTGTGAGAAATGAAATGTGTTGTCCCAGTTCTACCCGACTATGTCTAAGTCTGTCGCCTAAGACAAAAAAAGAGCTTACCTTACTAAAACCAGTGTTATTTCTTGGTGGCTCAGATCTTACTCACATGGCAGCATCTTGTTCTCCGTTCATACACCTTGAACTTATTACTGTGATCACTAGCTGGAGGACATGCGCTGCATCTCCTGAGCCCTCCTCCGCTCTGTTTCTCATACCCTGTTCCAGCGCAGGTGGTGCTCAACCCCAGCCAAAGCTGATTACTCCGAGAGGTCACTCCCTGACCCGAATTACTCAGAGTTTGCCACAGCTACACGATTTTTTTATTATTGATGTTTTTTTTTTCTTTTTACTCAGGCGTGTTTTACGTTTTCACCGATCCGCTTTCTTTATTTACAGTATTGCGAGTTTTTGCATGTCATCTAAAAAATCCCGTCCGTCTGCTCGCGGCCGCGCTTGCATCATGTGAACTGGAGCTAAAGTGGAGAGCATTGTATCTGCGTTTCCATGGCGATCTGTCCAGCTGTTAGGTCTCTGGCCCAGCAGAGGAACATCTGCAGTGAAGTCACTCTCGGGCAAAGAGACAGCGGAGTGGCAGGCTGAGCTTGGGGAATTTTGGCGGGACCCGACCGCTGACGACACGGAGGAGATACAGAGCGAAGTTCGTGTCTAGAGGCGAGGCGGCCAACGAGACAGTCACCAATTTTTGATTCCAGGACTTTTCTTTTTTCTTTGGAATCAGAAGTGGGTCAAAAGAGTACTTGGGAAAACGGCTTGTTTTAGCTCACTTTGATTAAAGTGCCTAAAAGTTAAGACAGTCAGTAAAATCTTTATACAGTTATCTTGAGCTAATGCTACTTAAAATAACTGTTGTCATCGAGCTTTCAGTTGTTTATTGACCCCCTTCCAGTCTGAAGAGTCCAATAATACATGGAAATGTAATAAAATAGATTTGGAAAATCTAAAAGTACATCTCTGTACTTTTGGATCCAACTTGCACATTTGAACAGAAAAAGGTTATTGTGCTTTTTTTTTTTCCTTTTAATTGCCACAGCCTGTAGGGGTTTCAATCCAATTAATGCATGGGGGGAGGAGTGTGCCTTTCTTCCTGTGAGGCCACACACACACACACACACACACACACACACACACACACACACACACACACACACACACACACACACAGTAGTTGTGGAAGTCTTTCTGTTTGCACTCCCCGTCTCAGTCTGTCCCTGTTTTTTTTTTTTTTTTTGGCTCTGTGGACCCACACACGCCACGCGGTGAGTCGAATTTACAGGAGCTGCCACTGCACAGCATGTGTGTATTAGTCTAAGCCCTAATGCTTTCCAGATGATCAGCTCCTATACCCCGCTGCCCACACTCGCTGAAAGAACAGACAATTGTTTTCGGGGGTCTTCCCACTAAGGAGAACCAGGTGTAGAGGAGACTGTGTGGAGTGTGTTTGTGACGAGGGAAAGGACGTAGAGAAAAGGTGCTGCGGCAGGTCAGCGGACGTATATTCTTACATGCTTGAGAACTTTTATGTGTGACAGGCAGAAAACAATGCAGATGTGCGTTCAGCCGAGCGTGCAGAAGTGGTCAATGTATGCGAATATGATGACAAGTAAAGATATTTCAGACAGATGGATGCTCCTTCTCTTGGCAAACTTTATGGGGTGTATCTGACATGTAGTCAAAATGTCTAAAGGCAGAAATGAGAGAGGTTGGAACTGATGGACCTAGCTGGCTACGTCCAAATAGACACTTCTGCTAATAATCAGAATATATGAATAACGGCCCAGTCAGAGCTAAAAATGCTTTATGTAACCGTCTCAGTCAGAACAGACTGGCCTGGTCGAAAAGGATTTTTAAATCAGATTGAGAGGGCTGGTGTAGACCTCTTCATAATGTGTTCATTAAGGAAATATTAGCTCCTAATGGCAATGTGCCCTACGTGAGGTAAGTATCAGTTGATGTGGGGATTTTCCCAGAGGGATGTACTTTTTTGTTGAAATGTGGCCCTTTCTTGATGCAATTTTCTATTGAATGAATTCAAGAACATCTTCTGTTATATTTTTTGGCAGATTTAATGCTCCGCAGCAGGGACAACCAAAAACCAAAAAACAAAACTGTATGAATGAATGCTGAATGGTGTTTTGAAGCGTGTAGATATACAGTATATATCTCACTTTATTTAAGGTCCCTGGAAACTGTTTGTTGAAAAGTTTCTGATCAGAATGATTTCAGTCAGGCTGAAGAAATGTTTGCACCAAAGTCCGACTTTGTTGTTTGCTGGTGGGGGACCTCCTGTATCAGATGCAGCTCTCTGCTTCACACCACCTGGTGGGACTGGCTCGGTTAGCTTCACCGTGCTGTGCATCTTTAAGCTCGATGTTGTGTTTTTGAAGCTAGATAGGACTTTGTCTCCAACACAGAGTCCACAGTGAACTTTAATACTGTTTTCTTTAGCTGACGCCAACTCAAAATACTGAAAACGCGCATCTCTCTCCTCCCTCCATTGGTGTTTACGTTTGTGTCCCTGCCTGGTATGACACATGAGTTATCCTCATGCTGAAAGCGTGTACATGTGTATAGGTGTACATGCCATGTACACAGCCAGATTCTTAGTATCAGTCCTGACCCTAAACTGGGTTAACCCACTAGGGGGATATACTGTAAGTTAAAACAAGGCAGGGCTATTGTTTGTCCCTTGCTCTGTGTGGACTCTGTATTCTGTACACGTGCAATGACAATGAAGTTGAATCTAATCTAATCTAATTATTTTTAGGGCTAGGTGACCATCCTAACCCTAAAAATAACTTTAGCTTCACTGGCTCCTACTTCTTATGATACTTGTGTTTTAATGTGTGTGGATTAAATGTTTTTCATTGTTGTAATCTTGTTTCTGTTAAGTAGATCTTTAGTTAAATGCAACCTCTTGAGAAAAAAGAGCTTAGCTTCATGAAAATCATCAACAATACCCTCAGTGATCGCCACCTTTCAAGGCTTTATCATTTCGCCATTTTAGTGAAGCATATGTATTCTTTATATTGTTCACTTCCTGAAATATTTCAAACCAGCTGTTCCATGACAGACTTTAGAACCCCTTTCTGCTCTGCTCAGCGTAAACAGCAGGAGAAATTCTGCGGATGGAAGAAAAAGAAAAAGTGCGAGAAGATAATAAATGTTTTAGTTTCTGAAGGATCAGGCTGGGTGCTCTCAGGCGAGCGGGATTTGTCATACATCACGAAGACACTAATTGCGGCGACTAAGACAACAAATGTATGAAACCCCACATTCTGCACCACTCTCACCCCCCGACGCCACGTTGTTTCCATATGGCTGCAGTCAGTTTTCTCGCAGTGCTTTGTTTGATCACGCGCGGGTCAATTTATTCCTGCAGGGTAAAGAAGTCAGTGGGTCAGCGATGAACTCCGATAGATTTGATCGGAGGAGATGTGTGTTTTCTTTTCCCCCTCCACTAACACGGTTTGTGCTTGTTTTTTTTTTTTGTTTTTTTTTGCAGACCCTGGTTCTCAGGGAGCCTTTGACCTGACGGAGCTGATCGGCGTACCCCTCCCTCCCTCCGTCTCCTTTGTCACGGGCTTCGAGGGCTACCCTGCCTACAGCTTCGGCCCGGACGCCAACGTGGGCCGACTCACCAAGTCCTTCATCCCCGACCCTTTCTATCACGACTTCGCCATCACTGTCACGGCGAAGCCCACCACGCGGCGCGGCGGCACGCTGTTCGCCATCACCGACGCCTACCAGAAAGTGAGCCAGCGTGATTGCGTTTACCTTCTGTCTTTTGAGTGGTTTCCTTTTCCTTTTAAATAGAACAAATGTAAAGCTTTCGTGTGTTTTGTTTTGTTAAGATTGTACAGTTGGGTGTAGCGTTGTCCGAAGTGGAGGATGGCTCCCAGAGAATCATATTGTACTACACCGACTCAGAAATGAGAGGCGGCACTCAGGAAGCGGCGTCCTTCAAAATGGGAGACATGACAGGAAGGTGGGCGAGGTTTACGCTGACTGTACAGGGAGCAGAGGTGAGTCCTGTTATAAGTATAAACCGTTATTTCAACGAAATAGGAACTGCTGAGTTTTAAAAATTTTATTTGGGGCACATTATTTTTTCATATACTCATCAGGAATGCACTGGAGTATATGAGAATAAATACTTTTTACGACAACACGATAGTGAAATGCTCAGTTTGAAAAAGATCCTCTATGCAAACAAACAGAGAAAAACAACATTTTGGGTACATCATTATAATGTCAGATGGTTCACGGCGAATATACTTGACTTTTCAAAAAAAAATGAAAAACCAATATAAACTTTTATGGCTTTATTATCGGATTCTTGTTTTTTTTTAGCCATTTAATATATCTACATAATGACAGTCATTAATGTGTCCTGAAGTGTGTTTGTTTTTCGACAACAACGGAGCTTTGTTGCACGGAGGCCTGGCCACACAGGGCCATAAGTTTTATTAGCTTGAAGTCACCGTGGCTTTTATTTATTCACAGGTTTTATTGAGAACACAATCCCTGTGGAAATTGTTGCTTTCACCCCTTGCGTAACACGTAATCTTCAGAAAGTGCTGTTTTAAAAAGGCTGTATGTTGACTTTTGTTGCAGATATGTATACTATCTGAAATCTGCAGGGGATCTTCTTACGGTTTATGGTTTCTGAGTTGAAGTATTTGCGCCCTTGTCCCTCCAGGTGCGTCTCTACATGGACTGTGAGGAATACCACAGAGTGGCCTTCTCCAGGAGTGCTCGGCCTCTGACCTTCCAGACCAGCTCAGGCATCTTTGTGGGGAACGCTGGGGGTACAGGCCTAGCGCGGTTTGTGGTGAGTCTGGATGTTTTGTGTTTTTTTTTTTTTTTTTTAAATCACTGTTGTTTTAGTTCCTAAATGCCGCGCCAAGCCTGTATCATTTCTCCTCACAACACTTAGGTAGTTTCCTATTCCGTCTGGCCCTCTGCGACCGCTGTTAGTTTATTCCTCATTCCAAATGTCACTGTGTTTGGATCAATGAGTTAAGAATGGATATGAAATCCACATCAAGTTGCAGAAACAAACGTGGAGTTTGGGCCGTTGCCTACTTTAGATTTGAGACATGAACACAATAGTCTCTGCTGGCAGCTTTACGACCGCCTCAGGAGACAAGGAATGAATGACCGCATGTGTTTATGAGCGCTGACTTATCCTACGAGAGCTCATAAATGACGGGCTGAGAGTGATTTACATTTCTGGAATACGGGACGATCGTCTCATCTTGAATGACTTACAGTGAGTGCAACTGTGTGCAACTGCCAGCTCTTCAATTAATAAGAATCAAACAATGGTGAGTGTGGAAGGGTGGAGGATCCCGTTCCTCACAGTCGCTATTAAAAATATCCTTGTGCTGAGAAATAGGATCCAGGAGAAGAGGTAGTGACACAAGCGATGCTGCTTTCTGCTCTTAGTGCTCTTATAAAAGCAAATAAACCAGTGAGAGGCTTTGCTTGCCCCAATGTTCATGGAGCTATGATGAGAAGAAAAATAGTTCAGTGTAAAGTGAATACCTGTGAACCATATGCACGGGCTAAGAAGAGTAGAGTTTATATTAATCTCTGTTAAATCATTAGGATAATAAAACCTGTCTGATTAATAGTGAAACTAGAGCAACAGTCAAACAATCCTCTTTTATGGTATTCTTCAACCTTTTGTCCTTTCCTTCTATGATTTGTTCTTATGTGTTCCTGCCACAGACAAACTTACAAGATGTTTAACCGGTGGAAAGAAATTCCAAAGAAAGCATTTATTAAAGAAATGTGAGAGTTTCAAAGAAATCCAGCGAGCCACTGAGGGGAGGGTGTGTGTTTGTTTAGGGTTTTTGTTAGTCTCAGAGGGAAGTCCATTTTGTTGCTGGAACAATCCATCAAACACGTTTCTCTAACTAGCATGGATTAAAACTAAACTCTGACGTTACAGTATTTACACCATGGGGAGCTCGAGTTTCCTTCTGGACCAAAATCACCCACCTGGAGCTTCATTTAAAATGTCACATATATCCAGTTCTTATTTCGTGATCGCAAGAAAAGTGTCATTTATTTTGTCTCAGTTTTTTTTTTCACTATGAAAAGTATTTTTGGAGATTTCAAATTGGCTTTGAGGGGATAACATAGATCAGTAATAAAGAAGACAGGAGGTTTATTTTCCAGATAGTATTATAGTAGAGTTTAGCCTCTGTTTAATTAAGATAAAATTATTCTTATTTTATCTCATTTTGGTGCTCAGCCAAAGCCTTTGTGGAAACAAAACATTATATTTACAAATTTATCTTTAATATGTAGGTACCCACTTGAAAATCCCAATGATGTGCCGCATACTGCCTACTGCCGTTGGCTAGGCTAGCTAGCTGGTGTCTTCTTGTTGGTTGGTAGTTGCTAGTTAGCTGGTAGCTGCCTGTTAGCCTGCTGGTCGGTTCTCAATTGGACTTGACTTCTAAATTTTCATTTATCTTAATAAAATACTCAGGTGCCCACTTGAAAACCCCAAGGATGTGCCACATACTGCCAACTGTTGCTGGCTAGGCTAGTTAGCTGGTGTCTACTTGTTGGTTGCTAGTGGGTAGCTGACTGCTAGCCTGCTGGTTGTTTTGTTTTTTTTTTTCAGTTGGACTGGGCTTCTCAATGTGTTTTGCCTGGGATTTTGGCACAAGGGTTTGCAACATCGTATCTTATTATGATAAAATACCATCCATAGACCAGTACTGCTAGCTAATGGGAAACAAATATTTTAAAATCTTTACTGCGAGAGGGATCCCTATGTGGCATATACCATTGCTTAAGTCTTATAACCCTTGAGTATGGCCATGCTAAGCTGCGACATATCCGTCCTAGGACTTCTAAAAGTTTCTTTCTCTTGCCGCATCTCTTTCACTAAACTCTTAACATCGTCCTTCTCTCTCAGACAAAGAGAACCAGAGGTGACCGTCTGTTTCCAGCTGTTCAATGTTTGAACTGGCAGCTCAGTCAAAGATCCTCCTCCTCCTCCTCCTCCTGCTCCCGCTCCCGCTGCAGGGAGACTAATAACAGCCACAATGCAGCAGAAGCTCTCTGCAGTGCTACACTCCCTCACATCTTTTTTTTGGCATTCCTCATACTCCCAGAGACAATGAATGCTTAGCTGGATCTCATAGTGCAGAAAGTTTGGTTCCGGATGAGCAGTTTATGAAGTGTAGCGTCCCTCAAAGCAGCTTCTCTTTTGCTCTCACAGGTGAAATTGTTTCCCAGTTGTAGTGGATGATCTTGAAGAATTTGCAGAACCGCAGAGTTGGAATAAATACCTCGTCTTATGCCGGTGTGTTTTTGCAGCTTTTTAGGAAGAGTGTTGTGGTTGAATTAAAGATACTTAGTAATGTACATGCTGAGATTTCATCTGAGAATCAGGCCCTCTTGTGAAGGAAGGAATCATATCTCATCATCTGAAAACAACCAGTCTGTGGATGACTCCCAGACTCCAGAATATACACAACATCTGGTGTATTAGCTTCAAGGGTTTGAGGCACATCACTTTCGATCTGACCACAAACATCAACTTGAGAATGTTACGACCGTTATCGATGAACGAGGAAGCATTTAACCTCGTCTTTAACTGCCACGCCATGGTAAATACAAAGACGACGGCCTCGTAACCTCATGACGAAAAAAGATAATACATCAGACAGTAGCCAAAGCCAAAGTGGGCGCAGCGTAGATTCAGACAGACTTTTAAGGTCAAGCGCAGCTGATGCATTCACTGTAAATCTCATGAAGAGCGCGTTGGTTCAGCTGATGTTACTCCTGCTGCTTCGTCTTTAAGTTGATTTGCAGACCGTTTCCTCTCCAGCTGCTCCGTTGCGTGCTGGGTCTTCCGTGTAGGCACGAGGAAGGGCGGGCAAGTCCCAGAACCGAGCCGTACAGCAAAAACACAACTTACTGCAAGTGGAAATAAATCTTTGACTAAAGTGGTACTGACTGAACCACCTTTTCCTTTTAGACCAAATTTTATTGACTTTATTCCCAATGAGCTTGCCTCTGTGAAGTCAAGTGAAGTTTGAACTAAGAGGCATGCCACCACTGATTCCCCACAATGCCACTGTTTATGCCCCCTGAGCCAGATTATACCTCAAGCAGTTTGCCTGAGTTTTATGTTTTACGACGTCTGTGTTTCGGAGACCTTTGAGTTTGGATTTAGTAATGTGTGTCACATTGGTGAACGCTATGGTCCTTCAAGCAGGCTGACACTCACCTGCTCTGTTTAATTTACGACCTCACACTTTAAAAAGTGACCAGTTGTAAAATTCATTCACGTGGTTCAACTCGACGAGGGCGAATTCACATGTTAAAGCTGTTTAAAGGGTTGCGTGGCGCATTCTTTGTTTCAGATGTGTTGTTTACAACACACACATGTCTCTGATTTACTTTGCTGTCCCAACTCACATCCACCCATCCCTCCTCTCGCTCTCTATTTCTCCCTCCATCTCCGCTTCTCTCTCTCGTTTGCCACCATTGAATTTCATTGGCTGCGCTCCGTTCCATTAAAAACAGGTGTTTGTTCTCCCGCCTGATGTCAGTTATCAGTAAACTTGGCCAGAGCCTCACTTGGCAAGTGTTTGCTGATCTAATGAGAAGGCAGGGCCGCTGAGGCTCGGGTTTAAAGGAGCATTTACGGTAGTGTGAGTGTTTACACTCGCCCACCTGAACAGAATTGCGATAGCTTGTCTGATTCATAAATGCTTAAACTGACATTGTCCTCTAATTTTTCTTCATATTTGAAAAGTGTGTTTCTTCCTGTGTCACCTGCAGCCAGAGAAACTTTCAGAAGACGTCGCACATCAGTCGACACGAGACATGATAATAATTTTTCCTAACAGCAGAAAAAGTACGGAGGGCGCTTCTTCTCCGAATGTTGAAACACACATGGCTGTAGTCTGTAAAGTGACTGGGGATTGATTGAAAATGGCAACTTTTAACAAGACAGTGCTTAATTTTAAAATGCAAAATGGTGCAGGAGATTTTCAGGTGAAATTTTCTGTGTAACCCAAGTTTAATCACATTTGGGATGACCCTCAAATATCTGCACAAGGTAATAAATCTTGGCCTGTTGGAGCTCTGACATTGCCCTTCAGCTCACGTACTTGCGATTTGTTGGTGTTAAAGTGTTATTATCACCACCGTAGATCTCTTTCGCTCAGCCACTGACATGAACAACGAGCAGCTGTTATAAGCCAGAAAGAAGAAGCTAGCACACGAACCCAGACTTCAGCATTCAGGAAATAGATATGGCTGTAAAAGCTTTGTTGACCTTACATATAGCCGCGCTGTCCATCCAAAGCCTGACAGCATTTGCTCACCTAAATGCCTGACTGGTGCTCTGAGCTCGATGCGAAAACTGCCTCCGGAGCAGACACCTGTTACCCAGCCAGATGTTTGCAGCAGTGTGAGAAAATGTCGCATGTGTCTGGATATGTGCTAAATTATGTGTGGAGTAATGAGGAAGGAAGAGACGGATAAACAGCCGAGCAGAAGAGACGGAGAGGTCGCCCTGGTGTGTGGGAAATGTCCGCCTAGCTTCAATAAAATTTAATGACAAAATGAACTAAATTACCAGATAATGTAACACGGGCTCGCCCCTTCTCCTTCTTCTTTTTCTCCTTCTTCACGCTCTCCAGGGCTCCATCCAGCAGCTAGTGCTGAAATCAGATCCCACGGCCCCGGCTGACCAGTGTGAGGAGGACGATCCTTATGTGAGTCTGCATCACATTAATGCTGTGAAATTGCCTGAAATGAGGTACTCTGCACTGAAAAATCTGTGGCTATTCCTCCCTCTGCTGGTGGACAAATGTCACTGCAGCATATAATAAAAGTTTACATTAGATATGTGACGCAGAAAAAATGCGCACTCAAACCAGAATGATGTAATGTTGAGACGTCCACATACTTTTGTCAACTTTGAGTAATACAATGTTGTTTATGATAAGTCTGAATAATAAGTACATTAATCAGCTGATACTCAGTGTTTTTTAAAGATAAGCCACAGTGTGTACAAAAAAGGGTCATGACAGACACCGTGGGAACCAGACTCTGCATGTATTTTTGGCCTGTTCCCTCATTTAATTGTCTCATATTTTCTCATCCCGCAGCTTGAACTCGGTGGAATTTGCCCGTTAATTTTCTCCGTCCTTTTCCATGTTTATCTTCCGATCCCTTTGTTTCCTCTCGTTTCCATCCAGGCTTCTGGGTACGGCAGCGGAGACGATGCTTACGAAGACGCCGAAGGCATGAACGAAGTGAAGAAGATTGTGGAGGAAAAAGAGTTTGCCCCGGTTTGTGCGCACACACACACATCCCTCACTACTATCCTTCTGTTCCTCATGTCTGGCTGGAGCTGGAGACGGACCAAAGGAAACAGCTCTTATCCTTCTAGGCCTGGCGGAGACTGGAGCACGGTGATATGCACTGCTCCCTGGCAGCTCCATGCGCGCTGAAATAAGATTAAAATAAATAAATAAAGAAAGAAAATCTACCAGGGGACAGTGTGGAGAGACAGGCCTCACAACGACAACTAGGTTGTTTCTGTCAGAGAGATGCTTCCACAGCTCGGGACATTTGTCATTTTCATGCAAAGACTGGAAGCAGCGAGCTTAGCTGAGCAGACAGGCTGGAAGCGGCAGGGCACAGACACACTGGCTACGTGCAAATTTCTTAAAAATCTGCTGTACAAGGCTCTGTGTTGCTGTCACCGTGAGACTTCGAGGCAGCCAGCGGGGACTGCAGTGCCACGGTTGCAGGAAAGAGACGCAGACACACACACACACTGTTGCTCGGACAGACGCAGGATGATGTATTTTAACTCGGTGCCTATCCGTTTCCTGTCACCGCGCTCACTTAAACTACTTAAGGCAGACGTGAGCGTTACGTCCCCCAGTTTGGACGAGGGGCTAAATGAAACGCGAAAGGCTTCAAGTGAATCCAACAATGGATTTGGCATTTAGTAAACACAAGAAGGACACAATCTAAAAGACTTTTATTTGTGTCGTTCTAATCTGAGGAGTGGTTAATACCCTTCAAAATAAAGTTATTTTTTTCGACATAAACCACGCATTTCTGTAGCTAATATCTCACAACAGGAACATTTAAAATCGTTTCTCGGGAAAACGAGCCAGGAAATCACGCACGGCGCTGAAGCCTCAACTGGCCCTGTACTCTGGTCTTTCTCCCGTATTTAACTGTCACTCGATGAAGGAAGTTGCGGCGGCCGCTCCAAGTTTGGAACTGCGTGACACCTGTGGAGAGAGGGAAGAGGGAAAGGGCCAAACATGTGACACTGAGACCATAACTATGAGTCACAGTCTTTATCTACAGTCACTTGGCTAACATCAAGGAAACAGCAGACAAATGGTAAAAGATCTCTTCCTGACTATCTGACAAGCCACTTTGTCATCTTTTCTTCTCCAAGTTACAAAACCGGGAGCCCTCCGATATATTCTGAACTAATTGGCTGTAGACTCTACTCAAACTGCTGGGACACAAATGACTCATTTCTAGAAAGACGGAGGATCCAACCAGCGTGATCTCATCCTCATCTGAGCCACCGAAGTCTTCAGTGACTCGCTACATGTTGACAGAGTCTACACACTATCAGAGGATGGAGAGGTTTGTTTCATTCTACCTGAAGCACCTCGGTGACCTTAGTGCAGTGACTGGAGGGAAGAGTTTTCCGGATGACAGTGAAAGCCATTATCCAGCCGGCCTGAGCGCCATAAAACCGAAGTCGGATTCAAATCAAAGGCTCACGAGGAAAAGGAAAATATTTATTGCTTTTTCATTGGCAGTTGTCAGTTCCACAGATCATTCGTGGACAGGACAGTTTCTGGGCCACGGAGTCGAGATAGTTTATCAGTTTATCCTCGTCGCATAAGTATTATTAAAATAGACTGGCTCGGTGCCATGTGAGGAATGCTGCTTTTTAGTCGGAGTCTGACACTGTAGTTGGATCTGGTTCCGACCGTCTGTGGCAAGCCATTCACACTTTCTTCTTTTCTTTTTTTACATGCAGAGCAACCACTTTTATTGGACTGTTACAGAAAATGAAGAGCTGTTAATGAATAAATCATAAAGACAAAAACTGGAGTAAGAGAATGTTTAAGAGAGATAGGGAGTCTTTGACTTTACTGTAATTTCATGTTTTTTTTTATTCAACAATGCAAATATTTACTGGTTTGTTAGACTTAACTGCAGGTTTTTGTAAGATAGTACAGTTATTATTATTATTATTTATTTTTTTAGCCTCACCCAGATCTGGACCCCACTTACAGCGCCCCTGTTCAAGCCCCGCCCACTGAGGTGTCATTTGTAGATGATGAAGATGAAGGTATTGAGGAAATTTCTGGACATGATGTGGAGATGACCACAGTAAAAGGTAAAAAAATTTTTAAAAAATCATTAATTATTGTTCTCATTGTTTAGTTTTTTAATTTAATTAAAACATGTGTGCTGACATAGAAGTGTTGCTGTCATACCTGCTGTATTTCTAATTAACCAGCAGATGGCGCTAGAGAGGCGGTGTGGCCACCTCTCCTCTGCACTCTGACTTGACTGTATTTAAATGTCTGTGTCTTATTCAATGCCATACCAGCAACCATGAATATGGTCCCACCTTTTAAAATCATACACTCTCTATACTCAACACTGATTTAGTGTTTGTTTTTTTGTGTGTGAGCTTAATTTGTCTCTTTATTTCAGTTAAATCGTTTCAGCCAACTACTCCAGCCTCCACCACTCATACAGTGAGTACAGATTTTGTTTTTGCTACAAGTTAAATGAGGATTTAACCACGAAAACTTTTAAAGATTTTAAATAATTCACCCGTGTGATTGTTCAGTCATGTTCAGTTGCTTAACTTTTAAAAATAAACCCCCGCACCCAGCCCATGTACAACTGTGACCCACTTACCACATCTGGGACACTGTCCCAGTTGGAATTCTGGTTTCGTGGTTACATAAAACCAGAACATAGTAATGATGAACCTATCACAAAATATCACTCTTTATTCATCTGATTAAACTATAATAACCCTCTGTTCCAGTGAACGAAGGAATAAATTAATTAAGTTGTGTCACTGATCAGTCCCTGCAGGCGTCTCCGGGACAGAAGGGCGAGCGAGGGGAACCAGGTCCAGCCGGTCCACCAGGTCCCCCTGGTCCTTCGGGAGGAGCTTCGGGAGAAGGGGCGAGTGGGGAGCCCGGACCACGAGGTCCACAAGGACCACAAGGACCTGCAGGCCCAACCGGACTCCCAGGAAAGGATGGACAGCCTGTGAGTTTTATCTGCCTGTTGCCTGAATTTGAAGCGGTCTATTTTTAAATGAAGATCTTTTTCTATTTACGGACGAGAGATGAGCTATTCGGAGCACACTTCTGTTGTTTATTTCAGGATTACAGGACTCATAAAATGAAATGATGAACTGGTTTTCATTTTCTCTCTCTCTCTATTGTCCAGGGAAGCAAAGGTGAAACTGGTTTGCCAGTAAGTAAAACCTTTTCCTAGTCTTGTCGGGGTCATTATCCAGTGTCTGTGGGGGAAAATGCTCTGGTGTTACCGTTTTCAACATACAGCAACTAATTTACTTGTACAGCTCATTTTAAATGTTGATCCAAACTGTGAGCTGCACTGGTACCTTGAGTCAGTAATCATGTCCTGTTATCTGTGTTACATCTCATATGTGATGCGGCAATAAGCAAAGCTGTGATTGTGTTTTTTTTCCAGGGGCCCTCTGGATTCCCTGGACAACCAGGAGACCCTGGTCCGAAGGGAGAAAAGGTAACGGATGTATAAATGAGCCATTGTTTAAATAGGTTCTTAAAACTAAAAGAGATACATTAGTGAACAAACATCCCACTGTTGTGTGTCTCAGGGTGATACCGGTGTTGGACTACCTGGCCCTCCTGGACCTCCCGGACCTCCAGGTCAACTTAGCAAGTCTTCTATATTTCTGGTTAGTTGTTTACTGACAATGTTCAGTTTTTTTTTTATTTATTTATTTTTGTATATAAAACTGGTGTACTGACCTGTAATTCTATTTTTTAAGCTACAGTATATTGCAGCCTCTTAGTTGTTTTTGTCTGAGGCTGGTCAAATGTAAAATCTCTAACATGAAATTAAAATAACAATACAATGCAAGTAGTGGTCAAATGGAAATTTGGTTTCAGGTTTTGGATAACTGAGTTGCTCTGTTCAGCTGAGGTTACAGCCGGTGTAATAAGATATTTAATGTCTCCTTCATTTGTGCTGTGATGCATCTTTATTGCATCATTTATTTATAAATGAAAGCAAAACTTACATGTTCTCTTGGTAATTACAAATTTTTACAGATGAGAGTATCTACCCGAAAGGAACATTAACTTCTTCAGTTTTAGTGATGAGACCCGGCTGAATTTCATTGGCTAATTGTCTGGTTTTATGGCGTGTGTTCATCAGGAGGGGTCTGGATTTGAAGACTTCGACAGTGATGCGGAGATTATCCGGGTAAGTTTGTCATTAAGATATGAGGATCTGATCATTTTCTCCATCATTTTCCCTTTGTGAGGCCTTTTGTCTTGTGTTGTCAGGGTCCCCCAGGGCCTCCAGGCCCCCCAGGACAGCCTGGGCCCCCAGGTACCCCAACTGGGGACCTCTTACCTGGACCACCTGGGGCTCCTGGGAAAGATGGAAAGCATGGCGTACCTGGACTCTCCGTGAGTTTATCATTTCTTCCACCATTCATTTAGAGTTTTGTTTCATCATTTATCAGCAGCATATTGTATATTTGTACCATGAGCAAATTTAATTGTTGATTTTTCTTTAGTAAAGGAGGGGGAGACGTAGCTTGCACCTCTTGAAGTTATTTTAAAGCTCAGAACCCTCGCATTGCTGACCCAAGTTCTGTTTTCAGGTGTTTGAGGAGTGGTTTAGTGGCTCTGGTTCTGGGTCGGGCTCTGGTTCTGGGTCAGGCTCTGGTTCTGGGTCAGGGTTTGGTCAGGTATTAACATCTGGTCCCCATAAATATGGGGGACCAAAAAAGACAGATTTTGCCCCCAACTCTGAATACTCCATGTTCATTTACTGATTTCCTGCCATTACTTGCTGCACCATTTGTACAAACATTAGGGGAGTGTGTAGCTCAGAGAGAGTGAGGCCTTTCTGGAAAGATGTTCTCTGAATGCATTCATTTGAGTATGAAGTAGGGAAGCATGCGTGTGATGGTGCTCCATTATAAATATTGGGACTCTTCACCAAAGTTTAGTTTAAATCTAAAAGCACTTATCTACCGAGATGTAAGTCATTTTTCCATTGTCCCAATGCTGACAGCGTTTTGGCAGGACCTAAAGAAATGAACTGTGAGAGCTTGAATATGGAAGCAGCTGTAGCATCTGTTGGGGGAAATGTGTCTTTTTTAAAAACGTTAGAAGACATTACTAACGCTGTAAATGGACTGCTCACAGGTTTACAGTAGTTACTGCTGGGCTGCTGCAATGAAGATGTTTTTAGCTTGTCGCTGACAGCTTGTTAGCTTTGTTTAACCTCGTTCTCTTGCACATAGCAGCCACCTTTATTCAAAATCAGTTAAACAACCATGCCAAGTTTATAATATATATATATATATTTTACCAATACTTTCTCAATATTTGAGGAATACTTGCATGTATGAGCACGTATGAATTTCTGAAGTACAAATATAGTGTTGTTAACTTGCAGGGACTTGATGGGAAGGATGGCGACCCAGGGCCTGCTGGAGAGAAAGGAGACAAGGTGAGGCTGATAGTAATCGTAACGTACTGGTTTTATGGAATGAATAAGAGCTATTACGCTGACTTCTTTTAACCCATTTAGTTTTACACAGTTGCCGTTGTAAACATGGCGATTTCACGCACCAACTTACTCAGTAAGGATTAAAAATGCTCATGTGTGAACGCACACCAACCTTGATCTTGTGTGTTTGATTGCCGCCCCGCTGCCTTTTTCAATGAGACCGCTCTGATTTCCCCTGAGCAGGCCTTTTAGTACTCTGTTAGCACAAAAAAAAAACAATTACACACAAAACTAAACAACCACCACACACAAAGAGCCGAGCTCTTAATGAGGTGACCCCATGGACTAATAAAGCCAGCGGGCTTGAGTGTAAACAAGTCTGTATAGCAATAGCTTCTCTGCTTCTTTTTTTTTTTTTTAAATTCGTACCAGAAAAAACAATGTGTCTCCAGTCAATGCTGAAGCTAATATGATTTTATTATGTTTTATTTGGTTGTGAATAGGGAGAGCCTGGTTTGAGTGGGCACCCAGGACCAAAGGTAAGCTCTGCTTAGCGTACTACTTGTAGGAGGATTGAATAATAAACCATCATCCTTCAGCATAATCGTGCATGCGTCAACTATCTAACATCTTCTGTCTCTTTCAGGGAGATCAGGGACCGCCAGGGTTCCCAGGCACTCCAGGATCAGAGGGTCCAGAAGGACAGCCTGGCCCAAGGGGTCCACCTGGTCTTCCTGGTCCCCCGGGGCCTCCAGGAAGAGGCTTCACCCTGGACTTTGAGGTGTGTTGGGTCCCTCTAGTGCATAGGGCTTCATAGGTCTGCAGAGGTACTGCATGGGGGTCGCAAAATCTTTGGTTGATTAGACATTTTTTATATATTTTTTAAATTTTCCCTCAAAATTTAAAATTTCTTTAAATAGACATTTACATGAATCCAACTAGTTTTTAATTTTTGGCATGATCATTTTGTGGAAAATCTTCGAGATGTTGGATACACACTGTGCTGTGCTTTTAGGACCTGGAAGGATCTGGGATCCAGACTCGTTTGGGAGCTGCACAGACCAAAGGTTCACAGGTACAATGGCAAAACAATGACTGTGTCATAGTATCATCATATGTTTTTTTTCATGTCACCTGAGATACCATACTAGCTTGGTTTTCACAGGGCCTCCCAGGAAACCCCGGACCTCTAGGACCTAAGGTATATATATATTTGATTGTGTGCGTCGTTTTATTGTTTTTAGGCCTATGATCAGGTTCTTTCTTAATTTCTTTATTTTTCTAGAGACAGCTTTATGTTAATTTTTTTTAAAATGTTATATTTCTGAGTATTTTTTTCCCCAAACATGTCTCTCCTAGGGAAAAGATGGTGCCCCAGGAAATCCAGGTCCAAAGGTAAGTCTGCTGTTATCTCAACATTCCTTCTGTCGTGCTTCTTAAGATGTTAGGAATATCTCATCAGAAATCAGACAGACTCCAGATCAGTAAATGTCTGTTAAGTGAAAGCTCTCACGGTGAGAAGGGATATAGACGTTTGACTGAGAAATGGATGATGAAGAATGGAGATGCTGTCCTCTTATAGGTTTACAACCTGGCTTGTTGTGAGGAGTGAAGCTTTACAATCAATAGCAGCACAGTACGCAGGGATTTTACATTTTACCCGTGAGAAAGATATTGGTATTGTCTTTTTATGATTTACTTTTACTGATCATTTTACTTCATTGTTTCTGCAGGGGGAGCCAGGTGTTACAGGACCTCCAGGCCTTCCAGGTGTAGAGGGATTTACAGGGCCAGAGGTGTGTATGGTACATTATTCTGACTTCCATTGTGTTTTCACCCATAGTTGAGTAAATGCTATTGATTTCAGTCTATTCCTGTAACCTAAAGTACTATATTTCTACTACACAAGAAAGCCTTAAATATGTAGCAGTGAATAACACTAATTAGTTTCATTTACGTCTTTCAGGGACCAAAGGGAGACAAAGGTGACCCAGGACAAAAGGTGAAACTCTCACTGAGTGGATGTACGGGCTTGTGTTTGTATGTTCTAAAAGAATAAAAGACAGCTGTGTTTTTTCAGGGAGAAGCTGGGCGGGATGGACTGAGCAGACCTGGCCCTCCAGGACCGCCTGGACCTCCAGGACCCATTATCAATCTTCAGGATGTAATTACACAGCTCATTCAAGGCTAAAGGCCGTGGCGTACTGAGAAGATGATTGTCTGTTTGCCGGTTTTCGACGTGTTCCTACACTTTTGCCACTTAAATGTTTAATTTAATTAGTGGTCTTCGCTTGGGTTTTGTGTATCCGTACCATCCATAAATTTGCTGTACTGTCCCATCTTGTCGAAGTAATAAATAACGTGGTTGGATCCCGACCTAAAAAACCATTCAACTACACGTCTCACGCAGTATAGTCGACAGAGTGGCGAAGCTGTTTAGCTCGTCTGCCTGCTTTTATTGACAAAGCTCTCTTTCTGTGTCTTCAGCTTCTTCTCAATGATACAGATGGTGCCTTCAACTTCTCAGGGATATTTGAAGCTCAGGGACCTGCTGTGAGTATCACATGAAAAAAAAAAAACAATGTAGGCCAAACGATCTTGGTGTCGTGAAAATAAAAACACTGCGGTTCAGTAGCCGCCTGGAGTTTCAGTAAATGAATTCAGCTGTCTGGGTTCTTATTCCAAACAATGACAAATAATGGTCTCAGTACAAATGAATCCACAAACATGGATATGACTAACATGACTATAAGCCCTGTTATGAGAAAGCATTTAGAAATAGTCTTTTGTTTAACTTTCTGCATGTTTGCAGGGTCCACAAGGTCCAAAGGGTGACCTTGGGTTGCCTGGTCTTCAAGGACCAGCAGGACTAAAAGTAAGTATGTTCTCCATGCAAATAGAGATTTTGTATAATGTTACTCAAAAATGATGTGTGACTTGTGTATATGCATGTCGCCTTTCTCCGTTGACATATTATGTTTGTTTGCTTGTGTGTGCATGCAGGGTGAAAAGGGTGAGCCAGGGTTTCTTGTTGCGGCGGATGGATCCATGATGTCAGGCATTGCCGGACCCAAGGGGGATAAGGTTAGATTTCCCGTCATCGTTTTAATTCCAGATCCAGATAATAAGTTGCGTTGTTATGGAATTGCTCAGGATTATTAATGGATGCAAGTCCGGTGATAACATCACATTGCAGCGCAGCACACATAAACGCCTCTTTGTTCACAGGGAGATAACGGCGTAGTTGGGCCCCCTGGAATTCAAGTGAGTGCTGACAGCAAGCGACAAAAGCAAATATGAGAATGTTTCAGCACAGTTTAATTCCCTTGTTTCTACAAATGAAAGATAAATTTAATTGAATATTTCATTCCCAACAGGGGCCAATGGGACCAACAGGACCTAAAGGAGAATTTGGTTTCCCTGGACGCCCAGTAAGTACCATGAATCCACCGAACATTTGCAGTTTGACTGAAAGGTTCAGCATATGAACTCCTGAGCAGCGGTTGTTAAATCAGACGTTATGAGTTGTTTCTGGTGGTGTGTGTGGTCGTTGTCGAGCGTGAAAACGGCACATGGTTAATGCTTCTGTTTCTGTCTTGTAGGGTCGTCCAGGGATGATGGGACACAAAGGAGATAAAGGGGACCCACAAGGCCTGCCAGTGAGTGTCACATGGCTGCACTGCAGCAGTTTGTATATGTGAAATAGTGTAAAAATGACTGGGGGGTAATCTGAAAATGTCACATTGTTAAATTGGATGAGGAAGTTATTGAATATAAGTGAAGAGTACAAGACAGATAGTACAAAAATATTGAATTTGACTTCATGGGGACTTCTTCTTTGTCTTCTTCTTAGGGACCTCCAGGCCCTCCTGGACCACCAGGCCGCCCAGGAATGTTCAACTGCCCCAAAGGGGTAAACTCACATTTATTCTTTAACAGCCCTGACTCAGCTGTTCTCAATTATTACATTTATTTTAAGTTTTTTTTTTTATGCTTATTGTTCTCTCTCTTCTCCTGGTGTACATAGACCGTGTTCCCCATCCCTCCCAGACCCCACTGTAAAATGGCTGTAGGTTTCGGACCGTACCACCTTATAATAATAACACAATAACAGCTCTCAATACAGCTTGTGTCACAGAAGATCTTCTGAAATTGATTTGTGAAATTAATGCTGTGGTCTGTGACACTGTTTTCACTTTTAGGAGGAAAAAGACCGATTTGGGTCTGATTGTTAAATGCTCTGACACAGGCTGTATTGAAATCCGTTTTTGTAGGCCTTAAGAGTTTAGGTTGAGCTTAAGTGCCTGTCATCATCACGTCTCAGTTGCCTGCTCATGACTTGATTGCCCACTTTACAGTAATCCAGTTTTTTTTTTTTTTTTTTGGTTGTTCCCATTCAGAAATCTCTGTTTCCTTTACACGGGCCTCACTCTTTCCTTCTGTGTACATATAACTTGCATGTTTACTGAGTAACACTGGTGATATCTATATAATATGTATCTTATTACTCAGAACATCTTAAGGGCAGTTCCAAAATATACCTGCATGCTGCATGTCCAGTCTGGAAAGGTGACGGCTAAATGCCAAAAACAAAATGAGGTAGTGCTGAAATCAGACCGTCTAAAAATTTGCATGCATCTGCATGTTAAATATAACATTAAAATTACAGATTGGATGTATCGGACAAGTTATTCTGATCACTGACTGCTGTTAATGGGATGTTTCATTGTTTCAGCTTTTTCCAAATGGAACCATTGCAGCTGGTACGTTGGATCAGCTTTAACATTGATTAATTAATTAATTATCCACAGTAAATATCTTTCCACAGACTGCTTTTATTGTCAAAATATTGTTAAAATTGCTATTTATATTAACACTATTTAATATAATATAAATATAAAGAGAACTTGGCTTTTTGTCTCCAAGGCAACTGTCAGATGGGAACTAAAGGAGAAAAGGGAGAGAGGGGTCTTCCTGGGATGCCAGCTCCTTCAAGTAAGTTTCTCTGTTTTTATTAATACAAAAACAAATTTCTGTGATAAAAAGGAAAATTTGCAACAAAAAAAAGAGAATAGTGTATGTAATTTTTTTTTTTTTTTAAATATCTGTTTCCTCTTTTCTAGGCCCATTTCTTCCTGGACGAGGCTGGGTAAGTTTCACAGAAAAGCTTTTTTGTTGTTCTTGTTTTGGGACATGACTTTATGCTGTTGTTGAGTCTCATCTCGAGTTTTGTGTGTGTGCACTCACAGGGTTCAGGGGGTGACCAGGGTATGAAGGGGGAGAAGGGGGACAAAGGTGAGCCAGGGTTTCAGGGGCCACCAGGAATCCCCGGAAGACCAGGACTGGTGGTGAGTTAAAAACTCTGTGGCTGTTTTTCTTTCTTTTTTTTTTTTTTTTTTTAAGAAAACAAGTGATCACTAACTTCTCAATGACATGTTACAGGGACCCAAGGGAGAATCAGTGCTCGGGCCCCCAGGTCCCCCTGGAGCGCCAGGCTCTCCTGGAATCCCAGGCTACGGCAGACCTGGTGCAGTTGGCCCACCAGGGCCTCCAGGTCCCCCTGGGCCATCTTCAAGATACGGATCGGGTACGACTCATTGAACACATTGCATTTGTAAATTTATTACATATATGAGCTGGATGAAAGGCGGTGACACCCTTTGACATTTTGTTATGACAGCTCTGACCATCACTGGACCACCCGGGCCTCCAGGACCACCTGGACCTCCTGGTCCTTCAAGTAACGGAGCATCTGTAAGTTAATCTGCTTCTGCCCTTCTGCATATTAATGCCATAAAATGTTGAAGGATTAACCTCTGAACTCTCAGACTCTTGATTCATTTTCGCTTGAAGACAATGATTTGTACACTCGTTCTTCTCTGTGTTTCTTCTTCAGCTGAAAACGTTTTCAACTCGTGAGAGTATGATGCAGAACACCGCCAGAGATGCCGAGGGGACGCTAGCTTTGGTGACGACGACAGGAAGTCTCTTCCTCAAGGTTTCCCAGGGATGGAAAGAAATACAGGTACTAACAGGTTCTGAAAAGTATATGTGATCAAATACTAAGGTTAGAGACAAACTTCAAATCACTCTCCAGTGATTTTTATAAACCATGGTTATTGGTGTGGTGAAATGCAAAATCAGTTTATAACATTACTATTGTTTAGCTAAATTTAAGCCTTATCAATTATTTGCATCGTATAATAACAAATTAAATGCTTATTAGCGACTTTCTTGTGTGATACTTCAGGTTAATATGAACAATAGCGCCATATGGAATCTATTTTCCTTGATGTTTCTGTTTTGTCCTCACAGCTTGGCAGTCTGATCTACCTCTCTAATAACGTTATTCCACAAGATGAGGTAGTTAACGTGTATTTTTTATGGCTTTTTGCTGAATAAAAATACTGCTGGAACATGTCATCTTGAATTATTTGCCGATTTCACATCTGTTTTCAACTATTCATTTAGCCTCGAGTTGCATATCACGTAAGAGGAGACACGATGGAAAGAATACCTTCAGTTAAAGAGAGGGTGAGTATTACCACTGGAGTTGGTTTTAATTTGTGCACAGCATGTGGGTTTTGGTGCAGATTGATTCTTGAAGAGATACCTCATGGTGCTGTATGGTGCTGTGCTTCCCCCTTTCCTCTTACAGCTCAACCTGGTGGCTTTGAACCAGCCCCACTCGGGGGACATGATGGGGCTGGACACGGCTGACCGGATGTGTTACGAGCAGGCCAAGGCCATGGGTTTGCCTCCCAACTATCGCGCCTTCATTTCAACCCACATGCAGGACCTGGTCCATGTCGTTTATCCCGGTTTCCGGGAGACTCTGCCAGTCACCAACCTCAGGGTCAGTTTCTCACTGTCAAAAAACCATTGAGACCAAAGCCTTATCATTCCTGAAGCAGTGTGTCTAACCCATTGCGTGTCCTCTCAGGGAGACGTGATGTTCAGGAACTGGCGGTCAATCTTCAGTGGCAATGGGGGACCAATCAATGCTAGGATACCCATCTACTCCTTTGATGGCCGGGATGTTTTAGCTGACCCCTTCTGGTCTGTGAACTTGATTTACTCCTCACTTCTTTGAATCGTTTTGTCTGTTCGTCAGTCAACAGTAGTGATATCTTGTCCTCCGTCTTGCAGGCCTCAGAAGAGCATCTGGCACGGTTCTAGCAGCAGGGGTCTCCGAGTGGTGGACAAACACTGCGAGACGTGGCGAGCGGACCACATGTCCGTCATGGGCCAGTCGTCGAGCCTGACCTCAGGTCTGCTCCTGGGCCAGCAGACGAGAAGCTGTTCCAACGAGTACATCGTCCTCTGCATCGAGACCCACAAAATCCATTAAAGCCCTCCCATACCACTCCACCAAGGAACGCGTCCCAGCCACCGGAAATGTTAAAAATCTGTGGGAAAACATTTGAGTGTCTGTCGTAGAGAAGGCCGTCTTTTTCAGCACATCTTTGGTGCTACGTGTAGCATTTTGCTGTCTTTAAAACCGGGGATCACATTAACACCTTTGTTGCTTTATTCTGAGAACAGAGTGTTACTGCTGTCGCTCTCTTCTCTCATCCAGTGTCGCTCTGTTTACGAGGAGCGAGGAGGTTTAGAGGAAGTATCAAACCCTTAACAGCAGCCTGAAGTATCTTCTGGGAAGGTAGGCTAATGAGCTAATGTGAATTCGATGCTACGCTCTGGATCTGGAATCATTTTGTGGATTGCTTACAGAGCGGGTAAAATTAGTTCCCTCGTGGCACATACTGTAATCTACAATGCAACTCAGAGGCCGACAGCAGACAGTATTCATAACAGTGACGCTAACATCTCAAAAGCTGCACGGTGATGATTTATTCATGTTTAAAATGATACACGCAGCACCTTAACTGCTGTTCCAGAAAAGTCAGTTCAATTGCAACAATACACTTTGGTGTCACTTTATAAGAACCGTGGCTTTTCCCTGCAGTCATTCAGATGTGCTGAGGATAACGCATCTCTTTGTCTTTTTTTTTTTTTATTTTCAAAAGACCAAAAGACGAGACTGAAGACGGCTGCAGAATCTGCGCCCGTCCTGAAGCATAGCAGCCCAAAGACTTTTGTGGTAGAAGCGTAAAAGTTTATTTTGTTTACAGGTTGTCATGAAATTTTTTAAGCAACTTTTTTATGAATTTCAGGAAAAAATGTTTAAGAATGTTCCACAACTTACATAGTCAATCATCCAACAAAGGGATGACCAGACAACCAGTATTTCCACCAAAGTCATTTTTGATGCACTGTACTTCATTTTTTTTTTTTCTAGCTCAACATCTTCATTTGTGGAAGTGTTATTTGTGTTGTAGCTTTTCATACATCTTGGTGATCTCATTTCTTAGCAGCTCTTTCTCTTAGAAGGCTATTTAATTTAAATCCATTGAATTATTTATACTGTCACAGCACATAACATGAAATCAGATGATTAAATTTAAGAATGTAATTTATCTGTTTATTTGTTTGTCAAATGCCTGTTTCTGTTTCTTCTCACTTTTTGCCTGTTTCCTATTTTTTTTTTTTTTTTTTGGACATTGTCCCTCTGTCTTTCGACTAAGTTCAAATATTTCTAAAGAATGTAGACCTGAGTCTTAAGTATATTCCACCCAGTGTGAAGATGCCATAGAAACAAGCAACACAGTTTTATATCGGACTACGAGAAAAAGTCCAGGGGCAAAAGTGAGAGCACATGTTTTGTATAAATATTGGTGCTTTGTTGAATAAAAAATTCTCTTTTCATAACTTGCATCGTTGTCATTGAAGATGTAAAATAAACTCATTCGTTTTTTTTTTTTTTTTTTTTATTTCAAAGTCTTTCAGCTCAGAGTTTGTTAATTCTGTTTTTGGGATTAATACCCACAAAATGTTCTGTCTGGTCAGCAAAGAGCCAACAACATCTACATGATGAGTCAACCAAGGCTTGAATTTGGTCCTGTGTTGGTCCTACTGCAGTATCAAGTTCGTCATTGCATTTTATAAGGTACATGTGTGAGTGTGTGTTGCCTTTAATTTGGTTATCTGGCGTATTAGCCTCTAAAATATGTCATGTATACTCTGAGAAGCCATAAACCTATTGATCCTGCCTACTTCTAAAACCTATCTCAGCTTTATTCTTTGGTGCCTTATTGCAGTATTTGCCCGCCAGCAAATGTGTTGGTTTAGGACACAGAGTAAGCATAGTAGTAAATTTATAATGAGCTTAAATTGGGTTTTAGTGTAGCATTAGGTAGTAAAAGAATCTGATTTATTCTTTTTTGGTACAAGGAGAAATCTATGAACTCTATTTAGGACTACATATTGTAATTCTAGAGAGACTTTCTGGTCTCTGTTAACATTTCATTTTCCCTGTTCAATTCAGAAAAGATATTTTGTTGGGTACATAATTAAATAAAAATTAATCTGTGGCATCATAATATTGCTTTCTGGCTGCTGCCGTGGTATTAAAGCTTTGCTGAAGTTGTTGTGTGGACCCCAGGAAGACTGGTGACCACTTGGTGGAAGCTAATGGGGATCCTAATAAAGAATAAAAAAAACTTATTATACTGTACCTTTAAGGTCGCTGTACCGAATGACATTCAAAGTTGTTTTTTCACAGAAGTTTTGTAAACTAAATCTAAATATAGCTCTTCAAAAGTCCAAAGTTCTTGCATGGGTAGAAAACAAACCTCTCCCCGTTTGTTCTCAGCTCCAGCCAGTGGTGTTCACAGCACGCTTTAGCTTTACCTTTACCTTTACCTTTATTTCATTTTTGTCAAAAACTTGGAAATGGAGGCATTCCAGGTACTGTAAGGAGTTTTCCATTTAAAGATGATCTTTGTAAACGTATGACCTCTCTCAACCTTCATTTTAACTTCCATGTGAAGGTCCTGTCTGTGCTTCTCCTGACTGCCGCTGCAACCGACGCTCAGTCTTTCCATATTGGCAAATGCCCACAACCACCTGTACAAGAGGACTTCGATGTTGCAAAGGTAAATACTGGATATACATTTGATATGACAGGTTATGTATCTTGTGGAAATGAGTAGATAGAGAGCGTCTTAGTTTATGAAACGCCAGCTGCCAGATTGGTTTTCTTCCTGTTCCAGTATATGGGTATCTGGTATGAAATAGAGAGGCTGCCAGCTATACATGAAAAAGGAAAATGTATCCAAGCCAACTACACTCTTCTCTCTGACGGGACGGTCAGCATTCGCAATGCAGAACTTCTGTAAGGATTCAGTGTTACAAACATTTTATTTGGCTAAAACTTTACTGTGTTGATGAGTGTTTTAAAATGTATTATTTCCTTTTTGTACAGGCCTAATGGGAAGGTAAACTCAATACAGGGCACTGCAAAAGTTAAAGACCCATCTCAACCTGCTATTCTCGGTATCAGCTTCTTTAAAGGTAAATAATCCGCAGTAGTAGTTATTTATTTATTTTATTATTATTTTTATTGTTTTTTGCAAATTCCCATACTGTATGGTTTAATTTAACCAAATATACCACTCACTTCTACATCCAGGTGTTTCAGATGCTCCGTACTGGGTGCTGTCCACAGATTACCAGACATATTCGTTGGTCTATGCCTGTTCTGATTACTATGGAGTTTTCCACTTCGACTTTGCCTGGATCCTGGCTCGCACTCGTGTGCTCGCTGAAGAGGTCATCAGTCAGTTACATGATAAGATGGCTGTTGTTAACGTGGACTTAAACCAGCTCATAGTAGCCAACCAGACCGACTGTGATGGTCATAGCCTCTGAGAAACAGTCAGTAACCAAGAAAACAAATGAACTACAACTAGAGATGAAGTTGAAAAGAATCCTCAGTAATAATGAGTAGTATTATTGTGGATCCCAGCTTTAGTATATCCCCCTTTTAATAGACATTTTTATGGCAATGGAATAATTTATAGTTTCTCACTTGTATGTGTGTTTTTTTTAATGTCAAAAATCGAGTTATTCAGTTTAACTGCATATTTACATCACTTTTTATTTTAAAAGACTAAAAAAAGCAGCAAAATGTGCACAGTCCTGAGATCTGCTCATAAAATAAATAATACAGAGTATATCAGTGGGGTGGGAGACATCTCTGTTTAAATTCTGTATTTTTACTAAAGTACCTGGAATATTTTCCCGTAAATAAAAAGTCTCACACAAATGCTGAATGCTGCTTCTTAATTAACAATTAATTTATTTAGTACTCAAAAGAAGTCGTTTGATGATGCTTTTATTTTGAAGAACATCCGCCGGAAGCGGTGGACGACCAGATGACCAGAAGCTGAATGGCGACACTCAGACGTGCGAGGTTATGGTTTACTTATAGAAATATGTTGCTGTTGTTGCTCTGCATTTCTCTCTCCTGTCTACCGTTTTACACGTCGGCTAAGAGAGATGTCAAGAGAAACGACAGACCAATTATTGGTAAGTTTATTGACACGTTATGTGCCGCAGCAGTAAGTTAACTAGCTAACTTTACAGCTTGGCGCTTAGTAGGCTAAAACCAGTTTATTTACCCGTTTAACTGTAGCAAAAGGCGGCTCTCTTTTCTCTCCAAAGGTGTCCTGGCTCAGGAAGTTTATACACCAAAACCAAACCAAACTGCTTACATTGCTGCCTCTTATGTCAAGTTCCTGGAGTCCGCAGGAGCGAGGGTTGTCCCTGTCATGTGAGTGTTTATTATCTAATCAGTAACTGTCATTCCTGCACTAGATACGATCAGCGTTTGTAACTCCCAGTGTCTTTGAACTAAGCGTGGAAGCTGTTTTTCTGTTCATGTTTGCAGGATTAACCGGACAGAGGAGGAGTACAAGGCACTGTTCAACTCCATTAATGGGTATGTGTGTTAAAGTACACTGCTTAGGTACATTCACTTGGGGTTTCATAAATGATAGATCAAACACATAAATATACATAACTCTATGATAACATTATACTGTGCAGTGGATTTGGGTGAAGCTTGTAATTTATAGTTTTGGTTCAGTGCAGGGAACAGGGTCCTGTTTAGGTTTCAACAGCAGCTTTTAGAAATCTATATTTCTAAATTTTAGATAAATACATTATAGGTCAAATAATGTTAAAAATAAAATGCTATTGTTAGTCATAGCTGGCATATATTACAATGACTATTACAGTCACAACTTACGCCATAAATAACTCATTAGTCAGGGATAACTAGGAACAGATCTTACAAAGGTTTAACATTAAATACATCTAAGAAAGGTGGTAATTTAACAGTGTTAAAATTGAAAGCGATTTATAGTCCGTGTGCAAGGCTGAATAACAAAAACCTTTGGTGTGATCCGTAAATCACCTCTTCTCCGACGCTGCGGCAGCATAAACTGGACATTTAACAGTCACAAAGGAGGATTTAATGATTTAGTGCAGCCCTGTTATTTGGGAATGCGCTGCTTTCGCTCTTGTACCTTATGTTTTGGCATGTACGTTTTTACTGAGGCTGAGTCCAGTATATAGGGAATCGTTAAGCTCAGTCTGAGAAAGCAAATTACATTTTGTTCTTGCTCAGCAGGTTCTAGTTTACAGGTCAAGTTGCCTTTTCTTTTTTCTTTTTTAAATTAGTAATCAGAAATAATGCACAGTATTGCAGACAGACTTGTAAGCAGAAGACACAGCATGAAGCCATGATGTAATATGGTTGTGTGGTACATAAATCGTAAAAAGATGCACTAAATGCAGTGTTATGTGAACTGTAGCTCAAATGCTCATTTCATAAGTTTGAGGAGACTTATTCTGATAAATTGTCTTGTCAAAATCGAAGTTATAACTTCAACTTTTAGCTTTAAATACGATGAGCTTAAATATGTTCTGATTAATTCATATATATATATATATATATGTATATAATCTTGTGAGTCTTGTGTTACTATTACAATACGCAGTGTTTTGGTGGATATGTTTACACAGAGAAGGCACATTTACATTCCCCAGATCTTTTTCTCTGCATCACTGGCACAAACCTCCGAGTTTATCCTCCACGCTATCCTCCTCAAGCCTGAGTTTCCGTTTCCTTTATGTTCCGCCAGCTGTGACTCACCCTCGGCGCGTTGTCTCTTTTGCCGACAGGATCCTTTACCCGGGCGGGGGCGTCAGCATCGTCTCCTCTGGCTATGAAAGGGCCGCAAAAATCTTTTATGAGCTCGCTATTGAGGTAAAATAAGCATTGACTGCGGCGCAGCGAGTGGCGCGCTGACGCCGGATCGCGCTGCTTTAAAAGTGCGTGTGACGTTTTCAGGCGAACAAGCGAGGAGACTATTTTCCCGTGTGGGGAACCTGCCTCGGATTCGAACAGCTGGCCTATTTGACGAGTGGAAAGTCTCTGCTGACGCATACTAACACGAGCGGCGTGGCGTTGCCTCTGAACTTCACCAGCGGTACGATTCACTGTCACGTCTGAAAGTCAAGATTCTATGGTTTTATTTTCTTTATTGAGATTTTAGATGATTAGGATGCTGGATTATAGAGTTGCAAATTTGTATTATATGAGCTTAGGGAGAATTTAACTGGTTTTCTTGTCAAAGTTTAACTATATTTGATTGAAAAATGATTGATCGCTTAACGTTACGTCCCGTTTCCAGAAGCCAAAAACAGCAGGATGTTTAAAGGCTTCCCTCCTGAGCTCGTGAAAGCTCTGGCGTCTGAGCCGCTGACAGAAAACTCTCACCAGTGGAGTCTGGCTACGCTGGTACGTCTTTCATCACGGTCGCATTGTGAGAGAAGAGTTTAGCCACTGACGTTGTGGCGAACTGTAGGTTTTTTGTGAAATAACTCCCCTGTTACGTGACAATAAACATCCCAGTGATGAAGCTTTCTTTCAGACATACAATACCAATGATGACCTGAGGAGGTTTTACAAAGTTCTCTCCACAAACACAGATGGGAACACAGAGTTTGTGTCAACAATTGAAGGTAGTTGCAACATGTAATATATATGTTACATGTAAACTGTAGGGCTTACAGCAGGACAATAACACGTTTTCCCCTTACCTCTCTGCAGCGTATGATTATCCGATCTATGCGACGCAGTGGCACCCAGAGAAAAATGCATTCGAGTGGACGAGGCCGTATATTCCGCACTCCCCGTCGGCGGTGAAGACGACCTTCTACATGGCCGAGTTCTTCGTCAGTGAAGGTGGGACCACGGCGTCATGTTTGGTTTCTTAATTCCAGGCGGTAGCCGCAAATATCCAGCGAACTCATCTCCGCACCTGCCATTGTTTGTCTCTCCCTGCAGCCAGGAAGAACTTCCACAGATTCGCATCCGAGGAGGGGGAGAGCGACGCGCTGATATACAACCACGACGCCGTTTACACCGGGGCCAAGAGCGCCTTTGAGCAAATCTACTTCTTCTGAGTGCTTTTCCTTTTCCAGCGGCTGATTTAATCGCGACTTGAGCGCGTTTACAGATAATTTTACTTGTTTGATTTCTGTGTTTTGCCTCCGTCTCTCACGCAGTATAAATATTGAGTGAGAGCAGAGTAGGATTTTTATTTTGTTTAAAAAAAAAAAAAGCCAAATAATGCTGTGTGGATGCTGTTGCTGGGTTTACAGCTTTGTAATTAAATGTTTCTTTTTTTTTTTTTCACCAAGTAATTACCCGACTATCTGAGTCTGCAGTTGTACTCGGTGAAAACAGAGGAGCCGTTTTAATGCCTTTTAAGAATAGCAAGAACATGTACCTCAGGATGAATTGGCGATGTCTGAAAAAGGGAATCAATTGTAGGTCCTTACCTGCTGGATGGAGAAAAACATGTGTTATTCTTTCAGTTTGTGCTGCTTCCCTCAAGTGACCAAAAACAACAACAAAACACAGCTTTAAAAATGCACAAAATAACCATGTCAAAGAACAGAAGACTGATAAAATATCTATTTTTTCTTTATTCTTATTAACATTTACTTTCATGCCACAATCTGCCATTGATCTCCTCCTATGCTTTGGATAACAAAGTTGAGCATCTTGGAAAAAGTCGTCAACCACTGGCTAGAAAGTTTTAGCTGCTGCCGTCGGCATTTTATAAAGTCCACTTTCAACTCAAGGACAGCAACAGGAGAACAGAAATGAATAGTCAAATGTAACTTCCCAAAATGCTTTATGCACAAAGAACACTCAGGTAATATTGTTATTTTTTAGTCTTTAGGATAAAATGATATTTTGAATAACATTTACACATCAAGCTGACGAGACCGGGATCTCAATCACAATACTACTGGAAATGTAATTTATGCAATCCAGTAAGGAACATTCATGATGTCAAAAACGACTATGTTGAACTGAGCTATCAGGGATAGTGCCACAAACTACCTCTGAACATGCACTGTAGTGGAACACAAATGGCCATTCAAATAAATATAACAAAAATAAAAACAAAGTCAAACTAAAATTGTGCCTTTTAGAATTCATCGTTTCTGGTGAGAAGCTAATATGACATATTCTTTCCCCTTTATGTACAAATGCATTATTTTTCCAGGGCAGAACATTAATCCTAAAGGCTTCTGACGTTAACCTTTGTGCAGTATATCCACTGATTAGTTCCTCTACCGGCCTCAAACCCGTTATAAGCAGTCGCCCATGCAGAGTCTGTACATTTTAGCTTTATGTCATTTGGTGTGTGGGTATTTTTCTGGAGAATGATTTTGTATTGTCCTGTGAAGTTTGAAAACTCCTTCTCAGTTTCTGAATCAAGTGTTAGCAGTTGAATCTAGGTATTAAAAAAATAAAAATAAATAAATCGTCGTTATTGTAAGTCCCAAAGGCATTGTGGGAAAAATGCTTATACATTTCTTGGCGCGAGTCGTGCGAAGGGGCTGAAACCACTTGTTAGAACCAGGGGATGGTTAATTTCTGCTTGTGTTCCTGTGTCAAAAGCTTAAATCACAACAGCTACACTAAATACCTACACAGCACATACAGGGACTCCAGTAATCTTTGCTCCAAGAAGTAGCCCAGACCCTAACCCACTGTATTTCTACACTTAAAACCAGGGATGTGCCGATTCTGATCTTTAAAATAAATATTTGCTCAGCACAATATTCACTGCATATGCATCTTTGAATGTCCAGGAATTAAACCATGCAGTTTTATGAAAGGAGCTTTTGTAAAACCTTTCACACAATAATAATGATTGTTCTCGAACCTTTGTTGCCACCTCAAAGACGGGGATGGATCAGTTCTGATGAAGCAAATGTAACGGGTAATAAATAAAAGCATGAACAGGGTTGTGAATTTGCTAGTAACAAACACAGCATTTAGCCAGTGCCAAATGGGAACATCACCGCTGGGACTTATTTGCCTTGTCAGCTGCCATCACCAATGTACGCTTGGCTCACCCTTAACAATAACATGCTAACAGTGGGGGTTAAAGAAGCTAGCAGGCTAAACGACTGTGCTATCTTTATGCTAAGCTGACAAGCTGCTAACTCTGTGTTGACATGTAATGGGCAGAAGTGGCATCACCCAACTCTTCACAAGAAAGTTTAGAGGCATATTTCCCAAAATGTGTATCACGTGAAAATCTGCTTCACCGTCCTCTATAAATATAGTCCCGCAGCCGGATGTTTCCTGACAAAGTAAGGCACAGTGACTAAAACAACTTCTGCATTTCGAACAACGCTGGAAAGAAGACAAAAAAAGAAAAGAAGAAGAAGCAGCGCCACAATAAAAACGCTTCGAATGAACGATAAGAAACCCATGTTTTCGTTTTGTTTTTTTTCTTCAACAACACATTTTGCCAGTCAGAGAACTCCGTCAGCATCACTGAACACGTAAAATGGAACTACAAGATCAAAACCGGCATCGGGGCAAACGTGAATACCGAAAGAAAATATACCTTTAATAGCTGAGTGAATGTTTGTGTGCTATTTTACATACTGTAAGAACAATAGACACAACCACGGTCCAACATGAAAAGTTCTGCACGACTTTAAAAATAGTAACATTTCCCGGAGCCGCACTATTCCAGACTTCCCGTTACGAACACTGGCAGCCAGTGTTCCTTCACCTGGGGGCTGATTTTCATTAATATACAAGCCCGCAAGTTATGTGCTATAAGGTGTTCCTTCTCCTCACAGCTCAGAAGTCTGTGCGAGAGCTGATGCTTTCTCTCCACTGCTTTTGAGGAGCTGGTTGCCTCCCGCTGCGAGGGGAGACTGCTTCCTGTCAGTATATTCCAAAACTTCATGTCAGGTCATCAGTCTTTGTTCGGCTCTCTGGAGGGCCAACTCTGCAGAAGATGAGGGAGGCGGCTGGGATGGATGTAGGGCGGAGGGAGGGGGCGGGGGTTTTGGGGGGTGGGCAGCAGATCTGTCATCTCCTGGAGAGGCAGTCTCAGGTGTGGACGCGGGGAGCCCAGATGCAGCGAGTTGTACCAAAACGAATGGAACAAGAACGGATGAGAGTTGCATATCGCGGACACCGGTGTTGGATGAAAGGTTGGTGGATGACCGGATGGGTGGTGGGGGAGGATCTGGGGCGCAGGAGGAGCCCCCGCAGCGTCGAGCTAACCCTCGTCTTCGATCTCCTCTTCCAGAGTCTCCTCAAACACTCTCTCCGGTAGCCTGAAGCACTCCTCAAAGAAGTTCACCAGGGACTGGCTGAGGTGCTGCCTCGTTGCTTCGCTGTGGATGAAGTGGCCTTCATCTGGGTAGATCTGAGACACAGAGAATGAGGTGAGAGTTTGAGCAGAATGCAGTGTTTGCTTTCTTTCTTTCTTTCTTTTCTTTTTTTTTTTTTTTACAGGAATAGGTCGATAAACTTGAGGGAGTAAGGAACATCTGGCAACAAACTGATGAAAGTTTTAATCGAAATCGGTTTGGGTCTCGTGAATCTTGCTGACACAAATTCTTTAGTAGTGTGTTATTTTTCTATTAGGGTTGTCCCCCCAAAATCTATGAGTGGGAACCACAACTACAATCACACTAAAAAATTAAAAAAAAAAAAAAAAAAAAAAAAAAAGCAGCCATTGCCAGGGGTTAAAGCGTCTTGTTTAATTGAGACAATAACGTGAAACCAAAGCGCATTCAGTGCTGAAATTATTAAAACTGTAGCAGCGTTGGGGAGTTCTAACTGAGATTCACACTTTTCAACCTTTAATGGTCTCACGTCTCATCCAGTTTTAATAGTTAACTGAACCATCAGCCTCTTTGTTTTGTTTGCAGTAGAAGCTTTAAAAAGAAATGGGTCAATGGTTGCACTGATGTATTTCATCAACCTGACTGAAACACTTGTTTTACCAAGTGGTTGCGACGTGTGTCGACTACAGCTGAACAGAAATGATCACATCAAGCTTTTACATAGTTATTAGGACGTCAGGTGGTCAGTCATGGATGGCCACGTGATTTTCTGTTTAGACCGGTATTAATACTGGCTATAGAGGGTATGCACGTGACATCATAGCAAGCCACGTCTCCGTGGTTACGGCCACCGAGTGGCACAAAGTGACAGCTGAGCATGGAGATTAGCCGCATTAGTTTGCATCATAGACTTCGATAGTGTCTAAACTGTAAAACTAAATTTAAAAAAAATAGGGAAGAGCTGCTGTGCGATTGATTTGATAAGTAGTCAGAGATATATTTTTACAAGCTCCCGAAAGCCAAATAAAAAAGAAGTAAATGGCTCGCTGCCTGCTTAGTGTCAGGTAATATTAATTTATAATGTATTTTCTTATGAAGTCATGCCTTAAGTTACTTCTTAAGTTACATTCTGGAGGGCTGTCAGATAAGCTTGTCTATGTTGTTGTTTTGACCTTGTGACAGCCAACAGTAACTATTTCAGTTACAACAACAATAAAATAATAAATGGAATTTGTGGCTAACGGCGTTAGCATCTTTTATTTAGCTATTTATCATAACTAAAGTGAACTAAAACTAACTTAAACTAACAGAAACTGAGGTGAATCCACTTTTCCAAATAAGGGGGAACTCTATTACGAAGCTATTGGAGCTGTGTTGTATAAAGTATCAAAAGGTCATACTTTAGGATACGTATAGTATTTCCCGGTGTTGAAATCAGGTCCATATACATATCAGGATTTCTGGCCACATGTCAATGTTTGTGGAACATTTGTTACTTGGTAGTTCATATGGATCATTGTTGAGTCCAGTTGTCCTTAATTTGATCTGATAATCCACATTTTTTCCTGGTCTCTCTGTATTTACTGATACTTCTCACCTTGTTTTTCAGCACACATACCCTCAATTACCAGAATAGGCAGCCAGCACATCAAACGTTAATGCAGTGCACATGGTGACGCGTCTGTGTGGCGGTCAGCGATGAGCTCTGATGGGCACTCAGGTGCAGAGCATTGTCTCATAAATGGATTAGTCCCGGTGTTAATTCAGGATTCCTCAAGAAGGTCTCATAATCTCATTATGGGGGATGGAGGCATTGTGAGGCGCTAATCCTCTGTCTGCTGTGGGACCACGGGGCTCCCAAAGGTTAGAAGAGAACTGAACCGGGGAAGGGAAAGACGAGCAGGATAATTGGATGAGCAGCAGCAGTAATTACAGGGTGACGGTAAAACCCACATACCTGTAAGGTGTAGTTGGCCTTTTCACTGATGAGCTGGGAGATGAATTTTGCTGTGTGTTGGAAATGGACTTTTTCTGGCAAAACCGAATGAGACACAATGAGAATATTAGTATATTCGTCTTTACACATTTTTTAAAATTTATTTGTCAAGAAGTAGCGGCGCTCGACTCACCATCGGCCGTCGGATGGACAATAAGAAACTTCTTCTCCGCGAATTGAGATGCTCTGTGTGCTAAATTTGCCATCTGGGGAAAAACACGAATCTAATTAATACTCAGGTAGTTAGTGGAACAGGAATGTGAATTTATATAAAAAAAAAAAAATAAATAAATATAATTAATTCTCACTGTGTATGCTCTTGTGTCTGGTTTAGGCAGCCCGAGATATCTCTCAGAAAAAGCAGAGGCTGGAGGGGAAAAGAGGTTTTTCAGTTGATACAATCAAATCCAATAAAAACCAGACTGGCGCATCAGTTCCGTCTCATACTGAAGGTCCCTCCCACCCCTCCATCCCCCCCGCATTTAAATATATTCAGCCATCCCCATATTCTTTGGTCTCAAAGCTGTTACAGGCCGTCTTCATTTGCAATTCCAAAGTTACACAGTGCCATGGCATGTCTCTCTCACCCCCCCTCCGGCAAAGCGAGAGAAATCAGATAGATGGGAAATCAGTCACACCACAACGCCCAGCTCCTCCTTAATTTGCAGTTTCCTGCCTCGGCAAAGCCCGCAGCTCCAACAGCGCGCCGCCTCTCTACCGGTGCACACCAATTCTACACTTCACACGTCTTATTCCTTAGGCGGCTGAGGTGAGGCTGGTGGAGTTGCGTTTGTCTGGCGCCGCCGTGATGAAGTCCGTGGTGTGTCTGCATCTGCACCATCAGCGCGCACATGGGTAACGCAGCCACCGAGAGAAACTACCCGGCTGCGGGGGTAAAGGCTCCAAATTTGCACTCTGCCTTTCTTCCTTCTCCCTTTGAACATTTCTCTGACAGCGTCGCCTTAGCCTGAATCACTGTGCAGAGATATTTGTTTACCACACGCGGCTGGGGCTTACCGTACAGTTCAAAGTCGGTGATGGGTGAGAGGACGGCGCCGCATTTCACGGGAGAGTCCTCAGCGCTGACCAGCAGGCTGGTCACGTAGCCCCCGTACACCTGAGGTACGACAAACGAGTGTTATCAAAGAGCAAAGCCCTCTAGTTTGCTTTGAGGCATCCACTTAAACGTTGTAATAACCCAACCTGACAGGCATGATTCTTTAAGGTACATGTTTACCTGCACAAAATATTCAGGTTTATTCTGAAAAATGCGATATTCCTATTAACTGTTTGGTATGGCTTGAGAAAACTAATGTTCCATTCATTTTGGTGCAACTGTGGCAAACCACAAATCTGGAAAAGTTGCACAAACGAGTAAAATGCGCCGTAAATTAAGCTGTAAAAACGCAAAGTAAGATATCTATTGTGAATCTCATTCTTACCTTTCCAAAAACTCCAACTCTGGTTTTGTCCACGTATGGCTCTTTCAGAATAAAACTGCAAAAGACAAAACATTGGTTCTGTGAAGTTGTGTCTTGTTCACAGTTTCAACTTTTGTTTGCAAGGAACTTTTTATTCTAACATTAAATAAATTGATTTACAATGAAGAGGAAAACTGATGTTTTTAGCCCTAAATCCATCCAAACTTGTCATAGTAAGTGAAGTAATGAGAGGGGGTGCTTGCATGGAACTTTCTGATTTGTTTACAGGGAACTTAAAGGTTAAAAATGCTTAATATAAACACAGTTTATCTTCAAATGAGCCAGTTGAGATTATATTTTTTTGCTAGTGTCTGTGGCTCGCGATGCCGTCTAATTGATCTGAATTAGTTTGACTGATGAACGCTTAGTAATAGAAACTCACTTGAGGGCATCCTTCTGATCCTGCTCTTCGTACACGCCCAGCCTCTTCTGGACCCGGTGCAGCAGGTTGGTGCCCTGGAAGCCGCTGCCTCGGCCGTCGCAGTGCACCACGATGGCGCCGAAGCTGCTCACCAGCACCGTGGGCCAGTCCATGTGAAAGCGCTCCGACACCGTCTGGCCACCAGGTGTCCCATCGCTGCACCGCAGACAAACACAACACTGAGACCAAGGCTGGTGCACTTGTTTTTTTTGTTTTTGTTTTTTTGTCTTGTAAAAGAGATTTGATATAAAGTGAGTCTGTGTTCATGTGGAAGCTGCTTTAAAATGAAACTGGCGAGCTACATTGAGCAGTAAAAAGCAAAAAACCAACACTGGCAGGGTAGATAAGATAAGAAAATAAGAATTATTTACAACTCATTAGAAATCAACAGGCTTTAGATTATTTTTTTTTTAAAGATACTCTATCTATTTGCACTCATGTAGATGAAAACTACTTCAGATTCAAACTTATAACTGCTGTAGATATTATAACTGAGAGCTAGAAAGATGTAAAGATGTACCAGCAGCACAAGTCATGTTCAGCTTAATATGAATACACAGCTACACAGGAATTTATGGGTGTTTGTTTTGTTTTTTTTTAACCTCACTGAAACATGTAGAAAGAGGGATCAATTTTGAAAAGCCTAAATGTGAGCTGCAGAGCAAATACATTCTAAGGCTTGAAGAAAGGAATGCTAATGAGAGGAGGTTAAGTTTCCCATGTTCTCAGCAATGTAATTATTATCCAGCTGGAGCCAGAGTTAGATTAATATTCCTGATTAAAACTCAGCTCGGTTCCCAGCGATAAGCGCGGGTGTGTCCTCGCGTGGCTCGGAGAGAGGTGTCGGCGCGAGGGAAGTGTTGGACGTGTGTCACGTACACGAGCAGCAGCAGCGGGTAGTGCGCCGACTCCACGAAGCCGGCGGGTTTCAGGATCTGCATCGACAAAGCTGTAAGAAAAAAAAACAAAAGAAAAAACACAACCAATTCACTCAGCAAACAAAATCTAACATATTTTAAAGCTTGTAAATGAATTCCCAGTTGGGTCAGGTGATACATCAACACTGAAAAATTGCATGGCATCCCTTAGTTCTATTTACATCACCCACACCACAAGCTTTTTTTGTGTGGGGAGGTGTCTGGTCTGGTCTAGGTGGGTGCTACATGTCTAAATAACATCCACATGAATGCTGGGTCCAAAAGTTTCCGATCAGGACACCGTATTGTCACAAGATTGTCAATGTTATGTACTTCTCCTGTCAATGGTTTTAATGTTATGCCTGATCTGTGTGTATTTGAGCTGTATCAAATCAATGGGAATTTCAATTAAAAAACACACTGTATCACCTAGCTATGGTGGAGTGAAGACTCCCACCTGCCACTTGCTACTTCACTGGCATAACTGGTGGGTTTTCAACGGGCGAATGTGTTATAGCGCGTTTGATTTCGATGAATTATGCATGTTTGACTATGTCTCTAAGCGCCTAATAATAAGCAGTTGCACTGTCTCCATCCGTGCGACTGCGCCTCAGACACGTACTGTAGTCGTCCACGTTGATCTCCTTGTACTCCACCGTGGGCATCTGCATGGAGTCCAGGATGTCTCGCAGGTTCTCGTTACCCTCCAGTTTGTACACTTCTGCAATACCTGCAACGACATTCACGGGATTATTCCAGCGACCTGGAATTTCATCTTAATTCCTGAAGAGTTTTCCCCACAGCTGTACCTATTATTTATCCACATCTGGTTTACTCAAACGCTAACTTATTAGCCTGGGTTGCCATGGCTGCCCAAAGTCTAAGGGGCTGCGGGACACGCTGTGTGTTAGTGCTGGTTTGTGTAAATGGCCGAAAAGGCGGCGAATGCACGGAGGAAATCAACAGACCGCCTGAACCCATCCGTCTGTGCTCACAAATTCAGATAAAACCTGCCAGGATGCTGGAGGGTAACTTCAATTAAACCTTCTGAGAGGAGAAGAAGAAGAAGAGGAGGAGGAGGAGGAGGAGGCCTGTCTGGATTACCCACAACAAACCGTGACTCCGCCACTGCTCCTCGCTATTGAGTCTCACGCGGAAAGACATATCGGATCAATCGCCTTGAAACTTTTAATTCGGCTCTTGCGAGATCGACCACGCCCACCCGGTAAGTAAAAGCGCCGTAAATATTGCATTTGCGGCCTCCTGCGCGAGCTAAGTGCAGTGAACTCGCTTAATGCATACTTTATGCACATCAGCCGAACGTTTTTAATGCAGCGGACGCGGCAGCGCGGCAGGTGAGAATTTGGAGGACATGGATGCAAAAACAGTGTTTACTTTATATCGTATAATGTAAAGTAATGAAATTGAATTACAGCATGTACAGGCTTGAGGGAAGGGAGATGTTATAGTTTAAAGATGACGAAGCCACACACACACGCTATTGTAATCAAATTACATGATGCTGATATTGCTGTTGGGCAGGTTATAACATAATGAGGGCATCAATCGTGAGGAGTAATGTGATTATTGCCGTCACTGTGGACAAATAGTGCAAACACGGCCGAGCCGTTCGACAAGGTCACTTCAGATGTGGGCATCGTGCCACCGAAGCACAAGGTCTCTCACGACGTTCCACGTAATTCGGATTTGTGCTGATTGAGATACTCACTCTCTCTGTCTTGCGTCTTGCTCTCCGCGTCTCTCTGCGTCTTGTACACGGCCACAAATGGGATGCCCGGCCCTGGAGGGGGAATCAGAAAGAAAACCGTTGTGCATTTTTTTGTATTTGACGCACGACACAAGGAAATCCTGCTTGACAAGGCATTGTTTTCATCATAAAAGCCGGCGGCGAAAAAAAGGAAAAAAGTCTAACTCAATCGCAGCCTCTTGCTGTGTAGCTTGGAGACGCTAAACTTGTGACAAGCAGGTGGGTTGCTAAGTTCAGTTTGTGGCGAAGGCAAAGTTTGTGCTCATCATCAAGCGCATGCTGATGTCTCCTCCGGCGGATGTGCGCAGTCGGACGAATCAGAGACAGAGATCTGTTTTCTGCAGGACACAGAGGCAATTCTTTGCTTATTCGATTTATGTAACTCAATAGCTGAGATAGCTTTTCTGTATCGAGGGCCGCAAATAGAAGCAAAGCTCGGAGCGGAGGGAGGAGGGGCGGCAAACGAAGTGATGGATGCACTTAGCAGATTGAGAACACAACACAGGGACACAGTGGACGTTCTGGCCGCTCCCTCCTTCCCTCCTTTATCTTCCTCCCTCTCCTCTTCCTAATGATACTATAACAGGCGGGCTGCGAAGGAGAGAAGTGGATTACAAATATACGAGGTACAAGATCAACGGCTGTTTGTGATTTCTGGGGTCAGCAGAGGGCGCCTCGCGGCCTCATGGTCGTGACGATACAACAGTCAGGAGGTGAAATGACGGATCAGTGATTAAACCTCGCAGCTACAAGCTTCCGCGCAGACTGAAACAACAGTTGTGAGTTCTGTTTTCACTCCAGCGTGGCGACTGTGCCGTGGCATTTTGATATTTCTCTGATCTTGACAAGCGCTCTGGCCGATCTTTTGCTATTTTCATGCTCAGCGCAGCAGAAACGGATCAAAGGTGGAAGGAGAAGTTCAACTTCCTGGTTTGTCGGTGCGGAGAAGCTTTGCGACGTTGCGATGAGATCCAAGAACTGGGTCTGTTTTTTGGTTTTAAACGATTCTACCTGCGAATGCATAAAAAGATACATTTACTTCACTCTACCGCACTGCAATTGTTCTTTACTTTCTTTCCTTTTTATGGTGTTTTAGCTGTAATACATTTCATGAAGGCGACTCAGTTACTTATCAAATTAACATTTCCCAACGCAAAACCGATGATCAGCATCTAAAACCTGATAAAGGTTCAACTACCTGACAGCGAATCAAGCATTTCAAATAAACTGTGCCACGACTAATTATACCCTTAATGTAGTACTTAGAGGTTTCTGCTTCAATGGTAATGAGCCAATAATGTAATACAGCACTGATAGGGGTCATTGTGCATAGTCTAATTACTGGTTTCACTTATAATACTTTAAAAAAATTTTGCTCCTAATGTGTTTTCCTTGGGAAACTTTTAATGGAGTATTGAAGATGATTAGCACAATTCTCCTTCCACAGCTGTGCAAAAAATTAAACTGATGTGGGGGTAAAAAAAAAAAAAAAAGTTAGTGCAACCATAGCAACGGTAAAACAAGAAGTGTTAAGCCGGTAAAACCTTTACATTCAGTGGGCGGCAGGGACTACAGCGGTAAACCTCTGGTTTGCTGCTAAATTATTATTTGCAACATAGCTCCGCCTTTCTGTGCCTTAGATTTCCAATAATAGATCTTAAAATTTAGTTGTGTTTGCATTATGCCTGACTGACACATCACTCCTATCGTAGCTTCCTACAGTGGCTCCCAGTGCGACAGTTTTCATGAATGGCTTTGTTTCCTTTACAGTTGTTGATAAATGTACTGAAACGTCACTAGATCGTCTCTTAGATAAGGGATCTTCAACATTTTTCAGGCCAAGGACCCCAAACTGAAGGAGAGATTAAGTAGGGACTCCCTACCTATGATATGTGTTCTACATTAAACTTGGCCTAGTGCTATTCATAAATATACATTACTATTATCATTTTGCATTCAATATTAAGCTATCCCTTATCCCTTAACTAATATGTTGGATTCATGTTAATCTACATTTAAAGAAATTTAAATTTGTGGGGGGAAAAAATATATGTAACAAATGTCTTATCAACCAAAGATTTTGAGACCCCCCTGCAGTACGTCCGAAGGGGGTGCAGATCCCCTGTTGAAGACCTATGCCTTAGATCATCGCGTGAATGTCTCCACACTGTCTAGATTAAAACATAGCACAACCATTCCCACTCATGAACCAAAGTACATGAGCGCCTTTTTTAAAAATACAGATTAAAAAATATATATATATTTGTTAATTGGCTCAGCGTGCATGGTTAAAAGGTGAAACTTTCGTTTTCAGATCTGTAGCCTTTTGTTGGCATTATCAACTCATCCACATTCTAAATCTTAGGCACCCCTGAAACCTTCAGAAAAACTAAATCGTATGCGACCTATATACACATACTGTGTTGCATGTGCGCTCATGCATTTATGATCCTCACTTTTTTCTTTAAAGGGTTATTATTAACAGCTTCCTAATTGTGTGCGTCTTAGCTGACCATTTAGCAGATAGCGTGCTGTGCCGTCACAGTAGTAGCCGGTGTCCTTGGATACACCCTCTCTGACTTTGTGCACGAACACTCTACAACAGACTCCCATGTGTCTTTGTGAAATGGATAGCGAGCGGTCAGAGATGCCGTGTTAGCTACCTCGGCAGCTGAGCAGGAAGTAGCTCATGTTGTGGCTGAAGGAGCCGCTGATGTAGCCACAGCTGTCGGACAAGGCGCACGACAGGCAGCGGCGGTTAAATGATCCAAAGGTGTCAGCGCTACAGAGACAAACACATTCACATTAACGTTTTCATTTGAATTAAAGACAGCAACTACTATGGGATTAGAATCAATACCTGTACAGATGTCTCCGCTTTGGACCGTCTTCGGTGCTCAAAAAGTATCTGTATCGACGTAAGAAAGAAACCTGTAACCTCTATCAGTGAAGCACAGTTGCACAAAAACAACACAGACTATGTTTGCTCTTCTTTTTTCTGTGAACTTGGTAGATGGTGGTTCCCTGGTCAGCTTGGGGAGTGGAAATAAAATACCTGGAACGCACAAGCACTGACCTCACAGTCAGAATAGATGTTTCATAAATGAATGATGGGGTTAAAAAAGTGGGATGAATTATTTTAGGACAGAACTACAACAATTTATCCACTCTGCAGGTGAAGAGGTTTTTGGGTTTTTTGAACGGTTACAACTCTGAGAACTAAAGAGTGAACTCCTATATGTACACACCTGTGTGTTCTGATTAAGGTGTGTACAAGTGAAACTCGTGTTCCCAGTTGCTTCGTGGCCTGAACTGTGGGAGTGAGATGAAATGGGGATGAGTATACATGCTATTTTCTGCATGTATACGGCTGGCGTGTGATCCCGGAACAAAAACATCCAAGAAAGCAGATTGCAGAAGAAGAAGGTAAACAGAGTCGGTAGAAGAACCGTCTGAAGGATAGTGCGCATCTTATCTGCACCAGAAGTAGCGCGAACATCACGTATGAGATTAAAAAATGTACTATTATCCCTATGGTTGTTGTTTGAAATGCCGGTCTGCCCCATGAACGACTCTTGTTTATTATATGATGTAACAGATCAACCGGAAAACGGATTGTATTAACATGGTATTAACATGGTATTAACAAGACACATATCACCACCTAGTGTGGAGGAGGAGAACATGTTCGCGTGAGCTATTCGATTTTCTCTGTTGCATGTAAACTGGGACAAGGACTGTAGTCAGAAAGCATAGCTCGATTAAGCTCTGCATGTAAACGCACTGACAGTTTGAGAATATAACACTGATGCTAGAAAGGAGGTATAGATCACATTTAATATGTGCTGAAAATTTTAAATGACCTAATTATGGTCTGGATGTCTGTGCTGGGATTGTTGCTGTTTAGCAAAAAGAACATTCTTACTTAGACTAAATGTAAATGGGTACTAGTTAGTGTAACACTGTTGGGTGTTTTGACTGTTGGTAATGATGGTCTGTGCATACTCACATCAACTGGCTGTCCTCGTTGTAGGCCAGGACTTGAGTGACATCCCAGTCTCCAGACGTGATGGACTGCAGCGTGTCTGTGCTGGTGTTGGGCTTTGGGAGGACAGAAGCGGCGGAATAATATTTATTTTTAACTGTAAGTCAAATGTCAAAATTAGTCAAAATTAATGCAGATTTGGATGCATAAAATGTTCCACCAAGCCATGCAAACTACATGCACATAAATCTCCTCTCACCTGGGAGATGGACATGGAGATGTGGAAGAACTTGCCCCTGCCTCCTTGAGGAATGGCCCGCGTGAAGAACAGCTTCAGACCATCTTTGGAAAACAGGGGTTTCTCATTCTGAAGAAACAGAATAGGATAGTTACATTTTATCTTAACAAGTGGCGATCAAATAGTAGAAAAATGATTGTGGTTTACAAAAGACAGCACAGAAGTCTACAACTGTTAATTATCGCGCTACACTGATCTATAATTCCTGCAAGTAAACAGTGATTATAACTTAATGACGACTACAAAGGAAAATAATTCAAAGCCTTAACGGTGCACTCCAGATATAATTTAGATGTGTGTTGCCACTCTCACCTGCCTGTGAAGCCAGCCCTCACTTTCATCCTCGTGTTTCTGTGAAAACAGTTTGACAGTCGGCACATGGAGACCGGGCTTTGATACGCTCAGCACGTCCTCTATAATGTGCAACGGCAACAGACATACCTTAGTGCACACTCCTGTAGTGGCCTCACACAGCGTCAGTATGGAGATGTTCTGAGCTCTGTTCAGCCAGTTGATGGCCAGTTTGGTGGTGGTGGCCCATTTCACCATGGTCACGTAGTACTCACTGACAAACACAGAGAACGGATTCAGCGGTTAGCTTGGTTCATGAAGCTCTGTGTCTGTGGATTATGAGCAAATGACTGGCTCAGGGAGATAAAAGTAAATGAAAAAGGTAAAAAAAAATGTGTAAAATACTTACATTTGCTAATTGCAAATTATCTAACATTAACTAGATGAGGGTGAGACGTTAATTATATCTAGCAGAGAAATGGAAATATTGGAGCAGCATATGAAGAAGGACATGGAGGAAAGAATAAAAAATGGACGTATGCACAGTGCGTATATTTGAACAGACTAAATGGAGGCATTAAACTTTGTGGAGCTGGACACAGGGCTGTGTTAAGTTCAACTATCAACAGATAAATAGTATTTAGTCCCATTGCAGGATTTGCATAATGACAGCAGCATTCGTTAAAAAAAAAACATAATTGAAAGATCAGATCCCCAAATTGTTTCCACATTAGTTGAAAGAAATCATTCCGCTGTGCAGAGGAATAATCAAGAAGTGGATGATGACTTCAAACAATGGCCGATTTTTGTCAACAACTGGCCACTTAATCAACCCAACAACGGAACAAATAAGACGTCTCCAAGGCCCATCGGCTTTCATTACAAGATCCGCAGGTGATTGTAACCGTTGGTGTCAAAGTTCTGTGTCTTCAGTCAGAAAGAAATTGGACAAATGCGACCTGGATACCAAGAAAAGCCTTTGGAAAGATCTGAGCACAGTTTGCCAAAGGCGTTTTGGACAGAGGAATGAAAGACAGAGCTGTTTCGGCTGCAGCGTCACTATATATTCATACTATATCATCCACATCTGTAGGTGCCGCATCAAAGGACGACCATTTTTTTTCTAAATATATTAAACATCAACTTTATTTTACACATAAATCAGGGCCAAATCCATCACAAGTAAGACGTGCATCGTTTGCCTGAGAGACCGACTCACCCTATTCTTGGATCGTCGGGTCTCCTCATCTCGATGGTGTGCAGGGGGCCGTTAAGGTTCACGACATACAGAGTGATGACCGGGTTTTCCTCACCAGCCTGGACAGGAAGGGAAGTAAATGGAGAAAACCGAGCTACGTGAAATGAAAAACGAAATCCAATTTCTTCATAGGAAACTTTATGTTAGAGAAGTTGTTGCCTTGTGGAAACACAATTAAAACCATTCCAAATGTATCAGAACAGTGTACCTAAATAAATACACGTGTACCTTAGGGTAATGGTACTCTTTCCCCATTGGGTACGCAGTGCCTGTAAACATTGGCAGCTCCATCTTGGGCACCAGAGTGTCGTTGATGGTGGCGTATGCTAACCTGGCTCCATCTGGAGACCACCAGTGGGCAATGTGGGACTGGAAAATCTCCTCTGGAGAAGAGAGAGAACAAAACAGCCATTAATCACAATCAGCAAGGACACATAGCTGCAAGCGGACAACATCAAACCCTTTGTAGAATTAAACACGTGTTCTGGTGAAACACACTGACCGAGCACAACATTATGACAGGAGCAGTAAATAACATTAATCATCTTGTGACAATACTGTGTTCTGCTGGGAAACTTTTAGACCTGGCATTCATTCATGGGGATATTACTTAGACACGTACCACCCAACTAGACCAGACCCGGCACCCCCAGCCCAGAGCAATGCTGATGGCAGCAGCCACCCCCAGCAGGTATTGCAGCCTGACACAGACACACAAGAGTCTGATAATGTCTACAAGGAGATCAAAGTGGATGACAGTATGTGTCTGAGCCGCAGCCAATACAGACGGACACAGTGCAGTGCAGCAGCTTATTATTAGGCGCTTAGAGACATAGTAAAACATGCATAATTCATTGAAATCAAACGTGATATAATATACTCATTTTGAAAAACCCACAAGTTGTGCCAGTGAAGTAGCTAGAGGAGGTGAGAGTCTTCACTCCACCACAGCTATGAGATACACTGTTGTTTTAATTGAAATTCCTGCACATTTGATTTCATTTTTAAATCCGAAAGTCAAAGATACAGATCAGGTATGACATTAAAACCAGTGACAGGAGAAGTAAATAACATTGATTATCCTGTGGCAGTACAATGTTCTGCTGGGAATTGGCGTTCACGTGGATGTTACTTAGACACTGGGATTTCCGAACCTTCCCAAGCAATAGACACTCAACTGGCAAAACACTATGTACTACAGAAAGAAGAAATGCCTTTTAATGTAACAGTGCTGCATCATCTTCATGTTTTTTTAATGTTTGTGTTGAAACTGCATCAGAAAGGTGGGAATTCAGCTGGATGATCCTTTTGTCTCTCAGCTTTTTAAGGTGTGAATCCCGCCTAAATGGATACAAACCTCCCTAATCTGGCAAAGCTGGAGTGAAATACCAAGCACTCCCCTCCCTGCTTTCTCACTCACTCTGTCTCTTTCTCTTAAACCTACACACAAAACCACACGTAGTACCAAATGCTGAGGTCAGAAATTACTACGGCTTTTAATCCCAGCGCAGCAACGCAACGACCAAAAATAGAACTCGTGGAGCCGCGGTTTCTAGAAATGAACCAAAAAGCAATTTCTCACAGCGGCGCCGCGCAACCCGGCAGAGAACTTGAGTTTGTGGGTCGTTACTGCCCGCGTCCGCCACTTTCAGCTGCAAACTCATTTCAGACTTTTGACCTGGAGGGTTCCCTTGTGTCCTTCTGTGCGCAGGTGAGTCTGGATAAAATAATGCGGCAATCACACGCGCTCGTGTTCGACAGGCAGACGGAAAAACAACGGGGGGACGAGGGCGGCCCGGGTCCTCCGTCTCCGTCGCGGCGCGAACAACAAACGCTCCTGTCAACACACCGTGACTCATGAAGGAATTATGCAAACAAAATCTCGCTGAGGGAACTTTCTGACACCGTGAAGCATAGCCTTGACAATCTTACTCCATTATTAAGTCTGTGGCGACAACGCAGACGGCATCCGAAACCGCTCGGCTCATTGTTGCAGCCTGCCGCCAGCTACATTTGTTTCTACTTTTGCAATTAAATTTTCATTAATGCTGTTTATCTCTGAGACTGGGTGCCGGCTGTGGGGAATTAACAGACATCGACTACCAATTAGCATTTTCATTAACTGTGCACGCTCTGTGGAAATACTTGATATGCAGCGTCATTTGTCAAACACTCTCGGTACAGATGCTGATGTGCTTTTGTTCTCTCGCGCAATTCTTTCCGACGCTGGACACTGTTTAATAATTAAAGACGTCTTTGTTTAAGCGACGAGAGAAGAAACGGGGCTAATGGCCGCACTTAGTCCACTTAGTCTTTGCTCTCTCAGCGTTCTCGGTGAGTCCGCTCGCACCCTGCTGGTAGCGCTCAGTGGGGAATGATTGGATCTCCCTGTCTGATAATGAGCAGCGCGGCATTAAAGAGCATCTCCAAAAGGACGGAAGAAAAACCAAAAGAATAAAATAATGATTTCCTGCATGGCCGGTTTCCACTGCCGCCTGCTGATTTTGCCGGTGGCAGCTTAAAAAAAAACGCGTGGAGTGGAACCGCCGGGCTGTCGGATCCACTCTGGGACGCCGAGTCACCTTGGCTAGTCAAGGAGAAAGTTTCTAGATGTGTCCTAATATGAGCGCGGAAACAAAGGAGAAAGGGAAAGCAATCATGGGAGAAGAAGGTGTAAGCGACCCACTTTTAATGAGCTAACTCTCACTTTCTTTCTTAAGTAATGAGACGGTGTCCCTTTCCTTTTTTTTTTTTTTTTCTCTCATTGAGGTGATTCCCAAGGTGAGCTGTCGGGCGCTCATCTCTTCGTCCCGTGTTCTCCGTCCTGCTGTGCAGGCTACATTATTCACTGAGTGGAGGCCATTGTTAATGCATGAGATACCATGAGTCAAGTGGCCAGTGGGAAATAATGAGCACCAGGTGACAGATTCAGGGAGACTAATGAGAAAAAAATAAATGAAACGTTCCAGGTTGCATTTAGTTTACTTGTAACTATTAACGAAATGCAAAGATAAGTTCCTGCAAATATTAGTTATATGTCAAGTATAATAATAGCACTGTGAATCTATTTAGAAGAAGATTAAGGCCTACAGAAAACAAAAACAAAAACATAAAAAACCCCACCCCATGCTTCCAACAGGGGGCAGAATTGACTCATGATAAAACTTTGAAGTCCAACAGCTGTGCAGGAGATTCAGAAATGTGGCTTTTATTCTTTCAACTGTCAACCTTTCAGACCAGACTACTAATTCTAAGATTTTAACCCACCTACTTTCCTCTTCTTTTCTTGTCATTTATAATCCGGTGGTGTCGTTTTATCGGGAGCAACGTTCGCATCAATCCCGCAGCCCACTAACTAGTGCCAGTAAGAATGAAGCCTTCGGAGAGCTGTCCCCGGGCAAATAAAGGCCCCGTTAACAGATTTTTGAAAACGTATCATTTAGCCAAATCCCATTTAATGTGAAACTTGACGCACGCTCATCAGTCTCTCGCTGAGAGGCAAACAGGACGAGCAAAGCGTCACAAAAAGCACGTCAAACAGCTGCTACTATAAATACAGTAGAGTTAGCGCTGCGTCGGCTGTGAATACAGTGCAAGTGATAATTAAGCATTAGCAGAGAGGCACATGACGGAGAGGTGAGATTTTACTGAGCGTCTAAATAAAAAATCCTCATCTAAAGTTTGTGAAAAGGTTCTTAGATGACGCAGGAGGAAATTGTTATTCCACCGTCTAAGCAGAGAAAAAAAAGGAGTAACAATAACAGTAATGCCGCAGAGTGAAGGATTCATTTACAGATGTTAATAACTAAAGGACAAAACCTACTTTTATATTTTGAACCATGCGTATTTCATATTTCTGTTCCATTTAGGCAGCAGAGGTGACTGCTTTTAAATATGAAAGACAGTGCTAGTGAGTTTTATGGATATAGAAGAGGCTCTGGTTGCATCAACCTACATCAGTTTCAGGGGGTCTTTTTTGTTTTTTGTTTTGCCCGTAAAGAAGTTTAATTTAGCGAAACCCGTTGTTCCCCATTAGAAAGAGCTGTAGCTATAGTAGCGGATGCAGCTTTTTCTTAGAATACAGACGATAACCTGCAAGAATATGCTGTTTTTTTTTTTGTCAGGAAGAAGTGAGCGAGACACTGCGCTGAAGTTAGAGGAACAGGGGTTTGTTTTGACATATTGTCACGACTGTCACGGCGATGAAAGACACCACTGCATCCTGGGAAACACAAGCCGCGGGATTTATTTCTTTATTTTTTTACCCCCTCTAGAAACAGCAGCCTCTTCTGCGCTCCCTCCCACGTTGACTGCCACCGCGCTTAAATGTACGTGACACAGTGTATTTGTATCCATCTGCATTGAATCTTGTTCCAGGACTGCTCCTAAAGTGGTGTTTTCGCACAAATTAAATCCTTGTGACATAAAAAAAACCTGCCTCTTAGGCATAACATTGTGGCCACCTGCTTAATACTGTGTAGGACTTCATGTCTTGCTTCCTTTAAAACAGTTGGGACTCATCAGGGAATGGACATGGGCCTTCTGAGGGTGTCCTTGGGTGGTCTAGTTGGGTGGTACATGTCCAAGTAACATCCTAACATCCACACGAATGCCAGAACCAAAAATTCCCCAGCAGAATATTATATGAATATTGGATCATCACAAGATGGGTCACTTCTCCTGTCTTGCGCCTGATTGGTCCGATCTAGTCTTTTAACTAGCCAGCCATGCTCAAAATGACACGATTTCACTTCCAGTCCATCACGGTTGTGTATGCTTATCCCACACGCCAGTTACCCTTGTGCTGAGAGGGCTGAAAGATACCGACTTCCCCTCTCCTATGTTTGTGTGATAATCCACACATAGCACGTCTCTGATTCACCAAGAAAGTTCCACAAAAGTCCTTCTATCATCGGCCCCAGCTTGTATTCACACCACACTAAAACCAACATTTTCATTCCCGTTTATTAATCTCTCCTTTTGCAGTGCACAAGTGTTGATTATGTGGTTACCCCGTGGCCCGCAGGCCCCGACACAAACAGAGCGATAAACACAAACAACCCCGCGAACAAGCCTCTCCAAACCGTCATCAAGCCAAATATCTATGGGGCTGAGCGCGACTCGAATCAAAGCGGCGCCGGGTTTTTATCTCAGCGCGCCAGAGCCCAATAAACAGCTGTTTCCTCGGGCCGCGTCACACTGCAGGACGTGTCGGTATCAGCGCAGCCTCAATAATCAGACAGGAGACAGATGACAGAGCACTCGAGACTCTCCTGAGGCGTTTTGGACTGTACACAAACCGCCGATAGGGCTCTTGGCTGCGTCTCCTCATTTTTATTTATTTATTTTGTTTTTATTTTTCCTCCTTTCTCCCATCTCTTTCTTTCTGTTCCGCAAACACGCACATTCCCAGATTAACACGGCGGTGCGAGCCAGAGGATATTCAAGCCTGGGAGATTATTCGCCAACCTTTCACCCTTCGGCTCGAAATCTGCCGCACAGTGACAGGCAGAGCTTAAGACCTCATTTCTCCTCGGCGCCGAACCTGAGTCTCAGCTTGACCTTGGCCAGAGGAGAGCCTGAGTCATTAGCATGGAAAATCTTCAGACTCACGCTCACTCTGATGAATGTAAACATTACACAACCTGGCACTGCTCCTGAGCTCCCCTGCAGATGCATGCATCACCACTTGGCTAAGGTCAAATCTGTTTACAGGCCTACGTATTCAGTTGGGGTTTTATCACAAATAGGAGTGTAAAGGACCTTTGGAGCGTTGATAAAAGTAAAGACATAAACCCAGCTAAAATTAAATTAGCAACATTGGCACACACATAGAAGTCACAGTGACTGTTAAACGCCTATAACCAGGGGCATTATTCTACCGTCTACACTCTTCTGGTTTCAGGCTTTCAGGTTTCATTTGCCCCAAAGGCAATTCAGTTTTAAAGAAATAAGCAGTGCCCATGCCTACATAGACGGCAACCAACACTCAACATGCAACAATAATAACACAAACCACACTAACACTATCAGAGATTACATGCACGTACGTCTCCCAAGAACGCACAACCGCTAGGTGTGTTAACAGAAAATGAACAATATCGTAAAAAGTACTCATTAAAAGTATGTATTAAAAGTGCTTGGATAAGAAATCAGGGGTTCATTCCCACATGGACGGATTTAGATTTAAAAGTCTAATAGCAGAGGGGATAAAAGATCTGAAATAACGATTTGTTTTCCTAGGTGGAGCTTTAAAACGCCTTCCTGAGGGCATGAGCTTTGCACCAGATTTTGGACCCTGGTTGTGGAGATTTGGTTTCATTTGGCCACGAGAGCAGCGGTGAGGTCCACGTTTACCACGGTCTATCAGAAATCTTTCTGATTAGAGATGACAATATAACTGTTTGCATGGACACAAGATAAAATACTAGGATATATACAGTATGTATACCTGGCCCGAAACAACAGAAAAGAAGAATGGAATTTTAAAAGTTGTCACTGAATGTTTACCCCACACAAAAAAATGTGACGTTGTCCATATTTATACAGTTTTTTTTTCATCAGTAAACATTTTTACAGCCACTTGAAGTGTGTGATGTAGCTCTGCTGTTCTTCTACTTGAAGCACAAAACGCACTTCTATTGTTCTATGATTCACTTTTATTTCAGCATTACCGAGCCGAACCTGTGTTTTATCTCTCCGTGATTGCAAAGATTCATGTGGTCAATAAATGATGAGCATAAATTACCAGGCCTTCAGCAGCTAATAAATATGAGTCAGGGGGTCAGACGCTGCGGTAAGGCTCTGATTAATGTTTGAGCGCCTTAGAATTGTTGGACATGGTTTTAAATTTCAGCCTGGTTAATGCAGAGATAAGCGGAGCTGCGGGAGTAAATAAAAAAAAAAAAAAAACATTCTGCAGCTCTTGTCCCGAAGCCCTGGTGACCTCAGATAACGTGTGTATGTCAAAGCATCTCGGAGGACTCAAAGGTGGCAGCCGTTTACATTGTCAAACAGACATTTCTTAGGGTTATTCGAGGATTCGGGGGCGCGTCTCTTTATCTGCTATCTCTGCATCTGCTGCTTCCCGTCTCCCTCTCGCTGTTATTAAAACGCCGTTCCACTGGAGCAGAGGGAGCGCCCATTGCAGCAGATATAAATTCATTGGCTGAATGCTAACACAGTCCCCGTCCCGGTTTACGCTGTCAGGCACACAGGTGAGCTTTGATCGGTGGTGTTGACGCTTGGAGAGCGCTGTGACATCTGTATCTCAGTGTTCACCTCCGCTCAATGAATGCAAATCAGCCCATGCAGAACATTCATTCATTTTCAGGGCTATGTAAAGAAACGTGACAGAGTATCCAGCTTTAATTTACCTGCAGGTAACCAAGTGGTACATATTAAAATGCTAATGTAGTTTCAGACACTGGGGAGTCGTACCACCTCATGTTTTTACTCTCAGATTGCTCAAATTAGAGTGATGGGACGGGGGAGAAGTGACAGGACAGGAAGAGGGCGCATGTTTTCCGTATCCATCAGCCTATATGCGCTACGCACTTCGTCGGCTGAGAGTAAGATGAGAAAATCGATTTAGCGTCAAGTTGTTTAAAGTGGCAGTCTCGAAGATTATTATGTTAAATCAATATCTATCAGCAAATGAGCTAACACGCTGGTTACTGAGCCTAATGAATGCATAGCAGTACATGCTGCATTTGTAATATTATGAAAGTGTGCCTGTGGCAACATCACAAAGAAAAAGCTGTGTTTCGTTATTGCTAATGTAATCTCTATGAATAGATATCTGGATGTGAATCCTGAATGGTAAATTGTCATCATATTTATGAGTTCTGTTGATGCAAACTGAACACTTCTTGCAGCATTTCACATGTATAACTGCTGAATTCAATCATAAAGCAAACGCGCTGTGTTTTATCAGGGAATGTAGTGATTACCACTATCATCGTCAGAAATGTGACAACTGACAGTGTTGTCCTTCCTGAGAGCAGATTAACTTGGTGACAAGAAGGACGAGCAGCCGCAGTGAGCTGTTAGATGAACAGCTGCAGTGGACAGGCTACACGCGTCCAACTTCTCGTTTCACTGTATACTGATATTCAAAGATCCATGCCATGTGGAACATGAAATCAGAAGACAGTTGCTCACAAGAATAATGGTAAAATGTCAATCACTAGCTTTTTCGCAAAATAAAAGTGATGTTTCTGAAATAACAATAAAGTACAATTGCGCTTTGCACGTGTTTCCATTGAAAGGTGTTTTGCGAATGAACTGTAACTCCCGTCAAGTCCCATCTTTGCGAGACTTCACTTTGAGGAAATGGACTCTAAAAGAACTGGTCACATGACCCCCTGGGTCACCTCAAGTGACGCTGGTGATGGGGAATTGCGGGAAAAGTGTTTCCATTGCACTTTTGTGTTAAACTGTTAACTGTTAAACCGATACGTCTGAAAAACCACCTCATGAGAGCGTGAAAGTGTTTTAGTGATATTTGAGAGGTGTTTCAGAATGTAGGTGTTTCAACTACCAGTACGATATTTGGGTTTTGCGCATTTGTAGGGCTAATGGAAACACAGCAACTGTCTGACTTCTTTATCAAAATCATGTTTTGAATTTTTTTTGGCGCCCCCAAAATTCTGTGATGTTCTTAAATCGCTTATAAGTGTGTGGGCAAATCAGGCAGGGACAAAATATCTGAAACTTTATTCCATATGAAAACTAAAGTTTTATAGGGCTATTTCTTGGCCAGGAATAGTAACATCCTGAAGTCTTTCTTTTATGAGTTTTAAAGCAGCAGTGGGTGACCTATGCTCGCCTCTGTTGGATTCTAATTTCTTAATTAACGTCTCTGTGGGTATGCAAGAGGTTTTTGTGTACTTAGGTTGAATAAAAGTTGGTCTAAGTAGAAGAGAGAGGTCGTATTTTTTTAAGTGGAGTTAGCTTTGCTTAGCATGACTCCATGTCTTGGTTTTGGTTACACATCCAACAGACAGATATTTCACAAAAAACTCTAAAAATGTCCAACTTCAATGCCAGTGTTTCTTACCTTCATACAGCCAATCACTGAGCCCGTTGAAGATGACATTCTCTTTGCCGGTGGAGACCAGGCGAATGGAGCGGCTCTCAACCTTAGACCGATAGTAGATGTTGTTCTCAAAAATGAAGATCTATAAGAACAACAAAGAGACAAAATACGCTGAAATCAAATCAAGGAATGCCAAAACACCTGAGACAATCCCTGCCGTCTTACTGGAGGGCCTTGACAGTGAATCCCTGCCTGTCTTTAGGACATCTGAGTGTAGCTGATTCGAACAGGCACCGTTCATACAGGGCATTTGTTTAAAATTAATAATCTGTTCTGGATATTCTTAAAAACACATGCACCAGAAAACTTGAGTGTTGTAGTTTAAGTGGAACGCAACATAAGAGGTGGGAGAACTGGGAAAGACAGGAGTCATGATATCACTGGCGAGATCAGCCTTCTAGTCAGAACACACACACAAGAGATCAGGACAAACATTCACATTGGAACTTTCTGATTAGAGGGAAACCAGCGCTTTTGTTAAAGCTACAGAAAGGGGGGAAAAAAAATAAGTCTTTTCAGTTTCTGATAAGATGGCAAACGTCGGGACTGGATTTTGACTTTGACGCTCCCCTCCCCAGGCCTTCCGGGCTTTCAAGATAACTGAAGGTCAACTCTTTCATTACAGAGAATAATAGATCATCAGTACCCACGGTGAGCGGGGTAGGGCGGGGACACTCTCAGGGCAGGAATTTTAAAATGTTATAGCCTTAATGCCACGCTGAAATCAATCCCAGGCTATTACAGAAAAAAAGGCTCACTCTGTTATCTCAAGGATTACAGAATCTCTTGGCCTCAAGCAGGTATCATGGTATCGGTTTGTGAACACTCCTCCAACAAATATTCACTGCGAGCACTCAAATGATGAAACCGCGCACAGCAGGAACTCATAGCTGTCTACGATTGCTGAATGTTGAAGTTTTTCTTCTCAGTGTGAGAAGGGGCATAAGCCACACACACAAAAAAAGAACTCCTCTACCATCATTAGGAATTTACTACAGCATTATTTTTGCTTTACACTGGGTCTCAGCCATGTGACATTTAGTACACAGTGACAAATTTGCTCGGTACAAGTTTCTCCAGCAAACGCAGCATCTTTTCAAAAGTAACACAGCCTCTGTCACAATTAGTTTCTCTCAAGGAGACGCGGGCGGCGGGCCCATGTGCTTTCGGTGTCTCTTCGGTCGCAGATGGAGTCCCTGTATAGAAGCTAATCTAGGCCAGAGCACAGACAGAAGACCTGGCCTAGATCTACGAAGAAAGGTACGACTCCGCCAGGGACGGAGGTCGGCGAGAAGATTTGGAGAGAATCATACAGACTCTGGAGGTTTGTTTGGCACAGTGAACGAGCACCGCTTCAGCTGAGATTACCGGCACGTTGACAAAAGTGCGCAACTGTTAAACAGTGGTGCAGTTTAGGCAGTTTAGGTAGAAGTATGAGCTGGTGTTTGCGTTTCAGCTTGTCATTTGCTTAAGGGTGGCTTTGGCGATAGAGGGGGGTACACCCTGGACAGGCTGCCAAACAACCACTTACACTCAGAGGCACTTTGGCCATTTTAGAATCACCAATTAGACTAACATTCAGACAGTATAGGAAGTTGGCTACATGCACTAAAAGACTGAAGGACAGTTTCTACCAGACTCTGGATCCTGAACACATAACTTATCTGAAAGTTTAGTATTATACTGTTGTTTAGTTTTTGCTCTTGGTCTTTACGTCTGAGCTGACCAGTTCCCTCATCCACCTTGCACTGTCAGCCCTGTGTTAATTCTGCAAATCGCAAATAAACTAAATCCGGATCAGAATCTGTCTTTGGACAGTGGGACATTTAGGAAGCCAGAGCACCCAGACAAAACCCACATAAGTGGATCAAATCACATCAAAATCAAATCAGCTTTATTTGCTATGTTTATGGGCGCAAACATACAAGGAAATGCATTTCCCAGTGAGCGCACTTGTATGCTGTCAAGTGTCCTGAGACAGTTTGTTTTTCCCACTAAATAAATGACTTGACTGACTGCGTGGAAACATCGGCTGCATGTTCTCAGACGCCTCGGCAACTCTGAACGCAGAAACTTCATGCCGTGAGGGAAACGGTGCTAACCACGGCGCGGCTGTGCTCCCGGCGTGGTTAATAGGGTGCAAATTGTCATTTTTGCACCTGAAAACGGGTTCAGAGAGGTGGATGTGAAACATGGAGGAAGAGTTGGGAAAGGAGGATGCATTGTGGGAAATGTAGCTCCAAGGGATTTTGCATCCAGACTGGAGACTGGTTTCAGGACCTCCCCCTTGAGCCCCTTAAAATGCAGGATGTGCGGTGTTACTTTACAACAGTTTAATCCCCAAGTGGCCAACATAAACCTAAAATTATAAGACAATGTAGAATTAGGCAGAGTGTAAGAGCAAAGACTGAGCATTGTACTCCTAAGTGATTAGGTCAAAGTTTGTGCAACAGTTTCCCTGTCACTTTAAACATCACACAAGTCTCTCCAATGTAATACAAGGGCTGGGCCTCCTGGGCTAAGCGTCCCAACTCGTGTGAATATGCGTCAGCCATGTGTTGAAGATTAGCCGCCTGCTGGAAGCAAAAAGAAGAAACTCTTCCATTCAGTGGGGGATTTGCTTTCCACAGTGCCGCTGTGAAAATACGATGTCACATATTCATCGCACTACACTGACTTTTTAGCCTAACATGTGGCTTAGCATGTGGCTGAACAGCTGTGTTTGTGCATGTATGTGAGGGCTCTCCGTGAGGAAATAAAAGACAATTAATCAAGTGCATAAGGGACGTGGGAAGGAGATGGCAGGTGTGATGAATTATACGTGTTAGCAGTGTACATATGACAACACATGCCTTGGCTTGGAGTCTGCGTTAGCATGTTTTAAGGAACGGACTCACTTCACCTTCTTTGACAGAGAACATGTGAACCTTCAGGGAAACCAGCTGCTCCGTTTTAGGCTAACGTAACACGCCTGCTCGAAGTAAAACTACCTCAGTGACTGATGGTGGAAAACTTGAGGCCATATCAATCTAGCAACTGTGTTAATTAATCCACTGACGAGATAACAGGTAATTAATAGCATTGTGCTGCAGGAAGTAATCACTTACAATCTGACTGGCCCGCAAACCGGCGCACTGAAGCTCATTAATGCTCTGACAAGTTTGATTGTGTGATGATGGAGACGGAAAGTGATTCCGAAGAGCTGAGAAGGGGCGCCGCTTCTCGTGTCTAATTTGAAATTTGTTTACTGGGAAATTTCAGTGACTCGTGTGATGATTTTTACCCTGAAGGATGCAACTATTTGCGCGTACTGTTTTTTTCGAGTACTCCAACTTGCACCTTATTAATGATTTTGAGGAAACCGCCGCCTCTGAAAGATAAAGATTATTTGTGTCCCAATTTTGGAGCCAAATTCTCAGAAGTGAAATTGTCACGATGGGCCCAGAAGGCTTGGCCCATTTCGAAGAAATCTCAGAATGCAGCTGAGAACTTTGTTTTACTCACTCGTGAAGGACACTGGTGTGTGCTCAGTAGCCATCAGAAACCTATAATCTATTGTGCACCGGTCAAATAGGAAAAGCAACGGTGCACTGAGGTGATCCGAGTGATCATGTAAAATCACTCACTGTTACGTAACCATGTCGTATTTATCAGGCTGTTCATCAATCACTGGTAAATCTATCACATAAAATGGACAAATGAACAGCCACCAGAGCATGTGAATAATGGAAGTCAGCCATAACGCTATCTCTGCGCACATCACAAAGTCAACCACAGAAGAGAAAAATGATGAACTGCTTGTCTTTCTGAACCAGCTTCCTTATATTTGAAATGCATTGTCGTTGCCATTGTGTTTCTTCTTCGTCTTCTAAGCTCAGTTCAAGAAAACTATGAAATGCTGTAACAGCGTTTCCACAAAGCTTCAATTGTTTTCCCCCCTCACAGGCAACCATACCAAGCCAGTGTTTTTTTTTTTTGTTTGTTTTTTTCCTGATTTAAACATTACTTGGTGTGTATAAAGGTGCTGAAACTGCTGTCCCCCAGCGTCTCCTCCAGATCTTTTAAGGTTTTCTAAAAGCCCTTTCCCAAGAGACACACAGTGTTTTGCAACTTTTACTGGATACAGCAGAACATTTAGTCAATAGTCAGAGATTTTCTAAAGGTGAATAAATTGCAAATTCGTCACATGGAGACAGAACAGCTAATAGGTACTAAAGTTTCAGGTCTCCCCGTGATATAAATAAGCCATATGGCATATGGCTGCATTCTTGCCATTATAATTGCATAAGGTGATAATCTGCTGGTGTTGTTTTTATAGCCACACAGGACCATAAAAAAATCAATTAATGCAAGTTTAAACAAGGACAAAAAGAGGACCCTTCAATGCCATTCATCACTTTCCAGCTCCCCCTCTTGGGTCGCCAATATCCTTCTGACTAAAGCACACCTTCAAAACCAATCGATTCCCTCAGTTGTTTAAGTTACAAACAGGGAGTCAATGACATCGTATACTGCTTTGTTTGTGTGTAGGCTTAATTCATTTTCTGCTTTTTTCCACATAAAGGACAAGTTTCCACTTTGTATATGAAACATCACTGGCCAGCTGGATATCGTCCACACTTACCAGTTGCTGATCCTGGGGTCCCCAGCCTGCATACTGCAGCTGAGCATTTCGCACCTCTGGAGGGTTCAGGTTCCACGTCTCCCTAGGGTGGGGAAGCACAAGACAGAAAGAACAACACTATCAGATAAACACAAACACATTGCCTGTCTGTTTCTGGCGCTGCAGCAGCACGGGGACAAGTCCCGAACCTCTGAGAACAAAGGTTTAAGTGTATCCATAAATACCAGCGCTCTATAACAGTGTCACCTCTCCTTATTGGGAAAAGTGCTGCGCAGTGCAGGCAGCAGAATTAGAGGTGCCACTGCCTCTATGTCTTTGTCTGGGGTTGAGGATGAATGAGGTCATAGCTGAGGCGCTCTGTAGGAAGTCACCACTGGGTGGCAGCACGTAGATGGATTTAAACATGGGAGTCGCTGAAAATAGAGACATGTTGTAGTGGTGTAGAAGTCTAGTAAAAGGGAGAAAAGTGCATTTACTAGGCTTTGGTTGCAGAGGCATTTTAGCCACATGTTAAAATGCCTGATTACTATTTTGCAAATGCATGTCATGGCTGTCATTTTTTTAATTATTTTATTTTTTTAGAAATGTGGAGTACATGTATGATTACTCCTAGACACTTCATACTTTCAAGAAAATAAATGACACTTACACAAGGGTTCATTCTTGTGTCTTTCTCCTGGTATTTTCAACACCAAAACACAAGACAGCGGCCACAGACTGTAAACAAGATCACTGGCTAGACAAATGGCAAAGCACTTTTACCAGTATTTAATTCTACAGTGACTCTGACCTCTTCTCTGTAATTTAGCTTCTCACTGTTTCCGCTGAAGAGTCTGTTGACGCAAGGCGAACTCACAGGACAGAGGTAGGCGAGGATAACATCTGCATGTCCCGTGACAACGCTGGCAGCCCTTTGAGGCCACAGATTAGCAGATACCCCTTTCAACTTCACAGACAGCTTTTGTTGAAGTTTGGAAGGATACACTGCAGATAATGTCAGAGGTGAATCGCGGGAGATAGCTGAGAGAACAGGTGTAAATAAGCTGCCTGCAGATTCCCGGGTAAGGTGAGAAAGGTCAGGGGAGATATTTTGGGAAGATAAACCGAAATGAAATGAATGAGTGAATGGAACAACGCCTACTCACGGAGTTTCCAGACTGCAGATGATGTAGAAGGCCGTGTACGAATACTGGTACACCTGAAAGACAGTGTAGGAACATAAAATACATTTTAATTTGTGATTTTTTTGGTAGGCTCAGTGAAAACATGAAAGGATATGACATTTAGCTTTGAACTGTGTTGGTAGTTGGTCTCTAAAAGCCACATTGTCCCATGTCATTGGTCCTTTTCACATCACAACAAATAACACACATTTTAGAACACAAATCTACTTCAAGTGGCAACCGCCCGGGCTTAAAAATGAAACCAACACACAGTTGAAGTTAATCCAATGGCCACTTGAGGGTGGCTCTAAAAGCAAATTCTAAAAGCAAATAAATCCCCCCTCCATGTTAAAAAAAAAAAAACGTCCAGCTTAACAGCCTGGTGCAAAAATAAATTTTGGCCTCTGGAGCTAAATCCTGCAGTCACATCAATTCACTTCAAATATACTAAGACTTAAAGGTATGCCTAAATTTAGGGTGTGGCTGTGGTGTTATTGTTTTGAGTGCTTCACCTCCATTCACGTTCCACCTTTTTGACCATTTTTCAATTACAGGAGTTAGGAAGAGCAGACACTACCAAGATTACGCTGGCTGGAGCCACCACAGTGAGCTTCAAAACCATCTTCATGAAGCCTGCGAGTGACATCACACAGGGATTATCTGTCTTTATCTTTAGCCCCTTTAACACTGGACAGAAAACCAGCGTTGACCCAGGTTTTCTGTCCGATGTGACACTGTTTTTCGTCCGATGTCTGTTCATTATTAGCTCAGGTTGGCTTCGATGTGAACAGGATCTGTCACATTCTGATTTTGTCACTGGACGGCCTGTCAGACTGTGTCATTGTAGAAGCTCCAGGGCTGCGAGCAGCTCAAAAACAGAGTTTTGAGACATGAGATCTCCATTTTTTCAGTCAAACAAATCAAATGTGTTGTCACATGGCCGCTGATGGAAGCGCACAGGTGAATTAGCCCTACTACATGTTCGGGAAATTGCACCTATCGGGGAAAGCATGTGCGACTGTGTTTATATACAGCTTGTATAACTATCTGGCACACTTTTTTTTTTTAAACAGATCATTGCAAAGCACTGGCAAGACCGTGAGATCCGCAAGCTGCTCTGCATCCGAGGAGAAGAGGAGATTCAGTGGTAGATATCGGGCACTGTGCAGGACACATTAATTTATTTGAATATCAGCAGCCATTTGAAAGAGCTGGGGTTTGACCGGTCCATTCTTCAGGTCATCAACAAACTGAAAGCATTAAAAAATGCTGTCCATTCTTTACGGAAACAGAAGTTTTTCATTTTTCCTTATTGGTCTTTGCCTCTACTGCTGGACATATTATGGAATTTCTAATCATCCATAGTTTCTGTTTCTCTCATGTTTGTTCTCTCATTCATTTCCCATTCAGGCTCCAGCTATTAAACAATCACTTTTTCATCTACGCTTAGCGTCACCGACTCAGAACCATACATGAGTCTTCAATATCTCTCTGTAGAATCCATGAAATACAACATGACATTTCCTTTTCTTTTAAAACTTTCAGCCAGAGAGGAGTTTTCCGGATGGTATTAAATCACCAGTGGAACAGGTTAAGCTCTCTTCCTATTTCACCAGAAACTGCCGAGGATCTTTCTTAGTGCTGTAAATTAAGGATGGCTTGTGGCCAGCATGGAGTCTAATTCCCTGATTTACTTGTTCTGATTTGCTTATTTTTCTGTTTGTTGTCAGGCAACAATGCGTGCATGAAATTTGAACGCGGCTCATAAATATGTTGACTATCAGTCATTACTAAGCTGCAGACCCGCAGAGACGGACAGATTAGCAAAAATGCAGATTAATTACAACCGGGAAAGGATACCGAACCTTTAAAATATAAAATGATCTTGCACATAACCCTATTATCTTAAAAAGATATGAGCAAGATATAAAATGGTTTCGCATGTTCCTACGTTCTGCATACATCACTTTGAGTATTTATGAATAATGCAGAAAAGTAAGTGAAGTCACTGCCCGCTAGAGATGCATTCAAAGGAGGGGTTGCAAATATTGTGTTAAATGAACACACTATAACCAAACTGCATGTAACATAATGAAGTGCGTGTGAGTGTGCTCGTGCGAATGTGGGACTGTGCCCTGTTACAGCGAGCCAGCCAAGGTGATGGAGGTTTGCATGGATAATAAATGCAAACACATGCAGTCCAACACCCTCCAGTGTGTCGTAATATTTTCTATTCATCTCAGGCAATAACACAAGGTTATGCATCTACCAGCCTCCTTCTCACGCTAACAACACATTCTATCTGCAGTGGTGAGGCAGAATAGGGTAAACACACAGACATTGGCCAGCCAAATGATCCAATGTATCTGAAGCACCCATAATAGGAGGTGGAATGCTTTGATGCACATGATGCTGCTGCAGGGTGTAGTCGTGGGGCTCTTTATTTTAGAGCTGCAGAGAAATGATAAATTCCCAGCCAATACTTCCTGTTCTAGCTGTCGATCTCATCTCCCTCCCTGAGAGCCTGTGTAGCGCTGACGGGTTTGTTTGTGTTTCTGCCTCCCTCGCTACAGTTCCGCTCCGCTGTGCTAGCCCCCGCCACCACCGCTGACAGGCAGTGGTGTGCGACAGGCCTTCACACCCCGCCATGATTACTTTCCCTTCCCTTCCCTGCCTCCCTCCTTCCCTTCCTGCCTCTGCTCCTCTACAAGCCTCTACCCAACCCTGGCAGAGGCGACTGACATATTTGGCTGTCAGTTTGCTAATTCAAAAAACAAGCAAACAAATGAGAAGCTCACCGGTGCAACGTTGTAGGCCAGCAGCACATGCTTCATGTCAGGAGACACCTCATACTTGCTGGCTTTGTACATTTCCTGAGAACAAAAGGGAGACGTAAGAACAAAAACAGACAAAAAAAAAAAGAGGAGACGTCTAACCATGTGTGGTATATTTTCATTAAACTCTCCCTTAAATGGCTGCGTTTGACAGATTGCTTGGCGCCTGGAGCAAATGGGAGTTGCGTTCATCTTTGCACTGGGGCTTGGCGATTTGATGGCGGACATAATGTTGTGTGTCGTCAACCAAGCTGTCGCAGCGCTACAGTTGCTACATCTTCATCTTCCCCCCACATAACCCAAGTCCCAAGTGTTAGATATGCAGCTCACTTTTCATAGTAATAACGGATCATTTGATTAAGCTTAAAAAATAGAGCCTTGGGTGGGGTTGGGGGTGGGGGGGGCCTTGATACGCTGAGACAGTAAGAAAAGTTTTAATCTAATTCAGGGGGCAGCCATGGTTAGCCCCGCAGTCTTGCGAGAGCCTGAAAGCAGAAACAGAAAGAGAAGTGGAGACGGCAACAGACTTACGAATTTCTTGTTATGCACCAAGATGGTTTCCTCATTAGTGTCAAAATTGAACTTGACGACATTCCCATCTCGATTGCGGTACAAAAGCTCATTACCTGTAAAAGGAAAAGTGAAGAAACAGAAAGAAGATGACAGAGGGAAGAGATATTTGAATATCTTTTTTTATTTTTTTTATTTTTTTACAACTGAATACAAGACAGCAACAATTAAAGTAATTACAAAGAAAAAAGGTGACCGCTGACCGCTCAATATAAGGAGAACAAATGTAGCTCGGTGAGACAAGAGAATAAAAGCAAGATTTATGGGAGACTTATGAGCATGTGGTTTTCATCCTGTTTGGAAAAATAGTGCAATTTTTGTCAACAGGTCATTTAATGACCTAAACATGAATGGGAAATGAAGCAGGGTTTAGGGAGCAAAGCTGCAGAATTTTATGTTAAATGATCACTATTCTGGCTACAACAATTAGTCAAACTTTATTGGTTGTAACACTAAAGACTGGACTGCATGTGCCTTCTCACATGAAATGTTTGTGGGGGGAAGAAAAAGAAGCTTTTTCAAATGTATTATTAGGTTCAATGCCAACTGGGGCCATTCAGCTGCAATAAAACCATTTTAATTGCTAGTGCTAGGGTGACAAGTGGTGGTCACTTCAGCACCATTTAATAGTCATGACTCATTAACAATAATCAGAGTTCAAGTTTGGCCCAAAAAGCACTCAGTTATCAGTCATTATGTTTGAGCTGAAGAGTTTCACACTCAAAAAATACTGATAAAATCTGATTTACGGAAAACAACTTCAATGTTGTTTCTCTCAACTCTGAACTGAGAAAGGAAAGTGGGTGCTCGTGCAGTCTGAATCTTTTTTGGAGCATTTAATCCATCTTTACATTATTTTTCATGGTGCCCCAGTATGAGAGCAACATTAACCCAAACTAAAAACAAACTCGTTCTGGAGTCGGATCTGTTTGAATCCAGAGAAAAAGATGCGGCTTGCAATGTGCCCGAACACAAAAGCTACTGGTGGTGAGTTCAGGAAACCCTGAAGGGAGCTATTATTTGACAGATATATGAAAAGTTCAAACAGCTCCTCATCCATCAGGCCTTTATCGGGGACGGATAAGTTTAATACAGCAACTGCCCCTTTTCACCTTCAATCTATCTGCGCTCGCCTGTCTTATTGCTTTAGTGATCCATAGGCGCACGAGCAACCACGCCATTTGGCGAGGTAATTAGAACCCAGAGATTGTTATGCAGAGTGCTCTCTATCTGCTAGCATATCTAATTGTCCATTAGAGGTGACAAAATTACCATCACAATGGCTTTAATTCAGAACGTGCTTCGGAGAGCAGTTTCAGACATTTTTTCGATTGGCAAACCCAAACGCCCCCTCAACAGCTTTTGTCTCCTTGTTAAAAACCATCCGCATACTAACAAGGGTATAGAATGGACTCCTTCATGGAAATCATGGTGATAAATAAAAGGGTGCTCTTTTTTTCCCCCACTATGAGTCATTATTTTAGTTTGACTCTGCATGGCGTCTTGATAAATGCTCTACTTTTGCAGATGATATGGTAATTGCAGGAGACAATACAGTCAGAGGGTCGGCTTGGTTTTTATTTTGCTAACTTCACGTTTCACAGTTGGGCTCTGGTTTCGACTCAGGTGCCTGCATATTTTTGAGGCAAACCTTTTCATCTTTATTCCCCACCAAATCACTGATCTTCTCCTTTAACCACACGCCTCAAGACGCCTCAGATATACCACGGATCTCTCAACTCAAATCCATCCACCACTGCCCTTATAGAACGTCTCCTGCTGATTTCATCATTTTAGACCTTATTACCCATCCTTCACCTCTGCACCTCTTTGTTTTCTGCTCTTTCAAAGACATGGAGCCATCTGCTCTTGCATAGTACCCTAGGCATTATGTCTTCCATACAGCGTCTCTTTTTCTAACTTTCTCTTCCACTCGCTTTCTCTCCTGCTTTCCCTTCCACCTTCTCTTGTGCATTAGCCCAGGGCCCTGTTTTCTCCTGTGATCTATACCCTTCCATGGCAGTATGTCTTATTAATACAGCCTCCTGCCCTGGGCGCAGCCCTAACCCAACCTCACTCCAGGGAGGCAGCAGAAGGGAGGGAGGGGGGGCTCACAACTGTGTGTGTATTATCTTTATGGCCCTCCTATCACAGATGTATATTCTGTATATTTGGGGAATAGTCATTCACTGTGGAAGGTGTCACTGCAGTGGATCATCAGAATATTCAGTCTGAAACAAATTAATAGGTTTTATTTGAGTGGATTTTAGCATCACAGAAAAACAATGCGTACGTGATAAGTGACCAAATGTGCAGCTGGATAGAAACACAAACAAAACCGTCATATCTAATTATTTGGAATAATCCTGCCGTCTATGGCTGTGTTTACATGGACGTTCACTAAATGCCTCATGGGTCCACCTCAGTCAGAACAGATTTGCCTGATCTGAAGTAACAGATTGAGAAGGTGGTGGAGTTAATCTTTGATAATCCGTTCAGTAGGAAAATATTAGGAGCTAATAACTGTGTAAACACTCGACTGATGAGCTGTTTCTCTCTGGTTGGAATAAATTCATTCTTTCCTGAGATTGTTGAACGCAGTGTTAACATTGGGATGACTTTAAAAGACAGACAGACAGGCAATGAGGGTAGCAAAGTTGTTGGGCAACGTGCATCCACATTGTCATCATTTTATATTGAATGAATTCAGTGTTGTCAAGAAAGTTGGGAAAACAAACCTTCTGTTATATTTCTGTCAGATCTGACGGTCTACTGCTGGCAGAACTCTTTGCACATGTCAAAAGAAACTGTATTCTGATGATTTTATTCAGTATCCGTGTAAACAGTAGAGTTGGATTCTCTATAGAGAATTGTTTAAATTGAGTTGAAGACATATTGTCATTGTAGAAGGAGCCATGTTTGACAGGTGACGAGTGTTCTTGTTTTTCCTCTACACTCTCCGTCATGTTATAGAAGCCGATTACGCTTTCATGAGTCCAAAGTTTGGACACACTTTCTCATTGAACTGAATAAGAAAGTGTGTCCAAACTTTTGACTGGTGGTGGTGGCCCTGTATAACTTTGTTTCACAACTCTACTGGGTTCCATGAGTTTTGAAAACTGCAACCTGGCCTTTCTGGTTTGGTTTGCATCTGGGGGCAATGCCTTGATGTTATCATTATGAAATCTTGATCGTTGGGAGAAAAACATGCACATCAAGGAGAGCACTCTTGACTCCCCGTGCAGTTCTAAGTGTTTTTTTTTTCTTCACCATGCAGTAGATTTTCAGCTCATCCTTGATCTACCCGCTCATTCCCATTCTCTAGTTTTCCTTTCTGACACACCCAACCTTTGATGGCATAGATTTACAGTGTTACAAACGTGTTACGGTCTCTAAGCAATCGACTGTTGTGAACAAGCCCAAGTTTGAACTGCTGCCAATCAAACTTAATTCAGCCCATCCCGAAACACCATGTTGTGTGTTAATGGTTTGTCAATCCTCTGTCCTACACAATATATGGTAGACTATATCTGCATCAGAAAGTAGGTCTCAAATAGTGTTAATAGTGTTAATTTTCTGCCTAAGTAACAGCAAGGACGCGACCAAACAAGCTGAAACAACGTACACGAACAGTTTCTTGAAGACATTTCATCCAAGTAGTTTCTTCAGTTCTGAAAGACTGGTTGGAAATGGGGTTTTAAATAGCAGTGTTTGAAAATTGCATGACTAGAGTCTGTTAATGACCAGGTATTTAAGTTAAGGTACTGTAGGTAGAGGAATCTGTTTTGATTCTGCTTTCTCTCTCTAATGAATAGTACCCTTAATGACCCATTTTCCGTCAGGTACTCCAGTTTCATGGTGGGAACTTCTTGGGGACAGATGCTGAGACTGTGTTCTTATATCTAGATGGCTTCTTTTACTGCTCTTAGAGACCATCTGTCTTTTCCTGGAGAAACTCTGTATGTTGACGGCAGTCATGCCAGTTTTCGAAGGGCAACACCCACAGATGTTCCTATTTAAACTCCCCACTGGTCCTTCGGAACTGAAGAAGCTACTTGGATGAGTGGGAATATGGAACTCAACAAGTCCTGTTGCCCTTGTTTCGGATATAGTATGACCTAGATGTCGGAGAACCAAAGTCAAGGAGTTACCAATAACATTGCCTCACGTTGCCTGTGTCTGAACCACCACTGGCACATGTGGTCTAAGCCTGCATGAAAATAAATATATCTGCATTCAAACAGGTGGTAGTAGTCTGTATTATATTCTAATACTAGTCATTCATTCATTTTTTGTAAACGCTAGAGGTTGGTTCGGGGCTGGCACCTATCCCAGCTGTCGCTGGGCGAGATGCGGGGTACAAACTAGACAGGTTCCAAGTCCATCACAAGGCTAACAAAGAGAAACGGACAACCACGCTCAGACTTACGGCCAATTTGAAAGCAGTAGTTCACCTAATGAGCATGTCTTTGGATGGTGCTAGGAAGCTAGGAAGACGTACAAACCATTGTACATAGCTCACCTCTCCATTTTTCAGTACTTCAGAACTGCGTCAACCAAGCCTTACACCCCGTGTGCAATATGACAAGTCAATTAGAAAGACCAAACGGTGCAAAAGACCAGTTAATAATACTTCATTCTTAAAGTTAAATTACCTTCAAGTGCAGCGTAATTGACTTTTGACCATCTTGTTTATTCTTGTGTCTTTGCAGTGCTCTCTGTACATTCCCACTCAACCCTTTTACACAAAGGCTCTTACACTTATCTTAACAGGCATCTCGTGAAAAATGTTCTAAGAGTTGATCTCGGGAAGAAAAAGAAAATACCCTTGACCCCAAATACTCGTGTTGTTTTATTTCTTTCGGCTCATCAGGCAGAAAATGTCAACAATCAGAAACCTCTCATCTTGAGTATGAAAATAATAGAAGCAGGTAAGAGAGAAATAACTTGTACATCACAGCAGACATACTGCTTTAATGACTCTAACCTCGAACCGTGGCCTCTACACATAATACACCACCATGTGATACAAAATACACTGCGGCAATTAAACTGGGCATTTTCTGTAGGGTGTATTATTAGCCACGAGGTGAGCCACGGTTGCGATGTTAAGTTCTGGATGAAATGGGATTTTTCTTGTCGGTTCCAGGTCAGTCGTCTATGCCCAAAGCTACAGATGATGACTGGTTTCATGAAACTGACAGAAGCTGCCGGAGAGAATTATAGTCTGTCAATGACTAAATAAAATCCACAGCACAGTAATACAGACTTACATCTTTGCCATCCATTGGCTAAGATGTGCAGTAAAATATAGGTTAATAAAATTCAATAGGGGTTAAAAATCCCTTCCTATACATTGCTTTTTTTTCTCCTCTGCATGGCTCTACAAAGGGAGTTCCCTATAATAGACAAGGGTATTCTTTATTAATGTTGCAAAGCTGTATTGAGGAATTTCTATTTCTGACGGACTTAATAAATGAGCATGCTAATAAATGAGTGGCAGAGCAAACAAATGAGCAAAAAATCCAGAGTGTGAACTTGCTGACAAAACATGAAACCACCCAGGGTTGCAGTCAACCTGCTTCTGGCCGGTTTTCACAGTGGAAGTCACTTCTGTTTATCAGGAACGCCAATCAGTGCTGCCTGCTGGCTTCATTACTCAGCGACTGGTCGGCATCTTAATTCACCATTAAGGCTTGGAGAAATATCTGTCATACAATTTCTGCTTCACGCTGTTTAACTTAAAAATACAGTTTTTGCCTCTCATTATTCAATTTACTTTGGCTTCCTTAATTCACTCCAGGCAAAATACGGACCTTAGAGATCCTCCACACATTACAGCATATAAATACTATAGTACTTAGATAATGTGTCTCATTGACTGTACATGATATCACCCACAGGTTTTCTGAAGAGCAGATTTCAGTCTCAGTACGGTAGCTCTAGCCGTCGCCATCTTGGCTCCGCTTGACTCTACCTAATTCCTGACTAATTGAAAAATTGGCAAAGAGCTGGAATGATCGAGACAGCCACCTGTCACCCAAAGCGACCCTTAATTGTGCACGAAATGTTTATATCAGCTGTAAGATTTTAACCTCTACATCCATGGGATTCGATCTTCTTTTTTTAAATTTTTGGAACTAGCTGGGAGTTTTTGCCAGTTCCACGTTGGTTTAATTTTTCAGTAGCAAAAGGTTTGGAGAAGAAGAAAACATATAATTGACTGGAAAGGGCTTTTAAAAGAGAAAACTATACCGGTCAGCCACAACATGGGAAACTTTTGGACCTGGCATTTGTGTGGATGTTACTTAGACATGTATCACCTACCCACACCAGACCAGGCACCACCACCCCATAGCAATAACACTCTTTGATGGGAGCAGTCATCCCCAGCAGGATGTAGCCTGACACAGACACAGACACACACACAAAAATGTAGTTCCTTAAAAATATATATAAATAAAGAACAACAATCTCTCTACACTATCCCCCAGAACTGTAAGTAAATTAAGTACAGTTACTGCACAATGAAATTACATGGTGGGATGCTGGGATGGCTAACCTGACCTGTCCTGGGTCAACATGGGAGAACATGTAAACTCCACAAAGAAAGGCCCTGAGAATCAAGGGATTCGACCTTCTTGCTGAGGTGCAACTAACTGTGCCACCGTGCTGCCATCAGACCACATCTTTAGCTGTCTATCAACTCTCCCACTTCTCATCCATCTCCACATTCCCTCCCAGACGACTCCCTAGGGAGCATGCAAGTGTCCTCAGAACCCTTCCATTAACTGGCTTAAAACCTCAGCGTTATTGATTTACCTCACTGCCTGTGAGGTGACGGTCATTTCATCTGTGTCTCCCAGCTGTTCACACTCTCCTCTCCTCGCGAAGCCATAACCGCTGTTGCTGTTTGAGTCGCAAAACAAATCACAGCACTTCAAAAGACAAAAACGTGCACAATCTCAAAGTAATTAAAATCATTGGCGTCTAGAGCCCGTAAAATAACAATTATACCAATAAAAAATAGGAGATTAGGTTAAACTGGCTTCCTCAAACTGTCCAAAGACACGCTCCTTAGGTTAACTGGTGATTCTTAATTCTTAATTGAGTGTAGGAGTGACTTTGAGTGCGAATGGTTGTCTATCTCTGTATTCGCCCTGCGAACGTGAGGTGTACCCCGCCTCTCGCCCGATGACAGCTGGGATGACAGCTCCAGTCCCATGACCGTCCAGCCCCTACCGTGACCCTCTAGAGGGTTATAGAAGATGAACTGAGAATAATTACGACAATAGTCACCACAGCAGTGATCGGGCTCACTTTAATCCAAGCTCTCTGATTTACCATACTGTTCAAATACGCACTATATGTAAACAGTCTGCAGTAATTATTCATAATTTGCAAACAAAATCATACAATATTTGCACATGGATTCAGGAAAAAAAAAAATTAAACCAACGTGTTTGTAAATTATCACAGCAACAGTATTAGCCAACTGGCCTCTTGCCGCGAGCGAAAGCTTGCAGCACAAACAAACACAGTTAAGCTAAAAATCCCCAATGATAACAGAGCTAAAGTGAATTGTGAGGACTGTAAGCCCATTTCACAGACTGCATGTGAATATCTTTTGCAAAAGGAATTTCATACTTAAGCAGAAGAAATGCTCGTGGATATATAGCGCCAAAAGAGTGGTGACTGTCTTAACATGTGGCACTTAACGCAGAAAGACGCCATGATGTAGCCTGTTTGCTGCGTATTCTTCTTCCAAACAGACAAAACAGAGAAAAGACTCTGAATAAGGAAAGTAGCATTAGTTGTAGGTGCTGCATAGGAGACCAAAATAAACCTCCAATGTGTGTACTTGTATGCTTACATTCCCATTGAAGTATATTATGTGTGTAGGTGTGTGTGTGGGGGGGGGTGTACTCCTGTTGTTAATTAACACCACTTCTGTCTTCTCTCATCTCTGCAGCCAGAAACAGACAACACAATAGGTTCTTCTCAGGCAGATTTGCTCATTACTGTTCTGCTGTGGGACTTAAGGGTAAAAAAAAAAAAAAAAAAAAGTGTTTTGTTTTTAAACGGAGGAGAATCATGCGAAAACTGTTAAATTGATTTAGTCGAATGGGAACATCTAAAAAAAAAAAAAAGGATAATGAGCTGTAAGCATTAACTGATAGAGCCAACGTGTTAACTGGGTGGTCATCATTGACGTCTTTTGTTTTAAATAGTCAATAGAGAACTGGAGTGGCTGAGAATGATTTTGTCACCTTTGGTTCAACAGCAAGAGATTGCATCGTGCCACGTTCTAAAAGAACTGGTCAGCTACCAGTTACACAAAATGTTTGCCGCTCAAATGACAACATCAATTGCTGCTAGGCAACTGTTGTCGCTGACAACCATGGAGGTTGATTTCAGGTATCTTAATGCAAGGAAGGAAACCCTACAACTAAATTATAACATGCTAGCAAGCACGTCAAACTCAGGTGACGTTTTCCACTTAACAAGGCTGGGAATAAAGCCACAAGTGGCCCCGTGGAGTCAGTGAACATCTGACGGCAACTCCATGCAGAATTACCATAATTAGCTAGCATGCTAATCAACCTCACCATTAAAGTCCAAGATGAAACTGTTACAAGAAACTTGCGTGAAGCTGGTGGAGCGAAATGGGTTTCACTATTTGATCAAACGAGAAACATACACTACTATAAGCATGGAGCCTAGAACTTAAAAGCTCCTGCACTACCTAATAAATCCAAAGGTTTCATCATGACTGACATTGAACGTTGAGGCCCATCAACAGATCAATTCAAAATACTGATTCTGAACGTTAGAACATAAGAAAATAGTAAATAAATATCTGAGTTCTTCTACACCGTTCATCAAATGAAGGTGAGGCTGTCTAATGAGTTGAAGCTCTGAAAAAAAGCTTTTGAGAATTTCGCACACCATGAACCTGTCACTGCCTCTGTCTTGAAAGGAAGTTACACAACGCACAAGTCAAGATAAGAATCATAAAAGCACGTATCTGTGTCACAGAAGACGCTAAATTTAACAAGCTTCTTAAGTTGGACCAACCAAAACCGGAACAGCTGTATTTTTAATTTTGTTGTTCCTTAAGATTTGGATCAAAGATGACATCCAGCTCTTCAAACGGTGCCTTGACGTTAGCAGCTAAGGAGCTAAGAGACTGATGTATTTGTCATGAGATGCACTGAAGCGACTGTATAAATTCCAAAGTCTGTTTCCACATCCCACTTTCCCCCCGGATATTAAAACGCTGAACAACATCAGAACATTTTACAGCTTGTTTCTGTCAAAAGATTAGTTGTCAAGACTATGTTCGGGAGGCAGAAAGGGACAGAAAGATTTCAGCGAGTGCCATGTCGTCCTCTCAGATTAAGAATCTGACATTACTGCAGGAAAACTGGGACATCCCTAAAGGGAATATTTGCACCTGCTGCTTCATGTGATGTTATGATTTTTAGAAAAGTTGATTGTCTGTGACAAAGAACGAACACTGGATACTTACAGTGAGGAAACATGCTAATTTGATATGTCTCATTGGTAAGAAAAAGACCCTTTGCAGAACTCCATTAACAAATGACGTTCACATCATTACTCATGCTGCGCCGCGAGAGCAGAGCTATGAAAAGACAATAAAGGAGCGGGACAACTGGCTAATCTTCTCCAAAGTGAGTCCTTTGCATAAACATTAGAGATGAGAGGCTGTGCATCACTCAGGAACAAGGTAATTCCCTGCATACATAAGCGCCCGCACACTGACAAAACAAACATCATGTCCTTCACTCATATCTAAATCACAGTCACAAGTCCCTCTCAAAGTCACGCTGATAACACTTTTGCACAGTCGACCGCTTTACAAATGGCTCCCCCTTCACCATATTTAACAAACATCATCGAGACAAGAGGCATCCTAAAGCGGCAAACAAGAGGAACGGGGCCATTAAAATGGCAAACAGCTGCTGGGAGCGCCCACAACGTGTCCCGCAGGGATGACTTCACCTTGGTGGTGTGAGAATGACGTTGATTCTGGCTCTGTAGGATTTTTCGATGGAGGAATAAGAAACCACACGTGAGGTATCAGATGTGTCTGATGCTAATTGTGCAGTTACCTAACCAGGGAGAAGCACGGCAGTCTACCAATCTGCACAGATATTTGATCAGTTTGGGATCTACTGAATATGGAGGCCGGGTCAACACCTTGTGCTGCTTTTCCTGTTTTGTTGTTCCTAAACTAACCTCCACACAAATGTCAGGTCCAAATGTTTCCCAATAATAACACTGCATTGTCACAAGACAGCCAGCTTTATTAACTTCTCTTGCCAGTGGTTTTGATATCTTGCCTCATCAGTGTGTAGTGATGGTTTCAGAACATGATTACAGTACTAATGAAGAGTTTATAGAGTCGGCATTATGGCCCTGACACACAAGACGAGGACAAATTCAAATTCATATACACAAGTATTTTCATGACATGATCACGTACGAGGCAGTACTCTATGATGGTTTGCAGTTGGTCTTAGCTTCCTAGCCTCCTAGCTAATAGTATTTCTTCAGGAAAAACAAAGACTACTCAAAGGAACTCAAAGGGACTTGTAAAAATGTAAATTGGCCAACTGTACATAGTTTTACATGTTAATACAGTCTTATACATATTTCCAGTCTTCCTTTCCTTTTGCACTGTTGATTTTGTTGGCGTATTATGTTGATGTATGTGTATGTTTGTGGACAGTCGAATTTCCCCCGGGAGATGAATGAAGTATTTCTATATTCTATTCTATTCTGCTGTCTGATGGTATGAAACGTTATTTTCTTTCTCACATGCGCAGACACGCGTGGGCCAGTTGACCGTAGGTTTTATCACGTGCTCAAGCGCAACGTTTTTGGTCAGGGCACAAGCGAAGTGAGGCAACATCAGTTTGATACACCCTCAGTTTGGTGTATCCGTACCTATAATTATATCCCAGGAAATGTATGCCAGTAAATGTTTATAGCTTCGCACACTGTTTCAGCGCAGAATACGGGAACAACAAAGTCTAAAGATCCAATAAAACTGTTGTGAGATGATGAGTCAAGTTGTAATTTGGGCCACTCAGACGCATTTTAAACCGCAAAAGCGGAAGTGAGAAAGTCTGAAAGTGTCTGAAACGTTTCCCGAGTGCAGAGGAAAACTCAACAATAAATACAGCGGGTCAAAGATAAAACCAGGTAGTCGGTCTGGAGAATGTAATGGATGTTTACCGCAGACAGTTCAGATAATAATTTTCCTGTCTGCCATGTTTTCGCTTGGAAACACAGTTGTGTTTTTGAGCAAACAACAGAGCTGGGGCACCCCGCTGCGACAGCACAGTAGTAGATGACAACAAAGACAACACCAGGAAGAGCGTTGCGGCTGGCCAGCGAAAATGTTAGCTTCATCAACATCTGCCGGAGCTTTGCAAATTTAAAAGAGTCTGAGTGAACAATCCTTGCTTAATAGGGGATTTGCATCTTACAAGTCCTCAAAGATACGTTTATAACACCGGCCTTCCTGTACAGTATTCTATGGACTTTTTTCTACCTGAAACAACGCCACACTTGGGGCTGCTTCAAGTCTAAAACCTGGGGAGTTATTTCTGACTTCTCCCTATTTAGCAGCAAATCAGCGGCGAACTTCAAAATACAGCACAAATACAACATTCAAGTTGCACCGAATTTAAGCAGAGCTTCAAAACGATGATCCATTGGCAGCACAGGCAGGAATCCCAATCTCAGCGTCTTCTTTGAAAAGCAGATAAAAGCACCCTAATGATGCTCAAGCACAATGTATATTAAAGCTGATACTCTTGGACAAGATACAAGGAAGCAATTCGGGCTTGCAGAAAAAAAATAATCTAATACATGATCATTAGGGATTGCCGAGGTTATATTCAGTCTCTCTGCGGGGAATTGATTGATAGATGAAGTCAGGATGGGATAGAGAAAACATAAAACTGAGCCAAATTAGGTTTAAAAAAAATTCAATTTCAGCCTCCAACCAGGGAAGCTATTATTGCAAATCCTAGAGACAGTCCTGAAAAGCGTACATGCTGGCCGAGAGCCGGGTCTAGTAAAATGGCATGCATTGAATGAAGACAAAATAATCAGATCTCTCCTCCTCTTTCTCCCCTCCTTCTGAGCCGAATCTAATGATACACTAAAAATACCTCGGGATCAACGATGGACTGTCAATAGCACAAAAAAAGGAGGAGGAGAAGAAAGAGCAGATTGTTTTCTGGTTTCATGTTTTGCGGTGATTGCCGCATGTATGAATCCTAAGAAGGCTCCTTTCTCCACGGTGCCTCTCTTTTCTTTGTCTATCTTTAATTAACCCTCTAATTTTTAATGAAATATTTTTGTTTCAAGCTCAAAATGTGCAGTATTAATTTTCAGAAATCACAGTGGTCTTACATAATTCAGCTTCTCCTCTCCTCTCGTGAATGTGTTTCTAATCACAGCACGACGCGTCGCTGGGAACAGATGTTTGCTTCCAGATGTGTACAGTACCACAGCAGTTTGTGATGTTCATCAGGGCTCATTCAAGCATGATAAATCTATCTCCAACCTTTGGGTCACAACAAATCAGCCACATGAGCCTCATACTTGAGCACATCTGGGATGCAGGGGCTAAAACCGAAAGAGTGACACAGGGCACTGAAAATGACTCAGGCCGACGAACGGCATCTTCTTTTCCCTACTGTGATATATATGGCTTTTCAGCTTTCTAATTACTGCCGATCACTGGGGGAGAAGGCTTTGCAATTTCAGGATTCGAGAGAAGATGTAACAGCTGTGTTCTTCCTGGGAGCCATCTTAGATGTTGTGATTGGAGGAGACAGCCTCGCCGGGCACGAGAGAAGACAAAATCCACCTCATTAAACCTTCAGCTGTACAAATCCCTCACATATCGAAGCTGTGATCATTCTCTTCAAATGCCACACCGGGACACACATAGCTGCTTCAAGGCACCGTTTTGATACAAAGCAAAGTATATAATTTTCTCTCATTGGGTCCCCAAGGCGCTCGCAGCGTATATGCTTGCACACTCTTGCTATTAAAAAAAAAAGCGAGCGTTTGAAAATTGGTGGTGATGAATTGAATAAACAGTAGCGGCTGCCAATCTCTGCTACTTATCAAAAAGGAACGAGGAGTAACAGGAGTTACAGGTAATTGGGCAGCTATCGAAGCACGTGGAATTAATTGTTTGGAGGAATGTCAGACAACGGGAGCGCACACGATTGCCAGTGTGATTTACCAGAAACAAACAAGACGGATCACTCCAGCAAATCTGACATTTGCCGTCTGAACTGGTATTTACGCTGATTATTCATCATTTGCCAAGTCGACAAAAGCAGAAATGTATCATTACTGCCGATAATATAGATACAGAAGCTGAAATCATACATCACTGTTATTAATTAGCATTTATGAACAGTTCAAAATTGTTTAATGAGGCGTTCTGAAGCACTCTCATATTTGTCTTTATATAACCCTCTCCAGGGTTTTTGATGGTGTCAGAACAGATCATTTGTATAATTTTGAGTAATTTTGAGGAAAGCAGTGGTTTAATATACACCGATCAGGCATAATATTATGACGCTTGAACACATTATTCCTAATATTGTATAGGTCTCCCTTGTGCCTCCAAAACAGACATAAATCCTGTTGGTTTCTATTGACAAGACTCAGTATATCTAAACTATATAAGTGAATGAGAGCTACCCAGACTGGGAAACACAAACGTCCCCCTTCTTTGCCATGATAAGGAGCCAATTTCCGCATCAAAAAACGACTAAACTATTTGTTTTTGTCTGCTTTAGTGGATGGTAGTCTCACGCTGAAGACAAATACTTACTGCTTATCCATTTGGCGTTGGGATCATGGACCTTGAAGTCTTTTCTAAAGAGGTCTCCGACTGTCACCTTGCCCTTGAGAGCCAGACGGTCGTCCTCACCTGCAGAGGAAACAACCACAGCGTCAACTAAACATGAATCCACATGCATGCTGGCACTGCAAAATACAGCGAGCATCTTAAGACAGTAAAATGCATCAAATTAATGAACCAAACAAGAAGTGCAAAAGTGCAATAATTCAGTGATTTCTGCAATCATGTGTGAGAGAGGGGCTGGAGGCGACTGCACTGAACAACGCTTAAACGTAAGAATGCTTAAGCATGAATCATGATTGAATCTCTGAGTCTGAGTGGGCTGGGATACTCCGCTCCTGTGCTCTCTGAGTGATCCAGAACAAAGTGCACAAATGATGGCGTCATCTTTAGAGCGTCTGAATATGATGCATGAGAACTGGTCGGCCGGTCACGACGGCTAAACCGCGACTAAACCGCAACCAACCAATAAAAAATAACCTCATAAATGCTGTAGATGGGGGCAGAACTGTACCATATCTCATAAACAATTTGTGAAAACAGAAAGTACAAGGAACACAAAGTAGGTATTGCTACTGCTATAGAGGAGAGAGAGAAGAGAGAGAATATATAATGTCGTTTTGACACATCTTGATCTCTGACTGCATCTTAACAACTTTTCCTGCCGGCTGTTCACCTTTCAAAGAATAGAGGGCTCGTCGAAGAAAGAGACGGGGGAAAAAAGAAATGTAATGGCAAAGACGGGGCGTTCACTCCCTCAGGCCTTTGATTAAGACTTGTGCTGCTTCTGATAATCAAACCAGATGTCCGTATTTATGGCAGATGCCTCCTGCAATTCGCTTCAGCTTAATTTCATCCCTCAATGCTCGTCATACCATCTCTTGCTCCATAATGTGACTCATATCACCTCCTTGCACATGGTGGGAGGATAAAAAAGGAGCATATGTTGAGCTTCGTCATTTTCTCATTCAAAAGTTTCATTTGAGTTTAAGTCAAAAGTGGGTCACAGCACGGTTTGAGAGATTCCGTGTGCTGCACAACAAACCTTTGCCAAAACACTTGTTGGACTGATTGGTTGCTATGGGGATCAAAGCTCTAATATTTGGCTACAGGACAGTCTTTATAATGTCTGACGATTAATCCCCCTGCTAAGCCTTCTGTTCATGCTGCTTCTGTCATTCAGTATGAGGTAACATTTTTGGCTGCAAGTACGTTTTTCTTAGGTCACTACATTTACCCTCAAGCAGAATACGCAGAAAAGAAAACACAATCACGCTCAGCTGCGGTGCACGCTAGGCTAAAAGCCATGGATCAGGCTATAGACAGTGATTGCAGAGAGGACAGAGAAAGCCATGGCAACAAAAGACGAGTGAGTACATTTTTCAGCTGAATCTTCTGGTAAAATATGACCTTCGTATGCCAGAAAAGTGAGAGCTAACAAGTGCTTCTTTTGAAGCTGTCCACCTCGCTGGGTTTAGCTCGAGCTGGAAGACCATTATGAGACGCTGCTGTATGCATTCTGAATCCAAGAATAATAATAATAATAAAAAAAAAGCTTTTAGGTGAGTTTGAAGATTGGTAAGGTGGGATGACTTGCTGTTCGGTTGTAAATGAAACTCCAGGACTGAGCAATCAAAGGGCCATATACACAGCCGGCAGCGGTACAGACAAAAAATTGTCTCTCAGCTTGGTCAGTGCTTTTTCCTACGTCTGAGTCAGCGGGGGGGTTTCACCGTATCTATACGTACCTTCAGTTGCAGGGAAATGGAACTTTAAATGTCACTGCACGCATCTGAAATATGTCTTGCTTTAAGCCCATATACATGATGCCTTTATGTGGTTATGAGCTCTAATATATAGTGAACGCTGACTGATTCAGAAAACGTTTGGCAAATCTACATTCTAAGACACTGAATCATTCTGCCAGAACATAGATCACTGAACCAACATCAACATCCGTCCTGTCCTATCTGCTGCACCGCTACTCCCTTACTCTTACTTCTACATCACTTGCTCTTCTACAAGCAACGAAGGTAAATGATTCTTGGAAAATAGTGTTTCAGCTTGGATTTCTAGTCTCCACATCTAGAAATCCGTCTTGAAACTCCGTCCTGCAGCTCGCTTGTACTGCAGACTAGCTTTGTTTCCACCAGCAAAACATTAATGTTTTATTACATGTTAAATGAAACAGAAATACGCTGCTACAAATTTCAGCACGAGCTGATCTAGTTGGAAGCTGTCAGCAAGAAGCCAGGAGGGGCCTTACAACACGTGTTTGTTTCCCAGATATTACCCTGTAAACATTTCCCCTGCAACTGAAATAATCACGTAAACAAACTTAACTTGCAGTAAACTGTAATCATGTCTAGTCTAGTTCAAAATGCAATTTCTCTGTCTGAAGTCTTATCATTCATTATTACACAGGATTAGATGTTACAATCCCTTGAGCAGGATCCCAGGCAAAACACATTCAGAAGCCCAGTCCAACTGAGGCTAGCAGTCAGCTACCAGGTAGCAACCAACAAGACACCAGCTACCTAACTAGCCAACGGCAGTAGGCAGTATGCGGCACATCATTAGGGTTTTCAACATATTGCAACATTTATGTCACTCATAAACTCAACCAAGGCACTTCAATATTAAAGATATAATGATTAATTGATCCAGTTTGGTGAAGACCACATCTTCTGGTCATAGCAGTGGTAGAGGTCTGCCTCCACGATAGAGATTATAAAGGAGACTTGTTTTGTCTTCTCACTAGCATCTTTTTTTTTTTTAGGCCATTTGGGTTGAAGATTCTTCCCCAGTGTAGGGAGTGTTGTTCTAATTTTCCTCCCCATTAAGAGTTCTGCTGGACTGACTCCCGTACTGGCACGGGGATTTGATCTGTAGCACATCAAGGCCATTAGTGGATCGTCCTGACAGAGGATTCTCTCTGCAGTCTGTACTGCTTTTGCATGACTGTTTCCTTGAGGATGGTGAGGACTAGACGTGATATGACTGAAATCAAGCCGTCTTTCCAGCTCTTGGACTTCTGTGCTGGAGATTTAAGGGTCATTGTTGCTCACCACCTGATTTGGGATCCTAAACCTTGAAAAGGTTGCCTTAAGTCTCTGAATGACCTCAGTACTGGTAGTGGATGGAAGTGTAGCACCTCGAGGAGCTGTGAGTAGTAGCCAAATACAATGAGGCAGGTGTTTTTGTTGTGTGACAGGGATCAAGGCCTAATTTTTTCTATGGACAATCAAGCAGAGACGTAGAGATAAGCCTCTCCTTTTGCTGGGCACGCTTTTGTTCTTGGCAAGTATGGCACGATATATATGTGTTTTTGAGTTTTGTCGAACGTCTCGGCCACCAAACTGATGATTTCACCCTCTCTCTACACTTAGTTAGACCCTGATGTCCCATCATGTCTTTTTTTGAAGACCTCAGATCTTAGTGACTGTGGAATAACTTTTCCCATGAATGAGCAAACAATTAGCCTGTGATAGATTTTTCACCTTCATGTATGCTCGGATGTTCAGTGGCACATTTCCATGATATTCTGGCCATCTGCTTCTTATGAGTTTGATGACAGCCTGCAGGTCACTGCTGTGGCTGCTCTGTCGTTCTCCATTCTGCTAGGAGATGCTGGGATTCCACATCACTATGTGTGTCAGTCTTTTGCTTCGTGTAGATTTGTGGACTTCGGGACAAGACGACGCTGACACCTTGACCTGAAGCCCTCAAACACCTGTCACTTTCCAGCTGGGCATCATGGAGGTCCCATAGACTAAGATGTCATCAATGAATATGCCAACATCTTCAGCTGAAAGATCTCCTGTGCACTTGTTACGCCAAAAGGTAGTCAGTTAAAACAGTACCTGCCAAATGGTGTTATAAACGTTGTTAGTCTGCAACTGTCTGGATGTAATGAAATTTGCCAGAATCCGCTGGCAGCATCGGGACAGGAAAATACTGTTGCTCCACTCAGCTTGGCTGTTATCTCATCGGGGGTCGGCAGGATGTAGTGCTCCCTTTTTACTGACTTGTTCAGTTTTGTCAGATCTACACAGATCCTGGATTTGGCCGAGTTCCTTTTGAGAGCTGGAACCATGGGTGCACACCGTTCAGTGTGTTGTATTATCTGCTTGATACTGCCGTTGTTCCCCATCCTTTTTAGTTAATCTTTGACTTTCGGCAGCATGGGAAACAGCACACGGTGTGCAGTGTGAACAGCATATGGTACAGCATCATCCTTTAACTCAAATTTGACAGGTTCAGTTCTTTGAGTACCATGCTCACCAGAGGCTTGCAGATGACTGGTGTTGAATTTTACCTCATCTACTCCCCTCTCTAGATACATCCTCGCTGATAAGGTCCGACTGAGTGGATTGTTAACTCTGTGTCCATAAACTACATAAGCCGTGAATAGGTAATCCTCTCCTTTGTGGCTGATTGTGGCATCAAAATAGCCCAGACACAACAGTTCTATTGTTCTCAAAGGAGTGAGTGTGTTAAAAGTGTCCTCACTGCTCACTAGCATCACACACTGAAATGTTTGGCTGAATTCCACTGCTTATCAACACACAAACTGTATATATTTGCTGTGCTGGGCTAAAATATTAGTCTATAAACGACACCAAATACAGAGCTGTTCTGCCCATTACTAGCTGTCACAGAGCAGATAAAGCTCACTTTGCTCGTCTTCCACCTGTCCCATATTTGTTGTACCGCCACGTGACTTGGCGTCGCCAGGAAACCAAGTGCTACCCAACACTACCAGCCAGCAGCAGCACATGCGCATTACACACAGCACAGAGACGGAGCAAGAGGAGCTCTGTCTGGTTATAGTTTCAGGCTGAAAATGAAACAACAGTTTCCCGCATCCTGGCCCTGATAGACCCCCCAAGCCAGAGGCATAGGTCATTGGCAGAGACCTTTCAGTCTGGCAGAGAATATCTGAATGAAGTATTTCAGTCATCATCAGCAGTTAATAATAATAAATAACTGGCCATTTGTTAGTTTTGCCAACCTAAAAAGTATAAATTATGCAAGACCTTGATGTAATACATTTATCCCATTGAAGCATAAAATGATAGAACTACGCCCACCAAATTCAAGACATGAAATCCAACACCAAAGCATTTTCTCATAAAGAAAAATGCTGCTCCAAAAGCAGAGAAACCTGCAGCCTACAGAGAGGACGTAAAGTTGCCAGAGGCATGTACCAAGAATCAAGCAGTTTTATTGGACTGTGGACAAATGCCTTATTTCAGTGGTCTTCAAGGTTTTTCAGGCCAAGGACCCCCAAACTGATGAAAAGTAGGGACCTCCTACCTACTATATGTGTTCTATATTAAACTCGGCCTGGTGCTATATAATATAATATATGCTATATAATATAATATACATTATTAGCATCATTTTTTGTTCTATATTAAGCAATCCCTCATCTCTTTACTAAAATATGTTGGGTCTATGTTAATGTGTATTTAAATAAATTTAAACTTGTGGGGGAAATTAAAAAAAAAAAAATACATAAAAATGTCTAATCAACCAAAGACTTTGTGACCTATGCCTTATTTGATTACACCTCATTGTTAGATTGGTTGTTTTTTGATTATAGCCTTCTCACTCAACATTAGACCAAAAATAACACCAGCTATGTCTTCTAAGGATAGAAAGAAATCATCACAGAATAGCTTTGGCGAGTAACTTTCTAGAAATTGGACATTTCCGTGATACAAAGACCTGCAGCTCCTCTTCACGGGGCACTTATCTGTGTTATGAGCAGACTATCCATGACTGGAACAATTTCAGACTGCTGCAGTTAAATAATAACAATCATCATAATAATAATAATAGTAAATTAGATTTATATAGCGCCTTTCTAGACACCCAAGGACGCTTTAGAAGAAAAAGGGAAGACAAATTAGAAAAAAATTGGACAAAACGGATAGGATGAACAGCACAGGGTGAGCTAACTGAGAATGTGAAGACTGGCTGACTATGAGCAAAAAGCCTGGCTAAACAGATGGGTTTTGAGGGCAGAGTTTCAGATGTGATTTAAATAATAATAAGAATAAAATATACTGTAATAAAGGGGAATATATCAAACACTAGTTTTGTACCAAGCAGTACTTTACTGCATGTGTTGCCTCTTAAATTCTTATATGCCACCTCAATTATGAAAAAAAGTCTAACCTCAACTCATCCATTGCCCTAAATAATTCAAAATCAAAATTAATTTATTTTTGCCAAAATTCCTAAATGACAAACTGAGATCCCATTTATCACCAGTCAAGGGGATTTTTATGTATACAGTATTAGGAGAACCCAGTAATGACTTGCATCATTCTCCAAACTTTTGCTGTGCTGTGTGTGGCATATTGCGCCGAACAGATGGACGGACACCAACTGATTCCTCAGTTCCTCCTCGATTTCATCGTGGGGGAAGAAAACACCTTTGAAGGCATCTGCTTGGTGCATCAGTTAAGTTCTGAGTGTCATTATCCGAGTCACCAGACTGTGTATAGGCTGCGGGAGGAACATAGTCGTGCACATAAGTTGCTGCCTCCCGTCAGATGGCGAGGTTTAGAGGGGCTAAAGACTGAATTCATAATCAGTTATGACAGCTAGGTTTCAGCACTGAACACGGAGTCGACCATTAGGAGAACAAAGTTACACATGTCAAAGTTTACATTTAAATTTAAATTTCTATTTCATGGCTCAATCCCTTAAAGACAAATCCATTCTCTGTAGTTAAGTATGTCTTTATCTGGCCCTCACAGAGCGCTGTGATCATTGGCAGAAACACTGAATATTTCTGAAAAAAAAAGAAAAAGAAAAAACTGTCAGTCCCAGCAGGGTCAGCTCAAATGAGCAGTTTATATGCTAATGTGGCACAACCTCTTTTTTTCAATGCAAAGAATAGCAGAGGGAATTTGAACACTGAACCTCACATTTGATAATAAGAAAAAAAAACCTCATACAGCAAGAATTCAGTGCTGACTGCTAAATTAAAGCTAATGCCATCTAATCGGGGGCTGATTGTGGAAGTTACTCGAGATACAATTATACATTCAGCACTGGAAACTGGGCAAATTAGCTCTACACATGACTTGTGCAAAAGAGGGAATTTTCTTGGGCAATGATACGTATCCGGGTAAGATATTTGTGTCTGCATCATCTTAAGGAAGCTGATACAAAAAGATTAAATATACAAATTTGCAGATGTTTATAATGTTAAAAAAAAATCAGAACCACTGCACATTTACTTTAAAAGATACAACCCACATAATGATTATAAAAACCACAACAAGCTATAAGAAAATGTAGAATATTCTAACTGCATGAGTGCACAGTCCTGAACTAATACTTAGCTGAAGCATTCATTGATTTTCTTCCAGCAAACAATCAATTGAATAAGATCAGCACCTCTTGACTTGGGAATATTTCCACACACTTGCAAAAACACAATCCACATGCATGCATGACCCTCTTCAGGTTCCCCTGTGGAATTTTCACATGTTTACGTTTTTTAAAATCTTTTTACTGGAATTTGTTTCAGGAAAATTTTTTAAAAACAAATAAGATGATTTATCTTTGCTTTAACGGTTACACTTTTTATATGCACTGTATCCTCATGTCATAAACCACATGAACAATTATCCAAATGATTACACGTGGCGTAATACCTGCGAGGAAAACCTGCAGCTCTGATAAGCGTGTATGCATTGTTCATCTCACCGGTTCGACAGCCTTCAGTCTAACTCTGTCAAGTCTCACAACTAGAGTGGAGTTTTCTGCCACTGTGGGCATCTGTGAAAACTTCTCTGTCTGTTGTTAGAGGTTTCGCTTGGAGAAGTTTAAAAAAATAATAATAATAATAAATAATGCAGGCTGAACAGCTCCGACTGGAAACGAAGATTTTGTCAACGTCCAAATTTCTGATCACCGCTGACAAAAATTCAGAGGTGTGCTCTTTACCTCCTGATCGCACAGATCTCCGGGTAAAAGTCTGGAAGTCTAACGCTGGTAAATCAGACAAAAATCAGAAAAAGAGAGAATGCAGAGAGCGAGTTTGGGTAGGCAGAAACCAAAATGTGTTCACCCTCAGATGCATTTATCGTTCCGGACATGACCAGTGTTTGGGTTTGTGGATTTTAGCAACACGGGCAAAAGGCAAACTTGCAAATAATGTGTTTTTATAAGCAAACTCAAGCATTTTGAGACTCCGTTTAACCTCTACCACATTAAAAGCAAAGTAATAAACAAACGAAAGCCTGATCTCCTCCAAAGAATTTCATTAGATCATTTATAAATGACAAACTAACATTTAAAACATTTGTTTTGAACGGCACATGACCTACCCCTACCACCCTCCCTCTAGAGGGTTGTGGGAGAGCTGGAGCCCATCCCAGCAGTCACTGGACAAGACAAAGGGTCACCACAGGGTCTAACACAGGAAGACAAACACCCATTCACACTCACCGCCCGTCCCCTGCCATCCACAGTGGGTTTGGAACCTAGTACCTCCTCGCTGTGAGGCGTCGGCGCTAACCATTAAATGCTTTAATATGTTATGCCACATTTTGTTGGCTGTGAGGGTGTAATTTGAGCATCTCGCAGTAATCTCTGTGACTGCTCGCTTTCAGTCACCAAATTAATACAGCGTGCGATCCTCCCACAGCCCCAGTCAGTTGTCACTCTGTCAGCGAGACTGACACCCCTCAGTCTGAGGAATACCGAGATGCCAACAGCGAACATCTGACCTAGTTGTACCGACGCGGGAAACAGAGCAACCTCTTAGCAATATGGAGCTATCGGTTACAGCAGATTCGACTTGTCAGAGGCAGAAAAGTCTCTGCCGGTGTGCTTGTGTGCCGACCGTGCGCATGTGTGTGTGAGAACAAAGTGGTTGTCAGGTACAGTTAGAAACTGGCCGGCCTGTCTGGGAGGGGAACATCCATCAACGAAACCCTCCGAAATGAGTGGAAACAGCCCGCCGTCTCGTAACTCCTCACACGGGCTGCACCGCTGCAGTGAGCCGCTCAGAGCGGGCCGCGTTCGCAAATGTTGCTCTTTGAAGTGTAATTAGAGTCAAATAAGTTGTTCTGAAAGACTACTGGATTTAACATTTTAGCAGGAAAATCCTCCTTAAAGCACTTAAAGAATTGGACTCAAGGGGGAAAAAAAAGCTTCCTTCCTACTACGTGTTTTTGTCTAGTCCTAAAATTCTTAAAAGCAGTAGGCGGTTGTTTGAAACTAACATTATTTCTACTTTACTCTGCCTTTAGTCAGTTTAGAGTTTAACATATCTTGAATAACTTAGATTGTTCTCTTAAAAAATGGCTTGAAAATGAAATGACAGACACAGCGCCATGTGATAAATTCATCTTATTCAAACAGAGCAGGAAAATATTCCTCGACTGATTTACAGCGGCTAAGTAAACAATAGCAGTGACAACGGCAACGGAGAATCAAGGCCTTCTATTTTCTAAAGGGATTAATTCATCTTCAGAGGCAGAGACAATGAGTTCTACACATCCATATCTATCCATGAAGATCATCAGCAATGTGTGAAATGAAATATGAACTCATGTAATTTGAAAGTTAAACCCCAGAGCTGTTTTTCTTTTTGTTAACAGGAAATGAGTAGATGTTGATGTTCTTTAGCAAGTGAAATCCAATATTTTTTATGACTTAAACTATTAAATGTGAAGCATCATTTTGCATAAGGTACTGAAACTCGTAAAAAAGGGGATACGCTACAAGACCACCTGAACATAAAGGGGTTGAGACTCTGAAGAGAGGCTCAAAGCTTAAATGTCTGGTTGATTGTAATAGTGCACAAAAACTGTCAGATGCGGCCTCATTAAAAACCTGATGACAGGAAGGTGTGTGTGTGTGTTTCCGATCACAGCGCTGCCTGGAGAATACTGATGTCCTTGCAACCACATGTTACTGCAGAACATCTTAAATGTAATAAGCAACTATAAAAGCATCCAGTCTCCTGGAAAGCCTCCCCGGATGGATTTGGGAGCGGGGTAAACCTGTGCACGCTGTTTGAGCACAACCTTCCTCATGGGTTCCCCTGGCAGAGTCTCTGGCAAATGACCTGCTGTAAAGCCACAACTGTCAGCTACCCAGATAATGGTATATCTAAAAATACAAAACTAGGGTCTGCTAATAACACAATAACTGTTTTTTTTTTTTTTTTTTTGGAAAGGGATTTTAGGAGGACGGAGGGTGTGGCTGAACAGATTTATGGTTTGTAAGAGGAGTAACGGAGGGTAAATGTGGAACGCAGCGCTTCATCAAAAGTACAAACAACTGCAATAGAGAAATGTAAATTCCAAGTGAGCACTAGTCATGTTTTGTGGTCTGAACCCTCCGTTTCAAAGAATATTTTTTACTTTTAGAAATAAACTTTTCAGAATCCAGGGATTCAATTAACTGTCGATCCCAAACGTCATAACAACAAGGAGGAGCAAAATAAACTTTTTGCACAAAAAAAAGCCCATCATCCTTGAGGAATGATGCACAAAGCTGCAACATCTTGAAGCTCAGCTCCTCAAGACGCCTAATTAAAGCACAGCTTCCTCCAGAACCGCATTTAACGAGGCCAGATTGTATTTTAATATCCAAACGCCTCCGAAATGTCCGCTGTCTTCTTTCAGGTTTATTGGGGCGGTCTGCTCCCGGACACAGAGTGGCGTAAAACGACCTGGCTTGTGTCAAGACTCGGAGCAGCAGTTTCCGCTCGAGCGCACAAAGTCGACGCAGGGAGGGGGACAGATTAGGGCGAGGCGCGGGCTGATGGAGGCGCCACCTGCTCGGCCTCCGCTCCCCTGCCCGACTCCCGCTGGCCCAACCTTGTTTGGAAGCGGCACATGAAGCCCGAGTTCATCCAAGTCCATAACAAAAGCCGCGGGATAGGAAGAGGACGCAGTCAGGACGTGACGAGAGGAGTCAGGCCTCGTTGCCTTGACGCCCGCCATTACACCGACGTGGTGTTTTTGCTTCGGCACCTGTCTACGGCTCTAAAGATAATTTAGAAACGCCCATCATTGAGTTTCTCTTAAAATCGCTGACCCTTCTTTGCCACACGCCCCCATGCAGGAAATATTACCTGTAAATTTGCTGCGAGAGAGGAGATCATAAACAAGGGCACAGTGATTAGTGTCTTTGTAACTGAATTATAGTGCACATACACTGACAGTTGCATTGACTGATTCGACTCTGGCAGTGCATAAAACCGTATCAAGGAGCTTTATGAGCCTGAATATAAACAGATGGCCTATCGATTAAACTTTAATCTAAATCTGCAAGCAGAAATTTTGAAAGTCACTTTAACTCGGCACTGCAACGCGGCTTCCTTAAAATAACGAAGGGAAACACAGGAGTCCAAAAACGCGTGCGGGAGCAAAGTGAAGGAGACATGCGGGGAGTTTTTATGACGAAAGAAATGTTCCGCTGGCTGACTTCAGTGAGGTTCGCCGACCTTCACTAAAACGCGCCCGCGTGGACGGATGTTAACCGAAACATTACTGTGGGCGACACCGCATGGGATCGAGGCGTCGGATTCTCTGGACTGCCTGAGACTGATTGTGGAACTTAACGGGCACGTCTGCGCATGGTAATGTCTGTGTAAACAGGGCGCCGTGCGGTGTGGTGGCCCCGCCCACCCCTGTTCTGCTGCGTGTACCTGGTGTCAACAGGATGACGGAGGTGACGATCAGCGAGCAGATGACCAGAATGACAAGGAGGGCGATCGCTATTCCCTTCCAGTTCCTCTGCGGAGGGTTACTGCCCACCAGCTCCTGGAGAGTGACAGAGGGAAAAGAAATGGTCAGTGGAGAGACTATCGGGGGAGTAAATCGGAGGACAATTTACAAGGAAATAAAGGAGGGCAAAATTACTGAAACTGAAGATATTGACTTTAGGTATCATCTGAAGCGAGAGGGGGAATCAGAGGTTGTGTAGATGGCAAAAAGAGAAGAGGACGGGGGTGCAAGTCAAGGACGAACGTGAGACAGAATCACAGCCTCCCTCTCAAGGAGACACGATAGCAGCAGCAGCAGCAGGAAGAGGAGGGGGAGAATCCTTAATGAGCCGAGCATCAGCGGCCATCACACGCAAACGAATGTGACAGATAAAAATGGAGCCGGCGACACATTGGTGAATTGCATGCTTGACAACAGCGCAGGGAGAAGCTTTGCGGTTGGCAAAACCACTCTGAGTTATGAGCAACCTTGAGGCGGCTTTTCACTTCTTTTCTTTTTTGTTGTTGTTGTTTTGACCCACAAATCCAGAAACAACTGAAGTTAACACTGTTCTCAGTGAAACTCTGAATGTGCAGCTCGACAAAGCGTCTCCGTAGGATGCGCCACGCAGGAGCGACTGTGCGGCTGCAGCATCAGGCTACTTCTTGTTCATGCCCGGTGAAATACCTGCAAAAACCTTTCACAAACACTAAAAGATTACATTTATTGAAAGAAATATATATATATATATATATATATATATATAAAATGCAACAAAAACGTGTGAACACCTTTATGAGATATTTCAGATTCGGTTAGGAAGCTGAGACACTTGAGAAAATAAAGAGGAAAATCCATTGTGCAGCTCATTGTGTGACTTTTAAGACCAGGCAACCGCTGCCAGAACCACAACCAAGTGGGACTCTGCAGAAAGCGTCCAAAGCCTAAACTGTTAGTGGAGGATTAATAAGTTCTTAATTAGTTTATGGAGGATGAAAAGAGCGAAGGCGAGCATGTGCTTCGGGGACCTGTGGCGGCGGCGTTAATGAATACACGCTAAGGCTTTAATGAAGCTGAATGGCTGAGCTATGAAGCAAACCTTTTAGTGACCTCGCTCGCATCTTAATTGAAAAGAGCCCAAGACATCATTAGCCCACGAGATAAGAGCAATCAGGGCTATTTACCAGGCTGCCCATTACCAGCGTTCATTAAAACCAGGAACCAGTCAGTTAGCCGCGTGGCTGTGAGGCGGCCATGAGGAAGGACACCCCGAGCAAAGACGGGATGGAAAAGGTCCTTAAAAACTTTGAGGCTTTTCACATTTTTAATATGAATGTTGCATCTGACAGACGTGCAGAAGGAAGGCAATTCACTCTCATTTAGTGAGACTGGAGAGCTTAAATATGATGGACTTGTGGAGAGGTTCCACTTTCCTCGATGCTCTCGTACACAGACACACTCTTCCAGATTATTCAATATTAGGAAAGTATGTATGAAAGCATGTATGGTGGAGCCGTTACATTAAATATTTTCATCTGTCCATCAGAGACATTACACATAGCTCTAGATATTGATATGAGACAAATCAGATCATGTAGTAAATTTTGAATGATTTGTTGTTGTGATTGGGAGCGAAAAACCTTGAAGGACTCGTCCAAAATCTATCGGGGGCACGAAAACAAATTGAAATAGAATTGACGAACGTGATATAGCAGTTTGAAGCTCAGCTCAGTCTAAAATTGTTATCGGGAATCTGTCTCCCGCGCGTTTTATGTGTCGTTTCATTAGCCATATAATCACACATTTCTTTCTTTTATGCTCACAATTCAAACGTAAGAGTTACATGAGAATTGAAACATCAGACCTGCCTCAACTCACCGTCCGCTAAGGTTATCTATATAAAACATTCATGGAGCACTGGAAGCCTAACTCCAGTCTTGATTTTGTTCGGCATGAACTTTAGAATACCAACTAACTAGTGACTAAAACCTGAACGATCCCACGGCTTGAAATCCACAACAAACCTTCTACAGTAGATCGACAATAAATGATTGGAAAATAAGAAGTAGACGTGGGCTACGTAAGACTTAACCCCACTTGAAGATCTGGTCGGAGACACTTATGCCAAAGATAGACAGAATAATTCATATTTGTACAGTTATATTTGGTAGGAAAGTTTCTAATCTTTCATCACATATGAAAAGCAAAAAAAACTCTTTTGAGGGAAATTTCCTCAGATATCGTGGTGGGTTGATCGCTGCAATAAAAAGATCTAGAGCATGAACAACAGCCACGAGTGCGGATGTTTCTGGAGATCCACCGAAGGCGACGGTCTGCAGTTTGATTTTTACTTTGCATAATTCTGTGCTGGACCAACTCCGTAGTACAATCGAATCACAAACCTGTTGGAGATTTTACAAGAGTGGCATGTCACTGCTGATTGTTAGGGTCGATACAGTGCGGGACTGTGTGGCTGATCTACAGACAGCAACCACTTGGATGCAATAGCGTTATGCGAAGACGTAGCGGCTAATCTGTGCAATTCACACTAAAAGAGAGGACTAATCCCCACGCATTGCTGAGAAGTGACAGTTGATGATGCGCTCAGTGCGAATGCAAATCACACAATCAAAAGCTGGGAACGATTCCATCTTGGCATCTTAAATTTAGCCCACTTATCTGCATGAGTGTATTTTCAGGAGTCCAGACTGTAGGCCGACTTGAGCTAAAGCAGATCTCTGTCTGGAAGGGCCACGGGATGACTCATGCTGTGCGAAAAAAAAAAAAAATAAAAAATGATTTGGTGAAGGTAAAGGGCTCATCTAAACATCCGTGCAATTTTCTTATCAGTTACACAAGAATGATGGTAGCTGCTCAGCGAAGTATTAAATGCCACTGTCTCTCTCAGACAGCTCATTTCCAGGTAAAATAAATATACATTGGAATTGACGAAGACGAAAACTTTTTATTAAAAATGAATGCCCTTTTGACTTTAGCCGTCAGAGATAAGCACCAAGAGGAAGAACAGCCCGGTGGGGGTAAATGTTCTTCTCTACTCCTGTAAAACAAACTGAAATATACACACTGGAGAAATTCTGCAAGTTTGCAGAACAGCAATTGCGACTAAAATGACTAATGAGTCCCACAGCATTTCGTGCATATACCTGCGGGAACATTCTGACATTGGGAACTATGCAAAGCTTAAGATCAGATGCAGTATTCTTGCATACAGTTGGAACTTGCTCAAGGTGAAGCATGCTAATCAATGACCACACACAAACGAGCCACAAAGAGCAAGGACAGAAACCTCACCAAGAATTTATGTCACCTCTCCGCTATTACTGGGCTTGGAGGGAATAATGATAATCACTTATTCGGTGCAAGTAGGGTGCAGACCACGGTGCAGACACGGGCCCAAAACCTTGCCCAACCTTCGCGATCATGCCTCTGTGATCTGTAATTATAATAATGACGGGACTAATTAGTCAGACCTTTTGCGCCAAAGTAATGTCGAGGTGATTGCAAGCGACGGGCAGAAAGGGAGGGAGCGAAGTGAGGTTTGAAACGGGCAGCAAAGGAGTCAGACATCAGAGAGGAGCAGGGAAGAGTAAATAAATAAAATATAGCGAGGCTGCGGGAGACTTCACTGACAGGAAGGCTTAAAGCGTGACCAAAACATGACACGGAGTAAAGAAGTATGGGATTCAGCACAGTGGTGGGATCCTGGTCCTAACTCGGATAAAAACAACATGCCGGTGTGTTCTAGTCCTCAGTGCCTGTCGTGTTTAGATCTGAAGAGCAGATCAGTGTTTATTCAGCCCAGAGAGAGTAAAGCATAAGTTACAGCACTGCATCACATCGATGACATAGTTCCAAACCCTACGCCTTAACCTGCCATGCATTCCCCAGACGGGACCATGGCGGCTGTGATTGGTCTGAAATGCCTTGCCTTGGTCTTGTAACTCAATGGCCAGACGAGCACAAAGTTTTCCTTTGGTCAGGCTCATACACCATCTGCTCAGATGTCTTCTATGTCTTCTGTTGCTGCTGAAGTGATTTCAGTAAAAGCTACTGTTATGGGCGCTCAATACGCAGATCGAAATTGAACGGTAGGTCGAGGAGGTAGCGTGGGTAGATCGCGTGCCATTGAAAAAATGTTTAAGGCATGAACGACAACGACAACAACAGATTTTCACAAGAACAAGAAGAACTTAGATGAAATCAGAGGAATCCACATCGGCATCAGCACCCGTTTTCAGATCAGACTGAGAGTGGTTGTGTAAACCTTTGATAATCCATTCAACAGGAAAATATTAACTAAATTATCACTTTGACACCCTGATAAGCCTTTTCAGTTCAGCACACCGTTACACTCTTTTGTCGCGATCCCCCGTTCCCCTTGAGCGGTTGGATTTCGCGTTGCTCGCCAGTAGCTGCAGTCTTCACACCTCCACAGCCTCCTCCCCAGCATCTAATCCTGGGCGTGGATAGCTGAGCACCACTATAACTATATGCTTATAATATTGTATACATTTGATCTGATGAATAACGGAATGAATGAGTTTCGAGGAGGGACTGAAACATGCAAGTAGCAAAACAGAACAGCCAAAGGTTTTTTTGTTTGATTTTTGTTTGCACACTTTCTTTGTGTTTGTAGAGAGAAATTTTTGGTTTGTGAAAGGAAGGCAGTATCACATATTAGACTTTAATGATCCACAAGGGAAATTGCTTGGTCATAGTAGCAAGCAAAACAGAACAGCCAAAGGTTTGTTTTTTTGGAAACGTATTGTTTAACGGTGTGAAAGGTTTTAAACAATGAATTGTTCGAACAAGTTATGACAAAGTGAATGGAAACAAAATGAATGTGGGCTGCAATACTGAAAACGTGGGTCTGTCTCAGTCGTCAAGTAAGAATCTCTGATCATAATGACCTCAGTCACGTTGTCCACATAGACGCAACCATAGATACTTATGATCAGAGCAATCGCGAATGGAGTAACATGTGCAACTAAGCTACTGTGACCAAGCAATTTCCCTTGTGGATCCAAGTCTAATTTGTGATACTGCATTTAACTCCACAAACCGAAAACGTCTCTCTACAAACACACAGAAAGTGCCTAAAAATCAGTTGAGCTCATTTTAGCAGCGCAGAGCTGAGATCCACATCTCAAACGGAGGGATTTAGAACCCGTGCTTCTTTCATCCTCCTCAAACAGAGTTCATTTTTGCAAAAATGCGAGCAGATTAATCTCAGGTTCAAATCCTCCCCCTATTGTCTAACCGGTTTTGAGCGCAGACGGATTTTCTCCGTCTCTCCATCGGGCTTTTAATCTTTGAATGAAAAGGTTCCAAAACCGAGCGCGCCTCTGCAGCTCTGCGCTTCACCAGAATATTCAGAGCTACACCCGAAACACACTGTGACAGCCTTGTCGCCGCCGTGCAGCGAGGTGCGGCGATAAGGCCGCAAATAAACAAGCCCGTCTTGTTTGTTCGGCACGACAGGAGAACTAATTTCAAACTGGTCACCGCGCGTGTGCGAGCGCATGTTGCTCTCGAGATTCTTCCGCCTGGTTTGTTTGATTCGCGAGTGAATCTCTTCCAGTCCATTAGAGAGATGCTGGGAGGGCGCCGTTGCCAGCTGACCCTCTCTGCGGAGTTTGCACTAAATCACATCTCTGTAAAATAACACGGAATAACCACTGTTGCTGCAGGACAAGTCGGTGAATGTGGGATGGGGCTGCTGTGACAATATGGAAACAAGCCCGTGGGTTCTTATGACATGTAACACCTAAAAACCAGCTGTGGTTTAAAATATTCCCGAACAGAAGCCATTCATCCACTGATCATAATAACTGATCATACTCTACACATGGTTTCTGATGCAGCTTCCCTCTTAACATGCAAGTACATTGTGCTGACAATAGCAATCACATCCATTCTGAATTATTTTCCTTGGTCACTATGGAAACAGAATAAGAATGAATGGGGTATTTATCCCTATAGCTATAGATCTTCTGCATGGCTAACACGCATTATGACACGACTACACAAGCAATGAGGCAAGCACACGAGGGAGGGAAGACAGTTTCCGTCTGGCCTCGCATATATAATGCACAAGGGCAAATTTCTATCTGTCAGTCTAGAGACAAAAGTCTTCTTTAGGAAACAATAAAAAAAAAAAAAAATCACTCGGAGTTTCACCCTCATTTCATCACTTTTTCCCCAATGCTGTTTGCGTCTAGGCGTCTGTCAAGGGAGATGAAACGTTCCCACAGATGTTTCTGTGGATTTGCAGAATGAAAGATTTACCTACGTCCCTTTAACTTCAGCAGAGGTACAAACTCACACCGAAGATGAATGACTTCTGGTGGAGGCAAGAGATCTGCTACTCTGCAGGTACAAAAAAACCACGCTCGTACGGTCATCCCTTTTTGAAGCTCACACCGCCTCATTGATGCCTATTCAAAGGTAGCGCTGGGAAACATTCCCGCATATCATTAACCAAGTATCTGGAGCCATAACCAAGTACGCATATCTCGTCAGTGACAAACTCTAAAATAAGCAGCAGTAGTTTCAAGTCAATAGAACTCCTTCCACAGTTTAAACACTTCAGAAATCTAATCTCAAGTGTTAAATTACATTAAATGTGAATGGGTTCTACTCCCAGCCTCTGTTTGTTCACTCTAAAGAGTTAATTTAACAGATTCTTTGGAACCGAGTGTACATATAATTTCTGCTTCTGGACTTAATTAGTGGGTTATTCTTATGTCAACTTCATCTCCGCTGTACAAAGAGTGTGCCGTTACTATGTCACCGACCATCTGGGAGCACACTTAGCAAAGGAAACCGAATGTGAAAAATATCTTGGCTAAGTGAACTGCTGGAAGAGTCCACACTCGCGGGGGGCCTTTATCGGGGCATTTTACAGAGCGGATTAAAGACTTAAGTAGGATATTTATACAGGCCATTAGGTAGGCAGAGTCCTTATCAATTAGCCGTTGGGACATACAAAAATAAAGAGCATAACAGTCCTTTAGCACCTTTCCACCAGCTATTCCTGACTGCTGCTTCTGTCGCATGAAGGCAACAAGTGCTTTTAGCTAAATGTAACATCTGTAAGTGCTTTTAAGACCCATGTGATAATTATGCGAGTAATTCACTCAGGTATTTCTTTTTAAATACTCAAAATTAGGTTTATAAATTGTGGCAAAGAGTGAACTGCAATACAGCTTTCCCCATTATGTGAAATTAAGACTAGTTTTAGAAAATGGGGATAAATATAGTGAGCTTCATATGTATTTGGATACAGACACCAATTCTGCAATTTTAGATGTTACGGCTAGTTTTAGATATTTAAAAAATATGGGTATTACGGCGCAGGCTCTAAGCTTTAACTTGAACGGGTTTAGGAATTCACAGCGCCTCAGGAGGCAGCCCCCTCGTTTTCTCTGGACCAGACGCGATTGAGCGACCGGCTCAAAAGCTGTTTTTAGGTGAGACGTCGCTTCATTCATTTTCATTAATCACGTAAAAAGGCTTGGAGTGGTTCCCGAGTGCGGCAGCTGCATTCGGAGCAGTTGCGTTCAATGGAGCTCTAAATAAAACCGGAGCAGGTCATCCCAGGGCTGCGAGAACAAAACAAATCTATCAGGGGAAAGAGCAGGAACATTAGGAGAGGACAAAGAAAAAGAAACACCCAAGTCCCAAGTGAAGGGGGCGGGTGGGGACAAAGTATTAAAGATTTAAATTTTATCTCCTGCAAAAATTTGTATACAACGGCTACAATTTGAAACAGTTTCATATGTCATATTTGACTGAAACTATGAGTGTTTCAGTGTGGTCTGAATGGATGACTACACATTTAAAAGTCTGAATGGATGAAGTCGGCTGCCGTACAATGAGAAACTGCCTTCGCCTAGCCTCCTTTATCTCGAAGACATTTTGGTACCCTTTCAAAAATGTTCTCAGGCTGCTGACAGGTGACATAGGTTAACGTGCAAGACCACCACCACCACCACCACCACCAGCAGAAGATGCTTGTCACATTTCACTCTCCACATCCACAGCCCTGCAAGCGAGCCAGCCTGAGCAGCCAGCTAAGTTAAAGTTTCATGTCATATTGTTATTGTGTACTCTCCTATCTGTCACTCGCTAGTTTGTCTTTTCGGCTAAGAACAAAGCAAACAACCTTACAGACAGATATGCCACTCAAACTACCCAGAGCATAAAGATCAGTTAACACTCTGTAGCTACTTGAGTTTTATGAGATGCAGGTTTGCTGCTCAGGCTCACTTAAGTGTTTTGCATGGAAACTTCCCAGCTGCACACCACCTAGAAAGTCATCTGTGCCGAAGGAGAGCCGGGGAGAATACAGACAGCAGAGAAAGGGAAGAGAGGAGAGAAAGTCGGGTGGGAAGATTTCACTGCAGAGCACAGCGTGTCCCCTCAGCCCACACCCACAGCCATTGGTATTCACTGCGGCCAAGTGGCAGCGCTAGCGTGCGCTGCATCTCCCAGGAACATTAAGAATTGAAAAGTATCTTTCCCATTGTTCTTATCTATCAGCCTCCATTCCATAACGCACTCTTGTCGTGCCACTCTGGCAAAATAAATTGCCATCACGGAAACAATATGCACCAGCAGACGCGCTCCGTTCCTGGAAATAAAATGCCACACAGCCCAATGCTTCGAGGCGCGGGGGTCTAATAAAAAGAGGCTGCAGCTCCTGTTGATGTTTACCGAGGCTAATGTATTCTGGCCCGCTGCTGTTTTTTTTTTTCATCACTTTCTCTGCCAAAATATGAACATTTATGTAGAAAGAATGGACCATCGGCCTCTTTCATTGGGGTAATGTTTGGCTGAAGTGCTCTCACGATGAAAAATGGCCCATACTTACGAGCAGCCTTCACGTGTTTTCCAAAAATAAATATATAAAATCACCTGGTTTGCGCAAAAAAGAAAAAAATCAATGGCTTGGAGCAGCTTCTCCACCTACAAAAGCATGCGCCATGAGACAGGAGGAGCAGGACATTGACGGGCATTTTCATGTATTATGAACACAACAGCACCCCGGCGGCTGCACTCAGCAAGTTCTCCACACAGACCCAGAGGACTCCAATAAGAAGAAGAAAAAAAACATTCAGAATGATATATCAAAATCCTAGATGAATTCCCCGGGGTATTGGAGCGTGTGTACGCAGCGGCCTCTTGATGCGTTCCCATGGTAACTTTGCCAAAGTGCAAAAATAATTCACCGCTTACCCTCTATCTGGCCACCTGTTGTTATTACCGCAACTCAACTGTTAGTTCAATTCAGATGAAAATGGAAGAAAGGGTGCATGCTTTGCATATACTGTATGAGTGGCCACTGAATGATTTAACAGGTTTTAAAGCACTATATGTATTAATAATTAGTGGTTAATGCTCGCTTGTGTCATTTTACTGTAATATCGGACTTGGAGTAGTGACCTTGTACACTGAACACGGTATCAATGCACGTATACAAGTATCACGTTGCATGTACGACATGTGACCTGCGCGCATTTGAACCGGTGAGTCACTCGCACAATGCAACAATGTCGCAAGTGTCAAATTCTTTCATGGCTGCTGTCGTTTAAAGCTTCGTGCTTGCGTCATCGCTTGCCATAACAACCACAATGAGCAATTAGCAAGCAGCAAATAATAGGAGCACAAGGTTAGGCTCGCTCCCTTGAAACCGATACGCGGCTTTCACAAACAATATCAGACGTTCTTCAGATGACACACGCCACTAACGCTGCAACACTAACCTGATAATCATCTGAAATTACATCTTAGAAGATACGTGTCATTTTTTGTGTTGTTGTTGTTGTTACTTAAATATTGAAGGCACAGAGCTATTCAGCATTTTGGTTGATTGGGCAACATCTGTAGTTAATAATGATGATACCAAATGTGGTTATATAATTCTGGGGGCAACAAAACATACTGTGTCAAGCAATAATTAGGCCTTTTCCCATCATCGTGTGTGAGGTGCAGCCGGCTAACAACAGGAGACAGTGAAAGGAGATGTTTCCCTGTCTTCTTAGTTGGAGGTGTGCAGCCTGTTGTCTGCAGCTCTTCATTTAACAGCTCAGGAATGCTGGAAATGCGCAAAACCTAAATATCGAAAATAAAAAACAGGTGGAAATACCTACACTTCGAAAAAACCTCTCAAATATCACTAGAAAAAATTATTTCATTTGGTGGTTTTTCAAACCAGCTACTGTGGTCGCTCCATCACTCATATTTTAAACTGTTGTCAGAAGATACTTAGCGAGGCTTCAGTCAGGAAGATTATATTTGTGCGCACCCCACCTAAGTCAGTTTCACAGGGTCCCTGAGCTCCACCAACTCATACCTGTCTTCAGCCAATCACTTACTCACACCTGAACCAGTAACTCGTAAGCTGTCACATTTAAAAGTATTCTCTCTCTCTCTGTCTCTGCTGTCATTGAGCCGTCATTTCAGTTCCCACCTCCACATCATCACCACCTAAATCAAATCAAAACCTTAGATGAGAAGCTTCCTTCTCTCTAAAATTCCTCAGTTTTACTTGTGGTTGTGGTTGTGGTGGTTAGCACTGATGCCTCACGGCAAGAAGGTTCTGGGTTCGACTCCATCGGCCGATTGGGGCCTTTCTGGGTGGAGTTTGCATGTTCTCCCTGTGTCTGCCCGGGTTCTCTCTGGGTTCCTCCCACCCTCCACCCTACTTGTTAGGTTAATTGGCTATTCTAAATTGGCCGTAGTCCACTCAGATTTAATCAGTGATTTTAATGTGAAGCAGTAGGAAATGTTCAGCTGACATTACCTGCAAACTCTCAACTCACTGGCTACTCTCTGGTCATTTTTCTTTCTGTGTTCATATTAGCCACTGGGTAATGGAGGGTTTTCACGGTACATCATGAATCCGTTAGTCACAACGTTGGAGGCACTCAGAAAAGCAAACAAAGTAGTCAAAAATGGTGAATTATTGCCACGTTTCTGGCTGTACCAATCAGGCAGACCGTAAGAAACATCTGGAATTTAATAGGCTGCTGGAGGAAAAGAGGTGCTTGTGGTTGGCGAAGCTAAACCAGGATCTAGAGGCATTGTTCTCCCTGATTTGTAATAACTTTTGGCAATCTATAAAATTCCAAATGTTCTTCACAGTCTGTCGGATTGGTACAGCCAAAAAGACGGCAATGACTCACCATTTTTGACGATCTACTTCTGTCCGTGTGTGACTTCCAGATTGATGACCCTCTATACAGCATTGTCTCTGGGCATGTCAACTCAGACAGCCAGTTTGTAATTATAATAATATCATCATAATCAATCATAACAATGCAGTGCTTTACTCAGTGGGCCACATGCTCAATTGCTTTTGCGATTTAATCACGATTTAATAAAGATTTGCTTCAAGTAAAAAATTGCATCCGACATGCGACCTGTCCAGGGTGTACCCCGCCTTTCGCCCGATGACAGCTGGGATGGGCTCCAGCAACCCCCCCTGACCCTAGTGAGGATAAGCAGTAGTAGAAGATGAGATGAGATGAGATTAACCACTGCTGGATTCACAGGTATTGTAAAAGAGATTAATCTGAAGGGCTGAACAGGACAACCATTTCTCATATTTGACGTGACTCCGCATTCAATATGTATGCTGACTTTAAATATTTGAACTTAAATAAACGTGTTTTGTTTTATCGAGGACCTTTATAGCAGCTCGGAGAGAAAAGATCATTGTCTAAGAACATGAGATTAAAGAGCTGAGCTGAGCTTTGTGTGTTTACTCTTCAGATTGTTCAGTAAGTGTAGCAGTCCGATGTAGCTATATAGCTGAAGCAACAGCATCAAGCCTGACACCAGCTTTACTACGGTGTGTAAGCAAAAAGCCCTCGGTGGCTGCAGCGAAAACAAAAAATATAAAAATCACCGGCCAGAACTGCTCAGCATCTGTGGAGGTTTAATAGATGCTGGCTTCCTCTGTGTAAGGACTCATGCTGTTTGAAGGTTGCCAGCTATTTGAGTTGTCGGAGCATGAACTTGACCATCTGAGAGGGAGGAGAGGGCGACTACCAGCGCACTCACTGCTGCGACAAGGTGAAAAGTTATAGAGTATAACTTCATAACTACAGCCATGTGAAAAAAGAAGTACGTAACGATGGAAACGGTTGGCTTTTTACGACACATCTGATCCTCTTTCAGAAGAGTCTGAAATCATCCCATACATCCTTTGTATTCTCTTTTAGATAAGTATACTTGTGTGGGAACCTACAGAGGAGGGTACACTTGGAATGCGGGATGGCTTCCATGCGCCTGCCATAAATGTCAAGATAGACACGATAGGGGGATTTGATTAACATCTCAAGTGAAAAACAGTTCCATATATGGCACTGTTGAACCTTGCACTTCCTCTGTTTAGATGAACCTATAAGTACTGCTAATTCTCTTTAAAAGTCAGAGACGCAGCAGACTCTGAGTCTCTCGCCATCTCTTGCCTTCTCTCTTCCTGCAATAAAACCGTAAAAGATAAAAGAGATAAAAAGAGGTCCTTTTTTTTTATTAACACACCTTAAACTCTGTAAAATCAGAATCATGGGTTGGAGATAAGGTGACAAAGATCAGCTCCTCAGAGAGTGATAAATGGAAGTCGTCTTATTTAAGCTTCTCTGTGTGTGGTGTCATCGTGCCCAGATTTAAAGAGGCCTGTGTCTAAGGACCTCGGAAACAAAAGTTAGTCTGTGACTATGCTATGGGGTTTAAAAGGATTAAATGAATAATTCATGTCAAGAAAATCACCAAGAAGTGGAGCAGATGTGATAATGAGTCTTTGCCCCAGTAAATTCAGCCCAAGAGCATCTGAAGCAAAAAGGAGATTCCAAGAACCCCGAAGATCTGCAGGCAATTCTGCAACTGTTGATGTCAATGAGCATGAGTCTGTCAAATCAACTTCATGTGCCATCCATTTTTGTCCATAGTTTGTTTTCTACATCTTGTCTTGTCATCCAAGTAAGTGAGTAGTAGTAAGTGACCATGTAAGGTACCCTGCTTGCTTGAGTCATGTCAGCTATGGGTTAGTAAGCGTATGGTCCAAAAGTTCTATGCTACAATCAGTTTTGGACGAAATTAACTTTTCACTCAGAAGAACCTCAAACTGACTGTGAAGCACGGTGAAGCAAATGCTGGCTCCAAGACTAGACAACCTGCTCTCATTGATTCAACTAGAAATTATGCATCAAATCATAAAGACCCTGGAAGATGATGTGAGGCAATTTCTCCAGAAGCTGAAAGTAAGTGGACTGTTCAATAACGATGAAAGGCACACTGACAAATCCATCAAGGAATGGGTAAATAAGAAGGAAATGGAGGGTTAGATATTTCCATTAAAACATTGTGGGGGGTTAGAATTAGCTTTCCAACGAGAGGCATTTTGTACAGAGGGAATAGAAATTTCATCCACATCTAAAAAAATAAGCCTTCAGGTTTTGATGTTTTTGTTGAATAAATAACGATAACCAAAAGACAATTTTCCCTGAGGAGAATTTCGTGTACAGTATTGCACTTACATCTAGAAGTGCTGCTTCAAAGCAAACATACAAAATGTCTGAAGGACTGTTCCCCTGATAAGTTGACTCTTATCAGGTCTTTCTGCAACATAACACACGCAATGCAAAGCCACTGTGAGTATGAAACATAAAACCCCCAGTAACCTTAAAATGTCTCCACCTAAAGGGAGAGAGCATAAGCTTCTGTTACTACAACAGAGCAGCGAAAGTGGTGTAGGTCCTTGTGTTGGTTATCTACACCTGCAGTTAGAATGTCATTACTCCATCAATATTTTCCACTGAGGGGTCAAAGTACACCAGCAGACCGTCTCAACCAATGCGGCAGAAAACGCCAACCTACGTCTATGTTATGTGATTTCCGGGGTCACAGTGTTGCACTTTGCCAAATAGTCTAATTAGTCTTGTTAAATCTAGTGGAGCACCTTGTCAGACTCACAGTAGAGAGATTGCTCCGCTGACTAGCCACCTTGACGCCGTACTTTCCGCTGCGAAAATGTAGCACGGCCGTGTAAAGGGTCGATACAAGCATGCCGCCATATCAAGATGAAGAGAAACGAGACGAAGTTTAGTGATAATGCGCCATTTCTACAGGAGGTACAGAAGCATATGCTAAGTTTGCTTGGATGAAGCCAATTAGTAAGGTGCCATAATATGGAACGAGCAAAGAATATATTCTCAGGAGACCAGTGGAAGAGCATGAAAACGCTCACATGTGAGTGCAGCTGCTTTTAAGAATGTCGTCTTGGTGGCCGTGTCTTGGTAATTACACACATTTGATGACCCGACATCTAAGGCACCCACACGTACTGATATTTATTGTTGGATGAACAGCAAATCGACCCATTTGGTTGTTTGAGTAGGAACAGGAACAAGAACATATCATGGGGACACCCGAGGGGCTGAAATGACAAACCTTTGGCTGTTTCTACACTTTTTGAAAGCCACAATTAGCAAAACATTAGCAAAACACACACTTGTGGGAAGGTCTCCGTTAAAAGCAATAACAATAAGCATTCATTACAAAATGACGGCATTCAACGTGAACGTGAACCCAGAAATACTAGTAAATCGCAGAGCTGTTTCCCCCTGCCTCTTGGGGGCTGTGCAGGCAGGTGTGTTTTTATCAAATGGCAATATAAGAAAAGGTCCCATACCAGCACACAAACAGTTTGCTGCCTCCAACTCCAGACTCCAGACAGTAAATTAAAAACGACCTCCTCACCTTCAAGAAGTGCAGCGACAAAAGTAAGAGGGCGAGGCATTTAACCCCTGGCGCCCTCGGCCGTGCTGCTCAGTACATTTCGACCTCGGCCTGTAAAACTGCACGCGAAATCGGTCAGTTCCCGGGTGTAAAATGTGTGCAGCAGTGTGAATGTTAATCAGACCCTGGCTAAAGAGCCGGGGGAGTGTTACAGTCAGTGTCAATCCTCTGTGGTCAAATAAAGGTTAAAATAAGGTTAGAAATCACTACACATATATAGAGTAGACTCTGCTCTATATATGTGTAGTATATGTCTACTCAGTAGAGAACCAGCAGCTAAGCTTTGGTGTTCTGTACTGGACTGCAATTAAGAAACTAATTTAAAATATATTAAAACTGGTCAATTCATGCAGAAGTGAATGGAATAGGTTTTTTATTTTTTATTTTGCTATCCAAAAGCAGTAAAACTTTGTTCTATCTGTCCCTCACCTCTTTCATGAAGCCCCAAACTAATAGCCAAGTTTAGAACATGAAAGGCTGATGGCACTTTCTGTGAAAGAAGACACGGTTGGAATTTTGTATCTTTCAATTTTAATTTTACGGCAGAGCACTAAACTCTGCCTTGGCTTCAAGTTTTTGTACTGAAGGTATTTAATACTTGGGCCTTCAAAAAAAAAAGAGGAAAGACAACTAGTGTTTTTGTATGAATGAATGTTAATTTATTTCAGGTCAGGTCAAACCCAGTCTTTCTATTAATCTGCAAGACAGCAGCGTGCTTTTAATCTTCAGACTGCTGCTTTTCTTCATGCATATAAAAAAGTTTAGCATGCAGCAGAATTGGTGCATGCGTTGAAAGAACGACACGAAGGTAAAGACGGTATAAAACATGCAGGAAACTTTCTCCACAGTGTAAAATCCTGACTATATGCGCAGTTTGCATGCGGAGACGGACGCGGTAGAAGCCTCACCGCGCAGGACAATAACAAGGCCATTTCCTTCACTGATTGCATGCTCACGCTGAAGATAATTACAAACACTATTACAATAAAATGGTCTCAACGGCTCAACCATCCCCATCAATTCAGCTTATGCTCCTCCGCTGACTCTCTTCACATTGTCTTTTCCGACGCAAGGCTTGACATTTCAATTCAGACAACTGCTGATGAGGAGAATGCGCCGGAATAAGGAGCATTCTCAAACAACAAGAACCACCAGTGAACCAATCTGCGATCCTGAACGGACAATTCGGGGGCAATCGAGGAGATGAACAAAGCCGCCGTCAGCGGGCTGTGGCAAATGAACCCTGATGGTGAGGGTTGAGGATTGTCAGCGAGGAAGCGGGGCCTGACCAGATCCGGAGAGCCCAGTCTGCGCTACCACATTCGCTCGTGTGCATGTGCGTGTGCTCCGAATTCAGCCTCCCTTTAATTTTGCTCCCCATCTTAGGTGGATTCCATTTGAAGGTGGATCGATGGCATAATTTGCCATTAAACAATATGTATTCCAAAACCGAAGTCGCACACAAATAAAATATCAATAAAGCCCCGCAAATTGCGTGATGCAGCATTTTTTAAATTTAATATCACCAGGCAGAAACACTGCCATTGCTGAATAGATTTTTTAATAAAGTAAAACACACATTCGCCGCCCTCCTTCCTTTCTTCCTCCATCTCGCGTCCACCTCGGTGCGGCTGCTTCACCTGAAAATAGCGCAGAGAAAGTGCTCTTTTCTCTGACAAGCAGGGAGCGGTTTGCTCTGCTGTCAGCAGTGGAAGGAGAGGTCGAAGTATGTCTGCGGCTAAAGTGTCGGGCAGAGGAGAAATTGTGTGTGTTAGCCTCTGCGTGTGCATCAAATCTGAAAGGAGAGGCCGCACCGGCTGTCCTTATAATGAATGTAATGTGTCCATCAATAAGTGGAGGTGGGCTCGGAGGACGCTTCGGCACCCGAAAAAACAATTAGTCCTAAGCTCTTTGAGAGTTAGATAACGCTAATACCACTGTGTTCCGTATTTTCAAAGCCGGAGATGGGAGGCGATTAGCCTAGCTTAGCATTCACAATGGAAACGGACTACTCTGGGGAAGATAAATGTCGGCACTACTTCTTGATGGACAGTTGATCCCTGGACACACTACTTCTGTGCCCCTAACGTCGGTCATTCACCACTCATTGACATGCTGTGTTTAAATGGATGCCAATATTCCACTAATAACTGGAATAATCTAAATATTAGCCCATTTGGGATAACCATCGTCAGAAAACAAGAGGGGTGGTGTAAACCTTTGGAAATACAACAGGAAAATATTACTGTCGCTTTGTAACCATGCAAACACTTGGGGGAATTGCTTCTCTTGGATGGCTGGAATAAATCCGTTCGTTCTGCCCTTGTTTTGCCCACATGGGATAAACATCAGGCGACAGGAACACAAAGAAGCTTTGGGTCAGGTCAACAATAATTAGAAGCTTCTTAACAGTGACTCATTATCTCCTTAAATCCTTTTTATTTTCTCAAACACAGTGGATAGTATATATATATATATATATATATATATATAAAAGGAGGGAATCCGTGGGAGAAATGCCTCTGCAGCAAAAACCAGAAAAATACATCAAGGACGCACTTTCAGAAATCTAACACACTTGTTAAGAACTCGAGAGGAGTGAACAGCGAGAGGGAGTCTGAGAGAGTTTTTGCGCATGACGTTCAATTACATCGAAGACAGCCGGGATTGCATGCACCCATGCGTATTGCCAATGTCAATGCGCGCAGAAAATAAATAAACAAATAAATGGTTAACAAGATTTTTGTTCATGCAGAATTGCACCGGAGTCAATAGTGTATGTCAATTACTTTGCGGTAAAGCCATTGATGTTATATTGCTGTTAGTCGATTTGTCAGCTAATTAAGCCACACTCCATGGCACTCTTCAATCTTACATAGTAACACGGTTATATGTAGATGCAGTTACTATGAAGATGATATAATTAAAACCTGGGTTGGAGCAACTTTTTGATTCATTAATAGTCAGAAAAAAAACTTGTTTCTTGATAATCTTTAGTATTATGAAACATTTTTACAGTTTTATACAAAGGTTCTGCAGTGCACAGACTAAATTAGTCAATCAGACATCTATTCGTGTTTAAATACTCCAAACTTTTTCGTTTTCATTAAGTAGTTGCTGCTCCAAAGGACACAGAGGTTGTAAAAGATACTGCCCGCTATAAAAACTGATGAAGTAAGTGAGCGGGTAGCAATAAAGGACTGAAGCATTTGACACTTCTAAGCACCACTGCGAAATTAATACACATTGTTATGAGTGATATGACAAAATATGAACTTATAAATCCATTCTGCTGCTTTTTGCTTGCACACAGACTCTCTAAATACTTATTGGAAGGTTGTCAACCAGCTGTCAAACTCGTTGGCTCAGAGGAACATGGTAAAGACAGAATATGCCTCTGCCAGATCACTGAGGGAGGGATCGTGAAACAGTAGGACATTAGGTGCACAGTGAACATTTATAGAAGGGTACTGATACAGAAGAACGTCTGAAACTAAATATTTAGTTTGGTACTCAGAGAAAGCTCAGGCTGAAGTGAGATGTCGGGGTGATGGGCTGCCATTTTAATGACTGACATATGCTTGAGTAAGAGGGCATGTCTTCCAATTTAGTCTGGTCATGATCTTGAATAAAAAGGCTTGCTCTTAACTCTAACAGCTTGGTCAATCAGCCAGCCCACAAACCATTCTCAAAATCAATGCTGCTTCAGCATGAGGGGAGGGCACATTACTACATTACTTCCAGAAGCTCAAAATCAAACATACTGTGATGTTCAAACACATATAATCTACTTTCAATAATGTGCTTTAACATCAGTTTTAATGGAACATAGTGTAAGATGTTAGGAGATCCATTAAAGTAAATGGAATAAAGTCCACCACATTTTAGAGAGTATTCCCTTGAATGCAATCTCCAACCTCGGCTCTAGGTGGCATTAAGTTCTTCACACTGGTCCTTTAAGTACAAACTTGTTTAAGGCACTGCGGGATGCAAATTTATTTAAGTTTTAGCAGCATCCTTCACTACTCAGAGGGATTTGACTTTCCTCTTGTAGACTTAAAATCTTTTATGTGAGCTAAGAAAAGGGAAGGCCACACGGCTCCCTGGGCATCAGCTGTCAAGGGGATCACTTCAGAAGCAAATTATGCGTTTTTAAAAAAAAGGCAAAGCAAAGACTCCTTAAATAAAATTTGGTAACTTAATCTCAAAGACATAGTGAAGGAGTGGGGATGCCTTGAAACCCGATCTTCTCCTGGAGAGCAGGCAGCTGGAGACCAAATATAGGCCCGGTGCTTGGGTTGTAATTGGGAGCTTTATTGATTTCCGGGCCTGTCGTCATGCCTGAGGTGACCTTTTGTTTGAGAATAATTGCTCTATTAGAGGGTTTATTCAGCCACCTGCTGGGTATCTCAGACACTATTATTGTCCAATAAGAATCCTAAGGCAGCATAGTGGTGACCCTGTTCTGATATGTGGTGTGGACTGAGGGAGTCTGACTTTCTGCACTGTGGGGGCTTATCATCAAATGAGAGCGCACAGAGCAGCCTGGGTACATTTGCGGGTTAGCGTAAGCTGCAATATGGCTCGGAAACCTGATAAGGTCATAACATATATTGCTTCTGTTGCATTGCTTCATTTCAGAGAAGCGGCCAAAACAGTTCGCACCGCTGTTCAGCACAAACTGTCACAGAATGAATTGTTCAGCCATGTAGTACACTCTGCAGTTTTGGATATAAAGCGGTTTGCTTCTCTACAACTGCTGCAGTAAGTGGAACACTATTAAAATGGACCTCTGGTTGTCTGCGGGTTCATCTCAAGTTTGAGCGGCACAGTGAAGTGAGAGTTACACGGGCTTGCGAGCGAAACTTTCTCGTGCTGTGACCGAGCTTCTCGGTGGTACGACTGAAGCGCAAGGTCTGAAACAACTCCGGTTGCAAAGTCAGTAACTGAAAAGGGAGCTTCTCTTTGCATACCTGTAAGATGCACAACATGTTGTTCTCATTTAAAAAAAAAAAAAAACACCCCTCATTAGTTTCATCAGAATTTAATGTTGAGGAGAAAGGGCTTAGACTTTCATATGCAGGTTAGAATGGCACTTCAGTACATTAGAGGAAACATCAATAAGGCTTTCAGTATGCCTCCTATTCAGACTCGCCTTAAAACATGAAGACAGGATGAAGAGATGAAATCGTATTTTGTTTTGTTTACGTCGTGGAACCTGCTTGTCACAGATAGCTTTGAAGCCATGCTAGCGGGCGCCAAGAGAAATAGACAGATGAACAAGAAGACTTTATCACTGCGGTCCGGACATAATGTTTTGCCAGAGTTTTTTGCAAAATTGTTATGCTCCATAGTTCCCTCTGGCACCGCGACAGAATGATATCATTTAATCTGGGCATAAACAGTTATGACTCATGCTCTGTAGCTTGTTGCGATGCCATCGCTCTTGCGCGCTGCTCTCCTTACAGAACCGGTTACAGAAACATTTTTACACCGACTCATAACCGTCTGGCTTTGGTAAAAACATATAAACACTAACTCAAGCCGCAGCACCACGAGAGACCACGTGTTTTGAAGATCCATTGAAAATCGTTGCCATGGCCTCTTTGTGCGTGTGAACGCACGGTGGAAAGCTGCTGTTCAATGGTCTTAATTCACTAATGCTCTCTAATGCATTCTGTTGTCACAAAGCAGACATCGGCATAAAGGTTCTCAGTGTGATGAAATTGATTTTCAACGTGTTCCTTTGTTCCCCCTTGGCAAAAACACATCAGAGCTTTCATTTATTGAAGCCAATTGCTCTCTAGCAAGCGTGTGCCCCCAATCCAAATCTTACCCCCAAACAAGTTGTTGTGTTGCCTCCAAAACATAAAAATTAAAGACCACATCGACAGCGGACTGTGATCAATCTATGCAGCGAGTTGCGTCAAATACACCGGACAGAAAGTCAAATGACTCTGTAAAACCTAAATTTTATCCACTGAAATTTAAATTACCTTCCAACAACATTCATCAGACTCCACTAAAATGAAGTGATGATTAAACTGCCTGCTAAGAGTAATTCATCAGCAGGCTGAAAAGCAGTGTTTCACAGCCATCTCTGGTTGAAATATCCCACACACCCAAACACTGCAGTGAGAAGGTCAAACCACTGGAGGTCAGAGAGAAAGAAACTTAACCCTTAATGTTCTTTCAGATATAGCAAATTTAGGCCGCTCTTTCAGCTGGGATCAAAGCAAAGTGGATGCCATTTTCAGAATATCTGTAGCTCGATTACATAACTTGTAATCATCCTCTAAAAATGCTGAATAAATGTAACATGAATATCACGTATAATTGTGCATCTCTGTAGAAACATAAATAGGTCTAGAGTTTGGACTTTGGATTGGATGCCAGTTTCAAACTTGGTTTACATGCTTCAAGAAATTCTAAAATTCTAAATTCTCCTTTCAACGCCTGACCTGATCCCTTGTATCTATTGATCAGCGCATAGCAGTCAATGGTACATATGTGCTCTGCTTGGTGCAGCAACAAACAGCCGTTGAATAATGCAAGTCGTTGGGTGTCAAAACCGTTGAGGAACTGTGTTTGAAAGCTCTTCGGCCATTTTTATCGGGTTAGGTTTGGGGTTAAGGCTTAACTTAACGCGAAGGACATTGGTAATCACTAAAGTTCACCTTAAAAACAGACCCGGTCCAGTCAGCATTCACTGAGTGAGTGAGATTTTTTTGCTATTAAAGAATGCAATCTTTCAAAAAGAGGCCTGTATCTTCAAAACGCAAGTGTTCTCTGCTAGTAGTGAAATCGGTCAAGTGCAACAATTACCGCTAATTCTGATATCCTCCTGACCTGAAGCCAACTCGAGGGTCAGTGACAAGTGATAATAAATGAGAGATGAAAAATTCATTGAAGAGCTTTCTAAGCTTCATTCACAGTCACAGATTACCCAGGAGTGTAATTTTTCTTCTTCTCTAAAAAGATAGCAAATGACTGAGTGGGGGGGGAAACCCGTATTTCACTGATATAAGCAGGGGTAGAGCATATATAATTCAGAGGCAATTGACAGCACCCTGAGGATCACTGAAATGAGATAATAAACTTCAGAGTGCAAAACCAGAAGACTGTGTGGACTTCTAATCTCCAAAACGTTAAAGATGGTATATTCCCTCCTGCTGTGCAAATGCCACTTACAATCTTGTAGCATCTCTACACGGCTGCATGATGCACATGAACAATAAATCTTGTCGGGGTGATTACTTGACTAGGCTTTTCTTTTATATATTTATAATTTGCAGCAACAAACAAGCAAACTCCATGGTGTAGCACAAACTGTAATCAGCTTGTCTACATGCACATTCCATTAAGCCATAAATTAAATTTCCAGGGACTGAATGATTATGAAAACACATCAAATGTGTGCGGGGACAGACTTTCTGGAGTAATTAGCACCCTGCATGGAACGCCAATTCTGTCAAAGTGCAGATGAACCACCATTTTCGTATCAAGAGAACAATGGCCAAATCAAAAGCCCCAATCACGCTTCCCGGGGTGTTTGATGTTCGAACAAAGTTGCGCGCTCATTTGCTAGCACACTCCTAAATTAGGGCTGCATGCTCATTTGGACGAGATGCACATTAGCTGAGCATTTGATTCAATTTCAGCCGCTAGTTAACAAAGAAAAACCGTAAACAAGATGGCACCGCAATTAATGACCAATATTCTTTATGCCCGCGCACTTTGTCTGATTTAATCTGTGTGTGTGTTCTTTGTGCAGGCGCCGCATATTGAGCTACAGCATCTCCATAGAAACTAGGCTACCGCCGGGCATTTGGAGCATGCCCAGCAAATGTCACGATGAAAGTCAGCATTTCAGACATGGGCACTAAGCACCGCTGAGGAGACATGTAATGGCTGGCAATACTTTGAGCGGAGAAACTCAGCAAGTGGTTGACCTTTCTACCTCTGACCGATTCCCTTTCACCCTTTTTTTTTATATAGAAGGAGAAAGCAGGAGTGGGATGAATGTCAGGAAATAGAAGCTGACAACCTGACTACCAGACGGATGACGGGGATGCATGCTTTTCAAGTAGAGAAAGATGATACTGCATCAAGCCGCCTACTTTCACGCTACCGCTACTATAATGCGATGAGCTGTCACATTAAAATCCTCGAGCTGGTCAATCTGGAGCACCATCAGTATTCCCCGGAGGCAAGAATTATTGCAGCCATAACAATAACACTAAAGGTCCCGGGCGATAAATGTCAGCAGGAACAGTGGTAGGAAGACCGGCCCAGGCTTTGAAAAGCAAACTCATTTCTCCTCGGTGTGCGCCTGGCTGCGCACCCAGATGCCAAGATCTGGGCACAGCCTCTTTAGTCCCCTGCAGGCTACTGAGTGGCTCTATGTGCTGCCTCATCGGGCAATTTGCATCGCTGAGGCAAGCGTAGAAGTATTTGTTGTTCGTCAGAGTACATTTTTTAAGGGGAAAATGACAACTCTGCAGAAACGAACTGTGCCGAACGTTACGGCCGGCGTCAGAAACCGGAGCTCGAATAAGACAAAGCTAATGACATTCCGCGCTCTCCCCAGCTGTGTGTGTATCACTTTGAGCTGTCACACTTCCCCCGACATTGGCACAAACAACCCCTGGCAGCATGTCCAATGAAGCCGGAGCAAAAGCTTCTCCTAATTCGCATCCGAGCCTACAGGCAATTACCCGCTTATCGTTCGTGACTCGCACTCGCTCTTCTGAATGTTTGTCACCGGCGTGGAGGTGGCGACGAGACAACAGCGGGACCCGAGGGGGGCCGACGGTGAACCTGGAACCGCTCAGCGTTTCAATTAGGGGCTCGGTGGAACATGGCGGCTCCTGATCGCCTCCCTGCTCCACGGCTCTGGGCCCCTAATTACAGCCGCTCGATAAGGCCAGAAAACACAGCTCGAAACGGACTGGGGCTGGGTGCAGATAAACCCGCGCAAACGAGGACGAGAATACAAAGATGTGTTAACTTACACGCCGCGTGCTGTACGCGCACACGCGCGTCCGGGCTGGTGCACCCCTGACAGGCAGAAAGAAGCGTGATTAATCAGACCATTCTCACCGTGCATGCGAAAGGCACCAAGCTACGGAGATTTCTAACTCAGAAAGATAAATTATTCTAGATGCATTTATCTTATTTACCCCATTTTCGCTTGAATACAAGAGGTAGAGGAAAGAAAAGCTAGGGCTTAGCATTCCTGGTGAGTTCCCTCCTTTATGAAAACATGACTGGGAGTCTATATGCATATCCCATGCCGGCTCCCTTCGCTCAGAGTCGCAATTAGAATGCAACAATGATGCGGATACTTTTTTTAAACAACTGACAGGAAAATAAAATTGCTGACCTTTTCCTAAATGAGGCGGTTTTGCACTCTATTTGAAAACTCCTCCTGAGGTGCTTTCGCGAAAAGCGCCAGGCACGCGCCGACAGACGCGCACACACACCTGATGTCTACGCCGACTATTAGCGAGACGGAGGATTGTCATGACATTTAGTTTGACCGTTGCTCCAAACACTGAATATTTATTGGCGCATTAAAGCGCCCCACCCCACCTCTCCCCCCGTGCGTTATAAGCCATTACGCCGGAGAACATTTGAATCATGACAACAATCGTGATGAATCACTGTCTGCGGCCGCCTGGCAATCTTAGCGCTAATCTCCACTTCAGACCTCAGCATCACGGCTCAATTGTTAATAATTGCCCTCAAGATGAACTATGGCGCAAACATTAGGGGCACCCAATTCTCTTTCGAAATCCATCTCCCAATCCCTCTTATCTGTCGAGGCACTCGGGAAACAGGAGGAATTGGCCTATTATCTATTAGCGTTCCAAAAGTGAAAAATCCGATCGCTCTTTGTTTTTCCGGTTCTACGCTGGTGGTTCTGTTTATCGCTCTCATTAAAATGTGGCTACACAGAAGGAAGACGCAAAGGCAAAGACAGTGGAAGACATAAGATGTCGTGTCAGCTGCGGAGCAACGGGAGAAATTTATCTGTAAGTGAGGAAAGAATGACAAAAAAAGAGTCTGGTCTCTGAAGGAAATGTGCTCTCGTGGGTCAATCTGAGTAGGAAGTTACTGGGACCTGGCAAATGGAGCAAAAATTTAAATTATGCAGAGGAAATACATAAAGTAGAAGCTCATACATATGGGAAAAAGTGCACCCTTTGAGATCGATGAAGGTTTTGTCTTTTACATTTTTGCTTCTCACTCTGAGGGAATAAGGCGGTGGTCCAGGGTCTTCCCTCAACTACATTCACGCTTCTGAACCTGATCTACTCAGAGCCTATGTGAGTAAGCAAGCACTTACACTCGTGTGCTTGTGCAATTAAGCTAATAAAAAGCTAATCTGTGGCTTGTCAGCTGTGTCAAGGGGGTTTTTGGTGTCTCCAACAATTGCAAACGGAACCGAGTGGCTCGTGTTGACGCGGGAGCTAATAAATGTAGAACAACAGCCAGTTTTACTGAAATAACTGCAGTGCAGAAGAGAGGGAGACAAGACATCAGAATAGATGCTGTGCAGGAGGCCGAAGGAGCGGGAATTACTGTGCTCGATCATTAAGAGATGCGAACAATGAAAGGCAATTCGGATCAATCGCAATTGTTGTGGTCTGCATCGCCACAACGTGAAGTTAATTTCTCGGGAGGTACATGTCGGGATACAGCATACCTACACCACAGATCTGATGCAGAAGAATGAATGAAGCTTTAGCCTTACATTTCAGGGCTTCCTCTATAGCCAATATCTGAGCTACAACATCCTGTCCCTTGTGCTGTCATTCCTTGTTCGACTATCGTCTAGTGACGTCGCACTCGTAGAGCTATAGTGCATTTTGGCTCATTAGCGCCATTTAGAGACGTGGAGGAAACTAGAAAAAACAGCTCACAAACCAGTGCCCAGCTACAGTTTAAAGGTATGACATCTGAATCAAGAAACTTGATTCAAACTTTATTCTTCACAGAGAAAATTCCACACACAGATGAAAAACCTTGTACACAAAGTGTGCAGAATAGTAAATGAACATGTGAAGTGAATTGTCTGGCTTTGTACAGTGCAACTGCAATGTTTGAGTTTTTAATGCATTTGAAACTGCTTTAACAATAAAGTATATAACAGTTTACATAACTTTGGTGTTATTGAATACTGTTTTTCAACATGCTGACAGGCCAACAGTGGATATAAATCAAATGAAAGTGAGATTTAGAGAACAACTATGTATAACAGTAGTGCAAACTGATGATCTGTATCACCTTTCGTAGCCCTTACTCTCTGGTTTATGACACAGACATGTTTTCACATCAGGTCAAAATGAGATCAGATCCTGCACCCAGTCATTTGAGAAGCAAGCATTTTATAATTTGTAAACTCCTCCAAAGTATAAGCACTTATGCCATACACCAGATAGTTTGTGATGTCCAGGGAAGAAGCTGGAGGCAGCAGTTCTGCGTCAGAGCTCCAGCTGTTTGCTCTCAGGTCGAACGGATCGATATCATTTATAGCGACCAACTTGGCCAAGTACCTGTCCCCGTCATCTCTGCTGAATTTGTCTCGGTGTTTTTCTTCTGTTTTTACAGCTTCAGTTAAACCTCCCCTTTGTCATTCACGTGACATGACAGAGACAGACAGCATCTACTGTTTCTGTTTAGTATATCGGTGTGACTTTCGGTACCTTGCTGGGCCATATGGCAAACATAGCACAAGGACGCTCTTCTGAATTGGTTTTCTCTGCAGAAGGTGATTAACTCAGTCATTTATGAGACCTAAGCCCCTTAACTGTCTGGAAACCATTTCTCTTGCGTGGAGCAGTTTAAACTCCAACAGAAGGTAAAAATAAATGAAAAAAACACAGCTAATAAGCTACATTAGCATCCTTCACTTTGGATCTCACAACACCTCTTAAACAAATGATTCCACTAATTATCACAAGTGCATTAAAATTAAGTTACTTTGTCGTATTCATTACAATCTGTCTCATCTGTTCAACCTGTGACTTTTACAACCGGGCTTGTAAGCTCTGGTGAACAGTGTCACTTTATGTACAGATAAACCGCTGAAACTGTATACAAGAGGCACGTTCCCGCTAAAACACAAAAGCCAAAGCAGGTGGCGCGCAGACGATGCCACCGCGGCCCCACTGTGTGTCTTGTTGCTTCTTTAATTAACATCTGTTTAAGCACTTATCACTCAAGCTATTTATCAGCAGGCCACTGAGGTGGCAGCTCCACCGCAGCGAGCTGAGTGAAACAGAAAGCACGCAGACTCCTGTCGTCAGTCGGTTGTTATTTAAACTTTTCCCCCACCCTAAAAAGACCGCCTTCCCCTTCTCAACTTCCTCCTGTCGATATTTCGGTTTGACTTTCAAGTGAACATCAAATCTTTTGCTTGAATTTATCAGCTGGAGGCAGATGGGCTCCATGTCAAATAAACAACATTTTATCAATATCTGACAAAAGCACACGCTCAGAAACCTTAATGTGACATTGGGTGCTATCGGGTTACTACGTGGGTATCTTTCCTCGGAGGAAACACATTATAAGCCCCGAACAAATTTACGAGGACTTTTTCTTGCACAGTGTTTTTCTCTTTAACTCAAAATAGCAAAACTCTGCACTGCGCTCACAGACAGTCACATGCATCATCTGGTACATATAATAACAAGAGCCACCCCCAGTCACCTGCCAGCAAACAGCTCAGCGGGCTGATAATAGCTACTCCTCTTTCAGTGGCATTCATGAATCACAAATGCAAAGAGAACTTTTTTTTTTTTTTTTTAATGACATGGTACCAACACAAAGCTATAGAGTGAATAACAAGTGAGTTCCAGCATTTTGACCAACTCTGTGACTCTCTCTCTGTCTTTGGCCGTTGGTTGTATTTCTCTTCAAGAACCCCCGCAGGCTGCTCCGCTCAGGCTGTTACTCAAGCTGCCGCAATGGCATGATCTGAGGTTCTCGCTTTGAATTCCTCCCGTCCAAATCCTTTATTGCTCTGCTACTACGAGAGGCTACAAATTGAATTTTAACAGGGCACATTTTATTTTTCCGTTTCCCACAGTTCCTCTGCCCGAAGCTTGCTTTTCTCACTAAAGGTTTCCAAGGTTTGCCGGTTACCAAGAGAGCGGAAAAAGACGCTCTGAAAAGGTTTGTTATTGGGCCGAATGGCTGAGGCGTCTTCTCTGTTGTCTCGTACCCATTAAAAGCTCGGTGCCGTGTTCACGCTTTAAAGCCACACTGTGCCACAATGTGACGAAATAACTGAGGAATCGGAACTTGGAAAATGAGACATCGGTTAAACTGCTCACGGCACATGTATGTTAAGCCAGCAAGTTCATGAAATTAGAGATTTAAAACATGTTCTTCCCTGGATCCCTGAATATCATATCGTTAATAGTTATTTTTGTTAGTGAAGAATCCATAATGGTGGGTAACTGGTGGGTCCAACACCGTTGCCACTAGTTGGACCACGGTCTCTTTGAATCACAAAGACTGTCACAACGATACGGCCATCTATGATAAATGAACTGCAGAGCAAATAACCAACGATATCCAGAAGAGGCCAGCTCCACAGTACAGTTCATAGCCCTTTTCCTAACAGCAGCTTTTCCAGTTATCCATTGTGATTGACAAATACAGATTACCGCCACCTGCTGCTGCACAGACCCGTTTGCTTCCACGCAGGCACAGAAAGCACTGCACGTGTCAGCTGGCTTTAGTCTCTGCGATGTGTTCAAGCGCAAAGTTTTGGTCCAGACACAGGCGCCTTGAGGCAGTACAGTCGGATTTCCTCGCCTCTTTGATGGCGTCGCTACCTTCAGACTCCCAATTGCAGCACTCCAGCGGTACAGCCCTTTCTTTGCAATGACCCAAAGATAAGTGTATTTTGTCAACAGCCTCATATGAGCCCAAAGTGTCTTCTGTCTACAAATGCATTACCTCATCTCCCTCAACTCGACCCCTCACACCTTCAGATCCGGCACCTTGTCGCCGTAATGAGGGTTAGTGATGTGACGCTCTCAGTGTGCTGCAGCTACTTGATTACTGGAGAGCTGTTGCTGCTATCTCCAGGGAGCTGCCCTCTATCTCCGTCCTCTGTCCCTGGTCCATAAGCCCTGCGAGCAGACCATCAATCAGCAGGCCACAGCAGGACCTCACGTAATCACAGCGGCCGGTGTATGTTTGTGTGCCTGGATGCAACGCGCGCGGGGGCCCCCGTGTGCAGACATGCATGTCTTTGTTACATTGCAGGTTTTACAGCCTAATGTGGCTGAAGCAATTTTTCACTTTGCTGGAGCTTCACGCCTCAGGAAAATCCACTGACAGCCACCATTAACTATCTACTGATGTTCTAGCATCACCAGGTCTCTAATCTTCCCAGTAATTACAGAAAAAGGTCACTTTGTGCTGATGGTAAATACTATTTTAGTAGCCTAAAAACTAAGCCGTTCGGCAAAGATCATGAATACACAAGCGCAGCCACTGAGCTAAAAAGAAAAAGCTGACATTAAGGCTGCAATTGCTTAGCATTTATTGGCTAGGCTGATCTTTTTCAGTAAATTCCAATTATTCTGCAAAATACAATACAAATATAAATGATGATAATAAAATTTATTTTTGTGGTGCCATTTAATTTCTCCCAAGGTCGTCTTACAAAGAATAAAATCATTTTAAAACAACACACAAAAACAACAAACAGTGGACAGGGAGGGCAATGCAGGGCAAGAAGCGGGGTTCAATTATAGCGAGTAAGACAGTTTGAATAGATGAGGTTTGAGTTATTTGTGATTTGAATGATGAGAAGGAGTCTGACTGACGCATGTGAGCGGGGAGCGAGTTGCAGAGGGAGTAGTAGCAGATGTTGAGCGAAGGGTGCAACGGGGGGAGGGTGGACGCCTGGGGTAGGTCACACAGGTAAGCTGGGGCCAGATTGCGGAGGGCTTTGCGGGTTGGAATTTAGGTTCTTGTATTGGATGTGGTATTGTACAGGGAACCAGTGGAGTGAGATGTGAACAGGGGTGATGTGCTCAGATGATTTGGTGCGGGTGATGACCCCGGGCGCCAGAGTTCCGGGTGATTTGTCGTCTGTTGATGAGTTTGGTGGGAAGGCCGCCGAGGAGAGCGCTACAGTGATCTATACGGGGTGTGATGAATTAATGGACCGGGATTTCAGCGGTGGATCGGGACAGTGACGGGCAGAGGTGGATGTTTTTTTAAATATGATGAGCAAATGAGAGGGCACTGTACAGAATGACACTGAGGATTTCGACATGGGGGGAAAAGGGTGCAGGGAATCCGTCGATGGTGATGATGGGTGGGGCTGAGGTGAGGTGTGGATTTGGAGCTGATGAGCAGGGCCGAGGTCTTGCTGCTGTTAAGCTTAATAAAGCTCCTGCAGAGATGGCGAGAAATGGTGTAAAAAGCCATAAACTGTAATCTTTACCATTGAGAAGCTGCCGCCAGAAAACTTCCAGTAATGACAAATGATTACTTCATTATTATATGTATGTTGACTAATTAATCACTTCAGCACAATCTATGATCAGCTCTGTGGTGGTTTAGTTAGGGCTGTGCGGTCTGCGATGCATGTGCAGGGTGTGACTAGTGGTCCTCTGGGTCCCTCAGAGAGTTTGACGGACAGTCTGCTGCTAAATCACAGCAGGGGATGATTGTCTGCCTGGCAAGATAAAGCCAAGTGTCCCTCTCACCTTTTCTGTCATTTCTGGACAGGTGCAGCGCACAGGTGGAGGGTGGCACTGACAGATGTCTTGATGTGCTGACTACGGAGACATGAAGCGGCGTAATTCAGGAATTTGAAAACAAAAACAAAACTTTATTCTCAACTGAAATGAGTTTCGTGTTTGAAAATCAAATCCTAATTGGATAACAGAAGAAATTGGCCGTCATACTCAGTCAGGTCAGAGTCCTGATTGTGCTTTTAAAAAAAAATATTTGCGAAATTGGTGCATTTTTAATTTCAGGGTACAGTTAGTAAAAAATGTTAAGTGACATTTCAATGAGGGGGAACCATATAGAAGGTGGTTCGTGATTGAGTTATTGTTCCAATCTGCTGGATCTGCACTGTAGGAGGAGGTGTATTATATGTTAACCTTGACATTAGCATCGTTTTAAATATTCATGCTCAAAATTCAACTGTTCATTAGTTGGTTATTCTACGCAGTCTGGTCAAGAGATGCTCCATCATTACCAGCTGACTGATGGAGGTTGGGAATGAAACAGAGAAGAGCTGCCCTGCACCACAGCAAAATGCAACAGTGTCCCCATCCTTCATACTGGAGTAACTCCGCACATGTAATAAGGTCGCCGGCTGAAAACTCGGAAACAACGTCCGCTGCGTTCTCATCTAAATGCGCAGGAAACTGTTGATATGATCGCCAATCGCACTTTCGCAGGCCTTTCCACACGCACAGTCTGATTCAAGTTGGCTTAATTGAACAGATCTGCGCGTCCTGCTGCAAGGTGAAGCGCGCCGGATGAGAAAACCGCCCGCCGTCTCCCGTGCGTAAAGTGACCAGATAATTATGACCTCCTAATAATAACAACGATGATGATGATGATGACGACGACGAAGACTAGAGCACGCTTTAAAATCCCACAGTCGTGATGGACAGAGAGCTGTGACTTCCAAATGACTCGTGAGTGCAAACGCCTAGTGCGAACGTGTTAACATTTTCCCCCAAAACGCACCGTTTGAATCGGTCATAATAAAAAAAAAAAAAAAAAAGTCACCGCAGCGTCTCCTGCGAACATCATTCAGCGCTGGACAACCAGAGCGGGGTGACACAGGTTAATGGTGAAATTAATATGCGAGGGGCATGTAAGAGAGAAGCTCTACCTGTTCTTGCTGATGAGCCGTTTTCGTCGGTGCATTGCCTTCCTTCGCGGTGGTCATGATTTCCCCCAAAGCTGAGAGAAACTGTTGTTTCCCCGGCAGGAGGAAGAATGGAGGAGAAAATGCAAATACGGAAAGATACACCGGTGCAGCAGCAGCAGCAGAAGCAGCGGCGGCAGCAGCAGCGGGAGAGAACCAATGGGCAAAAGAATAAAGGTCTGTTCACGGCGCCCACAGGCTATACGTTAGTGGCGAACAAGGTGTGAAATAACAAGTGGTGGAAGGACGCGCTGCTGAAGATGAGGAAAGGCAAAAGATTCTCCAAGGGAGAAGAAAAAAGAGAGGAGGTGGAGACAGGAGGGGGAGAGGGAGAGGGGGGGGGGGGGGGGAAGAGAGAGAGGCGCGCATCTCTTCTTTAAACGGTGGATGCGGGACTCTGCGTGAGACATTTAATATTCCACGGGCGCGCACACACATATACATATACCCTCAGCCAAACAGGCGAATGGTAGCAATTAAACATGTACTCCGGAATTAAGCACTGAAATTTTAATAGTGAACTCGCGAGGAACACAAGTTCATGAAATATTCATTGGGAACAACAAGGACATCCTAACACGAACCATTTTAATCACACGCTGAATCGCGTGGGTATTTATGTTACCAAAGAAAGCCCCATGTCATTAAGCAACATATATTTTTTTTATTATTTCAAAGGCAGTGTTGTGGTTAAAGTTGGCAATCTATGAGAGTAGAAATTACCTAGTTTTCAGGCAGTAATTATAGAAACGAAACTCCAGTGCTTTGCTGCACGGACGCATCAGTAATGGAACCGAAACACCAAGTAGGTTGAATGTAATGTACCAGGATTAAATATTAGGCTCATAGAGGAGCAGTGGGGTAATAACACTGAGTGGTGGGTATGTTGAAATTATGTTTAAGACATGAGTGGTTGTAAAAAGCTATGAGCCAGAGGATGAAGTAGTTGCAGTAAAGTGGGTTTCGTAAGTAGCCTGGCGAAAAAAAGAAGAAGAAAAAAAAAACTAAAACTAATTTTAATAAAGTTCAGCCTGCTGGAGGTTTTAACATCTGTGAGACTGAAACAGCAACAAAAAAAAAAAAAAAAAAAAAAAGTTTGAACTGCAGTAAAGCCTCTCGTGTTGTCTACATTTCACGATAAGAACCAAAGTTCTTCTCGAGAGCTTGTTCAATTAATTACGACTGCAAGAGGCGTTGTACAATCCCCATTAAACACCGACAGGAAATGACTTGCTGTGATTTGCTCCGAGATGTACTTAATGTTAATTAATACCATAGTCACCAGTTTGAATCTTTATATTGCAGGTTTGAGCCCGAATGTGCTGCACTGTTAATTAAAATCAGGTGGCAACCGGGTGAAGTCAATTACCTTCCAATCCCAAATGAATATCTGCAACGGGGCTTCATGTGACCAACAGAGCACAACAGGCAGAAAACAGCCTGCTCTTAAAAAAAAAAAAAAAAGAGTCAGCCTCGAAGGAGAAATCCACTTTCAGATACCCTTGAATGAGATATCTTTTTGTTGTTTTGCGCCAAGATGTGGTTTTCTAACTCACTTTCAATGGGTTTCGGTTTTCTCTGCATTCGCATGAACGACTTTCAGAAGTCTTCAGGGAAAAGGATTTGTCTGTGCTGTAAATGTGGTGGTGGCTACTGTAAACCAATAAAGCACCGTTTGATGTCTGGGGTATCTTAACCCAACATCTGCATTCATACGCAAGTTACCACGTCATCTGCCTGCTTTACAAATACTGTACTAGGTGGCAGTACCACTGTCCCACTGACAACTGACCTAGCTTTTTATTGCATGGCATCGACACATCCTTGATCCTTGTTTTTCCATAGACTTTAATATAAAATAGTGGTACAAAACAAAACAGTAACAGAAGGTTATGACCAACCCAAAGAAACTATGTCAAGTAAATAGAGTATGTTTAATTTTCCTAAAACACAATGCGCAAGATCTTCAGTCATTCATTCCCAAAGCTGGTGTCCAGAGGTGTCCTACCCAGACACACTGTTTTACTGTCCAGAGCCTCCAGATTAATAAATTATCAATATGTTTTTCAGCGTTGCTTGACAGACAGCTTGGCACCAAGCAGTGGCACTTTGCTTACTTAGCTTTGTGATAGACTGACTGACACATTTGATCATATTTGTTTAAAAAATAAAAGCTAAAGTCCACAAGACTTTGGAGTAAAATAGTGGTGCAACAAAACAGCACAGCACTAGAATTACATTAGTTTATACATGAGCCAAATGTCAAATTATGATATGTCCACTCCGACCTCATAGGACATGCAAGACACTGGTCCAGCTTCCATCATGTCCCTTCAGTTTCAAGTTGGTGTAATAACCTCAGTCTCAGTTTAGAGGTGTACTACTAGAACTTCTGCTTCTGTTCTGTTGTGAAATATTTACATTTACTAGTTAGCAATAGCAAAGCAGTATGACAACTCACTTAGATTTGTTTAAGTCTATAAATTAGAAGGTTGAGTCCAGAGTCTGTTAGTAGCCTGCAAAGAAGACCACTACAATATATTCTTTACATAACACAGGTCAGAGGAGGCTATGAATAACTGTACAGTTAGTAGGAATCGCTGACCTATTAATATTAAAATAATGGGAGTAAAAGAAGTTTGTCCTTGTTCATCCACAAAGCCTCTGTGATGAAGTAACACAGGTAATTTGTTTCACCCGTGGGAAATTGGGCAGCACAGCAATCAGAACACCCCTCATTAGTGAGTTCCTAGCTTTTTGGCAATAACTCTAAATTCTACAATGTATCAACTGGAGACTCATTGGAGATCAACATCTCTGGATTTATTGCTGGTTCAACCAACTGCGCCTACATTATGAAATCAGCTGTGTAGAATATAGGATTGTTTAACCCTAGCAATGGGAGTGGCAACACAAACTATTACTAGACCAAAGTGCAAGGAAAAAATTAGTGTTCTGACATTTCATTAAAAAACAGTCCAACATAACAGGACCTAAGAAATAGTTGTGATTCATATTTGAAATATGTCAGTCCGGACCATAGTGGTGGACCAGCCAGCCAATCAAAACACAGGCCATTATTCCTCTGGCCATGTTGAAGCATGTACTGACTATGGATGCACTGGCAACACATTGGCTGTATTGCATTAAGTTCTACTTTCTACATGATATTAATTAAGAAATCAACTTCCTGGTCCTTCAAAATGTATTTGTCTGCCTTTCAAATACGTCACACAACACCTAACGGTTGTGCAGCAAATTTTGAAACACGAAAAAAAAAAAAAACGAAAGCCACCCAGAACCGTCCACTTGTGGCTCCAAAACACATTCTTCCCCAACTCAGCCTGCGCTTACCATCAAGAGGATGATGTATGAAACCGAAACAACTTCTCAACAGCCAATCAATCAGCTCCCGACTAATGACGGACACTTTCGGCCAAAGCCTCATTGGCTGGTGACGGATGCTGTGTGGTCAGGCCGCCGCAGCCAAGAACACAGAATAACTACCTCACGGCGGCCGTGTTGCAGAGTGAGTGTACCGACCTCACGTCTGATGCTGACAAATGGACAAGAGGCGGCAGTGATGAATGCCCCCCAGGGTGGCCCTGCTTAAATACACATGCCTAGAAAGTTGGGAATTAACTGACTGGCAGTGCCAACCTGCCAAAACAAATGAAGTCATCCACTCACTTGTGCCTCATCGTTTCACTGCCAATGCCGAGTTAACAGGAAAACCCAATGAACTGCGAGCGCTTTTGCCTAATTAAAACTTCACCACAATCAATACTTGCCACAATCTTAAAATCCTATACACTCGATGAGTTATATGTTGGTACTGATTGTAGCTCCACAATTAATGGAAACAAAATTGTGGTTAGTGCTTGATTATGATTATATAGATAAAAATAATTGCTTTCGTTAAAGAGGGATTTCCAATTAACCCTGTACATTTTATATTTAGGTTGCTTCAATGCAACAAAGAGATTTACTGGACGACGCACCAGGTCTGCAGAGCTTATTACACATACATGATTTAAAAAATAAAAATAAAATAAAAGAATATGAACAAACAGGAGAACTGGAGGCTTGAAAATAAGACGAGGAGATGCTAGGGCAGCCTGTCTGCAAAGCCACCAGAAATCGTTTCGCAGATTGAATTCATCTTCTGTTTTCTTCCTTTAATTTGATTTCAGAAGCAGAAACCAAAGCAAAGTCTGTCCGAGGCCTTTAAGCAAACAGCGTTTCCTGGAGTGCTCCACTTGTACAGCTTTTTTTAATTGAGATATTTGGGGAACTAAAGCATTAAATCCCCGTTAACACCACTGGGTGCGAGGAGGATCATGCACATTACATGAAAATCTGGTGTGTTTTTTGATCAACTCTCTTGTTGAAACTCTCCGGAGCGAGAAATCGCACACGGAATGAGCGCAGCAGCGCGGTATATTCTCAGAGAACCGAGCATATTGTGTTGTTTTTCTCCGGCGCCTGCGCGCACACGCACATACAGTCCCCTTGATGGGTCTTAAGTTTATGCACGCACACGTCCATCTATAAAATGTGTCCCTGCACACCCATTTGTAGAGAAAATGGAATCTAAAAAAAATGTATTTTCTGAGTTATAGCCAGCTTCACTGTCCCAGAACATATTCTGTCATTGCAAATGGCCAAAACCATCTATCAGCGTTACTTTAATTCCTATATCAAACCCTTCAACGGGCCCAGTCGTCATTCTGTGGAATAGCCAAGTGTAATGGAATGGCACAAAAACAAAAGTTGCTCAGCACTGTAACACGCCATGACTGGTTTTGATTAAATGTTTTGGGGAAGTATCTGTTTCCTTGCGGGCTCCAGTGTTCTTTCTCTGGGGAGTGCATTCTGATATGGAAAAATCTTGTATATGATGAAGGGAGTTTGCTCACAAAATAAGACCAATATCACCCCGGAGAGAGAGGTCGAGCATGCTGCAGCTAAGTGATTACTCTGGCACTGACAGAGAGCGAGACCAGAGGTCTGAGATTCACTCTCCGAGGCTCGGCTTCCCAGCAGGTGGTGCGTCATGCGACCGGGCGCCTCAATTTTTCCGCGCTTATTTGTCTGACACACGACAGCAAGCACTGGGATATCTGAGGGAGGGGAAAGGTAATTGCTTTTCCATCTTTCCCTCCTGCTCACTCTCCCTGCGAAAAAGTCTTTGTGAGGTCCTTGCGTAAATACAGCTCCGAACCATCATCCTGACTGAGAGCGGGTGCATCAGGATGTAGTTTCTCCTCTTGGCGGCATACAGCACTTTATGCCAGGTGTGACTCATCAGCCTTCACACCACTCAGCCGTGAAATGTCAACAGAGCCGGATTCTACAACCAGGCCTCTGTCTCCGGCACTGGGCGTATTTGTAGCGGTGAATGAGTTTTCACCCTGTTCCTTGTTACCATACTCCGTGTATTCATCTTCTACCCTCTGGAACCTTAAATTTAAGAAGCAGAAGCCAATCAGGTCCGCTGATGTCTTCAAACACACACTTGAGGTGTGTGTTTTTTTTTCCTTGGCACACAGTCTTAATTCTTCTTTGTGTTCGTATCCTAAAGTTTCGCTCCTCGTTGCCCACTTCACAATCCTGTTTTTTTCCCAGAGCTAATAAATGCTAATGACATATTCTTAACAGGTACCGCATGAACATCATCTTGTTTTTGAAAGGCTCCATTGTCATGACAACGGGAACTGCTTCATGCATTAAATGAGGTTTGCTCGGGATTGCTTTTTTGTCAGTTCTTTGTGTTGTGAATCGCATAATATGCTTCAAAAACTGATCCGACTGTGAATAGCTTGTTGAAATTACCCTTTGAAAAATGTCAGTGATGGAAAAGAAATGACTTTTTGTTTCGTGCAGCACATATCCCAAACGCAGAAACTATACATTTTTAGGGGAAACTTTAAAACAATGCAATCAAAGCAAAATGCGATTAAAATCACTGTCTCACATGCTCTTTCCTCACATGACAATAGGCTGATTCAGTGGCGTGTCACTTCTTCCGAGGACTCACACCACAACGATGTCCCACTTTCAAAACACCACCTGCTGACACATTTAGGGTCCCCGCTAAAAGGCCGGCACACTGCAACGCATCTCGGCGTCGGACGAAAGGAGAGCACCCGATACTGATCCAGACACCGTCGAAAAGCCTCGCTGCGCCGAAATAGATTTCAGCACCACTTAACGGACAGCTCCGACGGTGCATTTCACCGCCACATCCAGGACTCCTTTCAAGGGGAAGTGGGAACCCAGAGAGAAAAATACCAGCACAATGGGCATCTTCCGCTTGTCCAGGAAATGGCGAGAGCTGCAGCCATGAGAAAATGATGTTGAAAAGGCATCAAATGTCATCAGGGTCCGGTCTTTATTATGAGTTGACAAGACCGGAAAAGTGTCACTCTTGTATGATGGCAGCTTTCATAAGGTGAGGGAAGGTAACTATTTGAATAACACAGGCGATCGTGCACATGACTTAGCCACTTAAAGCGAGGCAGAGATGATGTACGAAATAATTCAACAGGATATTTTAATCGATGAATTAACTGCATAGTGCAGCAATCGATATTCGGTGAACTTTTAAAACAGCCCCGGCTCTCATAGGGACAATTGTTCAAGGTTGGATGTTCCAAACACCGCGGTAATCTTCATTTCGAAAATCCCATTACTGAGCTTTTATCGAAGGTAGAGGGGTATTTTTTTTTTAAAAAAATCTGCTGATGCTGACATATGTGATGGCAGCACCACGCAATCTACACCGATCAAACGTAACATTATGACCACTGACAGGTGAAATAGATAACACTGATCATCTTGGGACTATACAATGTTCTGCTGGGATACTTTTGGACTTTACCAAATGTACCACCCACCTAGACCAGACCTGGCGCCCCAACCCCATAGCAACGACACAGCAGGATGCAGCCCCCAGGGTTTAGGGGGGAAAAAAAGAAAAAAAAAGCACAAGGTGTTGACTTCAAATTCACTAGATCCACAGATGCCTCAACCCATAGGGCCAAAAGCCTCCACTAACAATATTCTGTTACAAGACACCACAGGACACTCAGAAGACTCGTGTCCATTCTCTCATGAGTCAGAACTGTTTTGACATAAAATATGGGGCAGGTGGTCATAATAAATTTATTTTCACCACTGAAACCTACTTTTTTTTATTGAAAATTATATAAATTGAGTGTGAAACAGGACAGCGGGATGACAATTTTCTGTCATGTCAAGTGGGAACATCTCGTTCCCCATGATAACGCCGCAGACTAAACAGTACAACATGACCCTCTTGAATGAGCATGCTCTTAGGACTGACACCTTTCAATCAAGGGATCTACATGTCTTTCTCTCCATTTAATATAAAATTAAGATTTGAGCGTGTAACTAAGGCACAACAGCGTGGCTCGTGAGTAAACGTATGGCCGGTCAAAGCCGGCTACGAGGAGGTTTGTACAACAAAGGCGCATTTCTCACAATGCATGAAAGTGAAATGATTCTGAGATCCAACTGAATAGTTTACATGGACACAGAAAGAACGTAATCACAATTTCATACCCCAAAACATCAATCAGAATATAACATTGGTGTCAATGTGGTTTTATGGAAACAGGGACTCTACCAGAACAGTAAAAGAAAAACTTTTCTTTCCCCAACTTCATCAAAAAACATGTCCGAGATGGACCTCATTATTAATCAGTTCCAGCTTTGTTCATCTTCAAGTTTGAACAACGGGTTGTTTTGCTACCTCCATGTTTCTGTCCTGCCTGGAAGCTCATGTCATGTCTCCAGATGTTTACTGCAGGTGCTGCCCCGCCCATAAACACCTAAGCAAATTGTTTGGAAGTGTCATGTCATAATTTATTTATTAGATTGGCATTAGATTTTTAGAGACATGCACAAAGCTCAGATTATAACTGCAACCATGAAAACTTCCATATGTAGCGTGATTTCACCAAACTGCCCAGAGTGGATGTTAATGCTAAAGAGTTTAACGTTTATCTTCGTGAAATGCAAACGAGAAGATGCCTATATTATATATTCATTTAAATAACGTCTCAATTTCAGTTTGACCTCTTGACCTTAACACTGTAAATCAAAACCAAAATATTGGTTTCAACTGTCAACTATTTTCTGTGGTCTTTCAGTTTCAAGGGAGTATTTCTGTTGGCAGAGGTTTTACTTAGTTATAGAATAAAGTGAAACATGGATCGCTTCTAGGTGTCAAGCTAATAATGGTGACATATTAACATCCAGGCCACGTGGATGTTGTCGAGTTGTCGAAAGCTCTTTCAGCAAAATTGCCGTGTTGGTGTCAGGCCTGATCTGTCTAATAGTCAGTATTTGGATACATTTTTTTTCCCCCCCCTGCAAAATAAGTGCACACTGTAAGTAAAGAGGCCAAGTGATGTGACCATTAATACTAGTTACATGATATTGATATAAGTTATAGGAGACACCGTATTCTTTCATTTTAAAACTTTAATTAGCTATCCAAAGTCAAACTAACACTTCAAGAGCTTCCAAAAAGCAGCAACTATTGTTGCCAGTGGGATTAAACGGGTTAAGACCTTCAGGTTGTTCTGATTTAAGTGGTCACATGAGGCATTTTTACTCGGATCAGTAGAGAAATATTAAAAATGGCAACTATGGAAAAAAGGGGCCCGGTTAATAATTCAGAAGATGCTGGTACTTACATGACCAGACAGCAGAGACTTGTCTCAAAAGTGGAACGATGAGATACCAACATCTAGTCTTGCAGGGGGGAAAAAAAATACGTATTTCCACTGGACTCTTTCCCCTTTTCAAGTGACTGGACAGATGCAGCCCAACCCCTAATAATTCAAATAAGAAAACAGTTGCAAATAAATCGCTTCATTTTTAGGGATCACCAGGCAGAAATGGCTTAGAACTGAAATCGGCACATTTTTCCCTCACATAACGAGCACACTTGAGTGTTTACATGTGAGTCTAAACACAAATGCACAACCTGATTCTTAATTACACGCGGGTCCGGCTTTCTGGCAGTGTGCTCTGTTAAGGCTTATTCAATAAACAAGAGCCACCAAAATGTGCGGCTCAGCAGTTTAGTTCTTCTGCCTGAATGAGAAATAGAACAGTGAGTCCTAATCGTGTAAACAACTGCTTCATTCAACGGGGGTATTAAGATAATGCTCCAAAGTGACTTATGGGCTTTATGGTTAAGAGTGACCAATGTTAAAGGACCTCTTTATGGCCTTAAAGTACAGTTTGCGTAGTAGTGGCTCAGAAAAATGAAACGCATGCAAAATCACAATAATACTTTTCTTTTTTTTTTCTTGGGAAGTCATTTGTATTATCCACAACTGCACTGGTTGAGCTGGCTCCACCGCCGATGCTGCTCCCTCAGTCTCTAGACCATGATAAATCACGAGCCGGGGGAACATTTGTCACAGAGGGCCACATGTCCTTTCATCACACCAGGTCCCCCTCTCTCTCTCTCTCTTTTTTATTTTTTCTCCCCTTCCCTCGCCCGGTCCCACTCGCCTCTCATTCCTTCAACCTCCACGGTAGTTTCATTCCTCACAGAAAAGCTTTGTTGTGAATTTGTCACTGCCGCGCCGGAGCCTCTGTGCCCGCGCTGGCCGTGCCCTTGGGTTGCTAATAGGCCCTGGCGGTGCGTGGCGGCGCCGACAAAGAGGTGGAACTTGGTGGGGTGCTCTCTAACTGAGCCAGACGAAGAAAAGACGGTTATGCAGAGAGGCTTTTGACAGTTGCGCCACAGGGGAAATTTGAAACTTTATGGACATGTGCCACAATGAAATGGTGACGGATAATACAGACATATACCAGTGCTGCGAAGAGACAAATAAAAAGTACGCTACAATGGATGCTAAAAGAAGAAGGGGGACTTAGTAATGCCCAGAGGGGGGTAACACTGTAATTGGATCCTCTTTTATAGGCGCTGCTGGTGCCCATATCCTACTTGACGCATCCCTCCGAGTAGCGCAACAGACAAAAACCGAGCTCACCGTGATTTAACGGATGTGCCTTGTTATTTCACTTGAAAATAATGCGTCAGACAACTAGAGAGAGGCCTCAAAGTGAAGTCGGCAAACACATTCCCGTCCGCATCCCAAAGCCAGGAGTCAATACGGATCTATACCGTTAATTTTAGACGTCAGCGCCTCCGTCTGAAGCTTTGGAGATGGGAAAGATCGGCTCAGATCACAAGTTGATTCAAGAAGTAATTACAGAAGTAAAGGTGCTCCAGATATGCAGCTTATGCCCAAGGAGTATTCTTTTGTGTGGGGATGAGGTGAGGATGATTCGAAATATTAAAAGGTGAGATTTCCAGCGGGGGGATACTTCCTCGAAGCAGGCAATAAAATAACTCATTAAAACTTCTCGTCTCCTAAGACAGAAGATAAGCAACTGGGTGATGAGAGCAGAGCCTGACAAAGGCAGACCAAATAACCCCGACAGCGGAGATTGGTTATCAAAATCACCCCCTTTATCGAGCTTTTCTGATTCAATGTCAAATCCCGCACAGCGTATCAGTAATGACGTGGATTTTAATAACGAGGATTTATTTTTTATTTTCCCTGAATTGAGTTGATTATAAAGTGCAGAAGGCTCAGAACAATTTGCGAGCGCGTGCGTACCCAAAATGACATTTTCCGCGGAGCGCTCTCCGCTGACCCCGAACTGAATACCAGTGCAGACCAGCGCCTATAAGCAGATTTGCTGAAAACCAATTTCGGGCAAAGAAATAAAAATAAATACACTCGCTGTGATGAGTTTACATTCAGACATTCGGGGTGAAATCCAATGGAAAAGCCTCTGAAAGAAAATGTCTGTGTTTGATGTCTGACTCATTCCTTGCAGCGAGACTTTTGTTTTGGCAAATTTATAGGAGGCCTGGCACAAAAATCAAACGCGGAACAGAGAAAGACAAAGCTGGCTGTTGCTATACATACCAATGCTGCTCCGTGACACACCAGAGCGTAGGAATAAATCCTAACCAGGTAGGGGCCATTTCGGGAGGTTCTTAAAAGACAGGAAATAACAGGATTTGTTTTTCAACAGGTCTTTTTAATTGATTTTTTTTGTTATTTATATATTCCAGTTATAATCAGAATAATAGCTCAGTCACAATAACAAACGCTTCATGCAACCACCTCAATCAAATCCTACAGGTCTGATGGGACAGAGTTTTCAGCCAGATTGAGAGGGGTGGCGTAAACATTTGATCTGATTTGCACCAAACAATCACGAAACACTTAGTTTAGATTCTCATTTCTTTCTGACTGGGATAGATCCATTCTTTCTGTGCACGTTCCTTAGAGTAAACATCGGGTGACGAGTTTCCAGCAGGGAACATGAAGGCAGTAACACAACCAATTATTGAAACAAGCGAATGAAAAAATGAACCAACCCAAAGCAGAGTTGGGCAGTAGTGCTGAAAATCTAAGTTCATATTTTGTCATCTTGTTGTATTGTGTGTTGCCAATGACGTTGAAGGGAAAAAAAACACTTCTTTTTGTTATATTATTGGAAAATTTAACGGTGCACAGTGAGCAGAACCACTTGCCTCCACATCAAAAGTTCAAAGTTTATTCTGATTGAAGTTTTTTGGGCATTTAACACTTCTTTTTATTAAGCGTAAACATTTATGTTGGAATCACTAATCAGAATCATAAAGAAGTACAAAAGATTCACCACAACATCAGGACCACTGAGAGGAGAAGTAAATAATGTTGACTATCTTCTGACAATTCAATGTCCCGCTGAGAAACTTCTGGACCTGACATTCATGTGGATTTTACTTAGACGTGTACCACCCACCTAGACCAGACCAGACCCCCCCACCCCCACCCCCTCAACCCCGGTAGCAATGACACTCCTCGATGGCAGCAGCCATCCCCAGCAGGCACACTCACACAAAAAAACATTAGGAACAAGTCAAAAAAACATGATAACAGCACAACCCACAAGACCCAAAGGCCCCAACACTAACAACATCCTGTTGCCACCACAGGACGCCCTCAGAAGACCCGTGTCCATTCTCTTACGAGAGCACAACTGTTTCTGAGGCATAAGATGAAACACCTACGAAGTCACAAAGTAACTATTTTAAGTTGAGACACTTGGTCGTCATGGTTACGTCTTCTAATGTGTGTGTTTCTACTGCTAGCGGTAGCATTCCAATAGATAGATCATGACGAATGGGGTTCAAAAACGTTCGGGTCAATTGCCATTGCTCCCTGAAGTAGTTGTTCAAAGATTTACGCGACAGCATGTAAGCTGTGAAGGTTAATTGGTGAATAGATGCCCAATACAACTGAACATAACGACCTGCTTTGTTTGCAGCAGGAGAGCACAGGGGAGGTGGTAAAGGAAAGAGAATCTCTGACCGCTAGAAGCCAGCTCTCTCTCTGCCTCTCTCTCGTTCTCTTATCAAGCAACAGGCCAGCTGCTCGATCGCCCGGGGTGGATGACTTGACCTTCTACTGTTCCCCAGCAAGGGACACGAGCTGCAGAAGGATTTCCGATTGGCCGGGGCAAAACCTGCCTAACTAATTTACTTGAAACGGATTCGTGAGCAAATGCATTCTGCGACAAATATCAGGCCTGGCAGGCAGAGCTCTGCGGAGCGGAGGGCGAGCCGGTAAAGGACAGGAACAAAGTCTGACATCAGGAGGCAGAGGAAAGAACGAAAGATAACAAGAAAGGCGGGGGGGAAGAAAGGAGGCATCCTGCAGCCAATACACCATTAACCTGGATTTAAAAGCTAATATAAAATTATGTGAATCCATGGGAAGACATTTCAATTAGGATAAAGACAGTTTATGGTTCATCGGAAGATCTATAAAAATGTAAGTGAGACAGATAAAGCAATCCTTTGGTTTTACAAACTTCTCTCAGATCTCTCGTTTTTCACATTGAATCACGGAGACAAAACAAACGGTGAGTTTACAAATTCGATTAGTTAACTTTTATGACTAATATTTTAAAACGAACCAAATTAATTCATTGGATACGCGGTGGTATTTTCAACCAGTGAGAACTCGGTTGTACCAAAGAGTAAAATCAGCACCAGTGATTCTGTCACTGCAGAAACCGATGAAAAACATTTCCAACACCTTTCATAGTTCAGTCAAACCAGAATGTTTTTGTGTTAAGAATGAACGTATGCTGAAGTTTTAAATACGTACACCGATCAGACATTATGACCACTGAGAGGAGGTCATAATGTTGTCATCGGCCGTCTCGACCTGGAATTCTTGTGGATGTTACTTAGACATGTAGACCACACCTAAACCAGACCAGGCACTGCCACCCCATAGCAATGACACACCTTGATGGTAGCAGCCATCCTCAGCTAGATGTAGCCTAAAAGAAAAATGGTTTAGGAACAACTCAAAAAAAAACTCAAAAGTTGTTGACCTGGCCTCCAAATTCACTAGATCCCAAACTGCCATCACCAGATGCCACGGGACACCTCCAGGAGACCCGTGTCCAGGTGGCCATCCAAAGAGGAGCCACAAACATTCTAAGATAAAAGCGTAGGTCAACACATTTTACAGCAAACTGTGCTTTTTTTCTACACTGAATTACTAAACCATCCGCTTCTCCCTCCAGGACAAAGCTCCAAGTCCACATTCATGCTCTCGCAGATGCAACACAAGATAAATAGGCTGGGTTCTCTCGGAGCATTTCCTTGGTGGAACAGGGCCAAGTGAAAATATGTCAGATTCGTGTTTCGCAAACAGGGGTAGAAAAGTCGGCAATCTGCCTCCAATTTAATTAACACCACAGACTCAGAATCCATTGAAGACGTTTTGTTGTTTTTTTTCCTACCAGCTCTCACGGTGCGTGTCTGGTGTGCTGACAGGACGCCGCGGTGTGGTTCACATATCACCGTCGCTCAGGTCTGAGCTTTCAGGGGGGAAGAAATGATGGTCATAAATGAGAAAGTGGTGTTTGAAACAAAAATGACAACTTGAGCTGCGTTTGGACGCCTCCGCCTGCCGTCGCCCAAGAATGACAGTCTGGAAATACCAATGCACGGGCGCGTGTCAGCGAGCGAGTTACGCTTCTTGGGGGGAAACAGTGCACCCAGACTGTCAAATCAAAGGGAAATCAAAACAGCGCATGGTTGGCTGATCAAAGTGTCAATGAGGACCTGTGAGACTCCGCCACTTCCTGCTGAGCAGCAATACAAGCTGTTGGAGTGCAGGCGCCGTCGTCTCGGGAGGACAGACAAGCCTTCCGATGCGAAACATACTTTCCCTAGACAAACAGAACAAAGGTTGGAGAAGAGATGGAGACGATTACTCTGCTCTTGTGTATTATTTATTAGATAAAGGCTTTAGATTTCATGTAACAGCGATGCTCTAATTATACTCAATCACTGTTTCTATTTCTTCCTCTGATCAATCCAAACGATGAATGAAATATGAACTTATGAAGTGCACAGTATTACCACCGGATCCCAACATTAAATTACAGTTCTTGATATTCTGCGAATCCAAAGGGAGGGCGGGAGGGCCAGAGGGAGATGAGCAGGTTTTGAGCAAAGACAGGAACACTTTAACTTGACCTATTATCACAGGCAAGTGGCCGAGCTGTCAGAAGTCTCAGCACCTCATGTGGAGGAGTCAAACCGATGAAGAAGCACCATAAAATAAACAACGTCTCTAAGGAGCCACATAGATTCACAAAATAATACATAAAAAAATAACGTTAGACAAAAGCACGTACAGAAGGGATGCAAGCCGGCTATAAAGAGATTCAAACTGATTGCAAAGTCACTCAGAAACAACCAGAGAGACTCAAAACAGCCACAAAAAAATCCCACGTGGATTTGAGAATAAAGAAAATGAAAGGGGCGAACATCAATACAGTCGAGATTGCAACTGACGAAGAGATTTAAAACACCCAAGGAGACACAAAACAACCACGGAGAGACTCACTCAACTGCGAAGACCCTCCAAGGAGCCACAACGATTCAAAAACAAGGAAACATCGGGACAAATGTACGTACAAAAGAGATGCAAAATCGACGATAAAGAAACTCAAAGTGTCTGTAAAGTGACCGAAAAGAGACGTGAATCAATTATAGAGACACTCAAAATGACTGTGAAATGAACACAACCACGTATAGACTTCAACAAACAATCCAAGCAACCACAGTGATTCAAAAGTAAGTAAACAATGACACGAGTGTTAAGTATAGTCGAGTTAAAACAACTTGAAAGATTCTTCATTCAAACCCATGCAGTATATTCAAATATGAGCAAACAATGGGATAAAAACAACTACAAACAGATTTAATCTGACCACAAAGAGCATCAACAGAGACACTCAGTGACTACAATGTCTTTTACTCTTTCTCCTGCTGTGTAGCGGGGGGCGCTAACGGCCTTTTCTATGTATGTGCCTATTGTCTCACGGCATCTGTTTACATCACTGAGACAAAAATACCTGTTCCGACATACGAGCCAGAGAAACTATTCACCCAGAGCTTTGCTGGAGAGACTTCTTTCCTGCTTGGCATGACAACAGCAACTCATCATTGATGTAATTATGAAAAAGGCATTAGGCAGCTGTGATATTGTAATCAAGAAAAATACCCTCCGGCAACTGGTGCCAATCGTAGGTTTGGAATCCGCAGTGACACCACTAAGACTGGAAGTTCACCACCCTCTCCCTCTCCCTCTCTCTCTCCACTCGCCGTAAAACGAATGGAAAGCCGCAGTAGAAGGGAAATCATTATTAGCCACTGGTGCCAAAGAGGGAATGCATAATGACGCTGTTGGGAGGCTGTGGGCCAATCGTACATATCATACCCTCGACAGTCAGGCGGCAGCTGTGCCAGAGGATCAGAGGGGAAATAGATTCCTCGAGTAAACAGAGGCAGTGGATTAGGTCTCGGAGGACGACTGATTCTTCATGCGCTCAGTTCTCAGGATAGAGGAGGTCAAAGCGACCTTATTCCCGGCGCTATAATGTGACAACACATGACATAAAGGAAAACCTAAATTAAGAAATCCCATCTAAAACATTTGCATCATGCGGAGTTCATTTCGACCGGGAGAGCGATCGACATTAAAAGCGAACGTGTTACATTCGTCTCCTCTTTCCATTAAGCGTGGCAGCTTACATCACAAACTGGGTGAATAAAGTATCTATCTTCATTCTGTTAGTTTGATACGGACTATCTGAGGTTTCCGCCTTATCACCTTGCAGCAGTTTCATCAACCTTTACATCTGTCGGCCTTCACTATTTTTGCCGTTATCTGCCGCAGTAAAGTCAGCATTCAATACCGAATGCCTTCGGCTCAAAGGTGCCATAGAGATCTATCTATATACACTACATATATACATATATATACACACCACACACACACACACACACATATATATACAGCATGTCATGGCTTGCAGATGTCAATAACAGCCCAGAAGACATTTTTTAAACGTCCATTTAAGGGTTTTATGGGAGGTTATCCTCTCTCGAAACCTTTAAAGATGCAATTTCCTCAATCACATTCTCACTTGAGCAAATTGGTCCAACAGGATCACACAATTTCCTTCCACCGTTTTGTAACCCGTGCGAGTTCTACTCGTTAGAAACACTTTTGCTATTTGAGCAGACTGCTAAAATAAAAATAATAATAATCATCCGCCCGCTACGAAAATTGGTCTCGTTTTGTCTGAAGCCTGTTTGACATGTATTAAACCAACGCAGGCATTGATGCTGCGTGAACAGCGTTGTTTGGGGTGGAAGCGTGAATAACTGGAATCCTCCAACTTTTCTCATGAGATTACATTTTTTTTCCTCATTTGCATTAATAAATGTTCCATTGTGCATTTGAATGAGGTTTTCTTAAGCAAGTAGTCTTGGATTCTTTTCGCATACACAAAAGTGTAAACTGTTAAAAGTCGCGATAGAAAACTTCTCAGCTCTGGGTCAAAGCTTTTAAAAGTCACAGTGTCAGAAGGTACTCAAACAGTTTTTTGACTTACTTACTTTTCACTTTTTGTTACAATCCAATTACTTTTTGTATATATGCCAATACTTGCATAATGTTTATTCTATTCTACTTTATTTTTAAATCTTATTATTTATCTTTTACACAGTCCACTCTTTATTCTTGTTACTTTTCTGCACTATGTATGCTGTTGCAAACTGCAATTTCCCCACTGTGGGACAAATAAAGGTTTTCTATTCTATTCTAACCATTTTTTAAAAACATTTTATCATGTTTATCCATATCATAGCCTGTAGCTCGAATGATCTCTTTTTATAGAACAACAGTTTTTTTTTTTCCCACGGAAAATGAGCGTTCGGACATGAGTACTTTCAGCTGCTGTCGTCTAATTCATACTACAAAGAGAAGCCCTTTCTTTAATCCAATTCAGATGATGTAAAAACTCTTGCATATATGTGTTTTTACTCAAGAGGACCCCTCGGGGTGCGTTCCAAAAAAAGCCCCCGCATTGCTTCTATCTGTATCAAACACTGCACTTCAGAGGACGCCAACATTTGATGATGGGGATTTGACACGAGGAGCTGGCGCATTTAAAAAAAAAAAAGGAAAAGCTTTGTTGTTTTTAAAGAGACCAGGACAGCGAGCGCTGTTTACCAGCGCTCCTCTAAATCCCTTTCATAATATTGTCCCCGTCAAGGCACCATGTTGCTACTGTAAACTAGACATTTCGGAGTGTCGTTCTCCGTCTCACAATGTGTTCTCTAACTTTCAACAGCTTGTCCAGTTCGAATGTAACAGAGGCCTGGAACCAGACAAATGCGCCATTAACATTGCAGAAAGAAAGGAGCCTTGTCATCTAAACCATTATAATATAAATATTTGATTACAACATAAAAGGTCTCTGTTGTAAGTTAGCCAGGCCATGCATACAAAGAGGGGATTTTATTCTTAGTGTGGCAGGGCACTACAGCGGGCCAGAGCTTTAGATGAGCATAAAACCAATGTGTTCTTCAGTCTTCATTAAATATTAACTATGCATTTGCTAAATCTCCTAATCTACACTGATTGCTGTGGTCTAGATCCTTGAAATCTGTGCTGATGCACAGAGTCTAATGAGAACATAACAGCAGAATTGGGAAGTATTCATCAATTTATGATGTCTACATCCAGAGCCGTTCTTGCTGTGTGTGCGCTTTACGAATACACAATAACGCACTGATGAGAACGCTGTGATCACAGAAGGGCACTCAGCGAAGTTAATGTATTTTTTTTTTTTAAATGACGTGATGAGTGTACAAAAAGGAGACATCGAGCTCATCATTTTCATTGCATGTCCATGAAAAAAAAATCTCATTAGTGTTTCAGGGAAAAAAAAGGCCAATAAATTATATGAGCACGGAACACCTCGAGGATAATGAAACATCTTTTATTTCATAAGCTGTAGTACATTTCAGCTCCTTCAGCGAGTACAATCACTGCCGTGAGGTCGTAGTAGTCGAGCGACTCGTCAAGCTGCCAAATAAAGAAGATTCTGATGTTGTAGCCATGACAACAAACTATGCTACGAAAATGGATGAACAATCTACAGATTCTTAAATATAGACACTTCAAACACGTCTTCAACCAGGCAGCACTGGAGATACAGTTCAGTATCTAAAGAAATCTTCCCTTTCTGTTCCTGTTATAGTCTTGAAAAATGGCAAGAGCATTGTGCCACAATAAAACTATTCTTTGAACTGCTGGAAAAAATAAAAATAAAACATCATTTCACTCTGTTAAGACATTTATTTTTAATTTTGCCAATTGGTGCATGATATTTTCAGATAAGGCCAAAAACATGTCTTTCCTGAGCTTCAACTTTCCCCTTTGGCCACAGAATTTGAATCAGTGTGTCCTTTGCCAAACCAAACAGATGAATGTACCAAATTTGAAGCCTTTCAGGCGTTTTTGAAATATTACAGTCACAACAACGGGACCGAAGGACGGCCAGAAAAGATAACATGACATGGAGGCATAAAAGCCCCTGAGCATTAGTTAAATAGAAGAAGCCTTGACAAGGACATAAGGAGACAGACTATGGAACCTCTGGGTTCATGCGTTCAGCAAATAGTAAAAGAATGAGCGATAAACAATGTGACGTATTTTGAGGGGCGGGGCTTAACTGGAGGCAAAAAGTCTCTAACATTAGAGCCTGTAAACAGCGGTTAGCATATTTTAAGAGACTGTTTTGGCAAGAATGGACGAGAGAAACGTATACTTTAGGGAATATACAATACACTCACTCCCCTGAGACCGTGAGCGTTATTTTAAAAAGTTGACTCTGACTGATGGGACTATAATCACCGACCCCTACACTCTCACTCACTTGATGGACGATTTGACCAAAGGAGGACACAAAGGGGACAAAGTCTGGTCTGTCTTTATCAACTGAAACCTCTCCAACAAAGATATTACAAGAACTAAGCGGAGTCACTGTGGAACGTAGCAAATGCAACTTCTGCTTGGACACCGCTGAAACACGTAACTAACGTTGTGCTACCTAGCAGTTAGCTGCCAGCTTTAACATGTAACAAGAATCTCTTAAATAATAATCAACTTAACGGGATTTCATTCACAATTTTTTCTAACCCGTAATGTTTTCCAGGCTTAAACTGATGATGCATTACATATTAATCTTAACTGATATGAAGTATCCTTTCTTTTAATCAGCAAAGCCAAACCAACGCTGTCTACGACTGACAATGGCTGGTGTGTGATAAAACTTCCAAGTTAGTGCTGTTGATTTTTTGATTTTGGCAGCCAAATATACAGCAAGACAACAGTTTCAGGGTTAAAAGTGACAGTGTTCACCTCAAACTTTCCTGTTTTGACGTTACAGTGACGTAGGCCATGAAGAGGTCTATAACCTAAACAAGGTTATAGACCTTTTCTTGAAACTCGATATCTTTGAATTTCTTACTGTTGGTCGGGCAAGAAAAGACTCAACTTTTTAATATTTTTACCCAACTAGTAACTAAACATGCCAATAATCAGTAGAGTACATTATACTGGTTTTTCATTTTAACTCTGTTAAAAGATGAACACTTTCCAGTTTTATAGCAGAACTATCTAAATTTTCTATTTTATATCAAGGTTGTGTGATGACCTTGTTTCTTAAACTCTGTTAGAGGATTTCTCTTCAGATTGGGGATGATGAGCAAAAGACCTAGATTGTGAAAAGCAATTTTGGTGTAGCTAGTAGTCAGAAAAAAAAAACCACCACAAATGTTCTAACAAATTAGCCCCGAGTAACGCCGCTTATCACCTGCAGTTTGCATAAAGACACAAAGCCAAGATCCCATTTTGCTGGAAGGATATTGAGACGAGAGTCGCGGCCCGAGAGAGTACTGAGCTCTGCTTAAAAGGTTGGAGGAGTTGCCCTCTAATAAATTTCTTCACAGTGACCAGAGTCTCCTGCTCATGAATAATAAAGGGGTTGCACTGATCCTATTTTTCACTCAGACATCCACCTCATCTAACATCTGACACTGCAATATCAGTCTTCAGCAGAGAAATGCCACCAGAATAAAAATTCTCATGTTCAATCAGAACAGACCGGGATGATCAGACAGAACGTTTGATCAGAGTCGGAGGAGAGTAGTGATGTAAACAACTGAAAGTTCAATCAATTGGATGAAATAAAAAGCTGAACTAACCACATAAATGATTGATCTGACTGTTTATCTCTAGTTGAAACAGACACATTTTTTTTGACAGATTTTTGCCCCATGTGGGGTAAACGTCTGGTGACGGGGCCGGTCGTGGTCATAATCTTCTTTTTCTGTTATATTTCTGTTAAATTTATAATACATCAAAGGAGTTCTCATCTAATCATCTATAAGCTGGAAACTCCAGAATCAGAATTTCAGTCGAATTAAATAAATATTGTTCACGTAAACATAGCTGGTGACCTCGTGGTTCATCTAACATCACAGACCAACAACAAGAACTTTAAGGTGTAAACCTATTGCTCTTTCTGTTTATCGGATCGACTTCTCACCCCGTCGAACTTAAAACTTGCTCCTGACTGGAAAGATTTTAAACTCAAATCAGTGAGTTTAAAATCGCAGTATCGTAAAAATGTAGTTCCACGTATTCTACAGGTCCATCTATGGGCTGACATTTTAAATTAGGTTATAAATGCTGTAGTGTGGCCTTGCTGCTATGAAAACAAACATTAAATAAATAAATGGCTGAACTAAGCCTATAATCTGACTCATTGGAATTCAGGTAACAACTCCTTTCTCCAGTTTTGTGAGGCCAATTAGGTTTTGATTTCCTCCTCTATACCCTACCTATCTTATAAGCTCCACAAAAACTACCACATTGGTCTTTGTTAGTCTCCACCGTGTTCATTACTCTAATTCATGGGAAATAGTAAAAAATATATGCGGTAGATGTAGTTTCAGAGGAGAGTTTGAGTCAAGTTATTTAAAAAAAAAAAAAAAAATGACACATTCCAACAGTGCTGCCAATGATGGAGTCTTAAAAGCTCTGCCTCCTCATTATAGCTCCATCAATATCCACTGTGGCTTTCCTTATCTGACCACATCCTGAGAGTGAGATTTAATATACAATGTGTATAAATACTGTATGAAGCTGTAAAGCACCCTGTCTAAGTGGGTCATAAATTACTTGTGCACATTAATTCTCAGTCTGATATCAGCTGAGTTATGGCCTTCTGGCTCAATGGAGGAAAAAGGACAACAACATCCCTTAACAGCTAAAGCATGATGGATGCTTTCGCTGTAAGTGTGGTAATGTAGCTTTATATAGTAATGCTCTGTTGCTGGTGAGGTACACACGCAGCTATGCTTAATTCAGAGAAATGCACAGACGAATAAATGATTCATCCCATTCTTGATTAGAGCTACACGGGTTGAAAAAAAGTCAATACATATAATTACAAAATAAAGAAACATTCTGGCATTTTTAAGAAGCGGGAACAAGCCGTGTTTAGTATTTTAGCTCACTTGTCGTGAGAATCAAGCTCAGCACCACTCACTTGATCTGTAAACTGATTGTGCGCAAAATCTGTGAAGCGCCTCATTAAACGAGTAATCAATTTCCCAATTAAACAACTGCTAATTTTCTGCAGTTTGACTGTTCGAGTGATTGAATAATCATTGTATTCATTTCAGCGAGAGTTTTATAACCACGCAGTGGTACACATGCTTCCATTTTGCAGCCGTTACTATGTTCTCCTGCGCAGGAAAACCCGAGACACACTGAATTCTTTTTTTTTTTCATAGTTATTTATTTATTTTTGCCACAGACTCCCCGCAATCAGACGCACAATGCCTACCTGTCAGCTCCAACAAGAGATGGGGGGGGGGTTATGAAAGAGAGAAGGAGGAAAGTGAGGAGGAAAGAGGGGGTGGAGTGGAGGGGAGGCGTTGATAAATGAGGGAAAACGCATTGTTCCTGTTGTATGAGCTGATGAAAGAAGAAGACAAGACGGGGTACAAGGTGCTCTGCTTCAGTCAAATTACAAGGAGCCGCCTTGCATAAAATGCATACATCTGGGGAGGAAAGTGGTGAAAAACAAGTTGGAATTGCAAATCAAGTGTATGTTGGATCATGTAACGAATACAGAAAGAAATATAGTTTCCTGCAGAGAAGAAAAGGTGGTCGTTTTATTTTTGTAATTATCAACCCTAGAAATCACGCTGGGCTTCAGTAGAGCTTAGAGGGAGCTCATCTCCTGTAGGAGAGAGGCTCTGAGATCTGGTGCTACATTTAAGTGACTCCCAGAACATGTTGACAGAGCACAACTTCCCCTTCACTTGGCGTACATGGGCACTCTCATGCCACGCTGACAGATCGCACGTCATTCAGCAAGTTTGGGCTGGACTTTTTGAACTCCGGAGAGTTTCTGCTCCCGCAGTTGAGTTCACCAAAGTCGGTGGGAACATTGCCAAGTGAACTCTGATCTGTGTTCCACAAGCTTAAATTCAGCTCTTGTTCCTCTTCCAAGGCCACTGCTCGAATGGAAAATAATCAAAAATCAAATATAAAGCAGGAAGCGAGCTCAAAAGGGAAGGGGTGTTGACTTTTGATTTGCAGCGAGGGCTTAAGTGGAAAATGTAGCAAAACACATCAAGGACAAATTAGAAAACAAATCTGTTTTAGCTCTTCAGGTTTTCTAAGAAGACCTTAATTTCTGCCTGGACAAAGGCCATGCAAAGAGTATTTTAATTCAATGTGAAAAAGTAAAGTTCTGCTCGGTGTGTGTTTATTTACCTCTTGATCGACACGGATTAGCTAGTGAAAACTAAACGTGACCTTCTTTTTTACAGGACAGCGCATCCAACCGCCCTGCACGGGAACGGTATCAAGACAGACTTTCATGCTGACATCTTCAAGGCTGCAGAACTTATGAAAATACCCCCACAAATCTGACGCACGGGACAAAATGAAGTCTTCTATTTTAGTTTAGTCAAAAAGTCTTAGGGAGAACTACTGCAAACTGCAGAAAAATATTTAAAACAGAGGACGAAGCCTGCAAACTTTTGCCGAAGAGGAAAAAGAAAACTGGGCTGACCCGAGAATGACTTGAGTGTTGCCTTGAAAACTTCGTGTACAACCAAAGCAAATTGTCATAAGACAAACACTAAACAGCGTTTGACTGGAGCACAGCAATTGCTCTAAGGGGTGTGCAGGAATCTTGACAGCCCTGAATCGACTTGTCTCCTACTCCCGAACATTTGTTTTCTGACAAAGAGGCTCACGAGATGCGAGGTCCCTTGTCTGAATCCATGCAGCCATTTCAGAAACTTTCACATTAAAAGAAAAAAAGAAAAGAAAAACACCTCAGGATTTAATATTTCACTTTAGTTGTGAAGAGGACGACTGTGGGAGAGCGACGTGTCACGACAAGAATAAGAGATGAGCAGATAATCTGTTGCTTGCAATCAAATATGGTTTTTCAATAATTTTCGATTTAGATTTTTCTGATCTAAATCAGATCAAATTGATCTGCTAACTCTGGACCATCACCACCTCTTTGGTTTTGGCAAAGGGTTCAGTAGTTTAATGTCAGCTCTTTGGTTGGAAACACACTTGAGAGTGAGAGAGAACACGAACAAGAGTCGTGGGCCAGAATATCAAACCAGTAACACGAAAGCTGCTAAAAAAAAACAAAAAAACAAAAGAAAACTGAGAGTTAATTGTCTGGATTTGTTCCTACAACCAAACAAACAATGTCACAATTGCATACAGTCATATAATCTCTTATTAATATTAAAAAAAAAGATCAGTGTAACTTTAAGAGGACATTTTAAATGGGAAAATAAAAAAAATCTACGACAGGTGAGATTTGTAATGGAATATAATCATCCCTTTGCATTCTTATGCAAGATGCAAGGATTGCAAGAGACAGCGAAGTAAGAATTTTTAGTGAGCTCAGTCTGTAAAAACAACAGGTGGACCCACTCTTGAATGCAAATATATTTTGGTCTTTGCTGTGTCCTTCAAGAGTCTTGGGTTTTCCCTGTTAGCCTACTGGCTGTTTACTGGAGCGTAACGCGAGAAGCCACATGTGTAGTAGCCTTTTATTTTATTTATCAAGTTTTCAATGTGATTTTGTGTTTTGTTTTTTTTGTTTTTTGTTTTTTTTTTTGCCCTTGAATAACTTTTTGATTTAGGCGAAAGACGAAATTTGTTGTCGGCCAAGAGTTTCCTGCACAGCATCAGGAGGTTGTGGGGGCATATATGACCATTCCACGAGATCCCAAAAGCGTCCGCTTCAAATCCGAAAGTTGCAAGAATGTGAGTAATGCAGACCTGAGAGGTGCTAAAGAGGTCTGGGCGAGAGTGCAGAGTCTGCCGTCTGTCCTGACCTGTCCTGATTGACACTCAACAGAGTGGAGCCAAGTGCGGTGGAGCACTACACAGTGCAAATCAAACAGCAGGGAGTAAAGGTCGACAGTGTGAGATGGAGAGAGTTTAGCTTGAGCACACGATGACTGATCGAGATTAAAGTGAAGGGAAAGCTCCTGGGTGTTGGAAGACGGAAAGATTGATGCGGGCTGAAAGAAAAAGAAAGCAAAGGGAGGGAGATGATGAGGATCAAGACACACTCCCGATTTAACTTCCGATTTCATTCCGGGGAGCCGCCCAGCTGCGCCGACTAAACTGCGCGTATCAGTATTCAGCGCCCGACTTTGAGCAGCCAGAGTCTGTCTGTACCCTTTTAAAGCCACCGTCCTCGGGGGAATGCAATATTGACTGGTTCCACCGGGCGTCCAACACACCCTGTAGCATTTTAGCCCAAACTCCAGACAGCAACGGGTTTCATTAGGTTCTCACATCTCCTGGTGTAACCTTTAAAGACATGGACAAACTTTGAGCCTGGCTTCTCTTCGGGAAACTTTTCTTTTCCCCGAGACCAGAAGTTTAACAGTGTTTAAGAGGCTCATTAGACTGATTCACTGAAAGCGATAAGGGCGCATCTTTATCACTGAGCTGGGACGGCGCTCTAGACAACAACAAAGCCTTTTAAAGTGGACTTTAGAGATATTTAAGGAACACCTAGAGCGGTACTATATTTCTCAGAAACACCAGTAACCTGTCCTTCCCCTTTTAAATCACACCAAAGAGATGAATACGTAAGACAAGGGCACATTCACGAATGTCTTTTAATCCCATTCAAAGCATGAACTGCAGATGTGCTTCTCAAGTTCTTCTACTTGGAGCTTTGTCTGCAGTCACTCTCAAAAAGCTCTTTAACAGTCACGCACTTTATATTCGTTAACAGGGTAAATGCTCTCCGTGCCGTGTGCAGCGTATTTTAGACACCAGTACAATCCCCTTTCCTTCCATTAAAATTGGACTCACCCTCCAGAATCTCTTGGCAGTCTCCACCCTGGAGGGCTTCCTGCGAAGACCCAGCGATGTCCCCAGTTGATGTTCGAACATCATACTGAAGCAGCCCCGGGCAGCTAGTTAGTTCCTCTCTGCCTGCTAATCTTGCCACTTGCTTCACCGCTGGGAACGTCCGCTCCACCGGCCAGCCGCTGTCTGATTTGACAGCGCACCAGCCTTTTTTTCCCGCTTATGATGCCGCTGCCACACCCTGGGCCATTACACTGCTGTACTTCCGAGCAACTGCACGCAAACAAAAACAACCCCCAGTCCGCCTGTCTCCAGAGGTGCACGGCCCGCACATTAACGCGCCCTAATGGAGGCTGGAGACAGCCACAGCCAAGATTAGCTTTCGCTCTCTGCTTGGAGGCAACCATACGTCAGGTGAATCCTCATAAACATCAACTTAACTTATTTACATTTAGCTTATCGGAGAACCGATGCGGTTGGAGGACTTAGGCTAATGGGTGAAAAGTGTGGAGATACAGATGCAGCGGGAGTGTAGGAAGGTGGTGGAGGTTGAATGCAGGTAATTCAACACCTCTGTGTGAGATGCGACTGGGAGTCGCATCAGTGCTAAACTGTTTATTCAGCCATTAGAGCTACAGCATAGCGGGGTGCGTCGGCAGGTAAGTGGCTGATTTGAGATCAGAAGCCTGCAGCTGGGAGTACGTGTCTGTAAAGTGGGAGCTCTGAAAACATGCAGCTGTGCAGAATTAGAAACAATTAGGTTTCCTATACTTAGATTCTAAGGCCACTGCTCTTCCCTGCACGTTCACAGAGCATAGCTCTACCACGTTGGTGTTTAGCTTTACCATATACCACAAGCGCACACACTCAGCATGTACTGTACATTTCACACAACAATAAACAGCCAAGCTCTTTACCATCAAAACCTCCTTAACCTCAAGTAACAGATAAAATCTGCATAAAACCGTTCATTTCGGTATTAAACTTTGGTTCCGTCGTGTCACCAATTTGAGTCCAAATGCGCGCAGACATGATTAATCTCAGCTGACTGTCAATAATAAGCCTTGTCAGGACCTCATTTCTCACAATGACAGGACTAGTAAAATGTGATAAATCCTCTTCTGATGTCCATTGAAGTCGTCGTTAAATTGCACGGACAAGAGGCAAGACTTCTTTTTTGCTTGAAACGAACCCAGGAGATGTTTCCTCTAGTAAGGGCTTCACAGCTGTATTAACCCAGAAAAGAAAGACAACTTGACTTATAGAGTTTTGAATCTCTACTAGGGCTGCACAATAAATTGTTAAAAAATCGGGATCTCGATTCTCACATACACGTGATCTCATCTCGAAACACAACGAATCTCAAACATTTTATTTCACGAGCGGCATCACAAACAGATGCTCCCATTTCTTCCCGGATTTTTTCAAGCGCCCCTAAAGGCAGCGCTGCCGCTGACTCCTCCCTCGACCTATGGTAAAGCGTTTTTACACACGCGACTCCATCAATGGAGGAAGTCTAGTCTGCAGTTGAGAGGAAACAGTGAAGGAGAGAAGCAGAGAGAAGTCAGCGGTAAGGAGAATTAAATGGATGGCAAAGAAACTCCAGGTGGTCGTGGCGAGAGTCACCCACAGACCCGAACCGAACCAAAAACTTAAGCTCTGCATTCTAAGGAAATCTCAATTTTATTCTCTACTTGAATGACCATTTGAATGTTTTTTTTTGTTAAAGTTCATCAGTCCAATAAACATTTTGTAAAAAAAATCATGACAAAGAATCGTGATCTCAAATCTAAGCAAAAAAAAAAACACGATTCACCTTTTTTCCAGAATTATGCAGCCCTAATCTCTACAAAACCGCTTTATGGATTACCAAGGCCTGAATGACTGAGAACCTTCACAGACAGCTGTATTAACCAATGAGAGACATTAAAGAAACATTGCGTAGATGTACGAGTGTGTCGACGGTGCACAATTGCAATATTTGCCCACATGAGAACAATTTGCATGCCCCTGCCCACTCATACATTTAAAACCGTATCGGTTATTATTAAACATTAACCTTAGATTGTCAGTTTTGAAGGGTATGAACATCAAATATCTATTGCTGTCGTGTTTGATTAAATTGGATTTGAGCCTCTTCTGGTCCACGAGGCTAATGGCGATAACACGCTCGGCAGCAATAACAAAGAAAATTCACATTTATGTCCCCTGTCACTGCAAAGGCCGTCACAGTCAGAGAGCGTGGAAACCTGCTCTTTGGCTCATGTCTGTAAAAAAAACACCGTCTCTTAAAATTGCACCACAAAACAAGTTATGCTAATGCTGGTCTGTGGAGCATAGCGGCAGTTGTTTTGGGAAGCACAACAAATGCAAAACTGAAAATGACAGAATGCCAACCTTTTGCTAACTGTGATGTATAATAAGCTGTGTGTTAAATTGACTCAGTCAGGATTACAACCTGGAATCTAAAGCTTCACAAGACTCTGCACACCAAGAACCTGAGAATAGCGGGTGTCAAAGGGACTGAAACCCCACACAGACATTTTTTTTTTTTTCATGTGTGTTAAAAGCATTTATTTAGCGCATATGGTTAAAAAACAGTGGCTGCTTTCGATGCAGAGCAGCTGTTCCCCCGTCGAGTGAAACCTTAAAGCGAGGCTATGTCATTTCTGCTGAACAGGAGCCACTCAGGCCACAATTACAAGATAATGGCTCATTGAGTTTGCCTTTATGCGCCCGCTGCTTTAAGGGCACCATCACGCGCTGTATATCTCTGGCATTCTAAAATGCATTATAACAGCAGCAGTGAGTGGAGAGGGGCCATTAAGTCATTTAAAAGGCTCGGCATTGTCAGCTGCAGCAACCTGTGGCTGACATTAGCAGACGATGTGAGGCTGTTGCGGAGAAAGCTCTGGGTGGAAAATTATAGGTCCGATTGCTTATGAAATTAAGTTTTCTCTTACAAAAACAAAACTGGGTTTTGGAGCGGCGGGCAATTATCCAATTTCACTTAATTTGTCGGAAAATTATTATTTATTTTCCATAAATAATTATTTTTTGTTCGTCTATGCCGGTGACATATAGTCAGAAAAATTAAATACTCTTCCACTAGATGGCAGAAGGTAGATAATTAACCTGTCTATCTGCCACCATTCAACAACAGAATAAACCACGATGCTTCGAGTGAGACCGAGGATAAATACTTGACAAGAAAAAGTACACAATTTGAACTGGGTCCTGAAGAAAATTCTGACCTAGATGAAGGTCCTAGCTTGAGTAGTGGTCAGAAGAAAGCAAAAAAAAAAAAAAAGACAATACAGCTGGATTGTAATTGGATTCATTTTTACCAGGGGAACCAACTGAGTGCTTCAAAACAAAAACACAGAATACTTACAGAATACTGGGAAACATGCAGCTTTACTGAGGGAAGCCACAGAGATGAACGAGAGAGCTCTCAAAGCCAGCCACCACGTTGCTGAAGTCATCTGCAAATTAAAACAGCCACACACCGTAGCGGAGATAATAATACTACCTGCCTGGAAATAAGTCGGGGGTTTTTCAAGCATGACTGCCGTAAAAACTACAGAAAGAGAGACCCAGAGCCACCGAGGAAGATCATTGTGTTTGTCTTTCTTCAATTCCTGTGAGCACGTCAGCTTTGTGTTTAACTAAACAGGCCCGGATTTCACAGCGAGTAAATAAATTGTGAATAAATTGTGAGCAGATGATCATCATTTCATTATTTATACTTTTTGTGGCAGTTTTATTTGGTGGCGTGCCGGGAGATTTTTCTAACGTAAAACATCTGAAATGGCTCAAGAAAGGTTGGGGAAAACTGGTTCTCTGGCACTCTGTGCAGAAACCAGCGGGACTATGTACTGCTACTGTAACTGAACTCAGAAGCCAGCGCATCTACCAGAAAGAGAGGCATAAATAAGTAGACACAAGACTAAAGGTTGTGAGACACCAAGCTGACAATTGGCCAGTTTCGGTTGTGTTGTCTGACCCTAGTTTTTGCAATATGTCCCACAAACTACTGTCGTCTGCAAAGAGTTATTTCTCTTCAGGTAGACACAGAACGTACACCAATCAGGCATAACATTATGGCCACCTTCCTAACATTGTGTAGGTCATCCTGGTACCTCCAAAACAGTTGTGACTGATTGGAGAATGGACATGGTCCTTTTGAGGGTGTCCTGTGGTGTCAAAATGTTGTTAATCAGGCCATTGGGTCCCACAGGTTAAGAGGATAGTTCTCTGTGGATCAAGGCTGGTTCCAGTGCATCCCACAGATACTTGATCAGTTTGGGATCTGGTAATTTTTTGAGGCTAGATCAACACCTTTTGCTGTTTTTTCCCTGGAGAACATCTTATTGTCACAAGATGGTCAATGTTATTTACTTCTCATCTCAGTGGTTTTAACGGTTTAACTGATTGGTGCATGTGCCAGTTGGTTGTCTTTTTTTTTTTTTTTTTTTTTTTTTAGGTGTGTTAAGTGCAACATTTTGACTAACACACATAAAAGTATCTGCAAAATATACATTGCATCCTCAGCACACTGTTTCTCAGACCAACCCCACAACACAAGCCCTTTCCGTCTTCTTCACATTGACATATTGGACCCTACAGCATTACAGTATACAGTGTGTATAATTCACACATTGCCCAACCACTGTTGCAGCCACATCCAAGGCCTTCACCGGTCAGCACAGGACTGACAGACGGTGACAGATAAACCGTGCAGGCTGCATTCTGTACCTGCTGCATGGCTGACAACCCCTGAAATGTATTACTAATGGATCAGATGGAGCCAAAAAGACAAACTACCGCATGAAGAGGAGGGGGGTGCTGGGGAGGGCACTGCCTGTCTTCTTCACAGGAGAAGTGAGAGAAAAAGAGAAAGTGGAAATAAAGATAGGGGCTCAGCGAGAGGGAGGCTGGGAAGGACACACAATAAGAGAAGAGAGGGGGAAACGAATGGGAAACCATGACAAAGTGACACTTTTGAAAGGCCCAGAGGCACGTTAGAGGTCTAGTGAATGCACAGCTTAGAGGCCCTCGGGGAGAGAAACCCTCTGGGGTAGAGAGGAGTGGGAGGCGAGTTGTACCCTTCATCCTGATAGGCAAGACAAACAGCAACACACAGAAGGTCCTGAGGTAGCACAGCGCTCAGAAAGCGGAATATTTTGCCTGTTGTTTCTGGTCAAATCAGAAGTGAAGAGGGAGCCGTGTCCGCAAGGCAAAACACAAAGCAAGGGTACGTGAGCCGCGTGCACCGCACCGCACCGCACTTTGCACACACATGTGCCTCAGCGTTCCCGCGTGTTTCATGCCGTGTTGCTTTGGAAATTGTGCTGACACAAGCCTAACGCCCGTCACATGGGAGCGTCGGCAGAGTAATGACTCCTGCAGAACCAGGCTGCACAAAGCTCATTTACAAATCCTCAACCCCCTGGCGACCCTGGTACCACACACACGCACGCACACACACACACACACACACACAGGATGCTGTAACAAGTTAATTACCACCTCATCTGCAGACCTCACATGCTTCACGGATAAGCATTTAAACGCAATATCGTGACCTTTTTAGAGCACTGCTCCTTAAAGCGCAGGAGAACGGCAGCTCTTATCTCCCTAATGTTACCTCCTGGATATTCTTTACAATGATGCCATGCGCCGAAAACATACATTTTTTACAATGAACTGAATTCAATTTAGTTGGTTACAAGTTGTCTGTACTTTGTTGCTGAAATATGTCGCTTAATGACAAATAATAATAACGCACAGGGTTTGAGAAAGGAATAGTTTTGGTGTTTTGTAGCGTTATAAATGATTCAGATTCGTTGTAGACTGGTTATCTTCGTTGGGGAGCAGTTATGCCAAGAAGGATAACGCCTGTTTCTGGACACTGTACGCTGTTTTTTAATGCAGCACTCCTTCTATTGCTTTTCAAATCCATACAGTCCATGAACCCTCAGACATCCTCTGCTCTTCAGTCTTTCCACTAACAGCATCCAGGAGCTATTTGTCGAAAATGAACTCATTTCACAATAATGTCCACCATTCCATCACTTTATTTTCTATTTCTATTGTTCAAATAAATTCGTTTTTTTTTTTTTTTTTTGGTTGTTGTTTTTTTTTTCATCCCCAGGCAGCTTCGCTCTAAGTGCAGACGTCTCGTCCGGGCCACAGAAAAGCAATATTCTCGGTTAAAAAAAAAAAAAAAATAATATAAAAAAAATCTTATCCATTCCCTCGGTTCATATCTCAGAGCAATTCCTCACACGTGTACAGAAAGGAGCATTTATCGCGAGCAGAGTCACGACCTCGCGATGTCCCGTAATGGCCGTATGGATTCAAAACAAATAAAAAAAAAGAGCTGAGGTCATTTGTCACAGACTTAAGTCACGCTGCGAACCCACGGCTGCCTGGACGTCACGTGCATGTGCGGGCGTGAGTTGAGAACTGGAACTGGCAGGTGTGGGCAACGGTGAGGAACAGATGCTCCCCGTATGTGACAGAAGATGAGCGGAGAGCTCTTATGATATTAATAGTGAAGGGCCGTGAACACACAGAGAGATGAAACTTTAGAGGAAAAAATAACTACTTCTGATAAGAGGGCGTGTAACATCTTGATCTATGATCACTGCAAATGTGAAATGAATCACTGAGTCTGCGCCTATGGGGGGAAAGAGACCCTCGTACTGTTTCCTTTGAGAGAGTAATGCTGTAAGCTGCTTCATCACACAACATTAAATTACTCAAATTTAAGCCTTACTGGCACTAAATGAAACTATATTCAGATGCAATTTGTCAGTGTACATTTAAACCTGACCTGGAACCATACTTTGTTGTTTTGTTTCCTCAGACATCCTTGATTAGTCAAACCACTGAGCGAAGCATTTGGAGGGATCAGATTTCAAATCTTCCCCGCAGCATCATTATATACAGTGTTAGTCACTGGTGGGTCATTTGCATGCAATTCTTTACCAATTAAAATGAGCTATTTATCACACAGTTTTTGCACATTTGGAACGGTGGAAAAACGAGAGAATGGGAAATAAGTAAAAGATGCAAATAGCTGCGACCTGAACTGAACCAGCCTCAAGCCCGGTCCTCAAGAGATTTGCCCAAGAGATCAGCTCAGTGGAAGTTTGAGGCTCTGACTGCGTAGGTAACCGAGATGAACCTTTAAATGTTCCCAGTGTATGAACTGTGCTAGCCTTTGCTTCAACTTTAACAATTCACCCGCTCTTTCTGTCGTCAAATAAGAACATGTGTTAGCCTGTCATTAGTCCTTCGTAGATGTAGATGTACGTGGAAAAAAAATGCAAAAAAATAAATAAATAAAAAACACTTCTGATTTGTTATGAGACCATGGTGGAATAAATTAGAAGCTGGGACTCACTGGTATTACAAGGCTGTACGAGATACTCCCATCAATCATCGCTGATTTTCATGGACATTAAACAGCCTCTTATCACCACTTTACTGGAAGTGTGTACGGAGGGAGTCCGGACTGGGAGTCTTAGCGTTTGGTTAAAACCCATTTGAGAAAGTTAACATCAGATAATAATAATGTGTGCAGTACAGTCGATGGCTTAAATTGTACAACCTATAAACAAAAACACCCGCCTCAGAGGTCAGAGAAAATGTGCAAATCAAACATGTAGTTTTAAAATGCACTTCCCCTTCACAAAACCTAAATCTGCCCCATCCATGTGTCCTTTAAGTCCACAATTTTTAAAAGTGCTGGAAAAACAAAAATAAAAATGGGCAAGGTTGCCTTACCCCATTTATGTTGTTTGGATTTTATCTACAGCTGTGACATTGTCTCCGCTGCCGTCTCTACACATCTCTCTTTAACTCCGTGAAACAGAGGAAAAATGACTTTTATGATGGAAACTTTACTCCTCATCTCGCCGCAGAAAGAATACACAGCGTCCCACACTGATAGCGAGTGTCTGCAGTCAAAGGGAAGTGACAGAATGTGAGGTGCATTCTCACTTTGTCCTTTGTCGTCTAATCTTACTGTGCTACTTGGGAAATGGCAACGCTACAGTTAAATAAATAAATAAGCATTGTGTCAAATAGAATTTCAGATAAATAACTTCATAAGAACATCAGCTGAGGGCCACGGTACTGAAGATGTAGCGTACGTGAACTTGAACGTATCCACCCGGCTTCAACTCATCCAGCTAAACACAGACATTCCAGTCAATGCGACTCATTTCAGATCGGGCTACGCGGCCGCGACCCGAGCCCACGTCTCAGACAAAAGGCCAGCCTGCTGATGCGACGTTCCACTCGAGTCGGCCGACACAATCCGGCGGCGCGCCGGGTCAAAAGAGGCGGCGGGGAGGAGAAAGGGAGGAAATAGATCGAAGGAGGGAGGAAGAGGCTGTGGCGGTGATAAGGTGACTGGGCTCTATTCAGGAGCCCTGAACAGGTCAGTGGAAAGGAAAGGAAGGCAATTCCAGTTTGTGAAGAGCTCTGGAAGCAACCCCGACTCAGTAACGTATCAAAGGATAAATATAACCGGCGTTTGTTAACCAGCGCTGTGTGTCGGTAGCAGAGCGTCGTCTGAACAAGCGCAGGAGGAGAGACGCTGTTGTTAAATTTGATTGAATGATGGCGGTATTATTTCTGAGCTCAAGCACCCTTACTTTACCTCCAGGGCGGCGGCTGTTATTTCCGGGTACTTGCCTGGCAGCCGTACGAGGAAAAAAAACAAGGCCATGCTTCAAAATGCCACGAGCTCCAAAATCCGCAGCAGCAGATGAGGGTAATTTAGATCTTTATGAAGTGTAATTGCTGAAATTTGTATTTGTTATACAGCACGCGCACGAGGAATACATGAATGATGGAGGGCAGCAATTATGCTCAAAACATAAAGGGCTGGAAGTAATAACCTTGTTTATGGCGGCGCAACAAAGCGAGAACAACGACGACAACAATGGGTTCATTTGGAGGAAACGCTGTTTCGCACACGTTTCGATCGTATGTACAAAAATAAAATGTGCAGAACACAACTGTAGCCCCGCAGTGTTTCTGCTTTGACATTTCTCCTCTGGCATTTTATTCCCTCCGCAGTGACAGTTAAGATCCTTCCCTGTAAGATCTCTGCACTTTGTTTCTTCACACGGCCCACATCAATAATGCACAGTCGCACGTCTGTCAATCACGAGCTCGACGCGCAGCCGCCGCGCGCACCTCCGGGCGGCCCGACAATCACAGGCGCGCCATTATCCTGCTCCCAAGCCGCCTCTGAACTGCGAGGCGAGCCGCGGCCCCTCTCCTCTCCGCTTCCACCTCAAAGAACAAGAGCGTCAAGGCGGCTCCCGAGATTTCGGCACTCGGGGTTTTCGGGGCGGTTGAAAGCGCTTGAGACGGAAACGCCTGGCGGGGTGGTTGCGACTGAAAGAGCGAAGTTTGGTACGGTGAAGTGTTCTATTATTCTGCGAAAAGACTTTGTTGAGTTGCGGGTGGTTGGGTCGGACACACAAACCCGTGTCTCTGTCACCTGTCATTACCTACAGGGAGGCTCTGCCCTCCATAGCGCGTCACGTGCTACGATGATCCGCTCGTGTGCCACACTCATTATTATCAGATACAGAACAATCCAGACATTTATCCTAAACCATCTCTTTAAAACGAATGATGGGAACCGATTCAATCCGCAGTTTTGAGACGTTCCTTTTGCCTTATTTGTTTCAAATAGGAGTGCATGAAGAAGAGGGAGGACATGCGTCATTTGAGGCAGATGGTTGAGAAAGCGCAGGATTGAGCAGAACGTCTTAGCATTGGTGGTACAGTGACCCAGTCTGTCGAAAGGAACAGATCCACAAGATCCCCTCAAAGAGCCGTAAACCCCATCTCTGTTGATTTTGTAAGGGCCATTTAAAACAGCTATAACACCCATATTTCGGGAGAACTTTTTCTGCAAAACGAACCATTACTTTAAAAACTGTTCTGCCAGTTATTATAAATCATTCTGTCCATGACGCTGTTTGTCAGTTAGAGCTGTTGGCGCCTTTTGCTTTCTTAAAAAGACCCCGCACAGTCATAGAACAATTAATTTCCTGCCGGCGATGAATCAATTAAACCGGACAATGGTTTTTCGGCTCCACATCAAAGTCTATTAGCAATTTCTGATTTCCCAGAATACCTTTCAGCAGTTCTGTGTAATCACCTCTGCAGTGAGCGTTGTAATTGCGGTGACATCCGTCCATTTGCGCAGCGGGGGGGAAAAAAATCGCTGTTATGTACGTGTCTTTTTTTTTTTTTTTAATCTGAAGTGCAACTATTTCTTTAAACTCATTAAGTTCCGGGAGCTTGACAGTTTAATGAAATACTCCAACCTTATATTTTAGTATCTCCACTATCTACCTTTTTTTTTTTCTTTTAATATAAGTCGACTCGAACACACTCCATTAACGTCTGAAACACTGTATATCAAAATTAAACCGCAGAATGAGGCGCTGTGAGACTTCCTTTGCAGGAGCTGCATTTTTTTTAATTAAAAGGACCGACCCTGTGGAATTCACTACCTGGCAGTTTAAAACATACCCAACAGTTTAAGTCCTTGTAATATGTATGTGTGGTGATATGTGTTTTAATGACTGCTTACCGAGGCCCACCGAGGGACCGTCGATGGAAAGCAGCTTTGAATACACACTCATGAAGTAGTGCTTCTGCTCCTAAATGGTATTAACAAATCTGATAAAATAAACAAAATTCAAAGCAGCATCAATTAGACGACGCGACGCTCTTGCTCCAGGAGAGAATCGAACCACTACAACCGGAGGCGAACGAAGCTCTGGGACGAGCTTCGAGATCCATCTTTTAAAAGTTAAACTGATTGTGATGCATGTGATCGTGATGTCTACCACTCTTCATTTTTCATGAGCAAAGTACCGACACTGCTCAATTTTTCATGCGCGTGCTACTACGGCTGCTACCGGCAGCGGAGAATGTTGCATCTGCGCTCCTTTGATAATCAGTTTTTTTTCTTTTTCAACTTGGCTGAGATTTGAAGAGACGGTTAGCTTCTGTGAACCCGCCCACAACCAAATGCTGTGGGGAACACGGACGATCACAAGGCAGGGAGTCGTGTGGATAAGTCCAGCTGTATTGACCAGGCCTCCAGCCCGACTCGAAGAAAACGCCATTCATCTTTCATTAAATAATGTATTATCCTAAGGACCTCTCCGTCTGTCCCGTCGTCTTAGAGGCTAATGCTTCATCTTGTCTTACCCTTCCTCCCTCTGTCCCCCTGCCTCTGCACCTTCGTTTCATCATCTCTCATCCTCGCCATCATTGATTTAACCTCACTTTGTATGACTGGCCTTCAGCCCCCGCAGATTCAACCTCCTGAACGATATATATATACGGCGTGTTTCAGCCTCGGAAGATGACAAACTCTGAGACAGGAACAGGACAGCCTCTAGTGGCGCAACAGGGGCACTTCAAATTACGTTTTTTTTTTTTTCCCCCTCACAAGGCTGAGAGATATGGACATATACTCACAGCCACGTGACAACAAAGTGTTTGACAGAAAACATATAAAAGGTGTATAAAAGTCTATTTTTAGTGTGTTTGACAAAATCAAAGTTGCAACTTTAGTCTGTGTCAAATCACATAAAAGTGACTTTTATGTCCAATTTTATAGTTAAAGAAAAAAAAATAAGCATATAAAAGGGTCACATCTAAAGACTGAAAAAACCTGCAGAACTAAACAACACACAAGGCTAAATTTAAACCACGTACGGCAACAAAATCACTTCGCAAACTCCTCCAAAACAAGAGCACCCATCACGACATAGACAAGATGCGTTTGATGCCTCTCATGTAAATCACATGATTGTTATTTTCAGCAGTTTTTTTTTTTTTTTTTTTTTTGCTTCGCTGCTGTTTCCTCCCTAATCTAAGAAACACCGCGTCCAGTCATTAAATTAAACTAAATCAGCGCTCTGGCTCCCTGACCCATAAAACTGAAACGCGGCGCAGCTCTTAAGGCCTCGCACTTGTGCGGCGCCGCGTGTACGTGTCAGGGAGATGGATCGCGGCGAAAGGAGTCCTGCTCAAACCCCGGCAGAGGAACATTTTGGCGAGTGCCTCAACCCGTCCTCCTCCTCCTCCTCCTCCTCTTCCGCCTCCTCCCTGCCTCTCCTCCGCACTGAGAATGCCTCGTGAAGAGGCCGGATATGAATTCATTTTACGCCGAGATGAAGTTATTAATGCCCACCATCTGTTATCGTCAGCGAGCTGCCAGACGCGCGGCGGCAACACAAAGAGGAACGCGCCACCGATTGGAGAGTTGCAGACGTGGACAGTGAGACACGCGGTGCCACCTCGGTATTGATGAATAGCCTTTTTCTGAGCTATCTATACTCCGCTTCCTCTGTTTGCCGAGAAGTAGATATTTTTCTTTTCCATTCCTGCAAAACAAAGGCTCAACTAGATGAGACAAAAGCCTAACGGCGATGGGGCAGAGTGCAGAAACGGCGTCCTGTTTCAAAAATTACATATTTACTGGCCGTTAGAGACTCGAAGGGATGGCTGAGGGAATATGAAGTGAGTTCCACCTAATCTCCTGACCTCCCTGTGTGCACCGTGATTGGTCTTCGAGTGAGGCTGCCAACTTAGCCACTCGCAGCTCGCCCTTCCGCCCGACGTGCTCGTCATTTGGTTGGCTCCGGCTCGCCGACGATAAATAAACCATACTGCCATTTCACACCCCACTGGCTGCATAATTCATCGCCGGGGAATAATGGTGCACATGTGAGCGTGTCATGTTTGATCAGCGCAAAGCGTTGGAGAATTTGTTGATGTGCCGTAGGAGAAACGAGAGAGGCGAGGAAACAGCGCCGGAGGTCAAAGGCGCTCGTCACTGGATATTTAGACAAAGACAGTAATCAAGCTCGTCGACGAGAGACAAGATTACATCGGCCGCTCTCTGATTGGTGAATAGGGGATATGAAAAGCGCTCACCATTCGCAACTACTTGCACAAACGTGCATTAAACACGCGCACGCAGATGTCCGGATATGAATCACGTGACGACTCTGTTCTTCTCACTAATCCACACCAAATAAAGTAAACCCAGAGACGCACAGCTTCTCAAATCAGATACAGTAAAACAAGCGGCTGCAGGTGATTCTAAACTAATAACGGGAAGAAAACGGGCAGTAGATATTTTTTACATGCATTTACACACTACTGCTGCACTAAGATGAACAATTCATTACTATTCAACACATGACACATACATACATACATCGGGCATAACATTATAACCCTCTCCCTAGTATTGTTTAGGTCTCCAGAGGGTGTCCTGTGGTGTCTGGCACCAGAAAGTTGTTAGTGGGGGGCTTTGGGTGCTATGGCTTGAAGGGTGGGGCCTCTGTGGGTCAGACTTGTTCCAGTGCATCCCACAGATACTTTAAAGGTTTGGTATCTAGTGAATTTGGAGGCCAGGTCAACACCTTGTGCTGATCTCCGTGTTATTTCAGTTGTTCCTAAACCCTTTTTGTGTGTGGGCCTGTGTCAGGCTGCATCCTGCTGGGGATGGCTGCTGCCACCAAGGAGTGTCAGTGCTGGTCTGGTCTAGGTGGGTGGTACATGTCTAAGTACATCCACATGAATGCCAGGTCCAAAGGTTTCCCAACAGAACACTGTAAATGTTATTTACTCCTCGGTGGTCATAATGTTTTGCCAGTCTGGCACTTTACATATAGACTATTTCTCTTCTTTTCAGCTTATAACAGGATGATAATGAACCGGTTTCCTTTCATCACTTTTTCTTCCAATAAACAAAGTCTACAAGGAAACTACAAGGAAATGCACAAGAACATGCGTGGCTAAAATTGGTTGAGGCTGCAGTGGGTTAAACTGTGACCCTGTGATGCTCAGTGTGTGTGCAGCTGGGGCTCATGGGATGACCATTTAGCAGGGAAATGAAATACTAAACAAAGAGCTTCAGGGTTAAAGAAGAAATCCAGGCAGTCACAGCAGGATCCAACCTCTGGGAACCAGGGAAGTGTGTTAGAAAGTGTGACTAGAGGAAGATCTGATCAATAGAGAAATATCAGAACCTAACAACACTGTACCGTGAGCATTTTTCAGCGGCAACTGAAAAATTGAGGCAGCGAAACAGCAAGTTGCTCAAACAAGTCTTTGACAACAAAAGGTAGACTCCATGTGAGCAGTGATGTTAAAAAATTCTTGGTCATGTTCTATCAACCCATAATTGGGGAAAAACATCGTATATAACACACTGTTATATTTCTGACAGATGTGATGCCCAAAAGGCACCTTTCTGGTCACAAAACACATACATAATATGGTATCAGATCATTTTATTTCACATTTCTGTAAGTTTCTTAAGTGAGAATCTCTAGTTTATTAGATCGAAGACATATTGTCCTCTCTCAGTTTAGCAAATGGACCCAATACTGACTCCAGTAATTAAACTGGTACTTCATGGTACTGCCAGTAGTTTACCATGACGATAAATCTCTAAGTGACTCATGTCTCCAGTGTGCAAACTGTTCAGAATAATACACACCTTAATTGTCGTTGGTCATTGCAATCAGAGCAGAAAAATTAAGTTATAAATTATGCATCAACACGACGCAGAGTTGCTGCTGTGTGAGGCGTCCTCTCGGTGCATTGAAAAGGCGGTTCTTGCGTTAGATAGCAAAACTAGCCACCACTGTGTTGTCTCCTGAGAGCGATGAAAAAAAAAAAAAAATACATTCAAATTATAAGCACAATGCTGTATAATGTAATAGGAAACTGTGGATTTTATCTGGCAGTGAGGTCCCATGACTTATTCAGAGCCCTATTATACTCCAAAATAACCTCCACATTTGCTGACCCAGTGAAAAAAGAAAAAAAAAAAGAAAACAAGAAAGATATGAAAGCGTATTCTGTGATATACTGTATCTTTACAGCTTTATTTCCACTGTTCACGATTATTATTTGTGTTATCGTAAACTGAATCTGATATTGAGCCAGCTTATTAAAAGGGCATTCGGGCCATGGCTGTCTCATAATCCATACCCGGAAAAATATCCTCTTTTTGTTTGTGCGTGTGCGTTTTACTGAGAGATGATACAAAGGGAGAGAAACGGGGTGTGTGGATTAATGCGTGCCTGTGGATTTGTTTTTTTTTTCTCTCTCATGCGTCTTAATGCAGAGTGCGGGCAAAGAGCCATTAGAAGGCAGAACAAGAGAGATGAGTTGGGGAAAGTGGAGGGAAAAGAAAAAAAGAAGTGGGGCTACGTGACTTGAACCGCACACACACACACCACAGCAACACACCAAAATATTTGCCCCTCTGTGCTAGGGGTCTGAACGCCGGCCAGATATCTCCGGAGTCTCGTTACGAATGTGCTGATCGTGGCAGACACACAAAACAGAGATGTTTACTCTTGTAATGGAGTCTGTGGAGGAAAAACAAAATCACGCCACAGGGACGGGGCTTTGATGCCGGGAGTGAAGATCCAGCTCTGCTGTTTGTCCGTCTTTTTGCTGGTTTAAATGCCTTCATGGAGGATGTTCATTTAATGACGGCTGAGCTCCAAGGCTGCATGTAGCTTTTTGGGGAACGTAAAAGCTCAAGTGGAAACCATCACCATACGAGACCCCTCATAAATGTACTTTACAACTATTAGGTTAGCATAGACATTAGCGCTTCAACACAGCCTAACTCAGTTTGATCAGATATTCCAATTTCAAATCAATCATTTTTACATATCTGTGAGTTGATTAAGTGTGTCAGTATGTGGTGTGACACTGACCACTCGTGTAAAAGTTTTCGGTAATTGCTTAGACGAACTTCAGCCCAAACGTCTCAGTACAGAACTGCTTTAGGCTCTTCGCATTAAACTGCTTGCTTCAGTGCATTTTCATTTTCAGCGTACAGATATATAATATTGGCTCATTTTCCTGAATAAACAAATGGACAAGTAAAATGTTTGTGTTTCGGGGTTAGCAAAAACTTAATATTTGGTGACCACCCTTTGCCTTCCAGACAGCATCAGTTCTTCTAGGTCCACTTACACACAGTGTTTGAAGGAACTGGGCTGGTAGGTTGTTCTGAACACCTTGGAGAACTAACCACAGATCTTCTGTGGATGTAGGCTTCCTCAAATCCTTCTGCCTCTTCATGTAATCCCAGACACACTCAATGATGTGTGGGGGCCGTGCCGTCACTTCCAGGACATCTTGTTCTTCGTCACGCTGAAGATAGTTCTTGGCTATATGTTTGGGGGCTCTGTCATGCCGCAGAATAAATTTGGGGCCAATCATACGCCTTTCTGATGGTATCGCAAGATGGATAAGTATCTGCCTGTATTTATTAGCATTGAGGACACCATTAATCCATCCTGACCAAATCCACAACTCCATCTCCGGAAATGGAGCCCCACAATGCTTCACCGTTGCCTGTTTGTCACAAACTGCCTTTTGCTACAGTCAGATTTGGACTCATCAGTCCAGAGAACCTGCTGCCATTTTTCTGCACCCCAGCTCCTGCGTTTTCGTGCATAGTTTAGTCTCTTGGCCTTGTTTCCGTGTCAGAGGTATAGATTTTTGGCTGCAACTCTTCCATGAATACCACTTCTGGCCAGATGTATCCAGACAGTAGATGAGTGTACATAAATCCCACTGGTTCCTCCCAGTTCTGAGCTGATGGCTCTGCTGGACATCTTCCGATTTCACAGGGAAATATGCTGTGTTTTTCATCTGCTGTACCGACTTTCCTTGGCCGACCACTGTGTCTACGATCCTACAAAATCCCCAACTTTGAGCAAGTGCACCTATAAGGACTGATGGTGGTTTGAAGGGTAGCAACACCAAATATTGATGAGACTTAGATTTTTTCTTTTGTTCCCTCACTTTGCCATGATTTTGTAAATTGATTAAAATAAGCATCATTATTTATTTTTTTAAAGCAGTCTTAGTTTATGTTTTTCCAGATCTGCCTAAAACTTTTGCACAGTACTGTATATATATATATATGTTCACATTCCCCAACATTTAAGTCAGAATAGAACTTTATTGACAAAGTGATTGGCAACTGTCCACATTGTTCACCTTTTCAAACACTTGTTCCAACCACTCATTGTTTTACTACCTCTGTGTTTCTCCAAGTCATAACCTGATATTTACCCCATATGAGAAAAACATGCTCAGAAAGCATGGATTTGTTCCAACCGAAGGAACCAATCAGTGAATTTATTTTCCTATTGAACGCATAATAAATAGCTTACACCACATCTCTCCTTCTGATCAGGCCAGTCTGTTCTGATGGATCACACTGTTATTCTGGTGCCCTTGATAATGTTGCCAGTGAAGTCTGCACATAAGCTGGCAGTGGGACTTCAACAACAACGAATGAGAGGCAGCGCCCAGTGTGTGTGTGTGTGCAGACAACAAAGCATGTAGAAAAAACAAAACATGTTTGATTAGATTGTAATGAGCTGTCGAGCCAGAACCATCATCATCATCAGAGAGGATTTCAGACTGAGATCCCTATCAAACATATTGACAGAGAAGGATTTAGCCCACAATGGAGAATAAGTCGAGCTCGCACCAAACAAATGTGATAATCACTTTTTTTTTAATTCATTGTTTATTTAATGAGGAATGATTCCTCCGTCTGAACTGATCAGTAGCATAAAATATGAGTGGAAGTTTAAACTAGTGTGTAATAACTTAAGATAATTGTTGTCATTCCTTTGTGCTGATTTGTGTCCGCAGTTTCACATGATAATGAGTTTAACTTCTGTAATAAATCCATATATATGGGCTCTATGTACATTATCTATCTGTCTGTCTGTCTCTGCTTTGGCTGCAGCCCACTACAGCTAAAGCTCTGATAGTACATTACCTCTCAAATACGGTTTAGTTATGAGGTCTACGCGAGTCTTTATTTCCGTTTTAAGCTTCTTCATACCACTTCTTCACCACAGTTCAAAAGGAAAATGTCTCTAGTTTAATCCCCGGCGTATTTTTAGAAACTCAGACTAAGATTTGACATTTTATAATACCAATCCAGCGGTTCCCGACCTTCCCAATCAAAGAAACCCAATTTTCTAGAGCTCTCAGATGCTTACATTTAAATAACTGTTAAACGCAAATCGAGTACTTTACAAAAAATGTTTTCTTTTTCGTTAATGAGTTCATGACCTCCAGATTTACCCTGTGACCCTTTGAAGGGACCCTGAGCCCTAAGTTTGCAACCACTGGATTAAACATCTAAAGCTTCCAACATTAAATGCTACTTACACACCAACACATTAGTGCAAGCAGTGCAGCAATTACTTGATAACTGTTGCTGCGTTTTGCTCTTAATACATTTTATTTATCATGATTTATTCCAGAGCCTAACCTTTAGAAATTAACTATACAAATTGCTTCGACATTATCTCAACTTCAACTTAACGTAGTCTGGCTTTTGTTTGGCCTTTAAGTTAAAACAAGGCAACAAAATGCTCAATATGAAGAACTATAAGTAAAAGAAATCGGAGCAGTGTTAAGATGACCTCATTTCAATTTATAAAAATAAGTCAGAAGAAAAGATTTAAAAGAAGTCAGTGATTCTGCCGGCCTTATCTCCTCGGGCAGGTTGTTCCAAAGCTGAGGAGCGCTGGCGGCAAAAGAACGGTCACCTATGGATTCAGCCTTAACTTTAGAACAATCTGGAACAAATGAGGGACACGAGTCTAAAAGTCTGTTCATAAGGACATGCTTTAAAAGTGAAAAACTTAAAACCTATTCTTCAATGAGAAAGGTGAGAAGTGGGTCGATGGTTTAAATGTTGAATGTAGGACTTTCAGCTTTTAGGCAGCATCGGTACTTTTACCCCTCAAGGGCGTGAATACTTCTCCCACTATTGGATCTCCATCCGAATGAGCCCCTTTCGACATGGGGAGCGGAGGTATTCATCAATAGCAAGTGTTCTTCAGAGAGACCGTAAATCCCTACTCGTTCTCTCAGCCCAGAATTAAGGTGACACAGGTGCGCGGCGATGGATCGACACCCGAGGAGAAGGCGGCGGCGGCGGTGAAGTGGCAGAGAGGGCCTGCGCGGTGGCGCTGCAGGGAGGCCGAGCGCCTGCATGAGCTCCTCATCCCAGCGGGCTCAACTTCTCTTCCGCACAGCGTGATGTAAATGTCACCTCAAACACGCTCGCTCATTAAAGCCCCACACAGCTGGAGCGATGCCAAAGCTTAGACTGACATTAAAAATGAGCCCTGGACGGGATAAGAGCAGGTTACAGAAACAGCGTATGGGTGGGCATCTTAAAAAGGACGCCTAAAAAACTGCATCAATGAAAATAACGAGAGCGGGATTTCACCATCATGTCTTTGTCCCGTGATAATCACTGCAGGCCTGTAATCACAACTCTTCTTCTCCACAGTATCCTCCACCATGCTCTTAGGTTGATGAATATTGATTATACATCACTGTTTGTATTGATTTCAGATCATGTTCAGGAGTTCTCAGCGCCAACAAACACAAAGACAAGACCACCAGTCGATAAATCAACCTCATGTTATATTCATGCGCACCTCAACCAGTGTTTTACCTCCTGCACCTTACATACTACAGCACTGGAGTTGCACCACACTTGCTAGCAGGAAATACCTGAGACACAGATATACAAAACACTGTAATAATATAGCAAAACTCAATAACCAGGCATGACCTCAGCATGTTTACTTTACACTTTTAAACATCAACAGAGCAAAAATGCGACAACAGAAGGTATTCAACCTCCAGATGAATTCATCTTTTCTGAATCTGCATGAACCTATGAAGCACAAATCGTTGCTCAGACTGCAAACGGGAGGATCAGTCAAATCCAGCTTCTTCATCAGTCACCTCGGTGTGACTGACTGAAAGCAAATGAGCTTAAGTAGGTGGAAAAGTGTTTGCCAACTCAAAACTGACGATTTCATGGAAAGTAAAACACAGGCTAAGTTTAGAGTGATAAAAAAGCAGTTTAACTCTTCCTTATTGTTAGAAAGTATTACTTATTACTATATTATATTGCTTCTTTTGCAACAGACTCCCAGTGAAACGTACAAAAAGCCCAGAAAAACCAAAACAGGGAGAGCTGCTGCACAAAATGCAGAAAAGGAGACGGAGCATCAACAAAAAATAAATAAATAATCACTGGAACTTTTTATTAACTTTTTAGCTGTTGGTGAAAGTCTCTCAGTGAATATATTGCAGTCGAACATGTTCGGGGTTGAGTTGCTGCTGTATGCGGCTGGATCTAGACGTGGTAGATCGCATCTTAGTAGCAGGTGTTTTTTGGTTGTGGTTTTGCATAAAAGCTTAATAAAATATTGATCTCTTGTACTTTTAGTTGGTATAGCTTGCAATATTAGATTATCGTGTCTTCAAGTTATGAAAATCTTATAGAACTATCATAGTATTTGTTTATATAGTGGTAGCTGTACTATGTGAGAAGAGTTTGAAATCCTTCTGTTTACACATAAACTTCAAGAAATATAGATGAATTCAAATGTGTATACAAGTAAGAACCAATGTGTTTCATAAAGCTGCAGTTTAAAAAGTAATAAAAATTGAGCCAGGAAAGCTGCTATGTCTGTGTGATGCTGCAGGACCAAGGAGAGCGACAGCCGCGCCTGGGTGGTCAGTGTTTCAGCACCACGGACAGCGCCATTGGTCCGTTCCCCGTCTAAGGAAGGAGCTTTAAACAACCAAACACGGCTCACAGTTCCGCCTCTATAGAGAGCCGAGGTGACCCTGAAGCAAAGTGTTCAAAAAAAATCCTTCCACTAACAAATCATACGGAGAAAGCAGAATGAGCCATCGTTTGCAAATTCACGGTACTCGGTTAGTCGTGCGGAATGAAATCACGCAGAGCCTCCTAAAACCGGCAGCTCTGTGTCCAATCTTAAGGGCGGAGTAGACGTTTTACGCATGTAAATGTAGCACGTAGTCAGCCGTCATCTAACAGGAGACTGTGGTGCTAATACAGCGGCGTGTCATTTGTTAGCTCTATAAAGTGACCGGACAGCGCCACTGAGCGTATATTTGCTTTTCAAGAGGCGTAACCGACGCGTCATTTATTGACAGATAGGTCAACCAATTGAGGCGATGACGCATGAGTTTGTGCAAGTTTGCCATTAAAGAAAAAAAACGAAGGGGGAGGGGTGTAATTAAAAGCAAAACTGAATTAAGTAGACAATCTATAATAGATACCCTTCTGCCCAGAGCTGCATGTTATAACGTATCGCTCCTCTAAATGGTTTCGTGTACATGTAAGCGTCAGTTTCTTACATCCTCGTCCTCGCAGTGCCGGCGGTACTGATGCTGAAGCTGGGGTCGCTGGTTCTCCGCCGCCCTCTCCCCTTCCACACCTTGCCCGAGGAGATGGCTCGCCTCTGGAGGGTTGGGAAAGGATTTGTTTGTGTTGATCTTGTCGGTGAACCGCTGATACAGTGACGCCATGTCGACTGAATACAGAAAGGATAACTTGGAAGCTCTCTTCTTAGTCAATAAATGCAAAAAAAAAGAAAAAAAAGAAAAGAAAAGTTCGAGGAGGTCAATCTGGAGTAGCTGGAGTAATTCGATTAGACGATGCTCGAGTTCAAGTGGGGAAAAAAAATTAAAAAAAATCACTCCTCGCTGTGTTCAGGATTCACAACACGTACTTTCAGGCTCGCCGGTCGGCTCTCAGCGATCCTGCAGCGACACAGTTTCCACACTTTCTGAACTTGATGTCGAACTGATGCAAAAAAAAACAAACGAGCGCGCATAAGAGGAGACCGGACGGAGCACTCCAGAGCCGAATGACGGAGAAACCGCCTCAGCTGGCTGATATCCCGCTTCTCTTTCCCTCCCTCGTGGTGGAGAAGAAAGTGGCCGCTGATAAACGCTCAGGGACTAATGGCTCTTTGCCTGACAGTATGTAAAACAGCTACTGTGCAAAACAGCTACGACTGACACAGAACAGCCTTTACGCATCAGATAGCGGAGGTTTGCGGCGGAAACTTATCATGACTTAGCACACAGAGTGGGCTCAAGTGTCTGTTAGTTTCTTATCTTTGCCTTTGGATCTGCAGGCTCTCCATTCGGAGAGCAAGAGTGCCCTCATGTGGAGGGAAGCGCAGTGGCGACAGGCATATGTTCAGCGAGCCTGGTTCTCGGAGAGCATGAAATAAGAAGATTGATCTGTCTGACATCACTGAGCAAGACGTAACAGAATTGTAATCCTCAGTTTTATTTTGCCTCCTCTGGGTTTCATGTGACTAAACGTGTTAGTTTGCCATTTAAAATGAATTGGTTGTTTTCTTTCACTAATAAAGCGAGTCACTGGTGAAGTTGTTTGGATGGACTAAAACTGATTTTGTCAATTTGCATAAAATAGAGACAAAGTTGCATTTTAACCCTGAAGCTAAATAGTCCATATGTGGAACAAACTAGTTATTATTACTTTTTTGTTTAATAGAGTGGCCAGAAAATAGAGAAAGACTTTTCAAAGAGCCCATTGTTTATCACCGCTTATTGTTATTTTGTTGTTTTTTTAATAGTCTAACAGAAGATACAGACTTTATTATCACATATCACACAAAAAAAGACATTAAATCTGCAGAATCCGCAGAATTTTTAGCAATTTTTGCTTGACAAAACAGTTCAAGTGAATAGGACCTTACAATTATGCAATTTATATAGAAATGAGTGAGAAGTTAAAAACAAACAAACAAACAAAACCACAATGCTTCTCCGTGTCCCTGGCTGGCATTGTGAAGCTTTACTTGCGGTCACAGCTCAGGAGGAGTCATTTTACACACAACAGACACAGAATCTGTCATCTGATTGGATTTTGTGGAGCCTCACAGGATACAGATCACCTCTGTCTGTGTCGCTAACAAACAGAGCACGCTGGGATTTGTACCTCGCCGGGTCGAAGACACGGAACAACTCGTCCACTCACCACCGCCCACATATCTCTCAAGCTCCAGGAGCAGGCACGGGGCGCTTCTGGGAGAAGCTTGGAGCCGCATGAACTGCAGACATCCTGCTCTTTTACATTCACAGGCTACCTGCAGCAAGGCAAGCCACATCTGTTCAGATTTATCTTTTAATTAAGGTTACTTCCAAAACAGATTGGAAACACGCCGCACCGCTGCATGACTTGATAGCTCCGCTCCGAAACCTGCATATACGGACGCACACGGTGCGCCATTGATTTCCAAGGAAGGTTTCATAACAGAAAAGAAAAAAAAAAAAGAAAAAAAATGCCTCCATGTGTTTCAATTCATCAAATCTATCTCAGGCTCTGGCTGAGGACCCAGAAACAAAATTCAATTTTTAGGCAGTGTAGTGATGTGATTAAGTAGAGAGAGAGAGGAAGAAAAAGCCTGGGTAGCAGGATTTGTCAAACGGCAGAAAATCCTGAGGGTACTGACGCAGTGTATTTTCAGGTGGACTGAGCGTGTGCAACGTCTTCAACCCGATTATTAATAAAACAAAAAAGTGATTTTAAGAAGCTTCCTACATCTGGTCTTCCTCCCATTTTACCTTATTAGATTATCATATCGACATAGCAAGAATTTAATGAGATTATTCCTAGCCCGCCCTGTTGCTGGATGAGGAGATAAACGTTGGAGGGTGCAAGCCGGTCAGGACTGCATCTGGGCAGCAGAGGGCAGAACTGCATGGTTTAATCCCAGCCTTTGGTGTGTGTGTTGGGGGGGTGGGGGAGAAGGACTAACCAACAATCAGCCTCACAGCGGATGAAAGAAGCAAAAACAGAAGTCAGCATGCTGAAACAAATCACTACGTTTGAAAAAGATATTATTTCCAGATAAATCTAACCAGTGCACAAAAACCGTGGCTAAATTAGCAACAGCGGACATTCATTTTCATCCGGATAAGGCGTCTCCGAGCTGCTATCCGCGCTTTCACTCAAACCCGCTCGCTGAATTTCATTCTGTCACCCGGCCTCCTCCATCATTTATGATTGATAGTTTCTCATTTCATGCAACCACGCGAGATCTGTTCTTATCGGGGCCACACGCCTCTGGCGTACTGGACTGGAGCTGCCCTGGAGGGCCGCGGTCTCGATATCCGTTTCCCTCCACCGTAAAAGGGAAGGTGGTCGGGGAGGGCAGCTGCTCACGCTAAAGACTGCGGTCGGGTCAACTTCCGCCGCAGCGTTTCCAAAAGCCCGCGGTACTCCCAGCAGATCTCGAGCTGCCAGACAGTAATTAATGTCTGCCGAGGGAGGGAGTCAATCATTCTGACAAGCTTTAAGTTACATGAATTAAACAAGAGGATCAATATCTTTGATGCCGGATGAATTAATGTTTAAAAAAATTCAAAAGGTCATGATTTAAAGGGAAAGCTGACCCTGGTCATTTTTACTGCGTGTGGCTGTAAAGTTGACAGTCCCCAGATATCACCGCCAGCACTTACAGAAAGCGGTTTCGCGCCAAATTTACTCTCGAAGCAAAGACAGATCCAACCAAAACTTTTGTAATGAAGGTGAACGGATACCTTAAAAGGAATAAATAAACTGGCAACTTCAGTCGAGGGGATTCATATGGCGCCGCCTCTGCGATTACACTCACACATATGGCGCTCGCGTAATCCGCCCAGCTGGTAAACTTGAAACAGAGGAGAGGCGGAAAGTTTTCCCCAGCTTTGTGTGAGGCAAAGGACAAGTTCACCTTGTCAAAAGAGGAGAAGAAAATCCTCCCCCCGGAAGCTGTGATGGGAGCGGGGCCGTCACAGCGGGAGCAAAGGTTCAGGTGAGCGAGAACTCGTAGAATTTACACCGCCGCGTCACATTTCTCTGCTGTGGGCCGTTCCTCACTGGGAGCGCCGTCATTAAGCTCCACCTTCCATCACCGGGTTCACAATGGGGGAGGGGAAATAAATCTGGCCATTACCAGAGATGCTCGGGTCCGTTGGACCTCTGCTTCGTGATGAGAGAACCCAATTTGCAGCTGCACTCGTTTTACACACCCTGACATCTGTCTCCAAGTATCGCAGAGATGTCGCTGCGTGAACGTGGTGGGGTATACGTGGGATTGATTTAAAAGGCTTCTTCCCGGGTACTCGGTACGGGCTAAGATCTGGCTTTAGATTAAAAGCCTGCTTTTTTTTTGTGTGCGTCCTCAGTGCATGCGCGTGAAAGTGTGTGTTTGTGGCTGGTGGCTGGAGGCTTGCTTTGAATGACAGGGGGAGATTGAAGGTGCTGGAGCCTGACGCTGTTGGACTTAAAATTAAACGGCCAAATTAATAGGTGCTGTCACTTGCCGCCGCGCAACCACCTCAGCGCACCACTCCAGCAGCATCGCCCCCCCCCTTGATCGACACCCACCATCTGCCCGGTGCCAGGGGGCCGATCCCTCACCACAAATCAGGGCATTACGGAGGAGAAACACATCTCGGGGAGTGACAAATAACAAGAGTCAGGAGAAAGTTTTGACAAATCATATTTTGCTCATTCTGCAGTTTTATGATGCGTCTCTATCAACTGTGGAATTCACCAGCAAAGTGACACCAAGCATGGCAAATTGAGTCGAAATCCTATTTGAAACGGGCGAGATAAAGTCCCAGGGAAATTTAGGGGGACAGTGTGAGCAGGAAGGAGGGCTGGAGAGAGCCAGGAGTTGTGAGCAGGGCGTGGGCCGTAGCGACGGGTGAAACATCAAGCATATATAAAGTGTAAGAGGCACAATTGCAGATGCAACGCTGGGAGGGAAGGAAGCGAAAAAAAATAAATGCGTTTCAGTTATCTCGTGCTTCTCTCTTGGCTCGGATCCCATTTCCCAGGGAGGCCCTGTGGAATAATTTCACGTGTGGTGGAGGTGGTGGTCCAAGTAGAAAAGGTCTGTTTGCGGAGGGTTGATTTGTCATTCTGGCGGCTCAGCAATAACCCAACAAATCCGGTAGCACGGACTGAAAAAAGGCACGGGAAAGCCTAAGTTGAAAACGACAAGGTGATACAAGGCTCTGGATGCTGGATCTTTGCAGATTTTTTTCCTTTTTGTTGTTAAGAAAACAACCTTATTTTTACCAATGACTGCATGAGATGAGCTGTAAGAGTTCTACTAATCCAATGACTTCATCTTCATTCTTGTCCAATGCTTGTTTTGTCTCCATATCCCGTTAAACTAGTGACATTCCCATTACCTTCAGAGACACTGTCAGCAGGCTAATACGTGAGACTGTTGTACATTAGCATGGTAGCATCATGCCTCTGAGCTCGTTGGAGTACCATGAAGTTTGGCACAATTTTTGCTTGTTAAACTTGTTAAAATCCACACATTGATATATGTGCTGTTAACATAAACTCTAAAGGTTAAACAGTGTATAAATTACACCTCCGCTCCCCCATTTTTATTGGATACTTTGGAGTAGGGCTTATGGTACAAATCACGACCAATTAGAAACTTCGGATTTTTTTTTTTACTTGTTGAAGATAGATGATAAATATGTGAATTTAAAAAAATTCTTTTTGTGTTCAGCTGCACTGACAACTTTAAACTCAGGTCTCTATTCATATCTACCCCCAAATTCAGCCTGACAAATAACGTTGCTATTCACGCTAGAATATTAATTATTTGGACCGCAACGATTGATGAACTGGCGAAATTAGCTCTAGAAACCGAAAGAGTTTTTCACACCAGGCTGTAAACATGTTTATTTCTGCCGTGTTGACTCCTCGTGTGGTCATCGGAGAGAAGTGCGGGCTTTGGCTCTCCTGCGTTGGCTTTAATTTCCGAGCCTGAAGCTTGCAGATTGCATTTGAACAATGTTTGGCTGTTTAGCATGAGCCAATTAGCTGCTGCTGTACCAATTGCTTCATTAGGGAGTTATCAGATGAGAAGCATTAAAATACACTAAGAATTTAGGCGTCCAGCTCCCTCATTTGTTACGCGGATCGTTTTTTTTTTTTGTTGTTTTTTTTCTTGCTGTTGCTTGGCTGCCACCGCTGCTGACTGCAGCACGACACACACACTCCAGCCCTCTGCTTATTTGCACCCACAGATGTCTTCAAATTATAATCGTGAGAGTTTTGCAGAAGGCAAGCCTGTGGTGGGGGGGAAGCAAAGAGCAGAGAAGACAGAAAATGAATGAATGAATGAATGAATGGAGCAAAGGACCAAAAGACTGAGAGAGAGGGGGGTGGAAGGAATGAAAAGTTCACACAAACTTGCTCCCACTGGCCTGCTGGCATTTAAAGTTGCCACACACGTACAGCTCGAATCCATGACTGTGAAAAAAGCTTTGCTATTACTACAGCAACCTGCCGTCATTATCTGATGGCTTTTTAATTTGTTTTACCAGCGGATTTCAGCCACAGTTTTGACTCAAGGCCAAGTGAACTGGCCAGAATGCATTAGCCACGGCTTCAATTAGCACACGAAAAGTCAATACCTTCAATTCCACATTAGTCATTTCTCCACTATGCATTTTTTTTATATATATATATATTTTTTATTTTGGCTCCAAAAGTGAAAAGGTTGTGTGAATGGCTTCAAAAAAAAAAAACAATATAGAAAACCTTTGGCTTTAAAAGAATTATTGATTTATTTAAGGAGAAATACGACTTAAATGCCATAGAGGAGACAAATGTCCGCAGGGAAAATCACTTATTCATATTTTAGCCCTTGCCTTGTGTTGCAGTCAATCATCTGTCGTCTCAAAAAGAATCAATAGTGAATCTATTTTTTCCCCCCTCATACATACGTTTTTTTTTTTTTTTTTGCAGAACCAATCGGCTTCAAACCACAGAAATGCGTTTTCCAATAATATTTGTATTTCCATCAACATACCATTGAAAGGTTCCTACGCTCTGCAGCGCACTCACCTCTAGCTTCTCACGTAGCAAGTAAAGAATTCCTGGTGTTTAAAGTGAGGAATTTCCATCAGGGATAATAGGTCATGAGCCTGAAACCATTTTAATGTAACAGGGCGTTTGGAATTAGACACGTTAGCTGGGAAATGAGACATCTTTACATGGAGTGGTGCTGTGTGCTGCCTGCCCGAGGAGGTACGAGGGGAACTTTGCATTAAAATGTGGCACATCAAACCCATCAGACGGGCCTAAATCATCTGATCCGCACGAATCAAAAGGCTGACCCCGGGCTCTGTGACACCAGGGATGAGAGAAAAGGATCCAGTGCATCAGTGCTAAAGTGTATTGGTTGAGACTGTTTGACGAGGTGTACAGGGACTAAAGTATTCAAATGCTAAGAGGACAGGGAGAGATCATGGTTGAGGTTGAGAAACGTGTGGATATGACTCAGTGTGAAACTGGAATGTAAGCACTGATATAACTTTTTTACCAACTTGCATAAAAAAATAATTAAAAAAAAACATCTGCTTTGTTGATTTTCTCACCAGTTGTAAACTGTATACTGCAGTTTTTCTAAGCAACCTCTGGCTGATAATATTGCAAAATTACAGCCAAATCTATTGTAAAAAAAAAAACACGTTACACAAGTGTCTAAATTATTAAGAGTTAAAAATTAAGTATCAATTAGGAGTTAAAAAATAAATAAATAAATAATTATATTGCACCTGTTTTCTCTAAAGTCCCTCCAGGAGAATTACAGAGGAGCTGCTCTATTGTTGCACATAGTTGGACAATCATTTGAACTGGTCCTTGCACAGGAATAAGACACACCACCTGTGCAGGAACCAGCCAGGACAGCTGTAGAAAGATGGGACATACTGATCAGCGATTCTTAATCACACATGTATAGGGTTTCTGGAATTTCAAAAAATCTTTAAGTTGCTTCGATAAAAGCGTCACTTTATTTTATTGCACATTGTCTTTGTTGCCATGCACCTTAAAATGAAGCTCAGTGTACAAGATGTTCACCTATAAAGTCATCTGATCACTTGAGACTTTAAAAATGCAAACGTTGTTATTCAGAACTGTACATTACTGTAGCTAATTTGCATAATTTATGTCACTGATGCTCAGTCTTGCTTCATTGCCGCCTTAATTTTATTACACGTGGCCTGTCAGTATTTAGTCATCACAAGGATTAAGCTACTGATCTTTAGAGTGCAGCTATCCAGCTCGCTACCCTGAAACATTTCGCTCGTATATCCTCCAACTAATCTGAAACTCACTCACTCACACAACAAGCCGCTGCAGCCAAGGCCACTTGATAAGTGTGTTGCCCCCCCACCCCCACCCTCTCCCCTGCCCGTCCGCCTCCCCAAACAAGCCAACACAGCCGCCAAATGACTCACCTCTGGCCCGAGCCAAGTCCTATCAGACCCACTGATGTGACAAAACTTTGATGAGCTTTCCAGGGGTCGAATGGGGGGAGGATCGGAGGGGAGGCTGATTTTATGAGACAGGTGGGGAGCCAGATTTAACTTCCACCTTTGCCCAGAAGCCTTGAGAGACGGTGAGTGAGTTATGAAGGAGAGCCCGTGGGGGGGGGCAGCGCTAGCCATCAACAACGCAGCTGTCAGGTGATAGCACTCGGACAATACAACACTCTCGGTCCTGCGGTTTGATCCGGGCTGGCTACTCACGTCCACTGACAAGACACGATCAAAATGTTCTTTAAAGCGGGAGTCATGCGTGCAAATGTTTTTAAATATGATTCTTATTAGGAGGACTGAAAAAATAAAGCACAATAGAGTAGAGACGGTTTCATGCAAAACACACAGGCCTAATTACTGTAAAGACGAGACATGCCGATAAACGGTGAGGCGCAGTCTCGGTCAACGATCCAGCTCAACAGCTCCTCAGTACGCACACTACAGTCTGAGTGCAGCTTCAAGCTTACCATCTTGGAGGTGGTGGTATCGATCTTCTGGGTGACAATTAGCATTGACATGACTGAATTCACAGCAGAAACCTCAGCCAACACTTCTTCTTCTTCTTGTGCTCTTCGTCTCTTCGGTGGGGGAAAAAAAAAGAAAAAGAAAAGAAAAGAAAAAAGTCCTCTGGACAAGTGCCGACAGAGTGGGGCGTCTTAACCCAGAGTGAGTGTGTTAGAGGAGCCCCCTTCCCTCGAGCCCGAGGACCCTCCTGTCAGCTGACTGGCACGCTCCGAGCTCGCTCGCGCGTCGGCCAATCAATCACATGGCGGCGAGGATCCCGTCTGATGCACGGCGATCCATTCACCAGGACGGGCTCTTCGGGAACGTGTGCTCCCCGGCTTTCGCTCGCTCCTCTGTCGCGCTTCCCTCCTTACTCACCCTCTTCCTCTACTGTGCTCTGCCGATCCCTCTTTGACTTTTCTCAGCCTCTCGATCTTTCTTATCGACGCCGCTCCCTCACAGGGTCCATCAGTCTTTGTCTCCCCGAGACAGGTCGTCTCCTCGAAACTCTCACTCGTAGTAGCGCGCACACATGCGGTGTGGGCGTGTGTGCGTGTTTGTCTACTCTCTCCCTCCCCTGATTCATTTTCAGTCTTATCCCTACCTTCCTCCCTCCCCGCTAAGCTCTTCCCCACAAGAGGCAGGCTGGTTTTTTTTTTGTTTGTTTGTTTGTGTTTTTTTTTCTTCACGGGTTCGGCAGCTGAACTAAATTGGAGGTTTAAATGTAATCTGTTGGTCTGGCCGCGAGAGAGGCAGCTGCCAGCAAGCACAGCCAAACAGCGTCCTTTACATCTCCATCACTGCTTTAGTGAGGCGAAGGTGTGTGTGTGTGTGTGTGTGTGTGTGTGCGCGTCTGCTTAGAGTTGGCAGGTGGGCAAAGAGACAAAGAAGACCGAGGAGAGGAGGGCGAGGGAAAACACAAGGACAGACGGGAAACAAACACGTCTGTGCCGCTAAAACAAAAAGCAGAAATGCAACAGAGGCAACCGCGCGCATAAAGGTTGTTCTAAGCTGATTGGATGGGTCTGGTTATTAAATACCAAACTTTACAAAGAAGTTGCTGCTCCTTCGGGTCAGGTCTCCCGTCGAAACGACGTGTCTGCCGCCGTCCAAAAATCTGCAGATCAATTTAATCAGCCCCTCTGATGGGCTGTAATAAAGCGGCGCTGATATATTCGTGCCCCGAATCGCACATCCTGAATTATCCTCACCTCTCCGGGAGATTGGTCCAGCACCGCTGCCCGGGACGACCAACGATCTAAATTTATGTAGGATTTATAGCTGCGGCATTGGTAAGTGGAACAACCGTTTGTACACTAGCCCAGCACCGGCCGGGCCAACAGCTAGTAAATGAGAGGCAATGAAAGAGTGGCACCGGGGTCGGGATTGGAAAAGGCTGAACGGTTTAACCTGGGGCAGGAGAAACTTTTGTGATAAGAAAGTTCTAAGAAAGTTTTCTATCACGTTGAATCTGCTTGGTCAATTTTGTGCCACCTTTGCAAACGTTCAAGGGCGACAACATTTAGTCTAAGAAAAAAGCCGGGACAAGAAGGCGGCTGCCACTGATGAACAACAATGCAAAGCTAACAAAAATGCAAGTAACGCGACCTTTCTTTGGTTTAGTTACTATGGAGACAGAGAAAAGAACACAAAAGAACACAAAAGTATGCCAGCTCATTCGGCTATGAAGCACGCACTCTTAAATGAAACCTATTTTTCAAATCTATTAGAGCAATTAAAAGGGATGCACCGGTCCAACTTTTTTTTTTGCCTCAACAGCAACTTGAAAACCGATTCAGCTAATACAGATTTACAACCATTTCCCCCTGAAGGATTAATACCCAGCCCACCTAGTGCTCATACTGAACCAAGTTACTGGATCGGTGAAGCCCATCTAGAATCACTGATGATGAAAATTGGATGTTGGCATCAAGATTTGCTGCCAACTCGTGCAGCCGCTTCTAGGTGTGTGGAGATGTAGGTAAGGCTGCCAAATTTGAAGCATTGTCGATCGGTAGGTCGGCCCACGAGTTGAGCTTCTACAACATTCTGCAACATTATTCTCATTCTCATGCATCTAGCTCCCAAAGCAGACATCGTGGCCCACTATGATGAAGCAAAACTCAGAAAGGTTCTTTGTCCTCCATCAAGTGCCATCATCAGTTTAAAATACAGCAGGAGTAAATCCTCACAGGTCAAAATGATGAACTTAGATGGTGAATATAGTAAATAGACCTTTATCTGGACAATCTACAGCATCTAAGTATGGAATCTACAGCTGACTGTAGACCAAACTGTCTTACTTTGAGGAAGACATCAAGATTCTCGTGCAATTGCATGATCACAAGAGAATCCATCTTGCAAGGTTTCAGTCTTTGCACCTGTGGCCAAACCCCAGCAGTCCAACCAATGGGCATCCTATGAGAAGCCGCTGGCAGCTATGGACAGCTGCGTGGCATTTAATGGGAGATTCTTTCTTAGAAGGACAGGACGTCTATTCACTTGTTTAACATCTGTTTGAAAATGTCTCTCCTTTCCAAACTGCTTTCAACAAAGACTTCTCAGATGGTATCCATGCACCACACGGTCATTAATAGTAGACTAATATAGCAGTGCGGAACTCGATCGCTGTTTGTATCGGATCCTTTCCTTCTGTTCATTCAGTGTTGCAGGGCCGTTCTGGAGAGACTTAATTTACAATATGAAAGCACTATTTTATGACTGATAAGCAATGAAGGTCATTCAATTTGGTATTCTGTTGAATTAAACCGATGTTAATTAAACTTTTGTTGAAAAATGAAAGAAAAGAACTTACTCTAAACTGTGTTTTTTTATACTGGAGAAACTCCAGTACAAGGACACAAGGACATCAAAAGCAGTCGAGCAATGTGGATTGCAAGAAAAACGAGATCTGGGAATAGGGGAGCCTAGAAAAATATGATCAAATAAACATAAAAAAGAGGGGCAAAATTGTACATAAAACCCAGAAATAAAAAAACAGTCTTTTACTCAGCTGAAGTAAATAAATGCGTTGATCACCACTTTGGAAGCTATGGTACATAGGATATGAATATATCAAGGTGTAAAACCAACTAAGCAACATCATGTTCAAGCTCAGCAGGTTCGTGTGGTTCTTCAGCAGCTATGGCGGCCGGACATTTGTCATCTTGACATCAGATGCTTTCATTTCATGAAAGACGCATTCAACATACATTCAAGTGCTTGGATTTAAATTGCTTATACTTCATACTTTACAGACTCACTAGAGCATGTGATTAGTTGGATTCCAATCATAGAAGCTGAAGTAACAAAATTAACTTTCTCGATTGAGTTCCTGGTTAGATTATGTGTTTGCGTATCAAATTATACTGGTGAATAAACAAACTGTGAAGGGAAACGTCTCAAATGCGCATCAACCGCTGCCGAAAGGCTCTCAGTCTTTTATGGAGCGGATCAGAAAACATTTGATCAATACACAAGTGTCAGATTTATGTGTCTGAGCTTAATTGGAGCCATAATAATTCCACTGGCGTAATACAACACAATTAGGTGTTTTAATTATTTGGTTCAGTGCTACGGGAAACATCAGAATATCTGTTCCAGCGGGGGAAAAAAGAAAAAAATACATAAAATACAACACAAACAGCTGAACATATATCAGCGGAGGAATGGTGAGTTCACGGTTGCCGGATATTGTGTCCGGGCTGTTAACTAATACCAGGATAAGGACACTGTTCTCCACCTCAACCCTTTAAAACCCATTTATTCCATTATTGAGCACCGACTTTTCAATTCCCCTAGATTACAAGAAAGGAGTGAAGAGACAAAATGAAGAAAAGCCCCCGAGGTCTAAGGAAGCACTGAAGGCAATTTCAACAGATTTTCTGCGAGGATGAGGCTGGATGGAGCCGGAGCCAGCCAGGTAAGACCACTCTGCTTAAGGGCAGAAACGGACCTTAAAGTGAAAACCAAAAAGCCATTTCAAGTGGTGAAATGACTAAAAAAAAATACTTGCACACTAAGGCGCGGTGCAAGCTTTTAATAGGGCAAAATGTCCAACTGGCAGATTCAATCCAAGCATCATTTGGCATGAAACAGGAAGTAAAACATATTGCTCGAAATTATGTGGATGAAAAATGACCGTGATGTAGTACGAATCCATTTCAAAATGGCTTTCCATTTTTTTGATTAGCAAGCAGTTCAGCATTTCCCTAATTTAATCTGGCCTCTGAGTTGAATTTGTATTACAGCCATAGTTAATAACGTGACATTCAGCCTATGACTCTGTGCTATTTAGATAAGTGATGGGCCTTCTTTGAACACCCACGTGCTCCTCTGCCAAATTGCCCCATTGCTCATAATAAAACCTATGTCTGAATGACTCGCTGCCGTTATATTTTCCTGGAACTGTTATTAATAGGACCATCAGGATATAACACCATGTCCATAGTATGGAGAGATACAGTAAAGTGAAATGGAATCTTTAGGGAGGACTCGAGAAGATGAAGACGTCTGAAATGCCGTTCATGTCACGGCTTGTGAATAAAAGATGAAAAGTTTTGACTCGGCTCCAAGTTTCGTCTCTCTTGTGGCTCATCTCAATTACCACAGAGGCGTTTTAGAGGAGAACGGAGTCAGTAATGCACTCTAAAGGGGAGACGATGCGGAACGCTCTAAGAAATTTTTCCTTTTTAATACATTGAGGACAATGACTGACACTTCAGAAAGCGACAAAATCCCCAAACACAGGGCAGCATCTCAATATAGAGAGGCTCAACCTACATTTTACGCAGCGCTGAGCAGTAAAAAAGAGAAAAAAAAAAGAGGCTCCAGTCTCATGAAACACTTCGATCATAGCCGAAGAGCAAAAGTCTCTTTCAGGAGATGAAGCCTATTCGCTATACCACTTTAGTTTTAGTGAAAACATTAACATTTTAAGTTTTTGGTTGTGACGTCCTTTCACCTGCTTTTTAAAAATAGATAAAAGCTTATTTTTACTTTGATTTGTTTTAACACAAGATTTTTACACCACCACATTGCTTTGTGTTTTAGAATCCGGATTAAGGTAGCAGAAAATCGATGGAAACGACGGGAGAAGGCCACAAATAATGTATTAATTGTGTCATTTTGCCCAGACTGAAATATCTCATTATTGTGGCCTACTCATTGCCCTTGTAAAAATATTCATGGAGGACATGTCGTATGCACCACATCAAGCATATGAGTGGGACAAAATATTCTACAGACATTCATGGCTCCCAAAACAGAAACCTCCTATGAACCTGGGTCTTTTCCCAATGAGATTGATATGTGAGGTTTTAAATTAAACGTATCAACAAAATACTGAATGGCCAAACTTACATCGGCTTAAACATTGAACGTGAAACAATGGGCACTTCTCACCCTCAATGGCCGTGAACCAGTTTTGAAAATGATGGCCAGAAAGGCAGCAGATATTGAATGGCGGACAAATCAAAATACAACTGTAACACATGTGTACACAAGGTGTTTTTTTATTTTTCTACATGTGCCACAATACTATTGTCAGCGTTGGCTTGCTAAATTAGCCATAAAATGTGCTGTAGTTGTTGGGTTTGATTTAAAAAACAGCAAATGTCAATGTCACTTTTATTTATATAGCACATTTAAAAAGCCAATGCCAACCAAAGTGCTTAACAGGATAAAATACCTAAGGGCTCTAGAGGGACGATGCATGTTCACAAAATGAGATAAGTATTCTGGGGCCAACCCATTCATAGATTTAAAATCAAATAAAATAATCTTAAAATCAATCGTGTACCTAACCGGGAGCCAGTGACAAGAGGTAAGCACTGGTGCCATGTGTTTTTGTTTCTTTGTCCCGGTTAGGAGACGAGCTGCTGCCTACTGGACGAGCTGCAGATTGGCCAATGCTGACGTACAGAGAGTTGCAATAATCTAAGTGTGATGTGATAAAGGCATGAATAACTTGTTCTAGATCAGTCCTTTTCAGGTACAGTTTGACTTTAGATTGAAGGCGAAGCTGGAAAAAATCTAGCCTTAACCACTGACCTTACCTTCTTGTCCAATTTAAGCACACCTTCAACAATCAGACCAATCACAAGATTCTTTGCGATCCTATGAGATCCAAAATTTAAGTCCATCCGTGTTTTAATGCACACGGCATGAAGGGTTCCCAAAGAAGGGACCTTTAATGGCAAGTCCATCTGCACATAATCAGCATAGCAATGGAAAGGTATACCATGTTTCCTTAATGTGGACCCCAGGGGTAGCATATAAAGTGAGAACCGTAGAGGGCCCAGAACTCACCCCTGGGGGACACCACAGGTCAGAGGGGCAACTGAGGAGCAAAACTGCCCCAACTGCACACAGAAGGATCTGTCTGCGAGGTAAGATTTAAACCAGTGCCTTCAATGCCTACACAATGCATCGTCACGCCACGTTCACTAAGGTTGTTGAGAGCAATGAATTACAGCACAGTGAGAGAACACGGTGAACAATACAAACTTGCAAAGCCTCAACCTGTATGCCGAAGTACAGTATCCATCCACCGCTAGTTTGTTCTAATGTTCACAGCTCATTTTGAACCCTTTGACATTTTCAGCAGTTTTACAGTGTAGCTTACAGCATATTTTATCCATTAAGGTTTTCCACTATATGAGATTTTAAAGGCCACAATCAATACTAATATTTCAAACCTACACAGAGTCCCAAAAAAGTCTCAATTTCTCAAAGCTTCAGCGTAAGATTAAGCCCCCGTTAAGCAAACAAAGAAGCTCAGCAGTGACAAAATATTAATCCACTGAGAAGTCTGCAGACAGAGAAAGAGATTAAGTTAATGCTGCCTTCAGTAAAACAATCCATGGGCCGAAACCGATGTTCCTTTTGACTAATTGCCCTTTAAAACTAACTTCTGCCTCGTGCAGACTGGCAACGCGATTCACTGACACCAACAAACAACGGCTCACACAGATGAGAGAGTGTTTTATCCAAAACACTGAGACATTAATCCAAAGCACCTCGTGCATTAGCCTCAGCTTGTCAATAGTGAAATTGGAGGGAGAAAAGCCTACTTCACTGGTGTATAGTTAATTTCATGCCATGCTGAAGAGAGACAGCGATGGGCAAAGAGTTAATGCTTTAGGTCGAGGACTTTACAGCAGTCATAAATACTCATCTGTTAGTTTTTAAATTGAATTCCTCCCTCCAGCCACTATGGAGTTTGGTTTGAACGGGAGGGATGAGTCCAAGGTCAGAGCCGCTCATCGGCGCGACCATTGATCTGAACGCCAGGCCAATTCAGGAGCGTATGATTGATGACAACCTGAGCCAATCAGGTAGTACAGGCAGCAGAGGCCAATATGGTGACAGATGGCTGAGCGTGTGCACCATGTTTAATAATGTAAAGGCTCGTCACGCGGCGTCTCAAGGTAAATGACAGGAGAACCGGGAGGGAGAATGTAATTTCCCACAGCATTGTCAGACGCGGTACCTGCTGATGTAGCTTCCTGCATCTGCTCGGCTACAGCGTCAGTCGAGCCGCCGGCTGGCCAGACAAACGGATCTCATCCAAATTTAAAGAGGATTACAAACAAGAACAATGGGGGAAAAAGTTCCTGTTTGTACAGCAGTTTATTATCCTGACACAACTTCCCATTCAGATAGCTGGCCAGATTTGGATAGATCTTTTCCATTTCAAATTTTATTATATATTTGATTAGAGCATGCAACATTAAAAAAATCACTTAATCATGAATACTACTTTGAACCTTATATTGAAGGAAAGGAGTACTTTACTTTGACATTTTGGTCAACGCTGACCTTTTTGAGCTGATTTCAGGAAGATGATTAAAAAAATGTGGAAGAGAAACATGTTGCACAGCATTGGATTTCAAATTTGAAGCATGACCTTGTTAGTTTGGCTGCTATGATGGTGATGTGTGAATGAAGCGCCATGAATCTAACAAGCTTTTGCTTTCTTTCTTCGCTGAAATCTAAAAATCTCATCATTGCTGCTTATGCCAAGATATATATATATTTTTTTTTCCACCAATCACCCTGTAACCACAACCTCAAATCATAAACCTTACGACCCTTTCAGGACCATCATCACCACTCCTCATCCTGAATGGAAAGCTTCACAATAAACTGTCAAAATATAAAATAACTAAAACTTCCTTTTCGCATTCTGCGTCTCTTACACAAGGAATAATGATGGATGTTCCTCCGTCGGCGTATCCACCTTTTGCTAAGGCAGTCTCAGCTCCTTCTACTTCATTTGGTGTTTTCGGGCGTGCACATGACAGACGACAAGTCTTTGCTTTCACATAAGTGAGCAACGTCAGCAATAAGAGAGCCAGAGCTTTTCCAGTTAAGAAATAGGGGAATCAAAAAACTTCCTCGGTTCACCTTGCAACTTGCAGCTATAATGGCTCTACTGAGGCTTAAGATATTTTATGATCTAGCTTCCTAATTTCTGATTTATGGAAGTTGTTAAATCCACACAGAAGCATTAGGCTTTGAATATGCAGGGCTGACACCACAGTCTGACGTGTTCTGCTATCTGCCTCGGATGCGATGACTCACCATTTGCATGTGGCCTGGTCTCATAGGAAATTTTTAGCACAACAAACAAGAGCCAGGCCCTAGAAAGTCAGAGATTCACGAGCGGACGTGTCCTTGTGTTTTCACGTTCTTTTTAAAATCATCCTCAGCCAGACTTCCAAACTCGCCGCGTGTGTTTCGGAAGACCTGCTGTAAGTTAGACAATGTCAAAACTTCCGAGCCGAGCACAAAAAGTGTTAGCATATCAAACCGCCGTGTGGGTTCGATCTCGGGTTCCACTGGGGCGAAGGATGAAGAGATATTGTGTGAGCACCGGCGAACCTCGGAGAACTCAACCACTGCACCGCTGACAGGTACAAGTGGAAAAAGAAGGAGAGGCGGGGGAGGGTCGCAGAGGAGGGTTGCCAGTCAACCATCCCCTTGTTTCCTTGTAGACAGGTCCAGATGCCCCCAGCGTCCTGATTGCATTCTCCACTTTTCCCCCCAGAGATTAGGAGAGGGGTGAGGGTACACGAACAGGGATATGGTATGGTGGACAAACAGAAAGCACAGCCTTCTATCTCTTCTCTCCTCCTCCAGTGTGTGTGCAGTGCCATAAGCACCATGGGGATATTGAGACAGACATATCCCTCCCAGATAAAAGGGGCATTTCAGTCACACAGGCCCCAAAGGTAAACGTGGTCTGAGTTAGCAAGCAGCTCCTCGTTTATTGCGGAGCGGGAGGGAGACTCAAAGGCACCATAACACCACTGAAAGCAATAAAGGGCAACTGCTCAGTTTGCACTTCCGACACGCTATTTGTGGCTTTACCAGGCCATAAAGGCATAAGCGTATTTGCCTGGGTTTGCGAAGCCCTAACAAAGTTTGGCGTCGTAGCGTCACCTGTTTGTTTTTTTTTCTGTTCATGCATTCGCCTTTACAGCAGCGAGCATTTCACCCGCCCACGAAAGGCCCCCGTGGTCATTACAAATAAGATAAACCTGACAGTTTGAAATCATCCTCCCTTTTCCTAACCGTTGCCCTAATGGCCGATAGTTGAAAATACAAACTGAACGCATCAGCAAAAGCATTAAATCAAGCTTCAACACACTTTCTCTCTCTTCGGATAAACGTAACGCAGAATATAATGCTTCAATATAATGCTTCAGAGTTGTGACAATCCTTCACTCCAGGTGTTAATGTAAATCTCAGTAATAAACACGCACAGTAAACCGAAGGCTCATAAGCTTCCCCCTGGTGACAACTGAGAGCCGGCGCAGTCAGAGCAACTCCTCAAGACGGCAGCCACCGCGGCACGAACGCAGCCTTCACGGGAACGGCCGCATTCATTTGTATTCCCTTCTGTGTGAGACAGACATGCAAAAATGTCAGTGACGGATCTGCCTCGGCGCCATTACCTCCGCCCGGATTTCAGAGCAGAGCCAAAGAGGGGCCGAGCGCGAACGTCCCGCGGACGCGTAGTCGTTTTAGCTGGAGCGCCGCAGAAACATTGAGATATTTCCCCGGGGACCGAGCGGCTTTCTCTGCCGCAGGAATTGTCACAGAGAACACATTTTTGCTAAACTTAGACCCGAAACTCAGCTCCCGGATTGTGAATTTCGATGAGCGCCTTAGTTAAAGTGAAATCTACACGGAGATGAGAGCTAATTCTGTAATTACGCCGCAGACTAACTAGGAGGGGGGGGGGGCAATTAGTGAGCTGTACACAAAAGTGAACATTTAGTTATAAAAGCATCGCTTCTTATAATGATAGATGTTGCAAGAGCTGAGTGCATGTCCACAGAGCCATGATACACTGGATGGGACGGTGGCTTGACGTTGGTTCTTCATTATCACGGAAAATGCAAAACTTTAATTTAATCACGACGAAGGGAAAACATTTCGACATCTGTTAAGTGCTAAGACTGTTTAGCATACGAAAACCCAGCAGCCGCTGACAGATACATAGCATTTGCATGCCATAATTACAGAAATACATCTACAGTCAGTTCATTATGCTCTTATAGAGTCTGTGTTTAGTTGAGTCTTTTTTTTTTTTTCTTTTTTGGTATATTCCCCGAGATGTTGGTTTGCGGGAATAAACTTTTCACTGACATTTCTCCAGCGAATCCATCAAACTTCAATAACGATTCATTTTATTGTGCCACATTTTTCATTTATTTTAATTGCAATTCGCTGTGTAGATTAACTCGCTATTTCATCTGGGCTGTCTTATAAATTGGCTGCACAACTAGTTGCTCTAATGATTGTTAAATGTTTTTTTAAAAAAAAACATGTTTGTCGGATATTGTGGTCACATGACTAACAAATCAAGAGTGGTTCTTTTTTTACCTCTGCTTATCTATGAAGAGCCAGCTGTGCTGTGCTGTGTTTCAGAGGGCACAACTACTCCAACTTTTTCTCCCTTCTTTTTTATTTATTTTTTGCTAAAAAATACAAACAGCTTTTCCAAATTTGTTCTCATTATGTTTTGAGTAAAGGGGGAAACCAGAGACTGAACCAATAAAAAAAAAAAAAAAAAAAAAAATGGAAGACATGTCTCTGGACAGATGTCCTCTAATTAGAATTGGGGCCAAGCCCAAGCTATAAACAACAAGGGGAATCCACACACTCTTGGCCATGGAGTGGGTATCGAGTGTAAAGGGCCGCGCATCCATTTAAAAAAATGTGGCCGCTGCATCTGTGGTTACATGATTACACATGATTTATTGTGCTACAGTTCAGAGCGGCGTTCGCAAAGTGGTTAGTAGTAAAGTCAGGCTGAGAGGGAGAGAGCAAAGAGGAGTAAGAGCTGCTATTTACAAAGTGAAAGGATGTGGTCAAGATGAGGGCAAGAGACGGACTCGGAGAGAGAGGGAGGGAGGTTTGGAAATACTTGGCACCGGCTCATTTCACTGCAGCCAGAGCACCAGCTGAGAAATATGGCCGCTGTCCTCGGCGCTGGTCACTTCGACTTTGACTCAGAAAGACACGCAGACACGCATAACTTAAGCTGCCATCTGAATATTGCAAAAGTTTAAAAGAGCTCTGCAAAAAAAAAAAAAAAAATGCAAGTCATCTCATCAGCTAACGTTATGGAAATCTATTCAAGAGGTTGTGACATGTCTGCATAATTAATCAAGTGGTATCTCTGGTACATCGCAGAAGTTAATTGCAGCTTCTACCCTCCTGTATTAATTTCTTTTTTTTCTTTTTTTTTAATTCATGAATAATTGTTTTGTTTTGTTTTGTATTAATGTGAGCCATGTGCACCCCACAGTGTTTTTTTATGTGTTGAGAACACAAGCAGCCAAACCTTGCATTAGGTTTTGCAGCAACAGGGAACAGTTAAGTGGCTGAAAAATTATGCTGCTTTATGCATCCTGCCCCAAACTACTTTTAAAATCAGGTTTAAGACGTTTTAAGACTTTTTGATCAAGATTAAAGTTAGGGCTGGACTGAACCATCCCTCAATTATGCTGTGAAAGGCCCAGGCTGTTGGAGGACGATGCACTGAGCACTCTTTTTCCTTGCCTTCTGTCACTTCATGCTTTCTCCGGGGGTTTCAGGACAGACTTTGTAAAGCATCTTGATTTGTATTGTTACTGACGCTATAAAAGTAAAATTGAATTGAACTGAACTGATACATCTAAGGCAAGACAAGTATATTTGTTGTTTGTTGAGGAAGGGGGCTCCTCTGATGGCTGTCTTTCAGCATATTTTGTAATGACGATTATAGACCACCTTGAAAATTACACCTGGCTCACCCACAGGTAACTACACAATAAGGCAGCAACAGTTGTGATTGATCTGTAATACATTTCCTTGTTAACGTCTCAGTGGAAAGACAAACACAGAAAATCCTCCTCCTCCTGTCTCTTACAAACCATCTGCTCAGAAGTCTTCTCTCTTTTGTGAATAGCATGGATTTCCTTAAAAGCAGCTCTTGTTCAACGTCTGTTAACTGCAACTCCGACACGAGCCACTCAGTTGCCAGAACATCAGAACGATGTCACACAAGTGCATGGTTTTGTCAGCGTGGCAACTGAGATTAAACCGGTTCAGACCGGTTCAGACCACTACGTAGATCCGTGCTTACGTACATGCTGCATCATTTCCTATGAATCCCTTGTGTATAGGCGGGGATTTGAATTTAATGCAGCTCTGGTGGTCTCCCCTTCTATGAACGGAGACGTCTTTATAGAAAAGACATGTGAAAAACTGCTCGTCATACAATGAGGATGAATTGGTGAAAATATTAATGGACTTTAAGGACGATCGTCATCCATGCTCCACGTCCGCCGTTATTTTTCGCTTTATTTATCATTCATTTATTCAAATTGATTATAACAATACGTTTTAGTCCTTAATACCGCACGAGCTTAAAGTGAATCAGGCGTTAAAAGCTTCTGTTTGCCCACCGTACACTCACGGTCGTCACCGCGGCTAATACACCACACATTTGTGCGTTTTTAACTTTTTCCTCCTAATTACTTTCCTGTAAACTTTTGAGAGGCAATTATCATCTCGTCTCCACCTCACACACACACACACACACACACACACAATTTAAATTCCAGAGGCAAGCTTTGATCACCACTACATTAGCTTTACATTAGAAACAATCATTAGAGGGACATCATCCCCACGACCAATTTGCCTTCAGAAAATAGTGGTGCTTGAGTGTGCTGCGGCGCACGGAGGACCAATGAGCCACACCGAACTTGATTAGGCCTCAAAGTAATGTATCATTTCTCCTAGCCAAGGCTTTGTAGGAGAATGACTTGTCTTCATATTAAACGCTGTCTGGAAAGGACTCAAAACTGGAGTGGACTCCTATTTTTTTTTTTTTTTTAAACTCTTTGAGAAGGAGGTTTGCGCTGGCGGAGGAGAATGTGTCAGAAGATAAATGAGTAATGAGCTCCACGTGTTCAAGTCGAGGCTGTTGAGATACTTCCCCGACAAGCGTTTCGGGTTTGATTTTCAAAGAGGCACTTCTGACGACGCGGCTGTTTGGTTCGAGACGGGACATCACAGTTTCACAGGTGAAATGCTTTTAGACTGGGGCACTTAGATTCATTTTTTTTTTTTTTTTTAAAGAAAAAAAAAGGTAAGGATGCTTTTATCGAGCATGTCTTGAAGCCTGGCTACAGAAGAGAAAAGAAGCCAAATACCTTGTTATTCACGAAGCAGCTCTACCCACCCACCACAGCGCTGATATCAAGGCTTCAGGATAAAAGGATGCGCTGAGTCTTGTGTACGTCGCATGTTTGCGCCGCTCATCTTTTATGTGCAACGACAGCCTATAAGTGAAGCGCACATCCAGAAAGTCAATAAAGAGAAAACCTCCTTAAGCGTGAACGCTTTATTGTCCTGTGCCACGGCACGTACAGTGGCCCGAGATGGGCTCATTTTCAAAGCATTAAGCCTCTTCATCAATAGGCCCCCCTCCAAAAGCGACCATCAAATCCGGCTCGCGACAGCTTTACGAGAGCATAACGGCCGCCATTTTGTGGCTCAGGGTAAGTTCCAGGGAGCAGATGGGAGTGAACTTTAAACTCAGCAGGGAGAGCAGCAGCGGCGTTCGGCTGACAGTGGGGCTGGCTTGCCTGATGTTTGATTAAGAGGCACGTTGACCTTTCCGAAGCTCCAGGGGGCGCTGAGTTACACTCTCACCTGACAGCCCGCGAGTCAAAGCCTTCTCATTATGGCCCAAATCTATCAGTCAAGTCAGGAGATTCTTTTTTTTTTTTTTTTTTATCTTGTTCACAAGGATTTTTTAAATGCCATGGGTTTGGAGAAGTACAGGATGAGGAAGATGTCACTGAAAGAGAAGTGTCTAAATGTTGAATACTGAATGTTGTATTATGGGATTTAGCAAGAATCATAACGTGGACGCTGCACTCGATGCGCTGCATGTTACTCTCAACGAATTCATATCCCCAGAAACGTTAAGCACTAAAACACAGATGAGTCGATATCTAGCGGCTAAAACGACTTTCCATGCTTCCGTGATGAACACAAAGGGATCACCTGAGCACTGCCCTGATGCCTTTACCAAAGATTATAATTGATGGCCAGGAAGAAGCTGAGGTGAGTCAATGCAGTGTGATGAATTGGGCCTGTATAGTGGCATTGGGTGTGCACCTCTGCTGTTGATGACAAATCGGCCGTGTCACACTCGAGGTATTTCCCTCGCGATCAATACATACTGACAAAAAAGGCTGCTGAGTCCGGCTTTAGTTTATAATCAAAGACACAGTGGACAGAGTCACAAACAAAAGTCGGACACACTTTCAAACAAACAAACTGCGGACGTGATTAAAGGCATTCAGAAAAGTCTTAATCTCAAAATTGATTAAAAATCACCATCAGTTCACGGCATTGATTTTTCAGTCAGTAGCCTCCTGGATTCACAAAGCTTATATTGTTTAATTCGTATTACACTGCCACCTAGTGGACAAAAACGTGTTAATCCAGCTTTAAAAGATGGGTCAAAAGAATCCACAGGACAAACAACCTCAACGAGCCCCAAGAACCCCACAAGAGATTTAAAAGCATGGGGGGAGAAGAAGAAGAAGAAGAAGGAGAAGGAGGAGAAGAAGAAGAAGAAGCATATTTAGAAATTCAAGGAAACCTTGACAGACATGGGTGAAAGTAATGTTTTCCTCTACAATCACAAGGAAAATCTACTATTTTAGACATTCAGTTTAACATCTGGATAAGGTCACGCGTTGGTTATTTTACCAAAGCGAGTCCCTAAATGGGACCAGCCTCCCTCGCACTGTGACATTTGAAGAAAGCCCAAGCCAAAATGTGTAGATGAGACATTGTCTGCAAACATTTTGAACTTTTTGAAGGGCCACAGACATAAGAGATGGAATTGTTCAAGTGAAGACTGTGATAGTTTGAGAGAGGATAGGATGAACCTTTCAGTTTATTAATTTTCTGTTTGGTTTTCTGTTCAGCACCCTAATTATTTACAGGTGACAGGTAAAAGAGAACCTTTCACAACATGATACACACAGATGAATCAGGCAGACATTTAGGGGAAGGGCTTGTTCCAGTGCATCCCACAGATACTTGATCAGTTTGGGATCTAGTGAATTTGGAGGCCAGGTCAACACCTTGTGCCGTTTTTCAAGTTTTTTTGAGTTGTTGGGTGTCATCACTATGGGGCAGGGGTGCCTGGTCTGGTCTAGGTAGGCGGTACACGTCCAAGTAAATTCCACACGGATGCCAGGTCAAAACGCTTCCCAGCAGGAGCAATCAAAAAGATGATCAATGTCAGTGGTTTTAATGCTGTCTCTGATCAATGTATGTTACAAGGAAAACCGTGAGCTGTCATATCCAACAAGCTTCTCTGTTAGTTTCACAGAGGGAGTTTACATGCACTAATTCACAAGACCGCAGGAGGGCCCATAGCTGACTAAATATCGATCCAATCACCTTAAAGATATGATCAGTACCAACGTTTTTCCGGTGCAGTCAGATTCAAAATATTGGTAGTCAGCTCAGCTCTAATGCAGACGCTTTAAATCTTTATTATGGTCCTGTAGGACCTGTATTTTAGGTCTATGTGTGCCTGTATGAGTGTGATGCACTACGCCCATAATGTACTGCCGGTGTGGATACCTGCCAGGGAGCATCTGCCCAATCAGTCGGGACTGGCAAAGGAACCCAGGATGCTACTGTAATCCATTAATTCAGCTTCAGTGAGCTGCCTGTACAGTCTGAGGCATTAGTGTTTATGGAGGTGGCAGCAGAAATGTAATGCTGTATTTCACCTGCATCCTGGTACCGATCATTGTTTCTTAAAAACAAATTTAATTTGTGAAATGGTTTGCTGTTGAATCAGCTCACGGTGCTGCTTTTATTTTGTTTACTTTTCTTTTTTTTTACACCGTTCACTGCTCTGGAATACAGTGAATCACGTAAACCATATTAAAGAGACTCGCAGTCTTACTTGCGGAGTTTTGATAACCTCAACCTTGCAAAGTTACAGAGTCTGGCAGCAATATAATAGACCTGATAAATAATAAACCTTGAAAGAATTGCATCTGCCTACATCGAGGCGGCATTTCACCTCATCTTGACTCCGCGCTCCGCCTCGCTTCATTTCACGACTCCGGCTTCTGCGAGTGTAACTGCGGGCTATCAAATGCAAAAGTGTGTGTCGGGCCGTGCCCATCAAACGCCACGTTTTGAAGGTCTTTACGGATTCTCGCTCCTAATGAACGGCTGAGACGAAGGCATCGCGTCGTGTTTTCTTTGTCTGCAGAAATCAAACTCTCCGTGGCTTCCGCTCAACTATGCACGGCACGACCGTGCCCTCGGTGTTACATCTAATGCGCGGAGGAAACAGGAGTCCGTGAGGCATTCAGGAGCCCTCCAATTAATTCGAATGAATCCTTAACATCCATGTTATAATTAATAATGTATCAGTCGCACGAGGCATGGATGCGCAGAAGTTAATTTTGCAGGGTTCTCGAGCGTTCTCCCGGCGCGCCGTGAGGTAATATTCTTCTAATGTTTAGGGAATACACAACATTCCCCTCTACAACAGGTGCTTTTTCATTTTCTGTCTGGCTAGCTTTAATGATCTCATTAGACAGCCACTCTAACCGGGGAACCGCCTATGGCACCTATGCCGCACGACAGGGAGTACAACAACAGTGCGTAACAGGCAGGCCGGACATCTGTCTGATGTATTAGAAGCTGCTTACTTACAAGATGGACACGACTCTGAGAGCGTGCTGGGAAAAAAAAAAAAAAAAAAAAAAGAGAAAAGGCTAATTGAATTCCTTGTGTACGTTCGCGGGCAAAGCCTTGCCCGCTGCACGGAGGCTGGAGAGGCGAGCTAAGCACCCTGTTAGACTGAGTTGTACATCATTACCCAGAATGCTAGCCGGCAGTTTCCCCAACTTCCGCTGCCAGGAATCAAATGGCACAGATTTATCAAAGCTTTCCCAACGGCAATGGAGGAGGAAAGAAAATGGTTCTATAGGCGCAACATTAGGTTTCCACAAAAAAGACTCCTATAGCAGAAAAGAGCTCCTCTCAAGAACAAAGCTCATGAACTGGTAAACACACAGCCAGTCTTTAAAGAGGCTTCTGCACACAATACGTTGTGTTAAGATGGATTATACTCTCTCAGTATCACAAATTAAAGAGCAAATGACTAAACTTTCAATTTAGCCCGAAGGAAAACAAAGAAAAATAAAGGTCATATTATCCTCAATGAATTAAATCCCTGATGAGAGTTTCTTGCTTCTCAGATGTGAGGATTTGTTCTCTCTCTCTCCCTTTATATCACTATGAATTAAATAGTTCGGGGTTCACGTTCCAGACATTTGAAGATTGGGCTTTCGGAATTTCTGACTGCTCTCATTATTCCTGTTCCACTACTTCTGACATTTCAAAGAACAAATGATCAATCAAGACAGATCCGTCAATAGTCAAAATGAAATGAATGAATGAAACAGGTCGGCCGCTCAAAGCAAAAAGCAATAAGAAAAGGAAAAAAAAAAAAGGCTGAATGACATTTGAAGGTTAATGTCAACTCGTATTTCCCAGACAGACTCCATCTCGAGGAGTTCGAGATTTCATTTCCACTCGGTTTTGTCATCAGTGTTATAAACTTGGCCAGTTCTGCTACCTTTGATTCCAGTCAGTCAGAGCCGGCGACGACAGAGACGTCTACGTGCCCAGTCTGACAGAATGTGGCTAATCTTGGCACAAAGGTTTCCCGCAGTTTTTAATAGGTCTCCAAACTCCCTGGACAGAGCGGTCCAATCTGAAAGTCAGAAACTTGGCTCCGTACCTTATTCTCCCCATCTCCATCTGCCCCTCTGTCTGTCAGCCCGGCCCTGACTCGTTTTGTCTCTTTCCGTCATTCATCTTAGCGCGCGTCCCGCCGAGCGCCTTGTTTTGCAACGCCGCACGCATTTGAAACATCAGGGCATGCGCGCGTACGAGATGGTATCGCTGATGCGGTGAGATGCAGTGATTTTAGATAAATTGAGCTGTCGAAGCGTCCACTTGCTCATTCTGCGCACCCAGTCCGCCCGTGAAATGCAATTACACTCAACGCCATGAGTAAGTGGTGGAAACCAGCTTATCATGTCAGGGTCTTAACGAGTGTTACTGAGGGAAATCATTAACGTTGAGCACAAAGACAAAGTTGCTCTGCGAGGGGAGGAAACGGGCGTTCATGAGCCAGACTTAAAGACTTGTCTTTTGTACTAACAATCCGGGCTTCGGGATAATTACAGTGAGAGAAAGGGATCCACTTCTCCACTTCTGTATCATATCACACTGCCAAATTAGCATCTTATTACAACACGCTGCATTTATTATTTCACCTCTCCTCATGCAGGCTACTGCGTGAGCATTTCTCATTTAAAGATCAGGATAATTAAAATTCTGGATTAAATCTCCCCGTTTCTGTGTTGCGTCATCTGAACACTACCCACGTCCAAACTGATATCGCACTCTTTAATTGTGGCGGTTTTACCCCATTATATAGAAATTGCATACACGGTCATTGCTGTCCACTTTCTAAAGAGTAGCATCTACTTTAAAATTAATTTTCCTCCTCGCAGGCAGTTTAAGTTTCATTTCCCTGGAATGCATGAAAATGAACCCGCAACCTGCTAGTGATGCTAATCCATCACCCTCATTGTTTCTTCACCTTCACCTTCATTTTTTATTTTTTTTTTTGTGAAGGTTATTTAGGAATGCAGCAGCCAGAAGGAACTGTTTGGGAAAAACTCAGACGTCACTTTAAATACGAGGAAACTTTTGAAATAGTCTCCCTTTTTTTCCGTGTATCTCTTGGAGCATTTCTGGTCACACCCGTATTGTACATGCAGCATAAGCAAAGTTTTTGAAATGTAAGCAAGAGCCTTCCACAAATGTCCTGACTGCATCTCCTCTTTCCCTCCCTCTTCTTGTAAAAGTTACTGCACCTCAGCAGTGAACTCTCTGTATTGGAAGCTTGACAATGCATTCAAGACCACTCAGTCATCTAAAATCCAATTGACTGGTGTGTGCCAGCTTGGTATTAGTGTGTGACTACGTCTGAATTTATACCTCTGCGCTGAATCTAGGTGTAGGTAAAGACTAACTTCATGCCCTTCGCCGTAGTATGTTGTGCAAGTCAGAAAATGCAGAAAATTGATGCGTAATGCATTTCCTCATAAATGTCCGGCAGTGACAGGACAAGCACTGAATGCTCACCCTCCTTCTGCCTCAGTTGGTTCCGTTATAACATTATGACCACTTTCCTAATATTGTGTAGGTCTCTCTTGTGCCTCCAAATCAGCTGTGACTCATCAGAGAATGGACATGGGCCGTCTGAGGGTGTCCTGTGGTGTCTGGGCGGCGTTGGTGGGGGCTTTTGGGTCCTACAGGTTGACGGAAAGAGTCTGTATGGATCAGGCTTGCTGGAGTGCATCACACACATTCTTGATCAGTCTGGGATCTAGTGAATTTGGAGGCCAGGTAAGCACCTTGTGCTGTTTTTCAAGCTTTCTGAGTTGTTCCTAAACTGTCTCGGTCAGGCTGCATCCCGCTGGGGAGTGCCATTGCTATGGGTCACGGTGTCTGGTCAGGTCTAGGTGGGTGGTAAATGGCTCCAAAAGTTTCCCAGTAGAACATTGTATTAACACAAGACGGTCAATGTCATTTACTTCTCCCATTAGTGGTTCTAATGTTGTGACTGATTGGTGTATAAATGTGTAGACCACTTCCTAGATTAGACAAAGATTTAAATGTAGCATTAACAAAGATGTACATATATACAAAGCTCAACAGACCACATCATGTGCAGACTAACATTGTGCTTTTTGTGTTGTTTAATGCCATGTAACCTTGATGAAGGACAGTTTTCTCCAATTCTTAGCTGTAATCCAGTAGCAGAAGTCTCAAATGCATTGCTGCAAGTAGCATGTCTTTAATGCGCAATTCCATGATGGGACACAGCTATTCTATGTCGGCCAATCACACACTTCAATCCAGACTAATCTATGAGTTGTTACAGTTAAATTCATGGTCCTGTGTTGATGAACCCTAATACATCATCAGGCTGTGACTGGCTGCTTTTTATGGATCACCAGCCGGTCAAATAATTTTTACACGATGGATTGAAGTCAAATGTGGACGATAAATCCTCCTGACTTTTCCTCTGGCGCTGCAATGAAGCTGACATTTGTGGTACAGTAAATTGTCTCGGCTGGCAACTGTTGGATGGATTGCCATGATCTAAATCCTTTTTCCCCACTAGCGCCATCATCAAGCCAAAATGCCAGACAGTTAATGAGCAAATACCTGCGAAGTAACGTCAGCTGTACACTAAACTAAAATGGTAAACACTGTTCCTGCTAACATCAGCGCATTGGCATTGAACTCACATGCTAATATGAGCTCCTGACCTTATCGGGCTGATAAGAGTATTTCTTAAACATACATAAACGGAAAAATAAAAAGAGAAATTTTGAAATCTGAAATAGATTTTTGACTCTGTTTGACTTGCTAATAGTGCATTTGGTCAATCGTGTGGTCACATGCTATACATATGGGGATGTAAATAATGTAAAGACTTTGAATTCTTTACCCTAGGACATTCTGCCATCCTTAATAATTATTAGACTCCAATTCAGTGGCATTGAAAATGTATTTTCATATTAAAATCAAAGCTTTGTAGGGGATTTGATTACATATATGCATACCTAATAGATCCTATAGTAAAAGTGTAACCTGTAAAATATTCTATATATCAACCTTCTCCTTTGTGACTCACTCGCAAATCAAGGAAAATCATAGAAATCAATAAGAGGTAACGTTTCCAGCTGGATTCATCTCATCAGTGCACTTGATGAAAAGACTGTGCGTCACTTGCATTCTTTATCAGCGCTCGCTGAGCAGACCGAGGCTATCTCAGTTTCACTGTGATGAATTACTGCTCAAGAAACAGAAGAGAAAGAAATCAACACGGCCACTTGAGCAAGCCCAATTACTCCATACTCGTCATAAAAGAGGAACGTCACCGCAATCAGACGTTAACAGCACGGGTCCTTAATCTCAAGATGCAAACAATGTAGGGATGGAAGGGGTGGGCTGGATGAAATATTCCCCTACTGTATACTCATTATTTAGCTGAAGCACCCGGCGCGGTGTAGGCTGGCTAAGTGGTGATTGATTGCTCCGGGGCCGAGGAGGGGGTGCGGCAGACAGAGGCAACATAAACTGTATGCACAAAATGCTTCTCAATATCTCAGTGATATCCAAATATCCAATTAACTCCTCGGTGTGATTAAAAGAAACGCAGCGACGATGCAAGTTACACACCGGGTTTCTGCAACCGTGAGCCCGGCTGCATTTTGAACAGATATTTTCTGCTGTGTCTTTTCAGCAGTTTCAAAATAAAACATTGTTTCCTCTCGGCGTAAGACAAACTGAAACAAACCGCCATGTCCGGTGGCGTCAAACTAACCAGATGATTTATTATGAGCTGTTCTAACAGGCAGGATGAAATAATTGGGCTGCCTTGCTGCCTTCCAATGAAGAGTAAATACTCCCCCAAAACAAAAGAGAATTTTACTGCATGGTCATTTTTATGTACCTGTTGTCAAGGATTTTACAAAAACCGACACATTAAACTATAGGAAACTTGAATACTTGCATGAAGAGTGGTCCTGTTCCACAAAAAAGGTCCTGGACCGTACAGCTGTAACAATGATGGCTCGATATATTATATATGGTCATTATTTAACCATTAATGTACACTGATCAGGTAACATTATGACCACCTTCCTAATATTGTGTAGGTCTCCCTTGTGCCTCCAAAACAGTTGTGACTCATCAGTGAATGGACATGTTAGTGGGGGCCATTGGGTCCTATGGGGGTGCCTGGTCTAGGTGGGTGGTCTAAGTAACATCCATACGAATGCCAGGTCCAGACGTTTGCCAACAGAACATTCCATTGTCACAAGATGTTCTAAGTTGTTTACTTCTTCTGTCAATGGTTTTAATGATGTGGCTGATCGGTTTGTAGTGTATATAGTCCATGTTATGTAATCATCTTTGGGTTTTTAACTGTTGGTCGGAACAAACAGGAGATTCGAAAACATCTTTGCCTGCTACAATATTTGATATTTTGCTAGTTGATATATTTCATAGACCAATAAGTAATTGAGAAAATAATCAGCAGAGCATCAATTTGTGTGCACACAAGATGCATGAATGCTCTACACAGACCAGACAGTCGTGCTCTAGGAGATATCGATCCCACTCTGTGAACCCCTCAGAGGTTGTATTATACGAGCAAACAGCCCGGGATACAATAAAAGCAGGATCACTTTTACATTTTTAACTTGTAATGGCCGTCTAGGATTTGTACTGTTTGTGGGATTTAGCCACTTAAAGGAATAGTCATTCGCTTTCTTGACAAGAGTCGTCGCCCATCTCCATCAGTCCAGAAGTTTTACTCGAACTACTTATCTCATCTCACCTCATCTTCTACTACCACTTATCCGCGCTAGGGTTCGCGGGGGGTTGCTGGAGCCTATCCCAGCTGTGATTGGCCGAGAGGCGGGGCACGCCCTGGACTGGACGCCAGCCTGTCCTCAGGGCTGACGCAGAGACAAACAACCATTCACACTCACACCAAGGATCAATTTAGGGTCAATCAGCCTAATGAGCATGTCTTTGGAGGTGGGAGGAAACCTGCAGTACCTGGGGAAAACCCAGGGACACAGGGAGAACATGCAAACTCCACCCAGAAAGGTCCGAGCTGGATGAACTACTTGTTTCTAAAAACTTATTTTCCCTGCATTTTTTTTTTTTTTTTTTTTTTTTTTAAAAAAGGTTTGTACAGTGATTGGTTTGTGAGCACTGCCAAAACACAGGTGACCTACACCTCGATGCCATGCCTGAACGCCTCCTGTGGGGCCACAGATGGAGGACTGAAGCTGCTGCTGCTCTGCTAATGTGCTGCTCACCCGGCGTAGACACGGTGTCAAATAAGAATACAAATCATATGTCAGTTTAATATGAAACTAACGACGGTGTAGCCTGGAGCCGGGTACAGATGGAAACAGATTACATGACTAAAAAATGACAAATAACCAAAACACATACATCTCCGTAGAACCAGACTATGTGTTTTCTCAGTGTTAGCCAGTAAGCTAAACAAAGTTGGCCTCATGTTTTCCTGTAATTGGCTGAAGTAATCACAAATATGTCACACATTTTTAGCAAATCTAAAAAAAAATACAAAGGCTGTAACCGAAAGAGGTGCAATGCCGTTGCTTTTCTTCGTTTGAGAGCTGACTGTGTTGAAGTACCGTTTAGTAAAGCCTCTGATTGCTGAGCAGCGCAGGTCGCTGTTTTTGTTCTGCAACACATCACAAGCTCCAAAGTGAGCTCTGAAAGTCAGGATTTTAACTCCAGGCTGAGTGATCCTTGAATCACTGGTATTGATCGGCTGCTCCATCAAAGCCAAATTTCAGCCATTTTGAGATTCTTTACCTTTTCTCTTCGACGTCCAACACAAACTACAAAAAAAACAATGGAAAACGAAACGACTGTTTTTAAAGGCGGAGACGTGGGACGAAATAAAACAGGCTGTTCTTCTCGTAAGATTTCCGTTACTGCGCCGCAGAAGATGATAACCCCAGCCTTCTGCCGGCCTCAGCTGACTGCTCGACAAACAAATGTAGCCAAAGGGGAAACACTCAGCATGATGGATTCCAGTGTGTTTAATGAAATGCTGCTGTTGTGCACTACGCTGGCACCGCCGAAAAAACTGTGGCCTGAATAAAAGGTCACTATAGATGAAGTCTCTCAGTGCCAGATTGCCGCATTTCTGATTTGGCTGGAGAAAAAAAAGAAAAGAAAAAAAAAGACAGAGAGGAGCCAGCGATCATTTTAAAATAAGAGGATTCTCTTTGCAGCTTTGCTTTCTGGCACAAGTTTAAGATCCGTCTTAAGTATATACGCTATATAATCATAATTGTGCAGAATAATTAATGTGAAACGTGCTTAAGTGTGACATCGTTTAATTTTGAAGTTCCGTTTTCCTGGTTTTTAAGATTGTGCTGTTTAAAAATCATTAAATGCAAGGAGATGTTTCACTTTTTATTAAGAATTTACAGACTGACCATTAATTATTAATATGTTTTATCAATTATTTCAATCAATCTTAAGTTGCAGTCAAACAGGCAGAGTTCTTCTTCCAAATAACTGTGCTGTTTCTGAATGTCTCTACTACAATGTCTATCCCCTTATTCCAGACCCTGTTTGATATCCTCAGATGCCTCAGAATGCAGCAACAACAGTGTCAAACAGGCTGTGATTGTAATGCTGACTCACTCACTATAAGACAGCGGGTAACAAGTGCACAGATAGCAGATGTCTGGAAAATCACGGCGCTGGGTGCAGCAGGCGTTGCATAGCAATCAATAACGCAACGTGCATGCGGAGGAGGTCAAACAACGTGGTTTGAAACAGCCGGGCATGAAAACAAGCGAAGTGAGCTATTGACATAACACCTACAAGTTGGCCCGCGGCCATCAGGTTTGTATTGAAAAGGCATTAACTGTGTAGCGGCGCACCAAATCACGCACGGTGGTCCTCTATCAAAATGCACCCATCGGCCAAGCGGTTGCAAATGCGCTAAACAGCTGCTCGGAACAGCAGCATTCGGCGTGTAAACAGCTGCTTCCAGCGTGGGCTATGGGGAAAATAGTAGCGGGGCAGCACATTAGGCTGATCCTCAATAAAGGTGACAGTCTGTACGCTGAGCTTATCACTGTTGTCTCCAGGAATAATCTTATCTTTGGCTGTTTAACAGCTACAGCAGTCAGCCTTTGTCGGCGCTGGGAGTTTTTATAGGGTTATTCTGTGAATTACTGCTGCGGCAACAACTACAAATTCATCACACGATTAGTTTGTCTACATCTACTGACATTACTAAGGGTTAAGACTATCTGAAGAATCTTGAAAGAATGTATCGCAACTTTATTAACACATCTGATCTTGACATTTGCCATTAAATATGACGTAATGAAAGTTGGCATGCAGTGCTGCTGAGATTATTAGGATTGTTTATTACAGCCAGTGGCCAACTAGCATACCAGCATAGACTGTAAAAAGAGTGGACACCATGACAGCTCTTCAAAAGTGAAGCCACTAAAGTGCAGATCAATACACGTCCTATATGTTAGTGGATTTGGCCAAATTAAGACACTACGGTAGAAGCAAAATATATTATGTTCAAGGATGATTTCTGTTCTGCTACAAAAACAGGATGTGAAATCGTGATGATTGACACCGACAACCGCTCCGTGAAGTGGCCCCAGTATTTCTTTGTCATTTCCAACACAGAGCATACTGTCTGGCTGAAGTTCTCAGACCACATTGCAATTGCGGGGTGTATCAAGGATGGAATAGAGCAGGAGTACAAGAATCTGGTGAAAAAATCCGTCTCACGGTGAGGAGAGAACTAATGATCGATACAGTTAAAACCTAGGAGATGGTAATGGATTTCCGGTGGTCCAGGCTCCACCTGCAGCCTGTAGCTATCAACAGGGAGTGTGCAGAGTCGGTTCAGACCTATAAGTACCTGGGTCTACAGCTGGACCACAAACTGGGACTGGTTGGCTAAGATAGTATACAAAAAAAGGTCAGAGCTGTCTCCACTTCCATTGAAGGCTAAAGCCGTTTAGTATCTGCCGGAAGCTGTTGGACATGTTTTACCAGACTATCGTAACCAGTGCCCTCTTCTATGCTGTGGCGTACTGGGGAGGCAGCACTAAGAAGAAGGACACCTCACAGCTGGACAAACTGATGCACAGGCTGGGCTCTGTGGTAGGGGCAGAGCCGGAGTCCCTGGTATCGGTGGCCCAGGCAAGGACCTTCAACAAAATCCGGCCCACCATGAACATTGTCCACCACCCTCTACACAACACCTTAGGCCGTCAGAGAAGTTTGTGCATTCCCTCTCGACCTGGTGGTTTGCTCACATTTGTCCCATCTGTTTTGCTTCTCGTGCACCGGTTTGCAAAGCTGTACAGCCAGTCAGAGTGACCTCTCACACTCGTTCTGCCACAGGCTGAACGTGATCAACCGGCTCAACACCCGACTAGCTGGATGTTGTGGGACGCACCACAAAAAATTATGGTCGGAAAGGCTCGGAAACGGGCCGACACTTGTAAATAGCTACCAGTGGAATGTTGTGTTGCATTTAAGAAGATTTATCATTTATTCAACCATGTTGATAAGGTTAGATAAGTTAGGGTTAGGGCTAACCCTAACTCTAACCCTGTTTGGTTTATTAAGAACAGAGCGATTACAACATGTAGATAAAAAAAGTCAAACTTTTGAGTTTGTAAAAAAAGGAAAGACAACAACATTCACAGGCTCCCACGAAAAACTGAATTTTAGAGGAAAATTGAGAACGACATGTGATTTGTAATTCTTTTAATTATCTTGCCGATCTTAACATTCACCTTCCCGACGTCCATTTTGGAAGCCACAGCATAACGGCGTCCAAAAAATCACTCTAGTACACAAGGACACCTACTACAGTAGTAAACAGATTTAGACTGATAGAACAGCCAAGGTCAAACCAGCTCATTAAAGTAACTTCATGTGTTATTTACAGCCTGACAAGCAGAGAGGTTAACACTGACACGCCGGAGCGGGACTGCAAGATAATCCACAGTATCTTATAATATCATTCTTTTACCGAGCGGCAGAAGCGTAAAACTAAAAACAAAACAGCATCCCTCTAAAGAGTCAGAGTGGTATAAACTGATTCTTACATCATGCGGCCAGACACACTAATGAGACAACGGAAATCCCCACTGGAGGAGCGCCAGTGTTTACTTTAACTCAAAACTCAAAACAGCTTCAAATACAACCATGACAACAGGACCCTGGTCCTGGTTAGCCTTTTGAACGCCTCTCTTCGCTTTTGCAGAGATAAATCTCCCGTTTCGTTGCTTCTTCTTTTTTTTCCAGCCGGGAGAAACAAATTATTAGTTGTTCAGTAGCACTGGCACTGCCGTCTGCGCCCTTGAAGAAGAGGGGGGAGTTGGTGTTTGCCATGTCGGAGAACAATTAGAAGACAGAAACGCGGTGTAAGCTGGAGAGCGGGCGTCCGGGCCGCTTCAGAGCGCTGTCGCACTTTTCACCGGGAGCTCGTACATTTGCAGACATCAAGGGCATCCGGAGCTCCACGCACTGTACCGCAAGTGGGATAATGGCCTATGTATCCCATGGTAACATCTTTGCTGTCATTACCCCTTAGGCATCTGGATGCTGACTTGATTAGGTGCAATTTCCTGTGTAGTCACACCTTGGGGGTGTATTTCTGCCCATTTACGAGTACTACTTGTTTCGCTCGCAGACCGAATCCCCGATGGGCGGCAACAATGGCTGACTGTCGTGTTCGGTGGTCAGAACTCACGCTGTGCAGATTCCTCCCTGTTATTGAGAGGACTTCCCACCGAGGGCTCTGCAGTCTGTCTCCGTCCCGTGAGTACGCGCTCATTGTTCAGGAAACAATCACTTGGTATAATAAACCTGTCACGCTGAAGCCACAGCGCGTTGCCCTGCTTTTGCCGTCACATGACTTTCACGTTGCTACCTGGCAAATCGCACCCTCGCTCGACGTTGAAGAATTTTACTCTTGACTCAATGAATCAAAGAGTGAGTTTAGGGACACGGTTAATGGAAACAACAATCGATATCAGAAAATTAAAGGTGGGAGTATAAAGAGAGAGTTTTTTTTCTGCAGCGGCGAGGCCTGGTTGTGTTCTAGACAAAACTCTTATGAGAAATGTAGAAGAAGTTTTTCAGACATGAATCGATAATAGAGGTGTTTTTTTTGTTTTTTTCTTTTAATAGCTTGTACTTGCTAATTGCTTTTGGGCAGCTTCCTTGATTTCTGACAAATGTGTTGAACTTTCTTTCCTGATAAACCGTTTGCAGGGACACTTTTTAATCGTTTAAATCCGTGTTCGCTGCCCGACCTTCGATTTCTTCTCTGCCTACGCTGGAATACTGCAGCTCGCTGTGTCGTGTCGCCGTCACCTGTAGATCACAACGCGTGACGTGTGTCGCTCTGTGAAAGAAGGCTTAACGGAATGACTAGAGCTCAAAACACCTGGCTTTCAGGAGCCTTTGAGTTAGCCAAGATGCACTGAACATCATCTTGAGCAAAACAGTAGCTTCCTGTTTTAATTAGAGCGCTTCTGATTAGTTTATTTATTTATTTATTTTCCTGTTTGCTGTGCAATTACCAACGAAAATAAAGAACACTTAACACCTCTCTCAGCGAGTGCCTTTCTGATTTGGAAATTGACCAAAATCCCCATCATAAGCCCTTGTTTACCTTTCATGAGGCAGGGCTAAAAGTGATGAACACACTCCGCACAAAATAAGGCCACGGCGAAGGGAAACAACGGTCTTCGGCGAAGGGACCATTTGGAAAAGTCGAACTCCACACACAGCTGTGTCCCACATCTTCCCGAATGGCCCTGAGTGTTTGCAGAGCTGAGTCAGCTATAAATAAAGCAATCAAGGGGGCAAATTTAAGGGAAAAAATGACCAAACTTGGTCAGGTGAGAATTCCATCGGGTCATACGTGGACAAAGAACACCGCAGGAGGAGTTTAATAATCTATTGATGCACAGTGAAGTATAATATTCCCAAAATCACAATTTAAAGGATCAAAGCCTTTCAGAGGCATGATAGTGGCCTTAATATCTGAGAGAGCCCCAAAGCACACTTGATATTCACTCCCCCCCTACACCTCGTACATCCACACAGCTGCCTGAAGCTCCCAGCAGAACGACAGACAGGGTAATATATCCTGCACCTCACAGCTTTAGATGCAGTAAAATATTAATAGGACCCTCCTTGGGCAAAAGGTTACCTCTGCCCTCAGAAGCTTCACCAGGCAAAGGCGACAAAAGCCAAAAGTCAGCAGTCATTATGAATGGCCTCCATAAAAACAGGAGCAAAACTTTCCAACTCCTTTTCCCGGTGATTCACATCCAAACTGGCCGGATCGGGACAACACGCAAGCAGGGAAGGACACGTGAAATAAAAAAACAAATAAATAAATAAATTAATGAAAAAGGGCGTGCACTGTTAGAAACAATCTCACATGGTAGTGGTAAAGGGTTACAAAGGACGCGCGTCCCAGCGCATGTGGATAAGCGCAATTGTTTTTTTCCTGTTTTTTTTAAATTAATTAGCGAGAATCACGTAACTGGCGTCATTAAACGCACACGAGTCAAAAATCCACCTTACCATCATGTTGCCCTGCATCTTTGCAGTCTCAATCAGATTCTTCTCCTTCATGTTTCCTCCCTTTTCCCCCGGCTCCCGAGCTGCTTCCGAAGGGTTGAATTTGTGGACTTTTTTTGACAGCTTCTGTCTGCGCTACGTCCCCGCCAGTTTCCAACCAGACCCTCACGGAGAGAGTCGGCTCATAAGTGGGTGGGCTTACAACCTCGCGGATTGATTATTAAAAAAAAAAAAAAACCTGTGCTGTCCTCAGTGTGCGGGTACGGCTGAAATCATGTATTTCGATGAGGCTCTCCGTCCTTTCACACAAGACGGCAGCAGATCTCGCAGTGGAAATTCATCGTGAACGCAGATAGGAGATGAGTAAGTGTTAGATCGACGCTTTTCTGCGGCCGGGAGGTACGCAGATGCGTTTTCTTTCTCTTAATATGTAGGAAACAGAAAATCCCCCCTCTCCCGTGTTCGCCACTGGGGAATTGACAGCCGGAGCGTGTGTTGTCCGAGCCGCTGTAAAGACGGAAAAATGTGATGGACAGCGCGTAAAACTGACGGCGGCTGCGAGACAGTCTGCAGAAGAAACTGGCGCCCGTCCAGCTGTGATCAGCTGCAATCAGCTGCGGTTTCATTTACATTCACGTGCTTGGAAAACAGATACTGAAAACGAGGTCCCGCGTTTCCTTCCTTCCCGTTTACGTACTCCCCATTTGTCCATGAAGGACAAACTTTTGAACTAAGACATGTAGAATCTTAAAGGTCACAGATAAGAGAGAATGATGCCTGCGATGATCTTTAGTGAACTGCCTGCCGTCTTGTGCTTTCACCGTTGTCTTTGTCCTTATATTAAGTCCCCTTTTTCTAAAAAAAAAAAAAAAAACAGCTTCTTACCCTTAGATGAACTCAGCCAAATTCACAGCAGTGTCATTAAATACTTTCAATTTGTTGCGTGGCTGTGGAGCTCTGAAGGGTGTCAGGAGATAAATTTGACTTAACGGGGCAGCTATGGCAAAAGAAAACGTTTTTTAAGCTTGTTTAAATGTGTTCCTTTACTTGCATTGGAAGTTTTGGAAGGCACAGTTAACACACTCCCTAAACTACGCCATAAAACTGAGACCATCACACTTTGTGTAGTTGTGGCTTGATTAAATTATTAACTATTAATAACTTAATTAAGTTATTTTGAGAATGTGGAACTCTACCATCCTTTCTTGTGTTAAGAAATGTCTCGGTGATACCGTGTCCCTGTCTTTATCTGGTGGAGATGAGATATTCCGTTACTTATCCCACAATGGGGAAACAGTTTAGTGTCAGGAGATAACAGATAGAAAATGTAACACAATGGAAGTGGCATGCATTTGTATTTCACATGAGACACAAAATACACATAAACAGATACCGGAGATATTACGGTTTGTGTTGTGATGTGTTGCCGTATACGAGTCCCCCACACACGTCATGAACACAAACACATATTAAATCACATTCATGCCTCATTAACCACCTCATTCAGAATGGACTGGTGGGACTGGAAGGGGTTTTCAGTCAGATTAAGTCGTCTAATTGAGGGCTGAATGTATAAATGGGAACTAATCCTTAACGGGTCAGGTGTTCCACCCGGAAGGTAAACGTTTTTCCTCGGTTCTTTGTGCTTAATTATGTTCCAAGTTTTAAGAAAACCGGAGCCTGTCTCACACGCTATGTTCCATCTGACAAAGTAATCGGCGGGTAAATTAGAGCTCAAATGTGGTCCACTTCAGTGGCTTAAAGCATCAGCTCCGCTTCTGTAAACACTCACGTAAACACTTGATCCGTTCGTTTCTCGGTGGCTGGAATAAATTAATTCTTTCTGCATGTTTGTCCCACATAGCATATACGTCAGGCAATTAGTTTCCAGTGGGGACAGAAACACGGAAGTAGCAAAGAAAACACTTGTTCTAAAAAGTATCTGAGGAGACTAAGAAAGCTTGAATTGGCGTCTGCAGCAAAGCTGATAACGTGGCTTTACCTTGGTCCTATTCTCCCATTGATTGGTATACAGTGCCGAGATCAAAGCTGTGAAAAGAAATGCTTAATATGCTGTTATATTTACAGCAGATTCAATAATCCACAGCGGGCAGAACCACTTTGCACGTGTTATGAAAAGAACATTGGAGACACTAGAAGTCTGTCCGGACAGACGCTCCTCCTTTGACTCGTGCAAATCAAGTCCTACACCAGATACCTGAATTCAGGTGTTCCAATTACTTCCACGGCTGCAGGTGTATAAAATCACGCAGGCTGCTTCTACAAACATTTGTCAAGGAATGGGTCACTCTCAGGAGCTCGGTGAACTCTGAATGCTTCAGGATCCCAAGAGATTTTGGACAATTTCATGCTCCCAACCTTGTGGAACAGTTTGGTGCTGTTGGTGCCCCTTCCTGTTCTAACATAGCTGTGCACCAGTGCGCAAAGCAAGGTCCATGAAGACATGGATGGGTGAGTTTGGTGCGGAAGAACTTGACTGGCCTGCACAGAGTCCTGACCTCAACCCAACAGAACACCTTTGGGATCAATTAGATGAAGACTGTGAGCCAGACCTTCTTGTCCAACATCAGTGTGTGACCTCGCAAATGCACTTCTAGGAGAAAGAACAAAAATTCCCATAAACACACTCTGTTATAGCTGCAAAGGGTGGGCCGACACCATGTTAAAACCTATGGATTAAGAATGAGATGTCATTTAAGTGCTAAATTATATACCAGTTATGTAATGGTTTAGAATTACATTTCAACATAAAATCTTAGGAGATAGTGTGTCATCTTAGCAACCCACAAACAGAACATTTCAACATTTCTCCCCGTGCTGTTGACTTTGAGTAGTGGACACTAAGTCAAGGGACGAAACTCGAGCAGGTGTCTTGTTTGTTGCATCTGAAATAGAGGCATTAATGGATCCCTGAGATAATGAATACAGAACCAATCTGCTTTATCGATTCCCTTTATTGAAAACAAAAGACGTGGATATAACGGAACTAATTACGTAGATGTTATTAGTACGGATCAGCACCATCCTGTGTCATTAGTATTTTGTATTTCCAGTCTGTAATGTGAAAAGATTTCAGCTAATAATCACCTGTGTATTTCTATGTTCCCTCAGCTTTCAAGGGGGACGCTACCTTCCTTCTGTCTGTCTCCCTCTGAAGCTTCACAAATCAATATCACTCTGAAATCCTGAATTTAGACTCGACACCCGAGCGTTGAATAAAATGCCGTGTGCCGATGATTCAGACGCCGAGCAGTGTGTCCTAAACTCACACCGGCACTTCCCTAAGAGCAGGCTTCCCCAACTGGTAAGTGCAAACGGCATGTCTCATGTAAATCTCATTTAAAAGTGCCTGGTATTAATTACTGTGGATAGGGCTGTCAAAACAACCTAATGGGGGCATCAGGCTCCCTCGGCACCAGCTGGGTTGCTGACAGAGGGAGAACGCAGAAGTTTCAAAGGCAGGTAGTTGGCTGCGCTGCTTCATTACTGCATTTTTTTTTTTTTTTTTTCACTCCAACAGATTTCCTCTATGAATGCTCCACGAGTTCAGTCAAAAAATGTGTTTAAAGGGTAACATGACACATAATTAAGGAACACCTGTAAATATGAGCTCCATGCTTCATCAGAGTTTATGTATCCAACACAGCACATAATGCCATATTTAATCCCCCCCCCCCCATGCTCCCCCATGTTATTAATTCCCTCCACGAGACATAATGGACCACGCTGGAATTCCTCGCATACAGGTACGCCGGCCAAGGACATCTGTAACAACAATGTTGGCTCTGCAGAAGCATGCAGCAGCTGCCTGATGTTAGGACTCACAGAAAATGGCTGGGCTGGGACGGGTAAGTGCTACTATGCCGCGGAGCTCCGCGCACACACACACACACAAACACGCAAATATACACACAAGAGGCATTCGACTGTCACAGAGCAGACTGCAGCCAAAGAGCCAAAGCCACCGAGCTGCATGGGAGCTCTGCTGGGGAGAGGAAATCTGCTGGAGTGTTTATGGCTGTTGCCCGGTTTTTTAGTGCCGAGCGCCATGGCATTACACCATTGAAGCATGGCGCACCAAATATCGAAAATCTATAATGTTTTGCCGTTGCAGCTCGGAGGCAAAAATTGCAAAAACAAGAACACGGAGACCTGAATGCAAAAAAAAAATAATAATAATAATAATAAAAAGAAGCAAATGTTTGATTTTACTAGAGCAATGAAAGCGGATAATTATGCACGGTGAAAACGCTTCCTTTCTACACAAAGCAGCGGGGAAGGGGAAAGTGTATGGTTATGGCAAATGCTTAGGGCTACATTAAGCTAAACTAAACACAAGCTGTCACAGTTTAGTCACGTCGCTATTGCCTTCCTCAATCTGCACACAATTAGCTCTCTGCTGAACTTCGTATGGAGGACGCTGCTTCCCGCGCTGCTTCCCACCAAACACAAGAAATGTAAGAACATTTTTGGTCTTGAACTGTTCAATGGACATTATTCTGAAAGTAAGGTTAAGTAAGGTTTATATATATATATGTATATATATATATATATATATATATATATATACACAGTATATATTTACGTTCTTTACCAGAGAGGTCCTAAGAGTTGTATAGACATCTTTCAACAGCCCTCGGATGAGTTTTTTTTTTGTTTTTTTGTTTTTTTTTTAAAGGTATATTGTATGTAGTTGCTGCAGGTTTGAACAATACACAACATTCAACCTTCCAATCTCAGACCAGATTGATCCTGGACAAATTGTCAAGTATGAGGGGAGGTTGTCGATACCTTTTCAACCTGAAATGTGAATTTAGTCGCTTGTTCTGATGGCCAAAAAAAATTGGAGGTAAAGCTCCACCTTGTGATGAAACACAAAATAAATTTAGATATGTTAACACTCTTGTTTTTCCTAGAAGATCTAAATTTAACAGGAGATGACTGAAACTTTAAACAACCAAACAAGACATGAAGTAATATCTGGTGACATACTGACATACATAATAAAGCCACTAGTCTGAAATGTGCCACAAGTTTTCCAACCAGAATAATAAAGGTGGTGTAAACCTTTGATAATCTGTTCAATAGGAAGAGATTAGTTCCTAATAACCAGGTAAACACCATGTAAACACCATTTAACTTTGGTTCTAATAAATATGTGGTCAACATCAGATAATGAAACCAGGCGTTAACAAAACAACCAGTTGCTCCAACAAGTGTCCGATGTTGACAATGTTTGGAAAGAAAGATCATCTGCAATATTTCCATTAGATCAAACGGTGAACACTGGCCTCAACCACTTTGGCCGTTCAAAACAAGTGCTGTTCTGATGATTTGGGGCATGTAAACACGCGCATATTTCATCAGATCATTTTTAATCAGTGCCCATCTGAACAGCTGTGTCGAAATTTCGAGTCAGATTAATCGATTTTATTCCGGTTGAAGAAATATTGTCCGTAGCCACAGGCATCACATAATGAGAAAACGGAAATAAAACTAGAGGGTTTAATGGAGCACAAGCCTATCTACTTAATAGACCTACAAATGGGCTTTGATACATCCATTTATCCATTCAGTTAACCTTTCTGCTTGCTAGTCGCAGTTAAGATGAATGCTAATGCCTACACACATAATATGGATGTAAGATATGCATTCTCTGTGCAGTGTGTTAGTTCTGCTTTGTGGGGAGCCGACTGACATACCTGCCTCATGCCAAAAGTTCAGCTATTGCAATGCAGTCTGGGATTTGTATTAGTGGGCCAGATACAATTGTCCCACAGGCCATATCTGGCCCGCAAGCCTCGAGTTTAACATGTGGGGTCTACAGTATAACTTGCAGTATTTTCGCGACCGGGTGCCTTCCAAGAGCCAATCCTCTTTGACGAACTGAGAAGCCTTTTAGACAAAAGTGATTAAAACTTGCCCAAATCCAGGATTGATTGGCCTGGATCCCCAGTGGAATGAGTCCAGAGAACAAGCTTCATTCTGGTGACGGCAGTCATCCAGCACAATAAACTCCGCCGAGACCTTCGCGGGAAAAAATCGATGGTTTCATTATCAACTTAATTACTTGATACGGTGATATCCTCTACACTGCTGTCACTGTTGTCTTTTGCCGTTTTAATGACAGCCCGAGAGATACTGGACTTGCTTCAAAGAGGAATAAAATTACTGTCAGCGGTATCGCCCTCAAACTAAATTGAATCCAGGAAATCGAGACGGCTGCTAAATCCCTGACCTGATACAAGTGGACTGTCTTTAACTGATCTGTATCATTTAGAGACAATGTTTAGCGCTAATGATTAGTCTCTGGAAAAGTCCACGGCTCAGGGTGATTTCTGAGTTCAAATGTGACTCATTTCAGCTACAGGTTAAGAGTGATGAGTGAGCCAGCGACGGCTGTGTTTGAAAACCATTACCGAGCAGCAGGAAGCAACGATTTCAGCGCATACGCTATCAACTGATTTGCATCTCAAACGACTTTCTCTCCAAAACGCCGGGTGCACTTCCACGTTGGTGGGGACCTCCATAATGTAGATAAGAGGCTTGTGGTGACCTTCCCTGCCCCTGAATGTTAGGGCGACAGATTGTTAGCATCCTTAATGAATTCGAGGGCTGTAAAAGAAAAAAAGAGCGCAGGCACGTAAAGTGCATATCAATCTTGCAGCCGTTATGCAGGAGGCCTATTAGCGGTATCACCGTCACATACAGCGCTAGAAATATAATGTGGCAAGTACTTTTACTGTCCTAATTTGAGGTTTTATGCCGACTATGAAGCTTGTTTAAAAGTGCTGCAAGTGCTGCCAGAGTCTTTTACAATTCAGATCTGAGCAGTTCAAATCCAAAACATGACATAAGGTGAATTGCAAACTATAGTATTACCATGCAGGCAGTCCCTTCTCAGTAGCAGTTGGCAGCACAAAATGGAAAAAGTTACAGCAATTACTTTCCAACTTAAGGGGACTTTTACTTCCCTCCACAACATGACGGAGCCAGTAAGCACATCTGAATATTAATGGAACAGTTGCCTTGAACAGCAGGCGTTTGTCAGGAACTTGGATCAGATTCATCACTTTAACCTGCTCGGCTCCGCTCAGGGACGGATGATGAGTTCCCACAGCACAGCAGCTGGCTCCAGCTCCGCTACTCACACTCCAACGATTCAAAAAGGATGTGAGCGCCAGGGAGAAAGTATGAGAAAGGAAAATCAATGTCAACCAGCATTAACACTTTTAATTTTGAATTTTAATGACAATACGTGGTGTTAAGACTTTTCTGCTTTTCCTTTGATTTACATACACGCATACGAGATTCAACAGTCCGTGGTCTTCACACATAACACCTTTTACCACGTTAAAAACATTTGCATTGTGACTGGTCAGCATTATTCTCTGAAAATTTGTATGCAGTCACTACTCTTTTAATAAATAAAAAAAATGGCCCATTCCTTAGGCCCTGGCTCATTTATGTGATTAAGAAGTTTACAACCGAAACAACATACAGTATTTAACACTCATAATTCGTCTGTTATTTCTAAAAAGGTGGTACTTTAATTTCTTACATTTTTAGCTTGGTGCACCATGAATGCAGATGTAGCAACAGCTAGCTAACTAGCTAATTAAGCTATTATTAGCACCATGTGTTGCGGAAAAGAGTTAGTGGCTGACTTTTTAATGTTTTTACAACTTATTATTAGAATTTCATTATGAATTTCATGGCTACATGCAGTACACAATGCTAATGCTAAATGTCGGAGGCTAAAGCTACATGTCACAGAAAAAAAAAAGAAAATTAGCACCCTGAAATAAATATAAAAAAATGTAATTCCTTAGCTTTTGTATATATTTATAGGTTTTAGTAACGTGATCATGTTAAAGGATTGCGGATGTGGACGGTGTTAGCTGCTAAAGTTAGCATACATTACGCACAACAACAAAAAATGAGACCCACACACTAATGTATTTAATTATGATAATAGTTCCTGGCTTTGGAATAAAGACTTAATTATTGCCCCTGATAGTAAGTTAGTCAGTCAGACATTTCAGTATCAATCACAAGTGTAAGAAAATTATTCATATTTATGTTTTTTCTGCTATTCCGGTGCACTATCCCGTGGGCACATTAGCCACAGTGAGTGGCTACGTGGGGGAAAACACAATTTTCACACACACTAAAAAGCTTCTCCCTGGAATCTAGGCTTCATCAACATTTATATGTTTGTCCCTCTCCACTGTCAACAGACTGTAAAATGATCAGACCTGGTTACTCAGTAATGCTAACAACCATTAGGGCTGACTGATGGCACCGTGGGGTTGGCTGTACTCTGCATGTGCACGGGCCACTCATTTATCCATCAGAAAAGTGCAGGCCGCTGATTTTCAAAACACTTTTCCCCCCTTTTTTTGATGAATTCAGTATACCTCGAGATATGGTGTGAATGATTGGCCTAGATTTTAAAGCTGGATAATGTAACCCAAATCCATGTGAAAAACTGGATTTTGCTTGTGCATCACATGGCCAATATTGACATCCCTGTATTATTACAGTGCAAATAATCTGAAAACTGCCTGCAAAGATTTGCACTGATAGTTCTCACGCTGCATTTTGGTGATAAGGCCACATAATCAGTTTCTAGATCCTAAGATGCTGGATGGGTTTGAGGTCAGGTCAGGTGCAGTGTAGTCGACATTTTCAACAGCAAAATTACTGAGGAATCTACTTCTTTTTGGTTTTGGCCACAGTACACGGGGGCTGGTAAGTGGAGTGGTGTGTGCATACCTTTTGACTCCATTTCTTTCTCATTTACCCTTTTGCTTTTTGTTTCAGCACACCATCATGTGCCCAACTGACACGGCGATTTATCAATGCATTGTATTCATCGCGCAGCCATATGCTAAAATCGTACAGTTTCTTCTCTGTATCAGTGAGTAATGAAACTTTCTTCCCGTCACCCCCCTTTTTTCCTGCTTCAAAATGAACTGCATTCATACATTCCACGGGGGAAAGGCTGGCTTTCATTACCAGTCAAAGCCCGTGGATGCCAGATATCGCCCTGTGAACGCCCATTTGGGAAGATTAACTACAGGAATATGCTTTAGTGTCTGATAACGGCAGTCGTATCGCATCGCCCAAGGTGGTTTCTGGGGCAACAGCGTGGCCATCAATCAGATGAGTGTAATCTTACTCGAAATCGTTGTCAGCATGCAAATTAGTGTCACATTTCACACGCCGCCTGTGTGTACATGCCTGAAAAATTGGAAACCGTCTGGTAAATAACACTGTAAAGCTGGATCTTGAGTGCAGACTGTGTGCGCGTGTGATGGGTATGCTTCCCACGTGCGAGATAATACATCAAACTAGAACCTGATTAAGCTGGGTGGGGAAAAAAATTGTACGTGCATTACGGAGTGAAGTAAACACATCGGGGGCGCAGATGGAACAGTTCCATCAATGTGGTCAGTTCAGATGCAACAGTACACTAGTAACAGCATGACACCCTCCGCTCGGCGCAAATATCCACAAGGCTACATGAGAGTCACCTTACACCTGTGTAGTAAAAGTTTGATGTTTTTCAAATTCAGATGAAAATATCTGTGAGAACTGGTCTTTTGACCCACATCTGAAGTCCTAAACATCTTTGTCTCAGGTCAATGCGAGAGGATCGCAGGACTTTCATTTTTAAACATTTTACTCTAGCTCTGCACATAACCCCTGCAAAGCTGCAACAGACTCATTTTAGCTTTTGGTTGAATGAGGATAAAACATATTTAAGATAGCAGGCAGACTTTGTTACTTCTGGACAGAACTAGGGGTTTCCCACCGCCAGTGTTTGCGCTAAGCTGCAGTAAAGCGATGGTGCCCATAGCTTACATTTTCTCTACAGACATGGCTTCGGTGTTGATCATCTCATCCAAGTCTCACCGAGAAAGCGAATAAGTAAGTTCCTCAAATTTCCTTGGACTTCCCAAAGGCACCGGAAAACATGCATCAAATTGTTTTGATCCCTGTGTAATAAAATTGCATGTGATTTTATATGACGTTTTGCACTGTATGTCACCTATAACTGGCTCAAAAATAACAAAAAATAAAATAAAATAAATTAAAAAATGCAGCAGGTGTTCTTAATGGTACCTGTAATTTCTTGTAAAACTATGTTAAAAAAACGCTGATGACTCATGCTGCACTAGGGGGCGTGTAGGAAGCTTGCATCCCATGAAAGCCGCTTACCACATTGGAGCTGACCAATTAGAGCATGCTGGGATTCTCAGGACTGTGTTGGCCTCCCTAGCTTTAACGATTGGTAATGAAACAGCACTTCACTGGGAGTTTTATAAATAACATCACCGCAGTGTTTTTGACACGTTAATTCATCCAACATGACACAATTATACGTTAGAAACACATTCATTGACGAATGTTTTAAAAAAAAAACTGGGCTATAGAAAGTATCACAGATCACATTATAAATGTCCTCTGGGGAAGCCTGTGACTTTAAACTCCAGAGTACCGGTGCCACCGTGCACTCATTAAGAAAAGAGTTAATGAATCTCAAAGATTTATCCCTGAAGCACCAGGTTCCAGAGGAATATCAATGCAACAGACCGCACACTTGTACGCGCTGCTAGTCCACAGCCAAACACGAAACCTGGCTAACCGTAAGGAAGAGGGCTGAGTAGGCTTTTTTTTTTTTTTCCTACGCTGCACCTGCATATCTGTCCCACTTTCTGTTGTTGTCTACAGCTTGCTGCTCATTTTAGATTGTGCCGTCTCTGGAGGCACAAAACCCATTAAGTGAAACTAATACAAACAGGCAACAAGGTGAGGTTCAGCAGTTGTGGAATATCAGAAGGTATCGCGGTTTTGTTGCACTTTAATGACGGCTCAAGTGTAGAATTGAGTTGAAATGACGCTTGATGGCTTCACTGATCCCCTTATCTCTCAGACTGCCTGCCATTTTGCCACAAAAGCACTCATTATTATTGGCAGACAGTACACGGCATCGGGCCGGCCGCTCTTTATCCATCTGTATTAATGTGCCAGTGTGGCCATAGATGTTTTGGCTACGCAGAATGGATCTGTGTTTGCATGCCTCCCGAGGATGATTTACAAAGCATTGATTTGGAAGCTCACAGACTGGAGCACAATAAAACTCTTGTTTATGTTCAGGCGGCGAGTGTTCATTGTCAAAGGGAGCAGCGTCTTGTTTTAGGGCAACGTAGAGCGCCATTGCAGTTAACACGACAAATCATTTCGTTTTAACTGCCAGGGACGCGGGGACAGATGAGGCTGGCGCGATCGGTTATACACCGGCTTTCCGCAATAAGTCAGTAAAATTGCCTCCGCCAGTTATATGAAAATGGGCCGTGGCGGGGGCCACGCTATACATTTCAATAAAGGCTGCAGATTGGAAATGCGGCGAGACAAGGACGGAGCTCAGAAAACAATATGTAAAGTCACGGCCAAGCCAGCAGCGTGCCAAGAAATCAGGCCAAATAGGGCTAAATGACTGTCTATGCCAGAGTATTTATGTGCGGCGCATATAAAAGGCCTAAATTCGCTTTTAAAGGTGGTAATGAAAATCCCCGCACTATTAAACCGACAATTTAAACACATGCAGTGACACTAAATCTGTTCCATTATTACACAGATGGTTTGTATTACATGATAACAAGTGCATTTTATAAAATAACCCACAACCTTAAGACATTTCTTTGCGTTCAAGCCTGGAAATTAAAACTCCCGGAAAGTGCAGCGCATTTTTAAAACTCTGAGTTTTAAACGATCGCATTGGAAGCTCGCGCAGAGCCAACGCACCTTCACCTGAAATCAAAGAAAGTGGTTCTAATTAACGGATCTGACCCGGAGGCTTTTTTGTTGCTCGGTGTTTGTCGGCGCGCGGAGACACGCATGGGTAACCGGGAGCTAACGCCGAGTCTTCAAGAGTTTAAAGCTGAGAGGCAGAGCTTAGGAGAGGGATAGAGAGAGGATTTCAAAGTCCTGAATATTCCCAGGAACGCACTTAGGACGATAATGAAGAAGAGGAATTATGGAATCGCTGTAATGTGGAAAGGTCCTGCGGCTTTGCAGAGAGCCCTGGTGGCTCCTTAGGAAGACACCGAGGATTAGCAGAAACAAAACTTTTAACTCAAACTGCAAAAAAAAACCCTGAAAGTAAAAACGAAAAACGAATCAAAACAAACCACTGATCAATAAGAATAGATCAGGGGAGGAAATCAGATTCATCTTCAAATGGCAGGCCTGTTAATGTGCTTGTGTGGTTGTTTTTGTTAGACAGGTTTCCTCCTCATGTTAAAAATGTTCGAAATAATTCAATGAGAGACGTCCGACTAAACTCACTGGACACACATACGCGCTGAAGCAGACCCTACAGTAACCTCAAAAAGCCAGTGCACACATTTCACTTCACTTATTGTGGTCTGGAGAGGCTCAGACTGTCAGTGTTTAATAAGCCTGAGGCACAGTTATGGCTCCCACTGGGATGATGGGCAGAAGTGCAGCAAATCGGCTGCACACACTGACCTTACTTCCATCGGTTCCATTTGTTTAAAACGCGTTAATATCTACAACGCGTTTCAGGGGGATGATTACTGCACGACGTCAATGTGGGGCAAACTTTTCACAACTGGCCCAAGCGACACGTCATCGGGATCCGGGAGCTTGAAACGTTGTGTGTTCCAAGTCCTGAGCACATCTTCAAATCTACCTCCGTAGCATTTGTAATGTTGCTTTACAACAACAGCTTCTCCACAAATGACCCACTTTCTTTTAAAACAAACACAATCAAAGCGTCACTCACATCCTTCCGGTGTAATACTTAAAGCATGAAGGTTCATTCAATCCTATGGGGACGCAAACGACGTTCATTCATTCCTATGGGGACGCAAACATAGATGAGGAAATCCTCGGGACACTTCAAAAACTCTGAAACATATCCAACTTTAGAATATTTTCCAGAAGGAAGGTGTGGAGACATTATCTGTACATCTAGCATGCTGTAAATTAACCTTTTATTTGCTCAGTTCTTTCCATTTTCCTTAAAAGATTATCAGATGTATAGACATTTGAGTCTGTTTAGGAGTATAAAAAGGCTGGACTGAGTTATACAGAGAGAAATAATAGTATTCACAGCAAAAGTGAACATTTTCAGCATTAATTTCGGTTTCTGAAGCTAATTTCTCAACTCATGAAAGTTGTACCAGGGGTGAACTTTCATGTAACTCGTCTGTTTAAACAATATCAAGGTATAAACTTAATTAATATATCATTATATCAATTAATTATACATAATTAAGGAACACGGTTGCTTGGAGTGACAGGTTTATGCCTTGGCATAATCGGCTCCCTCACGCTCCACCACTTTGCCCTTTTTTTGAATCGGCAACTTCCAGAGAGACATCACACTGCGCTTCAAAAAAAACAAAAACAAATCATCATCGTCATCATCATCTTAACACACAGTTAAAAAATCTGACATATTTCTTTAACACAAGGAAGCGCGGCACAGTCATAATTCACTGGTAAAAGCTGTGTAACAGCAAATAAGGCGTTAGAAGAAGTGGAAACCTCGTGGAGCGCGGTATAAAACACAGCAATTAGTGTTTCGCAAACTACTAATGAGGTACTGTAAGGAAAGTCTGCCGTTCCCTTCACAGGATGTTCGACAGCTGCTTCCGATGCGCACACACCGACACGGGACTGGAAAATTAAAAAAAAAAAAAAAAAGATATATGCAGATGGGTATCCCGGAATAAGACACTCAGAACTCGTTGAGTACAAGTTGAGCTGTTGAAACAGTGACAGGTGACACGTCTTTGGAAGACAGAAATGTCACTATGTGCGTCAAGCTTCCTTCGAGAGGCAATTTCAAACGTGTTCAATTGTGTCTTTGCTGTTTTAGAGGTTTAGCATCCTGATTAAATTGCATTTAAAGTAATGCATTCCGACGGCGGGGTTAAAACATTTGCATGCAATTTTGTGAGTCCATAAATATTTATATTCTGACTTTATTTCCTTTCGCCGCATCCCTTGCACGATATTGTAGAAATCCCTCCGCAGCACTGGTACGCCGGCAGAGTGAACACATAAAGAGGTATGATATACAACTGTTTGTACACATCTCTCAGGATAACTGACCGAGGCCATTCAACACCTAAGTTCGCCCTGAGCACTGTTGCGTGGGTTTTAGGATATATATAAGAATAAACAACGTGGCAGCAGCAGAAAGTGGCCTTTGTTTTTCCACCTGAATTTTCAGAACACAACACGATACAACTGCAGGATCAAACGCGCCGGCAACACAAGAGAATCTTATATTCCGTTCCCCTTTGAGAAAAACAGAAAATCGGTAGAAAGGAAGAATAAAATGATGGTTTATTTAGAGTAACTGGGACCCTGCTGTTATTGCATGATGGGATGAAAAGTCCCGCTGTGTCTCTATTAAACAGCAGAGTGATGCCAGGCTATCGCTTTACCAATCCCACAAAGCGTCATGACCGTTTCTCTAAAAACAATCTTCCGTTCCGTCTGAAGTCTTCATAAGGCGACGTCTCCGCTCAAGTCTCGCCATTAACAAATCACTCATCCAACGGTCTCCGATGCCTCCTTTTGCAGCTGCTCGGTGAGAGATGCGGGACGTCGGCGTGGACGCTCACGAACTTTAACCTGAAGGCTCCCGTGGCTCCTGCACTTCACTGCAACATTTTACTAAAGCGCGACTCATTTGCATACGTGAGCGTTAAAGTGGCGTCAGAAATGAACGCGTCTGGCAGCGGGAGGTGCTTTGAGTTGAGCCTGGTTTGATGGGAGCCGAAGCCTCCAGGGGGCACACGGCGCGATTGCAGATACGGCTGAAGTGTCCATCTTCCGACCAGCGGCCGCTGTTTACTGCTGTGGCACCATTTGTCTAGTCGGGCCTTGTTGACTGCTTGTGATACAACACCAGATGGACTGTCATGACCCCAGCGTTTTGCAGAGCCAAGCGCTCACTCAAAGGGCTCGGGAGGTCTCGGTGACTCATGCAATTACGCTCCCCGCGGTGTCAATCATCCCCAGGAAAAAAAAAAATCAAAAAAAATCACACAGAGCCACAGCTGAGTTGTTGCACCCGAGCGACACCGACGCGGCGTCGCCTTCGAATGCGCAAACACGCGAGCGTCGGGCTCCGCTTGCACCCTCACACACTCTAATAAAGCTCCAATTTCATCAAGGATTTCCTCCGTGCGCGAGCCCGGGCAGGGGGGAGCGCCTCGGCAGCACCTGGTGATTAAGCGCGCACGCCAGTGGGTTGTTACAAACACAAACGGCGCTGCAGCAGAATTAGCAATCTGTAACACATTTAAGAAAAAAAAAAAAAAGAAAAAAAAACACTTCACCTTCTGGTGTTAAAAGTGAGAAAGTCTCATCGCTCTGCGTGTTGCATTATTCATTTTAAACAGGCAGGGCTCTCAGATGCGCCTCCAAATGCTTTTTCTTCGTGTGCACCCTAAAGAAGTTCCCGTACAAATGCAGAGGTGGATTTGTAGGTTGTTTTTTTTTTGTTTTTTTCCACCACTTGTACACACGGCCAAGGCGAACCTGATCACATCGCTACCAGACGGTAGCTTTTACGCGCTGGAGGACGGCATGAAAGAGGGATCATCAAAAGCAAAGGCTCGCAAGGGCCCGTATACGTTACAGGAAGGAGCTCGGTTTGACCGGCGGTGCGGCTCCGGACTCAGCAGAATGAAAAAATTTGCGGCGCTAATGAGCGGGCGAGCGGGTGAGCCTCGAGTACAGGAATTCAAAGTGCAAAGATGATTGAGACGGGCTTTCTCCTGCCAGTTTACCAAGCTGGAAAAAGAAGGGGGAGGGGGAAAAAAAAAAATCAATCGTGATTTCCATAGACTCCGGCGAGGGAGTAGGAGTGATAACTGTGCATTACAATGGACCCCGAGCATAATGAGAACAGGGATCAATACTTGGCACATTCCAGCCGGTGTTTGCCCTGCTGTTGGCCAACGAAGCTGCGGTAATTAAGGAGTCAAACCTCGATCCGAACACCTTTCACTTTACCTCCGTTAAAATCCCGTTTTCAGAATAGCTGCGCGCCGCACAAGCTCAGTGATTAGAGATTTATCTTAAAACATCCCATGTGTCGAATAAGATGCATGAATAGCCCCTTGAGGAAACTCCAACACGAATGTCCAAAACTTTCAGATTCAGCCAAGCGATCCATTTCTACTTTAATACATATTCACCGCATAAGACAATCGGTTTATTTTATTTTTTTTTTCCCCCGCGTCCCCATCTGACCTGCACGAATTAAACTTTCATATTCTCATTACGAGTCTGTCATCACAGGAATTGGGGGATTTTTGTCTGGGCTTTGCTGATGCAGAGATTGTCGCAAAAGCTCCAGAAAATGAGAGAGGGGAGCTAATTGGGATTTAGTGCACACACAGGGCCGCGGGGCTGTCAAAGGCCAAGATAATCAAACTAGCCTGCTGTGACCGGGATGACTGTGAACTGCAGAGACCAAAAAAAGATCATCTCAGACCGGTGAGAATCACAAAAGCACCAAAACTCGAGATGAAATACGACTTTACTTCAAGTCAAATCTTCGAAAAATTGCGTAACTGGTGCATATTATTAAAATGGAAAACCTGTAAACGCTCAACCAAAGACAAGGATTAAACACAAGCGCAAAACTAAATTATGCAAAGAAAATGCTCCTGGCAAGGAAAAAAGAAAAAAAAATCTCATCAAAGCATTATTTAATATGTTCTAAAATACATTTTATTAGGAACACTTCTTCTCCACTTCCTAATAAAGTGCTCTGTGAGTGAATATTCCACCAAGACAAAGGAAAGGCAGCCTTTTAAGTTCTGGCAATGTAGTGCAACACTGCCCTCTAGTGATTGTTTGTATATTCTGCATCACGGCATAACTGCAGTACACAGTGACGATCTTACCTCATCATTCACAGCATAAAAATTTTATTCTCAACCTCTGTGACGACAGCACCTATCATGTGCTCATAAACGGTGACGTGCTAGTTCATTTCTTTTAAAGTGAAAATACACATTGGAATTGCCATACTACAGGAGGCAAAAAAATGTTGCCTTTCTAATATCAAAGTGCACTTAAAAGGAAAAGTCAACCCCTTTAAAACATTTGTACTGGTGTTGCCCTTATGGGGGCATTATGATTAAAGAAGCGAACACAGGTTTGAATCCCTGGACTTACAGGAAGATAAATGTGTGTGTGGGTGGAATGAATAAGCAGAGCTAGGTCCTCAACTTTCTCCTAAATGGCAGCGTGAGTAGTAGCGTGAAGTGCAAAAACATATGGATTGTAAAAGTAATGTATAATCATGACTGATTAAACCCTGATCAACTCCGGCAAGAGAACTTCCTACATTTGCCATGAGATGTTTTGCCAATCATTCATTCGCGTGAAAAATGAGAACATATGACAGTTAATATTACTGAAAGACTACTACAAGGAGCGGCTTTGTCGCTGCCACAAATCTCCCAGATGTCACTGCACTGTGCGACAGTCCACAGAGGCTGCTCTCCGCGTTTTCTGTGATTCTCCCTGAGCCTCGAAAAAAAGCTGCTGATCTGCGATAAGAAGGGCGAGGAATCCTGTTGGCGTTACAGATAACACAATCAAAGACCTATAAAGCTGTTGTGGAAATATCGCATTGTGATCTCCCACTGCCTCCGTTCCGCTTACAGAAACGCACCGGCATAGGCCGCGGACTATGTTGTTTAAATGTTTCGAAGTCTCCTTTTAGGTGAAGACCGAATACTCGAGGATCCCAAAATAATCCAAAGACGCAGCGCACTTTTCTCTCCGTTCATTTGAGGTGTTTATAAACCTGTCAAATCTCTTCACGAGCTGATGGCCATGGCCATGTGAGGCTCATCCTGTTGGGAGGCCGGCAGAACACATGCAGACCTAATCAGAGTGTCATTAATCCGGGATGAAATGCCTCAGTGGCCGACTGTCAACGCGACTGGAAATAGAAACAACTCCACAGAGAGGCCAGCCACTCATCCAAGAGAATTTTTTCTGCAGCACAAATACTACAAGAAATAAATAAATAAAGTAATAAATAATTGAAATTGCAGACCGCTAAAAGCGAAGAGAGGCTACAGGAGAGATAAAGAAACGGACAGGGATGTCTGGAGAGCTGTTTAGTCTCAATCTATTTTCTTTCACAAAGTTGATAGTGAGAGGAGATCAAACCCCCCAGAATTAGAACGAGCATTCAGAGAAAAGACATCATAAATATTGCATGGACGACAATGTCAACCTGCTGGAATGACAGACACTATGGACAGAAAGTAAAGGATGTATAGATACTCGTAACCATCAATAAATCATATATTAAATATTATTTCTGGAAGGTCTGTTATGGACATGTTTTCCAACCATCTGTGTGATGAACTCATATAGGTTTCATCTACCCTGACCGTCACATTACACACTCATTTTTACCCCGCATGCTGTTTAACACTATATATTTTCAACTCAACCTATTGTCAGTAACTTTTCTGCCAATGTTCCACTTCTCTATTCACAAACCCAGTTTATTATCTGTCATTTCGAGTCATTTATCTATGACGCTTAACCCGTCCAGCAATCTTGTCCTGCCATTCTCTATATCCATTATATTTAGCTTGTTAGTCGTTCATACATTACATTTACCTATTTGAAAAATGTATCCATGCTATTCGCTAACATCGTTTGCCATATAACTACTATGTTTAGATGAACTGTATATTCATTATTCGCTGTAATCCATAACTTTTCACGACTGGTGCACGTGGCTAATCACATTTAGCAAAACGTTAGCCTATTACGGCTAGTTTTTGCTAACTCTTTTAGACACTGATATATTCATTTTAGCTAGAGTATTGTAGTCGTCTGTCCACTACTTTTAGATGTGTAGTCCATACAGTATACATAAACATTTATCCTGTAGCTTTGACTAACCATTGTAGAAAGATTTTAACGCATTAGCATCATATTAATTCATTAGCTCGGCCTTTGTCCATAGCATACCTTGTTATTTGCAGTTTTAGCTAATTCTTTCAGTTCTTTGTCTGTTTTCTGCTAACTAATTTTAATGCTAACTAATCACCTTTAGACGTCTAATTCAAGCATTTACTGCATCAATTCATTTTGCCTTGCTAATCTTTGTGACATTTAGCTATTTAGACCAAACTGTTTTAGCCATTTATCCATAAAATTAATTAATTATTAGAGGGGCCTGTTACATGTGATTTGAACTGCTTCAGTAGTACAAGTTATTCTATTAACTTGTGTTAGCTCACTTTTTAAGCTAGCTAGTTATTTCTCCATTTCTTTCAGAACTCCTTAACTCCAACTTGCCAAATCAATCGCTTATCCTCTGCATGTATCCACTGGAACCATTTGTGTCATATATCTGTTACTTGTGGTTAACTTAGTTTTAGTTATTTTCTTTATTTTTAGCTCAGCTTATTCATTTCAGCTACGTCCATTTCAGACTTCATTTTTGACCTTGTCCATAATTGCTCTCGTCAAAAGGCATTACATTAGCGCTTGGCTGCCTTCTTTTCCAATGTGAGACAGAAGTAGCTGCCAAAAACAGTTTGGAAACTACTAATGAAATAAATATATTTACACAAATGAAATCTTTTTAACTTTTCTTTTCGTGTATCCTATCTATAAAGCCAACTTTTGAATTTTGGCAATGCTGTTAAATATGCATGATTAAAAAAAAAATAATAAATCATGGTTTTGCAGGCACACTGCCTGATTATGATTCAAATGCTTTATTCTCGAGTCCCTTGATTCACAGCGGGAAGTATCACGGCCTGCATCATCTCAGCGAGAAGGAAAACAAATCTGTCAGCCTCAATTAAACTGTTAACCAACACAATGCAACACAGTGTGTGCTCATTCACGCCGATCAGAACTCATTTGCTGGATGATCCTGAACGCCTCTATGACTAAAATCACATTTCCCACCACTGCATGGCAGCTCCAAATATTACACCAACATTTGTAAACACCGGGAAGCCTGCTCGGGATGCTCCGTGTTGTCAGCTGTCGTTGGTTATAAATAAGCTTTCACAGTTCATCTCCACTGACACTGTACATGTTGACAGAGCCAGATGTGTTGGGAATGGGAACAGCCCCCGCACACAGGAGCCCGCTCCTCCTCCTCCCCCTCCTCTTCCTCCTCCTCTGATGGTTTCAGTGGAAAGCCTCTACCATGCCTTCACCTCTTCTCTTTCCTCCCACCTTCTCCAGCATCGCCTCACCATCCTCAAAACCTCCTCTTCTCCTTCCCATTGACTGCATCCACTCAGCAACAGCTTCATAATGTAGCTTGGTTAAACAGCTGGTATGAGTAGGTGACTATTCAGTTACTGCGGGAGACATCTTCAATTGCAATCATCTATTTACCCCCCATTTGCTTTGGGAGACAGAAAAATACAGTGTATAAACAAATGTGTTTACTCTTGCTTCCACAACCTTTCAACCTGTTAAACTGTCCACCAACATATTTCACTTTCATCAAACCAAGTATTCCCGGCCATAAATTCTATCCGCAGTGGTTTTAGAATGTTTCCAAAGCACACAGTTGCGAAAATAACCCAACATGTTTTGTTTTTTTCCCCCCAAACGTGTCACTGCCACGCTTCCTCGTCCTGCGCAATGCATGGACGCACGAATCTGCGCGTTTACACCATATTCCAACTTCTCCAGATAAGTCTCCCTTACCTTTCCTCCCTTGGAGCATCTGCGGTACGCGTTTGTCGCCCCTGCAGTTTGATTCATGGCGAAAACTCCTGCAAAACAACAGTAAAATAAAGTAGCGACGGAAGCGCAAAGTTGGGGTGCGAAGACTCGACACGCGTAAATCTGATCATCGTTTGGTTTACCTGATTGCGCTCGCGGCTATGCGTAAGGAGCTCGTTTGGTATTCAGAGGTGCACACAATTTGTCCAAGTATTTCCCCAGATGTAGTCCAGAGACTTCCAGGCAAGCGGAGTGTGTGTTTGTCTCTAAACCGAGCACAACGAGAAGTTTCCCAGCAAATATGATGGGTTTAAATCCAACTTTGCTCAATTTTGTGACACTAATTCCTTCTTATGTTGCCACTTTCCGGGGTGATTTCAAACGACCGTCTGCGCGGACTGAGAAAGCCGCGCGTCTCTGTCGAGCGTGTATGCGGTCGCCGAGGGATTGCGCAAGCGCACCTCATCCGATGCCTGTTAACAGGGCTCGCCCACTCCACGGCAGAAAGCAGCAGCGGGGACCGCATGACACGCAGTAATCACGCATCAGGAGGAACACTACAGTGTGCTTATTTAAAAAAAAAAAAACAAAAAAAAAACAGTGATCTTGTTCCCAGTCTTGCTATGTAATTTCCATATTTCCCGATCAAATGAAAGAAATAAAAACGCAACCGCTGCAGCTTCACAATTGTCTCAAACCACCCAAACGCCAACACCGAGTGACCTCTGACGAAACTGAAATTAAGATAAGATGACAGACTCCGGCGACTAAAAGTGACAAATTGTTTGTGACAATTACAATCACGATCTCAAGGCTGGGGAAGTGAATTAGTTTAGTTTCAATTATAGCCTAATAAATGGATGTGAGGAGGCCAAGCTTTCGCTCAAGTGTGGCAATTAGCTGGACAGGTTGGTGCCGAGCTGTGACAAAGTTGCTGTCACTCACTTCCACGAGGCTTTGCGGCGTGGAGATGAATTCACCACGACGGTTTACTCCAGTGCACTTAACGCATATGGGTGTCAAATTATAGCAACACAAGAGGAGTGCTAAAAAGCTTAAGTAGTTTTTTTAAAAAATAAATTCACAGCTTCAGTGTTTTGATGATGGAAATCTTTCCGAGACATTTGCATCATTTTTATTGAACCGCCGAGTATGGGAAACATTACTTTTTTAAAGTGTTTCGGCAAAAAACCCTGATGAATAATCCAAAGTCTTGCAGCATGCAACTCAGGACACTTTGTGAGTAGACGGTTCTCCTTCGCCGTAGTTAATCATTTCAGTTGAGCGAGCCTGAAAAGGATCACTTCTGGGCCCGAAATATCCACGCGTGTTGTTGTTTTTCAGACTAACTAACAAATGTTTACAAGGACAACATTCCTTCAAGACAAGCTACCGAAATGATCTGATAGAATTTATTCAGAACCGGAGTTACATGTCAAAACTGAACGAGGTCGCCCCACGGATTCCAACTCCGCTGCCCACATGGATTCCAGCTTTGTTCATCTTTTCATCTTGACATTTGTTTGAACAACTTGCGGTTTCACTACCTCCATGTTTCTGCACTCTGCTGTCAGCCCCAAACAGAAGAACGTATTTATTTCGCTGGAGAGAAATGATTGGATCGAGTGTTAACATTGTCATGGGAGTTAATATTTTCTTAATAAACTCCATGATCAAAGGCTTACACCACCCTATTCCAATCTGATCCAGTCCCTCTAATTGGGCCAGTCCATTCTGCTTTAAGTGGCTACACGAGGGCTTTTTAGCACGATTGGGTTATTTTTCAGATAACCAACTGGAACCAACTGGAAAAACAAGCAATTTCCTCAGATCAGATCAACAAAGAGACTAAAATGCTACAATTAGCTGTTACTATACGATCCATTATATATTATACACATGTCGCTATGTATTTTGCAGCAGCAGATTTTCTTTTAATCAAGGCCCTTTTCATATAAATGTCACAAAAGTGTGAATATGTGCCCTGTTTTTCATCACCATTACGATTAAATGTGCTAAAACGCACAAGTTTTTGTCAATATCGCACATGTGCAGCGCGAGATAGCAGTCGAGCTTCAATAATATGACACTGGATACTTGGATGGGTTTCACGATGGCAGATAAGGGCAAGTCGACTCTCGCTATCTCACTCAAGGACGTTTCAGCAGGACTGTCGGCCGTTAATAGACAGACCTTGATCATTTCAGGGTTCTCGGGCTATTCTTCTGGTTCCTGCGCATCTCTCCCTCCCCTTTAAATCTGCCCCGTTGACAGAATCTATCAGCAGGCCATCAGTCAGCGAGGAAGTCCGGCTGTCAGCGTGTTGACCCTGCTGAAACGCAGTGACAGACGAGGATACCTGAGACTCGCGTTCACCTCCGCTTGAGCCGCGCTGTCAACGCCAGGGTTAACGCCGACCTGCACTGCAGCTTCCCGTTAATCCCATCCACCGGCCAACTTTTCCCACCCCGTTAAAAGAGTTAATTCGGAGGAATGTGAATTAACAGCTCGGTGTCGAGGTTCAACTCGGAGACACGCTGAGGGGCCGCGTTTAACTGTGGGTGCATGCTCCATTTGGCGCAAGTGCTGACGTACAGTAGTTTGCCTACTTGGTATTCCCACTCACTACAGTGGATGGGAACCTCCGCTGCAGCCGTATTGATTGCAGAGCTTATGACATTTTCCTTTGTGTAGATTTTAGTGGGAAATTAGCCGGTGCTGCTTGAAGCCGTTGCATTTAATTAAGGGCCAATCTGCTCACTGCCCTCCAGTGTAGTCTATCTCAGAGGCTTTGAATTGAAATAGCACCAGGGAGTAGACTGACTGTTGATAGCAAAGGCAACGCATGTAACAAAAGGCTGTTACAGTAGAAATATATATAGCAGAAAGGTAGAAAGTCAAACCTGTCATGTGCTCAAAAGGTTAATGAAAAATCCTGGTACTTTAGGAAAGGAAGGGCTGAAAACGTCTGATAAAGGTAGAATAAATGATGCAGAGGGGGAAAAAAGGATCTTGGACGACTTTGGACTCGTCATCATCTGGATTTCAAAAACATCTACCGGCATCTTGGGCTAATTTTCCAAAATATTCACTCAAACATATCTTTAAAGCCTGGATTTTAAGATTCACTCAGTCGGAAGCTGAAGTGCGCGATGTTTAGGATGAAGGCAAAATTGTAGGTCTACACCACGAGCAAGTCACATAAGTCCCAGAGGAAATTAGAAGGGAGAACAAGTTTGTATTTGTGCAGAAGCATAATTACAGTCTGACTAGTCACACAAAGGATGCACATTAAAGGATAGATCTGTAAATCTATTTCTCAGTCTTCAGTCGATACTTGGTTAACCGTGTGGACATTCACTTCTGTTCTTCACGCTGATGCTGTTGATTAAGATGCGGGTTCAATGAAAGAGAAAAAAAAAAAAGCATTCAGAAGCGTGTTCCTGTGCAAAAATAAAGTCGAAACTTCACGTTCAAGAATTTTTAAGAATTCGAAACAATGAAGCAGCACGTGCAATTTTAGTTTTAAATTTGCCTCCTTTCCTTCGTAGCAGCTTTGTCTCTCTACCAGCATTGGGAGGTGGCCACCTGTAGCTTTTCCAACAGTCTTGAAGGAGTTCCTACATATTCTGAGCACCTGTCGGGGTTTTCCTTTACCCTGCTGTCAAACACATCCCATACGACAGTATCTACATTTATGGTTGAGCTCTTACATCCATTACAGAAGGTGGAGGTGTGTATTACCTCAATGTTTCTGGTTTGGGTAAGCTCATATAAGACAGGCTTTTCCCTGACTTTTCCCATTCCTTGTGTTTCTGCAGTCCTCTTGCTTACTGTTCTCCATCAGTAGTTGTTGTCTCGGCAATAAAAGCTTAATTCACAGAATCCCTTATCAACAGTTGATGCGTAGGCTGCTTGAACTCTGGGAGGCACTCACTGTTGCTTCTCACTGCTCTAATGAACTTCTCCTCTGAAAAACAGAATAAAACTCTTGGTCTTCCATCCGTGGAAAACTTTTTTTTTTCTATGAGCACTGGTTCCGTCACAGCAGCTGATGTTTTTTGGATGCGCACTGCTGCAGTCGCTGAAAAAGCTGTCAACAACACAACAAGCCGAAAAAAACATCAGCGGAGGGCAGACGTGACGTCACCTCACGTCACCAGCGTCTGGATCGAAGAGGTGCACTTGAACACAACGCAGAGAGTACAGTCTGTAATGAAATACACCAGTCAGACATAACATTATGACCACTTCATCCAGCGCCACCTGGGAGAGCCTCCAGCTGCTTGCTACTCTTTACGGGAGAAGGAGTTGTGGATGACGGACTGACAGATGAATGGATATCAAAACATATCCCCAAACTTCCAAAGACACTGGAGAAGCCGCTCTTCTTTTTATATCATAAAAGCGCTGAGGCCGAATGGGCTCGAAAGCTAAAACCCGAGCAGCAGCCAGACAAAAAACACGTCTCTCTTCAGGGATACACAACACACCCACATCAATCGAGAGCTGCATCTACAGCAGCTTTAGTTTATGGGCCTCACCCACATGTGTTCTGTGCAGAGAGGCATTTCAAACACAAAGCCGGACAAAAAAAAACAACTATATTAACTTTCAGAGGAGTTCGAAATATCAAGAGGTAAAGTTCTTTGTGGCTTTATTGAAACGGACGTATAGCTTTTGTGCAGGAATCCTCTTTTACTCCAAAGCAGCTGGTGGAAATTATCTCGATTTGCTAACCTTTTGGTATGCAGATCCTCTGAGATTTATGTCTGCGCTCCCCGTCCCCACCCTACATCGTGAATGTTAATGTCGCGCGCTGCTTTCCGTGTTGCTGTAACCAGATAATGGACTCACGCATAATAATGTTCAGTGTGGATAATCTCATTTCGGAGGCTGCTATTTTTCCCCCCCCGATATCATTCTAATGTTATTAAAGATGCCTCTTCTCGCTCTCCAAAACTTAACAATAACGGATTTTCAGACGCTTCAGAGACACCAAACAAGTTTGGTCTGAACCAGCGCGGATCATCCCTTCTTGTTGACGTATCCCTTAAATAAAGGAATATATATCACTTTTTAACATTACTATATAATTTTTAGTGCATTTCCCTTTAACTTCAGTAGCGTCAGTTTTGATTTTGTTGTTCCACGTGTCAAAAAATATAAAGACGGAGCGTCTAAAATAAACTGGCTTCACCCGTTCTGCAAACTGACACATCCATGAAGTTGAGGTGTGCTCGGTTTTTCAGTTGTTTTTTTTTTTTCTTTTTTTCCAGCCAGAAGAGATGACAGAATGACTGCACCTACTGTATGTATCAGAGACTCCACAGTGGCTGCCTGCAAACAAGTACACACACACTGGGAAAAAAAAACAAAAAAAAAAACACAAGAAATAATTAAATATGTCTTAAAAATAGCACGTTTGCTGCATGACGTGCTAAAATGTAACCTAGACAACTTGGTTTTTAAAAAATTAAAAACACGTTATCCTGGTTGGCAATCGAATGTGAGCAACTTATATCAATTAATAGACAGTTGTCTTTAAAATTTATCTAATGGAGACTTCTATTTAGGATTATGTACAGTAACATAATTTTAACTGTACACTAACACAAGAAACTCAAAAAATGTCCTTTTTAGAGCGCCATTATTAACAACTGCAAACCTGGTACAGTCAGTTTACATAGGTCAGGTGAATTAATTACAGTTTAACTCCATGAGAAAAAGTTTTTTTAAGTTATGAGTGTTTGATTTTGACTTTGAGGTGAGTGCCAATGAAAGAAAGGTCATCTTATAGATTTAGAGATTAAAGCAGCTGCTGAGCGAATCCCCGTCCACATCTGCTGCCTAGTAACACACCTCAGGCTGCTCAGAAACCACACTGGATGCCAATTAATCCTGGAACATTTTCTGGATGACGGGTTTCGTATCAGTGGTGGTAACCGCGGGGGCGGAAATAAAAAGGAAGGCGAAGGGCCAAAAGCTGCAGTTCTTCAAATGGCCACTAGAGGCTGGGTTAGGGAGGGGACATTTCAGCAGGTCTATATAGCTAATTTCCATATTTATCGAAACTGAGGTGTATGTAAGTTGTTTTAATTATATAAAAATAATGCATAAATAAGGACATGGCTGCTCTGAGTGACACGAATCAAGGTTGAATCAGGCATATCCAAGATAGCGATGGCCAGAGCGCCACACTCAGGAAACCTATGGGTTTGTCCATGTTTGCATGCAGCCCGAGGTCCTATCCTCCATCTATTTTGGGTTTTCATGCAACAAACACAGTTAACTGAACGGTTCCAACAACCGTCTGAGGGAAAAAAAGCACCGACTGCATTCTTGAAATTAAAGCGAATTCAACCTCCCAGACAAACAACGCTTCAAGAATATCCTCATTAAGATCCCGCTGTGTTCAGAAAATTGTGTCCGTGTTCCGATGCCTCTCTGTTTTGTATAATCGGCCACTTTCAGAGAGCAAATTTTGTGCCGACTACTCTGAGGTGTGCACAGAAAGAACAACTGTGCAGCGCGGCGTGCGCCTCGCTTTCTCCACGCGCGTACATCTCGTAAACAAGAGCGGCACTAATTAACACCGCTAATGGGTGCATACGGTTTAGGTTTTCCTATATTCACCGATAGAGGAAAGTCAGCCTTATCCTCGGGCGGTGAAATGTCATTTCAAAATCAACCACTTGCATAACAAATGACTACAGGGGATCACAAAAAATGTCTTAGCAAGAAATCCCCCATATACGCTGGCTACATTTCCAAAGCTGCATAAAATGTAATCTGCATCAGTATCAAATTGTCCTAAGTGTATGAAGCTCAACCAGCAGAGAAATTTTAGAGCTCCGAGCTCCCTCTACCTTAAAATATGGAAATGAGCTAATCTGATTTTGATTACGCTGCCAGTATGTGAGAGCCGACGACCCAGTTCTCTGAGGCGGAAGAACTGTTTGAGCGCAATTTTCCTATAAGAGAAAAGTGGGTTTGTGGCAAATCCGAGTTCAGAATAATGCAGTTTAAGGGTTATTTCTCGCCGTCGCGTGTGCAGCGCAAGCACACGGTGACGGGCTGTGTGGAGGGGGAACTTTTTGTTCTCTCCATTTGCAATGTAAGCGTCCAGTGAGGTTAACTCAGCTGTCATTTGGCTAATAGAGCATAATTCAGACTCAAGGCAATCTATTCATGAAGTCGCTCTCTAATTTTCTATGCTCAATTTGGACCATTTCTGCCCCGTCACTTCATTCTCAAATTCAACCTCGGTGCTGCTGTTCAATGAGCTGTTTGTCTGTCTGCCGTTCAGATTGCCAGTGCTGTAGCCGTCCACCCACTCATCTCTACCTCACCACGGTTGACGTAGGGGGACTCAACTGAAGCCCATCTCCTACACCACCATCAATAGCTCAACTCTCGGGGTTTTATCACCATATACGCCACATTTATTTTCCGATTTTACTTCTCTTTGTAGTCTCACCGACAAAATATTTAATTTCGCAAGGTTTCATCGCTTCAATAAATTTGGTAGCAAGGCATGGTCAGATTTGATTTGCATGTGAACATGAGTCCAGTAACACAGATTTCCTCGCGGGCCGTGTCTCGACTAATTCAACGTCTTCAAACGAATCCACGGCGCTCGGATGACGTGTGTTTTCATGTTCCTCTTGTTCACCGCTACATAAAGCCTGACCAAACAATTTGATATTACAGGCACATCTTTGCCAGAGCATAATCAGTTCCCAATGGAGCGACTCCAGACGAAGTGAAAAACTGTGGCAGGGAAGTTGGCTCTAACTTTTGTTATGTGCTTCCACAATATCTCCCCTTAATGATATGTAGTTGGGACTTTTTAACTATCTATAAAGTTTCACTTTTGATCCTTCAAACTTTCTGACTCTCAGGTTGAAGAACAACATGGTCCAAACTTGAAACCATCACAGCGCAGTATGGGAAGTCTGATACAAGAAACTCAATAAAGAGTAAGTTTGCCAGATTTCTAGCAGCTTCATGAGCTCGTAGACACAACTGCTGCGTTTGAAGCTAAAAGCTAATGCTGACACTAAAGACGCTAACATGTTTATGATTAGATAGTGTAATACTCACCGTCTTAGTTCAGTTCATTAGCATGCTAAAAGTTGCCTAGCAGCACCAAACACCAAGTACAACAGATGAGCATTGATTTTAGAGGAATTTCATTATGCGGCAAAACACTGGAGACATTTTGACCTGAGGAAAACACGTCATCCGAAAGTGAAAATTTTCAACATCATAAATATTTGTTGTCTCAGCTCTGTGTTTTTCAGTTCGTCTGTGAGCTTTTCACTAACACAGATTACGGCTTAGTTGAGGCAGGAAAGTTCGTTAACTTTCAGGGGTCATTGGTCGAGGTTGAGGAGGGAGTCAGGAAGTTTCGACTCCATGTTCCCCCCCAGTTCTTGTAATAAAAGAGAGAACGGGAAGAACCGAAACAGTGATGAAGAGGGAGGGCTGAGAACTGAGACAAACAGAGATAGATGAGTGGGGCACCGTCTCCTTTCTGAATGCAAGCTACAATACTTAATTTAATAAATCTGATTCAGTGTGGTTAAAAACGCTGTAACACAGGGATGACAGAAAATATAATATGCAAACATCTAACAAGATTAAGAGAAAAAACTTAATCTCAGATGTGCACATCTCCAGAGCCGTGTAGCAGATTACACTTACCTGTGGCCACAGATTTCAGGGATTCACCCTCAGCCGATGGCTGCTCGGGGGCAGGTCTGTCATCGCTGCAGCCTCCATGCAAGTTTGGTGTGTGTACAGTGAGTTGACATGACAGTTTATATGACAGAATCGCCACACAACAATCCTGTCAGCTTTTTTTTTTTTTTTTTGTTATATCCTTGGCTAAATGTCAACAGGAGCAGTGAAGATATTGTGGCATGGCACCACATTGGCTTCAAGTCCAAAAAAAAAAAAAAAAAAAAACAACTGCATGCCAGAGATTTAACGAGGAACAGCCAGGAAGAGGAGCTGCAGCTGTGCTCAGCCAGTGGCAGTCGGAGCTCAGCCTTTTGAAAGGAGTAATGAGTAATAAATGTTTAATGTAAAGTGTCACATTAACTGACAAACGAACTGTTTCTGTGGCTCAAGGGGAATGCAAAAGTTGATAAGAAAAATATTCCGGCAGCGACTCTTCACGCTCCGTACGTGTTGCGACCGCTGAAAAATTGATAGAAAAACAAAAAAACCATAAACCGCAGAGGCTTCAAATGCTCCTGTGTTTTGACATTTCGGTTACTTTCTTCACTAATTATAGTTTTATATTCTATCCTGCAGTTGTGGTCGAAGATCAAAAAACTTTCTTTGGCAGAGGAGAACATTTTTCAAGGGTCTCAGTAGTTCAGATCTTATTTTACAGTTTGAGCTGCTCCTCCGTAGCTTAAACTGTCAATCTCCATAGACGCGTTATGGTAAAACGATGACAGAGTACGTCTTCTGTTATATTCTGCACTCAAGTGCAATTTCAAAAGCATGAAAGTAAAACAGTTAAAGTGTGAAGGTTGTTGACGGGAGCGCTAACAACTCTCTCATTTCATTTCAGACACGCTCCTGTCGTTATCACACTCCGCTCACATCCAGGTACAGATTCACCAATTTCCCTCCCAATATGCCCAGAGTCATAATTTGCTTTTCCACTCCAGGACACAATGATATCAGCGCCATCAATCTGCGGCGTTCCTGCCGAGGTTTAGTCATTACTTCAGATCAGTCAGCCTTTTCAATTCCATTGATGGAACATCTTGTGAATTGTCAACACACACAGGGACATTATTGGTGTTAACCACCTTCACAGTTGGCTGGCTGACAGAGCGCACTGACATTAGGATGGATGGGCTGCAGTCTTTATCCAACTAGATCTGAATATTGTTTTGTCAAATAAAGAGTGGCTTGGGTATATTAAATCCTAGAGAACCAAATTTTTGTCATCGTGTTCTTATTATAAGCTATTGTGTCCTACAGGAACACGCTGTTAACTGACCATGTCTCAATATCAAATCATTTCACTATGTTTTACATGTTTTTCACTATGTTACTTTCATGTTTGCATTTCAGGAAGGTGGACAATATTATAGTAGGGTGACCTACTGAGAAACTCCTTGCAAGAAAATCTGCATGCTAATTAGCTAGCTAGTGCGGCAATATTATTATAGTATTTATGTGTTATTTTATGTGGTACCCTTACAACAGACCAAGCCTCTGCAGTGCATGTTTTGTATTAAGTCAGCTTAAAAATATCCAGAACTTTTGTAATTTATCCACCAGTTATAACATGGGACATCAAAGCGTTTGGTGCTCAAATGGTACCATCAACAGAAAAACACTAACAGCTGCTGAGGCTAACAGTTTAGCAAGCTAACATTATTAAATTTTGGAAAAACAAAAGCGTGATAAAAAAAAATAGCTGACTCTGACGTATTAAGAGGTTGTGAGCACTCATATGGACCTTTCTTGTGAATACAGAAAACTTGACTCCAATTTAAAGGCAGCAAATGTAGCAGGTTCGTTGCAGATTGTGTACCGTAATTTCTGCTCTGCTCAGCTCCGATTCAATGGACATTAATGGAAGTTAGCAATGTTAAGGTTGGTTGCCAGATCTGCTTTAAGTTAAATTACAGCTGAAATGTGTCGTTCCTACGAGCTGGTTACAAACATTGGTCTGCAGCTGATTTTGATGTCTTACGTTAGCATGTGATTTCACATTAGTTTTGTTATGCTGTGTGGTAAATACAGCAAAAAAAAAAAAAAAAATGGACATCACAGTACTAGGAATTAGGTAGTTTGCACTGACAATCCTCAATTCCTGATACCACAGTCAGAACCGTGGCAAAAAAAACAACAACATTCAAATACAGGAGCTGCATTTCAACATAACTATGTCAGCCTACTGACATTATGAGCTGCTCAAACAATTTAAAAAAGAAAAAAAAAAAAAAAATCATGGATCTGTTGATTCTGTCCTGGAGTCTCCAAGCCCCAGCCATAAAATTGTCAACACAAGCCTGTCTTTTCCACTTTCGAAAAATGGTGATGGTGCATTAGGTTTCAAACTGTCCGTCAGGAGGCAGAAATGGTGACTCTCGCCACTTTTCATGTTCTTTCAAACACAGAGAGTTGTTCTGGATACAGGAAATGTAAAGACATTGTACAGCTGCAGAGTGTGGCGCAACTCCCAAAAGTTTAGCCGACTTTGAACAACAACATCAGACCTCTGTGGTAATTGACATCTACCCATTGTTAGATATTCTCTTGGCGGGGAAGATAATGTAAGCCGTGCTGTAGTTTAAGACTGAACCTAAGACAGAGGTCTGGAAGCTTTCACAGTGTATTGATTGAATTGAGTGAGGGAAAAAGAATAAAAGCCTCAGACAAGGAGATAAAATTATTTCTAATTTAGTGGGAAGAGGGGCTAAAGATTTCACTTTGCAGCCTGCAAGCTCACACTTACTTAAAGTTGTCCTTTCTTCATCTCTCTTCCTGGAAGTATGGAAAATCTAACCAGTTCCAGTAGTTTCAGGTGACAAGAAACCCAATACATCTTGGAGCTGGATAAAATAATTACTCAATGTGAAATTGCTTTTTCCACAAACATAACATTTATAGTGGCATGTGTTTTTTTTTTTTTTTTTCCATCCTGCTGAAAAATATGTTAAATCTATGTTAAGATCTTCATCATTTGCATATAGATGCTGTTGCCGTGTCGGTATGCTGTATGTGTTTACACGGAAATTTCACAGAGAACTAATCCAATTTCTTTTTCGTAATTTGCATAAAGATTGTATAGGTTTTCTTTCAAGGTTGCGCTTATTTTCTAAGATCTAGTGACACAACGGTGCATTAACGAAAGCCGCGGTTTATCCCATACAGCTAAAACTTAAGTATTCAGTTCACTTCAGAAGAAATGTAGCTTGAGGCAGAAGCGGCGGCCACAATAACAGTATCATATGTGTGGCATCAACAAGTAGAAACAGGACGTGCAATTAGGCAATGTGTGGTAATATATTGTGGTGTAAGTAGTCGCCCTTAAACCTTTCAGAGTTGTTGAACAGCTGCTTGACGGTTTAACATTTCTAGAGAAAAGTCAAGCTGCAAACAAAACCTTGATATTTAATAGCGAAGTGCAGAGAGATTTCTAGAAATCTCCGTAATTCAAATGATATTTTTCCGTAGATGGAAACATGTGCTGCGAGTGTGACTGTAATGTGGTTTTGGGTTATTCAGCAGAATGTGTCAAAACAAAGAAATACAAGAATGTCTTTATGAGGCCCCGGTGGAGGCGGCGGCGGCGGCGGCAGCACCGCTGATATGTTCTCCTGCGGTTTGACTTGCGCCTGCACTGCGCTTTAACTAAGACCCCGATACCAGCTGAGCTGTCAGACCTCCTCCTTCTCTGCCTCATCAGTAACACTCCCAGCTGGGAGAGTGAAAGAAGAAACCGAAATAAATGAGGTTCCTAAAAAACGACATTAATAAATTAAAGTCAAACTGCTGCTGAATAAGTTATTTCACCATATGGCAACGAACACATGGTGTAAACATATTATTCAAAAGCACACAGCATCCGCAACATAAAACAGACAACAGTTTTGTCGATCTGTCATCGTCATAAATAACCGTCGTTGGCGTAATTGACATTTGAAATCTGTTTAAATTAATCAAATGTCTCCCCAGTTCAGATTGGGTTTTTAAGTGGTTTGTGCTCACACGTGCACATGTCGTATCCTGATCACCATGGCAACCGACTAGTTTGGAGCAACATGACTATGCTAGCTAGCTGTAGTAATCCAAACTGGGAGAGCGTTGCATGTGTTGGGTGTTGGGCCGATGCAGAGAACTTGTGGGTTATCACAGATGAGTGAAAAGAAACGATGTCTGGACAGGTTGATGCATCAAATACAAATAATGTTGCTTAGCTATGCGCGTAATATAAGTAAAAAAAAAAAAAAAAAAAACATAAGCATCATGTTCATTGTTCAAGTGCAACGTTTTGGTCCAGACACAGTTTGGTGTGTTTGTGCCTTAAAATCTGAATCAGAAATCTTTTTAATTGTTCTGATTGTTATATATACACCAATCAGCCACAACATTAAAACCACTGACAGGAGGAGTAAATAACATTGACCAACTTGTAACAATTTAATGTTCTGCTAGGAAACTTTTGGACCTGGTGTTCATGTGGATGTTACTTAGACATGTAGCACCCACCTAGACCAGACCAGGCACCCCCCACCCCCATAACAATGACACTCCTCGCCATCCCCAGTAGGAAGTGGTCTGCCACAGACACACACACTAAAACTAAGTATCTGTGGGATTCACTGGAACAAGTCCGATCCACAGAGGCCCCTCCTCTCAAACCAAAGGCAAGGAAGATGGTCGTAATGTTATGCCTGATCAGTGTATATAGCTGAGTAAAACAAACACAATCATCTCCACCCAAAGTGTTGAAGGGTATAAAATAAAAGCATTCAACTGCAAGTAGAAGCATGTTCACACACCTGAAATATACTGAAAAATGTTCACTAACTATAACGTGGATGAGCCATTGTCGTGTGAACCCTCTATCCGTGCGCGTATTATGGAGCTTTATGTGAAGACACGCAGGCTTTTCCGCCATGAATATTCATGCAAACACTACAGCTACGCATTTACCAAACCGCATTTCATCAGCTGCCATCTGTTGACAGCCGTGTCGAAGTGTGGAGGAAGTCCTGATCTCTGTTGTTGTTGGGAGGTAAGTGGATTGCGTGAGTGTGCCTTACGTGTCGGGGAGGCATGTGCCATTTGCACGCTCCGGTAATATCAAAGAGCATATGGCTGGAAAGAACAAAGAAAGACGAGAAGAGTGAACCTACTCCTGGCAACATACAATTTCTTTGAGGATATTTCACAACCAGATATTACCAGTTACTGTCTTGTTCCATCATCCCTTGCTTTGTCCCTAACAGACAATACTGAAATATAAGATTCATTCTTAAGGTAATATACTGACTTGTACCATCATTTAACACAAACAAGACCCTAACAACAAATACAAGTAAATAAATAAATGCAACAATATTTATATGTTCTACTTCAGTAGCTGCACTTTTTTAATGACAAATTTATCTCAGAGGGGTCTCTGTGGGCTACTTTACTTACCGTAGCAACATGCTAGCAAGAAAAGCTGGAAATCTGAAATTAAAATCTTCCTTGCTTTTACTTTCCAAAAATGTTGTCAGAGCTCGCAAGCTAGAAAAAAAAAATAGATATATATATATAGCATGCTAGACACCCAAGATTCATGTTTCTTTTTTAAAAATCCATAACATTAGTTATTTTTAACCTTCTCAGATCTTTAGGGCCGTTCTTCCTTCCGAGGGCCTCGGACCACCTCATCAAAGCTGCTGGCGCCTCAGAGACACGTGCGTGTTGCCCTTTGGTGCTGCCGCTTTGATGCACCTGGTTTCGCAATTGACTCCAGGACCACGGATATATCGGATGCCATCAGAGCGCACCCGGACGCTCCGTGCCGCTCTCGTCGCTGTCATCTCCTGGCAACGAGACGTTTTCCTATAATGTTGTTTATTATAACCCTATACCATGGTAGTTTCCTAAGATGGGGGTTGCCCCTACCCTTCCGTTTCCACCCGTCTTCCATTTCCGCATTCACATCGCACTCCGTCAACCTCTCGTCTTCCAGTGTCCCGTCAACCAATAAACTTCCTTGCGTTAATTAATTGACAATATTTGACGCTGTGGGAATGAGAACATGTCAGTCTTATGTGATCTGTGGATGAACTAAACACTATATAATCCTTTCACTCGGCAAAAAAGTGTTCACACAATTTGTTCAACAGATATTTGTATAATAGCTTCCTCTCCTATAAATCTATGCAAACGGTAGAAGTAACCCCGACTGCAATATGGAGTTCAGGGTTGCCCAATTCATGTTACAAACTGATTTTGTTTTTTTCTGCCAATGATAAGTTATTTAGTACTAGGAGTCAGGTGACTGGGAGACAAAAATGTCCAGATTTAAACATATGAAATTGTCTTCATGCTTGAGATCTATTGAGGGTTTTAGAGATTATTCATAAGCGAGAATTATATTATAAACCTTTCGGGTGGAAATATAAAAGTCGCCCTGAACTCATTTTGGATCTTGCTGTCACTTCTTTATACTCCAGTTGAATAAAGTTGTAACAGATGACAAGTCGCTAATTAGTAATTAGCTACAATAGCTTCCTCATGTTTGGATTCACTGGGTCTCCATTAACACAGGTGAGATGGTGTGCTCAATTTAGATTGAAAAAAAAAACTTACAAATCAAATCATCTCTGCCAAGAATACATTACGGAGCTGAACAATAACAATGTGTCTAGCCTTGGATAAAGTTTTTACATCCAGTAATTGAGAGAGTTCTCACTCTTAGATCAGATGTTTTAGAAAAAGCTGGATAAGAAATAATTAAATGGAACCTAGCTCCAAAAGAATCGTCGGCTTTTAAACACCAGTAACAACACACGTACCGGCACTAAAAATACGGAGCATGTGATGTTGCCGCTTCTGCGGCAGCAATAAAAGCTTTTCTCCTGCACTTTGCATTGGCGGAGAAGTGACAGAAAAGACTTTTGATGACAGACACAAAAAGAGCTGAGAGTGTGAGAGGAGACAGAAGAGTGTCTACGTTCCTCCACGGTTTTAAGAAAGATTAAAAAAAAAAAACCTGCTTCGTCTTGGGTATCTTTCTGAAAGTAGGCTAAGCACAAATGACTTTCTTCTGGTAAAAATTCACTCAAAAAAATATGCTCCTCACATCAACCGAAAGGATTTGTTTTATATTACAGTGACAGAGTTCGTTAAGTAAATTACACTGCAGCGATTTTTTTTCTTCTTTAGGGCTTTGCACCCGGTTCTGAAATCCCAGCAGCCTTTTATCAGTGCCTGAAAGGGAGTCTTTTGTGAGATAAAGACGGCGCTGCCTCCCCCGCCCATTCAGCTGTGGTATCTTCAATCATGGCATTTTAATGGCTCAGCAGTTCTCATGTATGATATTGATGAGAAATCACGTCACGGTGTCATCTGCACTGTAACAGTGATGGATTGGGCTCGCTGAGATCTCTACTAAACGAGGGGTTAAATTAAAGCGGCGAGATGAACGGCCGCTGGCTGCTGCAGAGTCGTTACTACGGTGACCACTTTATTGGCAAATCCTGGTGATGAAATGTGAATTTGCATCTCTGAGCTCGCATGCTAATATGAAGACGGTAAGACAGATAGCCCACAGGAACATTCACGAGGAACAAGAAAAAAATGTCAAAGAATGGCAATCAGATGCATTTGTCTCTACGATGGTAAGAGGGCTGCTGAGGAGTTGCTTATACATCTAGTCCAGGACATAGCAGATTTTAAAGAGCATGATAATGCCTTTCTTCGGCTGCTGTTCTGTCTGTGCACTGAACTGAATCCATGCCAAATGATACTATCAATCCCAGACTTTATTCTCTCTAAGCCTAAGAGTGTGGAAGTCGGCTTATTGCTTTTCCATCCACCCACGTGGGAACTTCTCACGACCCACTTGGCAATTCGTCTCATTTGTATTTTTACTGTCTGCATTTAACACCACTGGCAAACCTAGTGAGCAAACTAAATACTAATAAAGTGTTGCGGCTGAACGCTGAAATGTCATTAATTGTAATTAAACATCTGGGTCGCGACATCACAGATTTGTGTGCAAAAGTTTCCAGTTTGTTCGGTTTAGTTGATTAGTCTGCTCATAAGAGGGACCAATGACAAATAATTATCTATTCATTAGTAAAGTAGTAGCATAAGCTGACGTTTATTGCAGCGTGCAGACAAATCCTGCCAGGGAGGTTGTCTGTGTGGACGGATCAATCATTAAAACATTGGATTTTAAGGGCTAATATTTGTTTCTAGTTTCAAAATTATAGTTCCTTTCAACCATGACCTGAACCAGATGATTATTATTGTTTATAGCTATATTGAAGAGCCTCTGTTTGACCATTTTCTTTTCAAAAACCCAACCATTTCCACATGCACAGACAAAACAGTAAAACCAGCAAACTATATTTTCTTTCAGATTGGAAGACTGGTTTAAAAGTACTACAGCCTCAAGCTATGGACGGTGAGTTAGTTCAGGGGGCTAAATACTGCAAACCCCTTAAATGCCAACGACTCTTGGAAGTTCTACAATGTGAATGCAACACTGACACAAGCTACACCCTTCAAGTTTTACATTTTGTGTCAAACTGGCAACCGTTTCAAACTAATCTGTGATTGTCAGGTTACATAAACGCCTTTGTCACATTCATTTGTTTTATGTAGAATGAAAATTTGACTTCCAGGCAGGTTATTAGTAAGACATCCTGAATTCATTGCTTCGGTTAGGGTGAATATTCATAGGGGAATGAATGGAAAACAAATCTGCAAATCCTTGTATTTATGGTCATTTTCTCTTGTGTGTTCATGAGAAATATAAAGCAATATATGAAAGGTAAATAATAATAAAATTATGCTCTTTCCCCACCACTGCAGTTTCTCCTTGCGGTTCCTCTGAGCTATTGTAGACAGTCTCTGTGTTCATATGGCCTCAATCACTGTGAAAACATCCTCTGTCAAATTCACTTTGATAGGATTAGCTTACAGCCGTGGGCCGGAATGTGGGAAACTCCATTTTACATATTATACTTCTGTGTGTTAGATGCGTCTGAACTGACATGCAGGAGCTTAAATTAAATGCTCACACAAATACCCCCGTACACCTCCTCATGGACACGTGATCAAAGGAGATACCTTCTTCCCACGGGCACCGCCAGTGCACAAACGGCTGTTAAAAGTGTGTCAGGGAGGTATGTACAATATACTGAGCTGCCAGCAGCTTGATAACTACTGGTAACTGCTGTCACAGCTGCAGCTTTGGCACAAAATGATACAACTGTGTCCTACTTTCACTTTTGTCCAAATACTACTTAGAAAAAGTACTCTTTTGATAATACCGTGGCCTTCCTGAGCCATTCTTATCCTCCCCTGCCTTGCCATGCAGCCCTGTGTTCACCCCCAAAATAAAATAATTTTCTTTTGTGTCCTTGTAATACATTCACAGCACAGGAAAACAGGCAGTGGATCAAGACCAACCAGCCCAGAGAATATCAAATGGAATATATTCATGGGGCTCTGTGGGTTCTCTCTGTGCTGGGCACAGACAAAAATAACAAAAGCATGTTTTATATATAGGATACCCACTAACACAATTTGGAGGCCACCATTGTTATGTTCTTAGAGCAAAAGAGCAGTATACTTAAACACATAGTCACCTTCGACACGGACTAAAAGAGGAAACTATTCCATGGTTTCATATAACAGTATTTTATAAATGTACAATTCATAGAATATTACTGCTTACTTACTGCTAACCCAAAGTAAATGCCTCATACTGTATGTGGCTAAAAGGAAAAACCTGCAATGATGCAAACCCGGGAAAGTCTGTATACACTATATTGCCCAAAGTCACCCATCCAAATAACTCAGGAATTCAGGTCTTCCAATCACTTCCATTATCACAGGTGAGTAAAATCAAGCACCTAAGCGTGCAGACTGCTTCTACAAACATTTGTGAAAGAATGGATCGCCCTTAGTAAATTCCAGTGTGGTATTGTGATAGGATGCCACCTGTGCAGCAAGTCCAGTCGTGAAATTTCCTCACTACTAAATATTCCACAGTCAACAGTCATTGGTATTATAACAAAGAGGAAGCAATTGAAGCAGCGGGTCATGTAAAATAACAGAGCGCAGTCAGTGGATGCGCATTGGGCGCATTGTGCGCAGAGGTCACCAACTTTTTTGTAGAATCTATTGCCGCAGACCTCCAAACTTCATGTGGCCTTCAGATTAGCTCACCAACAGTGTGTAGAGAGCTTCATGGAATGGGTTTCCATGGCCGAGCAGCTGCAGCGAAGCTAAATGCAAAGCTTGACGCAGCTTTCTGGACCCTCACACTGACGCTACTTGATCCGTCAATATAGCAAATCCCATACGACTCCTCATCTTGTTGAGTGACGACAGCTCAGAGAGGATGGATCTACCACTGGTGCCAGACACCATTGAAGAGTTCATTGAACAGGTCAAGGAAGCATGCGAAATTACTGGAGGCATCAGGCTACAATACAAGGATATTGACTTTGGTGGGACATTTATTAACTGGAGCTCAACCTCCTCGATCAAGGATCTTACCACCATCAAGGTCATACTGTCTGTTCCTGATACTGATATCATTTTCAAATTCATAGAAAGTGTCCCAACTGATTTGAGTGACCTAGATTCAAGCTCCTTATCCACACACACTGATTCAGATGACACAATCATACTCAGCAACAGCTCCTCTGAGAGACTCTGAACAGAGCCCTGGCCGAAGGAGTTCAACATCCCAACCTTCTCCTTTGAAACAGAAGGTCAACTCGAGAAAGGTAATGCTGCATACACAAAGAACCAAACTAGACTCACACCTACGTCAAAAATGCTGTCAGACATTCTGGAAAGATTGGCAGGGAAGATTTTCTCCTAAAAGGCATACCCCAGTAATGCAAACCTGGGTGATGTTGCAGAGGCTTTGACAAGGAAGCATCCCTGCCTGAGGCAACCAGACTCCTTCAATGAGAGCTATGGATGGAAACTGAGACTCAAGAGTAAGATGTGCAATTATTGCACTCAGCTTAAGTCGACTTGCATCTGAGCTCATGGTGAACACTCTCAAATCCAAGTCACGAGAAGATCCCCTTGTCCACTCAGCAAAGATTAACAAAAAGGCAAGAAGAGGTAAGGCCAATTTTTATCCTCAGCCCAGCATTGAGACTCCAGAAAACCTGCAAAAAGAGAGAACATTGCTTCTGGCTGAAGTACAGAAGAGAAACAATGAGAAAACCATACGGCAGAAGATGGCCAGGATCTTCAAGTTTAGGAAGCAAGAGGTTGTGGATCAGAAGCCTTCCATCGAGAACCTCATGGAAAGATGGCCAGCTCTACTACAGGTGGAAGAGGTATACCTTTCTTAACCTTTTTCATACTAATTGTAACAAACATGCTGATGCCAGCTCTTCCACAAACCGGCAAGATGCTTGAACAACACCTTGATTTCAGCTCAAATCCACGTTTAGCCACAGCACAAATTAGCGAAAGCAGAGACATCCAGGCTGAGAACATATTAATGATCATTGGCAAGTATTAACAGAGGAATATAAGAGGCAGGATTGGCCTGACCTGGCAAAGAGACATCCAGTCTTCCCTCTTCTATGAGAGACTGACAGTGGTCTCCGACATAGATCCTGTAATGCTCTGATTTAAATTAATTGTGCTATGGATCCAATTGTACAAGCACCGAGTGTTTGTGGTAGAGCTGGGAATTAAAAAGTGTGCCTATCCCCCACATTGCATAGTAACCTTTTTTCACTGTGCCTGCAGGATGCTGATGCTGATCTCAGAAGGGAGTGTGTCCTCAAATCTCTCATCATATAGCTGGGAGAACGTGGTGAGGACCTGATAAAAGAATACACAGTATGTATATGCTTTCTGTCCATGACAAGATGCAACTTTAATAATAATAGCTTTAATAATTTAAACTTGACAGCTCTGACCATGGATGTGGTCATTCATTATCAGTTGTTCACTGATGTTCACATTTTGTCCTAAATTTTACCTCAGATGTCCGAGAAAGATCAAGCCGAGTACCACCATGGCGGTCTTCGTCTTAAGAGAGAATCGAGCCTTCTACAAAAGCCCAGAGAGATTGGGATCATCATTGATAGTGTGGAAGTCTTCAATGGGTTGGGGGAGTGGTAATGCTCTTTGGACTCGGTTATGTTCTTAACATGGAATATCCACAGGGATTCGGGTTCACATTTGAGGCTCTTCAGAAGATCCTGATGGAGCTTGGTTCCAAAAAGATGAGCTCCAAGTTTCTGAATGGTGAACTGCACACTGCACAGTAATAGGTGTGTCATGCAAACACATGTTTGTGCTTGCAACATCCACAGTGTGTGCACCTGTGCTTGTGTGTATTTATATAGCAGTAGCCTGTAGTAACCACAAGCTGTTAGCCAGCACTTTCTGAGGGGAAGAACCTCAGCTGCACTTTGTTGCACCTAGCCAAGGGTGCTGCAGCCATTTAAGGCTATGTTATATTGTTGGGCTTTGAATGAGTGTTTTGAATTTGGTCGTTTGAGGGTCAACACTGCTTCCAGAGAGCAACATTTAATTTAATTAGAGTTCAGATTGGACAGACCCTGCGTATTGGCCTATTACCACGTGTGTGTTTGTCCTGGTTCATTTGCTTGGAAGGCAATCTATTTTTTATTTGGCTTGCATTTCTTAAAGATCATTACAGTTTATATCTGTGCTGAAAACATTGCAGCAGATTCAAAGTTCAGATACCATCTTGATGAAGACTAACCATTTAAAAGGGTGCTTCCAGTTGCCAGAGGGTGATAAAGCAGTATATGTTTTCTCAAAGACAATTCACTGTTATTAGTCCTGTGTGCTACAGTATATAGTATCCTCCCCTGCCCTCATGGCCCTGTCCTGTTCTCTATCCTCCTCTCTTCTGCCTCTCATCCTCTCCATCCTTTCCTCTGTTCCCCTCTCCATCCTCTCTTCTCCTGGCCTGACAAACTAAGAAATCAAAGGTAGTATAATAGTTTAAATAAATGATTGGCATGAAAAATAAAAGGGATCAGTGCCTTAAAAATGTATTCTTACATGGCTATACAAGTTGTAATGATTTCATATACAAGTAAAATTATCAGTAACTTTGCATCTGGATTTTTGATCCCAGGAATTAGAGGGAAATGACAACAATGTCAACAGGGATCTCACCCTTTGTTGTAGCATCTGTGTTTTATTTAAGTTTCAATTGGCTCCACACCAATCCACACAACAGCACATGTTCTTACAGAGAATGATTAGAATCTATTTAAATGGAAAACTCTGTCGCAATTGGCTGATTAACATGAAAACATGATCCTTTCAAAGGCATAGGACTTTACGAAAAAACTCAAAGCATCGTTATCTCCCATTACACACTGAGGATACATTTGACTCACACTGGAAGTGGACTCTCTAGGATCTCCTGATTCTGGATTCAGATTTTTCTCCTGTCAACCTCTGTTTTCCATCCTCTCCCTCCCTCCCCCGCCTTTCTCCTCTTCTCTCCACCGTCTCCTTCCCTCGCCACCTTACAGTGTCTGTAGGGATGCTATACACTACATTTTAGTCAGCATCTCATAGTTCAGGGTTACTCCAATTAAAAACATTAAAACAAATGAAGGCCAATTGCCTAATGTTAATATGTTGCATATGGTTCATATGTTAAAGATTAATAAATACATTTAACGTAATCTGTTGGCCAAGTGTCTTTTTTATAGAGTTTATAAAGTGGGAAACAAAAGCTATTTTTGAAGTTAAGTCAAATAAAATGTGAAAAATATAGTTTGGGTATATGTAAATAAATGAACTGGTGTCAATACAAACAATAATTCAGTTAAAAGTGAATATATTAGGTTGGTTCAATTTAAATGTATTAGTTTGGTTCAATATCTAAAAAGAAAATAATTTGGATCAAAGCAAAGAATTAAGGTTGAGTCAAGTGCAGCATTATTGTTTACATCAACATAAAATAATCAGGTCATAAGAAGTTACTCAATTTACATTCTATGAAGTCAAATATTTTACATGTGATATATGGACATCATTTTCTTAGTTTGAGCAAGGTCATACTTTTTTCAGTATACAATGATACTATTTAGAGAAATTACAGAACTGGTCTCACAGGGAAAATGCTACCTTTTGTATTCATTCATTCGTGGCCAGCTGTATTGTCACAGGCTGTTGCTCAATCGCTTGCTTACATCGTCATGATTCTTTTAAAAGTGAACTAGCGAAATAAACGTGATTGGTTGATTCATCACCGCGTTCGTGGAGCTCTAAAAAAAAACAAACAACCGAGGTCTGATTAAATGTGATTTGTTGCACGTCATGCAGCGACAAAGGTCAGGCGTCAGTTTGTGTCTTCATACGCCAGTTTCCACTGAAAAAGTACCTGTTGCTTCTTCACACACCGCCATGCATGACCTGACCCCCTCTTAAGCAGGGCTTGTCTGCTGTGCAAAAGGTTTCGTACATGGAGAAAGACCCCCTGTCTGTAAGTATTTAGAGAATTAAATTACACAGTAATTATATGTCACACATCAGAAATAATAATGTCAAATTGCACATGAAGTGTTACCAGGATAAAACCTGTGACCTTTGTACCACTAGACTTTTGTCCTATTATGTCATGATGCTGTCGGATTCATTTGGCATCTATACAAGTATAGAAGTGAATAAAAGCTGCCTTTAATTAGTCCATGTGGGAGACCATTGATCAGAGGCTTATGTGCGGCCGCTGTCAATACAATGGATCGCAGAGGAAACAATACCAATACACATCTGGATGCCAATTAAGCTTTTGTCTCCACGCCACTATGCTTTGCTACTCCTGCATATGAAACACAAAAGGAAGCCTGTCATCACCAATATTAATTACTTGATATTGTCTCATTTGTTTATGTATGTAATTGATGGTTCATCCATAATTATTGATTCTGTTTGTGGAGGGATGGAGCTACCGCCACCTTGCTCTGAATGGGTTGTGCTCGACTTGATTTCTTTTGATTTGGTTTAAATTGGCACAAAAGCACCAGGCTTTTACTCTCTGAATATTAACGGCAGGCTCAGTCTAAATATAGGAACCCCAACTTTGGAAGGGTAAAGTTGAGATTCAAGAAAAGAGCAGCTTTCTGGGAGGGAAAAAAAAAATGTACAAGACTGCCTTTGAACTTCATGCCTATGAATTCTTTCCAAGTGTTTTTCTTTTTTTCTTTAAGTCCGGTGCTCTCCAGCACTTTTGGGTCTTTGATATCATGTTTCTTTGACTCCACTCAATCATTGAGAATGGAAGGTTTCGTTTACAGTGGGCCACCGTAGCGGCAGAAACAAGCACTAAAGCTCTTAGGTGTCACCTGCAAAAGAAAATATCAGGTAAGAGAGGGACTAAGCATTAGTGCTGTCTCCCACCACTGATCTTCAGGTTGAATATGGGACCTTGTTTATTTCGTCACGAATAATGTGATTTAAGCGGTATGTTGGGCACGAGTGGCAAAAGTCCCACCAAATCACGTTGCACAAATGTCAAGAAAATTTGCAAGACATTTCCTGTGAGACCAATAGACTACAGAGACAAGGCTCAGCAGGAAAAAAAGAACACCAAGCACGCACTGCAGAAAGGTTACATGTTTTACAGGGATTGTTGCTTTTGCCAATTTGACATTTCATTCTGATGATGATGATGACTTTATAGCGAGTGATGTGATAATGTCAAGTGCCTGGCAGATGACAGAACAGTGGCATTCACCTCCCACATGCATACATTGCATATGCCATATGAATACAGACAGTCAGAATTACAGCTGGCAGATACACACTGTCCTTTGATATGAAGACTGTGTCACTGTGTGACCTTCTGAATTTGGACTGCACTACCCTGAGCAGATCCCTGGGTGTAAGACAGACAAACAACCTCTAGGCTTAAGGGTCTTCCAAACTTAGCACTGAGAATAAGCTGTACTGGACTAAAAGCAGTTTGGCAAGGAAAGTCGTGAGCCACCAAATTTAAATTTGTCTTCAGAAATGAGATTAAATTGTTTTGCCTTTGAAGTAAGCTTTCATGCATCCTCACTCATTTCTGTGCATTTTTTATGTTTATTGCCAAAGTCGACTTAAAATCTTGCTCAAATCATTTGCTTTACCAGATAAAAACCTAGAGGCCAGGTTGTGCCCAGTGACCTTCTCTTTGAATTTCAGCATGGCACACAAATTATAGAGAGGGGTGAGCGGTCCTTCATCAACACTACATGGCGTGAATACCACGTCAAAACTGCAAAGCTCACACTGATAGCATGCAACGTGACTTTTATATTATCTTTTATCTTAGCTAGTGCCTTTTACAACCCTGGACTACTAGAATTATTTTTTGACACAGCAGGATGCTGTGGGAGCCTTAAAGTTTTTTTTAGTTGATTAATATTCTGATAGTGATTTACGTTTTCATGGTAAAAGGTGCTTTATGTCAATATGATAAACAGCAACTATTAGCATTATTAGGATTAAAATGTTGACAGTTCATATTAATAAGTCACTAGTTTAACTAATTTCACTTCCAAGTGTGTGTGGATCATTTGAAAGGGTTAAACATTGCCTTTGATGTGTAGGGATCTCTGTGGGTGTGGTTGCCTGAGTGGGTATTCTATCAGGCAGCATGGAGTGGAGTCCCGCAGCTTTCTGACCTCGCTTTCTCTCTCTTTTATTGTTTGTATAATTGCTTTATTTTTTGAAGTAATCTGAACAAGGGGATCATGTGGAGTGTGTGGAGCGATTGGAGCGTCAAGCTAATGGCTTCATTAATTAAGCATGTACATTAGTCAAAAAACTAGCTCTACACGGATTAACGGAACGTGGAACTGCCTGATTGGAAACGGAAGACAGAAGAAGGAAATATCATGGTGACTTTAATGGAAGATGATGAAAATATTGACAGTATAAAAAATAAGCTCCATGTCGACTTTAGTGGCTTGCAGCAGCAATTTTTTGAGTCTTTAGAATTCAATGGATAAGAAGGAATTTGTGGTTGATCAAAGGAGCTGGTTTGATCCAAAGAACAAATGAATGGATGACTACTTCTGCAAAAGTGAGGAACGGACGCAAGATGTTTTGAAACATGTTAAGCAGGCCAAAGAGTGTGATAGACAGGTAACACCTTCCAGATAGTAGGTCTACATCAACAAAAGAGACCACTAAATGCTGAAGTACAACTGCATTACAATGTGGAAGATTAAAGCTGGAATGGAGCGAGCATCTTTAGAACGAGTGAGCATCATTAATGGCAAAGGCTGCAGCTTTAAAATAAAAGTTAGCAATAGAACAGGGAGAAGCACTGTAAGAAGACTTTAATGCAGAAAAGGATTCTCAGTTGCAAGCCAAAGAAAGGCAGCGCAGGCAGAGTTTAAGGCCCGGCAAAAAAAAGATGGAAGCTGCAATAAAAGCTAGAAATGAAATGCTATGCAAACTGCACTGGCTGAGTGTGATGTTAAAATGGAGGTCTTACATAAATATGAAAGCACACAAGAAGATAGTAGCATCAACAAAGCTGAGGAGAAGGAGGGTAAAACAGTTACTGAACCCAACACACAACAACCATCACAACCCACCTTACAAACACCTAGGATTAAATAAACTGCTTCAGCAGCAACTTATCAGTTGGCTACATTGGCATCACAGACTGAAATTAAAGAGCAGAAGGCATCAGTAGCTTGATGGGCTTTGTCTAGCCATCTCTCAGCAAGCCACCACAGAGTATCTTGTGAAGAGTCACAAAGCATCTCTACTTTCTTATCTCACCATCCCAACATTCAAGGGTGACCCACTGGAATACAAATCCTTTATGAGGGCCACTGGCATTGAAGGCCGCACTGGTGATGCTCATGATCGTCTTCAATTTTTGCTACAGTATACAAGTGGGCAACCACATGAGTTGGTTAACAGCTAAATTCACATGGAACCTTCAGCAGGATATACTAAGGGAAATAAGACTAAAGAGAATAAACATCAGCATGAATTGTGATCAAATCTGTTTCACGTGCCAATGTACAAACAACCGAAACCTTCGGTGTCACAGAGGCCAGTAAAAAAGACTGTGTTTTTTCGATCATTCCAGTGTCTTTCAACGCACAAAAGGGAACCAAGACTGTGTCAACATATGCATTTTTGGATCCAGGTAGCTCAGCTTCTTCTGCTACAGAGACACTGAAAAACCAGCTGAACTGGAATGGATGTAACGTAAGCATCTTGCAGCAGCTGGACCTCGTTGAACATAAAGTGTTACTTCATATCTTTGGTGCAACAGCATCACCAAGTGTTGGAACCTTTGTGCTTCCAAAATGTGCAACAGATTTTGTGGATGAGTTTGGATGACTAAAACAGTCAATACATTTTTTTTTATGTAGATGACTGTCTTAAGTCACCTTCTGATGAAGACACGGCCATGTTGTAAAAAGGAGGATTTCGGCTGACAACATGGTCAAGCAACAGTAGGGAGTTGCCAGAATCAAAATAAACATTCGTTCTATGCCAGAAAAGGAAAGAGTACAAGGGTTTCAAGGTCTGGACTTCGATGATGAGGACAACCTGCCAATGGAGACAGCATTGGGCATACAGTGGTGTGCCAAATCAGATGAATTCAGGTTCAAGATCACCCTCAAAGATCGACCACACCCTAGGAGAGGCCTGCTTTTCCTCATCTGGACCAATTTTGATCCGTTGGGCTTTCTCGCTCCAGTAATATTGCCTGCCAAAAGAATTCTGCATACATATATATATATATATAACTGTCATTAACAGTTGGAAAAGTGGATCTCAAGTCTGCAACAGCTTGAGAAACTTGGAGTTGACGGATGTTGCAAGTGAAGACACCCATGGAATGTCAAGATACTTACTGATGCGCTTTTCTACTGGTGAAGCTCAATCCACCTTGATCCTGGCAAAAACAAAGGTTGCGCCCTTGAAGTCTAAAACTATTCTATGCAGCCACAGTTGCAATAAAGACAGACAAACTTCTGATTAAAGAGCTTGAGCTGGAGCTTCATGAATCAGTCTTTTGGACTGATAGCATGACTGTGCTACGTACTGGAACAGCAAGAGCACTAGATTCAAGACGTTTGTTGCGAATGGGGTCTCAGCAATCCTGGATCACTCTCAGACACACAGTCGAGATACATCAACACCACTGAGTCCCACTGATCTCCTCAAGGACAGACTGGAAACATTTTTGCTTTCAGGACCAAGTGCTTGTCATTCAGGCACAAGAGCCCAAAGATTCCATGGACCAGTGGATGAACCACTACTCTTCCTGGACAGCACTGAAGTGTGCTGTAGACTGGTTTCTGAAACTCAAGGATTTGCTGAAAAAGCTGAAAGAAAAGAGAAAGGAACTGAATGCATTAGGTGGAAAAAGCAGGATGATTAAATTCAAGAAAGCTGTCAAAGGAAGGTGTCTTACTTGTGATGACTTGGCCAAAGCAAAAACAGTAATTGTGAAGTACTCTCAAAAGTAAAGTTTCAAAGAAGATTTTGCTGTGCTACAGGAACATCAAAGATTAAAGAAAGGTAGCTCACTCTTTAAGCTAAATCCACTACGTCAAGATGAAGTTATGAGAGTTGGCCGAAGGTTGAGCCACCCAGTAATGCCTGATGACTCCAAGCAGCAAGCCATCTCACCGAAGGATTCACACATCACAAAGCTTGTGCTAGGATACATTCCTGACATTACAGTGGAGCCATCACGAGGTTCCTGTTCCAGTGTGTCATCTGTAAAAGACTACATGGAGCTACTGGCAAGCAACTCATGACAGATCTACCAATATCCATTCCTAGTGAAAAGGGGAAGAGGACAAGCACAGAGATGAAGCACTATCTTCACGTGTCTTACTATACGAGCCGTGCAGCTTCATAGACACTGATGCATGCCTCAACGCAATCAGAAAATTCCTTGCCGGAGAGATGTTTTCAGATAATAAAACCAACAATGAGATTAGGAAATTGATCAAAGAATGGAATACCAACAAGATCAAGAAACACTTGAAACAGAGAAGTATTTATTGGTATTTCAATCTTCCAGCAGGTTCTCACCATGGTGGGAGCAGGGAGCGGTTAATCCATTCAGTGAGAAAAATCCTGAACATCACAGTTAAGGAGCAACTACTGGATGAAGAGGGTCTCCAAACCTTAATTTGTGAGGCCGAGGGAGTATACACACAAAGGTTGCTAGGTCACGGTTGTTGCTGGAATAAGTTTTCCATTTGCTTTATTAATGTCACTGCAGAAACCAAATACATGTAGAGAGATTTGCTAATATAGTAGTTGATGGAAAAAAGTTACCATATATATTCATCTTGTTATTTAACCAGTCATTCTTTTAGTTTTAGTTCAGATTTGTGAATCACAGTGGTGGACATTGCTACCACCAACAAACTCAAATAAGGTTACAACTATGACAACACCATGTCAGTCTTTTTCTTGCGCGAGTAAAATCTGACTCACATACTCACTGAATTAATGATTAAATGTGACTTTTTACAGAGAATTTAAGTGCAGTCAGAGTGGTTGTTATTCAAATGAAACAGCTGTTTAGGGATTCAAACTGCCAGACTTCCCATAACAAGCACACTTATGCCTCTTATTTCAAGGATACGGTCCCCAGTGACATGAACTAAATGCCTTATAAATGAATAATGCACAAATCTCCTCAACATCAAATGGCTTTCTAAATGGAGTAAGGACCCGTTGAAAACAATAAGTTTGTTAGTCAATGTGTTAATGTGTGTCTTTACATTTCGCCACCCGTGAAGTGAAGGTCGTTACATCTTAAATAGGCTAACAATTCACCACTGTTACCCAGCTATTTGAATTACACTGAGACGACTCAACTCCTGTGAGTGTAATTGATGTTCCTCACTTACTGCTGTTCAAGGTGAGTAATGGCAATCTTCCCCTGCATTGCCATTTCTCTCTGCATCCCATAATAGCTCCTCTGAGAGCCATAATGGCAACTAAGATGGGCACTCAACTGCCAATACTCTCATCTCTTTGTTGCTTATGGAAGCTGGAGTGACATTTCAGGCCTTGCACAGAGTTCTGCTATCTGTCCAGGATCTTTACGGGAACAGCAATTACAACACAGGATAGATAATGGGGATTATCTTAAATTTCCTCCGAGTTGAAAATGTTTATTTTGATTAACTAAAAACCCTAAACTGCTGCTTTTTCCAAATCCCTTGGAGATTATGTACTCCTTTCCCCACCTTAGATTATCTATTTGGCAGAACAGTCATCCAGAGAAAGGTTGGATGATCCAAACAGTTCTGCTGTATTTTGTTCAAGGGTCTAACCCAGGCTCAAAGGAACTACCCCCACCAGGAATAAATTCTGTTGGAAGGTAGATGTGTTTGAAGTGTAAATATCCCACAGGTCAAAGACTGCAGCTGAGAAGTCTGATAACGGCATATTTTTATCCAAGCAAAACAACTTTGATTTCATTCACACACTTTATTCTTCCCAGGCTACAGACAACGTTGGTGAACTGCCAGAAATGGAAGCGGGTAATTTGTCTTATTTTTAATCGAAATATGAAGGTATAGTCAGAGTTTGCCTAGTAAACAAAAGTTATGAAGGTCTTGAAACTTGAAGTGGCTGTATTGTGAAGAAAATATTAGAGAATCATCATCAAAGTCAATGAAAACCTCACCTTTAATTTGCTTTCTGTGTGCTGGAAATCTTGCCGAATTTAGCAAATGGTAAGCTGAAATGTTGACCCATCAACAGTGATTAGCTTTGGTATTTTAGTCTCTAAAGTGAGCCAAAGATCTCATTATTCCGGGACTCTTATTGTGAAGTCGATCTGTGAAGACACAGCTCAGTCAGTATTCATTAGATGGCCTCCCAACTGAGCCTAGACCACACTCATTAGGCAGAGGCTGACTTAAGGGAAATGTTTGAGACTAAATATTTAAAGAATAGAGCAATCATTTTCATTTGTCAGCCTTTGACTTTAAGACCCCTGACGTTTTCCTTGTTGTCTGAAGCCCTGAGTTTCTGCCATTTTGGCTCACTTGCCTCGTTTTTTTACTGCATTAATTAGGACCTAGGGACTTGGGAGTTTCGGACTTGACATGTTTGATTCTGAAGTATGGACCCTGGAGGACGAGAGGGCGGTAGACATTCTGGCATTGGAACAGCAGCATTCTTGATGGCACCCACAAAAAAATGCATTATGGGAAACCTAGCTGTACCAAGACTGCACAAATTACCTACTCGTAAAATCCTCAATCCTTGATAAATCCTTGGTCAGATGTTGCTTAGAACTGGAACAATACTTGGACAGTGAAAGATGGGGTTTCATGAAAAAACAAGTACGGACAAGAACTCATATTGATAAATGCCTCATGTCACTGTAAGGAAAAGGACATTGCTCTCTGGAAAGTGGTGTAGGCAGTAGCTGCTTATTTTATATTTAAAGCTACAGACAGTGAAACAAGGACGTTGAAATGAATGATCTGTCACAAGTGTACCAAGGTGGTAGGGCTCTTTACGTAAATATGAAAGACATGTGGACAAAGCAAATGTTGTCATTGGTGCCACAGATTTCTGGTAATCTGATCTGGTTTAAAGATTCACAAATGAATTGAGGAGTTTCCCAATATGTGTTATTGGCTTTTCAAGGATGTTCGTGCGAACTTGATATAGCCATGAATCCAAGAAGTCATTTCATGGGTATCTTCCTCCATCTTCCTGTCCTCAAGGAGTCCATATTTCAGAATCAAACTTGCCAATTCCAGACTATCAAGTGCAAAAGTCTATTCTTCACCTATAAGGTATTAAACATAATTATTAACAGCTGCACACCTTTCCCCTTTAGAAGGGGGCGTCCCACAAAAAGGGAATCACTGATTTAACCCAATTTTAAATAAGTACATTCTGACAAAGTTGTTTGGTTGCTTTTTGGATTTAAAAACATGCATATATTACAGAGCAGCTCCTTGGGTACTTGGAGGCAAATAAAAGTCTCTTATGTCGCAGCTTACATCATCATTGTGTACCACATTTTTTTTTACGGCTTTTGTGGATTTTGCCTTGTTCTCTAACCCTCTGGGTGACCTACATCAAGAAGCGATCGAGTGCACTGTGTGTTCCTCTATATGCTGGTTATGCAGTGGTCTCAGCATGACATATCTCACCATCTCCCCTCTAAATTACCAGGCACACTCGAGACATAAGAGCACTCAGACCTAGAAGAAGCATAATATATCAAATAATCATAGATTTGTCTGTTCTCTCATTTTAGTTCACAACAATATCTAGGAAATATAATATTTGATATATATTTATGGAGGAAAGGCATTTTATACCTTTCCTACATAGCGCATGAACAGGCCACATACTGTATTGCTATGAATCTAAGCAATGTCATTTTCCCTGGTTTTTGGTTTGTGCACAACCCTGAACCGTGCCGTTCTGGACCAAAATATGCTATTTAGCTGTGACACATTTCCTCGAACAATGGTAATTTCCAGACACTTAACTCAGACTGGACAATTCATTCAGTTGTGAACAATACTGCAATCAATAACATCTTAGATTAACTTTATGGCAATTGGCTTTAAGTAGGCAGTAGTCCAATTACAACAACAAAAACGTGGCAAAGTTCAATCGAGCCAATGGCATAATGTAAAAGAGAATAAAAGAAGAAGGAACTCTCATGGGAACAAAAGAATAACACAGCAGTCGGTGAATTTGCCTTTGATAAGAAAGGCTGCTTGGTTCTACTTTGTGTTTTTTGGTGATTTTCCAGTTTTAGTATGACTTATTCAGATGTTATACAAGGTTTGGGTGGTGGTTTGATTGTTGACTTATTTTATCTAATCTAGTTAAATCAGGCGATGAAATATATTTATAGCAACAAATTAGCTTCCAACAGCCAAGTCATGTGATGTGCTGTAAGTACAGATTATGTCTCCTGATAAACAATCACCTACCTGTGTCCTCAGCCCTAACCCTAACCATCGTGAGTGACATTTAATCTCTTACAATGATGCTAAAAATGCCTGGCTACGACACACAAAATGTATCTGCAGTGGCTTTCCACAATATCTTGTAGTAAATCTGACACGTTGTGACTTACACCCAATGAGTGCTAAAGCAGACAGACAGAGCTCATACACCGATGCGTCTAGTGCAGTGGCTCCAACTGTAAAGTAAAAGGACTTAAACGCTGTGCTGGAGTCCAGATCTTGACGGATCACAGCTGTTTTGACGACATACAAAGGACCAAGAGAATACAGCTGCTGCCTTAAAATGAGGTTGTGTTTACCGGGTTCATGTAATAATTCCACATAAATGGAACAACCTTGTGGTTGTGGCGACTTTTGAAGTGGATTATTTGTCAAGGGCAGAGCTCACAAGTTGTTCGCAAACGATTTCAGAAGTTAATATACCATGACCTCCACAGTTCATTTTGTAATTATATAGTATGTCTGAGGGAACTGTTGATATCCCTAACAGCCTCCTCCTTCCATTATGCCTTTGCATTTCTACATTAAGTTAGCCTCCCATTACCTTTTTGAACTGTTAGCCTTGCTGGCTTCTAGATGCCAACAGTTGCCTAGCAGCGGTGTCCTCACGAATTGTCATGTGAAAGTATGCCAGAGAAGAAGCCCAAAGGGTGCTTCACCTTTTGTGCCACTGCTCTGAAATCTCTGACCTTTTCAGAACGTTGTCTGTTTTCAGGAAACCAATTATGTGGCCAAACCGGTGAAGGAGAAGCCCGTTGTGGCTGTGCCTGTCCATCCCGAGTTGCATGACATGTCAGACAGAAATGACTACAACAAAGACAGAAATGTCAAACCCAACAGAAAGGGACTGCAGGAGAAATCTTTACTCAGCAAGGTGGTTGGTACACAGACTGTCAGTTCAATCTAAGCAAACAAGTCGGAACAGGGAATTGACAAACAGGGCAATCCAAAAACACAGGTGAACACTAGAAACCACAATACTAAGCATAAAGCTTTGGTGGTAGTCTTGTTACGGGGAACACCATCGAGGAACACAATGGGGCTACATACACAGATAATGGGCAGCAGTTGAAGCCAGTCTAAAGCAGAAACGCAGAACTTAACTGGCTGCAACAGTTCTCAGAACTGTTTGCAGATTAGCACTACTCCAGATACTGCTGGTGCGTGTTGTTGTTATCATGATGAAAAAAAACCCCACATGCAACATGGAATCACTTTCCAAGGGTAAATCTGCACGGACACATGACCTAAGGATGTGGATGCCGGGGTTTTAGATGGGCACGTAGCACCTTAGACATGTTTCGTAGTACTGATGTATGAATTTATTGCACATACATGATTAAAACACAAAGTATGAGAACAACAGGAATTTTCTTTAGTCCTCCAAAACGTATTTGAAGCTCAAGTTCGCACATAGCCTCGGGTTGTTTGAGAGTCCGCTGTAGTTTGTAAAAGCACAGATGAGTCAGAATTACAGGAAACAGAGGCTGTATCTCTTGTTCAGGAGTCCCTTTGCTCTACAGAAGAACTGGATGCAGCGAGGAAATTAAGGATGCTTTTTGAGTGATTAATACAGAACAATAATCTTACGCTAAAATTGCTCTCAGCATGGGAGCAAATTAGCTGATAACAAACGCATTCTTGACAGAACTGCAGCAGTTTGTGGAGTCTTCAGTGCAGCCTCGAGGGAGATGAACTGACATCAAGATAAGAGTGTTTGAAAATGCAGCTTCTGGTTTACGCCAGCTCAGATTTATCCAAACACACACGGCAGACCTTGAAATTTCAGAAGCCGATCTCGAGCTCCGACGCCGACAAAACTTTAAATTAAAAATGGTCTTTCCTGGATAGACCAATTCATTTCACAGCTCTCGATGCTCGAATATAGTTTCAGACACAAAACCATAAAACGTTACCAATAAACAACTCTTACATGTGAGGTAAACGTAAAAATACTCCAGGCTTGTTCTGGTTAATCAACATCAGTGTTTTTCTGATTTCAGATTTTTCATTCCTCAGATTAATATTTCATCCGTTGCTTGGGGCCAGTGTAGATGCTTTCTCCCATAATATTGCACAACAGATTGTAAAACCTCACACAGATGTGTGACAGCTGGTGGCGTCATTCTGTTTAATGTTCCAGCCTGCTTTCAGTCTAATTTAAGAGAGACAGTTTGTGGCTCTCTGTTTTAGGTTATTTCACACAAACTGAATACCAGATAGACAAAGTGATTATATTGTTTTAATATCTCCTGGTATTATAAGTGGACACCTGGAAACCTACATAATCTATTTATTACAAGTGCATATGTTATTTTTTTAGATATTTTCAGCAAGTGTCACCTCAAGCTTTCATTGACGTAGTGACTCATATTTGCCATTAGAGGAAAGTCACCAAGATTAATCTAAAGTAATGAATCATCAGTTTAATAGCTGCTGAAGCGTGTCAGCTTACTGTAAATTTGCTCTATAAAGGTCACACAAATATAAACGCTAGCAGATTTATCCTGCGACCCATGTGCAGAAACCTCCAGATGAACCGTGTCTGTAACTAAGTGGCTGTTGAGGCTGCTGCTGCGCTCGTAGCCGCAGCCCAAGGCAGCAGCTTTTCTTTAAAACAAACGAGGAAACCCGCAGAAGCCAAAGATAATTGTGGTCCCAGTAATTAAACGGCTTCAGCCTGACGTATCAGAAAATGCTCAGCTTTCACGCCACCAGGCTCTCCTCGTTTCCTAACCCATACCACAGGAAATCCAAACGTCGTTTCACGTCTCACTGCTGCAGCGGAGAACTGGGCAGCGATATGGAAGCCGGGAAAGGAGCTATTGCATTACTCGCATTACTGTAAACTGAGCAAGTGTGAAAAAAATAATAATAATAATGTTAGAGTTCAGCAGGGGAGCACACGGAAGTTTCAGAGTTCAATTTGATGTGTTTAATTTTCTCTTCGATCTCTGACTGCTGGATCTATTTCAGCTACAAGCGCTTCTCCGTGAGAGGTCTGACCTGATTTCTATACGACACCCGAGACGGCTGTAAAACCATTGCAGGGAAGGTCCATGGCTATTTATATTCTATTTTTCCAATTGGAACACTTACAACTTGTGTTCAGAGCTTTCTGCTATTCAGACTGATTTGAGCGGAAGGTTTTGTGGAACTGGAAACCGACTCAAATCGAAACATTTCCCCAAAACGCCACAATAAAACCTGATGTCTCTGAAAGAGAATAAAAATCCAATCTGATTGGGTCAGTCTGTTCTGACTGAGGTGGTTCTTTTTATTCTCATTATCAAAAGCAATGTTCGAGTGAACACTTAAGACATGTGGAAGTATGGAAAGCCTGTGCATTCAGATGGAAGTGCTCTGCTGTCCAGTCACCTGTGAACACTTTGAAGTGTTGACGTTGAAGGAAAAAATAGATGCAAATTCACAACAATTGCATTACTGTTAGTGTTACTGTTCGTTTTAAACTGAAGATGTTGGTATTACGAAGACTTTCAGGTCTGAAATGAGACTGTTTATTAATCAGCCTCCTGTGGAGCTCAGCTACTGCCAGCAGGATGAAGTGTTCATTTGGTTTGAAGAAGAGCTCATGAATAGTTAGTTTTAATAAATGAAAATTAAAAAAATAAATAAATAGCAAGAGGAAAATTCAAAAGTACTCTTTAGGATGAACCATGAGCTGTTCTCGACACGGCAGGAAATACAGAGGGCATGAACTATAAACTCAGAATTAAGTAGGTTACAATTACATCTGTCATTTCTCTCCCCAAAACTGAAAAATAAGGAACTGCTGGCATACGGTGGAGTTTATTTATTTGTGTCCGTGTCAGAAAATTTAAAGTCGTTATTTGGGCAACCAATAATTGAGCAAAAAAAAACAACAACAACAACAAAAGCTAAGGCTTCAGTTTCACATTATTTGCAGCTAAGCTTTCTTTCCTTATGAATTACACATTAAGCAACCATCACCCAAAATCTCTAGACAGTTGTTCTTGGGAAGCCATTATGTAAATTTATTTCCAGTGTTTTTTGACCCGATTATCATTCAGCGTTAAGTCAAAAAGGCTTTGATTGGTCAAATATTGGCTTGAACTGGGGTCAGACTCCACTTTAGAGGTCAGCACTGGCTTTTTCCATTTATTTACGTTTCCCCAACAGATAATGAGGCCTGTGATTACCATCTTAATAGGCATTAATAAGAAATGAGCGATGGCACAAGGCAGATTTGCACACAGTACACAGAGAATGGAGTACCGAGGAATTAAGCAATTAAACTAGCCTTATATGGCCAATATTTATCCAAACAGACTGAAACAACTCTGATCACATATCACAAGATAACCTTATTATATGGACCCTGAATAACATGATCCGATGAATTATACGATATGTGTCACGGTATCGACTTTCGTCCTGTCATCCTGTTTGATTTCCATTTGAAAGCTTCTCCCTTGTTTCTTCTCTTGATTTACTTCCTCCTTTGCTTATACGATTGTTTTTGTCCTTCCTCAGTAGCCTCGTCTGTGCCTTGTTAGCCTCGCCGTGTACACACAGTCCCGACTTTCGCTGCGTCCTTTGTCTGTCTCCTGTTCATTCGCCTGCTTTTTTTTTGTTGCTCTGGATTTTCCCGTTCACGTCCCCTAGTGATTCGGTTCAGCTCCCCCGCGGTTCTTTGTTTTCTGAGTTTTCTCTTCTTTTTGGCTTGTGGATTTTTGGTTTGCCGCACTTTGCCGCATCTGGTGTGTTCCACACTGTGACAGTATATGTTTACATGCCCCCAAAACATCAATCAATGCCTCTGCCCCCCTGTGGATCATCAAATCTGCTGGAAATATGGTGGAAGAAGAAGAAGGAAAAGTGAACACTGAAATTATTCAAACACTAAGATGACCAAGATGGACCCATAGTTACAAAGCTGCGAAAAAAGTTGCTTTGCCGGCTCCATGTTCTTGTCCCTCCCAGAAAGTCATCACGTCACATGTTGGGAAAGAATTTATTTATTCTATCTACGATCAGAACAAGTGTTTACATGGATATAATACACTAACTTGACTGTTATTCTGATTATAATGGAAACGCCAGTGTAAACATAGCCAGTTATGCTATCTTTTAAATTAGCTTAATTGATGAATTTATTGGGCTTAACCAATTACGGAGCCTCAAATTTGCTGGAGTTGCAGCTGCAAACTTTTTGGACATGATGATGACTCATTGTTACAAGGCCATGATCACTCTCTGTATCTGTGTGTCTAATTATGATGGTTTTCCAGACACAACTAGCTTAGCTTTGGCTCAAGCAGTTAACATTTCATCAAAACAAAAAGCGAAGCAAAGTGGGAAGAAACTCTCTCAGGTATCTTTTCTATTAGTGGACTGGATACAGTATTAAGGTAACATTTATAAACACATGCCTTCAGCTGCGACTCTCAAGCACTTGGATGCTCGGACACTAAGATTCATTACCAGAGATACTCATCATCGTGAGCTGTCCGCTATAGTTGGGTGGCTCACCCTCTCTGTAAGGCGTGACAGACACTGAGTTTTATTTATTCATAAAACCCTCACTGGTTTATTACCCCCTTACATTATTTCATCGCTGTCTTTTAATGCAGTTCTTATTGAACGATTGGATTACGTTGCACGCGCCGACTGTTTCTAGCGAACACGGGAAGTTCAGTTTCACTTACGCCGCACCTAAGACTTGCCTCAGTTTGTATCTTCTGGTGGCTTTCATAATATACAGTTTTATATTTTCCGTTTCACTACGGTTTCTTAGGTTTCTTATTTGTATGAGTGTATCTTCTTTTTATTTGTATCTTTGTTCAGGGACATTGTAAACAAGGCTTTTACTTCAGTGCATCTCCAAGTTTATGAAAGGTCGAGTTGCATATATCCTCCTGGTTAAAGTATGATGACATTTGCATTCAGTAAGAAGCAGTTCGCGCATCTCTAAGCTTTTCGTTTTTGTTAATTATTGAATTCTCTGTGAGCTTTGTTATGGGATTAATGAGCGTTTGATGAGATGTTTTGAGTGACGTGTATCTAATCTTTTAACCTTTACAAAAGTTAAGAGTTCAGGCAAAGCCTCTGCGCTTCTTCTTTAATGAACAGTCTGCAGCATTCGTTAAGGGTGAATTAAATGTAAAACTGACTGGAGACTGGTGTCAAGGCCTGTGGAGACCTGTTGTACAGGTAAAGGGTTTTTCATGGTGGAAGTGTGACAGCCTTAAAAGATTTGCGTGGAGGCATTATGTGGGATTTGAGAGCATATTGCAAGCAGAAAGATTCAATATGATCACCAATGTGATGATAATTTATCTTGTGGTGCCCATTAATGACATTCAAGAGTTAACGTCACTCCAACTGTTAATAGCCACATCTCTGGTAAAAAGAAAAGTCACTGAACCACTTTGTACCAATTCTAGTGCCAATCCATCAGGTTGCTATAGAGATATTTAATTCATGGGAATAACAATAAGACGTTACAATCCCTTGTGCCAAGATCCCACGCAAAAAACATTTAGAAGCCCAGTCCAACTGAAAACCGACCAGTAGGCTAGCAGTCAGCTACCAACTAGCAACCAACATAGCCTAGCCAACAGCAGTAGGCAGCATACAGCAGATCATTGGGGTTTTCAAGTGGGCACCTCCTTTCATCGATGTTTCTTTAAGTTATGATGCTACCGCAGAACTGCGTGACTTTCAACCACCGAGAGAGGAAAATTAAGGTGGTCAACAGCGTCACTGGGATTCACCATTTGGAGACCTTGAACACCTGGAGTCCATTTTGCCCTGATCCTCTCAAGAGTTGTTGAGAAATTTGAAACCCGATTTTTCGGTTTAATTTAATCCACAACAGATGACCCTCGCTAGGAGCTGAACGACTTGGGATTTTTTTAACGTTGCCTACTATCTGGTGAAAGTCAAGTAAACGAGTCAATGACGTCACACATGTAAATCTGTGTTCTTGACCTGAATGCATGATGTAAAGAGAAGCTATGCAAGGTTTCTGCAAGGTAATTGAAGCTTGAGCTAATGTCGGCCGTAGGCCACGTAAACACCATAAACACCGTCAAACTGACACTTTCTAACATGCAGCTCTCGCTGGGCAAAAAAGAAAAAAAAAGCTCTACAACCACATCAACAAAGTCAGCTAATAGAACACAACAGAAACATGACATATATTTATTCATTGGCGCCGTCAGTAACATGGTATAGCACTTCACAACGTGTTTTGAGATAGGATACTGTAGCCGGGATGAAAAAAAATCAATGGTTTATCAGCAAATCGTTTTCCTTGTGGGTCTACAACAGCTAAAGGTCTAATAACTTTAATAATAATATATAAAAATAGCAAATTGTTGATTTGCAGACTCCTTCTCTCTGTTACTCCTCTGATAGCGTTAGCAGATGCCTTTTCAGATCAGTGTGCACTGCATTTCAGGACTGACTTACATATTCTGCATGTCACGGTAGAATGAACTTCAGGTTTAGTGACGTATTTCCACAAGCTTGATGAACTACTGCTAGTTTTCAGCAATGACTGACTGGACTCTTCACATGTCTTCTAGGAGACGTGTTGTTATTGTCATGTGATCAGCGTGTAGTCGACATGTGTCATGGCAAAGCAGTAAAGTCGATTACTAGTCAGTTCAACCTCTTACTCCCACAGAAAAAAATAAATAAATGAAATCATCAATTCCCACAGCAGTGGGTCATTGGCCAGCCATTTAACCAGAATAAAGACCGAGACTCTTTCTGCTCGTCTGCTGTGCCAGCTCCAACAAGCTTTGTGGAGGAATTCAGGAGCGAGCATAATTGATCATCTTCAAACAGTTTTGATCAGCATGTTCCCACCGAAACCTCGACTTAATATTTTTTCATTTGAAGAACTTTACATTCGACCGTCACTGCCGGCGTAGTCACAAAAACAGCAAAGGAAAAACATATTTAAATGTGTACTTTTATTGAACTGGTAACAGAATAAAACAGTCTGAGCATAATGATGTCATTCCAGTAACATGTTCGACCAATCTGACTCTGCTGAGGCTCCATTGATTCTTTGCTAATTAGGTGAAACGGTGAACGGTGAACCCAGAAGTGACCCATCATGCTGCCACCATGAAAACCCACCTACAGGACATGTACTGTATGTTGGAAACTCAAGAGACCTCCTAATGATCTAAATGGGCATCATGTTACAGTGCTTCAGCAATTATTGAACAACAGCATATTGTCACGGACGGACGGACAGACTCAATATGAGGGGCCTCCTGCAGAGACAAGAATTTGTTCATTTGATGCTTCCAGTCACCACATGCAGATAATTAAGCCACTCGTGGGTCAACCTTTCCAATTGACAGGCTGAAGAGGACAAAAAAAAGTCTCCTTGATTGAAAATGCAATGGATGAGCGCTTCGGCATGCAGAGCAAAGGGCAGTCACAAATGGAATAAAATTAGGGTTTGCTTCAACTTAATACCATATTCTTTGTAATACCGTAGTTGTGTGTTCTTCTTGGGTCTTGTATTTTCATTCATTCATTCATATTCATTATTTACTCATAATGGACACGGAAGGGCATTATCCTGCTTATTAATCAAAACATGAAAATATAAAGTTTTTAAGCCATAATTAGGTTACAATTTTCTATCATTAATCTTGTCTTTTTATGTTATTAGGGAGTGTTTTTCGTTTTGCTGTAGAAAAAGTGCAGCTCCCACTAGTCAAGTCAAAACACTTTCAGCTTCATTTCAATTTGTGGCGACTCGTTTCTTTCCATTAACTTTGCGCGTACGTAGCTGCATTACCTCTTAAACCTTTCATTTTCATTGCTCTTTTCCTGCCTACCTACATACCCCACACCAACGCACATTCCGACTTTGAATTTGACTTTGGAGTTTCTGTGGAAACTATAGCAGATTGCACATGGCAAATCATTGTTATACTGTATGCCTGTTCTGTTTCAGGACAATCAAATGTAACAATTACTTCTCTTGGGATTCAAAGTGTTGCCTAGCGACAACTATAATCACGTCAATCGGTGTAAAACGGCAGGATTTAGCAGTTCAGTCATCTGTGTGTGTGGCGGAGTGGCAATGAAGACTAGTGGGAAAATGTTTTCTGCACAGTTGAGAACAAAGTAGAGTCATCTGATTCAAATGACAGGTTCTGCATATTCCAGCCTCGGAGCCTCAACCCATACGCGAAACATGGAGGTCATAATGCCCTCGTTTTGGTCTGTTTTGCTTTGTGTTGGCTTGGCATCACTGATGGACTGAATGAATTCTGAACTATAGCAGAAAATTCTAAAAGAAAATGTCAGGACATGAGTCTATTCGCTAAATCTTAAGAGAAAGGGTCATGGGGCAAGACAATGACCCCAAGCACACGTTGTTCCACTAAAGAATGACACAAGAAGAACAAAATTTATGTTTTGAAATAGCCAAGGCTAAGTTTTCACCATTAGTTCAACATAAATGTTGTGCAAACAATAGTAACAAGAGGAAACCAGCGAACATCAAAAATTACGCAGCTACAGCCACTACAGACGACTTATCAGCATTCACCGGAAACTTTTAGATATTCCTGCACCAAATACTGAAAACAACGGTTCATATACTTCTGCTATTCATATACACAAATACAAAACAAATAAATGCACAAGCATAATACAATATTTCTCATTTGTTCAATTGGGTTCAGTGTCTACTTTCAGAACTTTGCTGGAAAATTTGCTCATGTTTTGCATCATTTTTATGCAGAAAAGTAGAAAAGTCTAAAGAATGCAAATACTTGCAGCAGCACTGTGTGTGGTTTGTCTAGTCCAAGTGTTCAGGTGTGATCTTGGCTCAAAACGCAGCACAATGTAGGTGATCTGCCCTTCCTTCTACTGACCATCAAGGACTCTCATCAATGTTTAAATTCAATCACCATGGCAAAAAAATGCACTGTAATTGGATTCATGCATTGTTATCAAGTGTAAACAGTATTTTGCACAAATGAACAACATCAAGCAGATTCCAACCTTTGCTTTCAGGTCAATTTGTAACCTTCTCTAAACTGTGGAAAAATTGATGGTCTGTGTCTGTTTCCCCTGGCAACCCACCGCACAGGGGACATCTAAAATCTGAAAGGGTCAACAGTACAACCCTTCAACCTATATTACCTCTCTGAGGGTAGAATTATAGATCTGAAAAGCAGCTCGTTTGAGTGAAAAATGCTACGCTTTCCTACTAAAAACACCAGATAATAGCATCTTGTCACACAAAAGAACACATTAAGGGGGTCTGACGGATCAGGAAGAGGATGCTAAAATATGTATGGTTTAGCCCTTCGCTCTGAGATGTATGGAAAGTCCATGAATAATGGATGCGCTATAGATCCTATAGATGTACATGTTTGTGTGGACTTTCTTTTAAAAGAAATGGGAATTTGATACTTTGGATGAAAGAACATTTAGTTGAAGTTATTATTGGTTTCATTAGCACACGAGTTTCTCTTTATTTCGACACAGTTGTGGGTAAATCTTCAATCCCATTAAAAGCGGCCATGATTCCGAACTTGTCTTCAAATGCTTGATTATTAAACGTTATTTAGTTACAAGCTGCTTTGCTATGAAATTGACCTGCTGTGGCATCATGTCTGGGGGGAAATGGATGTTAATGGATGACTGCAGTTGTGTAAATCATCATCAATCTTCCTACAGGTCCATCTGACAGCGTCCCCTCCCACCCCACATCCCATGCAATATTAGAAATTTGCATGGCATTAAGCAGCACTGGAAATTGGAGAAGTTAAACTGACAGCTGAAGAGCTATCTTTGCCAACAGGACGGCTGAACTCTGAGAGAAATATCCCACTGTTCCACGTCAGTCGTTTCTCCACGAGGAATTACGGCTTTCCTTCGCAAGAGCAACGTGACCAATTTGTCTTCCCGCTTGTAATAAAAGATGCCGGCGGTGCGTCATCTCTGGGAATCTTGCCGTCACTCAGTGGATTTTGAGCTTGCTCAGGCGACGCAATGAAGTCGACCAGGATGCTGGGATTATGAGTAAATCACTAAAATGTGTGTGTGATAGCGAGAGCTTTTCAGGGAGGTGTTTTCCTTTTCAAATATAAAACAAAGACACTGAGCTTTTGCTTATAGTAATGAAGTTTGTAACGACAATTGATCTCAAGAACATGTCGACACTGAAACGTAAAAAGAGGAAAGAGTTGGATGTGGTCAGGCCATGGGTGATGCTAGGTGTAGATGAAGAGGTGCAAATTTCAGTAAAGAGACAAGAGTATTACTTTTACTAATTGCTCAAATTATGATTCTTTCTCTGGTTTGGAAAAATACAATACAGTAGGGATACGCAACAAAGTAAATTACAAACAAAGAGTGTAATGAGGTCTGAGGCTGGCAGACAAAGCCATTTTATTGTGGCATGTTTGAAGTATTAAATTCTTTTTTAAACTTCAGATTATGTTATTGGAACTCACTAACTTTGCTGCTTTTATCTCTCGCTGACCTCGTTCACATCCGTCCTCTCGGTCCTGCAGCCTCGCCCTCGGACCGATGATACCTGACGAGGCTTAAACTTCAGATCTCCCACAGGTTTCGCACAGGGTACATACACAATTCATGACACACCAATGGGCTCCTTGCTTATCCTTCACCATTCATCACCGGTTTACAGAGCACAAAGGAAGAAAGGAAAGGACAGCCACGCACAGAGACACAGAGAGAGATAAAAACCAACTAGAGAAGGATGATGAAGGAAGACCAGACAGGAAAGGGATAAAAAAAAAAAGATAGACTGCTGAATATCTAGAAACTTTAAAAAGCAGCCATTTTGAAAGAGTGGAAAAGAAATCCCATGAAGCCAGGTGATAAATGCTCTGTGCAGCAAGTGTATTTTGAAAAATGTGGACATCTGTGGGAATTGCACGCCTTTAGACATCTGAAAATAGGAGTGTTTTAAGAGGTTAACTGTGTTCAGCTAACGAGAATTATATAAAAGTTTGTCAACTGTGAAAGGAGATATTGAAATAAGTATTTTTGTAAATCCTGCACACAAAGAGGCCGACCCCACACAGAGACACACATTAAAACTATTAACATTATTTCTGGTGTGTTTTTCCAGCATTTATTTTTTATTTTTTATTCCGATAGCAAAACTACAGTGCTGGATGAAGACTAGTCACCCAACGTTGGCCTAAAAGTATCCGTAAAATTACTCAACTAGATCATCCAGGAGAAAGAACACCCCCTTGGTGGCCGGCTACAGAAATAAACAGAATAAAATCCCACATTTCTTCATAACTGTGTGAGGGAGATTTTAGTCTATGAGCAGAGCACAGTTTTATTTATAAACAAACACGAAAAAGTCTAGACTAAGTATTAATAACGTAGCTCCACTCTCACACAGGACTGCACAAACTCTGGCTCCAAACTTGCGGAAAAAAAAAAAAAAAAACACTTATTAAGGTAACTTTATTGTCCCCCATAACAGAAATGCATTTGAATCGATAACATTTCCTCATTATGTAAAATGTAATCCTGTTCACTTTTGAGAAGGCAGGTTCCCATGAGAGCACATGGTGTCTTTGTGGTTGTCATCCTGTGTTTGTGCCTTCGCCTAAACACTGTCACGGCTAAAAAACCCGAGCGCTTTTATGTGTAAGAATACACTTAAATATATCCAGTATTCAGCAATGTTTTATATAAATATATTTTCCCTTTGCTAAGCAACTAAGAACCTGTAAATTTCCTTGACCCACAGATGCTCTCCCTCCAAATTGCTGGCCAAGTGCTCCTCAAGGAGACAGGAGACAAATCCATTAATAGTAATGTATTATACAAGAGAGGCACTCCAAAATACTGACAGCACAGCATTTTTGTTCAAAAATCTTCATATCTAACCTCCGGGCCATACTAGAGGAACTCTCAGGGGGAGAAATAAATAATGTGGCTGTGTGCGCATGCAAAAAAATGAAATTATAGCAATGTCTATGTGCTAACTGTGGTTTCTTTGGTTTTATTTAAGTGTAATTAACTAAAAGATGGTTATGTTTAAAATTAATACTAATTTAACAAAGACTTCATTGGCTCAAAAATGACAGACTGAAACTCAAATCTTTTAAGATTCTATTTTTTCTTTTATCAGGGTAAGTTTAATGATTTATTTTGTTTGTTTGTTTTTTTGTGGTAGAAACCTGATCAGCTGATTGGTATCAGAGCTTTAGTCTTTGCCGTCTATATGTTGTTTGATCGAAGCTAGTGTATGTGCGAATGCCCTCCACCATCCACTGAAAGGACACCATTGACACCATTGGGGGAATCACAGAACAAAGTTGGGCAGACCCTTTGAAAATGGTTTTAAATATTTCAGACAGCACTGATCAGATTAGCCATGAGAGCTAATCGGGGTCGTACAGATCCCAGGCTGTAACCTCACACCAAATCAAAGTAACATGAGACAGACTTTGAACTTCTCATGGAGCCGCCCGAATGACCTTGGGATCACATTTGAAACGCTCCATCGTTATTGAACATGCGACAGAGATAGCACAGACAGCGACTTTTTGTAGTCTAATCAATACCAGGCTTTAACAGCTTTCTCCGGTCTTTGCTATAGGGCATGTTGTTTCGTTATTGTGGCTTAAAAAGGTACAGCAGACAGCAATGTCTGGCAAATCTCACAAGGGATTTCAGGCTACAAATGAAAAGAGGTGTGTAACAGGAAAGGAGGAAAAGAGAAGGTGACTGCATACAGGAAACTGAAAGGACGACAGTTAAGATTAAAGCATTTTTCAAAATACAAAGGTGTTCTGCATCATAACAATTTTTATTTTTGAGTTTGACGCAATAGTGATTACACAACTTATATATTTTCCTTGATAAATGCACTTGATCCTGAGCTTATTCAGTAAACCACAAGAGGTTTGCGCAGGCCTTGTGTTCTTTAATGACCACACAGCTCATAGAAAAATCAATTTCTATTCTCTGGTTCATGGAGCTAAGTTTAGCTTAATAATTAGCCTGCTTGCAAGTTATAGCTATAAATTATAAGATCTGCTTGTGGCATTTATCATTCATCAGCTAAACAACTGCATTTACTACCAATTATTATAATCAATCTTGATTGCTAAGCCTTCTGGGGCGGCAGTAGCTCAGGAGGTCGAGTGGTCGTCCAATAACCGAAAGGTGGGCGGTTTGATTTTGCCCTATCCCTAGTCTGTTATTGTGTCCTTTGGCAAGACACTTCACCCACCGTGTTCCCAGTGTGAACACTGGTGTATGATTGCAACTGAGTGATGCTTTGCGGTGGTAGGAGAGGCCATAGGCATGGACTGGCAGCCACGTTTCCTAGGGCAGCTGTGACTACTGAGGTAGTTTACCACCACCAGGGTATGACTGTGTGAGCGAATGAATAATGCAATCAATTGTAAAGCGCTTTGAGTGTCTATGATAAAGAGCTATATAAAACCACTGCATTATTAATATTTTTATTATGCTATCACTGCTAAGCAGGCTATGTACTAGAACAGCATAAAGACTAAACTTATTATTAGGCATCTTTTTTCACCAATATTCAAGAGGATAACTCAACTCATAACTTACAGCAACAATTGATTGAGTTTTCTTTATCTTTTTGTGCATGTATATATATATATATAATTATTTATTATTTCTCGTGTTTCAGGAGAGACTCAAAGACAGATAATGAGTTGCTAATGAACCCCTAGACTGTCAAACAACAAATAAGAGGTGCCATAATCAACCAGTGATGACATAATTACTCACTCTTAATGAACAGTTCCTTGACCTATTTGAGAGTCCTGACAACACCATAACACATAGTGTAACTAGCTCTTCTCTACAGCAGTGCTTCTATATCAAATCAGGAGTTGTGATATGATTTATCTTGCATAAACGATACGCACATTGTCAGAAAGCACACGTGTCCCTATCTTTCTATCTTATATGAACTGCATGTCTTTTCCTGGTAAATCAAAACTTAAACAATTGCATAACAAGCATGGCAGCCAAAAAATTAAAAGCTTGCAAAGTGAGGGGGGGGACTAAAGGAAGGACCAGCAATGAACTTGGCAATCTGCTGACCCTGGTTTTCTCCAAAAGAAAAGCTGAAACCTGAACAGACTTTAATGGATAGTCTCATCCCCCTAACACTCCCCTCTCTCTGTCTCTGTGTACACTTCTTTTCTCAGTGTTGGCTTAAAACAGACATTTCCACTCCTGACACAGGAGGAAAGCTTGAGTCTTAGCTTTAATGAGGCCCCTGTGTGGTTTAAGTCAAGGGCCTGTGGGGCTTGCCCTACCTCTTGAGCACTAGACCCCTCTGAAAATGTAGCACAAGGGTATATAGTGTACAGTGTGTTTGGCCAGATACTTACTGAGGTGTAAGAGATGAGCAACATGAAATCAAAGCAGCAAAACAATACAATACAGGAATCAATATACAAAGTAACACAACACACAATATACAATTTCAGCTCCATAGACAGGTGAACAGCTCTGTGGGGAGGCTTCATGAGGTAGTATCCCATACACACATCCACACATGTAGCACCAGTTACACACAAATTCCACTACAATTCAAACAATGCGTAAACTACATTATCAATTCCATTTAGATTAAAAATAAATTAGACTCACCAAGCGCCTTTTTCACAAACTCTCGGTTAAGTTTTACTCTTAAACCACTCCTGGTTGAATGACCCAGTTTTGTCTTTTCCCTCTTGAGAAATGATTTATTCCTCCGGTCGATGTGGACCCAAACCTTTTATCTCAAACTTTCGCTCAAATGGTGAAGTCCTAAACTGCACACTAGCCAGGTGAATTGGCTATGTTATATTACGTACGTTAGCCAAGCTAAGAAGACCTGTGCAGTCCCCACCCTTGCTTCAAATCAGCTCTAGGACCCTGAACTTCAGGCCCCACTGCCCAAACTGAATTGCGCACTGTACAGATGCATGCATGTGTAGCAGTTCACCAGTCCACAACACTGCAGTCCAGGGCCATCTCAGCTGTGCCCCACCAAACAGAAACACAGAAGATGCAGCATCAGGCACAACAAACTATTCACACACAACTACACTACAAGGAGTGTCTACTGAGGAAACTGCGTTCATCAAATGAAAACTGGGGACATTTCACTGGGGACAAAGTTACATTTTTTATTAACTACTCATCTTTGACACAAGAAAACTTATACAAGCTTATAATCCTTTCCTGCAAAGCAGCGCCCTCTGGTGGGGCAGTACCAGTACACCAGCTCTTAATGCAAAGACACTATTGCAAATAGTCGTCTATTTTCAGATGTATGCTTTCCTTCCCTGTAACCTGGAATCATCTGGCTCAACTTCCAAAAAATTTATTCGCAGAATGCTAACCTAGAAGATCGGGTGCTTTGTTTTTGTTTTTTTGTTTTTTTGAACAGATCCATCTGGGAAGTCACCAAGACACTTGGGCAGGTGATTGGGCACCATCTGTTTATCACTGCCTATCACTTTCTAATTTCATCAGTGACCATATCACATAGAAGGAATGCAAGCCACAACCGCAGGAGCTGGCAAAGCTAGGTCAAAAGCTTTTTGAAGAAGAAGAAAGTTGTTTTATGTAAAACATACGGTGACTGTATTTATCATCACAAATATAATATATATATATATATACACATATATGATTGGATCAACTGAGTGGTTTCTTTTAAAATTTTCAATAAAAGAGGAACACAAAGTCATCCTCACTGCCTGATGACTCGACTTTGTCTCATACTGCAAATTGTTGCAGGAAATAAAATAATAAAATTTGAAATTTTATTGCAGGAAAGTTTCTGTGCATAACAGTATTTACTGATGATGACTGATTAGAACATAAATAACACATAAATAAATAATTGGTTTAGTGGTATAAAGACCTTTAAGAGCAATTGTTGTCACAACTAAAACACCCATAGTTGCCCATAGATCCTCAAAAGATAATCAATTGATCGTTGATCGCTGACCACCAGAGTACAGTCTGGCAAGATGGGCTATAGTGGGGTCTCATCATCTAATAAATATCGCAGGAAAAGAAATGCTTCCCAGCAGAATGTAGCATTATATCAGTTCAGCTCCTTGTTACACTTATCAGACATTTCATTAGATGCTGGAGTGCTTAAACCTTTTTGTGCACAGGAAATGGAAGGATATGAAGGACAAAAATACTTTGTTGACCAAGGGGCAAGAATAGTCAACACTGTCATCTGCATATACTGTAATTATCAGCCAAAGTTAACAAGAGTCTTTCTGGGCCCAGAGATGTGACATGTCTGCACATCACTGACTCTCTGCCACTGCAACATCCTGCTGATGTTGCAAGAGCTGCTCCAGGGAACAAAGATCAAGACTGTCTATTGCGGTACATCCCATATAATGACAGCTTCCATCTGGCACCAGCAAAACTACAGCAATTTACAAGGAGATTTTAATGAAATGTTTTAATGAAATCAGAGGTTTTAATCAGCCTGGAGCTGTGGAGAAATTGCTTCTAATCAATAGAATGCCGGCTAATTCCATTTTCATTACTGTTTTCAGCAGGTCTGGATTGTATTGGGGAAATACTTGTCTGAAATGATGACCTTTTTCTGTGTTCTGAAAGGGTCATTAGTTATAATTATGAATCTGAGCGTTAACATATTGATTCTCCTCCCAATTAGAAATGTTATAACCCCATAAAAACACAGCTCCCAGTTTTCTTTTGCCATAGATATGAATGACTGGACAGAATAAATCAATGAGTGATTTTTATGAGAGTGCTCGCTGTTGTCAGGGGCAACCAACAATATAGGGATTGGAAGGAGAATGAAAGACTTACATCATCCCAAGACAGGAGTTTAGCCTGTCACATTATGCTGTCGTCTTTGGCAAATAATGAGTGCATGCATCTTAAAAATCTTTCTAACTCAAAGCTTTGAGAATATTTTATATATCTGTCTGCACAAAAGGTACAGTCGGTTCAGAAGTAAAGTATGAGGAGAGACAATTTTTAAACCAGTGTCAGAATAAGCTGAGTTCACATAAGGAGATGCAGCCTTATATTCAAGAGTCAAGACTTCAACATTAACTCCGCTCCTCTTGCTGCTCCCTCTCTGTGCATCAAAAAGTAAGACGTCAGCTGCTAACGGACATGGTAAGCATGTCAAATTGATGGGTTATTTATATCCCAAAAGCAAAACGCAACAGAAGGGACAGAGTCCAATTTTTAAAAGCCTTGCCCGAAGGTAAAGCTTTCAAGGGACAGATAATGTGACTGGTTTCTATAGGAGAGATTTAAGCAGCCTTTTCTTTCTTTATTTATTTTTTAGAAGCCTTGTTGTGTCATGGTTGAACTTCGATTCAAGGTCAGCTTAGCTGCAAAGCTGGTGACAGTGCTTCATTGCAAAGTCAGGGGACCAGATCTTCAGAAACACAGATTCATCCCATATATATGCTTTCAGGCTATTTATTAGGGGTCGAAAACATATCAATATGGCAAAATATATTGCAATACTTTTTCTTCCAATATAATGTTTATTCTGAATGTCTTAATATCGATTTTAAAAGTAAAAGTCAGATTTTCCGCACCTCCTACAAGTGCAGTAAATTGAAAATGGAGCATTTGGATTAATGTTATTTTTTATGTAGAATACTGCAATGTCACAAAATCATATCGCAAATATGTGTCGTATGTCCACTCAAGTATCAAAATATGTATCGTATTGTGAAGTCCTTGCCAATACTCACCCCTAGTATTTATTATTACCAATTTTACCCTTTTTTTTTTTTTTTGCTTTTATGCCATGGGTTTCAGTTTTGGACTTTTATCAATTTGGGTGTTGATGTCTGTTGTTCCTGTTTTGCGCGAAACAAACCTTTCAGCGCATAGTTTGCCTGGCTTCCTTGTGTCTGCGTGGGTTTTATCCAGGAGCAGTTTGTTCAAAGAGATGCTAGGTTAATTGGTGATTCTAAATTGGCTAGATGTGTGGATGTGAAAGGTTGTTTGTCTTTCTGTCTTGGCCCTGTGATAGAGCGGTGACCGTTCCACGGCGTACCCTAATGTGGGAGTAGTGCCTTCTGAAATTGAAATCTCAGGTGTCAAAAGGGCTAAAATGTGTGTTATTAAAGGGATTTTGATTGACTTGATTTAAATAGCAATATAACACCCTATAACATCATTAGTTTTTACTGAACCTGGACTTGCATTACCACACTTCAAAAGTTTGAGCTCTCCTTTTCCCTACAATATTTAGTTCAGAGTCAACTTTTGTGTTGACGCTGATGTGACGGTCCAAAGAAGCAAGTCAAATATTCATAGGCTTTCGTCGTAGAGCTGAGATGTCAGCGCAATGACAGAGCGAGACAGGTAAAGTGGGATTGGAAATGACGCTGGAGAAAAAGTCTGGTGACAGATTTACCTTCGCATCTGAAAATATTTTGGTCGTTGATAGAGGATATTTTCAGATCTGAATACCACACTGTAAAAAGCAGAAGTCTTTTAGTTTAACCAAGAAAATACATATTACGCATGAAAACTAGCTAAATGTTTATTCTTGTGTTTCTTGATTAATCAATGAATTGTCGTCTTTGTATACTTTCAGAAAGTTGCAAGTGACCCTACAGTACACTGTTGGTATTACATGAATACGGAAAAGGCAGCTGGAATTCGTTAGCTGCATCACAACACAACAACAATCACATTTTATATGTTTTTTTAAATTCAAAATATTTTATAAAGTACAAGAATCTTACTGTAGTTGGGTTAATAAACATTTACCAGATATTTGTGGCATGAAATTATATTTTTTTCCCCTCAATCTCCGATGTACCATATGGCCGTGACCATGTAATCATGCAATTCATCTGCTGTATTCATTCTCAAGAGGAAATAGAACATTTTTGATGATATGGCATGGACAGTGTTGTGCTTTTATGTATGACATAGATTTTTAGAAATTGTTTCGCTTCCCCCAAAGCTCCTTTTTATCTTTCATAAATCCAATCAATATCAACTTGAGCTGCTGGACATTTAAATGGTTAAGCTTTGTCTGCAGCGTTCTAGTCAAAGGAAATGTTTTTTTTTGTCCGTATGGAACCCCACTGGTTGTGTTTACCGAGCAGCATTGAGGCTGTAGTGTGCCGGCAAAGCACATCCCACTGTGTTCAGATTGTGGTGTCAGCGGACGCTACCATCCCACGGATCTCTAAGGCAGATCAATGCACAAACATGCGGCCAGATTGCTTTTGTACATGCGTTTGATGTCATTTTAATATCTGCATTTCAAATGTCTCTTTATTATTCTGCCAACGGTATATGACACAGCCCCCCACCAGGAAGGGGGATGTAATTCCCCTCGTTTCCAGCTCAAGTTTAAAATGTGCCTGCTTGTTAGGACTTCAGACACTTCTTTAAATAAGACCATTAAATAAAAATCTCCATAATTTTGTTTCAAATTGTTGTGAATCTGCCATCTGGTAAAATGAGAAAAGAAATGACTGAAAAGAGTGGGTGACGGTTCAAGCAAGATAAAATTAGACATGTTTTGAGTATTAAGTCAAGCAAATGCAGACACACAAGGAGAAAAGATAGTATTAAAGGCTTTTTAGTTTTACAAGTAGCAATAGTACGCAGTGAGGAAACTAACAAATCTGAACAGGGGGAGAAAGGAAACTGGGAATGTGGTAAGTGGCTTGAATTTATTGGTGATGAGATAATGATGGACAAGTGTGCTGGTCAGGTGATTGCTATGGGAAGGGGACTCAAGAATGGCCACTTGTGGACAGATGAAGATTTGGATGGTCTGGAAAGTAAGCGTACTGGGTTCTCGAATGGAAGGAATGAGGTCGCTTATCTCAGCTCTCTGAATGCAACACATGATCACTTCTCTCTGGTTTACGTTAAAAAAATATATCAACCAATATCAGATCAATTTTTTGTTGGTCCTTTGTCGTCATGGTTAAGTCAACAACCATACTACGTTAATCGTTTTGAAAACTTTTCTTGACCCATCAATCCACCCTGACCTCCTCCCAGTACCCTCACTGGCTGCATATCTATGTCGCCACTGAATGCCACCCGTACACGAGTCTGGTTAAGTTTCACAAAAAACAGCTGTCCTTTATCGTCATGGTTACATTAAAAGCCTGTGGTTAAAAGGATGGAAAGGTTACGGTTAATTATTAACCGCATTGCTTTCCTAATCTCTTTGGAGCCTCAGAATTATTTATGCAGGAGTACTTGGTGTCATTCTGAATTGGGTTCGTGCATTCATCAGGAGTGTACACCTTCAAGTTCATAAACAGGATCTGTAGTTTACTTTGTCCTCCTAAACTTAAACAAGCAGTGGCAAAGACTGTCTGATTGAGAATGCCGGAGCTTTCAGTTGGCAGTGGTTTAGTATTTACAGATAATTGATCACTTGGCCACTTGCAGCAGTCTAAGTGGTTTGCTTGCAGAAGCGGCTTGTGACCACAGTGCTGAATTACTGTCTATTGACTCTATGTTCAGATTCAGCTCATTAAAAGTACAGAGATGAGAAAGTCTTCTCTGGAAGCAAGTAGTTCACTTCCAAATGAATGCCGGCTTGTCTAACTTGTATTCTTCTTTTGCCAAAGCTTCTGATTTAGAGTCTTATATTCCACATTTATTATATCTCATGTTCTGCTTGATTTGAAAGGCATCCTCTGATTATTAGTTTTGCTTTCTTGCAGGAAGATAGTGCCAATCGACCAGCTGCTCCATTGTAACTGTGCCAATTTGTTGTGGCTTGGCTTGAGTAACTGTGACACTTGCTGATGCAAACATAGCTTGATCTTTCATCCCCTGAAACAGCTTGTTTTATAGATGTTTATCAGGCAGCGCTGACTCAGAAAAAGGATTATTTATAACATAAACTACAAAACTAATATCAGCTCTCTGTGGTTCGTTCGTAATGTCAAAAAAAAAGAAGAAGAAGAAGAAAACAACTTTAGCCGATCCATTTTCTTCCGTAATACTATTTGAATCCACTGCTACAATGCTGGATGCCACTACCAATGAAAGCTGTAGTGTCATGAGATAAAATAAAATGATTGCAAAAATACATCTGTGCACAATAAACAAATTTGGCCTTAATGAATTAGAGGTAAAAATGGATAAATACTATCATCAAACCAGTTAGATTTAAAATACCGTAAACAGAACAGTAAATGAAAATTAAATTATAACAGGAATGCACTGAGCACTATATGTTACTGTTCCAAAAATGTCTCCACTTTAAATTCCACCACATTTGACAAAAATAATACTCAATTGTGCAACCTTCATTAATATTACAACAGTGGACCGCCTCAGCAGGGTTAAACCACAATGATTTACAATGATGGATGTATTGGTTTTTATATGCACACACGTTTTTGCAATACATCCATCACACCTTATTAATAATAGACAACGTTTGCAAAGGTGAAAGCAGGACTGGCTTCAGTTTTAACGTATTATATTTGAATTGTGTTTCAGCGTATTTGAAACGGGTCTAAATATTCATGTATTATCTACTGTTAACATTGATGAAACAGAACTACCAGAAAACACTGAATGTTTCATGACCTGAAGTTGAAGTCACGAAGCGGTTTCTCGTCGACAGGCCTTACCATGAGCATCCTCCCTTCACAGGACGTGAGCTGGACAAGTAGGTGGACTTCCCCTCGGTCTGGGGACCACTTATTTTCTTTCATATTACAGTTTATTGTGTACCTGGATTTTCTTTCCCTCCCATCCGTCTCTTTGTTGTTGATTTTGTTTCTTTTACACCATATCATCTGGGAAGTGAATGCACTGAAAGGTTGCTGCTATAAAAATAAATCATACAGGACTGATGGTTTCCACCAGCAGGTGCATCTACACAACTTCTAAAATAAACTAGCCTATCGTAGCCAGACTTATTTCTTTGTAGAATAAGAGCCTGTAGGTATGGAAATTGGTCTGGATTCCAGGATACAAATAAAAACTAATCTATAGAAATGTAAATTGTGCAATACAGCACCGTAAAGCACCAATTTATTATTTTACGCGAACATAGCCATTATCCACAAACCGCAATGCCTCCGGCATAAAAACATCAACCTTACATTCGGAAAAATATAAGTTTACATAGATGATATTTCTTTAACTCGACTAAATAAAATGGTCTGAAAAGATACATTTGGGTACAAATTTTCTTGAATACCAGCTTCACTAATGAGACTGAATTCATCCAATAATGAAATGTTCTTAAAATTGTATCCGCGGAGCCTCCATGTGCCGAGCTGGCCTTGCACAACAGCGAAGCCAATGGCATGTGTATGAATGGGTGAATGAGAAGCTTTCTGCACTGTGGTAGAAAAGTGCACACCATTTGTCCTTTACCCCACTTGGAGCAAACATGCTCAAAAAGAATGGATCTGAGTGAGATCTATCATTTACATGGTCATTAGGAGCCAACGAGTTCCTTTTGAACGGATTATCAAAGGTTTACGTCACCCCTCTTAATCCGATTGAAACTTCCTTCTTATGAGGCCAGCCTGTTGTGATTGAGGAGGTTACACGAGGCATTTTTATTCTAAATCATTAGTTGAACATTGGTGTCCTTGTAGCAGCCGGTCTTGTCGACACACACTGTAAAATTCACAAATACACTGTAAAATTGTCCTACTAAACCACAGAAAAGAAATGTTTCCGTTCTGAGCAATAAGTGACATACTGTTTTTGTGACGTGAAACAAACTTTAAACGCAGCCACACATTTTAACCTCTCTAGAAATTCAGATGGCTTGTTTTTAGCTAAAGGACAATAAGCTCATAAGCACAACTCCAAATTCTCCAATATGCCAAAAAGCAAAGATCCTGCTGATTCAGTGATTCCCTTCAATCAACACTGCGATCGAGAGGGTTGCCTCATTGATCTGATGGTTCCCCGAGGAGCCTTTTATTTGTGCCGATACTGAGAAGTGCATGCGTTATTAGCCATTCCGTTTGCTTTGGTTTATAACACCACTGCTCGTGCTGGCTGGTTTACACTTTAGACTGTTTTGTATCAAAAGCTGGTAGAGATAAAACAAAGCTAATTAAAGTATCAGCGTGCACTTTGACAAGGCACGCCCTCGGCTTTCTGACATGTTTAGAAAATTGATATCCAATTAAAAATATTTATGGGTGCACACATCATCACAAACGCAGACCTGAAAATGCTGGTGCCTGATTTCTTGTGTTTTACTGCCCTCCATGGCCGTATAAATTTATTCAGATTGTTCCTCAGCCAGTAATTCAGACACAATTCCTTTATTATCCTGCCTCCACATCTACAACGAAAAGCCCAAGGAGACACACACGAAAACAACTCTTTACAGAAAGCACAAGTAGTTTCCGCCAATAATAACAGTGTTTATCATATGTTAATATGTGCCATGTTATGTTAATCGAGCCCATATAACACACTTTTATTTCGTCAGTGCTGTGCATACCATAGACATTTCCTATTTTAAATAGTCTCATCTACCTTGAATGAATTACTTGCATCCCTTCTGTCCACACTAATGCAGGAGCCTAATTCATTCTGCTCTTTGGCAGCTCAAGCTTAATCTACTCTGAATAATGTGAATTTAACAAATTAATGGCCCCCAAAATATTTACATTTTGTCTCAAATAAAGTGCTATTGCAAAGCGGTGCTCTCTTTGCCTGGCTTAGCTCCATTCACTTCAGAAAATAAAAATATGATTGTGGTAACACAAAATTTGACATTTCTCATGGGGCTTTTTAACCGGTTCAACTACCTGTGCGCGCAACTGGATAGTCGTACAACCAATCAGACCCATTTTGTTGAGGACAAATTAACTCCAAGGCAGTCAAGTGACGTGTAAGACTAGGTTTCTGTCCATCAATGCATAAGGCCAATCCATACAATTTGTTTGGCCAATTGCACAACCGGTTCGGTGGTTTTCTTGTCTTAAACCTTGATTTAAGCCATAAATGTACACGTTAATTTGAGAAACTGCGTAAAAGAAATGGAATGTTAAAGTGCAAACCAGCAACATATTAATTTAAATGGCTTATTGGACCTTTCTTTTTAAGTATTCTGTTTTATTATACCTGCTTTTTATCTGTCATGGCCACTACACTAGCAGTCGGAGGCTAGCATGTTGCTAATATAGCATTCTTATATTTTTTCTGTTCATACTGTACTCATCTTTGTGCACTCTACCTGTGTGATTCCTAGATTAGTTGAAGTTGTACTGCTGGATTTTACCTCACTGGTGTTATTATACAATTGCAACTAAACAGTGCTGATAGCTACAATTAGACTTAGACTTTATTGGCCCCATGAGGAAATTCTTTTCCAAAGCCCGTCTCCAATCCACAAACAGAAAAAGACACAGTAAAAGATGTGAGAGGCACACGTTTTTAAAACAGACCAAACAGTATCAAATATTTGACCTAACAGCACTTTCATTCAGCTCAGTCAGTCTTTCAACAGATGTGCAATGTTGGCACTCAGTAGCTAATGGGTGAAATTATGTCCTGCCTCAGATTTAAGACTTTCAAATAGGTTTTACTGTTATGTATAAATGTATATAAACACAATTACTTTCTATAACTCAGCGTCCCAAATTGTTCTCTTTAAATGAATTGCAAATAACGGTATGAAAGGGGGTATGAAACAAAACAGAGACGCTGTTGCAGTCGAGATTTAAATGAAACAAATTCCTTTTACCTCGTGGTAGAAGTCTGATGAACCAGTGTCAAGTTGGAGGTGAACAGTGGACTCCCAGAAGTCCGAAACCACAGTCGACTGCCTCCAGTGAAGATCCTTGTAGTCCCAACAGGTGCAGAAAACTTAAGGTCAATAGTGTCCACTGGGTTAGCTAGCTACACTGGCTAACGGTGTGACTTGGTTAGCGAAGGCTAATGCTAATATGACGCACTGAATTGACTAACAAGTGGTTTTGTACATGTAGGCAAAACGAATATCCCAGTCCAGAAAGTAAGGCAGACTATCCCTGGATGTCGATCCTAACACAGTTTAACTAGTTTCACACACCTGTCGCAAAACTCCGTTACTTCTCTCGACTTATCAATGGCAAATTCCCACTTCCTGTCTCGAGTGTGGATCTCACTCCTTCAAATGAATTCCAACAAATTGAAATCGGCTAATGCAAGATACATATATTTTGTTAACTCTTCAATGACATTTTTTTATGAACTGGTAAAACACATCTACCAGTCAAGTCAATGAGAAGGTGTCTCTGGACTTCGCGACACAACACGTGACAAGCTTTTTTTTTTTTTTTTTTTTTATCCTGGCTATATAATAATAGTTTGTTGTAATAGTTGTTGTAAACTGTGTTAACTGACCTCATGAATCTGAAGGATGTTTTATTTTATTTATTTATTTATTTATTTATTGGTAAGTTAAACTTTTGTTTAGTCATAACATAAGTAAATTAATTCTAGTCATTCTAACTCAAGCTCAGTGGGCAAAAAAGTCAGCAATCTATAATTAGCATTTAAAACTCTGAATTCATGATGGCAATTCAACGTTTGCAAAAGTTGTGGAAAGTCAGTATTAATTAAAGGCAAATGTGAGTGAGTCTGGCTGAAGTTTGAGTGGGTCATCAATAAAGTGGCTTCACTCTCAGTCAGTAGGCTACTGCGCAGACTCTGGCTCCAATTTCCCAACATGGCGGCACCCATAGCCCCAGAGTTTAAGCTTCACTTAGCACAATTTAGGCAAATGGAGAAGCGCCATCCATTTTTACTATCTTCTATTGCTCAAACGTACTTAAGTACAGTCCAGGGAAGCAAACCATAACCACAGTAGGACATTTGCAATGATGATGATCACTGCAAATATAAATAATTTTATATGCTATGTGAGAAACAGAGTCAGATGGTTACAGACTTAGTACATCTGCCGGAATGTCAAAATAAACAGATTGGATGGAGATGGCAGAATACCAACAATCTATCATTTCACTAACAAAATGAAGGGAAAATAAGTTGGATGATGTAATTCGAGATATGGCAACAAGAAGAAGAAGTAGTTGGCTGCAACATCCCAGAGTTACGGCAAGCTTTTCCCACCACTCTGTTTTAGATCCACCTGTACGTAACATGTGAAAAAGTCCTTGTAGACTGTGAAGCTTTGCAAAGACGCTGGGAAATCTGAGCAAACATCAAACAGCCGCTGAGGTGCAAATGATGCACCCTTCAGCCATAAATACAACCAGGTTATCTGGGCTCTTAGACTTTACATTTGCTTAAAGAAATATAGAGCATGGGGGCAAAAGATAATTGTACCTGAGAAAGAAAAGAATAATAATAAAAATTATGTAGGATTTCATACACTTCAAACAAAATGAAAGACTGCTGGAGTGACATGTTGTGCATGAATGAAGGTGTGAAGCTGCAACCTTTGATTTGATTAAATATGGATGGCCTGCAACACCAGACAACAAGAGCACACATTTTCATGTCACTGTGAGTTGAAGGGGGTCAGTCCTTTGTGAATTAACTTCATGTATATTTTTCCTGAGATGCATCGTGAAAATGAAAGAATTTGGTGCACCAATGTGTTTTTTCCCCTCTCGCCCTTTTCCCACGCTGCTATCATTATTCAGGTCATAAAAGCTTGTAAGCTGCTCCTCCACAGCACAGCCGCACTAAAAGTTAACCTTCAAATCTAATTAAAATGCCAGACAAAAAATATACTCCCTCGAATGATGTGTGATTAGTTAGTGAAATCTGCAAGCTAATTAGTCAAGTGAACCAGACGATGGCACATTTAGTCTGCATCGAGTTGTGAAGGTGGGATATTGAATATGACAGGACCACAGCGTACACACAAAAACAACACATGCACGCATGAAAACGTCTAGAGGGAAATTAGTGGAGGTCCCAGCAGTGACAGCATTGCTTTGGAGAAAAGAAGTGGATTTTTTATTTTTTTTTTTATCCCTCGTGGGGAAATTCTTTCTCTGCATTTGACTTATTCATTTGTTCACTCAGGAGTGTGTACACTGAGCAGTGGGCTGCCACTTAGGTACCGCCTGGGGAAATGTAGTACAGTGGCTGCAGTAAGCTTGTAATTTGAATGTTTTGCTGGTTAAAGTTGGAAGTTTTCATTTTATTCAGAAGCTGCCGCTGAGATTTCCCTCGGCAATAATGAAATGTCAGATCGCCGCAGTAAAGCCGCGAGCTTCCTTGGAGGCTGTGATCAGATCAGGAATAAAGTGATAGGAGCTGATGAGACAGGACTGAAAATGGCGTGGGATTACACTGACATCTGGTGGAAGACTGTTGAGCCTGCAGAGCATCAAGACAAATTATCTTCCTTCCATAACGCTTTACATGGATGTTACAGTGACATACTTAATCTTCACTTTGCCTGGTAAAAGTCTCATTGAGATGGTAGCAAAAAATCATCGCTACAACAACAGATTCAAACAAAATGCACAGGAATCTGACATCCTGCAGCTAAAGTAGTTAAAAAAAGACACTATTAATGTCTTTTGTTTCTTCTTTTTTATAAATCTCCTATGCCACAAATTGGGTTGGCATTATATGAAAAAAGTGACAACATGTGGAAATTATACATTAAAGCATCATCTGTAACCATGATGAGAAACAGGACCCAAACGTAGGACAATGGAGGCAATGTTTCCAAGATGATTTGATGTTACAGAAGACAATAAACAAGCCACGAAGATCCAAGGAACGGGTGAAAAGTTGTACGTAAATATTCCAGTGGTTGAAACTAGGGAATAAACTGGGAACTATTAGTATGAAGACAATCTAGATGAATACAGGAGCAGCTGGTCAACAAGAAAAACAGACAAATGCCCCCCAAGGGGCCACTACCACCATAACCGACCATGTGCGTCTCCATTATGTCCTAACTACTAGACATTTGGATAAAATAACTTACATCATGATATTTTATTTGCTCGTTCTTTAATAGTCTAGTAGAGCATTGGGTCCAGCACTGTTTTTTGTGACTGTTATGTAATACTCATATTGTCTCAGAGGTTTACCTGTCAATTTACACAAAACAAGAGGTGGAAATAAGCTAACAACAACAGAAATTCCTGCCAAGGGCCCTGATAGACTCTAGGATCACCTCTGTGTATGAACAAGTCCCAGATAAGTGGAAAACGGTAACCTGGTCTGGTGAATTCCCATTTCTGCTGAGGCTACAGACTGAAGGTCAGAATAAATCTATAGAGCTAACCTTCCCTGAGTCAACAGTCCAGGCTGCAGCTGCTGTTGGTGTAATAGTGTGGGGGAATGTTTTTACTGGACACTTTGTGCCCTTTGGTTCCAATCAATGATGGTTTGAAAATCAGAGCCTGGTTCAGTATTTTTTTCTGACCATGTGCGTCTCCATTATGTCCAAAGTTTGACATCTTCCAGCAGGTTAACACGCCATGTCACGCAGCAAAAAAAAAAAATGGTTTCATGGACATGTCATCAGACTCCTAGCTCTGTCTCCAGATCTCAACCCAGCAGAAAGCCTTGATGTGGTAGAACAGCAAGTTTGCAGCATGGATTTTATATATGAAGCAATCTTTTCAACGCAATGCAGCATCTTTAGGAAAGTTTCCAGAAACTTGGGGCATGCATGGAGAAGAACCAAGCCTGTTTGAGAGCAAACAGAGGATCTGCCCAGTGTTAGTTAATGTTTTGTTAACCAGGTTGTCAAACACATCATAAAACTCCAATAAGAAATGCACTCACTGGGGATTTGGCAGTACATATGGACTGTGTTAATACATCCCTTACAGCTCTTATATAGTTGCAAATTATGTTTGAAAAGTCAAAACCATCAAGGCTCTAAGCTATTAAAGAGGACCCTAACCAGGGTTGACGATAAAACTCGCTGATTATCACCGATTACTGCACATTCAGGAATGAAAAACACTGCGCTGTAACATCTGCTCCACTAACCTGCCATTATTCACACAGCGTCGCCCTCTCATGCGGTTCACGTCAGAGGTCGCACCGATCTGAGATCTGAACTCATGCAGAACTTTTAAAAGCTAACCGGTGCCAACCTCCGGGGCCGACCTTGACGGGCTGGCGGTTGAGCCGGCGCCGGGTGGGCATGAGGCCTTTCGCTGAAGGTTACACAACACGGTGATGAGAGGAGTGCGCTGGCATCGTGATGAGGGTTTTTTTTTTTTTTTTCCCTCGCTCATTGAAACGACTAAAGATGTAAATGTGTCATGTAGATGTGAAAGAAAAAAGACTTACTAGACAGGATGTGAGCGGAAGTTTTATTATCCTCTCTTTCATGGTGTTGTGTATGCTCTTGTACAAGGACACTCGGCAAAATCTGTCCCAGAAATAAATCTTCAGTCTTGATGGCGCTCCAGTTCGCCACTTATTCCAGCTTGTGACCTGCATCACGCTAGGACAGAGCATTTGGCATGCGCAAATATTGCATTGATTGACCTTTACCCTATTAAAGGTAGAGAATCCATCCCATCACAAAGTACTATGTGTCACATCTACGATGAGACTTGTCAAGTTAACTCTCTACTGAAATATATAAAAAATAAAGGTTAGTGCAGTACTGAATAAAACACTGAGAATTACATTTATGTTAAAAATATATATATACCAGAATACTTAAAAATAGACTCTATGCTAACTGTGCCTGTTCTGGGCGATTAATAAAATGCAGTTTTCTGTTTTCATTCACATTCTCACGTTAAAATAATATCATGATCATATTTACAGCTACAGCACTAACTTTCAAACATGCGCTCTCCACAAACACTGAGGCACAGCTGTAATAGTGAAATAATTAATTCAGTCAGACACACATCTCCGCTAATGATACCGTCTTACTCTGCGTCTAAGTGCTCTTAGTGCTTCCTTTGTCCTTCACTACACCTTTAAAGCTTATATCTTCTGTACATCTGCTCCTGTCACGTTCTTTTTTCTTTTTTTTCTTTCTTTGTTTACTCAAGCTGCAGGAGATCACCAACATCTGACCGACTACTCTCTCGGAGTAGATAATTACTGTAATCAGAAACGGATGCTTGGCACAGTCGTCACGCATCGCCTTGCTGTAACTGATTTCTCCTGTGAATCTCGTTGAGGACAACATCGCTGTTGGCGCCTTCAGATATCCCGCTGTCCGCAAACACAGAGCCTGTGGGGGAGAAATACAGAATCAGCCTGCATTCACATCGCACAGGAAGGCTGATCGGGCCTTGCAACAACATACCGCTGCCGTTGGTGCCAGCGCTGGCGACAGAGGAGCTCCGGGAGGCGAAATGAAAATCTGAGGTGGATGGTCGAGTGATCTGAGTGTTCTTGTTGTTCTGGGTGGCCATCCGACTCCACTCTAAGGAGACATTTGTATATGATCAAACTTTCTGCGTGGCATAATTTTAACAGCAGGTCAACTATGTTTTAACTGGACTGAGCCTCTCCTTAGCAATGTTTGCTAGGTCAAAGCAACTAGTGTTTACTAGTTTAAGCAGCTGTGGAAAAAGTTTTCAGAGAATCCAGCATCGAACCAACATCGTGATTACAGAAACCTGCGTTTAAAAAAAAAAAAAAAAAACACTATTATGGTAGTAGTAAGACAGTATATATTATATATACACCAGTTATGACCTGCCCTCCATGAAGGACATGGGCCTTCTCTGGGTGTCCTGTGTTGTCTGGTATTATTGTTGTATTATGTGTGCTTGTCTTCCTGGGGATAGCTACTGCCACCAAGGAATGTTATTGCTATGGGGTGGAGGTATCTGGTCTGGTCTGGTCTATGTGGGTGCGACATGTCTAAGTAACACCTACACCAATGCCAGGTCCCATCAGTTTCCAATCAGTACATTATATTGTCACAATATGGCTATTGTTATATGGTTCACCCGTCAGTGGTCATAATATTATGGCTGATTGGTGGTTACATCTAATTCCGGTTACTGACGTTTGCTGAACACAACGATGGCAGCAAGGCAAGCGTCTCGCTTGTGTTTTGTCACCAATAGTTTTGTTTTAAATGTACTTGTATGTACAAAACAATGACACATTCCAACATAAAAACATAAAAAGTCGTGATACCAGTGGGTATGTAATGCAAATCGAGCTGTAACCTCTGAGGCTGATGCCAGCACGCAAATTTCTAGTTGCCGTTTACATTCTTTCCCCCAGGCGATAAGGAAACATCATTTACAGGAAACACCATGGCGACACGGTCCACACCACTGATGCTATGCAACTGGCCAAACATCCACATCACCTTGGACACTGTTTTTTTGTATGTTTTCATAATGCTAATTCTGAACATTTATTTATTTATTTTAATTACACTGCTTATTTTTATTTTACTTCAATTTCATTTCATTTTCTTTATCTTTCCTGTGGTTTTTATGAGTGTTTACTTTTATGCGCAACAAAGTAATCTCCCTCACAGATCATTAAAGTCTGTCTAGGTCTAATACCAAGTTCCTTAAATGGCCACTTAAACCTGGTTCCGAAAGTGAGTCAACTCCCCCCAAGACCTAGAAATGTCCAACTTTGCAACAGGACGTTATGTATGTACAGTATATCACAGGGCAGCTGTTTGCCTGGACATCACCAGCTCCATTCACTCTCAAACCTCTTATGACAATCTTTGAATTAACCGGGCGCTGACAAGATGGCAGCTCTTAAGGAATGCTTAAGGTTTCAGCCATCTTTATATATAATCAGTGATGTTAACACAATCAATGTCCGGAATCGATCACCAGGGATCACCTGGTCCCCAAATTACACCCACCTGAGTTTTCAGCAAGTCGCAACTTTCCACAGCAAAGATAAGTTCTCCACTGCCTGCGGACATTTTCCTTCACAGCACAGTGGAAAACAAAGACAAGGAAACCTACACAGAGAGAAGAGTAGCGTCTAGGTTATATACTGTATCATATGTGGGTCTACTTGTCATCATTATGGGAATCATTGTGTGGAAATCTCTCGTTGCCGTCTCACCTTGCAGACTGTTCAGTATGGTGAAAAAGTAGATAAAGGGTAAGTAGAGGGGTCCCCAGGCGAACAGGGCGAACCCCCAGGTAAGGCCGAGCAGGATGACGAGGCCACAGATGCTGCGCAGATCGCTCATCACGCCCCTGTTGGGGGACTGGTTATGAGGGTTCTGCCTCTTGATCCGGGCCAGCTGGACCATGACCGTGATGAAAACCAGCAGGCACAGGACGAAGATCAGGAGGTAGTAGCCCACCACACCCACGTAGAACGCTTTGTCGTTACGGATCCAGCAGCTACACGGTGACACAATAAGATTTATTTGATTTATTAAAAGACTGATTGACTAGATCAGGGGTGTCAAACATGTGCCCCGGGGGCCAAGACCAGTCAGGGGGATTTTTCAAAATACTTATCCTGCTGTTCAAGTGATTTGCCTGATTGTTGCTGTGTTGCATTTTATGCATCAATGTCATTAGTGGCTATGAGAAACCAAGTCATTGGTCAGCAGTTCGCTGGCATTGCTGAACATCTGAACATCTGAGGCCCTGGTTTTTAGGCACAATGACATGATCATCTAAAAAGAATCAACTGTAGACTAGCTGATCAGCATGATTTCTGTGAAGGCTGCTCTGTACGACAGTTTGTAGCTCTTCCTAGCTTCCCAGCTAATAGTAGCTAGTTTCCTTACTGAATACAGAGTACTGCTGGTGGGGTTATTTCCTCTCAAGCAGGTGCACAGCATATGTTCAGAGAGTTGACTGTATTCTGCAGTGACAAAAGCAACATGTGAAAATGTCTCAGACGGCTTTCGTTGCCAGTGGGTCTTTAATGACGGTTTGGCATCTCTGCAACCCTTTATTATACCGACACGTTTTGGCAATCCTGGATTATCCCATGAGCCGGTCTAATGAAGTTGTTCCATTCCCTGCAAGTGTTGACCTCTACCCAAACACAATTTCTTCAAAAAGCCAGATACACAAGCCAGCAATACAGCGCATGTCCAAATGTCTGCTGATGATGCTTTCCAAATAGTTTAGTTTCTAGTGTTTCATATAATGAGGACAGACATTTTAAGATGCTTTGACCCGGTGCTAACAACACTCTTATAGCCTGGAGCAGCTAGCTAGATACCTCTGCATAGGATAATCCTACAACCAGTCAAAGACAATTGGTTGAAAACAAATTCAGCTACATGCGCTCAGTTGACCCATATGACTATGTCGCTGTCAACCGTCCATCGCTGCATAAAACCTGTCCAAATGACGATTATTGGCCAAAACATAACTAGTTCCCAATGGAGAGATTCCAGACCACCACAAAAAGTTTAGGGCAGGGGAAGTCGGGCAGGCTTTAAGGCTACTACCTTTATTTAATGACCTGTAAATGTCTTGAATATAGAATGAACAAGATTATGTATTGTATAAGTTAAAAACACTGAACTAGGTTATATGGTAGTGTAATATGATATTTTACTGTGGAGAGCAAATCATTTATATTAGCATGTAACTTACAAGTCATTTGAAGTGCCATTTGTGTTTCTTCCATATGAAGTCGGACCATAGTTGTTTTTGTCCACTGATATCACAACAGTCACCACGATAAATGGAATGCCTAAAAGTAAAATAAAAATCTATTAATTTGTACAAATTATTACAAGCATGAAAAAACACTGTATATTTGGATCTCAGGTGAAGGTTCCTACCCCAGCCCATCAGCGAGAATTTCAACATGTATCTGCCCAGGTATGGAGTGAAAACCCGGATGATGCTCAGGTACATGTGCAGCGCCTCAAGACCTGCCCAAGTGAACGATGACAGAAGGAAGTAGTGCAGGAAGAAGGCAGTGCTAATACACAGACCCACAGCATCATAGAGCGCCAGCCAACTGTTCAGCAAGAAGACCACATTGAGGAGTAGGAGGGACAGGCAGAGCTGGACCAGGATCTTGGCTGGAATATCCCGCAGCAGTTTTCTGCAATTTGTAGATGAAACATTTTTTTTTTTTATTCTAGCTTTGAAATGTTCCAATTTATGTAGTCTGGGCTTTGGGAAAGATATGAATTCTTACTCAAACAAAAGATGTGTAATCAAGGTGACACCAAGAAAAAAAGTAGAGATTCCGCAGCCGATGTAGGTGATGAAAGTAAGAATCTGAACCTGCAGAGGGTCTATTTTTTCAGTTTGTCTAGACACATCCTGTATTGTGGACACAAACATGACAAAATTTAGATTCAGATTCGTCTATATTTCCATAATCCGGATTTCACACAAATGCACAGACACTGACCAGGAGTATAGCAAAGGCTGTGAGGTGGTTGCAGCTGCAGGTTGTTTCTTCAGAAGTGTTATTGACAACACTGCAACCTGCATGGCTCCAGCCTCCGTCACCACCTGGAGAATGGAAAACACCACATTAAGAAGGAGTACTCCTACCCAGACCAAATTGAATTTTAACAAGACTGGCGGTTATGTACTCACCATTTTGGCTGAAGTTCCAAAATGCACAGGCCACGTAGTTTGCCTTCAAATGAGAAAATTAGACAGGAGAAAATCATCACAGGAGTGACAGAGTTAGTCTTAGTCTTTAATGGTGCTATACCAAATCTCTTGCATGCTTACATGTATAGGGTTGCTATTTTTGATGGTAAACTCTATGTTTTCCGTCAGGTTGCTGATTGACAGATTGGCCACGCTGGAGGACAGAACTGGACTGACAAGAATTTCGTTATTCAGTGAGGCATCCTGCAAAAATAAAGACATTTTTTATTTAAATACACAAATGTACAATGTACATACAATCATGTAAATAATACTTAATTACTTATTATACTTTGTCAAACATGTGTTATTGTCACAGTAAGGGAGTACCTGGAAAAAAACACTTTTGGTGTAGAAAGTGAACTGGACTCTGCTGGCCTGCTGCTGCTCCTCCAGACTGAGACTGGCTGTGAGGGACGAGGGCAGGAAGACCGACCCCATAGCAGAGTCTGACTTCTTGAGCCGAGACTGGCTGAGGTTACGGAGCTGGAATAAATAAAAAATAAGAAAGAATGTCTAATATAATGCACGGATGTCAGTTTATGTCCCAATATTTGAAACTGAAATGTTAGCATTCTGCTGACAAGAGCCTCTGTTATTTTTATTGTTTTTTATTATTCTATTAATTGCATAGTTCTATATGACATGGGTGGTGTTTGTGAGTGATCTGAGACTCTACATTTGCCACTCAAGGCTGCATGTTTTGCTCCATTTGTGGAAAAGATTCATTCATTCATTGAAAAAAATGAAAAAAAATGAGAGTGAATTTAAGTAGTGTCACTAATGGAGCACAAGGACCCGAAACACTTAGGACATACTTATAATAGGTACTATTAGAGATGTTGTCTGAGAATACGGTTTGTTGTCAGCCTTACATGCAGAATCTGAAGTACTGTAACTTTCAGGGTTAAATACTTTTCTTATGAAGGTAAGAATTTTAAAAGTTTTAGGGGCATATAGAAATATGTCAATAAAATCCAAAAGATACTGTTTCCATATTAAAGCCTTCTCCTTAAACTCTCCTAGTCTAAATTATTTAAAATATAAAATCATTCACATAAGGATTCTACCAAGAGTTGTTGGTATCCTGTTGAGAAACGTAAGATTGTCTGTACACAACAAGTCTGGCCACTCAAACCTAGGATAGAATTTAAAAAAAAAGTCTGTATCAATTTTCGATCTACGTTCCAACCCTCACCTATGGTCATGAACTTTGGGTAAGGACTGAAAGAACAAGAACAAGTATACGAGCGGCCGAAATTAGCCAGGGTAAGGATTTCGGACACATGGGAGGAGCTCAGAGTAGAACCAGTGCGCCTCCACATCGAGAGGAGTCACTTGAGGTGGCTAGGGCATCTGGTAAGGATGCCTCCTGGACACCTCCCGTTAGAGGTGTTCCAGATATGTCCCACCAGAGGAACACCTAAGGGCCGGCCCAGGACATGATAGAGGGATTATATCTCCCGTCTGGCCTGGGAACTCCGGGGGATTCCTCCGGAGGAGCTGGTGGCCAGAGAGAGGGTTGTCAGGATCTCCCTACCGAGGCTGCTGCCCCCACAACCAGGACCCGGATAAGCCAAGAAGATGGACGGACCGTATCACACATGTTACAGATGTGTCCCAGATGTTATTCTTATATGGGGCACTCAAGAAACTTTATGTGACTTTATTCTTTTTTGTGTTACCTCAACATTATGTGTGTTAACGATGTTAATAGAAGTTGTTGGAAAGTTGGTCCAATCCACTGTCCTGACTGCCAGAACCAGTGATTCCGTTGAGAAGATCTCAAACTTATCGGTGACAGCCATCTTGAGACCCAGGTCGTCCACCATATGGATCAGCCTAGAGCCAGGAAAGACAACAGAACAGAGACATGATGGGAAAATACAATCTGTGAATGCATGTGTTGCAGTTAGAGGCACGTGAGTCGAACCTGTTAGACGTTGAAGACAGTGCCGCCGAGTCACCGACCATAAGGTTGCTGATAACGCTGAGGGCCTTTTTTCCCAGGTCCTGAGAGACCGAAGGGGCGTCAAGAAGCTCCTCCAGCTTACCCACCAACTGCTCCACCTGCAACATCCATCAATTAACCGAAAAGTTTCAAAAACGTTTGTCCAACATGTCAGAAGACAGACCAACAGTTCACCTCAGTGGAGTTGAGCTTAGACACATCGCTTGTTTGATTCAATAACTCGTTGGCTTGTTCCACCTCCGTCGTCTCTGTGGTGGTTATGGAATTAATCCCAGCACCTTGATGAGGAGTCATAGCAAACGACATTCGTCTAAATGCAGCTTCAATCGGAATCGTAATAAAACTCTTTAAATATGAACAGTACGTACTGGTCACTGCGGCGTTTGTGTTTGGGCTGTTGAGGGTGGTGGTTTTGAGAGTTGTTGTAGTAGTCAAGGAACCTTTTGCAGTAGCTGTGTTAGTCTGAGGTTGATCATGTGTAGTTGTGGAAGTTGTAGGAGTTTCGGTAGTTTGAGTGATAACACTGGATTCTTCAGTTGTTGTTGTTGTTGTTGTTGTTGTTGTTGTTGCTGCTGCTGTTAAACTGGCAGCTGGTCCTTGGGTTGTTTGGATGCTGTTGGCAGTCGACTGACCTACACTCACTGTTGTGTGATTTGTAGCCTGGTTCTGTTGTGTCTCTGCAGTTGTTGCATGGGTCGTGCTGACTCCCACAGTTTGGTTGTTGGAAAAAGTAGCTGGAGTAATAATAGCCGTTAAACCGTTCTTTAGTGTGTAATTGCTGTTAGATGTAGTTGTACTGTGTGCTGTGGTGTAATTGCTGCTGGCTGTAGTTGTACTGTGTGCTGTGGTGTAACTGCTGCTAGCTGTAGTTGTACTGTGTGCTGTGGTGTAACTGCTGCTGGCTGTAGTTGTACTGTGTGCTGTGGTGTAACTGCTGCTGGCTGTAGTTGCTGATGTGTAACTGGGAGATGTTGTAAATGGGCTAATTGTTGTGTAACTGTCAGTCGCTGTAGTTACTCTGGAATTGTTGACAACCTTAGTTGCACTGTACATTTCTGTATAACTGTTGCTAAGTGTAGTTGCACTTATGTTATTTTGAGATAGTATAAATGGGGTGACCGTTGGGTTACTTGTAACTAAACTACTGGATAGTGTCCTGTTTGTTACTGTTGTGATTATAGTTTCGTTGTACTGTGTTGTGTGATTGGCAGAATATGTGGCTGTAGTTGTGTTGTTATCTGTTGTGTTACTGACAGAAGGTGTGGCTGTAGTTGCGTTGTTACCTTGTGTGTTACTGACAGAAGGTGTGGCTGTAGTTCTGTTATCTGTTGTGTTACTGACAGAAGGTGTGGCTGTAATTGTCTTGTTACCTGTTGTGTTACTGACAGAAGGTGTGGCTGTAGTTGTCTTGTTAGCTGTTGTGTTACTGACAGAATGTGTGGCTGTAGTTGTGTTGTTACCTGTTGTGTTACTGACAGAAGGTGTGGCTGTAGTTGTGTTATTACCTGTTGTGTTACTGACAGAGGGTGTGGCTGTAGTTGTGTTGTTACCTGTTGTGTTACTGACAGAAGGTGTGGCTGTAGTTGCGTTGTTACCTGTTGTGTTACTGACAGAGGGTGTGTCTGTAGTTGTGTTGTTAGCTGTTGTGTTACCGACAGAAGGTGTGTCTGTAGTTGTGTTGTTAGCTGTTGTGTTACCAACAGAAGGTGTGGGTATAGTTGTGTTGTTACCTGTTGTTTTACTGACAGAAGGTGTGGCTGTAGTTGTGTTGTTAGCTGTTGTGTTACCGCCAGAAGGCGTGTCTGTAGTTGTGTTGTTAGCTGTTGTGTTACTGACGGAAGGTGTGGGTATAGTTGTGTTGTTACCTGTTGTTTTACTGACAGAAGGTGTGGCTGTAGTTGCGTTGTTACCTGTTGTGTTACTGACGAAAGGTGTGGCTGTAGTTGTGGCTGTAGTTGTGTTGTTACCTGTTGTTTTACTGACAGAAGGTGTGGCTGTAGTTGTGTTGTTATCTGTTGTTTTACTGACAGAAGGTGTAGCTGTTGTTGTGTAGTTACCTGTTGTTTTACTGACAGAAGGTGTGGCTATAGTTGTGTTGTTACCTGTTGTGTTATCGACAGAAGGTGAGTCTGTAATTGTGTTGTTACCTGTTGTGTTACCGACAGTAGGTGTGGGTACAGTTGTGTTGTTACCTGTTGTTTTACTGACAGAAGGTGTGGCTGTAGTTGTGTTGTTAACTGTTGTGTTACTGACAGAGGGTGTAGCTGTAGTTGCGTTGTTACCTTGTGTGTTACTGACAGAAGGTGTGGCTGTAGTTGTTTTGTTACCTGTTGTGTTACTGACAGAAGGTGTGGTTGTAGTTGTGGCTGTAATTGTGTTGTTAGCTGTTATGTTACCGACAAAAGGTGAGTCTGTAGTTGTGTTGTTAGCTGTTGTGTTACCGACAGAAGGTGTGGGTATAGTTGTGTTGTTACCTGTTGTTTTACTGACAGAAAGTGTGGCTGTAGTTGTGTTGTTACCTGTTGTGTTACTGACAGAAGGTGTGACTGTAGTTGTGTTGTTACCTGTTGTGTTACTGACAGAAGGTGTGGCTGTAGTTGTGGCTGTAGTTGTGTTGTTACCTGTTGTTTTACTGACAGAAGGTGTGGCTGTAGTTGCGTTGTTACCTTGTGTGTTACTGACAGAAGGTGTGGCTGTAGTTCTGTTATACTGTTGTGTTACTGACAGAAGGTGTGGCTGTAATTGTCTTGTTACCTGTTGTGTTACTGACAGAAGGTGTGGTTGTAGTTGTGGCTGTAGTTGTGTTGTTACCTTGTGTGTTACTGACAGAAGGTGTGGCTGTAGTTGTGTTGTTATCGCTTGTGTTACTGACAGAAGGTGTGGCTGTAATTGTGTTGTTAGCTGTTGTGTTACCGACAGTAGGTGTGGGTACAGTTGTGTTGTTACCTGTTGTTTTACTGACAGAAGGTGTGGTTGTAGTTGTGGCTGTAGTTGTGTTGTAATCTGTTGTGTTACTGACAGAGGGTGTGGCTGTAGTTGTGTTGTTAGCTGTTGTGTTACCGACAGAAGGTGTGTATGTAGTTGTGTTGTTAGCTGTTGTGTTACCAACAGAAGGTGTGGGTATAGTTGTGTTGTTACCTGTTGTTTTACTGACAGAAGGTGTGGCTGTAGTTGTGTTGTTAGCTGTTGTGTTACCGCCAGAAGGCGTGTCTGTAGTTGTGTTGTTAGCTGTTGTGTTACTGACGGAAGGTGTGGGTATAGTTGTGTTGTTACCTGTTGTTTTACTGACAGAAGGTGTGGCTGTAGTTGCGTTGTTACCTGTTGTGTTACTGACGAAAGGTGTGGCTGTAGTTGTGGCTGTAGTTGTGTTGTTACCTGTTGTTTTACTGACAGAAGGTGTGGCTGTAGTTGTGTTGTTATCTGTTGTTTTACTGACAGAAGGTGTAGCTGTTGTTGTGTAGTTACCTGTTGTTTTACTGACAGAAGGTGTGGCTATAGTTGTGTTGTTACCTGTTGTGTTATCGACAGAAGGTGAGTCTGTAATTGTGTTGTTACCTGTTGTGTTACCGACAGTAGGTGTGGGTACAGTTGTGTTGTTACCTGTTGTTTTACTGACAGAAGGTGTGGCTGTAGTTGTGTTGTTAACTGTTGTGTTACTGACAGAGGGTGTAGCTGTAGTTGCGTTGTTACCTTGTGTGTTACTGACAGAAGGTGTGGCTGTAGTTGTGTTGTTACCTGTTGTGTTACTGACAGATTGTGTGGTTGTAGTTGTGGCTGTAGTTGTGTTGTTAGCTGTTATGTTACCGACAAAAGGTGAGTCTGTAGTTGTGTTGTTAGCTGTTGTGTTACCGACAGAAGGTGTGGGTATAGTTGTGTTGTTACCTGTTGTTTTACTGACAGAAAGTGTGGCTGTAGTTGTGTTGTTACCTGTTGTGTTACTGACAGAAGGTGTGGTGACTGTTGTATAGAGTGGCTGTAGTTGTTGTTTGTTACCTGTTGTTTTACTGACAGAAGGTGTGGCTGTAGTTGTGTTGTTATCTGTTGTTTTACTGACAGAAGGTGTAGCTGTTTTTGTGTAGTTACCTGTTGTTTTACTGACAGAAGGTGTGGCTATAGTTGTGAGGTTACCTGTTGTGTTACTGACAGAAGGTGTGGTTGTAGTTGTGGCTGTAGTTGTGTTGTTACCTTGTGTGTTACTGACAGAAGGTGTGGCTGTAGTTGTGTTGTTATCGCTTGTGTTACTGACAGAAGGTGTGGCTGTAATTGTGTTGTTAGCTGTTGTGTTACCGACAGTAGGTGTGGGTACAGTTGTGTTGTTACCTGTTGTTTTACTGACAGAAGGTGTGGCTGTAGTTGTGTTATCACCTGTTGTGTTACTGACAGAAAGTGTGGCTGTAGTTGTGTTGTTACCTGTTGTGTTACTGACAGAAGGTGTGGCTGTAATTGTGGCTGTAGTTGTGTTGTTACCTGTTGTGTTACTGAGAGAAGGTGTGGCTGTAGTTGAGTTGTTATCTGTTGTTTTACCGACAGAAGGTGTAGCTGTTGTTGTGTAGTTACCTGTTGTTTTACTGACAGAAGGTGTGGGTATAGTTGTGTTGTTACCTGTTGTTTTACCGACAGAAGGTGTAGCTGTTGTTGTGTAATTACCTGTTGTTCTACTGACAGAAGGTGTGGGTATAGTTGTGTTGTTACCTGTTGTTTTACTAACAGAAGGTGTAGCTGTTGTTGTGTAATTACCTGTTGTTCTACTGACAGAAGGTGTGGGTATAGTTATGTTGTTACCTGTTGTTTTACTAACAGAAGGTGTAGGTGTTGTTGTGTAGTTACCTGTTGTTTTACTGACAGAAGGTGTGGGTATAGTTGTGTTGTTACCTGTTGTTCTACTGACAGAAGGTGTGCCCGTAGCTGTGAAATCTGTTGTGCGGGTAGTAAAATGTGAAACTGTAGTTGTGCTATACTCTGTCGTGCCATTGGGAGAAGGAGTAACAGTAGTTACATTCTGGTCTGTTGAGTGACTGTTAACAGGAGGTGTGTCTGTTGTTGTCATTCTGCTCATTGTTGTGTTGTTGAGAGACACTGGGGTGAAGTTGTCACTTAGAACAGCGAGAGTCTGATTTGCCTCACTACAACAGAAGAAATAAAAACAAAATCCATATTTAATATATATATATTAAATATATATATATATTTAAGTACTTGTCTGAAGCTGCTACCTGGTAAACATTTCAAAAACACACCAAGTTACAACATTTTGGAAAACATACATACATATAACATATATATACATATATATATATATATATATTTAAAAATAACATGTATAATTTCTTACCTGTCTGAAAAACATAAAATATATAGAATTCGTGCCAAAATAAATAAATATTAAATTGAAGTATCTGGCTGTAATCCTATCTTTCAGGCTTCTCAATTATATTTGTTCAAATTAATGAAATACCTAAAATTTGCCTTCATAGCATCCAGTTAGCTTGGCGGGAGCTTAGCTTAGCAAGACTCCCGACTCTTTGTTTTTATCTGTGTTTGATTTGATATTTCAGAAGTGGTGATTTAAAGGGATACGCCACCCTTATGTGAAATTTAGTCACTCACCGTGTTCCCCAGAGTTGAATAAGTGAAAAAAATATTCTAATCCAGCAGCGCAGCTGTTAGCCTTGGCGCTGTAGTGCTGCCAATGTTCTCGTACATTCACGTTGACGTTGACTACAAATGTCAATGCAATTAACATGAAGGAATTGCCTAGAGGAGATAGACAGGCAAAGCACCGCTGCCAGGCACAAAGACACCACGCAGCACCTTAAGACCAGTCACGCCTGTGAGTTGACGGAAGTTGCGGGCTGGTTCTGCCATTCTGTTTAGCAGTAGTATGTACATTTTTCATCATTGAGACAGTTAAGTTAAGTGTGTGGGGTCCTACATTTTAAACATTTGTTACCATTCAAATACAAAGATCTCAGGTTGGCAAATGTCTGAGGCTGACATGTTGCTGGGCAACCAGGTCAGGTTGGACGCCAACAGATCATGCACGGATAAACCAGGTGGGCCGCACACCACTGAGGAAACAAAGAGTACCGTCAGGATTAGTGATAAATGAACATGTAATAGGTTACATACTAGCATGCTGACTACTAACTCATGCGGGCGGGTGGGCTTTCAACAGTCATTGATGTTGTGTTAATGTTCTGTTGTACAAGTTTATTCAGGGCGCTGACGTTGACGGGTCCAGACATCTCCAGAGTCACCATGCAGATGTACAGCCTGGAGACCAGCAGCAAAGAGAGGGATTTATCATCACATTGTTAATTAATAGAGTGAAAGCCCGCACTTCATCATCAGTTACGACTTATTTAACCACCACCAAAAATAAGACAGACATCCGTGTTCAACACGTTTACATGAGCGCTTTCCTGAATGCTTACTTTTCTTCGGTGCCATGGCATTCCACGTGAGCGCCCTGGAAAAACAAAACAATTCATGAAGCGAGATTAACAACACTCGTATGAAAAGAATCACCTAAAACAACATAAGCGATCTCTTTAGACTAGACATAGACCGACTTTAATGATCCACGAGGGAAATTACGTTGTCACCGTAGCTTTGTCGCACATAAAAGTAAACACTCATAAAAACCACACAAAAAAAGATGAAGTAAAATAAGATTAAAATAAAGTAAAATAAAAATAAGTACGATCCAGCAAAATAAAATAAACAGGATAAGTGTTAAACTGTTATCCGCTTCGAGATTTACCTTGTAGTGCTGTAAAATCTTTGAATAATTGTAGCATCTGGAAACAAACGTGCAAATTACTATCAGAAAAATAGTCGGTATTGAGGTATTACGTGATGTTGCAATGAATTTGATTTAACTGGTTCAAAATGGGTAGAAACTTACAGTGACTGTGGGGAGCATGGTTGTTCTGGATTAGGTCGTAATAACTGTCAAATCAGGTTAGAAAGTCAGTAGTATGTAGCATTATATAAAGCAAAAAAAAAATTAAAAAAATCGAATTCAATGGTAGTGTGCTGTACATACCAAGCTTTTAATGCTGGTGATATTTAACCCTGAATTGGTGACATTGATTCTCGTGGTATAAAACTGGCCTAAAAAAAAAAAAGAAAAGAAAGAAGATGAAAAGAAGTCACTGACAGGTTTTGAGACTAATAAACAGATGTTTACTATTGCAGATAGCTAGATGAGAAGACTGATATCACCCTAGTTACTTATGGTAATCTTGTAAACCTGTTTTGTTTCTTTCTTTTTTTTTTGTCTTACTTGTAGTATTACAGAAAGCGCTGCAATAACAGGAGTGAGATGTTTTATCTGAAACGCAGACAAACACGGTTAGAGCGGCAGTGAATGGTGGATTAAAGGGAGTCTGTGTGTTTAGGGTACTCACTGCTGCTGGGGGGATCTGTGGTCGGCTGTGGAGGTGTGTCAGGGTTTGGATCCGAGACATGGCTACAGGGTAAAGATGGATCAGATACAGGGTGTACACACAGACATGCACTTGGTGTACACAGGAAGAATAAGGTGTCGCTCACCATGTGATGTTGTGATATTCGGCCTGCTGGTTCAACGGGCAGATATTACTCAGAGGAGGCGTGCATTTCAGTCCGATGCCATTCGCCTGGTTCATACCCTTACAAAGATTCTGAGCTGGAGTGGACAGAGCGAAAACATTCACTCTTACACTAGTTTGTGAGAGAGGCCTGAGAATAATCTACATAAACTTCCTCTGAGTGCAACTGAAGCTCATCGGAGCCATTTAGTCCTAAGCAGCGGAGCGACGCCACACCAACTTTCCACCGCATAGATTTTGTGGGGATGTTGAGCTGACTTCCTGGCTTAGAAATTTAAGCTAGTGAGTATTAGCATCAGGATACAAGCTAAGATAATGTTACAGAAGAATATATGTTTCTAACTTCAACCTATGTTCCAGTAACGTGTAGTGCATGAAACCTGTCTAAGGTTGCTGTTGTAGAAGTTATACTAGGCTCCCTATTTTATATACCATATAAAAATACCCAGAATGTGCAGTGAGTCCTGGTTTATTTTTGTAATACTAAACCAGTTTGGTTTGATGGGACTTTGGCTGCCAACTAAAACTAATTAAGACAAATACTTGTATAATAAAGAAAAACTTTTGAGTGACAATAAACTTCTAACATGTAACATTTTAAGCGAAAGCAGGTTCAAATCAGACACAATGGTCAACTCTGTTTTCAAGCAGGAACCTGGAGAGGATGGAAATTTGTGGCACGCCTCCAGACTTCCAATTTTTATGATATGTTTGGGAGGTGGATTGTCACAACAGCTTGCATGACAGCATTCCTGTCACTGCTTTGCATGCCTGTGCGACACGTGCCAGTCCAAAGCAAGGGGGCAGTTTGCATGTTTTCAAAATACTGCACAATGTTTCGAGCTGTGTAACTGAGAGCGTGTGACGTTGAATATATTTGAATGCTCAACTGAGAAAAAAAAAAGGTTTTTACTTATTAAACTTTCTGGTGCAGTTTAATGTCCGTTCACACTTTGACCTTAATGTGTTAAGAGGTTTGATTATACAGTACTGTGCCAAAGTTTTGAAAAGGCGCTCACCAATTCCCTGCACCTGTCTGGTTGCCACTTGCATCCGTACATTCTCCATTTTACATGATGTTGGAGCATTGCCGTGCAGCTCACAGCAAGTTTGGCTACAAACAAAGTGATCCATGGTGAAGAGTTGCAACCTGACATATGAGATATGCAGCAAACACACAAAAACAGCTATTGGCGCATTGTTACCTTGTGTCACAGGACACTTGAACTACCTGCAAAGACAGAGGAAAAAGGACTGCATCATTTACCAGCTACAGAGGAGATAGGTTATTTCTAAAAAAGTAAAAGGGTTGTTGTCAGTTTCGGGAGCACACTGACCTGAAGTTGTCCGTTACAGAAACCTCCACCGCCAGTGGAGCAACATAACGCTTCTGACAGCTGTGTGAAAGAAGCGATAGCGTGTGAGAGGTGATGGAGGCTTGACACATCTGGTTTTAGTATGAGGAGAGTAACAGGTGTTCTGTTTTTTTAATACCCAATCTTTCAATTTTGCCAGATCAGAAAGTATGTTGTGCTGACTTTCATGTGATTCACAGTTTAATTTGTCGAGGTTAGGGAATTTTATGTCTTCATTTCAGAACTTTGTAGGGACAACAACACAATATATACTGGCTAATCATCCCTTTGGTAGAGGGTACTTTCTTTGTGATTATCATGTCTCAGTTACCAAGGGAATGACATATCTAAATAGAGAACAACGCCCAGGTTAACGTGAGCAGCTTCTTCTAATTTGCAGGTGTTGGTAACAGAGTCTAGACATGTTAGTTTCAGGTGGACAACACCCACATGTGTCGTTTAAGACGTATGTGAGCACCATGACATGCAAATATAAACGTGCAATATATATATATATATAAAAAAAAAAACGACATATACCGTATTTTACGCACTATAAGGCGCACCTAAAAAACTCCAATTTTCTCAAAAGCTGACAGTGCGCCTTATAATCCGGTGCGCCTTATATATGGACCAATATTGAGCCACAACAGGTCTCGCAACTACGGTAAGCAGCCGCCGACTTCATTTTCCCCCGTATAAGAAGAAGCGCGCGGTGCATGCTGGGATATATGACTGCGCAAATCGTGCCGTTTCATTTCCATTTGTGTGTTTATGTAAAGACCCCAAAATGGCTCCTATTAAGAGACACGCTTACGACGCAGAGTTTAAACTCAAGGCGATCAGTCACGCAGTAGAACACGGGAATAGAGCAGCAGCGAGAGAATTTAACATTAACGAATCAATGGTGCGGAAGTGGAGGAAGCAACAAGATGACCTGCGCCAAGTAAAGAAGACTAAACAGAGTTTCCTAGGGAACAAAGCGAGATGGCCAGTCATTCATCTCTTCACCGCGATGATGCCAAAGAGCTTTTTCTCCCGCGATAAAAACACCGCTCCGCTGCCCTTCCTCTCGTAACCGATAAAATACCGTATTTTCCGCATTATAAGGCGCACCTAAAAACCTCCAATTTTCTCAAAAGCTGACAGTGCGCCTTATAATGCGGTGCACCTTATATATGAACAAAGTTTTAAAATAGGCCATTCATCGAAGGTGCGCCTTATAATCCGGTGCGCCTTATAGTGCGGAAAATACGGTAATAATAATTTAATTAGTAAAAATAAGTATGAAATGAATAACTCTTTTTCACATATTTCCTTTTTTGTCATTGTCATTACACGGTTGCCACAGTTTGGTGGAGGTGGACAGCGCGCCAACAGCGTGAATGAAGGAAAGGTTTATGCTCTCACCAAGTTGGGGCCACCTTGTGTGGACGACATGTCCTTGTTGACTTCCACTTTTATAGGTATCCAAAAGTAATCACCTGTAGAAAGAATGAAAGCCGGGAGCTTTAAAATACAAACTGAATGAAACACTGCGGTTGGACAGCAAGTACAAAACATTGGGTTGTGTTTCACGTAATGTGTTTATGTAACACAATGCTAAGTATGTACTAAACGGGCACGTAGACTAACCTGATGTGGAAAATATTCCAGAGACGTTGCAGTTGATAAACTGAGGCATTGAAGGATTCTGGGTTTTTGCTGAATCCATGCCTACAAATTAAACCAATAGCACCAATAGACATGTAAATTGTACGCAAGATTAACAGTTAGGTATATTATCTGTAACTTTGCAATCTTTTAGATGTAGCAACTGGATCACAGGATTTGAACACAACTTGAAGTTAGCCAGAAGAATTTGGAGGACATAGGAAAAGTCGATATTTAATTTAGAAATAAAGAAATAAATTAGAAGAATATACATTTTCAAACATTTCGAGTGAGATGTTTTGCACCCAAATAAAATGACAGCTGATTACATTAGAACAGTACTACACACAAACCAAAACAACTTATAAATGTATACTTGTGTTCACATTTCAGCTCCATTTTTTTTTATTTCCTGACATTAGAAAATTCACAAAACCACAAAGATAAGACCCCATATGAACTAAATTATGCCGGTTTCAATGATTTACTTAAATTGCAGTACCCTAATTCAATGATTAAAATAAAACTCATCAAATAAATATTATGAACTACATTTAAAAAAGTATGTCATCATTATTTTTAATACTGAATTTTGTTTCTCTGATAATTTAGTGACATTATAATGTTATCGCAAAAAATCACCGACATGATTCAGCCTGTTTCATGAGAATAATGTCACCAGGTGTGATGCACGTTTCTAAAAAATAAATGCTCTCGTTCACAAGAATCGACTTCATCTACAAAAAGAGGCAACATATGCTGATGGCCCCGGATGGGAAGATCATTTCAGATTCGAACAGACAGAAACTTACTCAACGTAACAAACACGCTTACCAGGAGGTGGAAAAAGCGACCGTCCGAATCCAGTTGGAAAAGCTGAAAGCGAATGTGCTCATTAACATAATCCTAACTCTAATTAAATTAAAAAAAAAAGAAGAAAAAAAAAGTCTATTCTACTGTTTTCTAATACACACATACATACATTTACAACATGCACGTGAGTAGTCACCTGGAGAACCAGGAGGGTTAGGAGACTTTCTGCGAGAACGAATGCTGCGTCTGAACCGTTTGTGGGCTACAAGACATAAAAACATGCAACATTCAACATCCAACATGCATCCTAGAACATGCACAGCTACACATTCACAGACATATATTAGTAACGAAAAAACCAAACAGTGAACAGCGGCTTTTGATGCATGCTTGATGTTTTTAAATAAATACAAACAAGAAATATCCTGGTGAGATTTGTTTTCAAGGAGAGTTTGATGACATCCTTCTCTGCAGGAATTTCAATATCCTGGAGTATGGCTAGATAAAAAAAGTAAATAAATCTTTCCAGACTCCATTTGATGAAAAAATCTTTTGTTTCAGTTTTAAGAAATGCCTTCCCTCTGTAGCAAGGCTATGCAGTCATTACATCAAAGGATTGACTTTGTCATTCTTCTCTGCGTTTTGTTAGCTAACTCATATGAACACTGGATGATCTTAGGTTCAATCGCATCATTCTCTGCTCAGAATTCGGTATGAAGAACCATGTGATAGTTCTGAATGATGATCTCTTAAGTCATGCAGACCACATGCTCTCCTTTTTCTATACACTGATCACCCACAACATTATATAGGCCCCCCACTAACAACATTGTGTTGCCCCATGTCTGTTCTCTGTCTATGAGTCACAGCGTATGTGGACCTATTTACACCAACAGGGAAACCTACATGATGTTGGTCATAATGTTATGCTTGATCGATGTAAGTTTTAATGTTAAAATTAGTAAATTCGAATGATTTAGTAAGACTAGACACAGTGCATGCTAAGAACTTCCATACAACATATTGCAAACATGTTGTATTATTTTAAGTCTTCCATATCCACAACAGTAAGGACTGCCATGCATTTAGTTATAAATGCAGTGGCTAATTAGTTCGACAAGGGGTTCATGCATGAGCTCTAATCTACACCATAGGTAGGATCAAAAAATTTCCACGTCCGTCTCACCACACGGAAGGTTTGTGTCTCTCTCTCTCGCGTTGGGACTGGTCACTCCCCAGTACTGGGCGTTCCAGCCGATCACAGTGCCGTCCTCGCAGGACTCGTGACGACCCAGGTCGGCCCACATGCGGAACAAGTACAGCTCCACCTTCCCGAGCTCGGCTCCACGGGGTCGGTCTCTGGGGTGACAGCCCAGCCACAGCGAGCCGGAAGGGGGGATGGCGTGTGCGATGACCATCCTCTCTGCCACCATCATCCCATCAACCTGGGACATTTACACAGCTTGCTAACATTGCTAGTAAAGACACTGTGCCGCTAAACCTCCTTGGGCATCTTTATCGTCTTTCATCATTTAGTTGAATCCAGTGACCAAGGGTTAACCAAAATTATTCGAAAGAGATACTGGGGGTAAAACAAGGAATTATCACCAAAAGGTTAATGTTATTATGCTCCAGTATACCATAATAATACCACAAATACATAAGTCAAGAGCACCATCTTAAATTATATGGAAATGAGAGCTAAAAAATCTGGCTCCACAGAGAAGCTTTTTGCAGATAAACTACATTTTGATTGAGAATAAGCTAAACTGTTAACTTATTTACTCTCTATTTGGTGACATCTCTGACTTTGAAGTGATCTGTTATATCTGATATAAGCTTTGGATGAATACAATGTTATTAGAATGTTATTAGAACTCCAATTATTTTTATTATTTATTATCTTTATTATACTATAAAGACCCAAGTTATGATGATTAGCACTGAAAGTGTTTTTAGCACTTTTATTTTAGCATTTTATAGTGTGTTTATAAAATTTACCTAAATAGTAAATGGTAAATAGTTTGCAAAGAATTGGAAAAGGATATAGGTCGCAGTTAGAGTTAGCATTAGCATTTTGTAGCTACTTTGAAAACATACATAATTCTATCAACAGTGCAACATATAAATACAAAACACTTCACTCTATATACATTTAAACTAATGTATACTATAACAATGGTATAGTGTCATTTTATTTAAGTAAAAGATTTGAATTTTTGTGCTTGCACTACAAGAATTACCTCCAGGCTGAATTTGTTGCCCTTTACGTCTCTCCGTAGACACACCCTGTGCCAGTGTGTTGGGGATAGCTGGATAGGAAACCGGTGCCTGACTCGTAGCAGCCACCCATATATCGCCTCGTGGTCTCCCTCCAGCCCCAACTCAGGCTTGGGTGTGTGGACCGAGCTGTACGAGAAGGCCACCCACGCTCCAGGGACGACCACACGAATGTCCACACACACGGTCATCTGGAAAAGCAGCGGCATGGTGGCCCTGTCCTGCAGGGTCCAGTGGTCTTTACAGCCATTTAATACAGCCTTAGTGTCTCCCAGGAAATAGCCACATGCTGCAATGGGTAAGAGTCAATCAAATTAAGATGAAGGCTTCTCTGGGTGCGAGAAATCCTTGCACGTTGCGCCCAATTTCTTTAACTTAAATAATTACCAGTGTGTGGAGCTCCAGCCAGAAGCAAAAGCCAGATGACAAGAAGAAAGTCATATATCAATTGCCAATGTTGGCCAAAGCAAGGGCCACACATCTTCCTGTAAACATGAGGTAAACAACTTAAAAAAACAAAACAAAAAAAAAGTTCATCCGTAACCTCTGTTGCACTTTTCTCTGTAACCGTAATTTGCTAATATTCAAATTTTATATATATTTATTTTTTTCATGAGAACAAAATCTGAGTGTCCATGCTCACAAGCTTCCTCTTTTTGCCTTTCACTGTAACATTCATCCTCTTGCGTGCAATCTGCATTTCTAGATGTGGATATGATCAGTGCCTTTTTTGTTTCGGCCATGGGATTACACAGAAATCTTCCTTTACAGCTTGTAAGCTAAAACGATCTAATATTATCTGCCCCTTTGTCTGCACAAAGTATTGACTGCAGGGCAAGGGTGGACTCAGCAGATTGTGTTACACTTCCCTGCATTCACACCTTCAAAAGATACAGGTTATTCTTGCAGGTTATTGAGATCTAATGTTGTGAGTACACTTTAGTTCATATATGTTAAATAGGGATAGCATTGCAGTTGATATTAACCATGTACAGCTAACAGCTTATCTTGAGTCAACTTTTTGACCCCTTGTTTTGTTTTTTTTAGCTCTAGTTTGGTCCTGATAGCTACCACTGCTCTTCACTACTGGCTAAAAGCTAATGCTAGCTGTACTGGGCATGTAACCTTCAAAGTGTACATTTTACATATAAGCACTATAAGAAATATGATATAAGACAACACGCAAGACAAGTTAACTGTTCAAAAACAAAACAAAAAACTAGACAAGAAACTACAGACAAGCCTCTGACTCTAGCAACCTTTGTACTTTTATATATATAATATCTGGAATTCATCTTATTTATCTAGAGTTAAGTTAACTGATCCTAAGTGGTCAGGACCCAACTTACACAGGGAACTAAGCTATATGGTATTTAGCTTGCTAAATGCTAACTTTGCTTGTGCCTAACTAGCACAGCTTAACAGATCAGCCTTTCACTCCACATGGATTCGTATGATTTTATGTGGCTGATATTTATCTGGAGAGGACTTCCTGACCAATTAGCTCTAGTCAGAGATAAAAAGGTGTCTCTTTACCTGCTAAATGCTAACTTAATTAGCTTAGCTTAACAGAAACGTCTCTGAGTCTAAAGGGATTCATTTTATTTTATGTGCTAAGATTAAGCATTTATCTGTAGTTGATTTCCTTTGAGCTCACTAAAAACACAGGGAAATAAACTTTGTGGCAATCTAGCTGCTAAATGCTAACATTTCTCATCCCCTAACTAGCAGAACAGAGTAGCCTCTGGATGTAGAGGAATTTGTGATATTACGTGAGGATCACACAGCCTACCTGTGGCCTGAAGTATAAAATTAAGCTGTATAACAAAAAAAAAAGGAAAGTGCATTGAGCAACATCTAATACTTCTACAAGTGAGGAGAACTGCAGACAGATGATAACTATCCTATGCCTGCATAATTTAATCCATAATGACAAAGAAATCTATTCATTTTATTTTTATAATATCTAACAGAGAGATGTATGAGAAGCATAGTTTGCTGTCCATACTAAAACCGAAACTTCTGTCAACATTCTGCTCATTTGCATATGTGCCAATATGGAAAGCAAATAAACTACTTCCATGAAATCTACTCTTTGTAATCACAGATATTTACATATACAACAACTATCAAAATAGAAAATAGTCAAAGAACATTCAAATGATTTATTTTATTGATTTCAAAAATGTTTTCGTCCGATGTGAAAGGGTCTTAACGCTAAGCAAAATCTATTTTTCAACATTGATTTTTAAGAGTGTATCTGTGCCGTGGCTCCTGATGCCAGTACACTCACTCAACCGTGGGTCGCATCAAAGAGACAAACAGCCTCTATGGATTTTTAGGTTGGAGGATTTATTGCCAGGGGATTTTCCTTCACACTGGTAGGCACAATAAGTCTGCCTGTAATGTCCAACTGAACTAAACTAGCTTTGTTCTTCACTTCACAACAGTTTAAAAAAAAACTTACCTGGTATAAATATACATGATGTTCACTCGATTTTACACGAAAAACATTAATTGTCTGTTGTGTGCATACCATATCCATGTGTCATGTCAGACTAACAAAAAACAGTAGCAGTTTCCTTCAGGCTACACAGAGGCTGCTATTGTTGTTCCTAAACGTACCTTACTACAACATGTCTTTCTCTGGAGTCAAAATGATGCAGGCATATTTCTACTTTTGCTCTTTTTTTGTCTTGTCTTTCATTGAGACATTTTGTGAAGTTCAGGGGCTACTTTGACCTTTTGTGTATCGTCACCTGGTTGAGAGATTAAGTCTCATACACTTTGAAATAACGCTAATTCAGAAAAGTTTAAATGACTTACCTGATACTTCTCAAAAACAACTCTTTTTAGTCTCGTGCGTGAACCTGTATATGTGTGTCTGTCTTACGGAGAACGTGTCCTCTTCAGTCCGGTCAGCGCACGTCTCTCCATCATTCCTGCACTCTCTTTCATCCGTCTGTTTTAAGTCCAAAAGTTGACACTGTTGACGTCTCTTCAGTGACTTCTCTCAGAGCTGTCCCCCCTCCTTTTTCTGTCCTCAGCTGCTCTCCGCCGTTCCTCCAGTATCCACCTGTTTCTTACACAAGAGCATCGTCTGATAGCGTCGGGTGGCTGTGGGTTTGTGTGTCAGTGTGTGCGCACTTTCCTGCATTCAGGAAATCAGAAATTCTGAAACGTGAGGTTTGCCTGCGGGACATGGGAGGGAAAAAAAAATAATGACACACCCCCACAGAGGAGCATGAGAAGGGAGGAGACACGCTGACAAAGAAATCCATCCACCTATTAGAAATCTATCTGTATCTCCATCTCTATCTTAATCTGTGCGTTCTGTGTGACTGGATGGTAACAGCTGGCAACACAGGATGCACAGTCAGACAGTTCCTGGACAGGAGAATTAGCCACTCTCTGGTGTGTGTGTGTGTGTTTGTGTGTGTGTGTGTGTGTGTGTGTGTGTGTGTGTGTGTGTGTGTGTGTGTGTGTGTGTGTCTGTGTGCTTTTGTGTATCCAGATAAAAAAAAAAGGGTAAATTGAAAAGTGAAATAGGCAACAAATTGAAATAGAGGTAAAAATGACATGGTAGACTGAATTATGGCTCAACTAGTGTTGACAAACAGGTCAAACGTATTCTCTCTTACACACACACACAAACACACAAACACACACACACACACACACACACACACACACACACACACACAGAGTAATGGCTAGACTGTGAACTTGAGGAATGGCATCTGACGTCAGATGTAAAATGAATCCAAACCTAAACAGGAGCCACCTCGGGGCAGCATAGCTCTTTGAATCTCAGTAGGTCTGTACCTGTTCGTGTGTGCATGTGTGTGTGCGTGTGTGCCTGTATGTGTGTATGGTGAGGAAGCTTCGACTGTAGATGATTATGTACCAGTGACCACAAGGGGGCGATAAAGACTACATCTGCCTTTTTCCACTGTGGATCGGGTGTCAGCCTTTGTTCACTTTTGCTGGGCAATAACAAAACAGTGTCAGATCAGTGGAGCAGAGCAGGGCCGCAGCGTTTCCTGCTCTTCTTCAGTGACACAGCACTTTTTGGCCGAGTTACTTGCTCGTATGTGAGCGCAGTTCAAGCTCAAGCGAATCGAAATCCCAGCGGCAAGCTCTACTCTTTTCTTCTTCTGCCACATTAGACCCGTCCTGATTCCTCTCCTCTAAAAACACTCACACTTGTGCCTATGTTGCTCAGTGATGCTGAGCCACTCCAAAGACTATACGTGGGGTATAATAATGTACTTGTTGATACTCCGGTAATTCAGATCAGCTATTTGTCATTCTGCTTTTTTAAATCGTCTCCTTTACGTCTACTTTTTGTAACCCGATACATGGACACATGCCAACACAGTCATATAGTTCTCGTGATTAGACCAGCAGCTCAGTGAATGTGTGTAGTTGTCAGTGAATTCTCAGATTACAAATATCTTAAGGCTATGTCTTTATTATGATCACAGCTACACACCAGTAACGTTTTCTGACTGCGTCTTGCACAATGGTGCAATATCATGCTGGGACACCTGTCCAACGGTCGACAGAGACATTTTTTCCTTGTTTTTTTGTTCTCATAGTCGTGTGATCAGGGAACAAGTTGATGATCAATCAATGTTGCTGCAGTAATGGTGTTGTATATATAGTGGTAACCAAAGCATAACGTCACATTTACCTACTCGGTGACAGACGAACACACAAGTTCCATGCATGTGCAACTTGCGGTTCGGTGTCTTGCTCAAGAACATTTCGGCATGTGTCCCGTGTACTACCTACTGAGCCACAGCCGTCCCAGTGAACTGGTGAAGCATCAACCAATCATATAGGTTTTGCTTCTTTCTCTCTTTGAGCTCCATATTCTTGCAATTAGCCCTGCATTTTTTACCCTAACCCTAAGCCAGTTCCATTTCACCTGAAAAGACTGGAGCTTGGGGGAAGAGAGGGGCCATCTGTGGGATTGCCCATGAAAAAGTTGACAGCATAACAGTTTCTCTTCTGCAAGTCCAATGTTGTTGCTTTTTGTAGTACTGTGTGGTCATGACCATGGCTGACGTTCCCTTGACCAGGCTCTGCACCCTTAATGGATGGGTTAAAAAATATGCTCATCCAGTGGGTTGCAGGTAGATACTGTTCAACTACCGTTAACATATGCTGGATTAGTTACTTGTGGCTCCTGATATGTCTCGGCATAGACATACTCAAAGGCAGCAGAGTGTACTGGGTTAGACACTGCAGCGAACTGAGATGTTATGGCACAGACTCGTACCATTTGAAGATGCCTTGTGTGACAAAACACTGTTGATTTATTATACTTAAGTGTCGACTAAAGCCCATTACATTGCGTTTTTCCGCAGCTTCCGCGCTGGCCTTCTTTACTTGTGAAATGTAACAGCAAAAGCCACAGAAGGAGCAATAAACTACATTTGGATTGACAGTGTAATTAAGTGTGGGGAGTGTTAGTGGTTGCTAATGGATTAACAGAGTCCCATATGTTTAGATTAAAACAATGGGCCCTTGGTTAGGGGGTATTTTCGTTTTTTTTTGATAATTCTTTCCTCCTTCTGTAAGAAGAGATCAGATGCATAATACAGTACATGCTGTTTTCCAAGGAGAAGCAGTTTAAAGTTCACATTTTCCTGCACAGATTGATCCTGAAAAGGGTTCTGAAAGAACGAGATATGATGCAGCCGTGACAGTTTGCGATCCTTCCAGTTTGTGCGTGTGCTCTTAGGGGTTGGCGGTGCTCATGGGTGGGAAGCCGGTGTCCTTGTCTTACTGATGGCGGTGGCGCCTGTTCACAGCGTGAACAATGCCTTCATTCAGGCGGTTGTCAGAGAGGAGAATGGATTAACAATAGCAAACGCTCCCACACACAGACATTCGGCTACAATGATGAAATCAGGAATAAAAAAGGCAACCAGCCCCGGTTAGAGATTAAAGAGAACAATGCTTTCACTCAAATGGATGTACAATTCAGAAGGAGGGCAAAAAGCACTCGTTTGGGTGCTGACATCCTTCTTTGATGAATGAACTATTATAACTGAGACAAGTCTTCATTATTCCATGTCTGAGTGGCTAGACGTGTAAAGCAGTCAATATTTTGGTGCATGACATTTCCAGTTTCTCGTGTGCCTCTAAAGTGTTCAGTGAGTTTTTATGTGTTATCTGGTTTTGGGGGATTTTGTCTGTGACTATTGCCTCTTGTCCCTTAATATTAACGCTACACTGTCAGTGACTGGCCATTTAAGTGTTGCTCAATCAGTCATCGGCGTTATAGGTGACACGTTCCATTAACTTCCATTGTAAGTTAACTGGTAAACCAAGGTTGATTGGTCGACTCCACATTTTTGAAGCGTTGAAACAGTTGGAGCCAGCTCAGCATTGATTTACATTGCCAGTTATCAGTTTGGAAAAGCTGAGTGTATTTGGGTAAGGTGCAGTCGTCACAATCATATCTAACGTGGAAGCGTCCACCAGGCACATTTAATGCTCAAGCATGGCTGGGATCCAAGAGTAAACCACCCAGGTCAGGTGATCAATATCAGAGACACCACTGAAGGTTAATTTCTGGTTTATGTGTCTGCGGACAGATGCCGACTAGAATTTAAAGCAGCAGACAATCACTTTAACATCTACGTTTAACAGGAACAAGACTGAGACAAGCATCCAGTTTACTTTTCGAAGATTCATCCAGGATTTCAAAAGAGCAGTTTGAACAAATCCCAAAGAAAGCTGCTGCGGAACAAGCTGTCAGGGGCTTCCGTGAGGAGTGATCTGAGTGCAGTGTGTAGCCTTAGAGTTAAAATACAACCAAGAGTCAAGTAAAAAAAAAAAAGAACATTTCAATATACTGACCTTTTCATTTTTTCAGCAGGAGCTGAAGGTGAAGCTCAAATGCTAAGTGTCACGCATACTTATTACTGTGTATGAATCTGTATAGCTGCACCATTTTACTATTAGATGTAGGATTACTAAATCACTACAGTTTGAAGAACGGTTTCCTGAAAAGGTCGGCGTCATCATTTTTACTCTAGGCTTTTCTCTCTTTTTTTGAGTTGTTTGAACAATCCACTTTTATGTCACAGTACTACCGCATACCACAAAACCACTGAAACTAAGACCACGTTTCCTTATTTTGACTTTATTCGTCCAGCATTAAAGTAGAAATAATAATAATAATAAAGTAGAGTCATACAGATGATTGCCTCATGTCACTGTAGCTGTATTTGTGCGACTTGATATGACAAACAGATAGCATTAGCCAGGTAATGTGATTGGATCATAAGCAGGTTTTGGAAACGTGAAAAGTGTGGCACTTCCTCTTGGGTAAAATCGCAACTGGGCTGATCCCTAATTTCTGACTGGGAATAAGCCTCATTCACATGCCGCACAGCACTAGCAACAACCAGGTAACCATGGATACACTGCATTGGAAACCTGCATCTCTCTCTCTCCTTGTCATCATTAGCCTCCCGCTCTCCTCTACATGTTTGAATCTGTTCTCTCTTAATCTTTCACTCTTACTTTTCTTCCTTTCTTTTCTTGCCATTTCTTTCCTGTCTTCCAAAGTGTAAGCATTCTTGTGGGCAGCACGCTCGGCGGCTGCTCGGACTACAATGAGCCAATTCCCAGCCGGCAGTCGCTATGGAAACGCAGGGAGCTGAGAAAACAGCATCATCCCATACTCAGACAGTGGTGATCTGGTCGACCACTCTGGTGCTGTCGTTCATTTCGACGCACTCCACCTCCTGTCTCTGGCCCTCCCCTCCGGGCCGGTGGCCCCGGCTCTTGGAGGGGGGCAGGAAGGTGAGGAGAGTGGGCAGGAAGGCCAGCGTGTGCAGGGCCGAGCAGCCGGCCGTGAGGGTGAGGCATCGAAACAGTGTGTGTGTGAGGTTGGAGCGCACGGAGCCGACGGGCACCAGCGCGGCGCTGTAGCAGATGAGAGCCTGTAGGGAGGGAACCCCGTGTCTCTCCAGCGCCACTCTCACCCAGCGAGTCCTGCTTTCACCCCGACCTGAGGCGAAACCGCAGAGGAGGGGGCCGCTACAGTCTGCCGAATGCCCCAAAGCTGATATTAGACACAACACAGACATGCAGTCCAGCTCCACACCCCACAAAGTCATAAAGCCCAACACTCCGAATTGGACGGAGAGCAGGGTAAGGCCCAGCCACACGGACACCAGCGGCTCCATGACGGCCAGGGAGGACAGACCCAACAGGAAGAGCACCGCCAGCAGTGAGTGTCTGAGGGGGGAGCTGACCGCCGCAGCGTAGCGGTCCAGGTAGACAAAGGAGGGGTTGAAGATGAGGAAGCGAACGCGCGAGGTCAGCGACAGCCGCCGCAGCGTGTCCAGCAGCACCGACATCTCCTCGCGCTTGTTCTCCGTCGTCTTGGCGACCAGGAAGATGCGTGAGGCCGCCAAATCGGGCTCCTCGCCCTGGCCACGCTCGGCGAATATGATGTCGTCCGCAAAGTGGGCGAACTGCGGCTCGCGGAGGAAGGAGTGGCGGAGCGTGCGGGTGAAGTTTTCCCGAGGCTGGCTCGTGGACTGGTTGCGGTCCGCCAGGTAGTTCAGGTAGGCCTCCAGCCAGCTGATTCTCTGGAAGCCTTTGGCGTATTCGAGCAGGTCCCGCTGCACCGAGGCGTTCCAGTAGGGGGCGCTCTCGTAGATGTAGAACCCGATCACGGGCGAGTATGAGCTGAAGTAACGCTGCTGGGCACGGGTGTACAGCACCGTCGCTGTATCCATGGCAACCAGTGCACTCGGGTCAGAACCCTGGGTCACCTGTTGACAACAGAAACATTGTTATGACACTTTAAACAGCTTTTGTGTCTTATATATAGTATAAATTATGAATGCTACCTCACATTAGTTGCTATAATAAACTTAATGCAGTTGGACAACAAGAGCAAATCTTCAAAAAATAACCATTATAACTAACAGTAATCCCCAGCAACCATATTCCGATGAATCAGCATCGGATCATCATTTTTATATTAATGAAAACTAGCCAAGACTTTTATAATGAAACTAGCCCTGACTCTACATACGATTTACTCTCAGAGGTAGAGTTACTCCAGTGTGGTGCAAATAGTGTTACAGTAGTTCTACATCGATGTAGAAGTAATAAAAACATCACGGTGGTCTGAAAGTAACTTTTTAATCCGCATCTCTCAGTGACGAGGAAATTCACCATCCTTCAAACTCCTACACACCACCCACTCAGAAGCTTCTCTATTTTCTGGATTGCTGGGAGACTCTTAGTAAAAGTCACTGCTGTTCAGCATTTATTAGGTACAACTCCAGCACGGGTTGCTAACTTTCCGTCTCTTTTGTTTGAAGTACACAGAGAAACTCAGCACCGCTGACTAATTGCCAAACAGTGGTTCAGTTCAGTAATTAAATAACAGTGCTGACAAACCAGCAGAGAAGTATAAATGTGGACGACGGCGTAGCCTGTCTAGATCCATTGTGACCAAACTAACCGGCGCTATAGTGTTCGACTGATGGCAACTGTATGTTCTGCTTCATACATTTCTATTAAAATTTATAAAAGAAACTCAGATTTAATCAAGTTCACTTCTGACTGTATTGCTGTGGCGTGTCTCACCTGAAGGAAGCCCATCAGTCCAAAGGAGATGTAAACCAGATATAGTAGAACCACAAAGGGTTTGACATAAGTATTAGTGATCCAGTCTCCATAGCAGCGGCGCACACACCCCAGCAAAAGGTGCGAATCCTGAGGTTGGGGGTCAGTGCTTGCCGTGCTTGAATGTGTGAGAGGGTGCGGGTGTGTGTGTACGGAGTTAGCCACGTGTGCGTGGACATCGGAATTGTTCGTGGTATGCGGGTGCGTGTGAGTAAGGTTAGGATTAAGCGTGTGAGCGTGGGAGACCCCGTGTGGCGGGTTGGTTGTCTGGGCCTCATCCTGGTAGCGAGTGTACATTAAACACCTGTACCAAGCAGGTTTAGAGTCCAGGCGGTCCGGTTTGGGGACCCGCCGGCAGAAGCAGCCGTGCCTATAACCGGTCTCCAAGTAGCCCGTAAACACCAGGCAGGAACTGTAGAAGGACAAAATATAAACGTAGCTGACGGTGACGGCCAGGGCGGCGGTGCGGCAGAACAGCCGGACAGCCTCCATGTTGGTGAGCGGTGAGGCGGCCAGGCCCAGGGTCATCAGGTGGAGCATGGTGGAGCCGGAGAAACGCAGCATGACGTCCTCGAAGACGCTCGCCACGCGCTCCTTCACATGCTGGTCCTCCCGGGTTCGCCTCCATGATGACAGCATCTCAAAGGATCCAAAGAGACCGTGACCTGAGAAACAAAGCACGCATGAGGAGCCGTATCACATGAGACTGGGAACGAAACCACAAAATAGAAAAACACACAGAAAGGAGACCAACAAATACTAATGCAAGGCCAAGTAGCCGAGTATCAGCTTGAACTAACCTCAATTTAAGGTGACACAGTTTGGTCACAATATGATCAATTGACACATGACGCAAGCAAAGACTCCCTCCAACATGTACCGTGGGTAGACAGCGTCCAACAACTTTGGTTCCTACCAACAAATTGACTGTGTTGATAGTAGGCTTGGAGAGCTGGATGAACCCAGCTGCAACAGCGCTGACATCATTATCTTTTGAAATAGCTCTGTTTATACACCAGCAATACGTTTGATCCTGCTTGGTTCTGTCTCAAACATTTGGAGTGGGAAATATACCATAGAGGGTATGCACTGACGTTACTTCCACCTGGGGCCACGTCCCCCTGAGTGGCAAAAACACAGTGAAATGTATCAGTAAATACAGGATCAAATTAAGGATAATTGGACTCGACAGTGATCCGTATGAACTACTGTGGCTTTGGAAAAGTGCATTAGCCTGTGTTTCAGTTAGTTTAAGTTAGTTTTAGGTCATTTCATTACGATAAATGTAGCAAAATAAAAGATGCTAATGCTATGAGCTTTACTGAGAAGTAACTTAGACATACAATACTGTGTCGTACGACCGGGTGACGATCACAAATATTCTGTTTATTATTTTATTGTTATTTATTGTTGGAACTGAACTGTCAGCTAGCTACACCAAAACATCGACAACATCGACAAACTTATCTGACAGCCCTCCAGAACGTACTATGAGAAGTAACTTAATGTATGACTTCATCAAAAAATACAGCTTAAATTAATATTGCCTGACACTAAATGTGAACCACAACACCAGGTTTCTGTACCTGGATTCCAGTTGTTTCTTCTAATGCAGCGATCCATTTACTTATCTTTTCTTTGGCAGTCGGAGATATCTGTAAAAATATATCCCTGACTGCTTTTCAAATCTGTTGGTACAATCAATCGCGCAACAGCTCTTCCCCATTTTTTTAAATTAATTTTACAATTTAGACGCTATTAAAGCTTATTAGCCTAGTAATACGATGAATCGCAGTGGTGTCCAAGGATGTGTAATAACAGACCCTCTTTGCATACCTCTATCCAGTTAAATGAAATGATGGATATAAGTCACCATGAAAATGCAGTTTTCAGGTCACTACTGGTGCACCACTGCTGCAAAAACATTATAAGAGAATGCAACTTAAGACCAGTTTGCATCATAGAAATTAAATGTTTTTAAATCATTTTTAAAAAGATTTTTAAAAAATTAAGCCTCCTTCCTAAATACGCTGATTTAAGGCACATCAGTAATATCTAAAGTTTTAATCAGTGCCCAGTGCAACAAAGTGCACGCATCCATTCACGCATAAACTCATACCCCGTCTCATGTGCATGCATGTAAATGTTCTTGTAAGTGCAGCAGCAGATGGTTTTTGATGTGTTTTTTTTTTTTTTTCCTTCCTCAGTGGTTGCCATGACACCCGTGAGTCACCAGTGACACACATTCACCCCTCCGCCTCCATTGACCTCACCATGGCGAAACACCTAACACCTCAGGAGGGGCGCAACGTACTGACACTTCAGGCACGGATGCAACAGAAATTCTGCAGATCTGAGGTGTGTATGTGCTGTCATTTTATGTGCTGTATTTATGTGTGTGTGTGTGTGTGTGAGAGAGAGAGAGTCAGACAGACAGAGAGAGAGACAGAATGAGACACTGAATGACAGAGAGAGGTGGGAAGGTTAATGTTGCAGATAGAAGACGAGAGCGTCTCGAGAAAGCACTTAGCCAACAATTTTGATATTTACCAACCTGACACACACATACACACACATTCAGGCACTAACACATGAAAAAAAAAACACGTCAGGATGTTTTTGTTGAAACAGTTTCAGAGACATTTCTGGTTGAGTCTGACCAACTGTCCAAAATCCAGAGAATTTGCTAAATTATATAACAGAGAAAAACGTCCAATTGTCATAAGATGCAGATTATAATCATTAATTCTTAAATATCATGCAAGAAATTAGTGTTTAGCTGTTTCCTGAAAGTCAGCCTCATGCATCTGAAGAAAAGGTTGTCGCTAATGGGGATCCCTAGTGACGTTAGGAAATTGCCATTCCAGGTGGCTAATGTCTGGGCTTCAACAACAAGCTCATAGCCAACCTGATGTACGCTATTCACATGCTCTCCACCTCCTTTTCCTCGTCCCCCTCCACCGTTAAGACAAAGGTGCAGAGTGCAAAGTTAGCATGACCCATAGAGTCACAATAACCGCATGAATGGCTATTATCATCAGCACGGCACTTTGAAATAACTCAGAATTATCGTTTAACGTCATCCCTCCACCCTCCTTTGTGCACGATCTCACACCTGGCGAGCTAATGGAACATCACCACGTGAATGTGGCTCCAGCTTTTCAAATGAACAAGCCCAGGGTGAATTGGTCTTTTGTCTGGAAAAAAAAAAAAAAAAAAAAGAGTCTGTCACCGCTGCACATTTTTTGAAACACTAAATATAGTGCATTTCTCCCGGCTCCTAATCCAATCTTTCTCTGCAGCTCTGCCACATCGTTTCCTCTCTCACCTTACACTTCCTCCCACCTTTTTTCTGTCTGCCCACTTGCCTTCTGAAAAGATCCCCCTCTCTGTCTGCCGGTCTTGGATCTAACTACAATTTAACTTAATTTTCTGCTGAGAGAATCCTTATCTCATTTTGAAGGGATATTTCATAGAACCCATTCTCTGTCTCTTCTGTTTGTCTGTTCACTCTGCAGTTATTCGACTCCAGCCTTTCCTCTCATTCTGTTTGTCTTCTCTTAATGCATCTCCTTTTCTTGTCTTTGTCAAACAGAAAAAAGAAAGTTATCTGCACCAGTGATAAGACGTCAACCTTGCACCGTGCATGTGCACAAAACTCCCCAGTGGACCTTTAAGTCCTGCCACAGAATTAAACCATGTCTGCATATATTCAAAGTGGGTCCTCGTGAACCTCAGTCATGTATGCTGCAAAATTAAATAATCAAAGTCATGACAAACGTTGGATTCAGCGAGCCTTCACCCCTTCATTCATACATATCCAGTGCCGTTAGCTAGTGCTGTAGTACTCGAGACAATTTAAGCGGATGGAATCACAAATAATACCGGTTTAGGTACCAGATCTGCTTGTCCTGAGTATCCAGCGCTTCCAGATCATGTCAACTATATATTAGGTCTGTTCCGCTATGTTCGGCACCATTCATTTATTTTTCACAATATGCTTAGAAGAGATAGCTTGATAAAGTTTTTTATTTCTAATTTTTAATTATCTACAAAACACAAAAAAAAAACATTATTCATAAAAAATAAAGTAATAAAATGTCAAAATAATTCAAGTTCAATCCATTCATTTGTATAGTAGGTGCAAAAGGACTTAAGAAGTTTTATCCTGAAAAAGATTAAATAAAAATACAGCTTTTATATCCAATGTATCCAAAGAAGGATAAAATAAAACGTTGTCCTGCCTCGATAGCATCCCCTACGTTGTGAGGTCATCTGGAAGCACATCTGGTGCCGACACCGGAGGTCTCCTTATCTGACTGAGACACTCAGATAATGCGATCGGCATGTATACGCCTTAATCGAAGTTAAACTAGACAACACGTGTGCGCATGCTCCAGAACTGCTGCGCTGGCATATGACCTTGGTACAAAATCATCCAAGAAAGCCGGCTGCAGCAGAAGAAGGTAAACAGAGCCAGTGTTAGAACCACCTGAGGGATAGCGCACATCGTATCTGCACCATAAGTAGCACCAGATTAAAAAAGCTGTTCTCTTATCGGGATCATCCCTTTGTTCCCCAGGTCCTATGTTCCCCACTTTGTATGTGACCAGGGAACATAGGACCCTTTTTTTAAAAAAGGGTTAGGAGCAGGGTTAGGGACCTGGGAACATAGGACTCGGGGAACATAGGTACGCTCCCCTATTATCCATCTTGTTGTTGTTTGAAATGCTGGTCTGTCACATGAATGACTCCAGTTTTTTATCATAGATATATAAACATTAAATGCCGCATTCTGGCTGGTCTGACACGTCAGCGCGGCCGCCATCTTGGGCAGGGGTTCTTACCAGCGATCAGACTGTAGTCAGTGCAACTGACTGACTAAAATGACAGACTTTTGTCTCGTTTACGGATGTTCCCACGCAAGAAACACCAAAACCAAGCAACAGGGAATACCATTTCACAAGTGAGAACATGTATTATATTATTTAACTGTTATGAACGTGTTGAATAAAGCTTACGTAAATTAAACTACCGTATCTTGTTACTAGCTTATGTAAGGATAAAAAAACAAAAGATGCTTTTGTTAGTAAGACATCAGTAATATGATAAAAGTGACATTTAGAAATCAGCCACTGTATGTAATTGTACTAAATGTACAGTAGGAAATGTTGTTCCTAAAGCATCTATCAGTTTCATATATAACATTAACGTTAACTGCCAACTGCTGTTTACTTTTATGTGCAACAAAGCTACAGTGACAAAGTAATTTCCTTCGTGGATCATTAAAGTCTGTCTAAGTCTAAGTCTATGTTATTTAACACATACTCTTCCTTGAACTATATCATTTTATTTTGATCATTATATCATAAACTCTATTGTGTTATTATTATTAAATATATCATTATCACTGTGGATATTTTTAATATCCTTTTTTCTATCCCTTTCAACAAATGCCTACAAGCCTTTCAATGGCGCTGCACATTATCTGCATTTTTAATTTAACCAATCTATATTATATCATAAATATATGTCTGACATTTATAATAAACCAAACAGACTGAATATCGGTTGAAAATTCAAATTAGTTATGATTATTTTAATCGTTGATAGACCTCTACCTCCGTTCCCTAATACAGTAAGTAGACGCGGCTTCCCCCTCCCCAAGATGGCGGCCACGCCGACGCATCATTCCAACAGATAGAGATGGCGGAGGCGGCATCTAGTGTTTATGTATATCTATGGTTGTTTATTATATGACTTAACATGTCATCTGGAAAGGGGGCCGTATTAACCTGCCGAAAAGACACATATCGCCATCTAGTGTGGAGGAGGAGGACATGTTCCTGTCAGTTATTCGATTTTCTCTGTTGCATGTAAACAAGAACAAGGGCCGCATTCAAAAAGAAATGACATCTTCATCATGGCTTGTCAGGACAATGCAGTTTTAATGAGTACGATTGCGTAATTTGTGCAAGAAGTGACGCAACAAATTGGCTTAGATTTGAAATTTGTTTCATTGTGCTGGTTGAAGAACAACAGCAGAACTTGTTTTTTTTGTTTGTGTTTTTTGCATTTATGTAAAAGCAAACTTGATTTTAAAAGAAAACAATACTGGAAATATTGTTCTGTTTTGCTGATTTTTGTCTCAGTCTCTAGTTTGTAATGTCTTGGTCTTGTCTCACTCTCAACCTTCAAACACTACCATTGGGACCTGTTGCCCCAAAGGTTTTTTTTTTTATTTAAAGCATCGGCTCTTCGGAATCACTGGTGGAAGTTGTGCGGCATTTTTATTGAGCCTCAGACAGTTAACAACCTTGGGCTCTATGGACCCTTGGGAGAACTTTGAAACACAATGAGTCTTTGTGTCCCTATCACTGAGTAAGAGTGACATTTAAAAGGCAAAAAGCACAAACTGACATCTACAATTGAGTCTATGAATTATAGATTAAATAACAGCCTGACATCAGTGGATCAGTAAATGATGAACCTATTCTAACAATTCTCTACCACATCTGATGAAACAGAAACAAATGTTGCATCCATTTTAATTTCAACAGTACTGTTAGGCCGCCTTCTCATCCCATGTGCTATGCTCCAAAGCAACTGGCTGCAGATTAATTAAATTTAGTGATTAATTAAGTAGTTACTTTAACACAAACCAAAATGAAACAAGTATTGTTTGTTCCTCAACCTGACCAAACCTTAAATGTGTTCTGTCAAACACTCTCGCAAATCATTTTGGAAGAATCTTCACTGATATATCGCACATCATGTTGTAAAAAAAAACGATGAATAGCATGCAGCACCTTGTTAAATTTGGATGGCTTTTGAGAATAACACTGTGTAAACCCTCTGGACAGTCTCTAGCTGCAAAACTAAGACATACTTAGACCTTTTAGTTGTGGTTTTTGTCACACATCAGAAAATGTGCTGTTAGTGCTGTAATCCACCTCCTCAGTAAGACAGGTTCATACCCTAAGAGTATGTCAGTCATTTTGATAAGGTCTCTGCTTTGAAATGGCCTTCAGCCTGAGGCAAGCCTAGACAAAATCCACCACAACACATACAGAGAGCAAATGGTAAAACCGATAAAAGCGACTGTAGTGTTCGTTGTGTCTTTCATGCAGTAGAATAAGCTTTCTTTGATTTCTCTGAGCTTTTATCTGTTGTTGTTACGACTGTGCTCCACTTTTTTAACTTTCTGAAACAGAAAAATGCCTTGAATATAACAAAATTCCACACTTAATAGAAACTCAAAAGGCATGTACCTATATCCTGTGTATTAGTTGAGCCAGTGTCAAATATGTCGGCTTTAAACCTACCGAGCATGACGAATGGGATGCCCAAGTATGTGGAGTTGTAGGTGGCCCCGGTCAGGTTGAGAATCCCAGCAGCAGTGAGGCCCGATAGTGTGATTGACAGCAGAGCGAGCAGTCCCAGCCAAGGTTTGGACCTTACACAGTCCCTCATAGAACAGCAGAGGATGGCCAGCACGCCACACACTCCCAAGCTGGCCAACAGGGGGCGACGCGCCAGCACAGAAGAGAACTGGAAGTCTGTCCTCAGGGATGAAGAGGTGGAAGGGTACAGTACCAGCTTTGGGTGGAGCGCTGCAAAGTGTTGCAGCTCGGCACAGAAGGCCTTCTCCCACTGAATGGCCACCCTGTCCATCGGGCCACCTCTGGCTTGAAGGTAATAGGTGAGCTGCAATGCCCTGGCGGAACGGACACCTTCACCCCTGGCTCCTGTCCCCTGAGCTCGCACTGTCCCGCTGGGACCCCAGCCCTGCACACCGCCAAGCTGGTGGCCGATGTACGCCTGCCGCCCGTCTGCAAGCTGCGTTATCGGGTACCGCAGGACCGGGACGGAGCGGTTAGAGGCGCGAGCCGACTGGATCTCCTCCATGGCGCGGATGATGTCATCGATGATGCAGATGTTCTTGTCGTCGGGGAGACAGAGGTAGGAGAAGGAGTAGTTGAAGCTGTTGAGGCCCGTGGCTGGAACCGTCACCTGCATCTGGTAGATCTGCCTATGGAGCTACAAGCAGATAAGACAGGAGAGAATGGAGCATTTACTGACGCTCACTGCGGCTAATTCTGCCGGGATAAAGAGCAAAAAGTTTCTCTCTGAAGCACAGGAAAACTTTTGAGTGTGAGCGAGTCATTCGCTAACATTGTGTCCTGTTTGTGTGAATAAGAGGGCGAGATGCGTGGGGGTGAACGTGTGTGTTTGTCTCACTCAGCTGAGTAACAATACTTGTCTCAGAGTCCACCTCTGTTTCTATGGCGAGAGGACAACAGTGCCAGCATCCACAGTACTGGTTTCTAGGCAACAGGCCTGATGCCAGTCTCCGCCACCATGGACACAGGCAGAGCTGTCTCCCATCGCTGAGTGCTGCATTAGCTTGAGTGTTGTTATGCAATGGTTTTGTTACCAAAGTTACTTCCGTGATCCCACCTGCCCCCAGATAGATTTGTTCTAAGATATATTCGCTTACACTGAAACAAATATGTTAAAATCCTTGATTTAATTGCCTCAAATTAACTGTTAAACCTCAATTTTACCATATTAGCTGAATGTAAAGTTGCCTATGAGAACATTCAATTTAAAATAGTTACACCTTGTTATTCTATCCATCAACCCCGATCTCCTCATGAATCTATGTACAGCAGGTCTATAGTTCACAAATGTATATATTTATTCATTTATTTATTTAAAGAAAAACGACTCACTAATCTTTTAGTTCTATTTGAATGAACATTTACAGAACTGTAATTTATCTGGCTCACAAGTGCAAAAGAGAGCAATAAAAATAGACTGTTGCAGTGTTAGCAGCTTTGTACACGGTGAGCAAATTGAATTGCTAAATTGAACATGCTACCAGACCCATGAAGTAGTGGTTTAAAACTATACATTTGCTAGCACAGACCAGTATTTTGTAGTTGTAGTTTCCACAAAATAATGTCTTTATTATGGCTTCATTATTATTCAATTCAAATCTGTCTCGATTTGGAAAGATCCAATATAGATTCATAAGTTTCATAGTTATTTTTTTAAATACATGTAATTTTCCAGGACAAATCTAGATCTACATGTGAGGGAGATGCAAAACATCACAGATGCTAAAACCCTGAGAGCCCTCGAACGACTGGAAACTGATTGGATTTTGAAAGTGTGAAATGAGAAGAGCTGGGCAGAAGCAGAGACATATGAAAGATGTGTTACCTACAGGTAAAATATTATTGGTAAAATATTATACATTGCTTCAAAATTGAAATTTCTCTAAATCGGACCTTGCGTTGATAGGGATCTGAGCCCCACTCCAAATCAAAGAGCTGGAGTAGCTAGATTGATCTAGGATGACTGTTTTGCAGTTGTAAAAGACGCTGTTAAAAGAGAACCAACGTATTTGAAAACAAAGGCTTAAATAGTCAGTCAATGGGTGTGACTCACAAGTCCTGCTCTCGTTGCATGTGGAAATCCTGTCTAGTTCTTTCTCTCACTATCACTATTATCGCTCTCTCTCCGCCAACACTCGCTGTACCGTAGCTTAGTGCGTGCAACAAGTTAAGGTTCATTCTCAAAGGGAGAGGCTTCTGTAAGAAGTCACACAGTGACGGCAGGCAGGCGCTCTGTTTTTTTTGCACCATCCTCTTTCTCTCTGTCGCAGCTTGTTGGCAGTAAATGATGCACAGCCCTGAACGAGCCCATCTCTAACCGTGGCAATCCTCTATGGGCCAACATTGTATTCCAGGTATACTGTAAATAAAGTGGGTCACCGCAGAAGCATGCACAGCAAACATAGCCTGCACAACGGATCTCAGTTCCTCAGCACGCTCTAATTACAGCCTCATAAACTCAAGAAATCATTTAGCTAATTTCTCCAGGGGTGCCAAACTACTACTCGTAACTTCATTTAGATATATATATCGGCAGAGACAGAAGCCTCCAGTCACTGGGATGATCTGCTTCATAACCATAAAGGTTGTCAGGGTAATTTGATATGGGGCCGTGTTGTTCAGTTTAATGACTATAAATCACCGAGAATGAGAAGGATGACAGCCTGCCCGTGTTCACTGACCTGCAGATACCGACCCCTGCCTCTGTGTGTTGTTCTGAATGAGGGTTTGTTTTCAAAGGTGGATCCTGCAACATTTTCAGGAGGACGGACTGTGATTTTAAGGGCACAGGAGTTCATTGTTAAATGCTCTAACCCACTTGCGTTGAGTTTTTAGTTGCCATTTGCCAGGAAAAAATTGCACTAAGGACTTAAATCACCAGTGAGCACTTTTCAAATTTGCTCCATTACAGCTTCAATTTTTTTCATAAGGAGGGTTGTAATATTAAGTAATTTCATTTTAGCAGTTTTAATTGGACATGGTGTTACTTTGGAAAACTTTACATTAGGTTTGTTTCATGTATTGGTGTATTCGTCAATGAAAAACAAAGTTGTCTGCCAAGTCATTAGGTACACTAATGAAAATAAGTTCACTCTAATACAATAGTCCTGCACTAAATCTCCCTTCATGATTAATGTTCATTTTATGTTGAAGCAGCATAAGAATAGTGTTAACTGTATGAATATATGACTATTTAGGTAAAGTGACTATTTTTACCGTGTAAAGAAACAGAGTTTGATCCTACAATGCAGCTTTAGCCTTCCAGTTGTTTGTTTTAATCCTTATCAACATTAAAACTTACATCGTTTTAAATAATACACTAGTGTTCCTAATTAACTTCTTCATAGACTGCTGTGCAATAACCCCCACTCCACCTACCTATAGGCATAAGTTCGTTGTTTTTCACCCGACATTGACAATAAAAAATTGTCAAAGTTTGATTTTCTCATTCTTAACAGGCAAATCAGTGCGTGTTCTAACTTCTGACAGACTGGAGGTGCGACTGAAACTTGTGCGTACCTTTAGTATGGTGTCCAGGTGAACCGGGTCCAGCACGCTCCCCTTCCGGGTGGTGACAATCACGCGCCCGTAGCGACCCGGCGTCTGCAGGTCGGAATAGAGCGCGTGCTTGGAGCGGTTGACGGGGAACAGGCTGCCCACCAGGTTCCCCTCGATCTTGGCCAGGCTGTGCTTGGGCGCCAGCAGGCTCTCCACGTCCTCCTCCACGCGGTACCGGCTGAAGCTGGCGCCCAGCAGGATGGAGAGGAGCACGGGCGCCGAGGCGAAGAACACCGGGTGGCCGGCGACGAACCGGCCAAGCGCGTGGAAGGAGGTCCTCAGGCCCGCGTGCAACACCTGGCGCAGCATCCTAGCGCGCGGCTCGAGCCTCTCGAGCCTCTCCCAGCGAGCAGAAAGCCGCGGAGCTCTGCCGAGCATCAGGGGCCGCCGGACACATCGGTGGGCTCCGTCCCTCTCCGTTTGGAGCGGTGGTGGTGACGACGCCGGGTGTTGAGGGGCTGCGTGCCCCGCAGCGGGAAGTCACACCAACCCTGCTCCTCCAGTCACAGGTGCGTGCCTCTCCCTCGGGTTCTCTCATCCACTGGGGGGGACAGAAAACTGCGAAATGAGCAAGCGTTTCTCTGCCCTGCCGTTAGAAAGCACCTCGACAGCCCACTTTACATTTACCAGCCACTTCCCCCGCTGCGTTCGGCGCCTTCTGCAAACAGTGCGCAACAGAAAGAAAAAAAAGAGAGAGAGAGATAGACTTGTTAAGCTTCTTCTTAAAAACTGTCCCAGTAGTTGTGACGGTGCATGTTGCAGAGAAGACGCGCTGTAGTTGCGCTACAGTCAAGCCAGGCAGTACATACCTACAGAAGAGAGCGGGGGACCGAGCCGGTGATGACGGAGGTCTTCAAGACGCATTTAGACCGAGATGTATTCCTGCCGGCAGTCCGTGCGCACAGCTCCACCCTGCATCACCAAGTCACCAAACAACCTGAGGGGTGGCTGAGGTGGGAGTCGCAGCGATGTGCGAGCACCGAGGATGCCGGCAGAGATGTTTGTCAAATCAGTCCGAGCTGGCTTTCCTCTGCCGCAGAAGGTTTCCTTGTCCTCTCCCTCCCCTCATCCCTTCTTTGGCGGAGCCCCCCCTGCTCATCCTCCACTAATTACCGGCTTTCAAACCGGAGACTTGCCTTTCTCCCTCTTTTTGCACCGCCCTCACCACCCCGCAGCAAGCCCCCCTTTTTTTTTATCTGCCCTGCCCCGCCTCTCACCGTTTCCGCGCCGCTACGACGCAGGGAAACGAACACACTTGTGTGCTGCGAAGGTTTCTAAGAATTCAGCACGTTTAAAAAGTGTTGGCGGTGACATTAACGTTACTGCACCGGCTTCAGCGTTGATTACAGTCACAGAAAAGTAGTGTTGCTCTGTGGACAGAATACTAATGTCATCTCCAATTTTGGGATGCTCCTTTTTTCCTCTCTCTTTCCAGCAGGAGAAAATGAACATTATATTTATAGTCCTTGCGGCACATGACAGGTGCCACCTTTCTAATTTTGTACACTGTTGTGACACACTGTACATAGCCTGGTTGCAGATGCATAACGCATCTTGCTGTTGTGTAGCCCGTTGCCATGGAAACCAGACAAATTACTGTCTTCTCTTTTTTTTGCAAGCCCGATCGTTTCTATGGCAACGATGATGCCACCCATCCCCCCCGCCAAAACACACAGATGCACAGCGGTGTACCCACACACACACTCTCTGTCACACACACACACGCTCGTGCGCGCGCGTAAGTGCGCATTACTGTCTCACACACAGGCTAACTGTGCTAACTGTGCTGCTAAATGAGGTTTAAGTGTGCTAAATGTAATATTATCATTTATTATTTTATCCGGTTTATAGAATGAAATAATGTACGTCACTTCTGGTTGTATATTATTATTTTGAGGGAAATACCAAATTGTATTACTTCACCGGACAAACCTGTATATAATGGATTCAATGACTCATTCGTGTCTATTAATGTTAATGTTATTTTGGGGGGGAAAAATCATTATTCTTCCAACAGCTTCTTTGTCATGTGTTTTTCTGTGTACTGTTTTTTGATGTTCACACACATTTTTTTTTTTACAATGTGTGCATTGTAAAATTCTTGTTCCCTTTGTCTGTTTGTTTTATTTCATCTGTACCATTCTTTCAAGAAAAGCTAAAAAAAAAAATAGATGAGAGAAATCCTTCTTCCTTGGGGTCCCGCTTTCAGACATGGAAAAGGATTGTAAATAATGTGAAATAAAGTAAAATTAAATGAAAAGCAGAAACACACTTTTTTTATTTTATTTGTTTTTATGGTAATTTAGAGTGTGGGACGAAACCGGAGTAACCTGGGGAAAACGCACAACGTATGGGGTGGGGTGGGGTGGGGGTGGCAGTTTGGGTGGAGTAGAGTAATGGAAGGAGGGTGATGAGAAGAGGAGTGAGGGTGTGTTAGAGGGAGGGGAGACAGTCATGGTGGGAGGGTCATGGAGGGTCATGGAGGGAGGGGGTAAAAGAGCAGGGAGGGTGATGGAGATCTGGTAGCTGGATGGAGAATAGAGAGGTGAAGATGGTTGAGATGGAGGAAGGATGAAAGAAGGACGTTAGGAGGATAGAGGAAGGGTGGAGGTGGTTTCTTCAGATTGGTGTTGTTTGTTGTTTCTGTTTGTCGTTTCTTCAGACTCTCTGACTGTTGTTTCTGAAGAACTGGCATGGGGGAGGAACGATGACCACACCACACAGCCGGGCATCAAGAAGAAGTGTGTCCAGAATAGAACAGATAGAGAACTCTCTCAGCCAGAGAAAGAGATCTTAGCCAAAGGACTGAGTCTTGCCCTAACACCTGAACAGATTTCAGTGGTAGACCTCATCACTGCCATAGAAATCTGCCATAAAGAACAACAAACTGACCAACACAGAAGCTGAACAACTTAGACTGGAAATAACATCGGCCCTCGCCAGTGCAAAAATGCCACCTTCTAACATCACCTCCATGAACGTCAGCTCAGAGTGAACTAGGCTCCATTATACACAGGAGTCTACTGACGTGACTGATTGTGTTCCAGGTATTAGTCAGACCCCATTTATTTCCATGGAAACGAGAAGCAAAAACATTTTAATTTTGAGAACAAAATATCCATCAACATGAATATATATTTAATTATACGCTTTATTTTGTTGGTAATTGCTGTATAATCGCAATATTTCCCTCTAGGGTGTGCTTTAACGTCATTTAAGCACAACCGTGATACGGTCATGCGGTCGCATGCATCACCGAAGTGATCTGCCTTGGTCCTGTCCGCATCACTGTCGTGATCAAATGACGTTAAAGCACACCCTCTCGGGTAATGTTGCTTAATTCACTTACAGTATTTGCTCTTAAAGATGTTGCCTAGTAACAGGGGTTCCATGGGACAATACTAACAACATTATATCAATAAGTATATTCCATTACACTTTCATATATCTAAAGTATCCCAGGGCAAAGGGCTGTCGATCTTAGAGTCTATCGTCTTCCTCCTCATGGGTTCAACTAAAATATTCCTGAGGACAAAGACGCCGTTGATCATCTTCTGTTCTATAACAGTTTTTGCTCTTGTCTTTCATATGTGGCAGTTGATGATTTGCATCATCAGCCAGAACAAACGTCTCTTTGAATCAATGAAGTATTCTTTGAAAAATCCATACATGACACATTTCTCATCGATATTAACATTAAAACCCACTTTTTTCATTTTGTCCCTGATTTCTTTTGTTCGGTAACATTCTATTAGTAGATGTTGCAGAGTTTCATCCTCGTTGCAGTTGGTCATTGGACAGTTTTTAGTTGTAGCATAACAGCTCCACTGAACTACAGCTCTAACTTGGAGTCTATTAAGTGAGATCAACCAGACGGTGTCTCTGAGGTTATTGGATATGAGCTTATCATTGACACTTTTAATTATCCGCTGATGTTCAGCCTGTGTTACATATTTATGGTCTTTTTTTTTCTCATTGATTATTTTATAAATGTCCTTAATGGTGGCTTAATGGTGGAACCTGTCCAGTTAATGTTCAGATGATTTACTTCTGTCATAAAATCTCCAAAGAAGAGTTTATAATATGGAACATTAGTTCTGGCCCTGCCTCTTAATTTATTCCAGTGGGAAGTTTAGTTTAATATCACAATCTGGTGGGGGGTCATGTGATCAGCTGGACAGGATGGCGGCTTAGGTCGAATTCACTCAACCCAGCATTGCTATTTTTTATTGATTTTCACCATTGTGACAACTATTACTTTTCTCATTTGAGTGCACCACTTACTGTAAATACGCCATGATGGATTCGAGCAAGAAATCTGAGCCATGCCTTGCTGTAAAGACGAGAGGGATGTCCGACATGGAGGCCATTGCGGAAGCTGTACTTGGAAAACAACATGGCTATCTGGAGACACGCTTGGGCAAACTCCAGCAGACGGGAGAAGACGCGGAGGAAAAATTGGGAGCCATTCAAGCTGATTTATTTTCTCTAAACGAGTATCGGCTCCGTCAGTGTGGAACTGGACAAAATACGGTCGGATGTTGTAAGTAACCACGGGAAGCTAACCAGCCACGAGGCCACGTTTCAAACTATGCAACTTAAGCTAGGGGACATGGAGGACCGGAGTAGGTGCTCCAACATTCGCGCCATCGGACTACCAGAAGGGACCGAAGGGTCCAATGCAGTCCAGTTCCTCGCAAAATCGCTGCTGAAGTGGTTCCCCACCCTGAACAATCTAGGGGGCGAAATCAAGTGTGCTCACCGTGTGTACAGTGACAACAACAGAAAGAAATCTGGGCCCCTCACCCTAATCATTAATACGCTCCGGTACACAACACGCCAACTCATCCTTCGTGCCGCAAAGAAATCCCCGCTCATAATGAATGGTCAGCCACTTCGCTTCTCACCCGACTACAGCGGGTACACTGTCAAACAGCGACAAGCTTTCACTCAAGCCATGAACATGGCCCAAGCCAAAGGAGTGGAGTGGACTTCTTACTCTACCCCGTCACACTGAAAGTCAAAGCGGCCGGCAAAACAGAGGCTTTTCAGCCCGCGGAGGAGGCCAAGGATTTCGTCAGCTCTCTCCCGGTGCCGCGAGTCCCTCCTGTGGCTGGGAATGACGACTCGGTGCCTGGACAACCAGACGAAGCTGCAGGCTAACCATGTCGGAACTGAATCATCCTACATGGTGCCTGGATTAAAGCGCTGACCATCACTCAGAGCTTCTGCCACAGTATGGTTTGTTAATCAGAGTATGCGACAGGTTTGCCTTTTTTCGTTTCTTGACCATGATCAGCGAGATGTGACATCTCTAGCCTGGTTTGCATCAGCAGTTAATTTATAATCCTTTTGGTACATAATTATTTTTATATTTTGATGCTTAAGCAAACAGGCTTTTGTTATCCTTCTCTAAGAATAGTACTGAGCACACCACCACTTCATTTTTGTGTTTTATTCTGGATGTACATTTTGTTTGATGCTCATATGCTTTGTTAGTCATGGTAACTGCCGGTTTGGGGTTGAAGTTTGAACCTTTGCAGCCCCATATTCATACTAGATCACGGATCAGCATATAAGGGTTTTATTATTATTTTTTGGCTTAGTTATTTTGAGCCTCAGTATTCATGGGGTTTTATATATTGTGGTTTCGGGCATCATCAAGGGGCAATGGGGGGTAAGTTGATGTTATTGCTATTATCATATTTTGGGAAACAGGAGTTGAACATTTTGTTTGCCTGTCACACCCGTGGGTCAGTTTTCCACAACTGCTAGCTCTATATTTTATCTTTGGGTACATGGTCATTTACTTTGAGTTCAGCCTGCAGTAACGGGTGATTTATCTGTTTTGGTTTGGAATTGCAATGGGTTAAATACACCACACAAGAGGACCAGCGTCCTTACTTTTTTGCGTCGGCGGAAAAGTGACCTGGCTCTCTTACAGGACACGCACTTGTTAAGCAGAGATTCTGGTCAGATTGCCAACATATTTTACCACACAATGGCTTCCTCTTTGGCTGAAACAAATAGTAGGAGTGGCTATTGTTTGTAAACGTATCCTAAAAATTAAGGTGTTAGATGTATGGGGGGACACCTCAGGAAGGATAGCAGTGGCCAAGGTGGAATTATACGGGAGGAAGGCAGCTGTTATCTCTGCTAACACTCCAAACAAATTTGACAAGACTTTCTGTGACATGCTTACACAGAAGATGTTCGAACTACCTGATTATACTCTCATCGTGGGGGCAGATATGAATGCGGTGTGGCATACAGACGATCGATCTAGCTTGAGTGCCTCCAAAGAGCAACAGCTAGCAACTGCAGCTTTACACTCATGGGCCAAGACCCTTGGCCAAACAGATGTATGGCGTTTCTTTAACCCAACCATGAAAGATTACTTCTTTTTTTCAACCAGATATAAATCATTTTCACAGATAGATTTTCTTTTTGCTTCACCACAACTTTTTCAAAAAATTAATGATGCTGCCTTGCTATCTATTGCTTTATCAGATCATAAAGGAGTATTTTGCTGCGCGACCTTGGGCTGCTTATCCAAACATCCTTCTAGTTGGTGCTTTAATACCACTTTGTTAATAATAAAAAAAAAAAAAAGATTTTAAAAATTAAAATAATCTCAGTTTTTGCCCCATCTAAAGGAATTTTTGGACTTTAATTTAGCTCAGTCAATGACCGCAGGATTTTATGGGATGCAGTCAAAGGGTTTATACAAAGCAACGCCATCCGTTTCACCTCAAATCTTTGGAAGCTGACTTGGCTAGAATAGAATTGACCTTACAAAATAACTGTTGTCTCAGAGGTCCTCTCTGATGTGCTGTGATGAAACTGTCCTCAACTCCGTTTTAAATGTTGTCATTCCATTCAAGCCAAGTGTGTTTTCTCAGTTGTCGGGTGATGTTAGGAGAGATGAATTCAAAAAAATGTACAAAATTTACTTCTTGATTTAGTCAAAAAATATCTGCAACGATTGGTACTGATGGGGCAGTCAGCGGTTCCAGACTTGAGGGTCAAGAATCTCAATTGGGAGCTTGTAACATAGATAAGGAAATAAGACAAATACAACTGCATAGTATGCATTATGGGATGCTGTGCAAAGTTCTTCAGTGGATTATCAGGTGTTAATGTTGTATAGTTTGCTGTAGATGAATGTGTGCCAGTACAAAAATCTCATCTCATCTCGTCGCGGGGGTTGCTGGAGGTGAGAGGCAGGGTACACCCTGGACAGGACAGGTCACCAGCCTATCGCAGGACTAACACAGAGACAAACAACCATTCGCGCTCACACGCACACCTAGAGTCAAATTTAGAGTCACCAATCAGCCTAAACTAACGAGCATGTCTTTGGAGGTGGGAGGAAACCGCAGTACCCGGAGAAAACCCCCACAGACACAGAAAGAGTACTACTCTAGAGAGTAAACTATTTGCGACACATGCAGCTACCTCATGGAGGCTGCAGTACACAAGTGTGACCTCAGAGGGGGCTACTGTGCACACACTCACACACAAAAGTAGTGAAAATGGATCTTTTGGGGACATTTGAGAAAAAGCATCAGGCACCTCTATGCAGTCTATTATGGCCTTTGAGGAACGTTTGCCCGTGGTCACTCGGTTTTTGTCCCCACAGTGCAACGAGTCCCCATCTGTCAGTGTGTGGTCATGATGAAGTCCTCACCCGGATAGGAAAATGAGAGTGCATACACACACACACCTGCTGACTCCCAATCTGCTGATGGTGTGGAGGTGTCTGATCCTGACATTCATGACATTAAAAACAAAAGAGACTCAGAGAGAGAGAGAGAGAGAGAGAGATACCAGGGGCAGGAGGAGATGTGGAGACAATAATGAGTGCAGACAGGCCAGAGATCGCACTCCTCTTGTGTGTGGGTCTTTGAGTTGATATTGGTGAAATCATATAGGCAAATGGACTTTGCTCTGTCTGCATGGGGCCACCAATGTGCTCCTTCCTCCCCCCAGATATCATCAACCAAGGCTGTGCAGATTAAAAACTGTTTACTGTTCTCCATTTTTGGACTGACTGAAATTTTTAGATTTGGCACCAATCAGAAAGAAAAGAACGTTTCGATGAGACAGCATTGAGTCGAGTATTACAGAGAGGCATAATGGCATGAGATGACCAGACTATTTCTTACGTAGAGAATCCAAAGCACGAGCTACTCTCCGGACACAGACACGATAAGAAAAGCCTTCATGAATCCCCAGAGGTGGAAATGTTGTTAAGATTGTATCAGGACTTGTATTTCCCGATACTCAATGTGATGATTGGTATCAGCATTTGGCAGGCAAATAAAAATTGATTGGGACATCCCGAGCTCACAGCTCCCTGGTGGAGGGTTCAGAGCACGTTCAACATGCGTACGATGCAGACCTGATGCAGAAGCATTAATCTAGCAGCGTTGTATTTGGAGACGTGACCAACTAAGGAGGATTATAACGAATAGCTCATTAAAACTCATCTCAAGGAATATCTCTCAGTGCTGCGCCCGTGATACAGAACCCACTGCTGTCCAAACAAGGTATGGATATGTAAATCCAACTGCAGGTCAGTCAGCCTGCTGACAAAAAACACCATCCCAAAGCTGTAGTTTCCTTTAGGAAGCTCTAGAAAAAATGTTATAAAACAGAAAAAAACAACATCTGCGTTCATGTTCTAATCCTTTATTCAATTAAGCCACAATTAGCCTTTAATCCCCATTAGCCATCCAGCAAGAGACGAGTGGTGAAGGAATGAGTGAGTAAGCATCTCCCTGGGGAGGAAGGAGCAGAGCAGAAAATGAAAGACTGCAGAGATAGAGGTGCCTCGGGGCAGTTTCTGATAACAAAAGTACTAATTAGTGTCGCTAAATGATTTATAGAAATCAGAATAGTGCGCGTGAGGGATAGAAAAAGGAAGGTGGAGAGAATGAGCCTTTGCTTTTTTTGTCAGGCTATTTTCTGAACCCACGGAGCCGAAAAAGGGAGAATCCTCCTGGGCTTGAAAAGTAAGTGCAGCCAACAAATACACACTTTAACACACACTAGATGGACAGATGAGGGGAATAGCAGAGGCAGCAAAGGGGAGAGCACCCCTTAGGACTTTGCCGTCGACAGGCTGTCGTTTTGTGTGTCTCCACATTTCATTTGCCTGCGTGTTTGTACATCTCCCCCATCATTATTAAAGAGAGCTATATGGAGGCAGGGTCCATACTCGCCAGCCCTCCTCCTCTTTCCCCAACCTCTCATCCCCCAATCCATCTATTAATAAAGACTCTGTCCTTTCACTTCTATTTCCTGTCCTTCTGTATTATTTATTTATCCATCTATCCCCAGATACGGTTGTCAGATTGGGATGAAGCAGATCCACCTTCCTTTAAAAACAAGAACAGAATTGACTCATTGTGAGAAATGAAAAGTCATCCAGACTCCTCCATCGGAGAGGAAGCTATCAGACTTTATAAGTAAACCCATTAAACTGCCACAGTCACATTTTGTGCAGCCTCTAATTTAAATTTGCGGACTGGGTGCGTTACAGCTGCTGAGTCAATTCAAATGCTGCTAACCTGATTAGAGGAGGTTTTACAGTCCTGCCTGGGAAAAGTCATTAAGTAATGACCGTAATAAGTCAAAAGGAAATGCAGCTGAAGATTTTTTTTTTCTTTAAAATGTTAATAACTACAAAGAAGTACTCACATAAAAATCTTTTTTTCTATGTATATTTGAATTAATGCAGTCAATTAGGAGTTCATGTAGGTTCAGCTCATCATTCAGACATACAGATTTAACTGCTCTCCTTTAAAACAGTCCAAATATAATTGATATATTTTTAATACTAACACCTAATATTAAATTGTGTGTGGCACATTTAGATGTTTCAGTATTCACGATATGCAACAGAAAAGCTAATTAGACACTACTTCCAGTTCAGCAACACTTTATCTTCAACTTTTATGTTTTTGTAATACACTTTGTATTGACAAAGCTGAGCTGCACAGATCTGAGAAAGAATTAAATTGTAATTGTTTTTCTTGTCTCTCGTGACGGGTTCGTACCTTTAAATTTGACATCTTTGAAAATATTCAGAGAAAAACTACATACACACAGACACCGCTGAACTGAAGATGGTACATTACGCAGCCGCCTGAGGATGAATATCTGTCAATTATTTGATCTGTTAATGGTACAAAAATGGTCATTTAATTTATAGTTTTCTCAGTTTAAAAAATCACCTACATAATGCTGTGGGCTTCAGCTCAAGACAATCCACTCAGTTTGAGTGGGCATTTCCACCTTTTCCATCATCTCCAGTTTCCTCCGTCTATAAATCTTTATTCTCTCTGCTATTTCTGTCCATCGCAGCATCCTGGTGGTCAGCAGCATTTATAATTTCTAAATGTCATTTGGACATTAGCGCATGAGGCCAGGCAGGATGCTGTAAGTGGGGGTAAGTGATGGAAGAGGTCGGTCATGAGGAGGGGCATTGGAGGAAAATACAGTAAAGTCATCCTCAGGGCCTCTTACTGACTCAAAGATTTGATTACAGTTACCAGCCAGAAACATAGAAGACCGATGCAGGCGGATGTTGGTAAAAAGCTGCTCCTCTATCACAGAGGCAGCTGGGTGCCACAAGCTAGATAAAAATACTGGGAGATGCCCGAGAGTGGTATCTGACGGAAACATGATTAACTAAAAGGTCAGAGTGTGATCTCTAAGACGAGCTATTTTCACCTCTCAGAGGGCTCCGTTTAGTCTGTGCACCACCTCAAAAAGGGCTCCGGGCATGTTTTCCCTGCCCTCTACTGGACAGAACCTGTACTGCATGGTGGAGAATATCTGTGTAGCCCAGCAAGATAAACTATAATCGGTGAATAAAGTTTATCTTTGATTTCTCTGACCTTTTGGGTCGTCATCAACGTCACTTAAGGATAATATAGTAGACACCAAATCTAGATGTTTGTTCTGGTGAGGGCATCAGACGCTGTTTGAGCCTCTGGCAGCAGAAATAGCCGCCGCTGACATTGTCGCGAAGTGACACCACTCAACAGCCTTTTGCTGCTGGGTTTGACAATTCAGCGGGGTTTATATAATGTGGTAGTAGGCTGAGTAATATTATACTGCATGTCCAGACTTAATCAGATTTGAATGTCTCTTTCTTGGGAGACACAACACTATCGAACCCAATCGTAAATTACTTGCTCTGGTTTCACACAACGGTACTTTTTTTTCCCAGGGATTTCTTAAGGTAAATCTTTGCCCATCTCTGACTTGATTTACTCATGAGTGTAGGGTGGTGTGCCTGTGTTTAGCATGGACTGGTGACAAATCAGCGGTTTAATGACCCTAGATGTCATTTTTACACTGGCCGTTAAAGGAGATTTATCGCAATTCAATTATGTAATGGGGCTAAGTCAGGCAGGCACTCATTATTAACTGCTCTAGCAGCGTAGAGCAGGGATGTCTGTGAGGTCTTTGGTCTCCACGGGTAAATCAGGCGATACAAATCAAATAATAACCAAAATATCAAGTCATATGTGTAATTAAAATATATTATATGTGTGTGTGTATATATATATATATATATACTTCTCCTCAACTACCTAGCTTGTGCTAACAGTAGAAATATGGATAATCTGCTAGTTAGCCTGTTTATTTGATTTCTTTTGTAAGAGTTTTAACTGCTGGTCAAAACTTTATTACGTGAGATTATTATGTGAGACAGGAATGAATAGTACTCTTTGAAAAGACAGTTATCTATTAGCAACCAAGCTACACTAACTTACTAGCTAACTGACTTTAACTCTTACTGAGCTTGTTTGGTTTGTTAGCTAAGATAATATTAGCTTGGTCGCTAGTGCCAGTGAAGTTGTAAACATCCTCTACTGTGTCCACTATCAAGCCTTTTAACTGAAATGCCGCCTAAGTGGTACTACCATAGACTGTAAGGTAATGCATGGATTACAGTCAATTATTTATCATAGTATTAAAAATCAGTATTTTTTTTTCAACTCTATTATCTCTATTATTTTATGTTTTATGCGATCCCTGTACCATGTTATAAAAGTGAACACGTTCCACACAGATTCAACTGGACACATTTCCTCAGGTCTATCAAGTGGCCACATAGGGATGCGAACTTTCTAACCAGATATATGACAAAAATGCTATTTTAAATGTGAACAACATATGTCCACATGTCTGGAACAGGCTGAAAATTTGGATAATAAAAAATAAGATTATAGCATTTTGACACTTTGTAAATTCATAAATCAATTGTAGATGCATGCATAGTGCATGAAACTAAATGTGTACAACTCGAATTGAAACAATTTAGTACAAAACAAAAGAGCTGGATGGATACTTCACCTTTTCAGCAAACCAAAGTTGGAGTCATTACGTCCTGCAGGTTCTTGCCGAAACTGAACACACCTCTGCCTGTCTCAGCAGCCTGTGAAATTGAAAACCAAAAAAAAACTTTTTGAAGATGAACAAGAAGCTATCTGGAAGCACTTATTTACTTTGTTTTATGGTAATATTCTGTTCTTATATATGAAGAATAAAAAAAAATAAATAAAAAGTCAAAATTGACTGTTCTCTAACAGCAATTTCACATATACTTTTTACTTGTACTTTTACTTTTGATACTTAAATACATTATAATTCACTGTACTTTTGATACGTAAGTACAGCAAATATCAGCTACTTTAAGTAATATTCTAATAAATGACTTTCACTTTTACCAAAGTCATTTGCTAGTAACATATTTTTTATTTTAATCAAGTATGATTTTTGAGTACTTTATACAAGACTGATAAATGTAACATTATGGCCTTAGTTTCAGCAAGACAACCAATTTTGTTTTCACATAATCATCTTAGTGCACCCTCTCAGAATCTGTCAGGACAGTCACAGGTTGCTCTGCCAAAATGGAAAAAAGCGTACAATTAATGTCTGATATAGTACAATTAAGTCTGAGCACTGTCACAAATCACTGGGCTATCACTGACTGAGTTATTTACATCGAGAATAAAATATTATACTGTTGATGAAAACATCACAAGGATCAACTTGTGATACTGCAGAAGAGCTACATGAGATGCTTGTTGAGTTGACCAGCTCGCCCAGTGTCAGGTGCATATGAAATGCCAAAGTATGTTAATGAAAATGTTTTTGCAGTTTAAATAGAAGTACGTTTGTAGCAATAACTAAAAACTTACCTTACTGAATTCGGGAAGTCCTGGCTGTACAGCGGAAACCCACCGCGTCCTCCTTTCTCCAGTAGGCCTCTGTATATGCCAGTCACATTTTACTCATTTTCACTTCAATAAAAAGAGAGAACGCAATAAAACCTGAAAATGAGTGTGAGTAATCTTACACAGCTGAACAAATAAAAAAGGTATGTATGGAGAGATAACATAATTACATAAAATTAGATAAAAGACTTGTTTAGTTTTCTTTCTGAATGAGCCATAGCCTATTTCAGAGTCACAGCCAAAAGTTCAAGTGATGCTCTGACATAAAAAGAGAAAAAATGGAGGTGAAATCAGACTTGGATCAACAAAGGGGATCTGTCAAAAATGTGTGGGGGGAGTTCTATTATTACAATGGCATAGGTAGTAATAGACACATGTTTTGATATGTCTACTTTTCAGTTCCAGTACTTGAATGTGTTTGACACCAGGCTGCTGTCTCCCGGTCTGTCAGCCACCAGCCTTCTTCACTGCTTCCACGCTGACAGTTGCCACTCCAGCTCGAAAATCTGCAGATACTTCCCCTGCTCAAGAGTCTGCAGACTCCTCCCCTTCCCCAGGGTCTGCAAATGCAATACTAGTTACATTGCCAGCTAACACTTGCCAAGCTCCGCTGTCAGAGATGGCCCCCTCCCCATCTCCACAGTCTGTGGACTCTCCCCTAGCTGCAGTGGGAGAGAAACTTGCAGGGTCTGCAAACGCCATCCCAGTTCCATGACCAGCTGACACCTTCCAAGCTCTGCAGTGTCCACAGCTCCAATGTTTGCACACTCCTCCCCTCCTCTAGTGCCTGCAGTCGCCACCCTAGCTCCACTCTAATCCACTCATAGTTTTGTCGCCTGCAGTCGCCAGCCTCTGACCAAGCCTCTAGAGTGAAATAACCTTTGCCGCCAGTCTCCTGCCAGGCTTCTGGAGGGTCTGGTACTTCAGCCTCCTTAGTGACCTCCAGGTCGTCTTTGTCCTCACCCAGTTTTTGCTGTATTGGTTTCTCAAATCTGTCACAATCATCGTTCTACCTGAAGTCCCAGATATCCCGCTCCATGTCTTGTTTCCTGTAAATCCTCCCAGTATTCCTCTGCCACCACTGTCTCCCATTACCATGTGTCATGAGTTTTATAATCACTTTTCAGTTTTCTCTATGTTTTCTATGTTTTGTTGTACTTGTGTCTACTACTGTCAGATAAAAAGGTGGGCTCTAAAAACCTAAAGGCCGAAATCTAACCAAAAGATAAATAGAGATAAAGAGGCCCTGATACAAAACATCACCTAAAGCATAGTCTATACCCTGCAGACTAGTGTTTCTCTGATCTGTCTACTACACTTGGCCTGTCTGCCTGAAGTCCCAGATATTCTGCTCCTTGTTTCCTGCTACTCCTTCCAGTGTTTCTGCTGCCAGTGCTCCTTCTTTGTTCCGTATCACCTGCCTCCATGTGTCATCTGTTTTGTTAACACTTTTCAAAATCCTCTGTGTTGCCTATGTTTTTTTGTACATATGCCTACTCTGTCGGACAAAACGACCTAGAAAAAAGCCTAGAAAAGATAGGCCTTGGTGCAAGACACTACCTAGGGCATAGCCTACCCCACAAGACACAAAGGACAGCCTTAATTAATTCAACACTAAAATACTAAATAAAACTAGGCCCTGGTGCACGATGCTACATGGGGCACTGCTAACCGTGCCAGGCGCAAAGGACAGCCTTAAATAATACAAAAACACACTAAAATATTAAATAAAACTAAACTAAATAATAAAATGGGAAATTTCTGAATGGATTGTCCATCCAATAACATTCATGGCTGACAATGATAATCTAAGACATTATCATAATCCCACCTTGGACTTTTGGCAAGATTGGCCGTATAACTTTCCCCACCCCTGTTTTTGGAGCAGCTGGGGCCAGGACAGGAAGAGTCAGGTTCTTCAAAGCTTTCCTCTTCTCTGAGGTCGTACTTTAATATCCATGGGGTCCCATCGGGATCTGGCACGTTTGAGTTTTCCTTGGCAGTCGTCGTTTTGGATGAGCTGAAGCCAGATGTTAAGGGAGTTGTAAAAATAGCTCTTCGGCAAGGCTTTCTTAGCACTGTATCTTCATTTTCTTGAACGTGTTGTGATCCTCATCACTTTCCTCTCTGCTCCTCCAGGAACTGGAGAATTTAGATTTATAGAAATTTAAATTCATGAAAACCCAGTTTAGACCAGTGTTGTTTTCGTCAATGATGGCGATGTCGAAATTATTTCTTTGACGCCCCTTTTCATCATGACGCTAATGTGACGATGACGAGCTAAACATGGCTCTTTGATGACTAAAACGGGACGAGACGTGTGTGAGTTTTCGTTGACGAGACGAGACTGGACGTAAATGTTAGTGGGTGGTCTGTCAGACGTTCAAAATTCATGACATTTCTGCCTGTTATGCGTGTAATCTCTCTAAAGTTAAAAGTATCAGCAATGCTGCGGCATCCTATATTCCTTTTGTCACGCCCACCACCATGCAACACACATACACACAACATGCCTGCAGCTGGTCAGTCAATAGTCACATACAGACACGCAATTAATTCATTCTTGCTGTATAATGTTACTCGACTCTCATTCAGCTTGTGATAAATTTCACAGTAAGCTTAAAGATTTCCACTTAAAGTTTTCTGCTATGATGCAGTAGGGCATCAATTCATGAAAAAGCTAATATATGGAGATAAAAGGTTTCTGCCCAACAGCAATGAAGTACAGCACAGCAGCATTTCATCTCCATCAATGTCTAAGTCTAGACTAGAACTATAAATCTGGTAGGAATCAGGTTATTATACAAAAGCATTAAGGTTAACTTGATACAAGCTGTCAACCTTGATTCCAAATTCAATACTTATTGACCTCATCTCATCTTAAGAACCGCTTAATACTTCACTAGGGTCGCAGGGGTTGCTGGAGCCTATCCCAGGGCTAACACATAGACAAACAACCATTCGCACTCACACTCAAACCTAGGGTCACTTTAGAGTCACCAGTTAACGTAACGAGCATGTCTTTGGAGGTGGGAGGAAGCCGGATAACCCGGAGAAAACCCATGCAGACACAGGAAGAACATGCAAACTCCTCCCAGACTTGAACCTGGACCTTCTCGCTGGGAGGCATCGGCGCTAACCACCGAGCCACTGTGCTGCCCCTACTTACTGACCTAAATTAATTTATTAAAAGACTAATATTTTCTCTTTTTTTTTATTACTAAAACTGAAAAATAAAAAGAAACGACTAAAAAAACTAAAAGCTTTTTCGTCCAAAACACTAAGACTAGATCTAACATGGCTGCCAAAAACAACATTGGTTTAGAGAAAACTATGCATTTGTTCAAAATTAAAAGCTATAATTCCCTTAATATGATTTTTTCCCTTAATATGATTCAGTTTATCATGTTTGTGTCATGCGTCTGTGTTTCCTTAAAGGTTATCAGTCTGCAATAATTTATTTTGCTCACAAATGAATGGGAGAAAATAAACTGAGTTGTGAAAGCGTCGTCTGTTATTTTTCAAGCCTTTTCGAGACAAGCACTGATGATTCAAACTAAATAACTCGATGACTGACAAGAAAACTTGTTGATACAGAGGTTGAAGAGGGAATGTTCTCAAAACCAAGATGGCTGAAGATGGTGAGAGTGTTAAGCAGCTGAAGAGGAAGAAGACCACTACAAAAAGTACAAGACAAGCCAACTTTCTCAGTAGAGAGGCAAACCGCATGGTTGAAGCTGAGCTAAAATAAGGCATTTGAGAAGCTCTCAAAGAAGCTATTTATTGAATCCAATGATGACAACAGAATTGCAGCATTGGCTGACAAAACAAAAAGGAGAACACAACTTGGAGAAGCAGTATCGAGAATACTGAAATAGAGGCTGAAAAAAGGTTTAAAGAATTGAGAAACATTGTTCAAGAAAACCTGTGGTCACGACATGGTCATGAGGAGCTCATGAGTGCAACTCTTGAAGCAGAAGGACATGGCCATTGCCTGTTGAAAGCGCTCACCTGGAAGGCTACGAAGTACACTTGACTTTCTTTGAGAAGGGGTTACAAGAAGCCACTAGAGCCATGTTGACCTGGGAGAGATGGAGTCCCGGGAATTAGAAATGGGACCTGGATGGCAGAATTAAGGGATTAAAAGTAACAAAGAGCATGCTTGAGCAAGGAGAACTCAATTCGTCACAGCACGGAGGATGACAGAGGAAGCTCGACCTTCAGGAGTGGGTGCTCTTGGTGAGAGGGACAGAGCAATGTTTCCAGCTGTGAAGATTAAACCAACAACCCTCTCCATCTTCAGTGGAAATAGAAGAGAATTTCACAGATGGAAGAAAGATTGGGAGACTTTGCAAAAGCAAGGAGAACCATCTGGATCAGCTTTGGCCAAGAAAATTCAACTCCTGGGTGGTGTTGATGACAAGATATTGAAGGACCTCAGACTGTCAGCCTACAGCACTGCTGTCGAGATGCTCAGAGTCATGGAAAAAAAAGATTTCATAATAGAAATCCTTGAAGAATTAGAGCGAATACCTCCTGTGAAGGGGAATCAGCCAAGGAAAGTCATCGACCTGATACAATCTGTGAAAAAGCCTTTTCAGATCTCACAGATCTTGGAAACTCTGGTGCAATAAAAAAAAAAACCATCAAAGCAATAGAAAGCAAATTGCCTGATTTTGTAAAGAGAGACTGGCTAGTTTTCATGGTGGATCCAAAGAATTATATCACAGCAGAAAACCACTTCGATGCACTGCTGGAAGTCCTGAAGAATCAAGAGGACATACTTGAAAGGCTTGAGCAGCTTAAAATTGTGGAGACTGAAATAAATAATAATAATAATTTTTCCAAATCAAATGAGAGATGAGGAAAATAAAGCCTCCTCTTGGGTATCCGACACCCAATAGGAGAGGACAAACTCTACATGTTGACCTCCAACAATTTTTGGAGAAAAAAAAAGATGAAAGTGGGTAGGTGAGGCCTGGAACACCTGACCCACTGACCAGAAGGGAGATGCTTAGCCAGGTAGCAGGACTTTATGACCCAGCTGGCTTAGTAACACCTGTCAAGCAGAGGGGGGCAATCCTTCCAACAGGCAGTAGGCAGACACCTTACCAGAGAGACCTGGGATAAACCACTTTCAGTTAGTGAATCTGAAGATGTAAGAATATGTGGAGCTTAGAAAGATCATATTCCACCACAGCCTCACACTAGCAGACTGGAAAGGAAAACCGTGGGGAGTCACCTTTTCAGATGGCAGTGACAGATCATTTGGAGCTGTGGTGTATCTGAGATGGAGCACTCATCAAGGTATTGATGTCTGACTTGTTGAATCCAAAGCCAAGCTAACACCACAAGATAAAAAAGGAGATCCAGTTAAGGCAGATATTTGTGGTGCCCTGTTTGCATCCAGGCTGACGAGATGGAAGATGGATCTAGTGGACGGTCAAACTGTGCTGGGAGCCATTCGAAGGGAAAGTTACAGTTATCAAACCTTTTTTGCAAACCGTGTAGGAGAAATCCAAAGGGCTGGTCTGGCGGAAGCCTGGTGGTCAAGATTCAATTTGGCAAAAATGGGGAAAATTTTCTGTGGAGGAGTGGCCCACAAAATCAGCTAAAGAGGTTGCAATTAATGTCAGAGAAAATGTCAACAAGCTCCAGAGGAAAGCCTTCACAGCAGTAATGATGTCACTTTTCAAGCCTTTTCAAGTTTCAAACTAAATAACTCAACACTCACCCTCTGAGCCTACACTTTCATCATCCTTATAAACACTCTCATCACCATCGTCCTCATCAGCAGGACATACAGGTGATACCTTCGTCATCATCGATGATCCTGATAACCTCAGGGACCCCTCCAGATGTAGGATGCTGTACGACGTAGGCGTAACCTGCCCAGAAAAAAGTTACAACTGTATTAATATTTAATGATTTCACTTAAAAGTAATACATTTAATTGTGGTTGTACTGAAGCATATTTAAGAATGACTACTCTATGATATCTCTATGATTAACTATTAACGCATTTATATGCAGCACGTATGTTTTACAAGCATATGTATACATGTACACGCATATGCACGCATATATGCATGTTTCGCTGACTTCAGAGTTGGACGAAGGACAGTTAATGAGGTAGTTCTATATATCCGGATACTGCAGGATATACACATACAAAGCATATACACATATATATGTGCGCGTTTACACACGTGTTCGCGATACACGTAAGTGACATCAATGCATACCCTCTATAGTTCCATCATCTCCATGGTTACCAAAAATGCCTTAGCAGCTATTTCGTTTCCAAAACTCGAAAAATGTAGGCCCTTAAACCAAAATAAAAAGATTTTTTTCAAATCAGTTTACATTTATTTCTTCACATTTCCCGGGAAATTTTCTAGGCAGGGAAACAATGACGTATCAACTTTGTACCACGACATCTAGTGTCGCCAAAGGCATTTTTTTTTTCTTTTTTTTTTTTTTCCTAAAGGAGGTACCTTAAATTGCACAGTGAACATTTTTAGTTTAGTTTCAGTTAAGTTAGCGAGGTAATTTAATGAATAAGACAACAAAGGAAATTCAAAAAGAGAAACCTACCTGCTCCTCGGTGGTAAGAGCCTGGCAGGTATCCAGCCAGAAGATTTTCTTCACGATCCTCCATTTCATGTGTTATTTTATTAATACAGTTCAAATTATCGATGCTCAATGCGAGGTCAGAAACTTAAGCATTCAACATTCACGCTAATCTTGCAAGTTTATTGTGTTTATTATGTGTCCACACTGCTTCTTAATTTTTTTTACAAGCCCTGAAAGTAGACAAAAAGAACATGATCTAACAAATGAAGCAGAAATGTTATGCTTTTGTATTTGTTTATTCAGGAACATAAGGTAGTAGTAACTCTGTGAGGGGCAAAAGTAACTGAACCTGAAGAAGAACTTCATTGTCACTGCACAAAAGTTACAACAAAATTTTGTTTGGCAGAAATCTCCAGGAGCAGATTGATGTCATATGTTTAAAAAGTAATAAATATATTAAATATAAATATCAAAAATAGATCATATAATCTCTGTCTGAGGGGAGTGGGTTAACGTTCCTTCACCTTTCTCACAGCCATGGGGATAAAAACTGTGAGTGTGTTGGTGCGGGCGGCAATAAATATTGGAGCAAAATGTGGCTGCCAGGGATGAGATCCTGCATGATCCATGATGTTGCTTACACATCGAGTAAAAAAAAAAAAAAAAGATCTCTACACATTATCATCCATCACACTTACCTCCCGTCTCCATCTCCTAATCAACCCAACACCCCTTAACACACACACAACCATAATGGACTGGACACCGGACTGTTTTTCTAATTTGTGTGAATTGATGAGGCTGCTGCTGCGCCATTAATGTTACCACCTGCTGGACACCATGCAAACACACCAACATAATGACAGGTTCAGGAGCCTCCTGTATCACAGAGCAAGTTGCCATGGTAACTGACACATATGAATGAGATGTGGTGTGCGTGTGCTCAGATGTGTTTGTAATAGCAGGTCCAGAGGAAAATCAATAAAAGGAGATGCCAGTCTCTTTATGTCTTTTTTGCCTCCATCCATCAGCCCTCTCTGTCTACTTCGCTTCCCTTCTGTCACACACACGCCTTCTCCAACTCACTTTATCATTCATGGCAAAGTTACAAGGTGGAGGGACAACGTACTGTGTCAGAGTTTTATTAGAACCTGACAAAAAAAAACAAAAAACAAAAAAACAGAAACAATGAACTATAACAACAGAGCACACACGTATTAATAATAACTAGGAATTGATAATACATTTTTACAGGTTTTCATTTCCATATGTTTTGGTAGAAACAAAAAGCAAAAATAATGAACAAACGTGTCAGTGTCAAAATAAAATAAATAAAAGATTTAAAAAAAGATGAATTGAGAAAAAATCTAGCTTACAGATGACCTGGTAGCGTAACAGTAAAGCACAAATTCTAACAATACTTAGATGCCAATACTTAAAATTTTAGATGATAGTTTTTACTTCTTAATTATAATATATATATAATACTGAATACAATTTGATTGTTTCGTATTCTATCACAAATCCATTTGTGTGACATTTTAGCTAGCTAATCTTAGCTAATCAAAGCTTAGACGGAAAAACAACTGTAGCATTACCAAAATAAAAAAAAGTAAGTCACTGCTGTAAAATAATTGTAATATTTTCACATTCAAATGTATGTAAATAATGTATCAGCAAACTAATGTAGACCTTGTCAGTTGAGCTTTCTAGCAAGTGTAATTATTAGACTGCTAACCTAACTAGCTAGCTTAACTAATAAGGCTAACATTAGTTCACAGATTAAAGAATTTATGCTGCACAACACCTTACACCAGTTATTTTCCAGTGCAACAATTACAATTTCATTTTAGCATTATTAAACGAAAACGTGAATTTGCAAACTACTTTTAGCCTTATCAGTTAAGCTAGCTAGTTAAGTTTGTGATTCTTACAATTGGCAAGCTGTGATGTGTACCAGAGACTAGCTGTTAATGCAAATATACGTCAGGGCAAAGTATTTAAATGCACAAACCAAAACCTTTTCATAATTACTACTAATAAACATCAATTCAGTGGACAATTTTGTTTCATTTCATTCCTAATTCTTTGCACTAGCCACAAACCTAAGTCGTTAATGGAGACGCAAAAATATCCCAGTTATTTGGAGTGTAGTTAAAGAAGCTGTAACCCAGTGAAAATGGATTTCTAACACAAGACAAAGCAGAACTGAAATCCAGATAAAACTTCCTAACAAAGACAATTTTGGACCCACACACACACAAACACATGTACACAACGTACCTTAGGTAGCTGAAGTTATATTAAATCTTAAAATATTTGTTGCACGAGAAGAAAAACTAAGATTTAAGAAATATCTACCCTAATGTTATGCTTTAAAACAAACTAATCTTTGGTTTAGAATGTGTCCATAATCAGGGCTGATAACAACAGAGTATATAGACAGATGTTCACCTGATATGTCTGCTTCCAACAGATGCGTCTCAAATATATTTACAGTAATTCGGTGTATTCATGAATCCTGTAACAAATGCGCCAACTTTATCTAGTTATACGCACAGTACATAAAGTTTTGTTGTAAAAGAGTGACAAAAACAGCTTGTAAAAATATCTTCACATATCTTTCTATAATCCTTTATCTATGGTCCTGTACAAATGGCTCCGGTCATAATTTATGCACTAAGTGCAGTAAATATAATTGGCAAAAAGGTTTGAAAGCCAATTAAAAATGGCTTCAGTTTTAGAAAAGTGTTCCACTCTAACCCCAACACATCTGATCTGTATATATTTCAGTAAGAACAACCCTACTGCATTTCTCCGTTGCTCCCTAATCGTGTAAACTATGTTGGTTTCATCCAGCATTATCAGCCTTTTTTCGTCATGCCAGTGCTTCTAGTGTGGTACGAACGTGTCAAGCTGATGACGAAGGTCACCACACCCGGCAGGACGTTGCTCCTCGGTTCATAACGGACGACTCCGGACAGTTGTACGCTTTACGAAACTCCTCGTAGTTACTCATCGCACCGATAACTCTGCAGGGCAACAGTGAAGGGTACTTAACTAGAGTGCGTTACTCTTTTAAATGAGGGATTTGGAGTGTGTGCTCACCTGTATTTTGGCGGACTGTGAGCACCACTTTGAATCTGCTCCCTTGCTGCTTCTGGTCTGTATGAGTTGCATCTTACCTAAACAGAGTAAAAACTGCGCATTGGTACATACCGCAACTTGAATTCACCATTACATGACTTCTATGAGGAAAACCCCTTAAAACCTTTAATTTGTACAAATATTATTTGTACGTGTGTCCTTACATGTGCGTAGCTCATGAAGAACAGTTGATTGTTGTTCAGTTCAACTCCAGGCAGCAGAGGCTCCTCCACACCGTTTCTGCTCTGAGCCACCCACCGCCTGTACGCCTACACAAAAGCAGAAAAATAAAGTGTGTTTTTCTCCTGTTTTCCTGATTCTGACATCTGGAAAGTTATAGAGTAATAGACCTTAATGTTATAAGACACAGATAGCAAATCACAATAGTAACTTTGTCAAAATGTCAACCCTTAGCTAAGAAAGGCTCTGGGTCACACATCCTACCCTGAACGCTTCTCTTATTCCTCCGTTGTCTGCTATGTTTTCGGCCAGAGTCCTCTTACCACGCACCTACAAAATAAAACACTCACATATTATTTATTCACCATACTGAGAAAGACAGCGACGTACTGTAAACGTGCTCCATTTTACGCAGTTTTCATTTCCTTACATTTAAACCAGCCTCATCCCAGTGGTAGGCGTTGTACTGGTCAATCATGCACTGAGTCTTCTCACTGAAGGCCGTTTCAGACGCGTTGCTCCACCACTTGTCGAGATTGCCGTTTTTGTCATACTTGCGTCCTTTTCAGAAAAAGAGTTTATTTTTAAGAGTTATTATAAAAGTTATTTTTGCCAAAAATTTTCTGCTGGGTGAAGAATGTTTTGGTTTTGAAGCTTTATTACCGTTGTTGTCGAAGCCGTGTGTCAACTCATGTCCAACTATAACTCCAATGGCTCCGTAACTTAAAGATCTAGGAAACAAAGGGGTGAGCGTCAGAGGTCAGAAGTTGTCAAACAAGATATAAAACAGCAATATAAAAAAAAAAAAAAATAGTTCAGTTAAGTAAGTAGCTAAGACAGTAAATTGAAATGCTTTGCAAAGACGTTTGAGAAAAAGGTAAACGGTGCAAAAGAGAAACTGTATGAACCTGTTTTATCACGTATGACTACGTTACTTCTATGTAGCCCTTTCCAAACTCCACCACTGTGGATGACCGAGAACTGAGTTGTAGCTTTTGTCACTCCTAGTGTGAGCGCATATTACTCACTGTAGTGTTTAAAATTATTTGATCGACAGGCCACATTTTTCCTGGGGCATAGCTCCAGATCAATTTTACGCCGCAAAAAAAGTTGTGGAAGTTGTTCCGGCTTCCAGGCTACAAAAAAATGTAGGTAGGTTCCCAATGGTTTCCATGTTTCCATGTGCTGAATTTCATCACTCTGAGGTCTGACAACTACCTTTTCCCATTCAATCAGCTCCCTTCTTACCAGCTGAATTTAAGTTAATCTAGTGGTTTATATTTTTTTGTGACCTTACATAATAACCACACAAACCACGTTATTGTTCTTTGAAAATGCTCTGCTGGGGTTGTGAATATCTCTCAGTATGCATGTTTGTGGTGAGAGTGGTATGTTTATATTAATATATTTCATAACGTGATTTGTCAATCCAGACCACAGCTCAATAGCACAATGGAAGGATTGTATTTCATTTTATACTGGGTTGGGTATTTTGGTGTGTGAACCCTCAACACACATTTAAAGCAGGTTCTTAAAGGCCCAAATGGAAAAACAGTTTGTTATATTAGCAAATATACAGTGTATTTTTTATCATCATTATTATTATTATACTTGGAACCCACTGCAAGATTTTTATCTCTCTGCACAGGTCAGGGTTATCTATCAGAAAAATCCTGCAGGCGACATTTCTTTGGTCAGCTAGCAGAGCTTGTTACACATTTTTTTTTTTTTCAATCTCACCTTGGATACTCTCGTCCCCAGAAGAAAGGCTTTTGAAGCTCTCCCGCAGGGAATCCTAAATAAGAAGATCAGAAGAGGGTTATTGTGAGTGTGTGGGCCTGTAGCTCTGGCTGGACAGGATTATTGGCATTCACTGCAGAAGATCAGGTCATTTTCAGTTGATTCTGTTTTTCTATTTCAGCTCCTGAGAAGCAAAATTATTTGATATAAAATTGAGTGATTTTTAGAGGGAAACACAAGAGATGGCACAGTCTTTATTTTGCTTCATTCTTCTTATATAATATTTATTTAATATAATTATTCCCAAATATCTCCTTAAAACATTCAGTGTAACTTCAATATGTATTCCAGTGTTTCATCATATAATCTTACTGATTTGGTTTGTGGATGAGCTGTAGAAGGCGTTCACAGTCGTAGGGTTTGTAAACCACCTGAAACACAAACACACATTATGGTGTGTCATTGAGGACGGACTATAAAACGCAACAAAAAAAAAAATTTCACTCACTCTGTACGTGGGACTTTCTTCCGGAGCCAGTTGATATCAGACTGGGCGATGAACTTGAGCGTCTGCATCACGTTGCCGTAGTAATCCTTTTCATCAAACTGTAGCTGAAACGTACAGAAACACACGCTGGCCTCAACATCTGCTGCATCTTAAACTGGTGACTGGTGACACATTTTTGGGTAAACAGCAAAGGAAAAGAGACTAGTTAATCAACGCTTTACACACCTGCTTTAAATCTTCGTTGAGGTAGGTGTCATTCAAAATAAACTCGGGGTAGCCAACCTTAGCCATGACCGCATGAGCCTTGACAGAGACACAAAAGGGTATATTTGCATCGTCATAATAAGGAGGAGCAGACTTTCATTTCGAATAACAGTGACCACAAATATTCTATAAATTTAAACGTGTGAAAACTAAAGTACATGCATCACTTTTCCACATTCTGACCTCATATTATCAAATATATTGATTTAGCCCAGGGGTCTTATCAGTAGTTTACATTAGGAAAAAAAAAGAATCAATGGAGAATGAAATGAGTATTTTTTGGTCTCTTTAGCTCATTGATTTCTTTTCTATGCACACAGACTTATCTCAGGCTTCAGGTGCGATTTTGCTGTTTACTTGTCAATTTCCTCCTCATAGACTGCACATTTTTCATTAGATTTAGATAATAATGTCTTAATTCAGTTCAGTTCAATGGACTGAACTGAATTAAATGCTAGTATTTTAAAGGTTTAGCAGTTATTAACAAAGACTAATGTAGGAGTGAATGTGTTACCCGTTTATTAAAAGTTAAAAAACATATTGACTGGATTATATTTGTTGATGTTAAAATGGAGCCCACAAGTCCTAAGACATGATAGGGGCTGATCGACCAACCAGCAATTGTTTGATTTTAGATTGTGTAATCAGTGTTGAATCACTACTTTCTTCAGGGATGATGATATTATTCCTCTTTGACTGGTTCAGATACTGTGCTTTTCCAGAGTTCGGTAAAAGAAGCTTGGACAGATGCAAATTTGTTTGTGATGCTCTTAAGACTAATAGCAGAGTCTGTTGTTGTGATCATCAACATCCTTTCGTGAGAACTGTAGACTGACTTTAATATCCCGTATATCTTTCATGATGTTGTCCATCCTTTGGTTGGTGGAGTCCATGAATAATTCAAAAAAAATTTCTTTCTTGTTTCTCAATCAGATCTTGTTTTTTTTTTTTTGGCGCCATGATGGTCAAAAAGCACCAAAGGTGCCAGAAAATTAGAAAGAAAAGCTTCTCTATTCCCAGTAAAAATATGTAGCAGTAAAAACTGGTACAGGAAGGCCAAAGGAGATCAAGGAGAGGTCTGAGGGGTCAGAATGGAGCCGGGAAGGAAGACATTAGTTCTAATAGGCCCCAGACTGTGGATCCATCAAAAGTCTCCGATAGTGTTGAGAACATCAGCACAATGCAGTTTAAGTGGTTGTAAGATTGCTTAAAAAGGTCAAAATAAAAAACGATAAGAATGACTAGAAGTCAGAGATCATGCTGCTGCCAAACAGGAAAGTGGAAAACGAGAAAACAGGGAGATGATGTCGCCTTGACCCGTATATGTGCCATGGCCAAAGTATGTGAGATCACTGCGGTTACTGTGACCCAACATGGTTCTTGTCTCCTGCTGTCTAGATTGCCACTGGCTTTATCTAATTAGTTTTGGAGTGCAGTGGTTATGTTCTCTGAAAACAAATATAAAATTCAGTGCTTGCGACACATGAGCTACAGTTTACTTGGCTGCAGCCTGCACCTGTTTGGGTTTAGGCCGCAAGGACAGTTTGGATTACTTCTAAGGCACAGCTGACTTGTAAACATGAAAGTTGCAGGATGCATACTTCATCTAAAAAAAATGGTTTCTTCTACACCATTAAGGGCTTTCTAGCATTTAGGTTGTTTACAGTTTACGCAGCTGACTGCGAATCAAAATTTGTCTTTTCTAACAACTTTGATGCAGCTTAGATTGTATTTCTTCAGGTTTTGCATTGTCTTACCTTTTCTACAGCTCTCTTCTTTGTTGGCTCGTCCATCCAGTCGTTCTCCTTCTCCAGCATGTCCATGAATGCCCAGCGAATGCCCTCGATCAGCTCCTCCATCTGAGGGGATTAAATGTATGTTTCCACCAGATGACGTAAGCAGGAGGCACGCCGCCGAACGAGACTGTTTATGAAAGATTGCAAAGAGACGCACCATATGTTTCTTGTCCTCCTGAAAGTGTGTGTTGACAAAGAGGCGCCCGGTAGCATAAACAAGGGAGTTCTCGACGTAGTTGACGCACTTATCCCAGCGAGGGGTCAGAGAGGTGGTTCCCGTGGTTACCTGGACGGACATGCAAGAGACACAAGGTTACTAAGATTCTCAGTGTTTAGGACAAAGCGGGTGGACAGACTTTTAATAATTCAAACATTTAATACGTGGTGTCAAAAGTAGAAAGAATTACATATTTAATGTATAATTAAGAATCTCTCTAATTAAACAGTTTGAGAAAAGTTCACAAACATTAAAGTGTGCTTTCATTTTACTTAAATACACTATAAATTCTAATACTGACTCACATTGACTCTTTGCACTGTAAAAACATTATATATACGGTGTATATGACTGTTTTAAATCTTTTAAATCTAATCTCGAGAAATATTTAATCCAGTTCATTTTCCTTACATTGATGTTCTCATATTAAATGGATATTTGCTTTTTTTCCACATACATTTTCATGTTTTCAAATGCTCTTTATTTATTTATTTTTTTATATGATAAATTTGTCTGGTCTTTCAAATGCTCCTTTCCCGTTTGATGCCACAGAGAAGCTAAAGTGCTAAAAACTGCAGTTCCATAAATGGCCACTTGAGGCTCTAAACGCAAGTCAATCCCCATTGACCTCCATGTTAAAATATGTATTTTTACAGCAGAAATAAAAATATTTACAGACGATTACAGTTTGTACCTCTTTGGCAATTTTTGAATTAGTCAGTAGTTAGTTGGAATCAGTTGAGATGGGGATGGTCAGTGACACCACACTGAGCATCAAATCTGCCCTTGGGGGTGGGAGAGGTATTTTGATGTAAGTAGTTCATTCTGTTCTGTGTATCTTTTAATTTCGAAAATGATGTTCTTGTCCACAAGGACATCATTTATCATCAGAAAAACTAAACTCTTTATTGGGTTAAACATAAACATAAGATAATTTGCCTATAAAATATCAGAAGCTGAGTAGATGGATTACATCATGTTTATTAAATGAAAAGCCATGTAATCAGAGGAATGGTATTACAGAATCCAATGTAAGATGGAGACCTGGAAAATCAATTTAGAATTACATTAAAGATTTAGTTAATCTGTTGGGGTGGTCTGTTGTTACAGAGGGGTTAAATGTGGTTGAAATGGTGTGGTTAAAACTTTAAAATAAAATATGTTTGAAGTTGGACATCTACGGACCACAGATCTGCGAGATACATGTCAAAATTTACAGGAAAGGGAATCTCTATACAGTATATTCATAGTCAAACATTTTTACAACTACATGAATTACATGTTCAGTTACAAGAACCATCTTTAGGTGTGGTCTCTTGTTTCTAAAGAGACATGTTGGTTTTGTTTGGCAGGAATTTGATGGATTAAAGGTCATGTTTTTATATATGATGAACACACTGAGACACGGAATAAGTATAGAATAATTTAGAATGAATTTGTCCAGGCCAACATTTTCCAGGCAAACACTAAAATTATCTTTGAAGTCATAAAGGAGAATATAATGATCCCTCACTACCAGAAGTGACCACATAAATGCTGTAGGGTTTGGCACAGGGTTTGTGTACCAACCCGAGCGTAGTCGAGGTATCTGTAGAGGAAACGCCGACTCAGAGTGGTGATCCTGGAAAACACTGTCCTCCACTGGACGTAGTTAGCTACAGTCCTGGGGGGACACAGATATGTGTGAATTAAATGGAATCTCATTATATTGTTAAAGACACAGGAGGCCTTGAACTCCAGGGTGCGCTCGTCTGTGTCTTTGTCTTGGTGAGGACTATGTTGAGAGTGGAAGTACCTGGGATCTGTGGCGTTGAGGAGCTTCATCAGGTCCTTGAAGTACTGCGGAGCTCTGACAATGACGCGCTCAGAGGAGGAGATGGTCCGAGGCGGGTCGCCTTTAGACTCCACCACAGCTTTTACAAAATTCAGCCAGTCAAACTACAGACAGGGAGGCGGGAGACACATATTTAGACATATTTAGAACTAACTTATGCCTTCAAAATACAACAGTCCTGTACGAAATCATATGTTTATGAAGGTTACGGTATTAAACGTCTGTGGCTGTGGTTTGCAGTAGCATTGAACTGTGCCTTTTATTTTTGAATGCCCATTTTAGTCAGTGGGCTAAATAACAGAAACACTTTTTATTCCATCCAGTTTAACAGCACCACAAACTACATCCTCCAAAATAACCTTACAGTTAAATAATTACTCTTCTGTCATTTCAACATAAAGTAAAAGCTAAGACTGATTTATTACAATGATTTTGTTCTTTTACTTATGTAACGAACTGGCCAATAATATTATTTCCATCGACAAACTACTTTATAAGTAACTCCATGACCAGTTAAAACTGTTAAAATGTAATTACACAGTACAAATTGTATAATATAATGTTTACAGTCATAGGGTCGAGGTGATTTAGTCTAATATTACTGTACCTAATGTTTTGGCAAGTCAGTGTATATCACACAGAAATATTTTGGAGATTCAGGGTTCCTACACATTTGTATTTTCAAAAGTCTCATACAAATAAGTTAAAGATAAATTCAGTGAACGTTTATTATAATTATTATTATTATTAGGTTTGCATATGAGCATCTAAAGTACCTGATGTTACAAAAGACTTGGCTTCACTGGCATTCTTAAACATCAAGTAAGTATTCAAATGCTTTTAAACAAGTAACTAAAGTCAAATACAAAATAAATTAATAAATCATAAATTAAAGAAATCATAACTTGTGTGAGCCAGTCGTCTGAGAATTTATATTTTCCAGTAGACCCCTTTACAGTTTGTAAACAGTGTGACATATTTTGAGGGGCGGGGCTTAGCTGGAGGCAAAACATCTCAAACATGCTAGCTTGTAAACGGCGGTTACCATATTTGACTGTTTTGACAAGAATGAATAAGGAAATATTTTAGAGAATATTCTAATACACTTATGTTGTTATTTTAAAAAGTTTTTAAATGATATCATTTTAAAAACACACTGAGAGTCACAGTGTGTTTATATGCACAGCTTAATCGAGCTATGCGCGGAATTTCACTTGAGGAATGAGATCCTTGTCCCAGTTAACATGCAGTGGAGAAAATTGAATAACTGACGACAACATGTCCTCTTCCTACACATTAGGTGGCGATATGTGTCTTTTTAGCAGGTTAATATTATGTGAATACAGCCCGCTTTCCACTTGACCTATTCACTTGCATGTAAACGTACTGTCTGACTGATGGGACTACATTCACTGACCCCTACACTCTCAATCACTGAATAGATGCCTGTGGACGTGTAGCCTACTGTGTGCCCTCATTTTAGCTGTGCTAAATTATATTCATAATTTTATGTTTCAGAAAATTGAACAGTGTTGAACAGTGGTAACAGCCTTGGAAACATGAATATTTTTCCACAGACTAGTTTTCATTTTCAAGTCACATGAATTACTATTACTTTAATTTTTGAGAACATTTTCTTTCAGTTTGATGAGGAATTTGATACTTTAACTCATTTTTAAAACTGCAGATTAACCACATACAATATATTGTATTAATATAGGAGATTTGGCCGTGGTTTTAGGTCAATTTTGAGCTTTTGGACATCGCTCAGCTTTGGACATAGCTCAGCTTCTGTGTGGACAATGGATTAGATTTAATTCTAGTAACCAGATGTTGTTGCCATGTATTTTCAGTACCTGTGGTATGGAGCGCTGCAGGCGAGAGAGTGTGTAATTGTTGTACATGTTCTCGTTGGTGCGGTTTTCATAAGGAATCAAGATCTGAAAACACAATGATCGAAGATGAATGCAAATTTGTGCATAAACTTGAATAAAACCAGAGTTATTCTGTATCTCACAGTGAGTCGTAGCTGTAATTTGGTTCTCAGCCCCAGGGGCCGATTTAAATCATTTCCGAGCATTAAGCATGATTGAATGTATGTGATGTAATGTCTTTACGTCAGCCAATTTGATCTCGAAGGCAAGGGCCTTTTCCATCTGGGTCAGTGCTGCTTTCTCCGGGGCGCCCAGCATGACAGCCACGTCCACCATCAACTTCAGCAAGGCAGCGCGGTACTAGAGAGAGACAGAGGGCCAGAAACAAGACACATAATGTTTATTCTTTCGTAGCTGCAAGCTTTCAGACTCTTGTGCTGCTGCATCGGTATTCAGCAATACATGTTTTCATCTTTTCTTTTTTATGTTTTTTTATCATGGCCTGTTTTAAACATCACAATACATCAAGTGAATCACACACTTAAAAAAGGTTTAGGAACAAGTCAGAAAACACAAGGTGTTAACCTGGCCTCCAAATTCACTAGATATCGATCTCAAACTGATCAAGTATCTATGAGGTGATCCACAGAGGCCCCTCCCCTCAACCCTTGATCCTCCATATAAATGTTTCTCGATGATTTTGAGGGGTATTGTTGCGTATTTACAGAATTTGAGAAGAGGAATAAATATATTAGATATAACACTATTACAAAATAAAAAGCTTAAGCTAATAACAAATGTGCTGCTTTCAAAGTTAAATAACTACTTAAAATCAATAGATAGTTAAAATTGTTAAGAAATCGTGTAAGTTAAACATTCAAAACACTTAATTCATGAGGTTCATGGGGTTAATTCATACGTACTAGCCAGAAATAATTACTGCAGTCAGACACACGGCATATTTACATTACAGTTGAGTGCACTGAGGAATGGAAGTCTGCAGAGTTTGTGTTGCTGCTGAGTTTGTTACACTTCAGCCTTGGAGAGTATTCAACCCGGGTTTTTCGCTCAATGTGAAAGGCTCGGCTCTATGCGGCTTCGATGTGGACAGGAATTCTGCGTCGACCCACTTCTTTAGCTCTGACGTTGATGTATCTACATGTTACATTCTGATTTTGTCACTCAACGGCCTGACAGATTGTGTCATTGTCGAAGCTTCAGCTCAAAAACAAGTTCTGATGTAGTCCCGCAAAGACCGATCTCTGAAGGGCAGAGATTTTTGTTCATTTTTTTCAATCAAACAAATCAAAGGTGTTATTACACGATCGTTAATGGAAGCGCATAGGTGAATTAGCGCATAAGGAAATTGCACCGATCGGAGAATGTATGTGCGACTGTGTTCATATACAGTTTGTATAGCGATCTCCCACACTTTTTTGACGATCATGGCAGCGCTCTGCATCCGAGGAGAAGAGGAGATTCAGCAGCAGATATCAGGCTCTGTGCAGGACACCATGATTTATTCAAATATCAGCAGCCTTTTGAAAGAGCGGGGTTTGACCGGTCCATTCTTCAGATCATCAACAAACTGAAAGCATTAAAAAGCTACGCCATGCCCCCAACTGTTTACCTGCAATGTACTCGATGACGTATGAGAGAGGAAAAAACAGGCATGCAGCTCTCACAGTGGGAGGTCTGACCCAGGACTTCTGGCGATGTGAAAACACCAAAGGCGAGTGCCGGGTCGATCATATATATCATGTATAAGTAACTCAGTGAAATTGTGATACAGGACATGTCATTTTATCTGTTTGAGTAACCATGTGCTCTGCTGTGATGCAGCTGGTGCCTATATTAGAATGTTTGAATTGTATTGTCAGATGTATGTATGTGATATTTACTTTCTCTGTATATTCTGTGATGTTTCAGTTTAAGTAAGAGAAAGAAAAGAAAGTAAGAAAAGCAGGAGAAAACTTAAGCCTTGTGTAGTTTTTGGACTCAGTGTTAACTGACTGTCTAGCTTCGCAAGAAGAAACACGTTGTGAGGGAAATACAACTAATAACAGACATGGACTTAAAACCCTTATACTGTTTGTGCTATGAGGTAATGTAGACCCCTTATTGCACATACATAGGTAAATATGTGCTCTGCCCTGACAGTAGGACAGTCAGAGGGTATGCAGTTGAGAAAAAACGAGTCACAGCATACTAAATGTGTTATTGTAGCTAAATGAGGCCACCATTAGTGCTCCAATCAGTAAGAATCAGACTGCTTGCATTATGCATTTGTGAAAATATTACGTCCTGTTCCGACTGTTACTACTAATATTTCCAGTGACTGAAAGGGTCTTTCTTTTTTCTTTTTCTTTTTTCCTTTGCTGAGAGTTATCAATCACAGAGGAAGGCAGGAGTTGCGGCAGGAATTTTTAAGACAACCTGCGAGAAGAGCGAGAGATGAAAGAGGAACTCACCGCCCGAGCTGAGGAAGTATTGGTTGTGTAGTCTTCCCTGGAGGACAGAGACAAGGACGCTTGATCGAGCTGCATAAAGACAGAGAGCACAGGTTACCCTGTGTTTAAAGAGAACACATGGCTGGTTCCCATTAAAATCCTGGATGCATATTAGGGGAAACATCACAATTACAGTTCAAAGTCACAGTTCACCAGAATCGGATATTAAAGTATAAATAAAAGTGATGAATGTCCAATTGTCCAAATGTGCACCTTCATGCTAAAAGCAGGACTGTGTCCCATGAGCTACTGTTTATTTTGAAGGTGAACCTCACATCAGCAGAAAATCATTACTGTAGTGTCGATAATCAATAACAGAACAAGTTTTTTGTGCCTTTATTTTGTTGATTGGATTGGCCTGGCAGATTTTTTGGAGGAGCATAATAAATTCCTAACAGAGCAACCCCAGAAAAGATCTGCGTGAAATAGGTCTGCGTACCTAGGTAGGAACTGACAATTTATCAGCAAAAATTATGCGTCTGGTACCTCAGATTCTCAGATATCTGCTGTTTTTTTTTTTTTTCAGTATTTCACAAATGTTGACATTAGAATGGGCTAACATTGGCTTCAGGTGTATAGATGAGTATTTTTTCCGTAAAGAAAATCGCGTGACCCTATGGATAATGAAATATGATCTGATGGATTCATTTTCATTCTTTCTGCTATTCTATGAAAAAGGTTTCATAACAAAGAACAGTGAAGCATTGTAAAACAATTCACAGATGGAGCCCTTATGATGGGGAAGAACCACATTGCACTTTGATTTTTGCATTTCACTGAAAAAAAGACCTTTTTTTCATTAATAGCCCTTACAAAGTATACACACACATACATATTTAATCAGGAAATCAGTCCCAGGAAACTATATGGTCTCCATTTTTTCTTTTATCTGTACAGTTTTGCAATGTAAAATTTGCTTGGGACATCTGTTGAATTAACATGGGTGCCCAGCTACTAGGCAGAATGTCGCTTTAAAAACATTAAATGTCAAAAGCTTGGCTCCGGCCAACAACAACAGCAGCAATCTGTAAATAACTAACGTCTGACCTTGATGATGTAGAGTGAGGAGTTTTTGTCGTCGGGGGAGACATACAGGCGTATCAGGACACTCTTGCTGTGCTGGTTCCTCATCTCTGCCAGTGTCTTCAGGAGATTCCACTGGCTCTGGGACCACTGATAGTCCCCCCCACGTCCATCCCCAACAACGGGCCAACGAAACTCCGGCTGTTTAAGAGTTTTCAGCATCGGTTTGGCGTCCAACTCTTCCAGTAAAGCTTTGTGGACAATATAATTGTTATATTAACCTTTATGGATTAGGACTGTTTTTGAATGAATAATAAATCTTATTGCTGGTGTTATGACCTAGATCTGCCACGTGGATCAATAAAAGCTCATCTCACCTCATTTTATACCCTCCCTGTATCTTTGTGAATGCTACCAACTTGTCTTTGTGAGGATATTTGGTCTGGATAAGATTCAGTTTTAGAGTTAATGTTGCAATGGTGTTGTGAGGTCAGGTTGAGTATAAGGGCCAGGCTTGGTCAGCAAAAACCTGTGTATATGCATCAAGACTTACATTCATTCATACAGGAGCGGTAGAGGATCTTAGCTTTGGTCACTGCCTCCAGTTCATCAGGGTGTGAAGGAGCCTGTAGTAACTCTGACACAGAAAAAAACAACAAACGCTATTACTCACAATCAGCTGTTCCTGAATGACAAAAATTCTATATGTGCTGTTCGTTTTTTTTGTTGTAAAAAGGGTTTGATAAGTGAACTTAAAACGGACATAAACATTTTACATAAACATTGTCAATATGCTGTAATTCGTTGAAAGGAAGTTCTAGGCCTTACATATATTATATTTTTATCTTTGAAAAATGAAGCCAAAGTGAAAAATGCCCAAAACATGCTGTTCCTGAAATTATCATCTGAGGCTGGCACAGAAATTGAGTCAATTCACAAAGATTGTCATGTTAAAATGTCCAACTAAATAAATGTTTAAAATGTTCAAATCGCTAGCTGCCTGACACGAATTCAATGACACCACTTTTGAGTTAGTTGGAAACCTAACCCTAACCCTAAAAGTCTAGCTGCTCTTATCTTCAGGTTTTTAAACCCCAAGCATTCTATTAAATAGAAAACCATAAACCTTGCTCAGGATATCTAATGAAATTTCTGTCAAAGCTAATGTGGACAAGCATAAACAAGAATTCTTTGGCCGAACACACCTTTTAGTCGGATGTCCACATGCTGCCGCAGCCAGGGGTAGATGCCATACGAAGACGAATCTTCAGGAATTGGGTTCTCCTTCAGCCAGCCTCCACATGAGAAAGCATAGAAATCCTGGCAGGGGTCAGCAGACCGGTCTATCTTACTCAGAATAGACCCCGCTACAGAAAAAAGAAAGTAGTGTGAGTAATGACCTAATATACTGTATTTCATGTAATTTAAAACCAAAAGTGACTCCTCACCTGCTTCGATGCACTCTGGAGTCAGACAGAACTCCTCCTGACTGGATTTTTGAGAGACTGAGGATGAAAAAGAGCTGACGATAAATCTCAAGGGCTGAAATGTAAAACTGACATCAGGGCTTATTCCGCCAGTGCATAACCGGTGCCTAAATGCAGTAAATGCAGGCAATTAATTCACAAAGTAATCATTTAAACCATGTCCTGTAAGGCTTGATTACACTACGTATTGATTATACCGATACATATTGTACATCTTATAACGCAATCCAGTAATACCATAAGAGAAGTCGGAGTACCTGGAGAAAACCCACGCAACATACAAACCCAGAAAGGCCTGGGTCAGACTCGAATAGGGGCCTTCTTGCTGGCATCAGCACTAACCGCCACACCAGTGTGCCAGTGTGATGACTTATATTATCATATCAATAGCACCACCAAAGGGCAGTATATTCAAAATCTCACTATATCAAATACTCAAGATCGACACTATAACATGACAATAAAAAAAACAAACAAAAAAAAAAAACGGAGCAAACCCAATACACAGCAATCAATATACAAAGTATATAATATACACCACACACAAAATACCACAGACAAACAGACTTTTCAGCTCCACAGACAGATAAACAGCATTGTGAGGTTGTGTCCCCCACACACACCCACAGACGTTCTGTAGCGTTCATTATGGCTGTGGAGCTGAATCAGTCTGCTGGAGAATGAGCTTCTCCGCCCCTGTAGTGTTTGGTGAAATGGATGGGATGGGATCACATGTCCAGCCTTTCTAGGATCAGTTTGTTGATCCTACTGATTTCTTTTTTGCTGGTACTACTCCCCCAACAAACCAGAGCAAAGTACAGGGCACTCGCTACAACAGACTGGTAGAAACTCTAGTAACTCGCTGCACACATTGAAAGCTTACTGAGAAAGTAGAATCCGTTCAGGCCCTTTTTGCACACAGCATCACTGTTGTCCCTCCAGTTCAGCCTGTTGTTCATGTGGACTCCAAGTCTCAATGACCAGCTCCTTGGTCTTGACCATGTTCACGAGTAGGTGGTTTGCTTGGGACCACTCCACAAAGTCTCCTATCAGTGTCCTATACTCCACCTCCTGTCCATCTCTAATACACCCAACCACTGCAGAGTCATCAGAGAACTTCTACAGGTGGCAGGACCCAGAGCTGTATCAGAAATCAGAGGTATAAAGAACAGAAAAGGATATAGGACAGTCCCCTGTGGTGCCCCCACGTTACTGACAACAGTATCTGACAGGGAGCTCCCCCCCAGCCACATAAAACTGGGTCTATCAGACAAGTAATCAGCAACCCAGGAGACAGTGGAGGAGCTGACACCCATCCTGAGCAGCTTCTCACTCATCAGAAAGGGTTGAATGGTGTTAAAAGCACTGGAGAAATCAAATAACATGATCCTCACTGTGCCCCTCCCACCATCCAGATGAGAGTGAACGCACTGCAGCATCTAAATTACAGCATCATCCACACCAAGAAACGGGTGGTCCAGATGGTCCAAGATACGGGTCACCAGGGGTCTCAGCTGAAGTACAGCACGTGTACAGTGAATAAGTTGAACGAATCTAATTGATCTTAGTCATTTAAAATTTTGACTTTAATTTTAAAATTACTTTTTACAGTGTATGTTTCAGAGGCACACGTTGTTTTATGTTATTTTGGAGGTAAAGATATATTTGATTTAAAAATTTACACACAGTATAATTTCTTAAGGAATCCACATAAATACAAAGGTAGCTTCAATCCCCACTTTGCTTTTAAATTCATAGAAAACAATATGATTTGACCCAAATGAGACCTATTGGATCCTAAATTGACCCTAGGTGTGAGTGTGTATGGTTGTTTGTCAATGTCAGTTTCACTTTTTCTTTATGTGTTGCCTATGTGTTGGCCCTGCAATAGACTGGCGACCTGTCCAGGGTGTACCCTGCCTCTCACCCGGTGACAGCTGGGATAGGCTTGAGCAACCCCCCGACCCTAGTGAGGATAAGTGGTAGTAGAAGATGAGATGAGATGAGATGAGATGAGACCAATTGGTGAATAAGTATATCATTTTAATCTATTTTTACTTTATATTTTGTGCTATTACACTTACATAATAGGGGCCATCAGAGGGAAGTGTAGAGCATAGGTTTTCAAGAGGGGGTCCTCGACCTCTAGAGGGTCCGCAGGAGTACTGCGAGGGGGAGTACAGCGATACCCGCCCCATCGCTACTGAGTCAGTCACGAGGGCACATCCATCTATTTATTTGCCACCCTTCTGTTGCATGTTTGAAATAAAAAAAATATTAAAAAAAAGAATATTTGAACCTGTGTATTATTTGAATAGCTTAACATTGAATGCAAAATTATAATAATAATGTCTATTTATAAACAGCACTAGGTCAAGTTTAATATAGAACACATATATTAGATAGAGGGTCCCTGATCTCTCCATCAGTTTGGGGACCTTGGCCTGAAGGAGGTTGAAGAACCCTTGTGCAAAGAATCCACTTTTTATCAGCTTCACTTCTGTGAAACAGTGCATCTGAATCAATTGTCATGAGGAAAGTTACACTGTGCAATGTGTAGTATCACATGTGGTTTATTCTTTATTTATCCGGTCATAAGGAAATCTTTGGTACTTTATAAAAAAAAATGTCTTCAGATTATTTTACGCACTTCTAATGAGGGGAATGGTAACGCCACAACGAGACAGAACAAGCCACAAACTGCTTACGCTAATCGCAGCATAATTACAGGTTTCCTTGCACCCTAGGTGGTAGGTGAGCGGGCCTCTCTGCCTCTCTAGCCTCCAGCAGGAAACCACCGTTATGTGATGTGGCTCTGTGGCAAAACAGGGGCTGCGTAAAATGCACGACAAATTTAGAAACCAAATCCTCATTGTGAACGGATGAGTGGAGAGTTACGGAGCCGCACGGCAACGTCTGACCTCCGAGGTCGACCGCTCGTGTTGCTTAGTTAGAGCTCCTTGTGAGAGTCATTTCATGTCTCTGCCTCTTTTAGCACACAGGCACACTCACAACTTCAACCCTGCGTGACCCACTCAGCCTGGAACAAACTCAGCACTCCCCCCCACGCTCTCCACGACCGCTCCATCAGAAACCCAAACACCCAAACACGGGGCGTTTAAACGCAGATGTCTGGGGCTCCAGTGTCACGGCTAATGCCAAGCTCACGTTCATTACTGAGATACCAAACAAGCCGACTGACACAAACGCACACTTAAGGGCCACACTCTCTAAACTCATTAAAAAGTAAACAAATCAAAGCAACCACTCGGCATTCCTGTGTCCAGTCACTCGCATGGCTTGAAACTAGAGGAGGGTTTGCATTAGAGTGGGTGTGTGGGATTGCATACATAGGCACATAGCATAATTACACTTCAGTGCCACCACAAAAACGCTGACTTCCCTCAATAACAAAAAAGAAACAATACTTACCCCACCCTAGAAAAACACATGCACCCCTCCCAGCTTCGACCATCCTTGCCATCACCGAGCTCCTGAAACTGGCTACTTAAACCCTGGAAGGAATAGTTTCTGGTTTGTTGGACTGTTGCTAGAGAAGCCAAATAGCTTAGCGTATCATAAACACTGCAGACACTGCTAGCCTAGATTAGTCTAAAGATAGTCTGCTCCCTGGTGTATCTAAATCCTTTACATTCAGTTTATTAAATTCATGCAAAAAGTGTTAATACTAAATTATAGTGGCTGTCCAGGACATCCGTGTACCCGCTTCAGATCACAATGTTCAAAATACGTCTCATTTCTACTCATCAAAACAGGAAATGAGTGAGATTTACAAACGCTCAGGACTTGGTTGCCTTCTGGCAGAGTCTGGCTAGCATTTATGCTAAACTAAAATAAGCTAAGCTAAGAGACAACAGACTGAGTGGTAATGATTGTACACAGTTAGTCCCTATTTTCATGTTTTTTTCTAAACCAGCCTCCTGGTTTTAAACATGCATGAAAATTAAAAAGATAGACTTTAAAAAAAAAAAGATGGAAGTGATCTTTTTATAGTTGTATGAGAGACACAGGAAGTAATGAGCTTGGGCTGAAATCTGTGTCTGTGCAGATTGTGAGGACTATAGCCTCAATACATATGCCTTCAAGTTCAACCAGGCAAACTGCATTTGAGTCCCTAAAGTCCCTTCAGTTATTTAATTCAACTAAATTATTACATTTTGATTGGAGTTTGGCTGCTGCTGCCCTCCACTCCAGAGATCAAACAACCAGGGAGCAGGAAACACAAACTGTAAACAGTGATGTGTAGTGGATACAGCAGTCTTAAAGTGACTCTCTCTGATTGTGTTCACCCACATGTTTGTTTGCTGCTTTTATTCTTTATTTATTTTATTGTTGGGCAGGTCACTCTTGAAAAGCTAGTTAAATAAAGGCATGTCATTATATTTCCTCGTTGTTCTGAGGTGCTATAAATATTTCTCCAAGCACATCCAAGACTTTAATTTTCTCTCTTATGCAGTGTTAATGTAGATCAGCGTGACAGCAAATGCTCACCCTGCCGTGTCTACCTCCAAGTTTCTTAAAGTGCCAGTGTTTAATTAATGCGCACTGCCACCTATGAATAAATGAACAGCCTTCCCTCCACTCTACCACACATTTCCCTGCTGATTGATTTCACAACGTGCTGCAAAACACACACACAAATGCTTTTCCACTTTTCAGAGTCCAGTTTGGCTCCCACTGTGCATTACAACATGTGCACGTGGGCGAAACCTTACATGGACCCAAAATAGTTTGACACAAATTACCCGTGAGCCCTCCTCAAAGACCTTTGCTCCCACCAGCGTGCTGGCGGGTTATTTACAGTCCGCATGTACTATAATCTGAGCGCACACTGCGCCATACGTTTAAATTCCTTACAAATTATAATGTAGGATGTGGAAAAACTTACCCAGTATGAGAGCAAGCAGCAAGACAGCGCAGAGGCACACGCACATGGCCAGAGCTATCTTGTAGAGACGGCTGCTGCCCCTCTCGGGTTTAACCCCGCCGCCTCCTAAATGCTCCAGCTCCATGGTTTACTATGTCACACACAGAAATACACTCACCCACACAGGCCAACAGATCAAGCGGGCGAGTAAATACAAAAAAAAAAAAGAAAAGAAAAAGAAAAATGTAAAGAAAATAGTGTTTGGATCAAATTAAATCCAAATCCTGAAACTAAAGAATATATAGAAAAAAAAGTTCCTTTCCAAACACTTCCACAGCACAAACTCTTCTCAATGTGTCTCGCTTACTCTCTCTTGCTATCTGTCTATCTGTAAGTACTCGAACCTCTCCCCAGCTCTTCAGGCTGTTCCTCCCTCCATCCCTCACCCCTCCTCCTCACCCCTAACACTCCTCCCTACCTCCCTGGACCAGTCCTCCCAGCGAGATGAGCAGAGGTCATTTATTAAAATCATTGGCTTAAAAATAAAAAAATAAAAAAAAATAAAAAACCAGAACCTTGTCTGTGTGCGGAGCATTATCTGCTGCAGTACCCTGTCAATGCAATTAGTAGGGAGTGCTGAAACGTTTATCTGATCAGACACTCAGTGAACCAGAGCCAAATTAGACCCAGGATGATGATTACTAAAGATTAATCTGATGATGCCTAATGTGAAAACACATCAGTACTTTTGTCACATGCTACTCGAAGGCTCGGAGTCAGTGATGACAGTGACAGCTACTGACTTGTCTTTTAACCCCCACGCCCCCTCCACCACTGTGGTAAGAACCCTTTCTGCACGTTCTCATTAGGGTTTGGGGCGTCGGCCACAATGTCCTTATATGGCTGTGACTTCCTGCGTTCCTAAAAACACCCATTCATCAAGCAGCAACGCAGACCACGATGCTATTGTTCACCTCCGTGACTCACAATCACTTGGGTCCTGTTTATATCTTATTGTTGTTTGACCCGAGAGGTTTGATTGTCTCTCCTTCTTCTTTTAGCCTCTAGTTTTTAGCACAGTGGCTTTGCCGCCTGGTATTAACAGCTGGTTGTGTTGGACCAGTTAAAATAAATCCATTTGTAAGTCTGAAATTAAAGTTTTGATGGTAACATCTAAAAGCTAGTTCCGGTTTACTAAATCAGTTTGTCAACTGGCTGTAAGGAAGCACATATAGCTAGCACAATAAGCTAACAGAACTTCCAAAAATTGCTGTTTTAGAGGCAAGAAACGTCTTTTATAAATGTTGGTATTTGTGTTCCTACATGTGCATATATAGAAAAATGTGTGTGCCAGAGTTAGTAGTATTCAGTTTATATTTGAAGGACATATTGGATTATGCTAATCTGACTGGTGTTAGCTTATGATGATTAAGTGTTAACATCAAACTTACAGGTTTGAGTTATTTTTGTTAAAGGCAATTTAACATCAATATGGAACAAGATTTCTTAAATATCATGCGTATAACACTTCACACTAAACGGGTGATGTGTTAGCAATGTTAGCTTTGCGAGTTAGCAACACAGCTATTAATGGTCATCGCAACACAAGAAGAGGCTAGCAGTGATGTGGCGACAAGAGTCCATCCAAAGTCAATGGGATTCAGAGTTTTAGCAGGAATAGAAGAAAATGCATGCATGACTTTCTTGGAGTGTTGGGTTCATTGTGACAATATTTTTGCTTTTAAACAGAGCGCAGAGGCATCAACGAGAGCTAGCTCCATCCATACAGTAGCAATATTTAAATTTTCCAAGGGAAGTACTGAATTATGCTAATGTAAATTACGTAACAAGAGTGCTGTCAAAAACGATTACATTTTTAACCAGATTAATCACAGGGTTGCTGTGGACCAACTTTGATTAATCATGATTAAATATCATCCACTTTTTATCTATATTAATCGCGTTTTATTTTTGCATGAACAGACTCAATAAAGAAGGATATATATATATATGTATATATGCACTTTACTTGTTTATTAAAACACGTCAACAGTTTCAATGAAACAAAACCACTTTTTGTCTCTCCTTTTTTTTTAAACAAACATTTACACACATTAATCTGGCCCTGTTCCTCTTCTGTCAGCAGCTACTAACACAAACTAACTTGTTGACACTGAGGTGAGCTGACCGCTTCTTATTTACAATGTAACTGAGAAAAGTCTTTCACAGTGGTGAACAGCGGGTTGCAGGAGTGGTGAGATATTTGCAAGCCAGCATTGCCAGCTTGGTTTGTCTCAAGCTGGACGAAGCGTTAGCCACAGTGCTAGCAGAACCCTGGCCCGCGTATGCTTGGCATTAATGTGGTATTTTCAGTGAAAAGAAAATTTTATGTCAGTTTGTAACAATTCACCATTTCGGGTTGAAGTTACTTACACACAAGATCCCCCTGATCTTTTCAGGCTAATTATTTCCCTTTAAGTGACATTGAATAATATACAGAAAGTCTAAACCCCAGTTTTTCCATATACCCATAGAAAAAAAACACACAAAAATCCGTCATGGATATATGAGATCCCTCATTTGATTAACAGAAATAAGGTCTCTTTTCATACTACGTATAGGAAGAAATCACCATCTAACGAAAACTCAAATTTGGACCATTTCAACCCCTCTAAAATGTCTTTTAAATTAAATAAAGTTAGTCCAACTCCGTGGCCGCCGATGCAGATGCAATATAATCCAATCGGCGCTGGTGTCCAGATGAAAAATAAGCAATAAGTTTGTTCCAAAAAAAAACAGGACAAAACCAAAAATGTGCGATCGATTGCTTACTGGTATACCAGACTAAAAAAGAAAACAAAAGCCTCGATCTCACCAGGATCCAGCCCGAGCGATGAATCCCTCCGGAAAAGGCTCTCCGGTTATTACATAGATCAATTAATGTAAAATTACAAACAATCAGACAGACCACTCATATCGTACCTTGCCATATACAGTGAAAATGTAATTCCTCATGTTATAAAGAAAACACGCCATTTTACTGTAACTTTCATTTTAGTGCCTTACGGGCTACACTCAATTATTTTTTTATTTATTTTTGGTGACACCGTCACAAGCTGACTGTTCGTCTTGTTTTGTGTTTGTACTCAAATTTCCCATGGAAAGGGACAACGTGCTGTTTAGCGTCTTCCATCTTTATCCCTTGGTTCCACTGCCTGTCGCTACTGGATCAACTTCCCATTTGCAAATACGTGACAGTAACTCGACTTGGAAAAAAAGGCCCAAAATGCATTGGCAGACAAGGTTTAGTCATTCTGCGCTACAGATGGGGTAATGCATTAAAAACTTTAATCAGATTAATCATGATGATGCATTCATTTGCGTTAACACGTTAACTTTGACAGCCCTTGTTAATACGTGTTTGGTAAAATGTTAACCAAGTGTTACACATAGCAGTTAATCTGTGGACATAACACAAACATAAATTGATCTCTATTTAAGAACTAGTTTGTGGGGGCGACCTATTGTAATTTAGTGACATTTTGTGAGCAGATCTTCACTTAAATAATACTTAGGTTGAATGTGCCACCAACTGAATCCTCCATTAGAATTAGGTAACCCCAATTTAGAGTCACAGTGACATATCTTGACAAGTAGTGGGTTGATTTGTTGTTAATATTCATGGTCCCCATTGGTTAAAATCTACTGGCTTCGATAGTTCGAACGTTCCACTGAGTACATTTATTTTAAATCAGCCTAACAGGTTTTTGTGGCAGCATTCATTGTTACCAAATAATACATTAACAACAGGGGGTCACAGTCACCTGGTTGTCATTTGTGATATTTCCGACATCTCAACTAATACTGGATGGATTGCCCTGAAATTTGTGCCAGGCCTATACTTTTCTTCCTATCCCATCATCACGTCAAATTTTAACTCGCGCAGCTTAAGATATTTCAATCGGCCTCAGTTGTTCTTGTATTTTGTGCAAATGTTAGCTTACAAACACTGTAGTTGTACAAACACAAGTAGTTGAAGGGTAAACACTTTCTCTGCGCCGTTAAAATACAAGAGGTTGCGTCAAATCGGGGGCCCATTTCTCAATATAACCCAGACAGTCACAACTTGAGTGCTTTCTGCCCTCTCCCTGCCTCCTCTTCATCATCCTCTCCATGTCTGTTTACCCAAACATCCCTCCAGGCTGTCATTAGCAAAAGATAAGCAACAGATACACACATGCAGGGACACACAAAAGCAATCTGTTTGCATACGCTGGGAAGAGAAACAGATTCCGATGTGCCTTATCTGAGCGCTAACATATACAAAAGAAAGACGCCAAGTCCCGAGACTCGACCTACGCGGTCCGATCCTCCGACACTCCACACTAATTATTCAACTAAAATAAGCCTCGACAAAGCCAACAACCATTTAACCTGCTGACAGAGGTGTCTGCTCGTCTTTGGTAAACACACCTCTGCGGTTAAGCCGAAGGCCGTTCAGTATTTATGCGTCTGTGGGGAACACCCTGCCAAATTACAACGTGTCGTCTGCCGCTCACACACTCAGGAAACGTAGTAAATGCACGACTCTTGGAGAACGCGAAAGCAACGCCGCGGTTTGGAGCCATTACTAAAAGTGTAGCCAGTGTGCTTTTGTTACAGCGTCCGTGGAAGACAATGTGCCAATGTGCCAATGTGCTGGGAATATGTCTGGGGTAAAATTAGAAAGGTGCTCTACTCTGGAGCCTCCCGAGAGAAATGGCAGGAAACCTGCTTTTTCAACTGATGCAACACTGACAGATGCCTTTTACTTTAGTATAGTGTATGGTAAAATAGGTAAAAATTTATTCTCTAACAAACCTCGTGCTGTAAATGGAAAAAACACAATTGTAGACACAACAGAGTGACCAAAAATGAGGTTCAGAGAGAGATGATCTCAATACAAATCAGTCCTTTATTTCACAACTCTGACAGATCAACTTTTACAACCGGATCATAGACAGTGAGAGGTCAAGAGAAACGTAAAAATCACAGAAAAGGCAGAAAGGAGTTGATAAAGGAAGAAAAAACATCTTGCTGTAACGCCTGAGGAAGAAAAAGATACTTGATTTGACTGAAAATATGTGTGGCATGACCATCTTTAAAACACGTCCTCGGAGGCCATTAAATAACTTTTAGGTAGTTTATGTTTCCCCAACAGTGAAAAAGGACTCGAAGATAATGCCATGCATTCACTGATAAAATCAAGCTTACGAAGGCTTTGAAATTTCTTTTTATCCAAAAATGGCTTGAATTCATTTGGTCAAACAAAAATGTTTTTCACTCCGACTTTAAAACACAACCACATTACCAGATATTAAAACGTGTGCAGTCTTTGTAAACAGTCACATACGACAGGGCTTCATGGCATGTGCTTTAGGATATATGGCGGCAACCAGGTGGAGGAAAGTTGCTTGTGTTTTCCTGGGCGTCCGGTGAGGGCTTAAAGGCAGAGCAAAACGTCCTGCTCAACAGTTCCCTGTGCGTTCACAGTTTAATGGTCCACACGTCTCCTGAGACGACGGTGTCTCCGTGGCACATGAATCGTGTCTTGCGGCTACCGCGCCGTGACCATCCACAGGCCCAGCGCCACGTTGGCTGCCAGCAGGGCGCTGCCCGCCAGCAGCAGGAAGAAGCCGATCAGCTCGCGTTTTTGACGGTCCGTTACCACGGTGACCAGCGTGGCCTCCAGCAGGGCGTTCAGCATCCACTGACCGTCGAGGGCGAAGCACGGCACCGAGTTGACCACCGCTAACGCGCCAGAAAGGGACACTACGTATCTGAGAGGCAGGAAAGCTCAGGACAATGAACGGCAGGAACACACAGGATCAGGTCAGGCAGAGGGAAATCTGCCAAGTGAATCATCTTGTAGAAAAGTTAAGCGTGTAAATGCGGTCGCCACTCATTCACGCAAATCAGATACAGTGACGTTTATGCTGAAAATAGGATGCTGATGTATCAACTTTTGAGCTATTTCTGTGGAAACTGAGAAATTTAGAATATAACTATAAATAATACAAAGCCACATATATATTTTAAGTTTCAGGTCCCATTTTGTTCATCGTGGAACTATATGTGCATGACGAAAGGGCTGGAAGCTGAAAATCACTCAGCAGAACTAGCAATCTGCACACTGCAGTCGCTTGATCAACAAGGAGCAGATGCTGATTTTTCAACACGTGCTGAATAAATCCGGGGGAAACTTTGTGGAACTGAGCTGCCTTTAAAGCAGCACTGTGTAACATTTGTGAGAACAGATAAGTTAAATATGAAAGGCAGCTTTGCAGATTCAGCCTTTAGCTTCAGAAAGTTTCTGTTTAACATCATCCTGTGACTGACACTTATCTCTTCTTCTACATGCCATTCAGCTAAAGTAACGTCTGGAGACACAGAGGAAGACAGAGCGGCCATAACCGATATGACCGAAGCAAATGGTTTAAAACTGAAATCAACGAACGTGTTAAGGTATTCGACCGAGGGTCACCATCAGCCGCTGAGGCGTTTGTGAAGGGCCTCTTGATTGTGGTCATTAGACGTTAATCGGGGCTTTTATTCGGAAACAGCCGACATTCAGAACCAAATAACAGATGGCTTTAATGCTTTATAACGAGCTCAAATGGAAAAAAATGTGTGGAAGTTGACCATTATAAGAGCATTTTCTTACCCGTGGAGGTACCTGAGACTAATGCACCAGCTGGACGCACAACTGCTGAAATGCAGTTTAAGGCGCATGTAGAATAAGTATGTGTGGCACCATCTAGAATTTGCGCTACGTTATATCGCACAACCAGTCAGAGGGATGTGTCAAGTGGAAAGGACTGAGCATTTTTTATTGTGTTACAATGAAGCTTCTAAAATACAGACTTCACCGTCAGGCACTCAGGCACCAGGGAGTGATGAGACACTGCATGGACGTTCTGTTTACGGAGACACTTCAGGCTGTGTGCGATGCAGACATGAAACTGATTGATGTGGTGGTGCGGTGGGCGAGGATGGACAGCGTCAGTACTTTCTCCACGGTTTAGGGACGTCCCCATCGTGCAATCAAGGCATTTTTAAAATGACCAGATCTGATCAAGGCTGATCTTTAGTAGCTATTTGTTTTAGGTTTGCAATAAATCAAAACCATGTCCCCGTGGCATTAAAACTTCTTTTTCTGTATTAATGGAACATGTGGATGTAGTTTCCTTTGGAGAATGAAGTCAGTCAGACAGCAATTTGTAAAAACAAATTGTGCAAAGTGGATGTTTGATGATGTGGGAGTGGAAGATTGTCATTCGACATGACTGGGACCCGACAAAAATCCCAAAACTGAATACGTGGGTTGGAGAGTGCACCGAAACAACGACAACAACAAACACTGAACGTTGAGTTTAAAAAGAAGAGAAACGTTTCCTCAAGACGACGTGAAAGGTGAAAATGACTTCAGAGAAGGTTACAGAGATTAGTTATATTGACTCAAGAGTACAAGTAAGACGACAAAAGCTTTTATAGATCTTAAACAGAGAGTTCGTTAGACTGTGATTTCACTCCTCATTTTTTCTTGTATTGCAAGGGTTAGGTATTAGGGATTAGGGTTAGGGTTAAGTAGTAGTCGTTTATTTTTTGCTGTTTTGGCTGATCAGCAATTCATTATTTTTGCAAGTATAAGTTGGGTAGGTAACTGTAGCAACATGGCAGTTGTGCTTACTGTGCTAGAATGCAATAGTAGCTGTGTCTAGTTGTCGTTTCTAATGATGCAACAGGAGTAAGTATTTATGAAAAGGTTGGATGTAGGAGCCTGACTTACAGTCAACTTTTTACACATTGAGCAGGTGCAACTGGACACTTGGCTTTAAAAAGTGGCATCAGTCTTTGAGTGATGGAGCAGCGATCACCTGATTACGACTGGAGATGAGTTCTTCGAACTCGAAAGGATACTTGCAGAAGGTCTCCAGGAAAACGGGCAGATCCAGGTGGAGGAAACCAAAACGGGGCACGAAGTTGGTCAGACTCACTGGAAGAGACGAGAGAGAGGGGTCTCTGTTTTGATCCACTCAACACTTCACGAATCGAGCCTCTTCCTGCTGACTCATTATCTTTATTATTTACAACCGCAGAGTCAGCTCAACACCTACTGCAAACAGTAATTAACCAAATATTATGCACACAAGCTCAGTGTGGAGGCATCCTGCTGGAAAGACTTTCCTCAACATGTGTCTGCTTCTGCTAATCACCTCAGCATAGTGGCGAACTGCATCACAAAACAAAGAGGGGATGAAGCATTGGTACGTACCGGCGTACTGCAGGTGCGGCGGATATCCGACGAACAGCATGTGTGTGTTCGGAGTGTGTGTGACACGGATGAAGCGAGTCTGGTTCTCCAGAGAGGGAGTGACGCAAATGCTGGCGCCTTGGGAGTGAGCGGGGCAGTCGACGTCGCTGCGACACGCTTGCGTCCCCGTCACCATCTTACGCACCGGCATACAGGCGTACTGCAGCCACAGAAGAGTTACGCACACACAGGGAAAGTAAGAACAGGTCGTCAATCTTGTTTTTCTTTAGTCTTTCCTTGCCCTGTGCGACCGGTTTATAAAACACAACTATATAAAAAATGTAGGAAATGCGGGAGATTGCTGAGCATTATCAGTTCCCAGAGCAGCTTTTCACTATAGAATAAATCTGTAGCTGTGGTTGGTCTGACTTCCAAGTTTTCAGAGATTGTTCTATTCTGGTTGATCTTTTGGGTTAAGTACATTATTCATCATTTTATTCAGTGTCCATGTAAACAGTGAAGTTGGATTTTCATACAACAACAACCTACCTGTGAAGTACCTTAAAAAAAACAGTAGCAACAATGACAACTTGTAAAGTGTAAAACCCTTGTACACCACTCTAGCTACAAACTCTCTGAACCCGGAAAAAAACAAAAAGAACTGAAAACAGGAAGTAATATAAATACTACCGACAGTCTAAAAGCGTTGGAAACTTGCTCATACCAAAAAAAATAAAAAATTCCCAATGTCATTGAGTGTGTGTCACCTCTCTCTCTTTGTTCCTGCTCTGTGGTTTAAAGTAAGAGAAGCAGAGGTCGGTCAGGCTGTTGTTGCTGCAGCAGTCCATCGTTCCATCCAAGCGCTTGTACGCTGCGTGAAAAGGAAATAAAGATGATGGAGGAGCAGACGGAAAGGACACTGTCATCAAAAAGAAGGCAGATGCACTCGCACTGGATAATTCTGACACTTCATGACTAACTTTAACACTAAATCATGTATTAATACTGTATAATAACAATAATATACACGCTGTAGATTAAATATTATATAAGTGAGGCATCCAAAATCATTAAAACGGTAATTTAGAAAAAATGATCATAGCAAAAGAAAATATACAAATTTAGCCTTTTCTGTGGTGAAGTCAAAATAAAAGCAAAACTGGGGCTACAGTTATTTTCATTTTTGATGAACCAGGTGTATAAGAAAAAATCTCTGTGTCATGCCGACATATGCACTTCCCTCTACCAGCTAAACCAACTAAAAAAAAAAAAAGAAGGAAATAATTTAGCCTTTTAGGGCTGTAAACACAAAATGTTTAATGAACACATACACTCACTGGCCACTTTATTAGGTACGCCTGTTCAATTGCTTGTTAGCATAAATAGCTGATCAGCCAATCACATGGCTGAAATCCAATGCATTTAGGCCTGTAACTGCAAGCGACTGAACAGGTGTACCTAATAAAGTGGCCAGTGAACGTATATTAATAATTGAAAGGAATACACCTAGAGTTTTGTCAATGAAATTACAGGATTCCACTGAAGTAATTACATTTCTTGGCATTTATTGTTAAATTACGCCGCGTGAGTTATTACAGACCACGGAGAAGCAGCGGGGGCTCTGATTGGCCAGCAGAAGAGCTCTTACCTCCCACAGGAGCTAACAGCCGGCCAATCAGAGCTCCCGTTGCTGCTCGGTGGGTTTGACCTGATTAGCAACAACAACTAAACATTTAAACAACACGCTGAATTAATAAACGGCCTCTGAAGAGGTATTGGCGCATGAACTGTTTGTAACTGAACGCAGACGAGTCCCAGCGTGAGGCTAATTATTCCAGAGGACGTCGGGACAAATTGGATTTTCGCAAAACGATGAGACGGCAGGTACCTCGTCCGTGAGCCCAGCTGGGCTGCAGGCTGGCGACAGGGACGCAGTATCCAGTCTGCGGGGTGTGAGAGAGGTGAGACAGGCAGCTGGTCCAGTCCTCAACTCCCCTGACGGGACAGTCCTCCAGCCCCGTCACGATGTCCCCGACTGACAGACCCCTGGGACCGTCAGCTGCAGAGCCCTGAAACAAACACACGCTCGGGACCGTTAAACGGGATTCAAATGGACCAAAGGTCACACACGTTTGATGCTTTCAGTCCTGCGAGCTTGCAATAGCTGGGACACGGGCTGATAAACATACTCTAACTTTCACAAGGTTGCTTTACTGTCTATATTTATCTGATGGCCAAATCTAATGAAGTGTGTTTACACGGCTACTGGAAGGCAGTCGAAACTGAATGAATCCATCCAAGGAGAAAACTACTGCCTCACAATTTTCACCCACAAATTTACTTTACTTTAAATAGACATTAACACGTAGATGGAGGCAGGAGATGTTATCTTTCAGTCAGCACTTCACCATTTCACACCACTAGCCCTGTCAATCTTGTCCTCAGGACAGGACACAGGAGGCCCCGCCCCCATCGATCCCCCTGTCGATACGCGGAATAGGCCGAGAGCCTGTTCAGTCCCCAGGTGAAATCCCAGAAGCACACTGCGATATTAGCAGTTTTAGCAAAAGAGAAGCTAACGGTGCTGCTCGCTCCCATGAGGCCAAAACGAATCACCTTGTTTCATTTTCTTTATATGTCATATACATATAAAGACCAGTTAGCACCAGTATGTTTATGTCAGGTATGTTTAAGTTTGAAGCAAAAAAAACTGAATACCAGTAATTGAAACTGTGTATTATCTCAATAGCTTCATATTTAATGCAGAATCTAAACAACAATGTATATTTATATAAATAGCACTACGCCGAGTTTAATATGGAAAGTAGGGATTTCCTTCTTAATCTCTCCATCAGTTTGGGAGTTCTGAGTTCTGATCTAAAGGTGGGACTTAATTCTCTCAGATGGTCGTATCTGTAAGAGGAACACATTCCTGGAACAAGTTACCACCACTCTCACTGGGTTCTTTTTGTTACTGTGGGTCAAAATGTTTTATTATAATATTGTTTGCTTCGATATTGTTTGTCTGTGTCTTTTTAGGTTTGTTTTGTCATTGTCTGCTCATGTCTGTTTTTGGAATTGTCTATTGTATGATTTGTAGTTGTGCGGTCTCAAAGTGTTCTGTCTTGTGTAAGTAACTTTCTTGGGATTGTCATTGAAAAATCAGCATTTGTGCCAAGTTTGGCACATTTACACTGATGCTTAATGCACCAGCGTTGATTAGTTTGTGCCAATTCAATAAATTAATAAATGAAATGAAAAATGCAGGCACTCGTACTTTCCTGCTGCTGAACAGATTGTCCATTGTTTTGATTATTTATTTATTTATTTTTACACAAGTTACAAGACGTGTTACAGCAGTTACTGAAACAATTAGATACAGAAAGAGGGATCAATTTGGTTTGAAATAATGAAATAAAGTTCAAATATTAACACTGTTCCAGAGACGTAATGGAGCAATTTCTGAATATGTGGTTTATTAAATGTATGAATACGTAGTGGGAAATGATATTTAACAGATTAGATTTTATAATTAATCGACATAATGTTTTAAAACTATGGGAAACGCTAAGCTAGCTGGTTCCCCTCGTTTTCAGTCTTTATGCTAAGCTAAGCTAACCGCCTTGCTTGAGTGACAGCAGCACATTAAGTCTTCTGGAAAATAAAAGACGTCCAACTATTCTTTGAATTATTAATCTGGGTTAGATGAAGCACGTATCAGAGCCACTGACCTGCACCACCTCGGTGACCAGCGCCCCCCCTCCGGTGGAGTACACGGGGAACAGGAAGAGAGGCAACAGGAAGAGGAACGCTAACGCTGCCACACACAGAACAAAGTTGTGCCAAACGCCTGGAGAGAAAAAACAGAAAAGAACGTTTGAATTTTTTAGACTCGACTTGAACGGGAAGTTTGAAAGACTCAAGAGTGTTAAAGGACAAGTCTCCAATTTTGTATAACAACAGTAGCTACTGTGTTTTTTATTAATTAAGCGGACGTCTTCCTCAAGTTCAGTGGAGTGAAACCCTAAGAAAGATCTGTTGAAAGATCTTTTCTTTAAGCTTTCCTGACATTAAACGCTTCATATGGAGTGAAAAAAAATCTAATATATTGTGTTTCCGAGCACAGAAAATTAGGAAAACCCCAAAAAGGTTCACATTTCTGCAAAAAAATCACTTTGAAATAAAAAATAATGACTATAAAAATATAATATAATATAATATAATAATATAAATAATAAATCTTTAATAAATATAATATAAATCTTTATTCCACACCTACATATTAAGCAGAGACTCCAAATAAAACCTCACAGAGAAGGTTAAGAGCAGGGCTCCTACTCATCTTGTGTGCACATCACTATGTAGATGACAAACACCTATTACTTCTCCAGTATCTTAAAAGGCAAACTCATAAAAACACCATTATCCCAGGATCCTATGTGAAAGTCTTGATCCTCCGTGCCAGCCTCTCAAATGATCTGACTCTGTAGGATGTCGTGGCGAAGCAGTAACCACTGCTCTCTAAAAATAGCCGTCCATACCATCTTAATTATGCAAGAAGACTCCAGCCCTCCAAAACCACGGGAGGAAACGTCTCATCGTCAGATGGTGCACAAACATACGGTATTATTCAGACGTGGCTCAGACGCAGCACAGACACCAACACGGTCCCTCTCTCACGAGGGGGGGGGAATTAAAAGTAGAGGACGAAAATCTTTTTTTGATGTCGAGGAAAAAAAAGAAGTGTTGGCCCAGCTGGGTACTAATTAAAGTGATAAATAAGAGTTTTAATTTGTCCTTCGTGAGAAAAATAAAATGCGTCACACGTGGTATCTCTGGTGCTGATGCGAGCAGTAAACACACGATTAAAGATGCATCACCTGTCTCAGCAGGAATAAATAATAAACATGTTATGTTGGACAAAACTCCTGCACAGAGCGTGAGCTCTGCTGTGACAGAGGGAGGGAGACAGAAATAAATAAACACAGCATGCTGTTATGTCACCACTTCCCTGATGGGAACACCATCTCTCCGTGTCTCTCTGGTTTGTCACGTGACCTGACTGGATGTCTCAGTTTAGAGTCTGCAGTCAAGTTATGTTCTTGTCAGCTCAGCCTGGAGGAACTTGTCTCTACATGAGTGAGGACATCGGCTGGTTTCACGGCAGCTCGTCACTGCCCTCTAAAGGCCAGGAAAGGAAATACAATAATAAAGCGTTGAACGGCTGCATGTCTGCAGGAAGTTCAGCCTCTGAAACATCTTGACAGACATTTCTCCCATCTCAGGAGAAACCACACCCTGAACTTGCATATACTTCTTTTTCTTTACTTTTAATACTCTCAGTATATATGCTGTCAATACTTGTGCAATTCTAGTTTTGTGTGTTTAACATTAACATGTTGCATAAGTGCACTAGCTTTGCGGGGAAATTCAATTCAATTCAATAAACTTACACAAATATTAATGAATAAGCTGAATTTGTTGCACCTGAAAACACAATTGACACACTTGATCATATTATATTGTATTTAGAAACATTTGTGTGGTCTTTGTTCCTTTCAAACTGGCTCCTCGGCTTGTTTTTAATCTGTAAACACTCCCGCTGATCACGTACGACGGCAGACGGCATTCACATTCACGCATCAACAACTCCCAGCTCCGTCAATCAATTCATTAATCTCCCATTTTCTTAATTGCGCAGTGAAACGATTTGATGAAACGCAGCCGTCCGCCGCTCGGCACTAACCTCCTCAGAGTGACCTCCGCTGGCAAAACAAAACGCTCGCATAAACTGATCATGATTAATAGCTGCGATCACGTTAGATGGGAAAATAATCAGCAGGAGGGGGGGGGCCCTCAACAGGTCTCTGGATGAAAGGTTTTTACCGGCGCAGAAGATGCGCAGCTGCTGAGTGGGCGATATGAGGTTGAGGTGCGTGGTGAAGAGGTCCACGAAGGCGCCGGGATACACCACGAACACGAACATCCCGAAGCCGTTCACCCGCACTTGTTCCCTGCGGCCAGGGGATGGGAGAATATTACACATTAGGAGACGTTCACATAAAAACCCAGGAGGAAGCAGCAGCAGGCTGAAAAATGTCGGCTGACTCATCCTCAAACGCTAACACATCTAAGAAAATATAACGCTAACACCCTGCCTCCCCTCGAGGATTGCCCCGATGCTCTTCTCCCTGCTGGTTGTCAAGGCAACACACTGTGTTTTGGTGCGTGTGTCATTACCTCAGTGCTGCCACCGCGTGGCCGAGCTCGTGAATGACTCCGCTGAGCAGCAGGGCGATGAAGAAGTAGGCCATCTGACTGGTCGGCAGATTGACACCAGGGACCTGAAGACTCAGCAGAAAGCGGAAGCAACAACATGAACGGGCAAAAAAAAAAAAAAAAAAATGCTTATCTGGGTATTTCATATTTAAATCTTTTTTTTTTGTCTCATTCTTCTCGTTAATTGTTTCATGTTTTGCTGAGGGTGGGTTTTTTTTGTGCGGCCTGCTGTTTATTCTCCTCAGGCTCCATTCTCTGATATAAATGACCCGCTGACAGCCTCTCATGAATCACCTTCAGGTCCGCAGGGGAGGAAGCTCGCGTTAATGCACGACTATTTGACAACGCTATGAATAAAAAAGAGGACAGAAAAAAGCACTCCTCCCTCCTCCTTCCCTTTTTGCACACTTTTTTCCATCTGAAACTTGAAAACAACTCGTTCACTTGTAAAGAGTTCATAAATCAACGTACCACCACCTGCAGCGTCTGCTGGCCTCCCATGCGAGGGTTGTCCGTGGTCATCTGAGCAAAGGTCTGCTGTAGCGTCTTCACCAGCAGCACCACCGACCCCACCATGGCGGCGATGCCAAACACCAGACCACCGTTGAACCTGGGGAAACACACGAGTAATTTAGCTGCAATGAATGCGGTAAAGCAAAATAAATAAAAGCTGCAGTGGGAGTTCACAAGAAATTTACAAGAATCCGACTGTTAAAGGCTAAAAACCCAAAGAGGGCAGGCGCCAAGTCGAGCTAGCCACAACTCCTACCACTAAATTTAATGTGCTGATAGCTGGCGTGGAGTGTGAGGGGGCGGAGCTGTGGCTTCTTTGACAAAATTTTGTTGGTTTCACTCTGAACCATTTGGTGTAAGAAATATACAAGAGGGTAACTCAGGAAACCAAAGCCTCTATGTTAGTGTTAATAAATGTGGCGGACTATCTGTGAGATTGGGTAACCCTTCCACATGCAGGCAACGTTCATTATATGCACTAGAATTACTTGCTGACGCAACTTGTGCATTTGTGATTATATCTTTTTGTAGAAATGACAGTTGGTCGTTGTCATTTTTAATTTTAAGCAAGTCCGCAGCTAACTACAGCTGAAAGGGGCCGATAAAGTCACTGAATCATATATTAGGGATGACTGTTCAGATTATGAACATTACAAGTGTAATGTAGTGTTTTATTGCAGGTGGTTTTGTAGCCTAAAACATGGAAGGGTAGCAAATATTTCACATCTGCTTATAGGGAGTTTTTAAGAGGTTCCTCTTCTGCATTAAGGTAAATAATTTTATGAGTGAAACATGTTTTACCTTAATCAATGACAAATAACGGAACAGCTAAGAGTTATTTGGTGTGAGGTGGGATACGAACAACCATTCACACTTGTATCCACAATTACAGCCAATTAAGAATTAACCTTAACGCAAAGAAGTCGGGACACTCAAAGAAAACCCACGCCAGGCTCCTACAAGCCTCTAGTGGATGAGCTGCAACAGACGATGGGCGGAAGAACAGTTTAGTTTTGAGCGCAGTTTATGTCTGTTATTGGAGAGTGATGCGTACCACAGGTAGAGGGCCCGGGGGTTGATCCGGGCACAATATGCGAACAGTCGGTTGAACACGGTGGTCTGCCATCTCACGTGGAAAGGAGACAACATCAGCCCTCGACTGGCGAGCCATGACTCGTAGCTGATCCGGTGTGTTGATGACGACTGCATGACAGAGACAAAAAGAAAAAAAAAAGGGTTAAACAAATAGTGGTGCAAATCAATACATGATAATAAAAGTACAAAGTTTAGACAAATGGTGAGACGCTGTGTGCAATGTTAAAACAACAGAATCCAGTGGCATGCACTATAGATTATGGAAATGACATTTAAACATTTTCCACGTCGTATATCACATGTGATGTTTCAACGCTTATGTTACCGCAAACACAGACGCAAACAAAACATGAAACAAAAAGAAAATGTAGGACTTTTTAACTACAAGTAAGCCCTTTTTTATAGCTTAAAGATTTCAATGGCAACAAAACCTGCAGAAAAACCTATAAAACCTAAATTTACTAGAGAGATGCTTCACTCTGGCAAGGCTGCGGGCCCTGATGGGGTCAACCCAAGGGTCTTTAAAACCTGTGCCCCCCAGCTCTGTGGAGTTCTTCAGCATGTCATCAACATGAGCCTGAGTCTGCAGAGGGTCCATGTGATGTGGAAGACGTCCTGCCTAGTTCCTGTGCCAAAGACGCTGCGTCCCGGTGACTCAAAAGACTACAAACTTGTGGCGCTGACCTCCCACATCATGAAGAACCTGGAGAGACTCATCTTGGAGGAGCCCCGGCCCGTGGTCAAAGCACATTTGGGACCCCTCCAGTTCGCCCACCAGCCCCAACTTGGAGTTGAGGATGCCATCATCTTCCTGCTCAACCGCGTCTACACCCACCTGGACGAGACGCCGAGCACTGTGAGAGTCATGTTTTTTGACTTCTCCAGTGGTTTCAACACCATCCGTCCAGCTCTTCTGGGTGAGAAGATGATGGTGATGCAACACTGTGTGTCAGACAGGCTGGTCAGCAACACTGGGGCTCCACAGGGGACTGTCCTCTGTCCTCTTTCCCTTTCTCTTCACCCTCTACACCACGGACTTTAATCACTGCACGGAGACATGTCATCTCCAGAAGTTTTGTGATGACTTTGCAGTGGTTGGATGCATCAGTAAGGGTGACCAGGTGGAGCACAGGGCTGTTGTGGACGACTTTGTCACATGATGTGAGAAACATCTACAGCTCAATGTGACAAAGATGAAGGAACTGGTGGTGGACCTTAGGAGGACCAAGGTGTTGGTGACCCCTGTCACCATCCAGGGGGTCACTGTGGACATAGCTGAGGATTACATGTATCTGGAGGTTCACATTGACAATAAGCTGGACTGGGGAAAGAACACTGACGCCCTGTACATAAAGGGCCAGAGTTGCCTCTATTTTCTGAGGCGGTTGAGATCTTTTAACATCTGCAGGACTATGCACAGGATGTTGCAGGAGTCTGTGGTGGCCAGTGCCATCTTCTATGCTGTTATGTACATAGTGGAAATGAATCTGGACCCTCTGACGGTGGTGTCAGAGAGGAGAATGCTTCACAAGGTGAAAGCCTGGACAACGAGTCAAACCCACACCATGGTCAGACACAGGAGTTCTTTCAGCACCAGACTGATTTCACCACGATGCACCACAGATCGTCACAGGAAATCATTCCTGCCCGCGGCCATCAACCTGTACAACTCCTCACTCTGAGGGAGCATAACACATATTTATTGCCATATTTATACTGATAATATGCAATAACTCATGTTCACGTAATTTCATATACTAGTACATATGCCTTGTATGCTACTAGACTCTGGACTTACTATGTGCAATAACCCATATTTATAACTATAATTGTACTGATACTGATTGTGCAATAACACGTGTTCACTTTATGTTCATATACTTGTACATATTTCATTATATATTCTCACCATGTTCAATAATCTGGGCAAGAATTTTCCCGTTGTGCAATACCCGATATTCAATGCTATTATAGAGCAACAACAAGGTTCACTTATGCTTGTACATACAGTGGGGGAAATAAGTATTTGATCCCCTGCTGAATTTGTAAGTTTGCCCACTTCCATAGAAATGATCAGACTCTGGTTTTTATGGTTGTTTACTGGTTATGGGTATAGACAGAATATCAATCGAAAATGCATAAAAAACACACAATCTAAAAGTTATAAATTGTTATGTATTTTATTAAGGGAAATAAGTATTTGATCCCCAACAATTCACTTAGAATTCAGAGTCCTACAGATTGGCTGGTGCGCATGTGGCACACTGCTGTGCTCAGTCAACTATTTACCAATACTCCTGACCTTAACTCGTCATGTATATAAAGCACACCTGCTCTAAGAATCAGTTTCTTACATTCCAACTTCTACAGCACCATGGGCAAGACCAAAGAGCTGTCAAAAGATGTCAGGGACAAGATTGTAGACCTGCACAAGGCTGGTATAGGTTACAAAACCATCAGCAAAAGGCTTGGTGAGAAGGTGACAACTATTGGTGCCATTATTCGCAAGTGGAAGACCCATAAAAGGACCATCAACTGTCCTCGGTCTGGAGCTCCCCGCAAAATCTCGCCTCATGGAGTGAGGATGATGATGAGAAAGGTGAGGGAGCAGCCTAAAACAACACGGCAGGAGCTTGTTAATGATCTGGAAGCAGTTGGGACCTCCGTCACCAAGAAAACAGTTGGCAACACACTGCGCCGTTATGGATTGAACTCTTGCAGTGCCCGCAAGGTCCCCCTGCTCAAGAAGGCACATGTACAGGCCCGCCTTAAGTTTGCCAGTGAACATCTAAATGACTCAGAGAAGGCTTGGGAGAAAGTGCTGTGGTCTGACGAAACCAAAGTTGAGCTATTTGGCATTAACTCGATCCGCCGTGTTTGGAGGATGAAAAAACGTGAGTATGACCCAAAGAACACCATACCCACGGTTAAGCATGGAGGTGGAAACATCATGTTTTGGGGCTGTTTTTCAGCAAAGGGTACAGGGCAACTTCACCGCATTATGGGGCCAATGAATGCAGCCATGTACTGTAACATCTTGGACAAAAACCTTCTTTCCTCAGCAAGAACACTGAAGATGCCTCGTGGGTGGGTTTTCCAACATGACAATGACCCAAAACATACTGCCAGGACAACAAAGGAGTGGCTCAAGAAGAAGCATATTAAGGTCATGGAGTGGCCTAGTCAGTCTCCAGACCTTAACCCGATCAAAAACCTGTGGAGGGAGCTGAAGCTCCGAGTTTCCAAGAGGCAGCCAAGAAACTTGAAGGATTTAGAGACTGTCTGTAAAGATGAATGGGCCAAAATCCCTCCTGCGCTGTGTGCAAACCTGGTGACCAACTACAAGAAACGTCTCATCGCTGTGCTTGCCAACAAAGGTTTCTCTACAAAGTACTGACTTGTGTTGTGCTTGGGGATCAAATACTTATTTCCCTTAATAAAATACATAACAATTTATAACTTTTAGATTGTGTGTTTTTTATGCATTTTCGACTGATATTCTGTCTATACCCATAACCAGTAAACAACCATAAAAACCAGAGTCTGATCATTTCTATGGAAGTGGGCAAACTTACAAATTCAGCAGGGGATCAAATACTTATTTCCCCCACTGTATACACACACATATATACACATTCTTATTGTCTACATTTGTCTTTGTTCTTAACGCTGGTACACTTTGGATCAATAAAGTCCTGATTCTGAGATAATCAGGAATTACACAACAGCAGGAAACATACAAAAGAAGCATCAACTTAAAAAGCTTAAGATTGATATAAACATCAACCACCTGGAAATGTTTGGTCAATTAATGATCGTTAATCTGGATCTCTAGTGCCTTACTGAGGCTGGCTGACCTGTTGTTACACGTGTTGATACACTAGACGGGACTTTCTGCGTTTTTCATACTTATGTATCGATGTACGTGTGTGTTGACCTAGAAATAAGAAGTGAAATATTCACCCTGAGCAGTGTGTCAGCCAGGTAGACAGCACACCAGCCTCCCATCACAAACACCAGCAGGGACACGGGGATCATGGTGCCGCTATCACAGGACTCTTCTCCGCGTACAAGACGAATAATCCGGCCTCCATCCCTCCCTCTGCCCGCCCGTCTATCCCGCGGCTATTCGCTTTTAACGCTGCGATAGAATCACCGCATTTTATTTCAAGTATAAAGAGAAGCAGGGGTTTGTTTTCAGGGATGCGGCGAATGGAAAGAAGCGTCAGCAATGTGCGACACACGTCCGGCTGCTTCGTCTTCTTCTACTCCTCCACCTACCAGCGCTCTGCCGCCACCCAGTGTTCAACTACGGAACTATTTGTTTTTCTTGTTTAATATCTCACAACATGAGAAATATTAAGTGAAGTAATAATTACAACAACAACAACAACAATAATAATAATAATAATAATAATAACAATAATAATAATAATAATAGTAACATGCTCATTAGGTTCATTGGTGATTATAAATTGGCTGTTAAGTGTGAGTGAGAATGAGTGTCTGTCTTTCTGTGTTAGCCCTGTGATAGGCTGGCAACCTGTCCGGGGTGTAACCCGCCTCTCACCTGATAACAGCTGGGATAGCCTAGAGGATAGTCAGCTATAAAAAAAAGAGATGAGATGAGATAATAATAATATGGTTCTGAGCATCGTTGGCAGAGATAAATTGTTAAAGAATTCATTCTCTTTAATGGCTGAACGATGGCCATTCAAATCTGACAAGAACATTTAGTTTGTTCTTCTCTTCATATTCAGCTTTATTTAGCTTGGAAAATAAATGTTGAATTGCAAATTACAAGTCTGGTTAACCCTCTGGCTTAATTTCTAATCATAATTTTAATTTGCTATGTTTACCAGGGCCAAAAGCAACATTTGATGCAGGAGTGAGGATGAGGAAAAACAACAGAAAGAGGGAAATTTCCCAGACCAGGAAAAGGCAGGACTAACCTTAAAATAAAATGAAAGTGTGTGTTTTAATATTAGATTTAGCCTTTTTAAAAGGTCACTGGAATAAAAATACAGAAATAAACATGGGAGCCCTGAGTCTGGAGCAACAAGGAAACAAGCTCCATGTCTGAGTCATTAAGCCATAAATGTGACCAAGGGAACATAAACCGCTTGTGGATAAAAGCCAGTGAGTTGCTGCACTTCACACACAGCCTCCAGTTGATCAGTATGGATTTTTTTTTTTTTTAATAACCTGGTGACACTCTTCAAATCCTTGATTGAGTTAGGAAGTCTGATAATTTAGCCTCATTTCAAACACTGTATCTGAGCCGTACCAAACTTACACTGACACCCTAGACCTAAAAAGTTAAAACTGGTGTAAATGACTCCTGATGTAGGTCAGGACTAATCCACAAATAGACTCTTAATATAATATTCAGGATTCAAATATTAGCGTATATTACTATGCAGACTTTTTTTTAGCTACTGAAGTTTATCTTATTTTCTATTTTTTTCTATCTCATCTTTATTTATGGCATAATATCTGTATTGGAAGATTTGCCTAGTGGAGAATTTCTTTTAAACAAATTTGTGAATTTATGCTGCTTTTACTGAGGCAAAGTTATCAAACTGGCCAGGAACCAACACCCCTAGGCTAACAGCTAGCATCCCTAGCCTAGTGACTAGCATATCTATGTTAGTTACTAGAATTCTTAACTAGTATCCCTTGCCTGGAGACCAGTGTTTCTAGGCTAGCAACTAGCATCACCAGGCTAGAAATTAGCATTACTAGGCTAGTCCATAGAAGGCCATTATCTGTCAAGCTCCTCTTCAAAGAAAAGAGACCCCTTTGGAGTTTAAGGCACTTATAAATAAAACAAGATCAAGTAGCTGGTCCATGTTCTGGAAACTTAATAATTTGAGATGATTGCTCACACCTGTGTGCACTGAGAAATGTTGACAAATGATTACTAACTTCAGCTGCAATACATCATGAAACCGTATATAAATGTCATACCAACTGTGAACTGTGATAGCACACGCCATGACTTACCTTGTTAATCTACGCTGATAAATTATACAAGTCTGGCAATGCCATAAAAAGCTTCTTTATTCGTGTCCAGGGAAAAAGTATGAATTTGGTCAGGGTACAGTTCAGTTTGCATGAAACTTGACACCCGCGCTTATAATGTTCTGCTTCACGGATAATATACAAAATACAAAAACAAAACGACAGAAAACAAATTGGGCCGATGCAAACTGTCTGAGGTGGTCATGAAAAAGTTTCACACGTTTCACGAAACATTTTATTTTTTAAGGTAAAACAATTAAGGTCTTTAAACCTCTCCCAGACCACAATGACCATAACCCAGTAATAGCTTACTTGTTACCTCACTGCAGACGGTTTAATAAAATGATGTAGACAAAATGAGGCGCCAGTGATCCGAGAGCCTCGCCTACAGCATACTGGCACATACAATAAACACATTCAGGTGTAATTGTGTTTATCACGAACATGACTAGGCTCTCCTCACCAACAGGTGAAACCAGTGTGTGGGTTGCATTTGCATAGTTTGAAAATATATAGCTAGCCTACTGCGTGAGGCTCTTCATTTTACTACCTGTGCACACAGTGGATCAGTTTAACAAGTGAGATGAAATAAACGTGGACAGCTTGGAATTTAAGGAAGGCTTTGGTAGAATCCTGAGAGAAGGGCAGGTGAATTGTCCAACATATTGAAACATATGCCTCCCACGGAGGCTGAAAACTCATTCTGCTTCTCTGATGCTGGGTCGGGTTCCTCTAGGGGAGGAGTTTCGTGTCTCTCGGAGCCAATCGTGGCGAGCAGAAACAGGTCAGGTAGCTGAAGAGGACCTCAGAGAGAGCGCAGGCAGGAGAGAGCAGCCACGCAGGAGGTAAGGGAGCGCACACACCTTTAACTCTGAGATCACACTTCCCCTCTGGGCTTGTGGTTGGGCAGCAGCATATAAATTGCAGATATACCAGCATGACTACTTGTGTGTGTATGTGTGTGTGTGTTAGTGTGCGTGTTTGTGAAGTGTGTCAGAGCTGAAATAGGCCAGGGCCATTTTGAGATGAGTGTTTGATGAAGATGCAGCTAAAGTGACAGTACATGTTTTTAGAAACACATATGAGCAAGCAGCTTTGTGGTTTGTGCTTAAGTTTATGGATGATAACTGAATTTCTAAACAAATATGGTTATTTTTTGTGCTTAAATGTTTAATTTTTGGAATGAAGTTTTGTCCCACAGTGAAATTGAAAACTGTTGTTTTATCTCAAAAATAAAATACTTTATTTGCCATTATAAATATTTAGGAATATGATATAAGATGGCAGATTCTATGTGGTTCATGCTTAAATGTTTAATTTTGTGAATGAGGTTTGGTGACTTTACTTCATCCAGTTGAGCTCTTAATTGTACAGTTTTGTGTGACTGATAGTTCCATTATTAAATCTTACATTATTTGAATTAAGTTTGGTCCTGCAATGCACTTAATCTAAACAGATGCTTCAGCGTTAACATTTTTTGGTCTTAGAGTGTAATAAATACCCGTCACTAGGCCATGTAGCTGTAAAAGTAGCTAAAAACTTTTTAAAAGACGCTCAAATTAAAGTGTTTCCAGCACTGTTTTGATTCTGTTTTGGTTCGTCTCTGCGTGTGTCCATGCAAGTGTGTGTGTGCGCAGATAGAAAGCAGGTCCCTTCTGTGTATCACTCGTCTATTTATAGTGAGAACAAATCCCAGATATGAGAGGAATCCTTCCACCACTTACGAGGAACCAAGAGAAAGAGAGTGTGAGAGAGACAGAGAGAGAGAGAGAGAGAGAGAGAGAGAGGGCGGAGAGTCGAGAAAAAGAGAAAGGAAAATAAAGAGATGGAGGGGAAAGAAACCAAAAGTGCGTGAGGGAACAGAAGTGGTTAAAGCCTCAAGCAAAACACGATACAGTGAGGATACAGTGTCATCAGCTGGTAAGTTACCTCAGCTTTATATTATGTGACGTTCATGTGCTGGATCTTTATAGGGAGCTGGTTTTGGGCTGTTACTGTCCTTCAGCGTTTTGTAGTTTTTTATAGAAAAGTTGAGCCCTTTATTTAGAAAATCTAAACTGACATTATTTTTCATAATTTAACATTTCAAGAAATATTGCCTCATGTCCGAAGCTAAATTAGGATATAATTAGCTTAGTTTATTCAACTTTAGCGTACAACACAAAATACACAACTTACACTATGCTAAGCTAAGCTAAGCTAAGCTAAGCTAAGCTAAGCTAACTGCTAACTTAGAATGAAAAAAACTATTATGTTTTTTTTTTATTATTGATTGCAAGGCATGTGAATTAAGTCTAATTTGTAGTGAAAGGGCAGATATATCAGTCGGTGTGGGGATTTGCATATTTAAGCACACTCTTAGTTAAAGAATTATGGGATGAAAATGTATTCCAAGTAACGCAGGTTAACACCAGTTAGTCAGTGTGACACAGTGTTTTTATGGGTCCCGGTTTTATGCTAAGCTGAACCATTAATTCAACTTGTAGCTGAAGGGTGCACATCAATCAGCATGGGGCTTTCTGGAATTTAGCGTACTCAAGTTTCAAGCCTTACTAATACTGTATGTAAGGCCTTGCTAAAAGATATATCTTGACAAATGTTAGCGTTACAGGCCAGATTATTTTTAGCAGCAAAACAGTAATGAAAAGATGAGACGGGTAGCCAGCGGTGTTACCCCATCTCGCTTCTGCCAAGAGCTCAAAGGTAACACCAAACGTCCCTTAATCAAGGTACTGCCCCCTTCTGGCATAGATTGGAACAGCACCCACACATACAAAGTGCTTTCTAATTTAGTCTAACAAAACTAATGCATATTATGAAAAATTAAACCACATAACTGGCATGTGTCACATTAGCATACCTCGTCTTTTCAGCCATAAAATAGTCGAGCTGCCGCATGAACTCTGTAAACATTTTTTGTAAGATTAAAAAAAGGAATGTAAACTGATGAAACTGTGTCCCAAGTAACATACCGGCAAGTTTCAAGCCCAGCTACACAATTTGTGTAAGGCCTTGCTCAGTGACAGATTTTTAGCAAACTTTAGCAAAGCTTCTCCTCTCTTCCACTGAAAGAGTCCGGTTGGCACAAAATATTAACGGCCCCAAAAAAGGGAATTCAGCATAATCAGTGCAACACCCAGAGGTGTTGGTTAGCCTGTTATGAACTGTTTCGCCTATTTCCAGGTTTTATACTAAGCTAATTGCTACCTGCTGCTGATCGAGCAAGAAGAAAGAAGCTAATTTCACAAAATGTCAAACTATTGATTTTTTTTAAAAAAAAGTCAAAAACAAACAGCATTTCAGCAGACAGACAAATAAAAAGAAGTTACAATCAATTACTATTTGATGGGCAGAGTGATAATCATTTTGTTTAACAGCCACATTAACATGGCTCACATTCCTTTATGTACTTTGAGGAAACCTTTTGTTGCACATCAGGTTTGACAAACTGAAATTACAAGGAACAATTGCCCATGTGTTTCTGCACCCGCGACGCACTAGGATGAACCTACAATGCAAGTGAAAAGGGCTTTTGTCAGGGTATGCAGTGTCGCATCAGGGGGCAGCTGCTGCTAATCGCAAACATAAATATCCTCACGTTGTGCAAGCATGTGTGTGTTGTGTATTTTGGGGGTGTCCAAGCTTTTGTGCTCCTGTCAAGGACTGCAAAGGTTTTACTGTACGTTGTTGCTCAAACAACACCATGGAAACCAGTGGAGATCCACTCCTCCGGTCCTCCAATCCGCTCTCAGATAAGATAAATGGGCCATGGAAATATGTGCGATTAGGAACCACTTGGACAAGTGCTGATGTGGAAAACACTTACCTGAAAACAAGCCAAGAGAATACAAGGAAGAGTTGAGCTTTCACATGTTCTCTTTTGTTGAATACACTGCTGTTATGACGAATTCCTTCCTGTAGGCAGTTTTAAACAAGTCTTTAACATAATAAATGTGTAGTTCAAGTAAAAAATAAAAGAAAAAACAAAAAAAGACTGAGGTACTGGTTGATGTGATTCTCTGTATGTAACTTCTCTGGTGGATGGTTGCGTTGCAGTCGGTCTAGACAACAAACAGACTGTTTGTTCAGCAATTAAAAAGCATTTCCTTAGCCTTCCAGAGGATGCAGACGTATGTTAGGAGGTGCTGACATTTCTTTCTAAAAACTCTCTTTGGTAATTTATCGGCATGTGACGCTAGCTCTAATGGTACGTTCATGCTAGCATGAGAGAGTGACAACCTACGACACATTTTAACAGAAGCTGACAATATGAAGTGACAAGCTAACACTTGTTATTGTTTTGTCAGCATCAAATGTTAGTGGGCGCTAACATTTTTTGACACTATTCCCATTTCAAACCATCCACTCAACAGCAACTTAGTGTCAATGTCAGCAACGCAGATCGGGATCTAGCTTTTGTCACTTGTGGCGTGATCTCACCATAAGCTAGCGACCACCAAACTAAACACAATCTTAGCATGTTGAAATATCCTGCTGATATAGTCATATATAGATTGCTACACATGCACGCATGTCTTATACTGTGTTCAACCAGAATAGGATTTTGGACAAGTTTTCCATCTCACACACATATGATGGATCAGACAGGCCATTATAATCAATTTTAATCCAATTTTAACCATTCCAACTCTCATGTTGTACTTGTGCCTTCAAATGGGACCTGATGTTGCTGTTAATTTGTATCTTTCCAGCATTTTTATAGCACCTGCGTTCTCGCATGTGCTTCACAAATGACAGTTAATCACTTAAAAGGTGGGAAATTAGACATGCAGCATTAATACACCTGAATCCGGATCAGCTTTATTTCGGAAGTTATTCACGATAAGGCAACAATATTTGAAAAACGAAGAAAATACTCCCTGCAATATGTTAGGTACAGTGCAAGGAAACTGGAAACTACAGTGAGCCTGAGCTGGTCCCTCTGGTTAATCCCATGCTTCCTGATGGATACGTAGTTATAAATAATGTAAATTGCATGTAAATGAAAATAAAGGTGAGTTAAGGTGGCTTTGAATTCAAATGTTAAACACCCTTTTTTTTTAATTCTTACTGTAAAACTCTTATCTGAAAAGTACTCAAGCTGTTTGTTGTAGCTGAGATTAAACTACATTCGCCACTGCTATAATGTTAATAATTAGTGAAAAAGTGACTGCTATGAACATCTCACGGCACTGGTCATGATATTTGTATATTTAACATGCTGTAACTTGCATTTTTATATGATATATTCAGTTTTAATATGAGCCCATTTCAGCTGTTGAATGCCACTAAAGTGACCTTTAGTCCTGCTAACCTTGCCTTACAGTACACCTTTGCATGAATGCAAAGCTCCAGGTGAAACCGAGGCGCTTTTATTTTGACAGTCTGTCTCTGTCTCCCTCTCATGAATGATTCAGAGAACAGTTCCTCTACCTGCTTTTCTCTCCAAGAGTCGCTAAGCAACTGAAACGGTATCCCGGGCCTTGAAAACCACAGGAACAGAGTCCCGGTGCCCCCAACATGCACAAACACTCACGAATACACAAAAGGACACACACACAGCTGAATGCCTGTGATCTTGTGCTTCCTGCAGGTCAGTGGACTCACCGGAGGGGATTATGTCCAAACCTTCGTCCAACGTTAAGGCCCTTCAGGTAAAAGATTTTCACCTGTGTCTGCTCTAAAACTTTGTGTGCGGCTTCCTGCGTGGAATGGGGTGCGACGAGCTTCAACACAACAGATGACCAGTGTTTCCGGGTATTTATTTGTGAAGGCAAATACAGAGCTCAGACTGTGCATATACAGCGTCAAGGCTTTAGTTAGTGCAGAGTTGCAGCGAGGTGAACATACGCGGGGCGTCTCTTTATGGGGGTGGTTTTGGGAGGTTTTGCTCCGTTCTGTCTTCTCGTTGTGCTCCTTTTTCATCTCTAACCATGGGACAGGCATCTGAAGAGAGGATTCTTTATTTTTAAATACCACAAACATGAGGCTCATAGTTCAAACGCCCACAAAAAGAAAACCATTAGTTTGTCACAGTCAACAGCAGCAGCAGCAGCACAACTTCACATTATAAATATTTGAGCCATAAAAACCTCCTGTAAACAACCAGGCCAGATCTGTTTTAGCTTCACACATTTTTAAAAGCATACGGTATTAAACACTTGTTGCTTTCCCCACCGTCTGAACATCCTTTATTATTGTGATGTTTGAGTGAAAAAGTTGTGCGCATGTGTCAACCATTTTTAAAATGAATCAATAATCATGGGTGACTTCAGCAGCTTGAGGAAACGTTAGCTCCTGAATAAGATGAACTGTGTTCATCCAACAGGGTAAAATTGTGTTACAGCAGCAGCAGATTGTAAACTGAGGTATGAGGTATAGTTTAAAAAAAAATAATTTCAAAGTGAACTTTTTCATTGAGGGGAATGTAGGCACTAACACCTTACTCTAACCTGAATGTAGCCTAAGCTTGACCCTTGGTTTTCACCAGAAAGGATGTCGTATCGTAGTCAACCACCAAAAAAACTCACTGTACACAAAATATTCTTTTCACAACTGCAACAACGGTATATTCAAGAAACCAACAAAACAAAATTCGAAAGTGGAGGCTTTCTGGAACCTAACAGGTGCTGGCCAATGGAGGCGTAATGGCTGTCAGTGTCACGGACCAAATAACCAAAGGAACATAACTCTGTTTGGACTTATATATACAGTTTAAGTCCAACTATATACACACACGGCAGCATTCAAAGCTGCAGTCCATCTTGTGTTTTACAAACACCCTGTCGACCAGAAAAGTCTGCAGTTTCCATCCTTATCTAGACCCTCGCTTCGTGTTCACGTAAGTTTTTGTCAGCAGGGCAGCTTAAAAAGATTAGCGCACCTTCAAAAACGTTGACAGTGTCGATGGAAACGCAGCAGGTTAAACTCTGCAGTTCAATCTCAGCCTCCTCCCAGACAGCAGCTACCTTTATATGGCTCCAGAAAGCAGGCCATTAAACATCCCCAAATAGCTTGTGTGGCAGAATCTGGGTTCAATATTTACTTCTCTCGCACTTATTCGTCACCGTTTACTCCAAAGCAGAGTGCAGCGGTCTGTGCGTGTTACCAGAGAGAAGATTAAAGGTGATAAAATAGATATTTAGCGCCGCTCGGATTGTGTTACATAAGCTGTTTGGAGAAAGTTAAGAAGACTAAACATTTACAAAACTGTCTTGTAGACATTTGCTCCAGCACATTATCCACTGTTTCTATACAAGTGTAAACCCTCACAAGACGTGTGAAGCATGAAGACTGCACACGTTTATTAAAGCATACATGAAAACCTCCCCAACATGTAACAGCAGGGTTATGGTTAACCCAACTCCAGATACTTTGGTCGGTCTGATTTCTGGTTTGAGGAAATGGAAACCAACAGACACTTTGTATCTGTTAGAGTAGAAATACAAACTACAAACTTTCATTTACCATCCATTTCTAAGTCTATAAATTGGCAGACCTTGACCATTTTGATCCTTTTCGACCAAAATCTGAGAAATATATCAGAAAAATTTAAATATGTTCATATTTAAGAGACCATTATTCAGTCCGTATCTGGCAGAAACTACATGTATAATGTAGGGTTCAACCTTCGCGATCATCTAACCACGCTGCTAACAACTGGCGAAAATGAGCTTGAGTTGCAATAAACTGTAGTTTTCTTAGTTTTTGGGCAAAGTTGAGATGGAATTACACTTCGGTTGTGATTTCTTGTAAATGGATTTTAAAGCAACATGACTCAACTTTGAATCTGAGGTGGAATAAACCTTTAATCTTTGGTCGGTGCGGAGGATGATCGCTAACGCCACGCTAAGCTTAAAGACATTAAACAATCTCAGCCAAAGCCACGTTACTGTGAAACAAACCCCGGGTAAACATGCTGCGAATGAGGCCGCTTGTCCTTGAGAACTCTCCTCCCCGTCTTAAAACATTTATGTAAATATATAACTCTTTCATAGAACAACATCCACCGACGGCGCTCAACAAACTCAAGTTGTACAGCTGTACATTATGAGCTTATATACAGACATAGATTACAGTACAAAACAAAACACATGAAATTCAAGTGACAGGACGTCAGGGCAGGCAGCAGCAGAACATCGAGTTAGCAGGCAGGTCGCTGAGCTGTGTGTGTGTGTGTCTGTCTGTCTGTCTGTCTGTCTGTCTGTCTGCGTGTCCCGATTTTCATAAAAACACAAGTCCCTTTTAGGTACACGATGATAATCAGGAAGTTGTGGACATAATCAAAACACTGGGTTTTTGAGGAAACAGCAGACACACACACACACCCACTAATAGTCATAGACAGGTAACTTATTCATTCAGTTATTGAGGGGCTCTCATTGGCTGTTCTCTCCATCCGTCAGGCTAATTTGAATATCCCGATGGGAGCTCTGCGTCCAGGGGCGGGGCATCCTGTCAAGAGGAGAGAGGAGACAGTAGAAACAGAAGAGGTGAGGCAACATTTGCGATTAACTCGTGTCTTTTGGAAATGATGTGAACCGAAAGGTCTTTGTATTCTGCTTATCACATCTGCGCCCACTGTTCGGTCCCATGTCAATATTCAAATTTGGATTGAGACTGGTCTGAGGTGACCTTTCACTCCCCGGGACTGGAGTTTGTTTTTAACATGGATCTATTACGTCATTTAAACCATGCATTTCCCTTACAATTACACTGAATCTGGATAGGAACTTCATGCTAATGCCAGCTGTAAATGTTACAGATAAAACATTCACAACTAGATATATCTCTGGTTTTTGAAGTGTTTGATGAGCACATATCCTTAATTACATATATTGCAGAGTATATTTTCTAAATACCATAAATAACATGAAATCTAAATTACAAGTAATGTGAGTATGATATTTTGAGCTAGTATTGACCCCAAAATAAAGTGTACGTCTGTGTTTCACTCACACATTTAAGACATAAGATGAATTTATGAGAAATTTATGAATTCCTTGAATTTACCCATAAAACATTTGATGGTGAGGTCTCTTGTATTTTACTGTGCTAGGCTAGAAATAATTTCATAAATGTGGATATATGATGCTGAATTGTTACATTCCTTTTTATCCAGGCTTAATAATGCATTTTGTGCCATTTTTTCTTGTTTTTTTTGACGTGAAAGAAATACTATCGTGCTAACTTATGTTAAATTAGCATGTTAGAAGCGCTAATGTTATGTGAAACGGACGGAATAAAGCTCAAAACATAAACCTGCATTTGAAATATATTAATTTACTATATTTTGAACTAACTGACCGCTAACACAACAGTTACTTCAACTTCAAACCTAAAATTACTGTACACAACAAGCTAACACAGCATCTAACTGGATATAACTGCATGTTGGCTTTCTAAACTTTAGCTTGATCTTCCACGCCTTCCTATGCTAAAATGCTAATGTAAGTCACAAACGTCTTTCTAAAATAATATTTAAAACAAATACATTTATACTTTTTATGGGTTTGTTTTATGTACTTGTAAAATATATTTACTCCTTTACTCCAATAGCCATAATAGTAGCCACTTTTTGGGATTTTAGCACGACTAGCTGATGCTACTTTGTTGTTTCTCCATTATGGTCAGCTTCATACATTTGATAACGATGTGATACGTGTAATGGGGTGATGATAGTTTTAATTACTTGTTGAATGATCAAATTAAATTTCTCAGTAACAGGAAACAACTGAAGGTGTTGGTAAAATTAGCCTTAGCTAACATAGCTATCTTGACAGTTAGCTCTGACTTAAAGTTGTGCTTTTTTCCTTAGATTTTTTTTCTAAACTTGTGCAATAATCTACTTCAGAATAATGCTTTATGAGATAAAACACATCAACAGTATAGCACCACACTAACAACACTATAGCAACATTATAGCACCACATTAACAACACTATAGCGCTAGTAATTTGAGTAAACCCTGCAGTTGCAGTTTGGATAAAAAGCATTAATACAATTTCAAATGCAGACTATTCATTTCAAAAAGCTATTTTCAGAAATGTAACTTTAATTAAACTGCCCTCAACAGCCCTGCTAAGAGTTTCCACCGTTAATTTTCAGGCTCCGTCTCCAGAGCAGCCCACCGCTGCAGCCCAGTCGCCGGAGGAGAAGAAAGCGTTGCCGGGTGCGGTGAAGCTCCCTGGGCCAGCTGTTAATCTATCAGAGCTGCAAAACGTCAAGAGCGAACTACGATGGGTCACCAAGGATTAATGTGTAGGTTCTGCTGCCACTGATTCATGTGCAACAGTAATAATAGATAAAATAAGGAGTTCTAAGATGTAACAGAAGTTTTTAATGCTTCTCTTTGAGTTAAGTTAAGAAGACATTTCATCTATTTGATTCTGAAGCCACTACACAGTAGTAGGATCTATTACATTTCAAAATAAAGCGTAGTATTCAGTTTTAGCTGGTGGTGTGATTAAAATCGCATTTTAAAGGCTGATGCTTTGTTAAAACCAAAACTATTAATTTGTGCATTATTTGGAAAAAAGCAAATTTTCCAACGACGTTTTCTGATCACGGCTTATTTGTAAATTTTGGACGGAGGTCCTTTGAATATTGTACAATGCGAACAGGCCTTGTTTTGTAAAACAAGCAAAAACATGCAAATCAGACCCAAACTACACAAGAAGGCACAAAAGTGATTTTACATACACTACCAGTCAAAAGTTTGGACACACTTTCTCATTGAATTGAATGAGAAAGCGTGTCCAATCTTTTGACCAGGTAGTCATCTGCATTTTGTAAGAATGCAAATTGAGTCCCAGCGCAGAAAATAGTAAATCATGTTGAAGGTGGACACAGAGGGAGAGAGCGACTGGTTTTGATAATCTAATCACCTGATTACCAGTCAGTAGTGTGTCTAGACAGGTTGTAGACAAACATCATAAAGTTTATAATACTGAGCCTGAGTCAGAGCAGTAAACAGTTACAGTACATTCATGAAAGAACTAAATTATTATAAAGCTATAAATACTATAGTCAAAACATCATCATATAGATTTTCCCATCACTTTAATGTAGAGAAAATATCCATCACAGCTTCAGAATATTTTTTTTTTCATGACATGGATGGTTCTGATTTAAAGGAAGAATTGTTAAGAGTCCACTTGTAAATTCAGAGACATCGTCCGCGTATTGAGCAGCATCACAGGTATAGGAAACAAACAAGGTTTATGACACAGGTCCGAGTCAAAAGCACCAAACACCCAGATTACTCTGCACCCAAGTTCAAATACGCATGTAAAACTTAAGGAGGCCTAAACTAATTCATAAAATGTTAAATAATTTATGACGTGGCAACCTTCAGGGTGCAGTTCCTCAAATGGCCACTTGAGGCTGCACCCCTGAAGAGAGACAGCTGCTTTCTCAGTGTCTGTTGATACAATGCAATATTGTACATTTGTTGAGCTTCACTTTTCAAATTTATTCAGTGAAATGTGCAGGGTACATTCAGCTGACTCACATTTTAAGGCAGATGGGAAAGTATCTTGGGCAGCATATAAACACTGACTAAATATCTTTGGCTGATCAATGAATATTAATGAATCGCTCTAAAATTCAGTTGTGGCGATGTAAATCATGTCTTTAAAGCCTACTTAACAATACACTGTGTGATCCTGAGACACAGATCAACAAGGATAACTTGCAGTGTTGGCATGTCGCCACTGGGTGTCAGTGTGGGCCGGTCCAAGCCTCCGTTTGGGTCAAACACGGTGTGTGTTGATGCCTCAGTGTGTGGGCTGGATGGGCTGAGTCAGAAGCTATATTTATGTTTTATAGGAGTGTGTGGTTTAGAAAATGAGTGTGAACACTGAGGGGCAGTCTGTGCTGCGACTTTCTCAGCGGGACACAGAAACCACGATACATCCAAACCCGGCGGCTGCTCCGCCTGGCCCAAAACATGTTGGCGTGCTGCGTAGGAGACAAATGAGAAGAGAGAAGAGAGATGGAAAGGGACGAGCTGAAGATGGACGCTGGAGCTCTGGATGCTTTTCGTTGGGAAAATCGCTCCAGAATAAGGAAAAACAAACACAAAAGTTAGCTCTAGGGAGTTAGCTCTAGGGAGATCTTAGTAAATAAAGTTCACATCCTGTTCAATGTGTGGCCAAAAGTTTGAGGACACTTAAATATTTTATTTTGTTGTGCTTTATTATAATTATTGACATTCTTCTTAGTTTATTTTCTTATTTTTTATTGATGCATACTGTACAATTATATTTAAAAAACATTTGTTCTGATGCATTGAGACGATCTCTCTGACTGGTCAGTGAGACCAGTGAGTCAGTTTGACAAAAGATTTGTCTGTGCTCTCTGCCTCCTGATCAGCGAGGTCAGACACAGATGTTTTTTAGCGATAAGGTCTGACTCGGCTCCTGAGAGGTGTCTGAAGGGCTCGTGGTCTGGAAGCTGTTCCACACACAGCCGGGAAAACTGTTTATCTCTGGCTGCGTGCACGAGGAAATTATCGTATCGAAACAGACTCTCAGCGCAAATGAAATATTCAAACACAACTGCAGAAAAGACCTAAAAATGGCAAGGGCGTCCACATACTTTTGACTATATTTTTAAAAAAGTGTATTGATTTATTCAAGTTCAACAGATTCCTTGTTTATCACCTAAAGTTCTCACGGTCATAAATGCGACGTAAGGGTCAGATGAGGAGGAGGATGTTCAGAGGACGGATCCATGGAGAGAAACAGAAAATGTCAAGAGAGGGATTAGTGGAGACGGGAGACAGGTCACGGCTTATTATTTCCCCCCAGTGTGAGAACACGGACCTGGGCTTTTCCTCGTTGTTCAGGCCGTCACAGTCCCGCTGTCTCTCAGGGGTCAGCGACTCGAAGGCAGCTGATAGCGGCCAAAAAAAATAAAACAAAATCCCTCACCATGTCTTTATCTGTCTTTTTTTTCTTTTTCTCCCCTGCAGGATCCTCCAGCCACGCGGAGAGGAAGGCGATTAATCTTCACAGACACAGACTTGCCCGCTCCCTCTGAACAACTACAGCCCCTACACGTTTGGAAACAGCTCGCTGTGAAGCTAGGCTTTCATAAACTCCTCCAATCAGGAAACCTCACACTTAAATCTATTTATTTTATCATGGGAGTTGACGCTATTTTGTCACTTAATTGAAATTCAAATCATAATTTGCCCAAAAAGATAAGATATCTCTGCACATAAGACTACACTGTACTTGGACTTCTAGAAGTGTTTTTTTTTTTTTTTTTTGTTCTTCTTTGTTTGTTTTTGGGGGTATTTTTAGATTTAGAAGGACATTAATTTATAGAATTCACCTTGTGCACTGAGGAAAAACCGATTCCCCTTCAAACTCTGAGACGACCTGACGACGTTTCAGCCACTCAGCACTGATTTATACTGAAGCTTTCTAATAACTGGTTCCTTTCTGAATGTTGTTGCTAGTAACTGATGTGGTTTAAGATAAGCTGTACTGCTTTTTTTTTGGGGAGGGGGAGAGGGAATGGATGGATGGGGGGTGGTGGGGTGGGGTATGGGTTACGATGGGTTTGTTATTAATTGTTATGATTCCCAGAAAATGATATCATCAGAAAAAAAGGAATAAATCAAGATGGTTAAAAATGTCTACGTCTTAACGCCTTTGATCACAAGCTACGCCTGATGTGATGATGATACCGTCATTGTTTAGAGTTAAATGTTTAGATTGTGGCTTTTTGTGTTTCTCAGTAACTCAGTTCGTATAGCTTTTCTGACACAAACACCTTTTCTTTGAGCGGCATCATGAGATTTTGCTCAAAGAAAGAGAAATCTCTCTCTTGTCATTGTTAAAATACATCAGGTTTGCCATTAAATGCAGCCATTAAAGCACGAGGGCCAATACATTTCTAACATTTATTGTCCCCAGAAGATGAATCATTGTGGGGTTTTTTCTATTAATAACGCCTTTTCCATGAGCAACAATACTAGTTTCAAAATTGTTGGTCATTATTAAATCAGCAGCTTTGCCATTAAATATAGAACTAGGATCAATAAATCTCTTACAATCATTGTCCCCAGAAGATGAACCCTTATTTTCTCCGGCACCAATGCCTTTTCTTTCTGGAAACAACATTAAACTTTATTTAAGATAACTCCAATAGCTCTTAAAAGGCTTTCTGTGAAGTTTGGTGCATGATCTTATTGGGTTTTTTGAAACTGAACAGAAATAAAATCACACGAATTATTGGTTGTCCCAGAGGATGAAACCTAAGGACTTCTGTGCCATCGACCCACAGTAAGTTTGAAGACATTTGTGTTCCCTTCAGGCTGAACTAAAAAAAAATTAAAAACAAACATGCAAAACATAGCCTGTTTAGCATCTTGACGTGAGAATATAGTATTATCCTTCATTTGAAAACATAATCTTGCTGCTGCAGCCGGCAGCCGTACCTGGTGACAACAAACTTTTTTTTAAATGAGACGACAGGATGTGGCAGCAAACTTTTTAAGGTGACATGTTTAAACTAGATTATTTCCAGGCTGGAGCGTCCCCTGATTTTGTGTGGGAGTCAGGAGATTGACAGTAAACACACCGTGACATTGATTTAAATTAAAACAAATTAGATAACGTGAAAAAAAAAAAAAATCCTGGTTATCGTAATGGAAAACGGAGCTTGGGGGGACCCTTTTCACTTCGCTCAAAGTGCCTGAAGAGCAAATAAATGAGCCTCCTTATCAGCTGTAATTATTCTCGTGGTGTGTGTCGCTGGTGTTTCTTGTGTTTTAGGTAGAGGTCAGCGGCATCTCTCACTTTGATCGTGACCTGAACTTCTAGATCCGTGTATGTTCAGAGAGGAATGCTCCCATTTACAACCGCACATACCCCCCATTACGGCACGCATCCATCATCACATCACATGTCCTCGTGCACGCAGATAAACACACAGCAGCTGTAGCTAAGTTTAGCCCACATCAGGTCACGGCGGAGTATTCATCCGAGAGAGCGACGCTGCTGGTGTTTTAACAACTGTGCGGGACGATCTGACATTCTGTGAGAAAGGTTAAAAACACTTTGCTTCAAAACTGGTGTGAGTCTGTTTTTTTTCTCTCTCTCTCTCTCTCTCTTTGAACTAGCGTAACCCTCCCTTAAAACAAAACACGCCCACGCGCACAAATGCACGCTCGTCTGCGAGGGTGAGCCAGCATCTATTCAGAGACGATGATCATAAGTCACTGCAAGAAACTTGTAAGTCTCCAGTGACGCGGTGTTGTTTGCATACTGGTGTGCATGTGTTTATTGGGCGGACAGTAATCAGGCAACTTGTAGCATGATACTGTTCCCTCATTGCTGCTCTCTCCCGGTGCTCGGTGCACAAAAATAATAGCATGACATCCGTCCCTGTGATCCTGAAACGCTGCCGGTCGTAATAAGGTTAAATTCCTCCCCGCAAAGGGCGCGACACCGAAAGTTACGAGGCACTTTTGCCGCTTGTCAAATCTTTGACGGCTTGGCGAAAGACCTCCCCGTGCTCGCAAGGCGCATCGCGCCAAATCCGCCCCGGCTTTGTTTCTGTCCCTGTCGCCGTGGCGACGGGGTCAGATAGGTGCCGTGGCAACCGTGCCCTGGAATCTTGGTCGCAGACTTACAGCAGCTGTATTTACCAGTGAGTTCATCGGGCCGGGATAGACACTGACACAGACCCCTGCCAAGCTCCCTCTCGACCCGACCGTGTGTGCGTTCGGTGTGTGTTTGCCCGTGATACTGGTTGCTGGTCGGTTAGTGTGTGTGTGTGTGTGTGTGTGTGTGTTGAATGCGTGAAATTGGGTGATACTCCCTCGTGGACGCAGAGGAAAGGGCAGCGGGCAAACAGAAAGACAACAAAGCCGTGGTATCACAGAACGAGACAGGAGGGCTTTGGGACGGTCCATGTTTAACACTCAGAAGGGGGTTGGGGGGGGTAGGATAGGATAGAGGATTATGTGAGTGTGTAGAGGGGGGCAGTTGTTAACCTCCCTATCATGGTGTCACATGTCCGCGACTGCAGACAGAGCAGGACAAAAACACAGATGGAGAGAGTTCAGCTTAGAAGAAGCACTTCTTTTTTCATTCTTGCTTCCTGTTTTCTGTCTGGTTCTTCTGTGCATCTTGTCAACAAAATCTTTTTTGACTTCTCATGTCTCTCAACCTCTGCGTCCTGACAAAGCTTCCTCCACTACTCGCTCCTCTCTCTGTGTCTCGGGCTGCCTCCCGTCCCTACTTTTTGGATGGATAGCTACTCCCTGCTCTACAGTTCCTCCCACAGAACTGGACTTCTCGCGGGCTTCCAGCGCCTGCGCTCCGAGAGGAGGATGTGCGACGTTGTCCTAGAGGCCGGCGGCGTCTCCTTCCCTTGTCATCGTGCCCTTTTGGCCGGCTCAAGTGACTATTTTTGGGCCCTTTTCGGAGACGCTACCGCTGAAAGATTAGCGGGTGCCATTAGCCTCCCGGTGCTAACGCCTGAGGGCTTAGACACCGTGCTGGACTTCCTGTATTCGGGCTGGCTCAGCGTGTCGCCCTCCACGCTTCCTGTCGTCCTGGAAGCAGCCAGGTACCTGCAGGTGGAAACCGCTGTGTCGATATGCGAGCGTTTCATGACTGATGGTTTAAACTCTGAGAACTGCTGCGGCTATGCTAATCTGGCCGAGCGCCATGCCCTTCACGGCGCACTTGAGGCCGCCAATCAAACCATCGCCATGGAAATGGGGAGCTTGCTACAGGAAAACAGGGACGATCTCCTCGGGCTGAATAGCCAATCGCTGATGGCGGTGCTTGACGCGGACGAGATACCTGGCGTCAAGGAGGCGGAGCTCGTAAGGCTGGCTCTGGATTGGCTGGATGAGAATGGGCCCCTCCCCCTCCTGAAATCGAATCTTCTCCTGAGTCGCCTGCGTTTCGGGCTAGTCGCCCCTTCTGACCTCTCAGATCTAAGCCACGCCCACAGAGCCATGGCCACACCCTTAATCAGAAGTCAGGTGACTCGAGCCCTGGAGTACCACAGGCTGGGTTCAGCTCAGCCAATCAGACAGAGCAGACAGTCGACACTGAGGGTGTCATCCGACCGGGTTCTGCTCGTGGGCGGGGGCTCTAACGCTGTTTGGCCCGAGCAGCAGGTCCTGGCGTTTGATCCCAGATGCAGGAAGTTCTCGTCTCTGAGTTGCGTTCTCCCGCTGCGACTGAGACATCACTGCATGTGCTCAGTGGGAGGTTTCCTCTTTCTGATTGGAGGAGAAGAAGTGAAAGAGGGAGATGACGATGAGAAGAAGTCCGTCACCGTGGCAACGTCCAATCAAGTGTGGCGGTACGATCCTCGCTTCGGCTGCTGGGAGAAGGTGGAGTCCATGCTGGAGAGGCGGGCGCAGTTCAGCTGCTGCGTGGTGGAGGACGTTATTTACGCCATCGGCGGGCGACACACGCGACCGGACACCAGCACACACGCCTCGGTAGCTTCTGTTGAGTTTTATGACATGGCCTCGGGAGGGTGGAGGAGAGGAGCAACGATGCCCCGCCCCCTTTATGGTCACGCCTCTGCTGTGCTCGGCAACAGCATTTACGTGTCAGGGGGTCTTCCAGGCAGCCCAGGCGGTGTCCACGGCGGCAACCAGGGTGACAACCAGGATGAAAACACTCAGAGCAGCAGAGACGTCCTCTCCTGGGACCTCAAAGGCAGAGTCTGGGAGAAGAGGGCCTCCATGTCCATCGCCAGATTCAGTCACCGCATGGCGACCGCCCACGGCCACATCTACGCCCTCCTGGGGATGTACGAGCCTTTCTGCCATATCGAGCGCTACGATGCGCGGTCGGACCACTGGACGCGCCTCAAACCGCTTCTCACCGGCTCCTTCGGCTACGGGATGGCGTCCATGCCTTCCGGGAACCTGCTGGTGTTCGGAGGGAGGAGGTGGAGCGACGGGCAGGAGGTGGTCGTGAGGAGCGTGCTGGAGTACGACGCGAAGGAGGATCGCTGGAGAGAGATCTGCCAGCTCCCCAGACCTCTCACCGGGACCGAGTGTACACTGCTGCCTATGCCTGACTAAAATACACAAAATGTGAGAAAAGATTTGACAAGTGACGAGAGCTGGTGCCTCAAGTGAGACAATCCCGCTTAGAGTTGGCTTTACCTCCTGGTTCTAGCTAAAGGACAGAGATATCGTGCTCTAACTAAGAGGAGGGGCGTAGTTCAAATATGCTGTGGTGTAGTTTTTTAAATAACAGGTGCAGTTATTCAAATTTAATTACAGTGTGTAATTATGGTGAACACTGTTGAGAGGTGTCACACTGATTTCTCAGTGACTGAACGCAATGGCGCGCTAGGAAAAGGCTTTTAAAGAGTGTGATAGAGGATGATTTAGTAGAGGAAAGAGTAAGAGGAGGCTGAGCTCAGCTGCAGAGGAGGGAATCAAGAACAAGTCTAAAGAGGAGATAAGGTGAGGACGTCTGCGGAATAAAAAAATTAAAAAAACCCGACCGAGCTGAATATTTTACAGGGGTTGCAGACAGGAGTTGGTGTGACATTCCTGTTTATTCACTAGTCATAAATAATTTAAGTTTTCACCACCAAACAGAAAGAGTAAATTAAAGCAACAGAAAAAGCACCAGCAAGGTAATAGTTAGGTGTACCACATCAGTACTATTTATTTTATAGTGCATTTTAAATTAACTGGATGTTTCAGTATATCCTGCTGCAATTATCGCCAATGAAAATCCATTAAACAAAAGTATAATGCAGCGGGACTAAAACTTCGACAATTCAACGATTGCTAATACATGTGCATTACAGTTAAACTATTATTGGATTTTAATGTGATTTTTTTGCAGAGTTGAACAGTTTAACATTCCAACTGATCGTAACATGAATCCTAATAAAATTCACTCAGTTTTTGTTGAGAACCACTAAAACATAAATGTGACCATCTCTGCTGTATCCAGTCCAAACACTTTATGGAAAGAGAACTTTTACTTGAGTAAGATTTTGAAAGCAAACACTTACTTTCACTGCAGACAAATTTAGGAGGACACTTTTAAGTACGATTTTTAGAAAAACTTAAACTTAAGTAAGATTTTAAAGAGTTTTCACTTTTAAATAATTAAGACTTTTTAAAGAGAACAAACATTTACTTTCACTAAGGTCAATCATTTTGAAATACACTTTTACTTAAGTATGATTTTTAAGAAATTTTACTTGGGTAAGATTTTAAAGAGCTTTTACATAACTAAAACTAGAAATAGGATTTTCAACTTTTACTTTTTTGGTTTGAAGGGAAACTTGTGCTTTTAGTTAAGTAATGTCTTCAAGCAGAGCTTTCTATAACTTAAGTGAGGTTTTGAAGAGCTTTTACTTGATCTTCTGCAAGAATGTAAAGGTGAAATTTTACCTAAGCAAGAAAGCTTCTCCTTTCACATAAGTGTGACTTTCAACTCCTTTGTTTTAAAGGAAAATTTGTACTTCTGCTGAAGTAACATTTTGAATGAGGTATTTTTACTAAACAAAAAAAAACATTTGAAAGGGGTATTTTTTATTCAGGTACGATAAGAGACATTTCACTCTAACATTTTAAGAGAGATATTTAAGTTTTACTCAAGTAACTTTTTGAAAGACGTGTCTTGTTTGTGTAGGAGTACTCTGAAAGTGTGTTATTGGTACTTTTAATTAAAGTAACTGATCACTTCTCCCCCTGCTGTCCACTGGTTTGTCGTGCCCTTTTTTTCCCCCTCCACAAACCAAAAGAGACAACAAAAACACCTTTATCCAAATGACCAAAACTTTATTGATCCACCCTCGTCTTCCAACAGAACACGTAGAATTATCACGTAAATAAATACTGTTTTGTCTTATCAATAATTTATGGATTGAACATTAAACAATCTTTACTCAACGACAAGCTGTCCAAAATAACCTGACAGAATTAGAGAAGATCATCCAAGACACTTAGTTTGCACTCTTTAAATAGAGATCTACTGTATCTAGAGATTTCAAACACAAAAACAGAAAAGGTATACTGGTTTTTATCTACAACGAAGATAACATGCTACTACAACCAACCACGGGCAGCAGCATAGAAAGAGCATTCAAACTGAGTGTACTGTGTGCTTTATCAGTGTCTATTTGTGTGTGCGATTGCTTTCATAGTTTTGTGCAGCGTCTCTGAGTATCAAGTCTTTTGGCAGCAGCGTACAAATAAACTAATATATATATATTTTATATATTTATTAGATCTTTATTTCAGTTCCTATGCAAATAATTCCTCAAATATTTCTCTATGTGGCATGCAGTTTACTGGGAGCCGAATGTTATCTGAGGAAAAATCCACCCGGGAAAACTCTTATACTGTTAGATAAAATAAAGTGAATTATCCGTGAATTAGTTTTCGGTCGAAACGCATCTTGGGCGACCTAAACGTAATGTCTGAATTACAGAAGGTAAGAATCTAAAACTTAAAAAAGAGATGAGTAGTTTACATGACAGTAAAGTTGTAAGTAATTGGAGCTGTTTTCGTAGTATTTCTGCAGAGATTACAGCCCCTACAGTGGAAAAAAGTTGGAACATAAGCTGAAAAAAACAATACTGTTGTTGGTCGAAAACATTTATCCAGTAACCTTGTGTTACACTTTTTAAAGTCGACTTCAAACCCAAACTTCTCTGATTTGATGATTCTTATAAACATCTCTCTCTGCCAAAACTAAAATGGCTCAATATGGTACAAAACTAAATCAGCTCCCTCTAAATTTAGTGAAAGGCATTTGCGATAATATTTCATTAATTTCAATCTGAGATAAGGCCCCTTTTCACAACAATAAGTAAGTATGCTGCCCCCTGTTTGCAGTGTTTTCCGGTGCCTGGTGTATTATCCAAAGACTACCATCGTTATTGTACAAAAGCTACTGTGAAAAAGGAGCTAATGCTGTTTTCAGTATTGAACACACACATATTTATATATATACACCAAAGTCTCTTCTATTTTATTGCAAAATATGTATATATCAAGACTATTAGAAGCAATTTAAAAGTTTAAATGCTTTCTTGTAATGGCAACAGTTTTACTCGGAATATATGTTCTTTTTTAAATAAAATAAAATAAAATAAAAATGTGTATCTTCATGAGTACAAGTTAAATAATTCACACTGACTTCCATACATTCAAAGTGTCTCCTGAAGTGAAGCTTGCAGTTTGGGTTCTAGGACGTTTCAGTGAAGTAAATATTAGTTTGATAAGTTGTGGAGACGCACAGCAAAGACTTGTAGCGTCCCCTGGTGTGTAGACGTCGCCAGTGTCTTTAAATGTGAAAACTACTTATAAAACACAAACTACAATCATCACTACATTCAGTGGTGTCTTCAAAGATATAAAAGTGAAACTTCTCTCTTAAAACCTCAATTCTTGTTAGCTTTCAACATTTTACTTTAGAGAAGAATTAAAAATCTTATTTAAGTAAAACTTTAACAGAGAAGTTTCACTTTTACTTTCAAAAGTAAAAGATTTTGAAACAGAAATTTTACTTTCATATAAGTACAATTTTTAATTGAAGACTTTTAACTTACCTAAGTAAAAATTTAAGAACTTTACTTGTGTATTTCTCAGAAAAAAAATGTATGAAGGTTATAAAGAACTGATGCTTTTGCTTTAATTTTTAAAGAGAACTTTTATTTGAATGAGGTTTTGAAAGATCATTTTTACTTTTACTTAAGTAAGACATTCAAGGAAAACTTGTACACAAGTTAGACGTTCAGGCAGAACTTCAGTAATGTTTTGTAGAACTTTTCAAAGCAAACAAAGCTTGAGATTTTAAGACGAACTTTGACTTAAGTAAGTTTTCAAGAAGAACCTTTACTTCACCAAGGTTATGAAGAACCTTAAATGAGTTTTCAAGGAGAACTCTACCTTAAGTAAGTTTTCACACTTTTGAACAAAGCTTGAGATTTTAAGACAAACTTTACTAAAGTAAGTTTTTCAAAGAAGGAGGACTTAAGCAAGATTTTAGTTTTAATTTTAACATGGGTAAGATTATTCAGGGAGAGATTTTACTTCAGATGTTGAACAAAAACTACTTTTACTAAAATAAAGTAAAAAAGAGGTTATTTATTTGCCAAAAAGTCAGAACAAAAGCTTCCCTAAAGTGTTGTCAGTAATTGTTGGAAAACTTTGAAAGCCTTCCAGGGTGGATTTTTCCTTTAAATGAGTTTTATTCCAGGAGGAGTGTGCATGCTTCAGGTCCAGCCCAGCACAGTACAGAAATTCTACTGCAAAACAGCACAAACAAAAGTCTCTAAAACTCGATAGAAACTGATACTAGTGGGTTTAAAAAAGAGCTTTGCTTATTGTCATCTGCCGTAACACTCACTGTACAGTAAATATCATCATAGACATCAAGTATAAGGCTTGATAGAATACAATGTGCGTCACTTGGTGGCTAGTGGACTGTCTACAGTATGAGACATTGTGCGGTCAGTGTAAACATGGCACGACAAGCAGGATGAATAAAGATACTAATCCCACTGGATGGAGATGTGTTGGCGCTTCTTTATATGGCGTTTCCATGGAGAGTATTTCAGGCACAGAGCACAAAAGCTAACATGTAATACTTAAGAATCAGTGCAACGTCCGCCCCCGAGCCAGCTGGAGTGGCACAACCAATCAAGTCATAGACTGATGTGACGTGAGGGTCTCCTCAGACAGCTGCTGAAAACGAATCCTACTCTGACCTTTTCGACACAGTCCGTCACTATCTGCACTGATGCAAAACTCTGGTCGACACATCAGTTGTTCAACTCGATGCAGAATCAGCCGGTGAGAGCGATTTTAAGTGTGTGTGCGTGTGTGTGTGTTTTGCGCGTCAGACGTGCGTCTCGATGTAGGAGTGTGTGTGAGAGAGCGAGGGGGTGAGCGGCGGGCCCGGGTCTGATTCCGCGGCGGTCGAGCTCGGCTCCTGAGTGAACAGCTCCTGATAGGCTCTCTTCCACTCCTGGAACTCTGCCGACGACAGCTGGGGATTGGCCAGCAGCCTGTCAATCAGCGCGAGCTCCCCCTCCCTGTCCTATGGGGATGCAGAAACACAGGAGGGAGGGGGGGAGGGTGGAGTCACTCTTTAAATACTGACACCCACGACTTTTTAAAACGCAGACACAAGGAAAGCAAAACACACACTGAAGGAGATACACTAAGATTTGGGGAGGTTTGACAAGATTCTTGTTTGTTTAGTGCTACACTGAAGCCGTCCATTACTCTGTAAATTTAATTTAAATATATTTACTACACCTCCATGTTCTCCAGCACGCTATGTCAATGCAATTCAATATTCTAATGCACACCCGAGTATTTGACTTGACACCTTTAAACCATTACTAAGTACAGAGACTTGTACTAATACTGACCTGTGAATGTAAGATGTAGCTATTAATACTATAGTACTTATACTGTAAATACGATAACTTCCCAGAACACTAGGTACACTATATTCTACGTCATGACCGAGACTATTTTGGAAGCTACAGTTTGTGGTGCTGTTAAACTGGGTTGAATTAAACCCCTATTATAATCTATTATTTCGCCTTGCCCACTGACTCAAATGGGGCTGTCAGAATAATAGTAACATGAATCATTACGCGACGCAACAGAGATCAACGGTTCTACAAACCACAGCCTCCAGAATGAGTCAGCACAGTTCAATCAACAGTCATCTGTTACTTTTAACAAATGCTGAATATCATAACCTTCATGGAGCTGAGATTTAGTGACATTTAGACTGTCAGACGTTCACCTAATGAAGCGACGAGTGAGTGTAAATGCTTAGTTCCATAAGTAAAAGTACAGGGGTAACAAAAAGTGAAATATAGAAGCATTCATTATGAAACGGTCTGATTTCATAATAAAAGTAATATATGCTCTGGTATATTGTTGCATAATATCTATGGTTGCAGTGATGTGTAGGCTTTACTTTCTACACTGACTTTACAACATCAAATATTAATTAATTGCATCTATTATATAATATGATTAAAGACATTAACTGGAGTTTTTCAAAATGCTATTCCCAATTTCTCCACTAGGGGCCGTACTGTTTTAGTAGAAGTTGTGGACATAACACAACACGTGAGACGCAGAAATAAACAGTAGATGAAAGCAACGTGCTGCAATGCGCCCTTTTTTTTCTTAAGGTATCATTTTTGTAGTTGCCTTTTATATATAGGGGTATTATTATTAGTGTTCCTGCCTGCTTGAGATCAAATTGGGCTGTATGTGATCCCTGAATTAAAATGTATTTGACACCCCAGGTGCAGAGGAATGAAAAATATTGGCCTCCGATGTGTAGTATTGATAAAACTGTACGTTAATGTAGTATGATACTTCAAGTACTGGTAAATAAACAACATTAAAAAAACACTGTCTTGCAATTATTTTGTCACAAAAGTTTGAAAAGTCATTGGTTTGAAAGATTCATTTGATCTGCTTTTGTCTATAGCTGCTTTTAGTTGACAGTGCCCGAACATTACTGGTGCTATTTTCCCCAATAAAAACGAAAAATCAGTTCAATACTTAAATACTTAATTGCTCTCAATTTCCCACCTAGAATCATTCAGTTTTTTGGTCCAGCTTTAATACAAAGATGCAGAACAAATATGCCTTTTGCTGTTCACACAACAACCACTGAAAATAACGCTGATCCTGCCTGAACGCACAAATACAACCTGATCCGAGGTGTAGCGTCTACCAGGGTCACTTTGACAACTACATCATTTTCCAAAGACGGGTTTCATTCAAACTCCCCCCAAAGCTTGGTTTACTCCTTTAAGAGACGCCAGACAGGGAACAAACATGTAAGGTCCTCCACCCAACCAACCAGCCAGAGCCAAAAATAAAATAAAGTAAGGAAGATACCGCAGCTACAAGCAACAAAACCCCAGCGGCCTCGCCAACAGCCATCCCCACCCACGGATGGAAGCAATAAAGATACAAACTCCAGAGACACACACACACACACACACAAAAAAAAAACAACCACAGCAAAATTTCATTCACAGGCACCGATCTACCGGGAGAGACACTGCTGCTCGTACAACATGAAGCCACGGACGGCAGCTTGACAACCAAAGACTCAAACCGAGCAAACGGAGACACATGACAGCAGTAAAACTAACGAGACAGACACTTAAGAACATGTATGTGTGTCAGAAAAGTGCCATGGATATCTATAAAACAAGTTGATACTTTATCGACAGAAAGGTGCATTTATGTGCAAATGTGATTAAAGTCAGACTGTATGCTGTAGATTAGAGGATTAGACTTTCAGTTTAACCAAGATAAAAAGTCTGGGTTTAAGCAGCACAGTGAAGGCTGCTGTATCAGTAAATGACTTTATATAAACTGAACTGAGAGAACGAATGGGGAAAGCAAGTTTCTGCAAAGTTTGTCCAGGATTTTGAACAGAAAAATCAAAGAGATAAGATAATGGGCTGTATTTATTGCAATTTAAAAAAAAAAAAAAAAAAAAGTAATCCAACAAGAACAAAGCAAAGTTAGAAATAAAACTGTTACATCTGACAAAAACAGCTATTGTTTGTCTGGTTTGGTTCCATTAGCATTAGCACTTCCATTATACCAACTTAGCTTAATTACCTAATGAAGGCAACCATTAATTCTATTGGCAGACAATAAACCAAGTAAAAATATGGCAGCAAACTAGCTTAATTAGCAAATTAAGTTTAGCTAATCAAGCTATTTCGTTTATGGACAGGCTACGATGGACGAAGCTACATGTCTCTTCAAAGATGTCCTCGCCAGGGTTAATGATAATATATATGGTCGACCATGTACGATGCCATCAAATGGGGGCGTTTTAAACGCGTTTAGGGAAAAAGTCCATGTGAACATAAGTAGTTTTGGGAACATTACAAGAGGAAAAACATTTTCAGTGAGTTCAGATGTGGCACATCAGTTGAAGTTTTCAGAAATATTGGACATGGATGGTGAATGAATAATTTGCTATTTTGTCACCCAGAATCCATAACTTTATAAAATTTCCAAGGTAAATGTTGATATTCCTGAAAAAAGCCTCATATTTTAAATATGCCTTTGCATTTTCTTCATAGATTTAGCTGGCTTTTAGCATGCTAAACTGTTAGCCTCACTAGATCATTGACACCAAGGGTTGCCTAGCAACAGTCTTCTAATGGTTTATCGATAACGTTGATAGACTTTTAAAACTATGGTGATATTGATCCTAAAGAAGTAGGAACAAGTTGATTTAGTTTATGTCTGATATGTATTAAAGTTACATATTTTCTAAAATAAAGCCTCAGTAATTAGATCTTTTTTACTGCATAATAAAAGGAGTTTTGTTTGTCATATCATAAGAAATATTCTAAACATTACATATATACTTCAGAATAAATTTTTAATTAAGTGGAATAAGTGACGATTCAAGGGTTGCTAAGTGTGGGGATAACGAGGATGCTAACATGCTTTGAAAAACAAAAAACAAAATAGTTTCCTTATTGAAACTTAAATTAGAAAAATTTACAAAATTTATATGTCAAATTTATTTGGAGTGACTTGTTAGCCCGAAGTGCTAACAATTGCTAGCCTAAACTCAAACAACATTCAAGAGCAGCTACACAATGACAATAACTAGTCCTAAATTTATTTTTGTGTCGTGCTGCTTAGCTTTGGAAATGATGTGACATGTCAGCTTGACATGCCAACACTTTTAACATGTGGATAACCCCAAAGCTCGTGTAACACCCCATACGATTCCAGTGGGAACATGCGTGTGGACCAACCTTCAGTGTGGAGGTCAGTATGCGGAGGCGGTGCAGCCGCTCGTTGAGCTGAGGGTCTGCGGCCCGTCGGAGGAACGACTGCCTAAACTCAGACTGACCTTTGACCTCCGACGCCCGACCCAGAGGACAGACGCCGCCCTGCTCGCATGCACGAAAGAGGTCACCCAGGGACGCACCTTCACTTCCACCTTCAAACAAGACAAGAGGGGGAAACATAATTTAATGTCGATTTAAACTTAAACTCCATTCGCATCTGTCTTCAGATTTGAGGCTGAAGAAAAAGTTTTGAGTTCTATCTCCGATCAACCACTGGAGGACAGCAGCACGCCTCAACACTTCAACCATACAGTGTAATGGCTTGTATTAGTCATAAGAGGATTATTAATGCTCGTCTCTCTTTACTGTCAGCCTCAGGGACGTCGTCCGCTCCTCTTTGTTTTATTTCCTCCTTCACACCATTATTCATTGCTCAGTCCAACAAATTCTTCCATACATCATGACATAAATCAGTCTTATTTACTATTCTAGTCTGGCACTTTTGTTCTTGCTGTTCTCACCTTGGCAACCAGAGCGCCGTGGTCTCATTAGCCTCATTAGATCAGTGTATGACTGCAGTGTGTGTGTGTGTGTCTGTCTCGATACTGAGTAAGATTTAAATGCGTCTGCCTGAGAGGGTTTTTTATATATCTGGCACATACACTGACGTCAGCTTCTTCACCTTAAAACATTTTTCTCCAGTCTCCGGTGGCTTTCATTCAGCGCAAAACACATTTTCCTCTCCGCTCTTCACCTCGAAATAAATAAATAAATAAATAACAGGCTGCTTTAGGCTGGTTCATACAAATAACCTCCAAAATACTAGTGGCTACAAGTGGTTCACAATTTAAAATAGGATTTTAACCATTTTAACCACTTGATATTCACATAAAAATATGCAAAAGCCTTTTGTTGGATGGACTCTTAAGGGAGATTTATTGATTTGCACTGGATCAAGACTTGACGTGCACCTTTCCAGAAACATAACAAAACACAGTCCATGTGTTCAGCCTGCAGTACATCATCTGCTCGCATCCATAAAGGTGAGATTTATTAGCTCAAACTCGAGCATGAGCTGCTCTGTCTCCACCATTAAGAGTAATTTATCGTCACACACCACTTCTATGCTGTAGCTACTGCATAGCTCCAGAATCGACGCCGTGACCCGACGTGCACTTCCCCTCAAATATCACTATGTGCCGCGGCAGCGCAGGCCACAATAGACGTGATTGGTTCAAAATGTACTTCTTTGTTCATATGTGTCAGCAGCCAGATGAGTACAGAGTGTACTCCCTCGTCGAGCCTCCTCCAAACCATCTACCCAAATGTATTCACTATATTCCTTTTTTTTTTTTTTAAACTTTAAGTCAGGACTTGGATGAGCAGCCCACCAGTACACGAGTACAAATGCTTACAAGACACTCACATAGGTTACAGCGTAGGCAAAAGTAACGACAAAACTGTCTCTGTTGGAGAGTGACTCAAGGGAGTTTCAGAAGTGGCATTGACTATACATGTAACATTGGACCGCATTGTCATGGAAACTCGCTGTCCACTTATTATTTTCTAAGCAAACACGATGAGTAACCGCTTGCTGTCCAGCCAGTTATCTGTATATTGACTGATGTTTCCAGCAGCAGCTAACAACCAATCAAAAACCGCTTATGAGAACAGTTAAAAACTCCAGGGATGGGATTGGGTGTTAACATGGAGCTGTAGGGGTTTACAGCCTACACAGAACCTACCACCAGGGGATGTCAAAAATAAATGGCTTCACCGACACTGGCTGTTTTCATTATGACTTTCCTTTAAAACACTACACAATAGATCGTTGAGCCGCGACATGGTCTTCTTCTGTTTTTTTTGTCTCGTTTATTTCTGATAAATATAAACAGAATCCAACGCTTGACAACATATTGCAATAAAGCCAAGTAAAACAGGTGGAAACAAAATATACCTCTCTGCCGGTGAGCACAGCTGCAGAGATTAAGGCAGCAAATTTATGCAGTCTCCATCGCATTCAACTGTATCTTTCCAAAACAGAGAAGCAAAACAGTTCTCATCCACGAGAGGTATAACGGGAGTCCAATAACACCTGGGCGTAAAGAGTCGCTATAACATTTATTGTGTTGAATAACTATTTTTTCCGCCTTTGCGTGTTATTTCTAACGTATATGGCGATTTTTAAAATCTCTCCATGTTTTAAGGGTTCAGTTTTAGTTTGGGTTTATTACACAAGTCAGTCGATAATATTAACAGCATTTTACTTTCACTTCACATTTATTGCACCCGTATTTGCTCTTTCATTGAGTTCCCTTTGCGTTACTGAATAACTAACGCGCGGATGGATTCCGGCTCTGTGTGACCTCCTGCATGTGTCTCACATGCATGTTCGAGTCCGAGTCAACTCACTGTTGTGTGTGTGCTGTTCTTCTTTCGTGGGCGGCGCGAGCAGCGTGTGCAGGTTGCTGTCTCGTGGCAGCGTGAAGCTGCGGGGTTTCCCTCCCTGGGTTGCCATAGGAATCAGCCTCTGCATCGCCATGGGCAACGGGACATTCCTCTGTGCGGGAAGGGTGTAAACGGCTCCGGCTGTCATCGAGATGCAACCCGGGCCTGGCTCGGCAAAGACGGCGTCCTCTGGAAGAGAGCGATCGGTTGGAAGGAAATGTCTCAATATTTATTAAGATTTGCTTTTTCTTAGCATAATTACGTAGAGGAATTCTCCTCTTCAACTGGAAAAGGATTGTCGAAGCAGCAGCTTCATGAAACACATCACACACAGACTTCAAAATATATTAAAATACATAAAACGCATGAATGAGACTCACACGTGCATCAGTGACAGCTACTTATTCAGCTATCGTCACAGTAATGGGGAATGTGGTGTTTATAATGAGGTGGAATACTCTTCTAATGAATATGGGTGTCATGTCACCATTCATGAAGAAACATGCTGCTGCTGAATTTTCTAGGTGTAGAAGTGGAAATCTTGAAATAAATGTAACTAATAATTCCTGCAACAATCTTATTTTTATTTTGCAGCAATTGAACTGGAGCAGTAGTAGAAAATAGTGGCATTTCAAGCAGCAGCAGTATCTACAGTAACTTAAAAACTGAATGTATTTTCATCATTAGTTGCGAGCAGTAATATTACTACTGTAAATATTATTTCATTTTAGCAGCAAACATTTCCTCAAACAAAACAAATCTGCATTTGGACTTTTGCTGAAAACAACAATGGTACGAGTATGAGATTGTCTGTAAAGATGGACGACAAAAAGTGAAGCCAACTTATTGCAGAAATGGAGGCGGCCATTTTTAAGTGGTGACATCACTGGGAACCAGAGTCTGCACAGTACTGAGCTTCTAGCCGAGATGCCACCTTCTTAACTGTCTAGGATTGTCATGGTAACTCAATGTACAGTTATTATTTTCTAGGTTGACATGATTAGTAACTGTTGGTTGTCCAGCAAGTTATCAGTATATCAACTATTTTTTTTTTTAAATCTAACCTATTAAAAAGTAAACTCTAATGAAGAAGTCATCCACTTAATTTTGGCAAATGTTTTAGATTTTTTTTTTAGTTTAGCACTTTGGGTAATGTTACATCTGCTAACATGGAGGAGCAAGGATTTTCAGCCTACAAAATAACCGGCCACCAGGAGTCGTCCAAGATAAATATCTCCACCTCTGGGTGCTGCCATTACCGCCATCTTTATATACAATACATCATCTAACACATCATCAACATCTATGAATTTAAGCATATAATAATAAATAAATAAACAAGTAAATCACTGTTCATCTTCAAGTTTCTGGTTATTTTGTGTGTTACCAAGCGGTCCAGTTTGCAGGTAGTGCAGTCCGGCCTCCGTCAGCGGCGTCTCAATCAGGTCCTGCCAGGAGCGTCTCTGAGAGGACGAGGAGCGACCTGGAGAACCTGTTTCACTGCTGCCCCCTGCTGGACTGGAGCGGTACTACAAGAGCAAGAAAAATAGGGAAACATTTAATCGATGTTTTTTGGTTTCGTGACTGTTATGTGCAGTTTCAGACAAAGTGAGTTAATGGTCATTGGTTGCATTTTTTTCAGAGTCATGGACAACATTTGTTGTAATAACTTTTCCTGTTTCAGAGAGGTGGTACAATAGCCGTTAAAATCAATAAAATTAATAAAATCAAGAAATCATAAAAAAAAGATTTTATGAAAAACATCAACATTTGTGGCAAATTAACAGATGGTAAGATAAAATCATACAATATTTAAGATGCAAAACACAAAGATTAATTTGACAGCAGAACAAATGTAGCTGATCTTGTTAGCTGGTTTATTTCTAGTTTGCTAGCTTCATAGCTAGCAAGACTGTTATTCCTCTGACCCTGTGATTTCATGTTCAACACCCACACACACCTCTACAGGATCACATCTGTACTGCGCATCACTGCTGCTGCTGCCCCCTGGCTTTCTCCCACTGTGAGTGGTGCCTCCCCCCAGAGGGCCGGGGTGGTACTGCGGCTCTGCGACCACCGCCGGGTTCTCGCTGCACAGGAAGTCCTCCTGGGAGGAGCGAGAACGAGACGTCTCCGTGGAAGACAGTCGAGTGGTTCGACCTTCCAAGTAAGCGCTCATCTGAAAGGGACAGGGTGAAGAGCGAAAAACGTGACAGACCTCGAATGATCACCTGGTCTCGTTGAAACATAATAGCACACTTCAGAGAAATGATTTCATCCGGCGACAGAGACAGATTAGTGCCAAGGAGGCAGGGTGACGGCTGAATGAGTGTGTGGGGGCGTAAGCAAGAGACAGAAAGACAAAGGCAACACAATGTGTCTGGTGGCCCATATTATCTGAACTAAAAAGGTGTGATTGTTGTTTCAGTTAGTCATTTTTTATCATTCAATAAAAAAATATGCTCCAAGACAAAGACAATTTTCCAAGGTCAATTATAGCAACAATTGTACCAAATTGACTCCCACTCCTTCAGGCTTAACTGGCAGCAACTTTAACTGGATTGTAGAGGAGCACTGCACTGATTTTGGCTTCATATAAAACTTTAAATGAGCACAAACGCAGTCATGTGCGTGACTCACTGATGGAGGCCGTGGGTAGGTATCGTATGGAGGTGGGGGGCTGTCCTGTTTGGGGCTGGAGGTGGCGTCATCTTCATGTTCACTCTCACTCCAGTAATCTGCAGGAAACCCACACACAAACTATCAGAAACATAACCCATCCATTTAGATTTCCTCATCCATCCACGATGGGAAATACAGGAAAGGAACAGAAATGGAGGTGGTAGAGTGTTAGGTGGTTGCAGATGCCATCCGGCAGCAGCCATCTGCTCAAGTGTCCTTCAGCATGACACAGAATGAACCCTCACCCTGCTCCTGGCGGATCCTCTCTCGCTCTGCGTAGCCCACGGCGGCCATGTTGAGACGGCTCAGCCACCTAACAGAAGGAGGGAACAGCCAGGTTCACTACATTACGTTCACAAGTTTGTATGAGGGAAAGAACTGGAAATTGTTTGGGGACCACAGTGTTGCACAAACAAAGTTTTTAAAAAGCAACTAATTCCATTCCAGTTTTTAACCTTGTTAAAACAAGAAAAGACACTTCCAACCAAATGAAAAAATAAAATTGGAGTTTATCTGAGCAGACAGATGTTGAATATCGTTTGCCTAATAGCATAATTGCCTAAGTGAATGTTGAATGTTTTCAGAAAAGAAAGAAAAAACACATTTTTTTTAGCATTTACTGATATTGTAACAGGAAGTCAAAAATGACAATTATGCTACTAGGCTAACAATATTGTAACAATCTGTCAGAGTAGAGCTGCATTACAATATATTTAACTGGGGATTACAGTTCGAGTCTCTAAGTAGTAGTAATAATCAGTTAAACTAATTTTTATAATTAACTCTGACATATCAAGCTGATAAAACAAGTCTATCCCCAAAAAAACATTAATGTGACAAAGAAAATTATTCTTCATTTTAATGGTTTAACGGAAAATAGGACCAGTGACATTATGTTAGGGTGAATCGTGACATGTTGTGAGGTCAAAAACATTTACTTATATTTTTATTATGTGAAATGTTTTCTTTTTGGACCACATCATGCACCTGTATGGACAGGCAGGTGTTTGCGGAGACTGAAACTGGAGCCTCTATGGAAATGTCTTGCAAATTATGTTTTTTGATTACAGACCACATCCCAAATAATAATAACAAAAAAACACTCCTTCCTTTTATCATCAGCTGAACAACATATTGTGCTTTCTGGAGGCGAAACAGGAAGTTGGGGTTTTGCGCAAAACTTCATCCGTGTTTAGCAAAAGCTGCTTTACCTGTTCATGTCATCCACTCCATCTGCCGCAAAGTAGAAACTCTTCACCTTGGGGTGACAGGCTTTGAAAGCACTAGAGATCCAGAGAGAGGGAGTTATTTTTGCAGGCACATATTTATATACTCAGGAGCCAGTGAACTGCTAAAGCAAATACACATAAATATTCAATAGTTTTTGTCAAGCGCTTACTATTTCTTGCGACATTCACTAGCTCGGTCGATCTTAAACTCTGGAAGACTCACAAATCCCTCGGCCTTCTCATCCTGAACAGACGGAAAGAAGGAGGCACTAAATGAAAATGTTGCAGGAGGAACGCAGTTCTTAAAATCACTGAAAAGATGATGATAAAAAATATTCAGCAAGATTCATCTTATTCCAAAGTTTGTAAACACTCAACCAGAAGTTGTTGAGATACTTCACTCCAAATCACTAAACCTTTAGTGTAACCAAAATAAGATTTTTCCTCTGGGTTCCGTGAATGTTTGTACTAAGTCTCAAAAAGACTCATAAATCTCAAAAATCATCTGAAGATCTAATCCATTATAAATGACTGAAATGTTAGGAATAACTCATTAGATAAGATTTATCCACTTGGAACCATGAACCATGAAAAATCTGAGAATCAGCAAATTAAATATAATTCCCTTGAGAATCATTAATGCTACTGCAAAGCTACATGATGATTTAACTAAATGGTTGTTGACCTATTTCATCCCAAATACTGTTGGCATATCAACATTAAATACAGTTTATCCTCTGGGAACCATGAACGCCTATTCATTTTAAAGGTCCCATATTAAACATTTTTTGGATATAGGTGACAGAGGTCCATCATTATTGTATTATCAAGTGTATCACCCCAAATTCAGCCTTGGTCCTGAATTGCAGCCAGTCAAAAAGTCGCTAGAATATTGAGCTATACTAAGAACAGGCTGCTTCTGTGTCTGTACCTTTAAATGCTAATGAGCTGTTTGTCCACGCCCATCTCAGGGAGAGGGCGTGTCTTTACTGGCGTTACCATGTTTACGGTAGTAATTTGGGTATCAATCCAATACAAAGTAAATACGTTTTTCACTTTTTCTTGAAATGTCATGATCACTGAATAACTTTGTAAATTTCCCATTAGTTAGTTAATGAGGATTACGATAAAACACAGGACAAGTATTTAGACAAATAAACCAGTTATTCTTAACTAATTACAATATAAAACAATTTAATAGTTTAAAATTGAAATAATTTACTACACACAATTGTTTTAGTAAAAATTACTGCATTACTGCAAAATAAGAAAAAGAAACAATGTAAAAAAAAACATAAATTTAACAATGTGAACAACACAACAACAATGGAAAATAAAGTCGTTGAGCAATAGTAGTCAGTTGAGCAAAATAAGTAAACAAAAGCAAAAAAATAAAAATTGTGGAAATGTTGGCTCATTAATTTTCCACCACAGATGTGAGTCTGCATCCCACGTAATTGTCTTCACTTGAGTACCGACACATTTCAGTAACAGCACCAGCACCAGCTGTGCGATGCTGGTGTGATTCTAGGATCTGAGTGTTAAACTCTGTCCACATCCACCTTTTACTACAGGTGGGTGTAGTATACGGTCCTCGTCTAGCTTCCAACTGAAGCTCCCTCAGATTCGGCCAGGATTGTTCTGACACTGTTCTTTCTTTTAATAAAGCTTTTTTGAATGCAAGAGAAGTCAGCGGGCATCACTTCTTTTCATCAACACATCAACATGCAGCGTGGAGATGGAGAAACTCTTGACGCGCCCAGACTTGGAGAGAAGCTGCGCTGGCAGAGAAACTGTAACAAAAGTATCGATCTCATCACGCAAGTATCGATCCGATATCAATACTGCCCTTGGTGTCGATGCAATCGATTCGCGGTCACCAAGCAGCAACTGAGACGTTTCCAAACGCAGGGTTTTGACAGATTTCATCATAGCCTCTTAGTTTCTGATTCCTACTTCACATTTAAACACACACTTTGCTGACAAACTCTGGGCGAGAGTCGCTCATTGCGTCCAAAGACTGAGGCTGGAGACGTACCTCCTCATTGATGTACCAGTACAGGCAGTTGTCCTTCAGAACAAACCAGTACTTCTTCCACTTCTGAGAAAAGTAACCCTTTGCGTCTCTCTTCCTCCACAGCCAGCCCTCGCAGTCCCCTCTACCCAGCGCCTTGCAGGAAACGCGCCTCCGGCTCAGGGAGGCCAGACTTCGTCCTGGAAAGACACGTGGCAAAAACGTGAAGGCAGCTGCGGCGGAGCTCACGCGTGAACAGAATGACAAATCTGGACGTAAGCGCGAACTCGCAGAAAGAAAAGATGTCATACAGAAGGTATAAAAGCACAGCACCGACGCTGCTTGTAAGTGCTCACTCAAAGCAGTGGGAATAAACACTCTCACAAAATGCCAAATTCAAATGAAGCAATAATTCTTGGAAAAGAGTTCAGTCTCTGGGTTTGAGCATTTGAGAGAACGCCGCAGCACTGCAGAAAGGTAAGAGGTGTTAAATAAAAATCGTATTTTCCTTCTGGCATTAAAGCCAGGTAACATTTTTCACAGCAGGCTCCTTCTTTAAGACTACCGGGGAAACTTGGCTCCCGGTCGAGGTCCCCAAAGAAAGTTTTATTACACCGTATGAAAAGTCTTTTTTAACTAGGATGGCGGTTCGATACTCCATTTACCTCTGAGGCAGTGGATCTCTAAAAGGAAACAGTCCTGGACAACAAAAACTAAAGCTCAAACAGGCAAGAAAGGTTTTAGAGATAATTAATAAATGCTGTGGTTATTCTGAAGCGGATTAAGGCTCTAAACTGACACCATCACCTATTTTCCTCGTTTATTTTCCTCAGTCTGGACTAAAAGAGTGACTCATATTTCATTACATGTTGGATAAGAGGTGATCTTTATTGTCTCATTCATTTTGAAACTTTGGTTTAATTGCTGTAAACAAACAAAACCGTGGACGAGACGCGCAGATGGAGCTAAAGCTTTCTGAGTTTCTCACGATGGCAGATGGTGAAACGAGTGAAAGGCCTGTGGAAAATAAAATCACTTCCAACATGTTGATCCTCGTTAGTGTGGAGAAAGAGAGAAAAAAAAAAGAAAAAGTTCGGAGCAAGAGGCAAAGAGACTCATAGCAGGGAGGAAAATGCATTCATTTACTTGAATTCATCAAAACTAATGAACAATCACTTTTGATTACACGTTGAGTGCTCTTCACTGATTTTCATTTTTACAGTAATACGGAGAAATACTGAAAAAACTACCCCACTCATCACAATCTGTGAAATGAGCATGGTGTTTTTAAATGGGAATACAGAGCTCTCAGCACAGGCTGCATGAAATGTGGAAAAACCACCTCATAAGCAAAACTACAACCACTTAATATGATCTTCTTTTTACCTTAAGCAAAACTAAAATGTGAAGTCAGCATTTTCACCAATGCATGAACATAGATAAATGTTCAATAAATGCCATGACCTGACTAGTCAGTTTATTTTTTAGTTAATTAGTCAGTTTAATTAAATAATTAAGATTAATATTGACAGTCCATTATTTATTATTTAAGCAAAAATACCATACATTGCACATGTTGCCCATGTTTGGCCCACTGAGGTATGGTGTCGACATGTGTTAGGCTAACATTGCTATCTGAGGATAGCAAGGGTAAACAAAATCTTATTCGTCCCCCAAAATGAGAAAAATGTTATGTAATATATATATTTAATATATACAATAATATATACAATAAAAGTGATTTTTAACTTTAACACAGAGCCTCCACATACACGTCTTCATACGGGAAAACACATTCGGAAGTCTCTACATTGCACTTGGTTTCAGAAGGATTTCGTATTTTCCATTAGCCACAAAATCCCAAACTAAATTATTGTAAATATTCACCACATCACTGGTCCCTACATTGTGTGGCACATGCCTGCTTGGCCTGTGTCTGCAAAAGGTAAACCTGCGTTGAAATGATTCAAATAGTTTCCTGCAGTTTCCTCAAGAGTCTGTGGTACGTAACTTGCTGAATAGTGCAATTTGTAACTACATATGAGGGAAAAACCCAACATTTAGCAAACACACAAGTAGTTATTTCCACTGATGCTGATGGTAACAGGAGTGTTTCGGGTACAAAAGAATGCACGCTAAAAAAATCTAAACTGACAAATCTGGGTCAACGCCGCACCAAAGCAGTAAATTCTGGTTTATTCCGGTTTACTGTGGCTCTATGGCTTAAACTAATGTTGAACTTTGTTGTAAAGATCTGTGGAAACGAGGTGTTTCATAGTAAGATGGAGTGTTTGAGCCTTTAGCACAAGCTTCCAACGGCTTTGCAGATAAAGTGTTTTTTATTTGAAACCCTTATGAGTTGTTTTTTTTTTCTTCTTTTTGAGTCAAACTAAAAGTAAACACAGAAATTAGTAGCCTTAAACAACCTTTTTGCTTGCTGCATTAGCTGCTTTTTGCTAGCTTGCTGGTCGCAACGTTAGCACGACCAGTAGAGCCACGATAGCCCCAATAATGGAAATACGGCAGGCTGTAGAAATATAAAATTATCCTTTAACTAAACCAGTACCACTCCAAAAAGTATTTTTTTTTAACATTTTATCCCTGCGGTTTGTATTTTATGAGCAGAAATTTCCAAAAACCGGAGGATGAGCCCATCCTTTACATCATAGACACAATAAAAGTGGCAGAATTTCTCTTACAATTGAATCCGTTTATTTCCCCTGACACTTTTAAGCTGATCATTAGCAAACTGCAGACCCATAAAATAAAGTGTTAAAAAGATAAATGGTTCAGCCGAAGCAAAAGCTGCTCTCACATGACCTCAAGTGAACGCGTGCGACCACAACTGGCAGCGTCTGCTCAAGCTGAACAGGTGGCTGTCCTGCTTACCTTTATTCTTCTTCCTGTTCTTTGTCTGCAGCGAGGACGACTGCTGGTATGTCTGAGAGCGGTTGGAAAGAAGAAGAAGAAGAAGAAGAGGAGGAGAAGAAGGAGGGAGAGAGAGCAGGCTGTCAGAATTAATCAGCGGCCTGTGTTTGCTGCAATGAATCCTGGGATATAAAAGATGACAGATCTTAGAGAGAGCAGCAGCGATGAGACAAGGAGAGGAGGCCAAAGGCAAACAGACACAAAAATCTCTCATTATCTCTTCCTCACACACACACACAAATGTGCAGGGATGGAAGAGTCAACCTTACGGAGGACGTTAGCAACTCTAACACCTCTAAATATAGACCAGAGGCACAGGAGGGTTCAGGGAGGCACAACAGGACGTCCAGGTGATGGAGGAAGTGAGGAATGAATAGGGATGGGAAGCTTCGGGAACTAAACCAAAACTTCAGTAAGAAGACGTGAAGGGCAAACATATTAAACAGAGGCTCCTAAAGTCTGATAACGTAAGCCTCTGATACAACTAATGATGAGTCTCAGTGACGTTATGTTCTTGTTATCTTCGTTATTTAAGTAGAAAACCAACAAAAGACGATAAGAAGTCTGTCACTTACCCAACACATAGATGGGATTGTGTACAAGGATACAAGCCAGACATATCTTAATCATTTTGGCAAGTAGTCGACTCAAACAGTAAATTCAGGCAAAGAAACCGTTAGCAATGTGAAGTGGGTGGATAATAAGTTGAACGAGTCTCAACGTTGGGAGCACCTCACTGACACGCAGACTCATTTTCCCTAGTGTTTAACAAAAGGGAACACTGTCCATAGACTTTAGTTCCTACCACTAAATTCACCGTGCTGACAGCGGGATCGGAGCTCCAATCAGGAGAGCCCTGGTGAAGCATGGAAAACTCGTTATTGATGAACAACAACCCACTTCCATACACTTACACTTGCATGTTCTGATTGTCATGGGAAATATAAAAGGGGGTCGATACCACAACCCGAGCCTGGAACGTCCAATAGCGACGAACTAAACAAAAGGAGGGCGACTGCATTTTATGTGGTTGGAGCTTTAAACAGTCAGTACATTTACATGCACGTTAAAAAAACTAATTATTGGCTCAATCCAACTTTAACTGGATAACTTAACCCTTCTATTATCCTTGGGGTCAATTTGACCCCAATCAATGTTCATCATTCAAAAAATAACAGTAGAGTGAAGGTCGACTCACTGGCAGCAAGGGGTTTTTCATGTAGTCAACAAATAAACAAAGTGCCCGACACAAAAACTTGGTCAACAAGTTTATGTAAATCATTTTCTTGAGGGTAAAATGTGTTAGTAGTATTTGTGGATAACAGGAGGGTTAACCACATTTTACATACACGTTACTCTGACTAAAATTGGAAGCAGTATGCCACCCAAACTGTAGTTGGCACGTTTTTGGCAATTTTTGTTTCCACTCCCTGATTCAGTTTCAAAAATGGCGACTGATGTGCAAGATAGCTCTTGGGACGATGGTGGCGGTGGCGTATGACCCTGGAACAAAAATATTTTGCTGTGCATGCTGTGCACAAGCTGTGCATGTAAATCCAATGACTGAGGATATGAAACAGGACCAAAACAGTTTACAGACAACTTAAACCTTGTTTTTTTTGGCTATACTAGTTTACATTCCAGAAAATTACTTATCACTTAGCTACTAAACGCTGTTATGTACGGGATCACTTTACATCTTCATTGTCTCTGAAATATTCCTTTGCATATTTCTTGTGTATTTTTGTTACTTTTCATGTAACAAAAATAAACCAATAATACAGTGTGTCTTTAAAATAGCCAATTCTTCAGTCGTGCTATCTCTGATGAATGTTCTTCAGTTGGGAAACCCGAAACACATAATAATTATTTTCATAATTATTTTCTTTATCCCAAAGGCTCTGAGGCATCCCGTCAGCCTCAAGTCTTATTAAGTTGCTTTCCACTGCTTATAATTTATTTCCCAGTCCTATTACATTTTCTGTGATTTCAAAGTTGGTCTCTGGACAAGATAATGATATGCTTGTCAAGTCACACTGAATCTATAAAGAGGTGCACGATGCCAGCGTGTTGTTCAGATCTGAGTCATGACTCTGTTCATTTAATGCCCTTGAATTTTTCCTCTCCGACAGCATCTGAAACGTGAGACACTGAACTCTGACCTCTGTCGTCAGGTCATATGGTGCCAACAGACCAGCTCTGATGTCATGATATTACACATGTCAGAGTCTGAAGCTCATCCACTCACAAGCCCACGCTCAGCAGGGCAGATGACACGGGCCCGCCCACTCCCACTGACAGTCCATCTGCCATCGCAGCACCCGTGAGCGCTGAAAACACACACTCAAACACACACATGCAAACACTTTTAATTTCCAAAGAGATGCTGTCAAGATGTAAGGTCACCGCCGGCAAAACTGGCTGTCTGGACCGGAGAGCGCCGCGCTCAGACGGACAGGCAGGGCGGACAGATGTCATGGAAGTGACAGGGGGTAATAACGAGTCAGCATTCGCTTAGATCACACTTCACTGCAGCACTTTTTCCACTGGGAGGGAAAAGGCTTGAATGTTTTTTCTGTCTCTTGAATCTCAAATCTCCGAAGTCCCGACTATTAGACCGGTATCAAAACAAATCTGAAGGAAAAGTTTCACGAGCAGAGTCTATTTTGATCCACAGCATGCAGCGATATAATCCGAGCTTGACGACAGACGCAGCGAATTCAACTTCGTGTTTTGTTTTTGGTGTTTGGCGGTGGGAGCTCATTGTTGGGCCTTTTCTGCTCTGCACATCCCGGAGATCACCTGTCAATCACAGTTGTTTTCCTCAGACTTTGTGTTAAAGGATTAATCTGACGGTTTAGCTCGGTTGCCAAGAGTTGGAGGAGTGGATCGATGCCACTTTCATGTCAGCTTCATTAATAAGGAGCTGGAGCTAGTTGTTGGTGTGATAACAGCTGATGGGAAGCCAGTCCTGTTGCAGATTCTTAATGCTGTGATAAGATGCTTCAAACTTCCAAAGTGCTGCAAGATGCTGAAAACCACTGTTGGCTGGTAATCAGATGCCCAGACAATGATTGGATACCAATGGCCAATGTGCCACGTTAGACACATGCAGTACATGTACATATTTTATATATGGAAGATGTATCACAAAAATGATTCCCTGCTACAATCCAGGATAATTGAAAGGAAACGCGTTCATAAGCAGGATCAAACCAATCACATGTTCGCTTCACGACCAGTTAAGCGTTTACGTCACCAACAACGTCAGCAAGCGCTTGAGCGACACTTCAGTGGTGACTCGTGTGAATGCAAAGTGAGTCGTCTCCTCTCCAGCCACCAATACCAAGAAGCCCGGACTACACTAATTAGGCCACTTTCCCATTCAGCCTCTCCCTCCGTCCCATCATTAATCCCCCACTATCACTTGCTGCGTTTTCATTACCCCTAGAAATGTGTAAAACCTCAATATCGCAATAAAAAAAAAAAATGGAAATGCCTACACACAACTTTTAACTGAACCTGTGGAGTGTGGCTGTAGTCGTGTAGCCCTTGCTAATGTAATTATATTATTAGAGTGGTGTCACAATGTTTACGTGCTGAAATGTAACCATTAGCCTCTGTTGTAGCAGTGCTCCGACCAAGAATGTGACCAAAAGAGCTACTCTTGTCTTCGTTGTTTGATTGCAAAGTATTCTATGCATTTGGCAACGGTTCTGAATGGTTATATTAGCGCTGGACTGGTAACATGGCAATGGTTAGCCTAGCCACAATGTCTTCATGTTGAGCTAAACTAACAATCTCCAACATATGTAATGTAGAAATATGAAAGTGGTGTTGATGTCACAAGAAACCAACAGAAAGAGAAAATCATTTTCCTCACATGGTAAATGGAGGCTGGGTCTCTGGGAGGGGAATCCCTCTGATTCGTCTGCAGGACGTAGTGGGAGGGGCTTTGGCTGTGGTGGCTCCGCCTCTTGGCACGCTTGGCCGTGTCATTGGACCGTTTGCCCGGACGAGCCGTGTGGGAGGAGTAGTCGTCAGCGCCGGTCCTCTCGTCACCACCGGACAGTCCAACGTAACGCATCAGCGAAGCTTCTGTGAATCACATCAGCAGATGAAACATTTACCTGCAGCTCGTTCTCCGCTATCGATCGCTTGTTCTATTTACAGCCCGTCTTCAACTGTGCTGCGTGTGATGAGGGTTTCTGGGTTAATTAGAGACTAAATTTGAAAACATAAAATTAAAATAGCACTAAAATGTCACGTCATTAGATTCATTAAAACTGTGGTAGTAACGTATGAGGTGAAAAATCTGAGCTACAAATCGTGACCTTTAAGCCGAGCATCATTACTGGTTAATCAGCTTTTGTGAGGAGCTTTCGGATGTGATCAGATCTGAGCAGGAGCTGTCTGATTTCTTTGCCCTTTCGTTGAAGCACCCCCATCGTGGTAATTCATGTGGTTCAACAGACTTTAGCAGCAAATTGCGCACGCTCGACGTCCCGAAGAATAAAACTAAATTCGATATGACTGCGGCTCCGAAAATGATACCGCTCTGGGGTCGCGGCTTTTTTTAAGCCGACTAAAAATAACACGAAGACAAGATCACGGGCATCATTAAATAAAAACAACCTTTTAGACTCAATGTCGTACACGGCTCTGCACAGAGTAAACAACCAGGCCGAAGTCAGGAAACACAGCGAGGACAAATAAGCGCAAATTCCCTCAAAGCAGCTTCAACCAGTTCAGTGACATTTATCCCAAAGCTGCACGACATTTTACAAAATGCATCATGTGGAGTTTTGATGTTTTTTACGAGAGGATGCACAGATATCCTGCAGCCAGTTTCAATAATCTCCCACTAAACTCCCACTAAGCAAGACGCCTAAAAAGGCAGAAAAGAAGAAGAAGAAGAAGAGTGCTAGTTAATAATGGAATAACAAAGATCAGTTCAGCTTTTAACTACTTTAAACACCTTTTGTGATATTCTGAAACCTGTACGTGTGGTTTTCTTACGGTCGTTTAAATGTATATCTTATCATTTGTTTTTATGTTGTACTACCTTTGTAAAGACTTTCATAAGTATCCCTTGAAAGGTGTCACATAAATAAGATGTACTATTCTATTATTCTTATTTATCATTATTATTATTATTATTATTATGACATTGTTAGTGTGTGGTGAACTAGCTGGCTGCAAAACAGCAGCAACCTCTGGGGCTGAAAAGAGAACTGCTGTTCCACAAATGGTTATTTGAGGCTGGCTCCAAAAGTCCCCACACACCCCTTGAAATTCCCATCCCACAGGAAAAATAAACATTTTTACAGCCTGTTATAAAAAACAAAACGAAACGGTTCAGTCTCAATGGGTAATTTCTACATTTATGACAACATGATTGTTCATGGGGCATTAAATTCTACTTAAGCTCCACCTTTTGTCCAGGAATTAGTCAGGAGGCACCGCCAAGATGGCAGCTGCCAGAGACGCCACATTAAGCTTCAAAACTGTTCTTCAGGAAAACTTTGTCAGATCAGAGTTTCTTACTTCTGAGATTTAATTTTTAGTTGTACAAAAGGTCGTTATTTATTCTAGTAATATGATGATTGGCCAAGTGGTTCAAATGTAGAGAAGCTACAGGAAAACATCTCATCAATGGAGGAAAATAGCACATGTTGCTAGCTGGTGTAAAGTGAGTGCTAATACGCTTTGTTCTGAAATCAAAGTCATTCTCTCCTGGTGCCAAAGATCCAGAGAGAAAAGTAAATACGTTGCCTGTGAGAAAAAAAAAAATGTGTCGCCATCATCTGTGTTTTCGTGTTTGAAGGACTGATGTCGTTAAGTCCCCCGCTGTGGGTTCATCTGCACCACTGAGCGTTTGAGAGTCTTCTCCACCACTTTAACTTCTCACCACCTCTCAGCTGGGGAGGAAACTCGGGTTTCTCTACCTCTTTCTCTTTCCACTCAGTTCCCACCCCCCTGTCCTCCCCTGGTTGCTAGGCAGCGGCCAGAGGAAAGTGAGACACCGAGAAGAGCTGCTGTCAGCGTCGCCATAGCAACTGTGTGAGTGATTCAGGTGGAGGTCAGGGAGAATAGTCTTTTCTGTTTTCTCCCTCCCCTCATCCTCCTTTTCTGCCTCTTCTATTCTTCCTCCGTTTCATTTGATCTGCCTTTGTGCCAGCTGTCTACCTTTTTTTTTTCCCTTTCTCCTCCTCCTCCTCCTTCCCCTCTCATCCCCTCTTATTTCGTTCCTCTGTGATGCTAATCACAGGGGGAATTAGAGAAAGAGATGAAGGCGCATTGATCTGCGCGCACACACACACTGATGTCTTTATAATTCATAGAGACAGGAACGTTTAAGAGATATCCAACCGGCTCTTCAGGAGGTGCACATATGCACTCCACACGCCGGCACTCACCTCGGCGGTTTTCTCTGTTTAGCTTGGCTGGGTCTTCATAGTCGCCCACCCAGTTACACTCCACTGGCATGGAGATGGGCCTGAGCCTGCCTACAAGTGCACACACACAAATTACGACACTTAATATTAGCATCGCAGATGGGTCGGTCAGCGCAAACTTATGCTGCGAGTCCAAAAGTTTTCATTTATGGTGCAAATGCCAAAGTCTGAATGTTAATTTCAATAAAAAAAGAATGAATGAAATAAGACAGTCTGTGACAGATTGTGATATTAAAGAATAAGACGACTTTAATAACCGCAAACGCTCTGGAGGATTTTAGCATTCCCTCTCTCATATTTGTTTTTTGTTTTTTAAAGTGGCTCAATCCATCACAGTGAGACTGAGCTCAGCTCTCTCTCTTTTTGTCACTTTCTCTCAAACACCATCACAAGAGCGAACCGTATGTGGGCGTGGTGCAGTACACGGGCTCCTCCTCTTCTCGCCGGCGAGACTCTTGATCCAGGAAGGAGTTTGGTGACTCAGAGCGCTTAGCAGCGCTGACGCCACCGTGGTTACGAGATGCCTCATCCCCAGACAAGGCTCCCGTCTCATCTCTATGGCAACAGCAGAGGCAGATTTGTTCACCGGCAAACACATGTACATCATGTCATCCTCGCTGTCACCTGTGTCATTTTGTACTCTTGTGAATTAAGTAGTTGGAAGTACAAACTACCTGGGCGTGTATGGCTCAGCAGGTGGAGGCGGGATGTAGAGGTCCTGGAGGGCGGAGCTCTTGGTGGGCGTGCCTGAGGGCGTGGCTGAACTGCTGCCTGGACTTCTAGTCGGCTACAGAGAGTGGATGTCGTTAGGTTTCTGTTTTTGAAGGCCAACTTCTATAAAGTATAACAATACTATAACAACTAGCATCTGCACTTGGGTCTTCTTTTTTCAGACTAAATTCACTGTAACAAACCAAATATTCTCAGCTACAGTTGAGAGTAGTTTCAGTTTCAGTAAGTGCGCAACCACTTCTGTCATCTACTTTTGGGGTTCTGGCAGTTTAGAGCTACTTGTCGTATTACTGCCCTCTGCAGGACAAAACATGACATGTCAATGTATTTTATACAAATTGATGTCATCGTTGTCGACAAGTGCTTGCAGCATTACTAAAAAGACATATGTTGAATAAATCAGGAATGTCTTCAAATGTGCAGAGAATGGGTTCCCAGTGTTAGTAACATACCTGATAAATTTGTGATGAGCCCAAATAGTAATGCACCTTTTTATCCTTGTATAGCCTACAACTCCTTGTATGTTAGACGGTAGAAGAAGCAACAATAAGACACATTTTAAAGGGTTTAAACTAGCTTAAAGTCTAACTTATCACACTGACTACTTAGATTTTAGTTTTGGCCTGGTACCAGACTGCTGGATCGATTGTTCACTGGTCTAAATTGCTCTGGGGTTGCGCCCAGTCAGAGCTGCATCGAATAATCAGAGAGTTTATCGGCAAGGTAAGAAACAGGGGAAACAATCTCTTCACAGCTGACTACAAAGCTCCACACAACATTACCAGTTAACTCACACATAATCTGCAAAAATAGACTGAAAACAAGGATGTTGTGCTCACTGCTCACTGGTTAGGACAAAATAAAACTGACCCGTGGTAGTTCAGATTCTGATTATCTGGGTACTTTTATTATTTTACCTCCAGTTAAATTGGCCATCATCGCCCCCCCGGAGATCAATAATCGTTCCATTGTTATTATAACCTCCAGCGACAATGGCCGAGACTATAGAAATAATACCCAAGTTGTAGTAAACTGACGTTTTCCCTTTGTGTCGTCTCCCGATTGTGCAGATAATCAGTGGATAATTGGAGAGATACATTTCGTGATGGCGGGAGGTCTGGGAATGTGGGTGGCATCAGTTTTGCCTTCACATTCACTCCAGCGTCTTTCAGCTGGCAAACAAAACCATGCTGAGCCACAGCTCCCTGACCTAATTACACACTTCGGCTGCGGCCGTACGGGAGGGAAGGGGAATGCTGAAGGGAATTATGTGGGCCACTGCAGTGCTTTAATAAAGTCTATAAAAGGTAGCGCCGGTCCCACCTGCAGAGCCAGGGGTTTCCAGCGCATGTTCTTCAGGAGCGCGGGGGCGGAGCTGAGCGTGCTCTGCGGACGCTTCTTCAGGGTCAGGGACACGACGCCTTTATCGGCCCTCAGTGAACCGACCAGGTTACGCAACTGCCAGCCCACCTGTGCACAGGAGATAACAGAGTCAGAGAATATCGAAGCCTCCTGGGAAATATCGTCCTCTGGATAAACAAAAACAAAACAATCACACCCTGATTTATACTCCACCGAGAAGAGAAGGCTGAAGTTTGAACGTTGTCCACGTCGTGATTGGATCTCGCTTGTTGAGCCTTCTGTGCAAAGCAAGTGGGTGTGTAGGTGGGAAGTCTATCTATAGAGCTTTCGAGTGATGTAACCTGCCCTCAATTTGAAAACAAATGTTTCGCATACTTGTATATCTTTCTACATTTTCACCCACCGTTTGCACAAAATCGGGCCTACACTCTGCGTGCAGCAAAAACACGATGTAAACAAAACCAAAAATGGCTGTGACCTGATTCTTTCACTGGACAAAGGCTGGACTGAGATCTGATCAAAATGCAAGAGGAGGTCCGGGGAAAGTTGGAGGACCTGATTGCACCGATTGCGATGCACGCTGTGATCATGTGCACCTTGCAAACGGAGGGCACAGTCGGCAATACAGGTGTAAACAGGAGGTCACCCCACCACAGAAACTCAAAACATAAAAGTGTATCTGGCTTCAGAACTAAGGCGGAAAAAGACATACAGACTTAAAAACACTAGACCAAGAGTCCTAGTACTATTTCTAAATATACATTACTGTTATCATTTTGCATTCAGTATTAGGCTATCCCTTATCCCTTTACTAAAACATGATGGATTCATGTTAATAAGTATTTAAATAAATTTAAATTTGTGGGGGAAATTAAAAAAATAAATAAAAAATGTCCAATCAACCAAAGATTTTGTGATCCCCTGCAGACCTATGCACTAGAGAATTATGGTAGCAAACAGTTCCTTATTTACACATTAAGCAGCAATATCGTTCAGTTGAAGTCGTCTCCATGGTCACACAATGAAAAAGTCGCTCCCCTTTTAGCTCTATTTTTGGTCTCCTCCAACTGCTGAGAAAATACGCATGTTAGGTTAGCTCTTAAATGTTAAACTATGCTTACCAGCTAGCAGCTAGCCCTGTCTGTCATCTGTTCAGTGACAAGCTGAAAAATCAGCTTTGGTTGTACAGTTATGCCTGTTACAATCAAAAATGCCATGAGCCAAAATAGAGAAATAGCAGAAAATCAAAGACACTGGGCTGAAAGACCCTAAAATAAATCAGATTATAAGCCAATTCTCTATGGGTTTAATGTGATGGCATTTTGACTATTTCAGCTTTAAGGGTTCATTTGGATCCATAATAACCAGCCTGTATTTTCACAGTGACACACAAAAGAAATTGTCCGTTTATAATTATATATTAAATATAGTATTTTATCCAATATATTATTTGTATCATTTTTACGATGGAGAACAAGTAAATCCTGCAAATAAACACTGGAAGTAACAATATATCTAGAGCATATACAGTAGGAGTAAAAACACAAAAAGGAACTCACCACAGTCTGGTGATTGACCTGAATGACTTCATCCCCTGCATGGATCTTCTTACAGCGGTCAGCCGGAGACTAAAGAAAGCAAACAGACAACTATGAATTGATCTGAGCCCATCGATCGCTGGGCATCGCTTTCGGAGAGGTTTCACAACAAAAAAAGCCACGATAAAGCAGGGAGGGAAAGCTCTGCTGAGTCATGCATAGGGAATCTGAATCCGCAGACAGAAAAGTGGTCAGATATCGGGGCGTGTGGGGAAAATCCAGAGATAAAGTGAACCGAGCTTCAGATCAGTACGTGAATGTGTGAAATACGGGATGATGTTGCTCTCACCCCTTCAGTAGTTCCTGTGATCACATGGAGGCCGTCATAGGTGGATTTGATGTACATACCCTGATGGCAGAAAAAAAAACATATATAAGATTTTTATTTATGAAATAATCGCAGGCATTTCAAAGCTGTGTGCATTAAAAATAAAGCTTTCAGGTTGAGGTCTAGAATATATTAGACGGCAGGTGAATAGACGGTTGGAGAAATGGGCAGGTGTGAAGACTTGAGTAGGTCAAACAGGGACTAAATTTTTATGAGCGGATGACACAAGTCAGGACGTCAAGTCTGACCAGCAACGACTCCGAGACACAATTTTACAGGACTCAAAGGATCTGCTGCTGACGCCAGGTGCAACAGGACACCTTCAGCGATCTTGACGGGTTCACGCTTCGACAACTCGGAGCCGTTTTGGCAGCAGGTGACAACAACAGACGGCAGAAGTATGGAGTACTTAAAGGAGCAGGAGTTTTTTTAGCATTCAAATATCAGGCATCGCTACTATATGTTATAGAACACAAAATTTGTTCACGGGTTAAATGAGCAGTTCATCTAAATATTATGTCCAACAAAATGATTCAAAGAAGAAAACACAATGAAAACTTTTATGGTTTGTGCTTTTGTAAATATCATGTGACCTTATATTTAAAGTGACGGTCACATGATATTCAATACAGGGATACGCAGATTATGACAATACTATAGAAACTCCAGAAGGTTTGAAAACCAAACGCGAACCCTTGAATACACACATACAGAGGACGAGCTCAGATTAATATTAATTGATTAATTAATTAATTAATTAATACCAGGCCTTCAGAGGGCTTGATGTTGGTGAGGTGAACCAGCTCGAGGTGGGCCGACTGGGAGACCAGCGGGTCCGACGACACACACACGATGTGCTCACACACCTCCGACAGAGTCTTACACTGTAGAGAAAACAAGTTATTTATTAGAGTTATTTTCTCCTTCTCTATTATGTAGACAACATAACAACCTGTGCCTTAGTCTAAATGTGAACCGTATTATTGAACTGTACGTTTCCTATGTCTGAACCCAGTAGGATGAAGCAACTGGTAATTCTTCAAATGGGGTTGCGTTTGCAAGAAAAATCCATCCAATCCAAAATTTCACCAGTACGTCATGCTTGCTGACGTTTTCCGGAGTGGAAATGAGTCATCCGTGTTTTCTCTGCTATAAAAAGAACTGAGCCAGCACCAGCTTCATATTTGTTTTAAGTTTGGAGCTGCAGTCCGGAGGTGATTAGCTCAGCTTGGCAAAGCATAGTAAGTGTGGAAACTGAGGGAGAGAGCTAGCTAACACTTTCTGAAGACACTTTCAAATACCAACAGTGGAAAGTGGAGGGTTTTAATGACAAGTTAAAATGTAGCAAGGTCTATTACACCGCTAGCTTAGATTGATAGTTTTGTATTATTGTTTAGATTTTGATGATTTGATGTCATGTTTACTGTGTTCACGGCTTAGTCTATGTGGTAAATTACTGAGGACTGAATTCAGTGTTAGTTAACGTTTTCAGAAGTGGCAGAGATGGACGGATAAGTTAATATATTGTAATTTTAAATTATTCCTGTAGTACAATTACAGCATTAATTGTCAAATTTTAAAAACAACATGCCAGTGATTGTAGATGAGTGCTTCCTCTCCTTGGATGGTGTTTAATTGGTCTTTTTTTCCCACAGCAGATGTCTTTGATTTGTCAAACGCAGGTGAAACTAATAGCATCGCTAATTGCAGGAACGGAGCCATCATTAACGTTGTTAGCTTCAGAAGGGCTTTCCCTCTTATGAGAAACGGGCATGTCTGCAGTGAAGAGGACCCATCAGTCGCACTCACTTGTTAATAATCAAGGAACGTGAGTGATGTGTTGCCAGGAAGGCTGTTGAGATTCAGTGAGAAATTTGGAGAGTTTTAGGACACGTGAAGTACATACAGAGCTCATATCCATCCTTCCAGGAGCTCACTCTCATTATAGCAGGGAGATTTTATTTTTAAATTACCCAAAAACTACAGTCAGCAATTTTTATTCCAGCTTCTTCCCACGGGGGAAATGTTCCCTGAAACTGTTGACAGCATGCTGAATGGAGTCGTGTTGGGTCTGCCAAGACAAAATGTTTCAGTAGAAATTGGGTTATGATGTAATTTTTCACTGCACCAGCATTAAATTAACCTCTATTACACTGTATTTAGATGAAGACAATCATTTTGAGGATATTTGTGAAATAAAGCCAGAACTATTGTGGTCATTCATGTGAACTGAGCCTGTGGGGGCTATTCGCTGAAATTCAAACAAATGAACTGTGCGCTGATGCACTGCAGGGTCGTAACGTACACAGTTCATTTTCTTGAGTTTCTTTTTTTTTTTTATCCATTGCAAGGAAGCAAAGGAAAGAACAAAGGGATCACGACATCCAAAGGAAACCCACACATGTTCAGGACCCTTTTATGCCTGGGTATCACAGTGTTACTCACAAAACGAACATAAAACGGTACAAGGAGCACCAGCATTAAATTATACGCACGGTAGAAGTCGCAAAACGCTTAGTGTTCAAAACTGCTGGCATTTTGAAGCCACCAAGGCTAACAGCTAGCAAGTTAATGGTTGAATACCAGTAATTTAATGCTGGAAGTGCAAAGATGTAATGAAAGGGTGAAGGTGTTTGGGGAAATCAACATTTTTCTCATGCATATTAAAAAGTTAACTCTCTACATACTTTCTTTCCAGGTTGAAAACACCAAATAAGAGGTCATCTCATTAATACTACTGTGAAAACTAAAAGAATATACGTGCCTGCTAAGCTAAGCTAGCAGTGTAATAGACCTTTTTAGTGGGAGACATTTTGATTAGTCAGAGTAGGGAAAGCACAGGTGAATTCAAGATGGCTCAGTTCCATCAAGACTCTCCTCTTTCCATTGTTGGCATTGGAAAGTGGCTTCAGGAAGATGTGGGCAGTTTCCAGACTTAACGTGACGCCAAGCTAAGCTAATCACCTCTGGACTGCAGCTCTTCAATAAACAGTGGAACTGGTGTTGGCTCAGCTCCATTAAGTGATTTAATTTACTATTGAGCCACTTTTCACTGTTGGGATATTTTTAAGCTTCAAAAAGATGGTAGGCTAGCTAGCTCCAGGTTTCAGACTTTATGCTAAGCCAAGTTAAGCTAATCACCTCTGAACCGCAGCTCCAAACTTTAAACAAACTTAAAGCTGGCGCTGATCTCCGTCTGAGAGGATTCTTTTCGAAAAGCTACCGAAAGCACCGCTGAAGACTCTATCACGAGCTCCTGTGTTTGTTTTTGTATTTGATGAGTGTGTCTTAGAGGATGCTACCCATCAACACAGAGCACAAACAGAGGACAGCTGGCTGAAGAGGCAGAACTCACCACATGAAGGATTTTGTTCTCCGTCTCAAACACCGTACAGTCCTGGGGGAAACGAGAGAAATTGAATGTAGCGCAAGCAGAACATCCTGTCTCACAAACACTCACCGTCGAACGCCGCTCACGCCGCTACAGTACCTCCGTTACACTGTCTGGGCCTCACATTTACTGAACCCCACCACCCGCACGCTCCATACCAGAAACAAACACACCCACACACAGACAGACACATTTATCTTTTAATATTTACACAAACGTCAGTCACAGAAAAGACAGACTGTAAAGGACGTAAATAGCAAAGCACTGAGTCGAAGGAGTCTGAGGCTGCTGCATCACACCCACGCACACGTATCATTCTTGGGGGGATTTGACAGCCCACGGCTGCGCCCCTTCAGCCTCAGACTTCAAGTGGAGGAGAATAAGAGCTATCAGTCTCCAAAAAAAAAAAAAGAAAGAAAAAGACACACACAAACAGTTGCACACACCTGCTGTACAATGGTGGTGAGCTCCAGGCAGAGCTGAATGACATTATTTCGGGTTACTGAGTAGTCTGCCACTGCAGCAAAGGGAGACCTGGGAAGAACAGATAACACAGCGGTGTGTCTTATAATGTTTCTGCTGCATTAGATGATGTGCACAGGAGATGGGCAGGAGCATTGTCATGAAGGGGGAGAGGGAAACAGCTTGTTTCGTATGTTTTTCTATAAATACATACGGAGAGAAATTAACTTGGAGACATTAAAGCTCCATTTTGAAACAAATTTTATGAAAATGTCATGTTAAGTACTGAATCTTTGTATGTGGCATAAGAAAAGATGCAGTAAAAGAACAACAAGGGCTGCACGTAATATTTTTTTCTGATTTAACTGTCAGACAAAAGCGAGATATTAACATCATATACCAACAGTTTTGATGCAATCAGATAAAAACAGTTTGTTCGAACGCTAAAGACTTTAAGTTGGCTGGAGTGTCCGGCTTTTGTATTGAATATCGACATAATCAATGACAGTTTGTCCAATTTTTGATCTTTCAATTGAGAAATAAATGACTAATTTAAGCTTTGAGTGGACGAAAGTCCTGTTAATAGTATGTACACTCACTTCCCTTCATGACTGTTGTAATGCTCATATGCCAAATCAGCACCAGAAAGGCGATTTACATTGGTTTTGTTACATTGGACTGAATAAAACATGTTTCTGTTATTTAGCCCACAAGTCAACAATACTACAGCCTGCAAAAGGAAAACACACTTGCACAGGTTATTTGAAACTAATGTTGCTGAACTGACTGTTGATTCAATGCGGGACTGGAATAAATCAGTTTTCACTTGTGTACCTAATGAACTGGCAAGCGAGTGATTTATCGCTGTAACAAAAAAAAAAAAATTTCAGTGACAAATATGTTTGCCGTTGTACAAGGCTACAACTAACGATTATTTATTAATTGATTCTCTTGCCTGCTAAATATCAGAAGGGCTGACTCATGTTGTCACGGTTACAGGCTGTCATCTGTCACCGAGTGCTTTGCCAGGCGTCAATAAGGCAGTTCTTTTATCCCCGAGGCACTTTGGTTAAGCTTCAGTCTACGTCTGTTTGTTACGAAATTAACTGAAACCGAAGGCGATCCTTTCTTGTTGTTGGCAGCCGAGACGTTCGTATGTGTTGTGGCGCGTTAGTAGTAACTGGTACAGCTGGAAGGCTTAGTGGTAATTAAATTCTTCAGATGTAGTGTTTTTTTTTTTTGTTGTTGGTTTTTTTTTAACCAGAATGACGAATACAGAGAAGCAGCAAATATGCAAAGATATGAACAGAGCGTTTAAAAAATGCTACTGGTTCACAGCACGACCTGCCCTAGTGTTCATGATATAATGCCTGGTAGTAAAAATGGCAACACACAAGAAGACTGAAGAATATTTCACCGCAGATGCAGGACACAGCTCCACACCAGTCCAGCTGTTGGAAGCTTCTGCGCCAGATGTTTGAGAGGACATTAATCAACAGACATGAAGGTGATTTCGTTGCATGACTATTAGGATTAATTATTCAGGTCTATATAATTACAGATTCTGTAACTTCATGCAACCAACATTAATTTATAGGAATTACTTTATACAGCGGCAAGGTGAACAAATATTTCAGAGCACATTACATTGGACTGGGTTGTCTGGAGTTAAGGTACGAGCCACCCCCCTGACACTACATTACTTTCATTGGCCTAGTTATTGAACTTAATAGAGTCGCACAAGAATACAATTAAGATAAGAAAAGCCTTTGTGAGTTTTCAGAGAAGGAAATTTTGTTTTACTTAACAGAGGATTGGGACACGAATCAGCCAATACTAAATATTAAATCATCGGGATCGGAGAATTCTGTGATGTATCTATTAATCAATTTCTAGTTAATTCAAACGGTCAATAAATGCAAACAAACTCAGGATAAGATGTTGATCTTAAGGACGTGACGCACCAAGCTGATTTGGTCGTGATGCATTCATATGATTCATCATGAGTTGTTGAGAGAGATTTCTCTGATTGGCTCATTGAACGGAAAATAAAACAGAAGGCTTTTCTCATTTTACACATTTATCTCATCTGAACATTTAAATAAATGTATATTTCCACAGCAACATAATCACTGTAGATTAGTAGACTTAGACCAAACGGAGCCAACGGAAGAGTTTGTAGCTCTTCCAAACTTCCTAGCCTCTAAGCTAATAATAATAGTAATAATAATAATAACTCTTTCTGTTGTCCTTTTGATTGACAATACAGATGACTGCCACCTGTTGGTGTGGAGAGTTATTTGTTTTCACACAGGCCCAGAACGTATGCACCAGCTGGATGTTGGCTGTAGTTTTTAAGAGGTGTTTAAGTGCAACTTTATGGTCCAGGCGACATCACAGCTGTCATTGTTAGCGCTTCCATTGCTTGTCGCATATCGGCACATCTCAGGCCTGCCTGCGACTTAGAGGAAACTGTGAAAACGTACGTCGCACTTACATCACACCACTTTAGTAATGTAGTGATTTTTCACACTGTACAAAATCAAAAAATTGAAATGAATCAAAGTAAGTCAGATGAGCGTATGTTAATGGTTGGGGGAAAAGTAGGCCCAGGTGACACTTGGAGACTCAACAGTAATGTTCTTCCTCGGTGGATGAAAGAAGCTGCATTAGTGAACCAGGTAAATAGGCCACCTCGTTCTGAGTGCACCAATTTGAGAGGACTGACTCGTCATCTCAATCCAGCTTTCATAAATTAACAACAAAAAAAAAAAGCAGTCCAATTTTATTCATAATAATGAAAAAAAATTGTGTTTTTAGTCTGACTGAAACAAATTAAGTGAAAGGGGTTATCGGGCCACTTGGGGTTTATTATGCTATTTTGCTGCTAGCATAGTCTGTTCCCGGTGCCTCACATATGTTTGAATGCTCAGTCAGGGTCTCCACTGATGTGTGCCCATTCTGCTGTCAAGTTTGTTTTCATAAAATCCTATTTTCCTGCGAGCAAAGGGTCTTTAAAGGCCTTTTTAGTGCTAACACGCCGCTTTTAAATGAAGCCTCACGCATACTGTAGCATAATGGACTATTCAGGTGTGAACAAGGTGGTAACGATAAGGACTCCGCTGCAGCTAATGGGGTGCTAATGACTGCACATACTCACAAAGGGACCAAACCGACAGAGCGTTACACAGACGGATGCGCGGCAAACCTTCACAACATGCCTACAACGGTGGGAAACGAACACAACGATGCACCCTTGCTTCATTGTTCTAAAGACCCAGATTAAAATTCGGCCACAGCCTCTAGTGTATGATTTATCTGTGGTGTGTGTGATTTGGGTCATCAGTATTGAGGCTGCGTACTATATATACATGCAGGACCTAAGGCTACACAGACTGTTTGCTAACCACCAGGCTCCAGCCCTAAAACAAGAGACTCCCCAACAAGAGTATCAGACCATGCTGAGGCTTTCGTAGTGGAACCCATAAGGTCCAAAATTCATACTCCTTCGTGTCAAAGGCAAATCTAAATAGACTTGATACAGACATTTTAGACAACCATACGAGGAAAGGGACACTCGTTGCTCATCTAACCTGTTTGCACCATGATAATCTGGTGATAATCGTATTAAAATGATGCGCATGCTGCAAACAGAAATGGCTAATAGTTAATTCAGCGCAGGAATATCTGGGGTGATGGCACGGTTTATTACTTTAAGGTAATAAAACCCATAAGGTTCAAAATTAAGTCCAAAACTCCTCCTTAGAGCCTTGACATAGACATCTTAGATCACAGTCCACAACAAATAAAAGCCAAAACCACAGAAAAAAAGATGCTAATTTTCTTTGGTTTATGCTCACACTGCAAACAGGAACAACTAGTATAAAATTCTGCATAGATTTTATGTAGCTAATTTAAAAAATGACGGACTAATGTAAAAGTTAAACTGCACATTTCCATCGTGTTTTCAAGCCGGCTCAACAGATGTAAACAAAAAGTGAAGCCATCAGCAACTAAAAACTGTGCATCAGACATGAACTGCAGTCTCTCCGGGCTTGTTATTAATTCATAGGTAGGTGCTTTCAAATGTGCATGTAAAGAAGAAAGGGGGAGTTCAAACAGAAGCGTGACGGCACATTTCCATAAATTCAGATACTTAGAGGAGGAAAGTAAACACGCCAGGAAACACCAGTGCATCGGGGACAGGCAAAAAAAATTTGATCTGCACTGTACCCACGCTGTTATATTATACATGAAAAGGTTGGAAAATGTCTTTTCGAGTCATTTCGAGGGATACGTTTCCTGGCTGAGCGCTGAACTCCTGCTGCACTTTCCCTCGGTCCCTGGGAGGTCTAACAAGCGGCAATCAGAGACGGATGAAAGCTCAGTTTTATCGTGCTTTATGACAATTTGCCTCCGTTGCACATCTTTTAAGAATGACCCATACTGTTCGCGCTATTCAAGGCAGCCTCTGTGCTGCCCGTAAGGGCCCTGTAATAAATTCATCCACCACACCGCTCTGATTTTGATGAAAAATTTAGCTTGTTTTACCCGGTCAATATTTTTACTCCTTGGCTGCAGAAATCAATTTCTAGAAGATGGGATTTCGGTTAATTGAAAGCTCTGGTGGGAGCGTACGTTAAATTCACTGGTGCTGCCTCACAATGCTGGAAAATGGTAATGATTTTTAAAAAAATATGCAGAATAAAAACATAAAAATGGAGTCTTCGCATCTTCTCCGGCGAGTGTATCCCTTTCTCAATGTCGCTTTGCCATTTACAGTTGCATCGCTCTGCGGGGGCGGCTGCGCGTGCGCTTGCATAAGTGTGTGTGTCACTGCTGATGTGGGAGTGTGTGTGTGTGTCTGCAATTGCGCGTTTGAACAAGAACGCGTAGGTGTTTCTATGGCTGCCTTTCTGTGTGTGTGTGTTTGTGGTCTATAGGGCCCGAGGGCCGGTGTGGGTGCCTGGCATTTCAGGACCGATGTCAGAGACTTTTAGCTGCGAATCTGACGCGAGGAGATCGTGTCGAGTCACGAATGAAAGCGGCGAGGGAGACGAGACGACGGCGAGAGGAGAGAGGGAAAAAAAAAAATCCGACTGGAAGAAACACAACAACATATTTTCTCAAAAGACGTCAACACCAAACACCTGCAGGAGACGAGTCTGGCTTTACAGACTGGAGGAGAAAAACAAAGATTTGAAGGAGGATTTATGACTCTGCTTAGCATATTAGACATGTTGCGTGCTTAGTTTTGATTAACCGACAAAATGCTTTGCTGATAAAATAACCAGGTAAATGGAAACAGGTGAAGTTGAACACTCGTTTAAAGGAATCCATTATTTTTGTCCTTTCTTCTTAAAACACGTTGGTTTTTGTTGTTTGATGGATTAAATGTATAATCTGGAGTCGCATGTCATATTAATTTTAGCTTTTAACAGTGGTTGATAAAGTTTTAGTATGCACTTCGAGGTCAGAAGTGAGAATTTGCATGGCTGTTTGTTGCAAATAAGAGTAAAATGTATTTATATGTCTTCGCTGTCAGATGGTAATCTGGATTTTCCACAAAAAAGAGAAAATGGATTTATTGATACACTGATTTATAAAAACTGAGCTGAGTTGTGTTAGCTCAGCATGAAGACTGGAAAAAGCTAACCAGACTCTTTCCAAAGGTAACCAAAGCTCGGAAAGACACCAAACTGTCTTATCTAACATATTTAATATTAACTTGAATTATTAAAACAGATTAATTATTCTGAAGCCAATCGTCAAAGAAAAAGCATACCAGTGTTCTTGTAAATAACATCAACATCGCATTTGTCAATCTACTAATGTCACCTGACTCCAAGCCAAATGTCCTCTTTTAAGACACCTAATAAAGACTGACATATTCATAAATTGATTTGAAAAACGAAGAAGAGACATGAGCAGTTAGCTTAGCTTAGTTTAGCGCGAAGTCTCTGAATAAAAGCCAACAAAAGACCATTTCCAAAGGTAATTAAATGACAACTTAAATGTAATTTTCTCCTAAATTTATTATCTAACATATAAATAAGTATAAATAGTTGAATTAACATAATTGCTTCATAACGCGGTTCAACATATTGTAACGTATATCAGGGATTACTTGAAGATACTGAAACAGCCTAAACCCACAAACGATGATTGGAACTAGTGACCCACCCCCAGAGTCCCAAAGAGCTGATTTAGGTTTTTATAATTGGAAGCGTCCTCACTTTGTCTGAGTTGGAGCCAAAGCCAGAGTCTGTTGTTCAAGGCACTTAAACCCAAATGCAACTGATATAACCTGTAGTTAAATGCCACATTCATCTTACAGTATCTCTAGCATCTACACTGAGTGTGAATGCAGCCTTCGCAGAGGGCAAATAATAAACTCCCTCCTTCGGATAACCACACAAGATGAATTTGGACCGTTAAGAGAAGCTATCACCTGTCCAGCCAGGCCAGCAGGCTCTTGGCGGCGGTGATGAGGTCCACCACGGAGGTCAGCAGATCGTTGGGGAGCCGCCGCGAGCTCCTGCTCTCCGATTGGCTGCTGCGGCGGCGGCCGGAAATGAAGTTCTGCAGGTTCTTGGCCGACGCGCCGAGCTTGTGAGCCAGAGTCCTGACGCTCTCCGTCTCCAGACCCGAGTTCTAGATGTAAACACAGATACAAACTCGGATTTGCTCCACGAATACGAATGAGCTGCCTGTGTGTTTACCAGCTTGCGCTGATTTATACTGTAGGGGGAAAAAAAAGCACCGTTTTTGGTTTTTAGAAACCGATATTCAACGACACAAAGGATGTGACGGACGCGAGTGATTCACAATCTCTAAAATGGCTATTTCGATGAACATCTTGTATAATGAATGCTGAATGAGTGGGTGCTGACGATGACTGTGCGCACACTTTCCTATATGCCTGAATCTGTGACCACCATTTTTGATTAATTTGTGTTTAAATGTGTTTGAGGTTTGTAGGAAGTCGGGTTTGTTGACATGAAATTAATCAGGAGGCCACAAACACAATAGAAAAATGAGACAGTGAGAAAAATGTACCTGTTATTTCTTTTTTGAAACTTGAAAAGCACTACTTCCTGTTTTTTAAGCCCTATTTTGCTCTAAATAAATACGTTTAAATGATGATATGCTAGCATTCCTATAAAAAAACAGGTTACGTAATAGTTTTTTCAGTTTACATCCTCAACACTCTGAAAATGAGACTGTTTGTTTCTACTCAGCGATAGTGACAACCGGGTGTTTTAGGGATTTGCAGGACACTAACGCTTTCCTTCCTGTGCATTCAAGCAGAGAGGCCTACATTAAAGCTACAGGCGGCTAATGAGACCCTGGCACTGAAACACTAAAACAAACACACCAACTCACCAGAGCGCAGAGTAAGTCGACGGCCTCCAGAATGAGCTCCTGGTGTCCGATGCGAGAGACTCCCAGCTCCTCGAGCTCGGCGTGGCTAATCCTCAGCAGCCGCTCTCCGCACACACCTCCACGCTCAAACACGCACACGTACTGCTGCAAGCAGTCGTCCAGACCTGAGAAAAGTCACACACACATTATCAAGGTTACTCACAATAACAAAGTTAAGTGTTGTTCTGTGATACTGAAGTGGTGGTTGCTGCATTTGATGCTACTTAACCCATTTATGGGGCAAGGAACCATATGTGGTAACTTCTGCATACATTTTAAGTTGTGTCCCTTCGCCTCTCAGTGAGGTTTAGAAGCATCCGAGAAAATCAAGGAAGCACTCTCTGGTCTAATGTGGTCGGCTAGGTCCACCTCTACATAAATGCTAAGCACATCTGCTTTATTAGGTAGAAGAAGTGGCCTAATGATATCTGATGTGATAATGTTGTATGTGTATTTCCTCCATGAATATTAGAAAAATTGTTCCCATGGGTAAATTATTTTTCACAGTCCACCGCAGTACAACACAGAACTAGACATACATACAACACACATAAGAGACACATATTTGAAAACAGATAAAACGATATTAAACATTCAGCCAAGTCCACACTACGACCCATGTAGTGGGGCCTTTTGTTAAGGGCAGCTATGGCCGCCGCAGGGATCAGGCTTTTTCCAAAGCGAGCGCTCTATATCTTCGCCCTGAGGGGAGTGGGGTGAAGTGGGTGTTTGAGTGGATGTGTGATGTCCTGTTCTATTACGATTGGAATGTGTGTAATGGCCCTGTTGTTGAGATCTGTTAGATTTGGTTTGGGGAGACCGATTATTCTGCAAGCTGTGGTGCTTATGCGTGTCAATTTGGCCTTGTTTTTAACCGATAACGTATTGAAGAAGCAGGTGGAATCGTACAGGGGTATGGATTGAATCACGCTTTAATACAGCGGCAGGAAGATTTCCCAGTATTTCAATGAGTGTCCTATGAAGGGGTAAGTAATCAAATGCTAATATATTATACATCTACATGGCTTCCAGCTCTGTTGTTAGCATGAAGCTCGAATCATTGCTCAGGAGGCTGTGACCAGTTCAGCAATCAACAATAGCATGCTAGCATGCTTCCCTAACAACATTAGCTGTTAAAAGACAACTTTTATTCAAATCTGGTATCACACTGGTAGCATTTAGCTCAAAGCAGAGGGCGGACATCATCATTGCTGTACCTTTTCATGCTGCAGGTATTAATGTAGACTTTTCTACTGAAATGTCAACCATGGTAAAGGCATGGTTAGCCTTCTGATGTTCACATTTAGCGGCTAGTTAACATTAGCCCTGATTAGCCCAGGAACCATAACACATTTAACTTGTCACTCATTGTGGAGCAGAATTCAGGTTCGGTAGGTGCACGTCAGGAATTGAGCTGTCAACCCTTGTTGGCGTTTAGCTCAAAGCAGATGGTGAACATGGTTAATGTATCACCGCCAGGGCTCTCAAGTCTCACACACGCATTTCAATAAGTTCACACGCTCACACATGACATTTCTCACGCTGAGAAGTGGTAAAACTCACCGCACGTTAGTAAAATAGACTGTATATGAAAGAGGTTAGTAATCTATGAATGGATGAGGCGAATCAGCCTACCAAAAAATAGTATTTTTCGTTGCCAGGTGAAACAGCAGCATCGTAAACACGCTTTGCACGAATGCCGCGATTCTGTGCTCGGAATCTAAGCTAAGAAGAGCTGGAGGTGGAAGCCCACGATTGGGCAATCACTTCATTAACCTCCTGAGTCCCTGCATCCCCATATGGGGACATGGAGTTTTAGGTGTTATTGCAGCTTATTCTACTTCATTTAAACCCATTGTCTTCATTAGTGGACACTTATAAATGTTTCTAGTTTGACACGACTCACAAATTGAACAAATTCTATCAACAGCAACGAGTTACAATGTCACTTATTACCAAGTACTCATTTGAGGACGTTGGGACTTCATTGTCTGCAATTCTGTCTGTGCTCAGCCATGTTCAGGTATTAAAATAAACAGTTTTATATTTTATAGACAGTTATACAGTTTTATAGACTTTATTATAATATAAATAATGAAGCAATAGACTACCAGTGTCTTATTTTTTGAAAAACTGCTACTTCGTGTTCAAAGATCACTGAAATTAAAAATGCATAGCAAACAAAAGCTCTGGTCTCAGGCGGTTATTTAAATTTTAAACATAAAATAATAAAACCTTCTATTTGGTTTAAAGGAATGTGTCCTTTATTAGATTAATATACTAAAACATTATCTTCAAACACACTTCACCAAAAAATAAAATCTCAGTGTCAAACATTCCACTTCTACTGTAGACTGTTAAATATAATAGTTACAAACCCTTTGATTTTGACCCAACCTAAAGCTGTGAGCTTTGTGACAGTGAGCATGTTAGCATACAGCTCACAGCAGATGATCCACATAGGAAACATTAGACCTTTTAAGCCCCAGCGTCTTAATAATTTTATTGTTAGTATATAGTTCATTACTTAAGAATCTGTATCTTGATGAAATCTAATAAAAAATCTCCTAAAGTATATATGTGTGGGGGCCATTGTTCTTCTTTTCTCCTGTTATAATGTGGCTATCCTGCTAGCTGAAGTGTTCTCGTATCGACTACTGAGCAATCGTACACCATACATGCAGCAAATGGCAATTATGGGACTTCAGCAATAAGTAGCTAGAAATGATGGGCACTAACTGCTGGAGGGGCCTCTCATCCCAACACCGCCATCACTCTTCATGACCCGTCAACGGCTCAGATGTTCCTTAGCACATTCATCCTCTGATCAATAAGCGCACGTACCCCTACTTGAAAATTATAGGCTTCGGCAGTCCTCCAGAAGCGCTAATCAGCTTTCACTCTCATACTTTCACGGGCGGTTTCATTCTTCAGAGTCTGTCTCTTAGTCTGCCCAAGAAAATGGAATTTTATTCTGCTGCTCATTCCAGTTTGTCTCGGATAATACAACAGCTGCTGTGTCATGTATTTCAGACGTTTTAGCTTGTTTGCAGTTTTGTACCTTTTGGCTCTTTCGAAACCACAACACCATAAACAGCAAATGAAACAGAGCTTGTTTTAAGAGACCCTGCAGGGCCACAAAATGCTTTTTGGGACGGTTGTAAATGTGTTATTTTAAGTTTTACTGTGCAATGAGAGTAAATGGAGAGAGAAATGAGGGAAACACTAATTCCCACTCCTGCAGTAGAAAACTACCATTGTCATCTTTAGCTTCATCACTGAAAATTTATGCTTATTTGGGACAATTTGCAGTTTAATGAAAATTGCATTTTTAATAACAGTACACTTCTAGATATCTATTATTTTCTGTATAATATAATACACATCACTACAAGGCTGGATTACAGCATTTCTTGGTCAATAGTTTACACATTTCCTTTATCTCCCGAAAGCCTCACAGAGCCTCAATATGCTGGAAACCAACTGGGACATATGGCAATGTGTAAAGTGTTTTTATCTTTGTCAAATGACCTCATTGAAGTTGGAGCATAAATCCTTTCCCATGTCTTTCTTCAGGCTAACACCCTCATGTCAATATGGGGTGCACTGCTTGTTTTTTTATTGGATATCATTAAGGATGAATAAAACATGGCTAATTAAAAGGCTTTGGCACAGAAAAGCCCTGAATGTTAGGGAAATATTATGTTTAAAAATAGGTCAGCGGCGGGACATGTGAATCATGAAGTGTGAAATCCTTCAACAAGGGCATTAATTTCTAGGCACATTATGCTGCTTGGATGCATCGTCCAATTTATTTCCAAGAATGTCCTGTTTGTAGACAGGGTTGCACAATGTGTTCAATGGCTGTTCCTCAAAAACCATGACAGACAGGAAAGGCATTCAGAGGACGGCAGAGGAGGTTAGACTCTTTGTCACATCTCACATTCCAATGTTGCTGTTGCTATGTTAGACAAATGACAGCCATGGGGTCCATTCCCATAGAAAACATTGACATATATACTGTAACTAAAGAGTCTAGAGCTACTTCACTTTAATTCTGCAAACAAACCATGTTCAAGTGAAGTCTAGTTGTGCCATCAGTAATGCTGTGACCCTTCCTCAGCACAGGGGCCATGGTAGGAGGTCTTTCAAATTTAGTTTCTTGCATTTTTGTATTTTTTTGTGCTGCACCACTGCTAAATAACATTTCACAAAATCAAACATTAACTCTGTGGTCAATAGTGTAATGGCATTTTTTACTCATGGAGAACTTTTAATGACAGATAGAAACAACATTATAGATTGTATAAAAACAATAAAATAAAGAGGAATACGCCTTCCACAGCATTACAGTAGTTGTTGTTATGTATTGTTAGCTTATTAACACAACTGCCTAGTTACACTTTGTATATCTTCTATATTGTGAAAGTGGTTCTGACTTTCTGGAGAGGTTGATTGTAGGTAACAACAACCAAACACTAAAGAGTCTGTAGTCTGCAGTAAGTACGTGAGCTGAATTGGTTAATGGAAGTAAGCGCACAAATAACATAAAATTCGGTCACCTGCAGTTGACCAAAACAAAATAAAAAAATGAAAAAAAAAAAAAAAAATGAATAGAGGTTGAATCCAGAGGTCAGCTTTACATGAGCAGTTTTTTGTTTTATTTTTTGAGTATTAAATATTACATTTATGTAGCAAATTCAGTTTTTATTTCCATTTTTAAACTATATTTCTAATCCAATCTGAATTTACCTTTTTTTATGTATTTTTAAATGATTGACTTATATACTGCTATTTGTTATCGTAAATACATTTTTAATTCAACTACTTATCGATAGATCAATCATTCATTAGCACATTTTTATATTTTTATATCATATCATTATTTTCATCCCATTGGACGTCCATTAAAACGGATAAAAATAATAAATTATTCTGTCATTTCAACTTTTATTTATACATTTATAGGTAGAATTGTAATTAGAATAAGTAATGCCTGTTTATACTGTAACAACTAATTATTGGTAAGTAAAATGTTTTCATTTCTGTTCCTCCATACAAATACATGATGTTTACCCGGTCACTGGGTTCATACCACGGTGTCTTATTCCAGCTGTGTTTTTGTGTCACAGGTCACCTGCAGGTGTTCTAGAATGGTGATGTCACAACAAAGTCAGAATTCTATTGTTCACCTCCTTCATTCTTCATCTTGAAGTCACTTCGTTTACTTGCGTATGAGGATTTCCTAAGTGCTTTTACACGCTTCATCCGACACGTTGTAAGACATTCATGGTTGGTTTGACCGTCCAGTGGTTTTACGTGTTTCATTTGTCTTGTTATGATATATTCGTCGACAGTTTAGTCCAGGGGTCACTGCATATATCGTTTTTACCTCTATGCTAGGCCTTTAGTGTGTTGCATTTATGAAATGAAATAACTGCTACAGAGAAAACTAAATTGCATTTATGTAACATAACAGGGATTTATCCGTGGTTGGCTTACCTGGGGTCGAAAAGTTCAATAAATAGCGGGCTGGACCTGCCGGCGGGTGTCGCACGTCGGCAGTTGTGACGTACATTTTGAGCGACAAAAAATTAAATACATTTTATTTTAATGTTAAAAGATCACCATCAATTCAAATTTAGAGTTATATTTTTTAAAAAACTAACGCACTAAAATAAAAATACATTTGAATTAAATACTCGATAGCAACTACTAAATGCGCTGCAATGCACTGTGGGAGTTCAGTGTTTTTTGGTTGTTTGATGTTACAACCGTGAGTGTGGTGTGGCATTCAGTGTCATTCAGTTGTTGTGCAGCTCTCGCTCGTTCACTGATGAGTGACTAGTTGCCGCTATTCTGAGGCAGGTAGCCTAAAAAAGTGAACGGCTTTGATCAGCGTCCTTGCTCCGCACCGCTCGCCACAGAGAGCCGCAACAGAGGAACGAAAGAGCCGCGGTTTGCCGACCCCTGGTTTAGTCATTTGCATATTCAGTCAGCGTCGTATCCGTGGCGTTCACTGAAGGAAGCAGAGGCATCTACAGCCCCATCAGGGTCAGTTCAATTGTCTTTATTCTAAACGTTTCCATATGTAATTAAAACAAAAAAGAGGAGAAAACTGATCTAATGAACAACTTGACATTTTTTCCACAGGTGTTCCTTGATACCATGGGCTATGAGCAGCCTCCTCAGAACTGCTGGCATATAAGATTCTCTACAGTTTCAAGTCTACTTTATCTATCTCTATTATCTATATAATATATACAAGATAAGGCATTAACCTGTCTGATCTCTTGTTTTATCTAGATTGCACTTGTTGCCGAACTTTTGAGGCTTCGGCAGAACCAACAGCTCTCATCTAACGTAGCTGCTGAAGATATGATTGAGCGGCTGATGGAGGAGAGCGAGAAGAGCGAGAATCCAGTGAGTACCTGAGAAACACACACAGAAAAATAAAACTACACACCACACCTGACTTTCACTCTGCTCATAAGGAGGCACTGTAAAAGATTAAACTCTTACTTTCTTTGTGTTTGAAGGATGAGGGAATCTGCGCAGTAGTTTGAATTCAACTGATGCTTCATTCACTCAGCACATCTTTTCTTTTCTTGTTTCTTTTCTTTTCTTGTTTCAGGTGTGGGATGTGAGCAACAGCATGAAGAATAGGGATGTGGAGTTTGAAGCCAGAAGACTCCTCCACTCTTCAGAGCCCATGCCTCCTAACTTTCACTAAGTTACATCTGCCATTCATCTCTTCTCAGTTAAGTTCTCTGGTTGTGAAGTGTTTCAAAACTGACTCTGAATGACTGTAACCCACAGACATCCCATGATCATCAGCCAGGCTGAGGAGTTTGCCAGGAGGCTGACACAGCAGCTGTTTGAGGCCCCAAAGTCCCGCAGGGCTTCTGGGATCCTCCAACCACTTCTGCTCATATGCCCTCCAAGAAGCTGTGTAAAAAGGCAGTCAGTCACAAAAGCAGTAGAGGACTAGGTCTACGCTGCTCTGTCCTCCATATTCGTGCAGTTCACGTACACTCGCTCCATACGAGATAATATGATCCTGTCCATCCAGGGGAAAGTTAGACAGAACTACCCTGCAGATGTCTTGAAGAAAAGTCTCAGCTGTTTTGCAGGAGAGCTGCTGAACACCACTGTTGTTGTTGCAGCGGAAGAGATCTGTTCATTGTTCCCTCCAGCATTTCCTGCCACCGCCGCTGTTGTATAGTACCCTGGATGCAGCAGAGGAACAGAAGTCCTCTGTGGCTGCACCCCCATCAGCTCCTGCCCCCTCTACTGATGGATCTCCTTCCATCCCTACAGAGTCAGAGTCTGCTGTAGCTCCACCTCCTCCACCTGCAGCTGTAACCACCACAGATCAACATCCAGCCAGTGTCCACGTTCCATCTACATTTCCTTTGTTTTAGTTTACTTTCATTTGTTTTCATTTTTATTTCACGGTGCATGCATGTAGTTCCTTTTCTGTGGCGCATTTTGCATCATTTTCCGTGCCATTTTTGTTCGTGTCCACTTTCTTCCGTTTAGCTTCAGGTGTATGCTGCGATATTAGCAGAAAAAAAGCTAACAGTGCAGCTCTAGGCTGAGTTTAATATGTAAGACAGGGGGATCCCCATTTAATCTCTCCATCACTTTGGGGGTTCTCGGTCTGAAAAACGCTGAAGACCCCTGGTCTAGAGGTAACGTGGAGGCAAGACAGCTAACATTAGCGACTGTGCTAACAATGGTCGACATCAGAAAAATTGCCAGACCTCTGACTAGTTTTTAGTTTTTGTGGTTATGTCCTCTTTCGTTTGCACACTACATTTTTTCATGTCTACAGGTTTTCAACATTTTTTTTTGTTTTGGCACCTAGCAACACTAACATAGGAGGGTCCTCTGGTTGATATTAAGACAAGTCAGAAGGCCAACAAAGGACCAGCTAAAGCCAAGCCACTGTTGTACATCATTTAATCGTTTCAATTAATTTTCATGCAAAAACACATCATTCCAGCTTCTCAAAACACAACAGCACTTGAACGTCTTTGTGTTCTGAGCGGTTGATTAGTCAAAACAAGCAAATTAAAGATATATCCATGAGTGCCACGATTTTCTTTCCTTAATTCCCCTGATGAAAATAACGTATCAGAAAAATTATGAAACGGAAAACGTTTATTAGCGTCGTTACCCCACGTCTTTTTGTAGCACGGTGCATTTCCCAGTAGTATAGGTCTATTATTCGCTGGTGATATGCTTGATACTCTCCACCTCCATTGGGGGATTTTGAGAAAAGGAAAAATCGCACACAGCAGCTTTCACAAAAGAAAAAGAGATTTTAACATGAATCATTTAGAGTTAAGTCTGACAGTAAACACAGAAATTAGCCACCTGGAATAGACGCTGTGGTGATTGCATAAGCCAGGCACCTGTATCCGGGACTAGTTTCTAGCCGACCTAACCACCTCGCCTTAGGTCAGCAGGCATATTAATTCACCCACACAAATCTGTTTACATGTGTTTAGCAAGCGTGCACCGTAGAGGTGGCAGCAAATGAGATGAACTGGCTCTTCGCAAACTAATAAAACGCTTCTGAAAAGTTGCTGGGAGCTCACACTTGTTGCACCGTAACACACCATTTTGTGCGACACCTCGTTTCTGCGAAAAACAAAAAGTGGAGAGTGCAATTACCCGTAACTGGTGAAAGTGTGTTTGGTTTGTGGTGGCTTACTGAATTTTATAGAGTAGAGCCTAAAGAATACATCCTGGAACAGAACCACTTTGTGCAAGAAGACATCCACGGGGGGGTTTTTGCAAACCTGCGTCCAAAATAATGCCAGAAAAGAGGCGTCACAACGTATTAAGTTTTACTCTAACACTAGACGTGGCCTCGGTTTAGCGATATGTAGGGGTTATTGCCCTGCACAGAGTCTCTAAAGGACCCGAAACGAACACTATACCTGAAACAGGATTCAAGAGACTGGAACAAAAGGAGTAATGGATGGGCAATCAGGCAGCGATCCAGGTAAGACTTTACTCTCTGTTGGATTGTATAACGTTCGTGCTGTGGGTATGTGTGGGATGGTCTCTCTGGATCTGCTAGTGCGTGAGCGTTTAGGTTAGTGGGTGCGTGCATTGTTTAAATGTGCATGTGTGTGTGTGTGTGTGTGTGTTTGTCTGGCCAAAGTGCGTTTGCTGAGTCAAAGGAAAACAGATCGAGACAGAGCAGCTCAGCTGCAGCCCCTGGCTCCCAAAACAATGAGTGTATCCAGCTTCTAACCTTTTAACAAACAGCCAGCTGGAAAACACACGCGCGTACACACACCCCTGAAGAATGAACATTGATTTCCCCCCCTCTACTTCAGGTCCCCGCTTTGTGATACACTCATCTATCATAACCGCGCTAACAAAGATGGAGGAAAAGGCAGGGTGGAGAAGTGCGTGAGAGAGAAAGAGAGAGCGGAGGAAGAGAGGGGAAAGGGATAAAAAGGCAAAGAGGAAAATAAAAACTCATAAGCCAGCTGCTAAATTGAATGCAAACTATTCCGTGCACGCACGAGGCGACCGAATTTGTCGGCTTCTGCACTCTGCCTCTGCTTCCACTCCCTCCTCAGCCACTAAATCTCAAGACTCAATGATGCGTTAAGTCCCAAAATGTCATATATAGAATCCGAAATCCATTACGATTTAAAAACTGAATAATTTTACCACAAAATAAATAAATAAACAAATGCATCTGCAAGGTCTTAGAAATATATTTTGAAGAGGAGCCATCTTCATTTCACCATTATTGCCAGTTGGAAGAAAACTCAACCACCTGATTGCATTATGTGAGTCTATGACTCAGTCAAGTCTATGAGCGATGTCTCTCCTCACAGCCTCTCCTGACAAGCATGGAAGGACTCGGAAAAAAATAAAATAAATAAAGATGTCAAACTGCTCATATGTGATTTATGGTTGGTTTAGGTCCTTTATAAGCCTCTTCAAGGAGTTCAAGTTAAATCTTTGAGCAAGAGGATATGAGTTATGGTGTTAGCAGATTTAAATGGTCCAAGTCTATGGAATTAAATAAGGAGATTAACCGTAGACAGCTTTGAAATATTTCCATTATAAACTCAAATACATTTCAACTTTCCTTTGTTTTTCTGTCTGTGTATTAATTAATGTTAAGGCCTCCTACCTTTTTACACAGAGATGCAGAAATACTTGAATAAATACGTAAATCAATGTACAAATATCTGACAACGTAGATGTGGAGATGCTGAAATAAGTGACTAAATGAAGGTCGATATGTGGAGACGTTATTTGGTCTATTTTGGGAAACAGGCTGAAGAGACTGACACAAGCCTTGTATCCGTAGAGTACATTTGAAGTGGGAACTCATTAGCTTAGCATAAAAAATGTAAATGTTAGTCTGGGCCTGCCAGGAGTAAAAATAACCTCAACAAGACGGATGCATTATCTTTTGTTTCTTGCCTCCCATTCGCCCACAAGTAAAATGTGACCAACATAAACAAATTAAAGACAATTTTAATTAGTTTATTTAGGTCACTTTTTATTCCCGATACATGTTAAGTCTCCATAATCATATATCCTTATAAACTATAGGTTAGGTTAAATAGTTAAATGGTACTGTTTCACGTCTTTATGCTAAGCTAACTGATGCCAACTTCAAATGTTCTGTTCAGGTACAAAGTTTTCCAGCCATTTCATAAAATATAAAGAAGCTATTTTCTTCTTCTTCAATTCTAAATGACTAGTCCGTTTTTTTTTTGTTTTTTTTATAAGGAACATCTGTAGGTGGCACCAACCTGAAACTCACACAACTGGGGTCTGTTAACGACCCAAAAATTTGAATAATTAGTTCAGATTAATTTAGTCATGGTGTGTTTTTTCACAGTAAATTACATTCTAATTATACTCTAATGACCAGGGAAGCTTTAGTTTTAGATAATACCATGATCTGGATGAATCTTTATATTCCCAAAACGTACGCAATAGAAGGTTAGCACTGTCTAAATCAGCTGCAGTGTTAAATATTAATACACTGTTGTTTAGTTGCATTACCATCACTTTTACAGGATTATTCTGACTGTTCTATTTTATCATTAATGTTCGGTTTTGGTTCCTTATTTGCAATTATGGGAAACCTTAATACAGCGTTTTGCAGTGCTGTGTATTTTTACAGTGCGACATTGCTATTTTTACTCAAGTACGGCTTCTGAGCACTTCCAGCTCCAACAGCGAGACTTGTGTTTTAATGAGTGTTAATAGCAGCTGATGCCTAATAGACGCGGCGCCGATTAAAACAATGTTGGCTCTCGCAGGCAAAGTGTTACTATCGCGGAGAGAGGCAGAGAGAGGCAGCGAGAGGCACCGAGGCAGAAGGGGAGAGATACACTGAGTGGCAAAAGTTCACTGATAATCAGCATTGCTTATCACTGGCACTGAGGAAGAGCGTGAATGCCCTGAATACTGATGAGTCAAATTGTAAGTGGCATCAGCGAGCGCCCACGCCCACACGATATGAAAGTGAAACAGTGCCACACAGTTATTATATAGTGTACGTACGGCATAATGACTTCTATATAGGATTAATTTTCAACAGCTGTCAAATGTATTCCCAAAGCCCTGCCAGCAAGTACTACATAAATCATCTCTGCTTTTGGCGTAATAAATAAAAAATATCCATTTTATTCACCTCATAATTTGAATAGCTCCGAATATATTGTAAACCAGTCGTGACCATTTTAGCTGCTGCTTTCTATCTAATTCAGAAGCCACTAATTCAACTTTTTTTTTCCAACTATTCCATTATCAAAGTTTTTCAGCCATCGACAGTTCCCTCGTGACTTTTAGCAAGTCATTTAAAAATACTTTTTAAACTATTTATTGTTTAAGAGTTCTGAATTTACCCAAATCATTTGAACCGTTTAACTTATCTGTTTTAGCTCTCACATAACTGTTTAAGCAGAAATTGTACTTCACCTTTTCCATGATCCATGTTTTCAGCTTCCTATTTTAATGGTTCCCTTGTGACTTTTAAGTGATTTGAATAGTTCAGTCATTAGTTTTACATAAGAATCGTTTGTCACACCACTTAGGGATACTTTACTTAGCTAGTTTCAATTTTCCTTTAATTACTTAACGTTTAGCCTTTTTAAACTATTTTATATTTAGCTTTTAACCTTTTTAAATTGGTTCACTTCAATCACTTCATTTGGGAAATGAGAATGAGCAAATTTACCTAAAACTATTTGAACCATTAAGATAAAGTTTAACCTTAGCTAGGAAGGCTATAGCTCACTTTAAATACCATTTTGCTATCAAACTGTTTCTATTGTTAAATCCATCACTTTTAGCCGATATTCATTCAGTTAGAAAAGTGTTTTTAACAAATTTACTACAACTTTAACTTTTCCATTTCAAGCATTATCTGTTTTCTTTAGCTAACTAACAGGCTAGCTAACTATTTTAATCATCTTTCCTTGAATTATTAAACCATTTAGCTATTACCTTTATCTGACAATAAGGCATTTATCCATTACTTTTAGGCAATATTTTTAATAGTTTAGTTATTATTTTCCCATCTTTTCTGAGTTTATTTTAGCCATTAACTACTGTATCTGCCTTTAAATCTATTGCTTGAAGCTAATAATTTAAACCATTTAACTGTTCTTTTGTTTTTAGCTGTTTAATCATTACTTTAAACAAACTATTTTAACTATTACCACAACTTCTAAATCAGGGGTCTTCAACGTTTATCAGGTCAACGACCCCTGAACTGATGGAGAGATTAAGTAGGGGCCCCCTACCTGCTGTATGTGCTCTATATTACTTTGCATCTAGTATTAAGCTGTTCAAGTATTAATTTTTTTATTTTCGAACATATGCAACAGTAGGGTGGCCATGCAGCTGTCGTCAGCGTGTAATACCCGGCCCTGTGATTGGCTCAGTAGCAAATGGGGCGGGGCCTACTGTGTACAAGAGACTTAGATTGATAGATCTCGGTTAGTGTAGCGCTCTGTGTGAAACATGTTGGATTCATGTTAATGCTTATTTAAAGAAATGTAAATTGCAAGGGAAAATTGTGGATACAAATTTAAAAAACACACATATATATGTGTGTGTGTGTGTGTGTATATATATATATATATGTAAATGTTGCGACCCCTCAAGTACCCCAGTGGACCCACTAGGGGGCCATGTTCTACATAGTCTAAATCACAAAAATTCCTTTTAGCTTTCTATTGTTTATTTTTACCCATTTTACTCATCATTTTAGCTAACTATCACAACACGTCATCTCTGGCGCCATTTACTTTCAACTATTTAAGATTTTCTTTGCTTCTGACTTCAAACATTCAAACTGTTAATTTTTTTTTGCCAACTTTTAGCTATGTTCAGTTAAATTACTTCCACCTATGTGGTAAACATTTTTTTTTTTACTCCTGCGCGACAGTTCTTCAAATTGCTTCAAACTGTTGCTCTAATCCATAATCTATTTCAAATATGTGAAAGCGCAACAACCACATATTTGGGAATCACTGACACACTGTATATTTGGTTTTGCTATGAACTGGCAGTTGCGTTAATGTCACCGTGGGTTTACTGGGGTATAATGCACTCTGTACGCACGGTACACAGTACATGTCCATGTGTGAGAGTGAGTGAGATCATGCGTGTGCTTGTGTTTGACTCGTACAAAAAGTGTGATTCATGGCTGACTCACACACTTAACTCCTACAGAGGCACACTTTTCACAACAGCAGGCAAGCCAAATTCCCACCAACACCCTCCTTCTATCTGTCACACGCACACATATAATAAAACTCCATTTTGCACTGACTCCAGTGATGTTCGAGAGCCCTATAAAAGAGCCAGCCCTCCCAGTTTGGTTATGTGTCATCTGTTCCAAGTGCTCTGAAGCGTCTGTAACAATAAAAGTTAGCGCTCACTCTGTCCCTGGGATTTATAAACGCAGGATGTTAGGAACCCAATGGCTGTTAGAATTGAATTTATAACCGGAAAGTTGTCAATTTGAATCTCAGTGTCGTCTAGGAAAATTTTGCATGGGGGAAATAAACCAGAAGAAAGCCTATTCCCCCGTTAATTTGTGCCTTTGGCTTGAATGTGGCTTGAGTGTAAATGTTGGTGTTGACTGTGAGTTTCGTTTATTTTTCTGGCTGAATGCAAATTGATAAATTTCCACATGAGGACGTCTCCATAACCCTTGTATCAATATAATTAGGCGAGTTAAAAATACAAAGACAAAACCATGTGCATGAAAAGTCAGAGGAGGAAACAAGTGAGGAGAATAAAATAAATGAGTTAGATATTTCTCTTCAGAAATTTCCTTTGACCATAATAGAGGCTGAAAGACTTGAGATTGATTAAAAATTGAATATGTGGTAAAAGTCAAGTCAAGTAGTCAAAGAAAGAAGACACATGGTAGTGCCTCACACTAAAGAAGCTAAGAGGCTTTTCTGCAAGTTTATTGAAGCTTGAATGCGGGCTTAGTTAAACTAAACAACGTACTTGGAAAAGTAACCAACCTACTAATTTCTAGCCAGCGATTGATTTAGCAAGGTGCTACGGTCATTAGCAAGCTAATTAAACTAGCATTACCTTCATGAGCTAATTGAAAATGCTGAACCTTGCAAAAAAGGTTGGGAAAAAAAAGCAACATTTGTAGCTGTGACCGCACCCAGTAAGCTAATCAAGCTAAGAAAACACAGACCACTTAAAACACAAACATATTTAAATGGTACTTTAATATGCACACGATAGCTACATACATTAGTTTGTGGTCGGATAATGTCATTTGGCCTATCAAGCTTTCTGTTATGGCACAGATGCAGAAAAATGTTAAGCTGGCAACCACTGATTGCACACATAAGTTCGTAATTATGCTGTTGTAACGATAACAGGTGCAGATTTATCACTTTTTATTTTAAGAAAGGGTTCAAACAAAACATTTTAGACCAAGGTAGAAAACTGCTATAATGGCCAATGAATAAATGTTTTATATTTTGACTGTTTTACACAAAAATTCATTCATTTATTCATTTCCATACACTTATCCGAGGTCGCGGTGGCAACAGGCTAATTCCAGACGTCCCTCCTGCCAGAAACACGTTAAAATAAATTTGAGCAAAACATTACTGAGTACTGAACACCTGAGCTTTATCACTGCTTCATTTTGCAAATAACCTGTAAATAAACCAGAGATTGACACAGTTTATTATTCTTTTCAGTCAATGACATCTCCATTTCCCCAGGGACCATGTACAAAATAACACGCAAATGAACCAGCAAAACACAATTCTTTTCTTACGCGAAGCGAGAACTGGCGTGTCTCACCTTTAAGCCTGTCAGTGCCCACAGACCCAAAATCCTCTGATCCCACAGGCTGTGACTGTCACTCTGGCAGTCTTCTCTTGTGCCAAGTGGCGTCATCAGACGTGCTCGCATTGCTGTCACGCCGGTTTCGCTGCTGATTTTCAGGTCTAGCGCTGAAATTCGTGCAAAGGAAACGAGGTGAAATTCTTCCCGGCTCTCTCTAACAGATGATAATGCGCACGGCGAGGGCTGAAAATTCCCAGCATTCCCGTCGATGTGCGGCAAGAGCTCACGTTACCATTGAAGCGCACCGCTCCCATATTGTTCTAGCATCAGTTGTGCCACTTGGCACTATTGCCAAGTCAACAGTGCTCAGACCTTTTGGCCCCAAATGCTTCTGGCATATGCGATCTGTGCAAGTTATTGTACGCACACACATTGACTACACACAAATACAGTGTATCATGTTTCCCTCTGTCGCCACAGACACACCCAAGAGACCCAGCATGAACTGAATGCCACATTAAGGCATGCCACGTGTATGTGTTGGTGCGAATGTCCGAGGACTCGGGTGGAGCCTTCTGTTCAGAGCGGGTGTGTGCGTCTGTCAGCTGTTGTGCACAGACGGTCGGAGACCAAGAACTCACCATCCATCCACCCACCTACACACACACACACACACACACACACACACAGAGGAACATATAAACAAATGCCATATGCACACAGGCAGCCGATATCCCATCCAACGAGAAACTGACACAGAGCATCATGTAAATAAATCTTTTTTTTCCCATTTCCATTTTACTGAAGCATGTGAGTCAATAGACTCGCTGACCTGCTTTTTATGCATTAAACCAACATGATGAATAGCAATTACTGCTAATATTAGTTGTCATTAGTCATTTCTCGCAGTGTACGCGCAGGGTGGGCTGTGTTTTTTTGTGATCTCAACGTGATGAAACACGGAGAGATGATGCATCTTGGCAGGGGAAAAATGTCACGGATTAGTTGAAAACAGGCGGCTGATGAAGGTAAAGGGATCACGTGTAAAGGTCGCACATGTGCACGGATGGGGGGGGGGTTATCATCTAAGGTCAAAGTTGATAACTTTATAAGGCTTTTACTGCTATGATCATAGATCATGACACTGTAGTTTATTTGAAGGAAACGTTGATGATGAAGCAAACTGCTGTCTTTGACCCTTTCAGTTTTAACATTTATTATTATTATTATTAAAATCCAAATTACTCAGTAACAGCTCCACACCTGAAATCTCCTTGTTCGCACACCTGAAATAACTTATAAAAACAAACATTTATTTTAAAGCAATTTCTCTCACACTAAAGAGTTCACAAACAGAGACTCTAGTGAAGCCGTTCGAAAAATTCCCAACTGCAGCTTGACTAAATCTAACGCAACGTAAATGAAGCACAACAAAGTTACATCCATTTTAATTCTACTGATACCGGACGGCGTCTGTATCGAAGGGGCTCAAGACACAGGAAGCTCCGAACAAAGACACATCCAGTGTATGAAGAAATCCAATTATTCAACTATCAGTGAATTATTAGGAAATGATTCTCTAAGGGAGTAATGAGTGTGGTGAGCCTGTCACGATTGGAGTCCATCATAACAGCTGTGAACCCACTGCGACCTCAGCCTGGAGCAACAGGAGCAAACGGGCGACTTTTTACTGCCTCCTTTATTGTGCGATGCTAAAAGAAGAGATTTCCTGGTGGAGTTGGGCTTAAATAATTGTGTTTCGGAACACACAAAGACAATAACTCTCCATGAAACCCCACTGTGAACTGTATGAAGTCTGCAACCACGGCCCAACTGACAGCAACCGAGCTATAAGATACAGAGCCCAATTTATATATATGCGTTCACCACCTGGAGAAGTGTGCGTTTAAAATTCCTAAACAACCTTCAGATTTTTGCTTTTGAATTGAACATAAATCACTTTCTAAATGGAACTCGTACATAAAGCGCCGGCGCTGCAGCTAAACGTCGACTGTTAATTTTAGCTAAATGAGCCGAAATAATAATAAATGTGATTAATGGACTGCTGTTTGGTGCCGCGAGTCTCCCCTTGGCAGGTGTTTCTGGGGTACTGGGTGATACTGATGCTGCGTCTTGAGCCAAAATTATTTTTTACCAACATATAGCATGGTTCTGGATGTGTTTTATGGGAGCTAAATAAAAATATGCGCCAACTGAACATTAGTGCAAAGATGCCAATGCTTAAAGAGGACGTTGTTCTACAGAGACACTGGAAGTTAATGTCTATCCTTGAGATTTTGGAGCATTTTATGTAATGTGTGAAATGTAGAATACGTCACAGAGTCAACATTAGGCGAGCACAGAGTATTAAATCTGGAAAGCAAATTGTAGCTATTTTTTTGTGTGCTAAAGAGTTTAATATTGTTCACAGAGGCCTCTGGGTATAGACCTAATCAGCACCACTACTGAATTATGCATGGTGGTAATCTCTCTCCTGATCACTGCAAGGTATTGCCGGCACTCTTATAAACAAAACTCAATTACAGCTTAAGATAAATGCTCCGGCTTAAGTTTTGCGTGCACATGTTTAATAGGTGTTTTCGTCTTAAAGACTCTGTTCTGGTGGTCCGTATTTACTTATCTGACTTTTAAAGACGACATAAACTCACACATTTAGGATAACGGCCACTCAGAAGTGATGACTGAGTCGAGTTCAGTCCTGCTGTTCTGAGGCCTGTGGACGTTCATACGTATATGGTGCATTGCAGTGACTTTGTGGCCATGCTGATACGAGCAAGTCCAGATTTTTTTAAACTTCAGTCCGAGCCGCCGCGCTGAAATTTGTGGCTGTGGACAGTCATTGCTGACCCCTACTTAAATAGACAAAAAAAAACTAATTAACCTCACATTAGACGTGACAAATTACCCCTAGACCTCAAAGAAACAACCAACCCTCTTGGCAGAAAACCAACATGTAAATGGAGCCGCCAAGTTTGTTACTGAAGCTTTCTAAAACGTAGCAATCTGCTGCTACGTTAGCATTGTAGCAACCTTTGAAAGTGGTACATGCAATGCGAACGCGCAGGGTAATTCTGCCTTCAAATGGAGCTTGTTATGTGGTTATGACATGAAAATGTTTTGTGTTCGAGTGGGAACATTGATCATGACTCGTGAAAACACGGCTGCTAGGCAACTGTTGGCATCTACAAGCCAGCAAGCCCAACCATTAGCAACTTAACTAATGACCGGGTAATGTAATGAGGGAAACGCAAAGGCGTAATGAAAGCCTTTAGGAATATCAATTTTGTCCTAAGGCAAATTATAAAATTACAAAGAAAGATTTCAACCATTTCTGAGAGCATCGGCAAACATGTCACATCTCCTGAACTCATTCCTAATCTTCTTATGAACACGGAAACACAATCACATCTGAAGGCAACAACGCAACCATTTATGACCAAGACCATTTCCACATTATGCTCTAAAGTGACGCCATCTTACACTGGTGACCAGGGTCTCTACGGTAGTACTACAATGGGAGTAAAAGTCAGCACAGCCCTCCTCAAACTTCATGTTACATGTGTGGTGTCTCCATCCGTTCAGTCTCTGACTTCAGCTAACCCGAGGCTAATATCAATATATATACATAGATATATATATTAATATGGAAAAAAAGGTTCATTTCCAAACATGTTATAACGGAGGTCTATGAAAATTGACTCACTTTCGGAGCCAACCTCTAGTGGACATTTGAGCATGTTTGGCATGACACAAAGCAAGAAAAATATTTTTTAATAATTTAAATCACTAACCGAACGATAATACAGAAGGGGTGGAGTTTATGACCTACATCGCAACCAACAGTGTCTTGAGAGCTGTCATTGTGTCCATCGTTATGATTGATTTGTGTGCAAAACAACCACAAAAGTGAACAAAACAGTCACACGATTATGCAAACCATAGAGTACAAAAAGTGGTTGCCATGACAGTGCCTCAAACGTAAAGCTAAAGCCTCTGGAGCTCCCCCTGGTGGCTGCATGCTGGAGCATAAATCCAGTTAGTGGATGGTGCTTGGGCCAAAGTTTAGGTAGTTAATGTGTTCCTGATGTTCGTTCAAGTGTCTCTTAACCTTTTCTTTCTTTCTATTTCTACAGTCTACGATGCAAACTAACCGCGAAACGACTAAACTCAGACTAGTGTGGACCTGGCCCCCACCTTCATAAAGTTTCTAGATCAGGCCCTGCTCTCGTCAGTGAAGTTCGGCTCCTGCTCACATTACATCATCACCTGCGGATCATCAGGTGCCACGGATGATGCACGGACACACAAACGCACACATCCCACGCAACACATCTTCTCGTCAGCCTCTGTCTCCCCTGCATCAGAGTTCAGTCACGACCCGAGTGTTTATGAGCTGACACGCGCTGAGTGTAAAACGTGTGCACACCTGTGTGTGTGTGTGTGTGTGGCTTACCTTTCATCCAGTCCACCACCTGGCTCGTGCTCCATTTGCTCACCGGCTCCATCACCAGCGCCATCGAGGAAACTTTACGCTGACTCCCCGTGGCGCGCAAGCAGTGCCGTTACCCCCGGATAATAAATAAATAAATAAATAAATCAAATAAATAAATAACGAAAATTTGTCACACCTCTCCCTCCCCCCGGGACCCTCCCGACTTCCCCCTCTGTCCCCCTCCACCTCCTTCCTTCCTCTCGCGGCCAGGTATCTCTCCCTTTTTCTTCACCCTTTATCCCGGTCCAGTCTTGCCTGAGCCCGGTGTCGCGTCCCGTTAGCGCAGCGGAGCCCTCGGTGCGGGACAGCCCGGGCGTGTGCGCAGCGGAATCCGGTACATTCCTCCTGCCGGAGCCAGTCTGACATGTGTCGCCTCTCTCCTCTCTCTGTCTCCTTTCCCTCCCTCCTCCTCCTCCTTCCCAGTGCGCCAGCCCCGGTTGTGTGTGCGTTTGGTAGCTGCAGAAAGGTGTGTAGGTGTGTGCGCAGCCGCCCCGTTACCGACAGCAGCAGTGTAGGATAGATAAGTCACACCGGACTCTACTCCAGGCAGCATCTCTCTCTCCCTCCCTCTCTCTCTCTCTCTCTCTCTCTCTCGATATGATTAATACACGTACGCGCACTGTGGGTGGCTGCGCGCTCCCATCTCAGTGTGTTTCCCTCCGGAGCGATGGGAGCATGCAGATATGAGATATTCTCAGCAGATATTTAAGCACCAGTCTGTTTTATATGTAGCCGCACAGCCACGGAGCACCTACACACTTTCGGCCGCTGCTCCAGTGTGAGGAAACTTAATGAAATTTCTCCAAACATCATTACTCTGCTGCCTGAAACCATTCGTCTGCCGTGAAACACACCTCAGACGCATACACAGATGAGGATGTTTTCCATTTTTGCCTAACTTTGTTCATTTTGGAAGACTTAGTAGTACTGCCCTTGAGAGAGCCACTGAATCGGACTATAGGCGGCCATTATTAACAGCCTCATTCCTTTAAACAAAATCCACTTTTCGTTGTGGCACATTGGGAGTTAGATGGGAAAGTGCGTTCAGTTCATAAAGAAGAGAATGTAGGTCATTATAAGGCTGTAGAAGAATATGGACTTGGTCCTATCGCCTAAAGTGAAGCTACAATCGCGGAGATACTGGCGGCATCTTGTCAGTTTGGAGCCAGAGCCTGTCTGTTGAGACTCTTCCCTGGGACCAGCTGACAAAAAGTCTGCTCTCGGGCCTTTGGAACCGCCCCTAAATTTGGAGGAATCGCCACCAGAGCCAGCTAACGCTTTCTCTGCTGAACCTCGAAAGGTCTTTGGCATCAGCGTCCTCTGTTCTGGTCAACCCCCAGGCAGTGGTCAACCTCTGACTAATGGCCTCTGCCTTTGGTCCTCCTTGTCCTTTCAGCATCCAGGCCAACCACCTGACTAGGACATTTGATGCCAGGGGGCATCATCATGGTTTTGGGTTTTGTGTTGGTTGTCTTTATGGTAGCTTTACTCCCTGCCCTTGTGTGTTTCCCACCACTTGTGATTGTGATTGCATTCTACCGTGTTTTGTTCCCCATATGCTTTTCTGTTTATATGAGGTATCATACAGTCTGTTTACTGTCCTTTGTGAGGTTGGTTTCCCGACATGTACAGTCGTATTGTTCTAGTTATGTTCACCAACAGGTTTCCCCACATTTCCCTCGTGGTTCCTGTGTTCATGTTACTCCTAGTTTCTCCTAGTTCCATATGTTTCGGCTTCCTTGGTGTTTGGATGTTCAGTTCTACCTTTTTATCGTATTCTGTTTGGATTTATGCTATGTTCTTCATGTTGGATTACCCATTTTGTTGGAGTTACGGTTTGGATTTAATCCGTCTTAACGCTGCAGTATCTTTTTTTTCCCCATGAACCGTAAGTTTCATTAAACTCACTTTAGTTGGTTGTCTTGTGTTCTGGATGTAGGTCCTCTGAAAAAATTAAACATTACGTCAAGTTTAACTACTCTTAACATACTTTAAGAGAACAATGTAAACCCACTTTTAACTAAACATGTCACCGACAAACAAAAAGAACAATTTAAACACAAATGTCTGGGGTTTTCTTCTCATGTGGGTGATGTAATCTTCCAATATCCTCTAATAGTGTCTCTTTGGATTTCCATCACTCTCGACTTTAACAATAGCTGCTGCAGTAATAATGGAGGACAGATGCTCCTTGCACTGGGAACTGCAGCAGTGAATTTAAATATATTAATCTTAGCGGTGTAGTAATATGAGGCATGGACGTGGGACATTATTCAGTTTAATCAAATCATTTGGTTCCATTAGTACTGGAGGTGCACGCTCATCTTTGCAGCCTTGCACAAGCGCACACAAAGTTCTGTAATAACTGTGTAATAAGTACTGTAGGCACAATCAGATCGGGTTTCTTTTCATTTGATTCACTGCTGCGTCATCTCCTTCGTATGTATGCACATACAGTAATCCAGGGAGTGGACCGCTGGTGTTGCCTTTCCCAACAGAGACCTCTGCTGGTGACAAGTGCAACTGAGGTTGGTTGAGAAGGAAAAAGGGGGGATTGAAAGAATTAAAACCATTCAGCTTTCAATCATTTTCAGCGGGGTACACCCCGAACAGGTCGCCAGTCTATCACAAGGCTAACACACAGAGAGGCAGACAAGCATTCCCACTCGCACCTACAGCCAATTTAAAATCACCAATTGACCTAACGAGCACGTCTTTGGACGGTGGGAGGAAGCCGGAGCATTCAGAGAGAAACCACGCAAGCACAGGGAGAACATGCCTGGCTATTTAGGTTGATGTCCATGGCGAATTATTGGGAAGAATTCATGAGAAGATCAAATATGTATCTATTAAATAGCTTCATGCATTTAAGACAACATTCAGATGAGCTCCTCGCGGATCTCTAATGAACTGCAAGACATGAAGAAAGAGAAATGGGTAAAGAACCCTGGCGTCTCACACAGCGCCATCTCAGAATTGCAGAACTAAAACTCGGTTACTTCTGTCAACAACGTTCGCACTGAAACAAACAAACTGGGCTCGCAAATCCAACAATGCATTGTTAAATTCAGTGGGAACTGCTGCTGCATTAAAATGAGGACAGGGAAGTGAAAAGAGGACTGAAGAAAACTGAAAGCATTCATGAGTCGCATTTCCACAGAAAAGGAACAGAGCGGTTTATTTCCTTTGATAATTGACACTTTATTCGTATAAACTGAGATCTCATCATATTTTGCATGCACAAAATGACCAAGTATATGTATATGTTTAGTAAAACTTATTAGACATTATTGCATATTTAAAGACTGGAAAGCAACAGTTAAATGTACAGCCTGGTCAGTTTGGTAGAGAGTTATCATTTAGTTTTTTTATTTTCCGTCCAAAAAATCACAGATTGTGCAAAATCAAACTTTTTCTAAACTGAAGGAAAATATGTCTTTCCAACCCACGAGGCATCTGAGTCACTGCTGTATGACGTACAGTGAAGCAATAAGTTCCTCCAGTGATGACAAAGAATAAGGTTTGTTTTGACAGTTAATGATAATTACATCAAATATTAGTATAGAATACTTTTAGCTCATGAAATAGAAATGGTATAATTTTGCTATTTATACAGAGAATTTTAATTAAACATCTTCGTTCGCCTGGAGAGAAGCGCACAAACAAAGTGAGAACAAAGTAGTTCAGAACTCGCCTGAGAATCACCACGTCTTTAGGTTTTCTCAGCGTCAAAGTAATTCACTGATAGCTTGCGCTGAACCTAGAAAGCGGAAGGAACTCTTAATATCTGTTTTGGCACTAATAAAATGTGGCAAATGACTGCGCCCATGGCAACATTATACTTCCTATTTCGTAAAAATAGTTCACATTTTCCAACATACTAAATTTAAATAGAACATCCCACCCCTATCCTCACGATTGAGCTCATGAGCCACCCAAAGACATGTTAAAATATTCAGTAAACACCAAAGGAGACATGAAACACAAAAATTTTATATCAATTGAACAACCTGAATGAAAATGTGTTAAAAAAAAAAAAAAACTCAGATATGAATCCTTCTCAGCAAAAATGTTTCTGAAGGATGGAGTTCCCCCTTTGGTCAGGGTGGATTCCCAGAAGGCGTGCACCTCCAAGATTTAAACATTTCCAGGAGCATATTTTCACGTCATTCTGTCTATAACTGAGATTGAGTAAATCTCCCAATAATTCACTGTGAATTGCTGCTATATCTTAGCCCAGCCCGGCTATTCCTCCCAGCATACAGACTTCACTCACTGAGAGAAGCTTCTCCAGCTGTCTGTAAGCCAAGCTTCATGTATCGACCTTCTGACGGTGAGCTCACATTTACGCGACTGATCCAGTTTCCTCAAAGTGTTCTAAAGCTCCGTGCACTGCCCCCTTAGAAACCTCACGTCTAGCCATGATTCGGCTCTGAGAAAGCCCCGCTCGCTTTGAGAAAAACAGTCTGACAGCTTCACATTGCTTGTAAATTACCAAAATTCTGCAGGAAAATTGAGGCCCAGCCAGATTTATGATGTGGTTGACGTAGTTGATGTGGTTGTTTAGGGAGTTAGGAATCCAACATTTCAAGAAGATCTGAGCTTTGACATGAACGAGCAAAAATTATCAAGAGCTGAGATATTGCGAAAATACTCAGCTAAGCCATGACATAAAGATGGCAGATGCAAATGTCCTTTTATTTTATTTATTTTTTTAACTTTTGGACACCACGGTACACGGCATGCATCCCCTAACAGGCCTGTAGTCCACAACTGAACAGTAGAAAATATTCCTACCAGATAGCAGAGAAGAGGAAGTGCTATGCTTTATTTGCATTAGTCAGTTCTGGACATTTCGGAGGAAGTGGGCAAAGCCACAACTCCTTGTGTGACAATAACATAAGTGAAAGTCAAAAGAAGGGGAATAAATGATTTAATAAAATGATTCACACAAATGTCTAAATATTGCTTTGATTTTGCGAGATACATCACTGCCTGGGATGGTGTGAGACTTGGATATATTCAACACAGTTTAGAGGTAAGATGACAAAAAAAAAAAAAAACTCTCACTTCCTTAGTGGATCCATAAAAAGGGGAGTTGTCTAGACTCTTCTCATAATGTTCCAGCAAGTGGGGATAGTTTAACTACAAGCTTCTATGCTCTCATTGGTGTGGCGCAGTAAGTATTTTTTGTTATAAGGCTTCATTTTTCTGCTATTATTTCTGGTTTTAGAAATGTCATAGACACCATCTAAGCTCAGATTTGATTCCATATTCACATATTGAATCAAAATACCATGATCAGTTGTAATGTTCCTATTATGTTGATTTGTTTTGTTGCTGATTGTCCTATTTTATTCTGTATCCCTGCATCTCCAGGTTTAACTTCACTAGTTGATGCATACATTGGAACAAAGATTTAAAAAAAAAAAAAAAAATGGATGCCGAATTGAAACCTAACGGAGGATCAAAATGTCCTCAACTCAGCATTATTTTCCTCTTGCTGAACATCTTTACTTTCGCTCTCCCAGTTGAGGGTTTCGCTCTGAAGAGTTGCCGAATCAGCTACAATAAAGCCCTGTGTGACAAGAATAAACTCAAATCTGTTCCACAAGATATACCCTCCAGCGTGATAGGCTGCAGTTTATCCGTAAACAAAATTTCAAGAATACACGCATTGGATTTCAAAAATATACCCGCCTTGAAGCAGCTAGATCTTGACCATAACAACATTTCGCAGATAGATGCCGGTGGGTTTTCATATCTGACCTCCCTGGAGAAGTTAAATCTGAATTACAACAAACTTGCTTACCTGGGAGAGAATGCATTTGATGGTCTGAGCCACCTCGTTGAACTCAGAATTTCCAAAAACTACATCAAAGAAGTGGCACCAACCTCCTTCAAGTCCATGGAGAGCTTAAGGTTTTTGGACATTTCTAATAACAGACTGCGCTGCATTACGAAAGTTCATTTACTGTTGCAGCATCTACCACAGCTACGGGAGCTGTACGTTAGAAGCAATGATTTCAAGACTTTTCAGTCATGGGAATTAACCAACACCTCACTAAATCTTCGCTACCTTGATTTGTCCAACAATCCCATCATGGCCTTCAGGATGAATGCTGATGTTTTACCAAATCTCACCTGGTTTAAAATCGGCGAATCAAAGCAACCGATGAAATGGGAAGTGAGTAATGGCACTTTTCTGAGTCAAGTGTCTACTCTTGATATTAGTGGGCTTCGAATGACTGTTAATGACACGAAAAGTTTACTAGGAGCAATGAACTCGTCGCTAACTACTCTGAGGATGAACAGAATGAAAGGCTACCTCAGCACGCTGATCAACATCTCCTGCACCATCCCAACGATGTCCGAGCTCCAGCTTCGGGACAACAAGCTCGGTTTTATTGGTTCATATACATTTAAATTGTGCAGCAACTTAACGGAATTAGATTTGTCACTCAATCACATAAAAAATATCCATGACGACGCCTTCACATCCCTTCAGAATTTAAGGATCTTGACTCTGAGTCGCAACAGGCTCCCATCCGTCCCAGCCGCCACAAGGACTATACCAGCTCTTGCAGAGCTTGATCTCAGCACCAATAACATTAGCGCACTCACTTGTACCGATTTTGCCAATCAGACAAAACTCCAAAGGCTCAGCCTTTACCAGAATTCATTCCCAACTCTGAAGGAGTGTCTCTTCAAGGGCTTAACAAAACTCCAAACACTTAAGATGCAGACCTGCCAAATAACCAAATTAAACCATGCTTTCAAAAATCACCTGCCAAATCTTAGAAGCCTGCATTTGAATGGAAATAAACTCACCATAATCAAAAACAGGGAATTTGAAGGCTTGCGATCCCTTCAGAACTTGTCATTACATCAAAATGAAATAAGTCAGTTTGAGAAGGAGAGCTTCATTGGACTGACTAATCTTACCGACTTAAGGCTGCAAATAAATAAGATCAAAAGAGAAGCCATCGACACAGGCGCTTTCAATGCTATGATTAACTTAAGAAGACTGGATTTGAGGGACAATCATATCAAATATACGGACAGCTCAGCTTTGTCTCATCCACCATTTTCTAGTCTCTCTCGTCTGGAGGAACTGTCTATCCCTGGACAACACTACAGGGGGAGGTCTCTTCTGCCCCTCAACTTCCTGCAAGGGTTGACCAATCTTGTGCTTTTTGACTGCAGGAATACCGAACTTATAACTCTGCACAAAGACACGTTCAACTACACGCCAAAGCTGAAAGTGCTTAACATTGCCTCAAATGAGTTTTCCCAACTATCTGTAGATCTGTTTTTACCAATCCCGAAACTTAAAAGCCTTTATATATCCAGAACAAACCTTCGATCTCTAGATTTCTTTAAAGATGCCAACTTGACCAATCTGGAGTTCTTGCAGTCAAGAAAGAATACATATTCTGTGATAAGCGAAGAAGTAATAAAGTCTCTGCCAGCTCTGGTTTATCTAGATCTTCAGGGTAACAGTTTCACATGTGACTGTGATAACAGCAAGTTCCAAGACTGGGTGAAAAACAGCACACAAACACAAGTCTTTGACGCTTACAGCTTTGTGTGCAACTATCCACCCAAGCTTAAAAACAAGAAGCTGTTGGACTTTGACACCGGGCAGTGTTTACTGGACGCCGGCTTCATCTGTTATGTGTTCACCACGTCCACAGTCCTCTGCTTCATGATCATGTCATTCATCTACCATTTCATGCGGTGGCAGCTGGTTTACGGCTATTACCTTTTCTTGGCTTGGCTCTTTGACACAAAGCATAAGAACAAGCAGGCTACTAATCAGTATGACGCCTTTATCTCCTATAACACTGACGACGAGCCCTGGGTCATTAACAAGCTCTTACCAAAACTGGAAGACGAACAGGGCTGGAAGCTGTGTCTGCACCATAGAGATTTTGAACCAGGTAAGACTGCCTTTACACCTGCCAGTAAACAAATAGTTTGAATTCAAAGTTTAAGCCACGTTATTGGTACTTGACAGTCACAGTTTGGTCATTCTCTGACTTTTCCACCAACAATACCACAACATTTGCAAATGTCTCCTTTACAGTTGAGATTCAGTACAAATGCTTCTGGGGTTGTTAGGCTCTATGGAAATATTAACAATGAAGCACACACACTTGAAGAATAATGCTTAGCTCAAGGGGACACGTCGTTCAGCGTCCTGGTGGACCTAATTGAATTCATGCTGCAACCAACTAAAATAGTAAAAATACTGCAAATCTGCAAAACTAATAATATTCACATCAACCTTTGTTGTTAGCCAAGTGCATGAGTGAATGTTTGCATGCTAACACACTTAGCCAAGACAATAAACATGATGAACAATACATCTACTAAACATCAGCATGTTAGCCTTTCCTTTGTGAGCAATTAGCATGCTGATTAGCTTTTAGCTTAAGGTAACACCTAGTCCCATTCAAGACAAAACATCCTATTGATCTCACCTTTTCATTACACACCTCCTAATCGTTAGCATGTTAGCCTAGCCTCTGAGTAATTAGCCTGCTGATATTAGCTTTTAGCTTAACGTAACATTTAGTCCCATTCAAGCACAGATGGCAAGTAACGGAGTAGATCCTACCCCGTCCATCACCTTGTTTAAAAGAACTGTTCCATGTTGTCAGCTCCGAGAATGATTCATGGTGAATGTGTTGAGTCTTAACCTAAAACCCACAAGCTTGTGGCTTTCAAGAAAAGAGAAGCTGTTAAAACTATGCTCATGCAAGACCTCTGGTCAGTTCAGTCTAGATTATTCTGTCAGAACATTTTGCAAAATTATCAACAGATGTATTGTTTCATTAATGGCAAAAAAAAAAAAAAAAAGAATCAGAGTCTGTACGTTCTTACTTTTACTTAGGTACTTTTACTTTTACTATAGTACAAGTATTGATTAGTATTTTTTTTTACACAAGTATCTGTATGTGTGAATACTTGGGCCACCTCTGCATTCAAGACAAAACTTCCAAATGATCTTGACCTTTCATTACACACCTCCTAATCATTAGCATGTTAGCCTAGCCTCTGAGTAATTAGCCTGCTGATATTAGCTTTTAGCTTAATATAACATTTAGTCCCATTCAAGCACAGATGGTAAGTAACGGAGTAGATCCTACCCCGTCCATCACCTTGTTTAAAAGAACTGTTCCATGTTGTCAGCTCCGAGAATGATTCATGGTGAATGTGTTGAGTCTTAACCTAAAACCCACAAGCTTGTGGCTTTCAAGAAAAGAGAAGCTGTTAAAACCATGCTCATGCAAGACCTCTGGTCAGTTTAGTCTAGATTATTCTGTCAGAACGTTTTGCAAAATTATCAACAGATGTATTGTTTCATTAATGGCAAAAAAAAAAAAAGATTCAGAGTCTGTACTTTCTTACTTTTATTTAGGTAAAGGAGTTTACACAAGTATCTGTATGTGTGAATACTTGGGCCACCTCTGCATTCAAGACAAAACTTCCCAATGATCTTGACCTGTCATTACACACCTCCTAATCATTAGCATGTTAGCCTAGCCTCTGAGTAACTGGCATGCTGATATTAGCTTATAGGTAACATTTTGTCCCATTCCTTGCATTTGCTACACACCCCAGTCATTAGCTTGCTAAACTGCGTTGATTGCTTACAGCTCTAACCTTTCTGTGTGCCTTTAAATCACAAATTCAATTTGTAGGCAACAAAATAATAAATATATATTTTTTTCACCTTTCGATGTCACCATATGGTAATTCCTTATAGCAGCATTTATATCAAACTAGACAGATGTAATGTAGAAAAATGCAAAATTTGTGTTAAACAATCAGCTAGGATACAAGGATCCTAAATATAATTTATTTAAGATGCTTTACTGAATAAGATCAGGACACCTTTAATAAAAAAACATTGTTCAACCTGACTTATAGATATTTCCCAGGATGCTTTTAGACATCTCTGCCCTTACAGTCTGAGAAATCTGTTCACATCTGATTACACCATACTGCAGAGATTTTTTAATTCTGTAGTTTCATCTTTACTCCAGGTGATGTCAGCAGAGTACTTCACCAAAGGGAAATACAGACGTCATGATTTAATTTGCGGGCCATTTCCTTTTCTTCTTAATCAGGTAAACCCATCATAGATAACATCACGGACGCCATCTATGGAAGCAGGAAGACCATCTGTGTGATCAGTCGCAAATACCTAGAGAGCGAGTGGTGCTCTCGGGAGATCCAGGCGGCCAGGTACCTGTCAGGCATCTACTCGAACCTTCAGAAAATTGGGAAAAAGCTGCAATTTTGCTTTAAATGATACATCATGACATTGACAAGAACATAATTTGACAAATGTATTAATTAAAGAAAAGTTCAAGATAAATCAATCTGGGTTAAACGTAAATCTCTTGTTATTTTTATCCATTCTCTCTCCTTTTTAACACATATATATCTCCTTTTACCTCCTTACATAAACCCTTTCAACTTCCTTTGCCTCATTCTTGATTTCCAGTTTCCGTCTGTTCGATGAGAAGAAGGACGTGCTGATCCTGGTGTTTCTGGAGGAGATCCCCGACTCTCAGCTGTCTCCTTACCACCGCATGAGGAAGCTGCTGAAGAGGCAAACCTACCTGAGCTGGCCACGAGCCGAGGAGCACACTGAGGTCTTCTGGGAGAAACTCCGTCAGGCTCTGAAGACGAGAGATAATCAGGGAGAAGGCCAGCTGCTGCTCAGTGTGGTGGAAGCACAGTGATGCATGTTTGTCACACCTAACTGTTTCATCAAACAAACTTAAATATTAGTCAAAGATAACACAAGTTAACACAAAATGCCTTGGTCTTTATTATTATGGTAGAAAAAAAATCAAACCTACATGGGCCTGTGTTAAAAAGTGATTGCCCCCTCAATCTAATAACTGGTTGGGCCACCCTCAGCAGCAGAAACTGCAGTCAAGTGTAACTTGATTTGAGTCTGACCCAGTCATCCTTGCAGAATTGTTGTAATTCAGCAACTTTGGGGGGTTTTCCAGCATGAACCACCTTTTTAAGGTCATGCCTCAGCATCTCAATAGGAGTCAGGTCAGGACTTTGACTAGGCCACTTCAAATCTTCATTTTGTTTTTCTTCTGCCATTCAGACGTGGTCAGACTTGCCGGTGTGTTTTGATCAATATCCTGCTGCAGAATACAAGTTCGCTTCAGCTTGTGGTCACAAACAGATTGCCGGACATTTTTTGGTAGACAGCAGAATTCATGACTCCATTTATCGCAGCAAGTCCTCCAGGTCCTTAAGCAGCAAAACAGCCCCAGACCATCACACTATCACCACCAGATTTTACTGTTGGTATGGCGTTCTTTTTCTGAAATGCTGTGTTACTTTTACACAGGGTATTTTCCCAAAAGTCTTGAGGATCATCAAGATGTTTTCTGGCAAAATGGTCTTTGAACTCTGCTATGAGGCCATTTTAACCCAGACTCTTTCTTATGGTAGAGTCATCATCACTGAACTTAACTGAGGCAAATGAGGCTATTGAAGTGATTTCTTGATTGAGAACAGGTGTGACAGTCATCAGGGAGGGGGCCAACACTTTATGTGCTTCAGTGCTTGTGGGCAATGCGGGAGCCGCAGGTTAATCTGCCATTCTAATCAAACCGGAAAACCAAGTTATGGCCGGGCATGAATGAAGTCTGTTTGTAACTTAGTGAAAGGCTGTCAATAAGGAACTCAAAACAAGCTAAATGATTTTCAGACACCAGCTATAAGGTATCTGCCCTCTGATTTATGTACAGTTCACTTTCAATATCACAGATATATTTCCTGGTTACAAACGAACCAAGTAACCACACGTATTTTAAATATTTTCCTGAATGTAGTAAAAGAAAAAAAAGGAATAATGGCCCATGGTTACTTGGTTTGTACATACTAATAGCTGGCTTTCAACTGTTATCTTCTTCGGATATGAAACATTTCCATACATACATAAACTTCTTTTCTAATGTACGCTTTTTAATTTTTATTTTAAGGGGTTGTGGTGGTTAGCAACGATGCCCTACAGCAATAAGGCCTGGGGTCGTTTACTGTTTTCATTACCACCCTTATTTTAAGGAGTTCGTGAGCCTTGATGTGTTGTTTAGGTTTTCAGAAGTGCCAGAAAGGGAAAGGAAATATAGTTTAATTTCATCATATATATATATATATATATATATATATAGCCTTGCATACCTCTGTTTAAAGGTGAACTGGTTAGCTAATGATTCACTGAGTCACTGAAGTGCTAACAGATGTAATCACAGTTTGTAGCTTTGTGCCACCACTCACACCTCACCTTGGCCATAGCATATACAGGCCATCAAGGCCATGCTAACTTTACAACTCTGTTATGGAGATAGGGAAACAAAGAGTGGCCCATTGTGTAGTTTTTAACAGCAGATAAAGGTGGAGATAAAATGGAGCTTAGCTATTTCTCTCTTATGGACTATATAAGGGTGGTAGCTTGAAAATGCTACACCCAAACTAATCAGGGTACACCTCAGCAGGGTTCATTTGTATATGAGATTACTACGTTATTAGGTTAGAGGGGATTGAGAGATGTCGAATTAATTATCTCGTTATCACGGGAAAACAGGTGGAATAAAATGTATATATGTATGACCCTTTAGGGTTTCCGTAGTTGTTATATATTACAGTATTCTTGTGTTTGTTTTCAGTGTACTTAAAACTGACACATGTGTATTATCAAATATCTGTTTTAATAAAGTCTTTAAAAATATGAATAACAATCAAAAGTTCCCTCTTTCTGAGACACACACAATGTTTCAGACTCCATCTCTCTGAGAGAAAACAATAAATGTCAGAGCTGTTAGACAATAACAAATTCTTTTCTTTTTTTTAGCACTGTAGCTACAGGCACAGCGTTCTATGTATTACGAATACTACACTTCTCCTGTTTATAAAACAGAACAAATATACACAGCAAGTCTAACAAATATACAGAGCAAGTTTTTTTAAAAAAATAACAAAGTCCCTGTTAGATTCATTTGAATAATGCAGAATGTGAAGTGTTTTTCTCTCGTGGGCGCAGATGTGAACTCTTTTTATTTTGATGCAGGGTTCTGGGGAGCGTTTTTCCTCCTCCTTTCACTGCAAAGAAGAATCAAACATCGATTTAGTTCAGGAACAGCAGCAAAAACCAGAGACGACGACTCAACTGAGTTTCTTGTTAATACTCACTCCACACACTTCATCCTGTTCTGGGTCCAGCTCTGTGTGGGATCAGCGCACACAAACCTCCCCTTGACGTGGAAGCTGTTGAAGAAACGCGATCACATGAATGAACTTGGATACATTCAAGCTGGAGTTTCCAATCTGGGAGGTCTCATTCCAGCACCTCAGCTCTCAGTGCCTCCGTTAAATATTTACAAGCAGCTAATCCAAACTAGTTCCTCTCGTGAGCGAGTTGTCACGCTTTAACTCACACACGAGCATACCTCACATTTTATTTGTTTTTACCTCAGTCAAACACTGAATATCTTATACACACACATTGATTTATAAATAAAAACATCTTGTTATATCTAACATGACACCGGGCTTGTGAAATGTCGCTAAGAAACACAGTTTGCATATCTCTTACGTCACAATCTCTGCACAATTAGTCTGTTAATTCTTTAGTCAATCAATGACAAATCTATATAAAGTCAGTATTTAACATTTGGTGGCATTAAATGTGCACATTTTTAGATCTTTCTTGTTCTTTAATGATAGTAAATTAAGTATTTATATTTTGCTTTTGTTTAGTTTTTGCCCTAGATGAACACATTCAATTTCCAACTATTTTAGAGACCAAACAATAACCAGAAAAATGCAGGTAATATACAATATATCATAACTCATACATCTTACAATTTCATATCTTATACATTTGAAATATTTTATACATACTGAAGATTTATGTATACTGTTTTTATACATTGCACATATACATTTCTATTATTACCATTTAATACTCTTATACTTCCCGTGTACTGTATCGCTTGTCTGTTTGAAGGCAGATATCAGTCATTCATTTAATCTGATGTCTTATCTGATTTATTTTTCCTTTATCTAGCATCTGCAGATACAACTTAACCATTCACTCACATGATGGCTTTGATGTCACAGGAGGTGTTGATGGTCTGGATGGTGTAGCCCTTGATACGTCTGCAGGGCAGCTGGCGCTTGGTGTAATTCAGGCAGCAGCTGGCTGCAAACACAAAGCAACTGTAAAGAATCTGCACATTTTCACACAAAAATCATGAACAATTTTGTTGACAGATACCTAGGTGAAGGACGTACCTGACTCTGCGTTGCCAATAAAGGTGGTGAGGATGATGAGAGAGCACAGAACAGCCATGAGTAAGACTTTGCCGTTAGCCATGGTTTCTTGGTCTTGGCGCTCCTGCTCTGTTGGTTCTCTGGAAGTTGATAAGCACCTGTAGGTATTCAGGTATTCAGTGACAATGTGACCCACAACGCGCTCCACTGCTTAAATAGGACGAGTCCGGGAATTTCCCTCGTTGGGCTGGGTTGCACAACAGTGTGTGCTATTGTTAAGATCTGGAAACAAACCAGGGACGGTACACAAACTCACTCAACACTTTTAAGTGACGCCCAGGTTTGCGGAAATAAAGTTTCCACATTAAATATTAACAAGCGGAGCAGTGCTAACCTTTGTCGGTTTACTCAGTTGATGTTGACTCCTGTCCTCCAGTTGCTCTTTTTAATTTTTATAACTTGACAGATCAACAGCACAGCCACCAGGTTTGAAAACACAATGCAGCAATGTTACCAATGTTTAGCAGTGGAGAGCCAACCAATAAAACTATGACAAATGAGGTGCCAGTAAGGTAGCAGACTCTGCTTCAATAAGTGTGACTGTACAAGTAATATTAACTGTAGTTACATGAGGATACATATGTAACTACGGTATATCATAACTCATACATTTGGCAAAAGTATTCAAACTCCTTTTCCACATTTTGTCACGTTGCGACCACAAGCATGCATATATTTTATTGGAATTTTATGTGAAAACCCAACAGAAAGCGACACACAATTGTGAAGTAGAAAGAAAATGTGTGTGTTCTCTGAGTGCAACCAATTGCCTTCAGAACTTGCTCGATGATTGATGATTAAGTGATGGAATGTTGACCTAATGGCTGCGTAATCTAATCTCAGTACAAATACAGCTGTTCTGTGTCGGCCTCAGAGGTTTGTTCAAGAAAATATTGGGGAGCAAACCGCATAATGAAGTTCAAGCAAACACACCAGACAGGCCAGGCGTAAAGTTGTGGAGACATTTAAAGCGGGGTTAGGCTATAAAAAGATTTTCAAAGCTTTGAACGTCTTACGGAGCACTGTTCAATCCGTCATCTGTAAATGGAAAGAGTATGGCACAACTGCAGACCTACCAAGACACGGCCATCCATCTAAAGTTAGAGGCCGAACAAGGAGGGCACTGATCACAGATGCAGCCAAGAGGCCCATGGTGACTCTGGACGAATTGCAGAGATCCACAGCTCAGCTCAGGAGACCAAAATTTAACATTTTGGCCTAAATGCAAAACTCTATGTGTGGTGGAAAACTAACACTGCACATCACTCTGAACACACCGTCAAACACGGTGGGGGCAGCATCATGCTGTGGGGGTGCTTCTCTTCAGCAGGGACAGGGAAGACGGTCAGAGTTGATGGGAAGATGGATGGAGCCAAATGCTGGATAATGGAAGAAAACCTGTTGGAGTTTGCAAAAGACTTGAGACTGCGACGGAGGTTCACCTTGCAGCAGGATGACAACAACCCTCAACGGAAAGCCAGGACTACGATGGAATGGTTTAAAACAAAACATATTTGTGTGTCAGAATGGCCCAGTCAATGTCCAGACCTAAATCCAATCAAGAATTCGTGGCAAGGTCTGAAAACTTCCATTCACAAACATTCTCCATCTTATTTGACTTGACTTGAGCTTGAGCTGTCTCGCAAAAAAGAATGGGCAAAAGCTGGTAGAGACATGCCCCAAGAGACAGGCAGCTGTAATTTGAGCAAAAGATGGCTCCACAAAGTATTGACTGAGGGGGGGCTGAATGCTTTTGCACACCGCACCGCATTTCTTTCTTTGTAAATCATTGTGTTGGTTTTTCTCATAAAATTCCAATCGATTTTACCATAACCAAGACAACAAGTGGGAGTTTGCACAATAGGCAACTAATGTGTTGCAACTGCACCATCATAATCTTAGATTTTATCAAAACCTTTCTGAAAGATCTCTGGTGCATCACTATCTGTAAATTTCCTCAAATCTAGTTACTCAAATGTGACTGGACAGAGATGTGGACGTGCTCAGTTGTTGCACAACAGTTTTCGGGCACTTTACGTGTGTACAATCAAAAATGCGACTGGAATGTAGGGAAAAAATAGCCATTATGACTATCAGTTTCCCTCTTAATGGAAGTTTATAAATACTGTAACTGATCTAATTGTAGTTGCTGCCACAGGGACAGATACCAGATGAGAGAGCAAACAATCTCAGTTTGTTTTAAAGATTTAATAACTGACTTCCTGCATAAAAACACAGCACATCTTAAGAAATCCTCATTGCTCTGAGACTGAGAAGGAAAGCATGGGTTATTTAAAACTACAAGAAGCATATCTCAGGAACACATACTTTAAACTGAAACTATGCGTAAAGTTTGGAATGACAAATAGACATCACGTTGGGGAGAAAGTCCCTAAGGTTCCTCGTCAGATGTGAGTAATATCTTTGCATAGTTGTCAAGTCAAGGTTGTCCTAGAGCTTTTGCACAGAGCCCAAGGCTTTGCAGTGTTGCACGTCCAGTTTCGGCCTCATGGTCAATGTGTTACATTAGATATTCACCATGATACAAAATCTTTATCAAGAAATTAAAATATCAGTCAGGTGGGTGGTTGTCATAATCATGCCATTAGTGAGTGTCTTGTTTTGGACCCCCGTCAAAGATCTCCAGCGTAGCAACCTGAGGTTCTGACTCAAATACGATGTGTATCACAGTAATGGATGTTATGATGCTCACAAACAGATGAGAGTAAAAGTCACATTGTCAGTGGTCTTAAAATACCCCTCACTTTAATCTGAATTCGCAGAAACAGTCTTTGTTAAAGACAAGTTTATGCAGACTATATAGACTGACACATACATTGAGGCGTCATTTAAAGTGAAAGGTGCTTGAGGGTTTAAGCCATATGTTTGGGTATGTTCAGTGTTGGGTTACAACAATCAACAGCTTCCTTCCTTTCAAGAAAATCCATAAACAACCAGGTATGCAAATTCATAGGAAAGCATAGTGACCTCATGTCCAGTGTTGGAAAGGTGTTTATAGCATTTTATGTGTGAGCTAAAAATAGCAATGCCTTTAAAATATTCAAAGTTTAACCAAAGCAGCATGCACTCAACGTGTGAACTCATTGAGTGCTTACAACAGCGTGGTATTTCCTTGTTGGTGATGCAACTGTTTGACGTAAGACCTAATAGATTACAGTGCTGGGCCTTGAACTGCCATCAGTTAACCTTTTGGGATCGAGTTTTGTTTTAGATACAGGTATTTTTAGAGGTTTCTGGCATTTGGCGTTGAGGAAGCCAATTGGTTTCAGTCCATTTTTTTGAAGTTTCATTGATTCAACGTTGGCACTGACCTTATCTTTAGCCCAACACAGGGGCCATTATTACATCATTGGTATTTATGGGCAAAGTAGTTCGCCCGGTGAGATTTCTGTAGCAATCCAGGTCACATTAACCAGTTCACGTAAAAGCAAATATTATAAAGTTACATTAACTAGAAGGCATGGGTTATCAAATAAATTCCTGCAATGTGAAAAGGATCACTCACGTTGGTCGATAAGGTCGTGACACACACAGCAAACACCGCACACATATACAGCCTCCCTATCAGCTAGCAATTCTACGTACTTGATGTGAAAGCAATCCTTTGTTTGAATTAGAATTTGTCAGTGTTGAGTCTATAGATTATTTTGCTGCTCTCTAGTGGCCATAAAACAATGAATGCTTAAAATTAAACTTTAAACATCCATGGGTCACCACAGAATAGAGTCTTGTTTTGGGATTCTTCACTAAATGTTAACACAGATTAAATGCAGAGCTTAGAGCGAAACTGAACAACCAACATGTTTTATTAGTGAAAGATATTTAAGAGCAGCAGGAAACTGCAGCTTCAATATAATCTTCATATAATGAATCGTCTGACATAAACCTTCTAATCTAAAGTTATCAAGGTTACAAGGCCGTAAATCGTGCATGAAGCAAAACACGCTTGAACTTTGACGTATATCACCTGTGTTTACTTCATTGCCTTTCAGAGTAATGTATTATAATTTAACCAGCTGAGTTTACGCGAAATTTAAATTAGTCAACATTCCTGGAAGACGAAATACCGGCATTAGTTAATGTAACAAGATCACTCACAAACATGCACACAAAAAAATAATGTTTGGCCCTCCCTCTGAATCCCTTGAGTATCCCCGCACAATACTTGTTGCAGCTTCAACTTCACACCCATTCCTGCTCGCTTTCCACAAGAGGCCCGGCTTCTCGTCTTTAGTGACAAAAAATGAGGCTGCTTTCTGACATTGTGCTCTCTCTTCTTTGTCTGGCAATTCTGGCTACAGGAAAACACAGCTTGGCTCAGGCGGGAGGTAAGCTTCCGTTTACAACTGAGATAAAGCATAAAAAAAAGTCTGAATGCATAAATGCTTTTAATGCCTTTAATATTTTGCTTAATGTCTTGCATGCTATGTTGACTTTCACTAATATCTGCGTCTTTGTGTTTACTTTGAGTAGCTGCAGGAAGATTAATAATGGGGCTGCTGAAGCCTACAAAGACTTGCATGATACAGAAGGCATTAGTCCAGTGAAGTGCTCATTTGGCATTTGCTTTGATGTCATTTTAAATGAGGTGCGCTGTAGAACAGATGAAAATTACTGCGCTTCTTCTGTGCTTGATCAGATGAGTACTTTGAGCAGTTTTTAGCTGTTTTGGTTTCATGGCCAGAAACATTGTTGTTTTAGTGCACTTTCATGAACTTAACTTCTAGCAGCAGCAGCTTATTTTGGCAAACAAGCCAGTAAATTCCACTATACGTTACGTGCCGTTCGCCAAATAGCTGTCAAACAATGTCAGCAACTACCTAATGAGCCACACATATGTTAAAGCAGAGTGAGTTTACACAGTCAGCGGCTAAACTTAGACTTATTTTAAATATTTAATGTCTTGTGATTTATCCAACACGAACTGTCTACACTCGCCGACAGAAAACTGTGCACCCACAATGTAATTTTTGTTTGAAGTTTATACTAACGAGAGGTTGCAAGAGGACACGCAGCACTTTAAAACTAGAAAAAAAAACACATGGAGGAGTTGATGGTATCTACACAGAGAAAAATACCACATTCGTGATGAACTGACTCCCGCAGGAGATGTTATCTATTGCAAGGTCTTCTGCCAAAACACAGTTTATTAAAATATCCGATGATTGTGTGAGCATGTGTTTTCAGGGCTCCGGGGCTGCTGCACATCGTACACCAAAGTATCCGTACTGAGCTACATCCGAAACAGAGGAGGTACGGTGCAGTGCCGCTGGCAGGATATCACAGGACCCTGTAACATTACTGCCGTGTAAGAGTATGCTTCTTGCCCTATGTCCATCTCTTCGTGTCTTTAACATACTGTATCACTCACTGCACTTTTATTTGCTGCCATTCCTTGGCTTCATTTCACAGTGACCCATTTCCCAGGTTATTTGTTTTCAACATCGCCACCCATTTTTACAACCCTTTCTCACAATGTGTGCAGTGGCTGACTTCTGTCTGATTGTTTTATTATATTGCACATCAGACATTTCCATTTCATTCTTTCCTGTGCAAACATTTTTCTACATCTCTCCAAGTATACTGAAGTGGAGATGCCGCCAAATATGTGTGGATCCAAGCAGTCACAAGGCGCGAAAACAGATTGAAAGTTTGTGGTAAAGTTAACACACGGCTAGCAACTCACAATTTAACTTTTCTCAAGTTCTTATTTTAAAGAAGATCTTCACTCTATTCATAGCACACCAATAAATGTTAAATATTGATCATATACCGCTTTTCTTTCTATCCAGCAAACAGGGAAATGTTCATAAGGGAGTGAGGAGCTTCAGCTGTCTGCACAGGAAGAAGCCAAAGGTCTGAACAAACCTCTTCCGGCAGGCTGTGTCAAGCTCCACGTGAACTGTTTCCAGCTATATCATCTTTCGGTAGCGACAGGCGGCAGCAGCCACTGGTCTCAGCCCCATTTTATACTGTAACCTGGAGGCGCGTTTATGTGTCTCCAGCCGCTCCCCTCCACGCCGAAATCCTGCCAATAATTTGACATTGAAAACCAGAACATCCGAACTGAAAACCAGTGAGACTGGGAAAAATAATTGCATTGTAATAAGATAGGCAACTTTTGTTACAATGCCAAATAGTATATTCAATGCCAAATTCTCTTTTCAATGACAAAGATTAAAGTCAGGGTTCCGGCCTCTTAGGTGAGTGGCTAATTTGTTAGTGAACTCCAGATTCTCTGGGAAAGTAATGATGTATTTTTCATACTGGAGCTTTAAGTAAAGTAAATCAGCTCAGAAATTATGCGCTAAGCTAATCTGACATAATCGTTGTGCTCACAAAATGTTTGGCTTTTACATCAACCACTGTTGTTGGTGCCTAGAAACTGTTTAAAAACCCAACAATATATACACGTCTTATTGTGGACTTCATACAAATGAAGTAAAACATATCAAGCTACCACTCACCTGGTATTACCCAAGCTAATTGTTTTTTAGCAACACGAGTTAACAGCTGGACTGCCATATAATCAACAAATGTGAGTGGAACAATGTTTTCAAAAACATAAAAAAAAAAAATCATAAAAAAAAAGGTCCTTTAATTCAATATCTTTTGTAAAAGATGTAATGGTTTATGTTTTAAAGGCTTATTGATTATAGTCAAGTAAACAGTTTTTTTGTTTATTTGGATTAAAATTTTTCCTCAAACGTTACAAAAGGTTTTTCCTGTTTTCTTTGTACTCAGCGTACAAGTTGTAGTCACACAAACATAAGGCTTTTTGCTTCAGATAATACAGTTCTTAAAGCTGCAGGAAGCTTAACAGCAATGTAAAGTACCCGTGGCTTCATCTTCAGTTTAAAATTTAAAAAAAAAAGCTACTTATCCGCAAAGACTTTTTATTTTGTCTTTGAGATGTGGAAACAATCCTGTTCAGTTGGTTTGAAGTAAGGTGATTGCAGGTGTTAATGACAAGAAAACTGCATACGTAGCTTAGTGTCGCAAAATGTTTCCATACAAAACTAAAATCACAGAAAAGACATGTTTGTATCATTTACAAAAATGTTGTTTGTATTTTATTGATAGAAGTTCTGTGTCTTATAAGGAGCAATAAAAAACAAATTGTTTTAGCCAAGTGTGACGGTACTGTAACCTCAAGACCTACTTCCTCATTAGTTGGTATTTAGGCAGGTTTTCCCTCTTGCTTCCGTGTTTTTTTATGTAGTTGATCTTTCCATTGTGGTCAAGGGACCTCAACGCACTGTAGCAAGTAGTAGCAAGTCACAAGTGCAGGACTAAAGATAAGGCCAGGTTTCAAACAAACCTGTATTCAATGGAAACAAACAAAAATTCAAAAAAAAGCGCCGCAGACAGGCAGGCAAATCCAAAGACTAAAAATAAACTCCAGAAACATGCTACAAAAATGGGGGAAAACCATCAGAGGGTAACATTAGGTAGGTAACACAATGACATGACAGAGAAAGGCAGGGCTATATATACATACATGGGCACAGAGACGACAAGACACAGGTGAAACTCATGAGTGTAATCAACACAGGTGAGGCCAATAAGCAGTCACACGCGAGGAAACACAGCAGACAGGAAATCTAGAAAAAATAAAACAGGAAATATAAAACACGATACAAACAAAGACAAGGAGGCACGAGAAACAGGAAACTAAGACACCTGACAGAATAAAACAGGAAACACAAAACATGGCACAAAATAAAAGACAGAACCATGGGAACACAAACGAAATAAGAAAGCGTTTTTATTCATTTGCAAATATAACACAGCCGACAACAGAAGCACGCCATCAGCAAACACACACACGCGAAAAGAAAAAAAAACCCTCTAAAAACCCACAGCTCCAGCCCGAGGCGGTTCTTGGCATGGGGTGATGTGGGCAGCCCGCCAGAGCCAGAACGGGATTTTTTAGGGGTGGCACAAGTGTCACGATGAAAAAAAAAAAAAAAGTAGTGTGTAGGGCAATTGCCACCACCACCGTTCCAAGCATTGACTGAGGTGGAAAAAAAAATAAATAGTAATAATATAAAACATATTTTTGTTGTTGTTTCAATGAAAATCATTGCATGACGTTGCTGGCTGTGGTTTTTAGTGCATCACAAGGTGAAGCGGAAACTGAATAGTGATAATGTGTCATGAGGCTGACCTTGTTTAACCCAACACTGTGTAAAAATCATCTAAATTCGTAGTCCTTTGAGTTTTTTTTTATTATTATTGTTATTTATTTTTCATATCATGGCTCATGTGGGGAATTGCGTAAGAAGGTGCAAGAAGAGGCGGCTTATTTTTTTAAAGATAAGATTAAGATCTCAAGGTATTTGGGATTAGTAGGACCTAAGAAGTATAAAAAATAAGCATCATCTCTGAACTGGAAGCGGGTTTTGAAAACAATTAGGTGGACACAGGGATTATTTCACAATATATTACAAAAAAGTCACCAACGCGCACCAAAATAATGCAAAAGCAGACTTGGCAACGATGAAATCCCAACGTCCTCAAACGTGTACTTGTGAACTTGTTAAATTTCTTCTTGCCATATCAAACTAGAAAAGTTAAAAAGCACAAATAAAAAAATGTATTGACCCTTAGCTACCAGTACATGGCAGACAAAAGTGTCTCTTTATGAGGCCAACAGGTCAAAATGAAGCAGAATAAGCTGCAACAAACCTAAAAACCTAACATCCCCGTATGAGGACAACAGGTCTAAGGAGGTTAAGCCCGGCTGTGACACATGTTAGCTACCCTTAGTTACCAGTACACGCCAGACAAAAGTGTCTCCTTATGAGGACAACAGGTCTAAATGAAGCAGAATAAGCTGCAACAAACCTAAAACCTAACATCCCCATATGAGGACAACAGGTCTAAGGAGGTTAAGCCCGGCTGTGACGCATGTCAGGATATGAACGTTGGTTTCTTCCTTGGATGAACTCTTTGGAACTACCTCAGTATGACCTAAAAGAAAAATGTGTGTAGTCTATTTTCAGTTTTCATTGGATCACTTTTTCACTTTTGGCATTTTGCTGTTATGCTGTGTATTATCATTGCACAACTTACATATATTAACCTGTACACAAATGATAGTACTGGAATGCGGTATTTCTTCAGATCCGGTATCGCTGGCTTCAGATCTATGTTTACTTCCAAGAGCAATTAAAGAGGTTTGTGGTCTGTTGTTTGTGGAAAGTTAAATCTATATAGCTGTTAAGTGGAAAGGTAAGCAGGTGGTAGGTCGTATGTAGGCAGGTAAACCGGTTCAAGGCATGTGAAAGGGTAGGAAATGGAAAGAATGCAGAATGAGCTCTAACCTGTAGGCGATGCGGAAGGAAATGAGAGCAAAGAGCAGCAGTGATGTTTGTGTATGGTAATAGAGTGATACTGTAATAGTCATTTGACCAACATCTGATCCGACACCAACAGGTGACATCCGATCTGAATGGCCAACAAATTTTTATTATTTCCAGGTTTATTGCAGTTGTAAAGCACGATGAACAACATATGACAGTCGGAATAAAAAACAAAACAAATACAGATGCACACAGAGTAGAAGAGAATAGATACACCTAATAAATAACATGCGTACAAATATAAAGGCAGCTGTGATCAGCAGTCGTGATGTGATGTGTGCACGCTACAGTGTCTTTACAAAACTTGAGGCTTAAGTCTGCATTCAAAGTGACTCATTCTCAGATGACATGTGCCATGTTTATCTTATCTTCAGATATAAGATTTCGAGGATATGTTTATGGACCTGCTTGACAGTTTGGACTGTGTCTCCAATCTTTCAGAGAAGCATCATCTGACGTGTTGCAGACATGCCACTTATCAGCTAGAGGCAGCGCGCCGGATGTTGGACGCCAGTTGCACAGTTGTTCCCAACAATAGAAGAGCAGTAGGAGTTTCAGTTTTTCTTTCTGATGTGTGGTTTAAGACATTTTGTAGACACTTTTTCAACATTAAAAACCTAAAAGACGTTTTACAGTCATCTTTGAAGTGCCCGGCGGCGTTTCACAGTCAAATCATCATTCAGAGGGAACTTCAGACTCCTTCCTTGTCTGCTGGGACATATTTTTCTGTCAAAATGCTCAAGCACAAACGCGTCGTAACACACATGAACGCTTAAATGCACATAAAGGTACACACAGTAGTGCCTGCACTAAAGAGCTTTGGTCTTGGTCAAGTCGGACTCTGCACGGAGTCAGTCAGTCCTGTACATACAAACGCGGGGACTATAAGAAGAGAAGGCACTGTGGAGACAAACAAAGAGAGGAGAGCTGGCCATGCGGGGCTGGTAATGTGTGGATGTGTGCGTGTTTTCTCGAGCTGTAGTCCAACGATCTCGTCATGCGTCGTTTTCTGAACGCTTGTCGGCCGGCAGCCTCTCTCGCTCTCGGTGCCGCTGGATGGCACGCCAGATCCTGCAGAGGACTCCACCCCTGAGAGGAAGGTGATGGAGGGTGGTTGTGGGGTAAAAGACAAAGTTTGTTCTGTTTTTTTTTTTTTTACTGCGCTATTTTTATTTTATTTGCTCAGGACTGTTTGATGTGGCTTTATTGGGACAAGTAGATACCTTAGGCGTAGACAGCGGAGGTCATCTTTGGTAACGTCGCAGAGAACGTCTGTCAGCTTGTATTCCTCCATCACGAACTAGAACACAGGACGGAAACGCTGTTAGTTCAGATATAGAGCAGCAAGTGACTCAAAAGGTAACTGATGCTCCACCTTGTCTATGGTGTCTTGGTCTGCCCCCTGCTCTTTCAGCCAGTCAGTGAGCTGCTTGTCTGGCTCGTGGTCCGCCGGGATGTGAAAGATGGAGGGAGGCGAGACATCTGAAACAGGAAGCACCTAGTTAACTTTTATGATTACAAAAAAAAAAAGAAAAGAATCCACAAAGAGCTGACAGTGAGCCCCGTGGTTCATAAAGAAAAGCTTTTTGTGAGTTCCTGGTAACAACTGAACATGCACTACTAAGGGGGAACAGATCAGATTATTATCTGATCTATCAGGTTATTTGTCACTTGATCAGACGACTTACCAATTACTGGTTGTGATGTGTGCAAAAAGAACAACAAAAACACTCAGACACCAAAACTTTAACTGTAGATTGCGAGACCTCATTTGTTGTTTGTCTGAAGCTGGAGTTCATCGCACCAGATGGTTTAGAGCAGGGGTCAGCGTTTTTCAGGCCAAGGCCCCCTGAACTGATTTACATATTAAGCAGGGACCCCCTACCTACTATATATATGTTTTATATTAAACTCAGCCTTGTGCTACTTATAAATATACATTATTATTATTATCATTTTAATTTCAAACATGTGCAGTAGGGTGGTGACTGATGTCTAATCAACCTCAGTCTATTTACATACAACAGATAAGGGATAAGCTTAATATAGAATGCAAAATGATTATAATAATGTATAGTTCTAAACAGCAAAAGGCCAAGTTTAATGTAGAACACATATAATAGGTAGGGGGGTCCCTACTTAATCTCTCTATAAATTTTTGGGTCCTTGGCCTGAAAAACGTTAGGGTGTAAAGCAGTGATTCTCACCAAGGTGGTTTGTGTACCCCTAGTGGTATGTGGTGTAATTTCAAGGGGTCCCTGAAAATAAGTTTCCTTTGAAAAAGATCATATGACGTTATAAAAATAGGATTGTTTTACTCCAATTTGACTGAGACCTTGATCTACCTAAACCACAGAGGGTAATTGGACGTTTTTTTTTATTTTATTTACAAGTGTAAGCTACAGTATTTTATTCCCACAACATTGTTTAATGACGCTGTTAATGCATGCCATATTATCTTTATGAGACTCCAGGCTTAAGTCAGCATTCAGCGTGACTCATTTTAAGATGACGTATACCGTGTCGGTCTTATCTTTTTTTTTTGAGGATGTGTTTGTGAACCTGCTTGACAGTTTCGACTGCGTCTGCAAATTCCCTCAGAAGCATCATCCGACGTGTTGCAGACGTGTCACTTATCAGCTAGCAGCAACAGATCACGTGACATGTATAAAAATAGGATTTTTTTACTCCAATATAACTGAGACCTTGATCTATCTAAACTACAGAGGGTAATGGGACTTTCTTTCTCTAATTACTGTATTCTATTCTCGCTTCCGGTTGCATTGTTTCTGCATGATGCTGTTAATACAAACTTAACATGATCTGCATCCATTTTAAAATTATGAGACCCCTACTGTTTCAGCGTGCGCACACCATTTATTTCCTAGTGATGGTGTTGTGAGAAACTCATTTTTCAGGTGCAGGTTTGCACTTGAAATTGAAGTAATGTTACCAACAAACAAGGAAGAAGATGACAACTTACACAATGTGTGGGCTGAAGTGAGGAATAAGGCTGCGCCCAGTTTTTTTTTTTTTTATGACGAGAGAAATGCTTATTAGAGCAGACTTAACTTGGGATCATCTGGATCCAGTGCACATACGGGGAGAATGGAGAAGCACAGGTGGATTAATTAGGAATTCAGCCAAGTGAATAATCACTTTACCTGAGGGTCTGTGTCTGACTTTGACCAGCTCCAGGTCATGCGTTCTCTGCTGAAGCGTAGTCTTCAGGACCTGCTGGTACTCCTTCTCCTTCAGCAGTAGCTCCTCCAGCAGCCTGCACCAACAGACAGAGGCATCAGTTGTGGCGGCCAATGTAGAGCCCACAGACATGTAGCGTGGAGAAACAATGTGGTGGTTGAACAAGAAAATGAAGCGGAGCCAAAGCACGTTTTTCTACCAGTGGCATTTGTACTCTTTCTGTCTCTGTGTAGTCTGGGCACCATGAATAACATCCGCAGACTACCATTGACTGTATTTTTTTTATTTCACGTTAGGAATGTGGTATAATTTCCTCCCTCACATACTGCACATGTCTGAGGCTTAGTAAAACAACACAGACTTGGAAGCAGTTTTGGAAGAAGCAAACCTGACCGCAGGATGTTCTGAGACAGATCACATGTTACCCGCAAACAAAATGTTCTTTTGCTGTTGTGTATTTTGTCATATTTGTGCAATGACATGGGTAAAGGGGATGTACAAGTACACTGGAAAATAAATTTGGCCTGGATGCAGTAAAGTATAAATAACTCTTCCTCTACCAAAATAACTTTAGTATCAATAACTGCACCAGTAAATACAAATGGTAGAGAGATATAGATCTCTAAACCACTTTTGTACTTTGTACTACACTCACACACTGAAGTAATAAAAATTTCAGCTGCAAGAATGTGACTGCATCAACCTCATATAATGTTGACACCCTGTGGTGTTCAACTATGTAGACAAAAAAAAGTACTTTTGTACTGATCTGCGTAACTGTGCCACTAATTATTTTTTGTGTTGTCTCTGTCACATAACCTTGTAATAAAAGATAGAAAATAATTCTCATTATGAGAATATTTCAATAATATATTAGTGTACAAATACGTCGGGTATTAGTGTTCACCTCTGGGACATCATCTCATCAGCCTGTGAAATTGAGTCCGGAGCTGCACTGAGCCCTGGAGCTGTTGCATCCGTCACGTCTTTCATGTTTACATTCTGCTTTTACAGTTTGTTTTTTTCAGCGGCAAGTGGGTTTTTGCAATCACATCGTGGTCAAGATTGTTTTTTTTTCACGTCTGTTGGAAAATAACCACTACTCTTTGCATGTACCTGTTGGTTTCTTGCTTGAGCCGTCCCAGCTGAGCCCCCAGCTGGTGGTGTGACCGCTGATGCTCCTGGGAGTGGGTGGAGTTTGACGTGCTGGCTGCAACGTGGGGGGAGTCAGCGGTCGCCCCGGGGTCGTCGGCGGGTGGCGCTAAAACCGGACCGAATTCCACTTCCTCCTCGTCCACCTCGTCTTCCTTCTCTGCTCCCTCGCACTCTGACGCCGGGCCGAAGTGGGTCTTCAGCTCTGGAGGTCAAAATCGTTCTTATAATCATGTCTCGTCTTGAGCTTTAACCACATGCTACAATGCGTCGCGTTGACATCCACATTTTGTCCGCTAGTTAGAGCTCTCTGAGCCGTCGCCCACCTGGTATGAGGATGGTAATGGCAGCCTGCACAGCTCTCCGTATTATGTTATCCATGGCAAACATCCAGTGGGGTTTGATGTGATGATTCCTCAGGACCTTGTTCACCTGAAAATACCAAGGCATATGTTCATACGATTTACACTCACTGTAGTTAGTTTAATATTTAAAAGATAATGTTTAATCTCACGCAGCTTAACACTTGTTTAGGGTCAACCTATTATTTCCTATTATAAATTCATTTTTGACTGAAAAAACTCAACAACAATCACACTTTTGATTTAAGATACTTTTGAATACGTTTAAATGAGTCTAAGATGGACAAATATAGGATGCCTGACAGGAATATTTGCAAGTGAAACAGAATTCTTCATAGGACTTCGCATGTTTGTACATATATAAGCGTGATGGTGTTAATGTCTGACGGTGTGCGTCCTGACCGAGTCCTGGAAGCCAAACAGCACCAGCTGAATCTGGTTGATGGAGGTGGAGTCGAAGTCGAGGTCTAGCTTGAGCTTGGAGATGGTGGCGGCCATGACACGCCTCTCTGGGGAATGGATGAAGTCTCGAAGGATGCAGATGATCTGCTTGATGTGGTCGACGGACAACTGAAGCTCCTCACTGCCCTGCGCACGTTTACATTTAAAAACACAAATGCATTACAGATTTTTTTTTTTTTTTTTACAGGTTTGTTTTTTTTCTACTGAGCCCAAATTGTGACTCACTATCACAATATAATGTGATGGAGATTCATGTCCTGAATGGGGCTTGTGTTTGTTTTGAGTACTAAGACTAAGACAGGATAGTATGACTTTAGAAGATCGTGTGCGCACCCCACTGGTGACATGGCAGATAGCAATGCCTGCTCCTGTTCTAGCACACTACTATTTGGTCGCCTCAGGTAATATGAACTTACAAGAACAAAACAAACTATTTTTTTCTACTAAACTTTATCTCCAGTCATACCGTGTGACGTCCTTGCTGAGTCGGCTTCATAGTGAACTTACTAAAAGGAAAGATTATGTCTCTTAATGTGCCTTTTCATGACCATACGTATCTGATTAATGTTAATGTCACATGTTAATATATTTATGTTCATGACGTGGGTCGGATTCACTGTTGTCCGCCAGTGTCTTTTTTATATTGATTTCACCACTACAACTAAACATAGACATACTACTCCATAGATACTACTAAAACATACATTTACTGCTGTGTTTTTTTTTTATGTTGTTTCTTTATTCCTTTAAATAAAGATGTAATTCACAACATTTTTTCATTAATTAATTCTCATTAACAAAGCTTGATGGACCGCCATTACGCAACCTTGCTGCCTAGTGGTCACTTATGGTATTGCAACGAGAGAAAAAAAATCTGTTTTCTCGTTTAAACACTGCTTGTTTAATTTCTTCAAGATTTAGTTTGCCATGGAGGTATGATGAAATTTAGCAAGTCATAGCATTGATAGGCAAAAAAAAGTGAGTATAACGCAAGGAAACACTGTCGCCGACTGATGCTTGCCACTAAATTCACCATACAGATAACACCATGAGCTCTAGTCTTGAGTCTACATACAAGCAATATCTTTGTTTTTTTGTCACACTGAAACATTTGGGGTAGGAAGTACTACATGGGAGTTATGCAAGCGAACCAGACTGTGGACCACCCACTAGAGACATGCTGCTTTATATGTAGACAGGGAGAAAATAATTAATCTAATATAGCACTAGCAAAGGACTAGCACTTTGTCCTTTGAATACGTCCCCACACAGTGACCATGTAAACAGCCCTAGGTCTTAACAGTATAAGCAACACAAGTACACACACACTCGCACACAGACCTGGATGTGGTTTTCCTTGAGGTTTGAGATGACCTTATCCTGGTCATCATTCAGGACCTTGTACAGAATAGACCGTCTCTCGCTGTCCTTCTTCAGCAGGAACAGACCGCTGTCCCTGTCCTCAGGTGAAGGGGGGACACTGCGGTCCTCCGACACCGAACCCTCATCTGGAACACTGCAACACACACACACACACACACACACACACACACACACACACACACACACACACACACATCGCAATATAAAACAAGTCATGAAGTTCACAAAATGATTTACAACAGAATAGCGCACCATTCACTTTATTTACAGATACAAGCCTCTCCTGGCTACTCTGTGTGCCCAGGAAAGTGGAGAGGCAGCATGAGTCAGCGTGGAGAAACACGCTATGTATGTGTCCACACTCGTGTGTCCATGGACAAGTAAAGGAGTGTGTGTGCACAGGCACCGGATTCAGCTTGTAAAATGATCAGAGTTCATTATATCAGCATTGTAAAAGGTATCAGAGCACACTGTGTGCACAAGGCCACCTGGCAACCACATGAACACGCATGAACTCATTTCCTCATTCATTCACTTTTCCCACACATTTCACCTACATTTTAATACAGTAACATCTAGAAGAGGTTGTCTATTTTATTTTAAATTTACCAGATTGACTTAAGCATGTGTGCGAGGATCAAATCTTATTATCTGTTCTCAAACACACCTCAGGTAGTTGGAGTTGGTAGGTTTGAGATTCTCTGACCCAGAACTTTTCTTCTTCTGGAAGAAAACGTCGTGTTTGGAGTCGCAGTCCGGACTCACGGATCCGTGTTCACTGCTGCTGCTGCCGGCGGCCTCACACTGCAGCTGCACCGGCAGAGAAACGTTATGGATGTAGTCTGAAAACACAGACATGTAGGAAACATGTGTAAACATGATGAAACAGAGAAAGTCAGCCTTCGTCGTCTCTGCGGTATTTTCAGTTTTCAGCGGTGTGGCAACAAGACAGCATTGAATTTTAATGAAAGTCTGTGAGATATAGCAATAATAGGTGAAAAAAAACTATGGTGATGTCAAGTGGACAAGGTCAACTTTGAGGATAGGGGGAGACGAATACTTGGATTAGGGGTAAATATCCAGAGTTTGGAAAATACATGTTGCCAGGGATTTCGTGTGAATTTCTGGTTCTGTAGCTCACATACAGACTCAATGCCGTTCTGGATGACTTTCTCTACTAAATGAGGCTCACCTACTAAAAAAAGACATCAGTTTGTTAGTCATGTTATGTCTATGCAACTGAAGTACCTTAGGCTCGCCTTAACAGCATGATAATACTTCCTCCACTAACTGCCATAACTAGAGGTTTGATTTTCCTGGTAGTTTTGGCCTAACCTGATGGTTTGAATGCAATCTTGCTCTTCTTGCCCTTGGTGTTGTGCCTGACAAAAGTGTCTCTGAGCAGGTCCGAGGCGATGGCTCTCTTGTGAGGGTCAGGCTCAAAACAGCGCAGGATGAACGACTTGGCCTCCAGCGACAAAGACTCCGGGATCTCTGGGTGGATCTTAAACATGCCCACCTGCAAAACAAAGCCAAAAGACTTTCTGGTAGTTAAGTGTAGAAATAGAAAAACTGGGACTGTAACAGAAGATTTAAAGCTACAGTGCAGAACTTTGACTGCCCCCTTCTGGCAGTCACGATAATTACACAAACAGGTCATTTCATGTAACACGTATCTCTACATGTCTTTCCAACAAAGGAAAAACATGTATGCTCGTTTGTACCTTGTTTTTTTTTAACTGTTGTCCTCCTTTTGAAAGTCAAGTTTCTTTATTTCCTGGAACATCATGCTACTTGCTGTAGAAAACTTTGTGTGTCATTGTTAGTTGACATAAAACACAATAAACCAGATATTAAAGTCTGGTATATGGCTAAATACAGAAGTTCATTTAAATTATTCTGAGTCCTGCACTGTATCTTTAAGACTTCACATAGCAAATACATACATAAATAACTGGACCTCATAAGTTAGTACCTTAAACATGGCTGCCTGTGGTTCCCCTAGCTCATGAAAGGGGGGTTTCCCAGTGGCCATTTCAATGATGGTACATCCCAGTGACCAGATGTCTGCTGGTGCCCCATAGCCTCGAGGGCCTTTATCTATAATTTCCGGAGCCATGTACTGCAGAGTACCTGCAAGCAGAGAGGGAGATAGCACAATCTTTTAGTTTAACAAATAATATTTCACAATGAATGTTAACAACAATCAATGAGCAGCAACTAAGATACATGGGTTTATCTATATATAAACCCTAGTGTGATGTCACTGTTTTATTCCATTCTGTTTGAGTGTTTGACAAATCGCAAATTGGAGATTTGACATTTGTGGTCTGCTCTGACTGCTGAGGTTAACAGAGAAAGGCAGTGAGAGTTAAAGTGAGAGCAGACTGGGGGAGAGAGGACAGGAGAAACACTCACCTGCTAATGAAAGGTAAACACCTTTCTGCCTCCGCTTGATTAGCTAATCTGATTACACACCTTGCTGACTGCTGGAGGAGGCCAGATGGCCAATGAATGTGTATGTATCTTCGTACGCGCTTGTATGTTTGAGTGTTTCCATAGAGGCTGATAGTGCCTCTTGACATTTTGAGGGTCATTTGTTATTTACACTCATGGTCTCAGATCGCAGCATTTCTATGACTCCATTTATGCAGCCCGGGCTGATTTAGTGTCTGTTCATGTGCGACAGATTAGGAATTGTGCATGGTCTTCTTTCTCTGTGAGTGAATTCTGCAGACATCTATTACATTTTAGATGGTTTAATAAATTTAGAGATACCAGTATTTTTTCTGTCAAAAAAACATCAACAACGACGCAGAAGTTTATTCATAATCAGATGAGCTTTAGAGACACTTGAGCCATTTATAAAGAGACCGGGTTGATTTGTGTTTTCTTTGCATATTTTAAATTCTGTAAAACTAATAAAAATAGTATTATTCTGCAAAACAACAAAGAAACGTATTCAGGAAAAATCAGCTGGGCAAAAAGTTACCTGTAAATGTTTCAGTGCAGGGATTGACTCCTGCCAAGCGTTTTGAGGTACCAAAGTCTGAGATCTTCAAGACGCCACTGTAGGTATTCACCAACACGTTATCACCCTAATAAAGAAATGTCCCGAAATGAACAAAGAGCATCACTGTTTACCCTGAAGCTGTTTTTCATATTTAAAGAAACAACACGTATCTTCCTATCATTAACGGAGTGCCTCACGGCTCCACTCTTGGTACTACAATATTTAGACTTAACATCACCCTTCCTCCTCAGTCTAGTGCGTATTGTTGTACCTTGATGTCCCGATGGACGATCTGGTTCTCGTGCAGGTATCTGAGCCCCTCCAGGATCTGTCTGGTGTAGAATATGATCGTCGCCTCTTTCAGAGGGCCCCATTTTGAACGCAGCAACGCAGACAGGCTTCCTGGAGAAAGGAGACAAGGAGTGTCCAAAACCTATCATGAAATGGGAAGATGACCAAGCAGTTAGAGAGACCGCCCGGCAGCCGAGAGGTCACAAGCATCAACCTCTGAAATAGATAATGTGTCCATCAAAACGTCTTATGTTGCATTTAATATAGAACATCTGTCTAGTTTGAGGAAGCAAAGAATTTAGATTATTTTTTATATTTTGATAATGGCTCTCAACTAAGTGTTTGGTGTATTACAGACAACGACAACAACAAAATAAATATGGTGATTTTGGAGTTAACATAAAATAATTGTTTTAATACACAGGACTCTGTCTCTGTTTGATACAAACACACCTCCAGGCACTTGTTCCATGAAGATCTTGATGTATCCGTTCTCAGAAACAGAGCCCAGATACTGAACAATGTTCCTGTGCTTCAGGTACTTGTGCAGAGCGATCTCTTCATGAAGTGGCTGGGAGTACCTGAAAAAACAAAGAAAGACAAGTTTATTTACATCATATTCTTTGAACTATTAATGCAGGATATCTAATCTAAACATGCAGTCTTAAGTTTGCTGCAAAACAAATTACTGCACATATGGTCAAAAAGCTTCCCGTATTATTATTATTTTTTTTAAATTTATTAAATAAAACATTAATAAACACGCTGCACCAAAATATGAGTATAACATGCAAGCAGACATTAAAACTGGGAAGCAACTGTGATTTTTTTTTTAGCTCATATTACAAGCCAGAACCAGAAGGCAACCACCACTTGGGTCTCACACTGGATGAAAACAAGGAGCCTTTGATAAAGATTAGTTTGACAATTAGGGAAAAAGGCAACATTACTATGTATAAAATATGCAATACTTACATTTACATTAAGAACAGGATTTTTTTTTTAAATAAATGTTATTTTATAGCCTAGAAGCCAGCCTGAATTGGCCAAAATGACTTTGATTGGTTGTCACACCATCCATTTGGATGCAGGCTTTTTCCATTTCTACACATTTTCTCACCTGTATCAAAAATGAGCCGAGGACCCACCTGCTGTCTCTTTCAGGAATCTCTTTGATGGCGATTCGGACCTGGTTGCTGAGGTCCCTCCCAGCATAGACCACTCCGTAAGTGCCCCGCCCCAGCACTACCCTGTCTCCTGTCTCATTGGTGTCATACTCGTACTGCAGCATACAACATACACACATACAAACATTCAAAAAGATCAAAAGTGAGTAGTTGACGTAAAATAATACACCTTAAATAACTGCCAAGAAACACGCGCTGACCTCCAGTGTATCGCCGTCGCCTTCCCCCTCTAGCTCCACAGCATTCCCCGTACCATCAGATATCATCTCCTTCACCTTGGAGCAGAACCTGAAAAACACCACCAGGTACATTAAACTTGATTTCAGTTCACGCACACACCAAACTACACAGACACACCTAGATGTGTGTGTCCTCACCGACCGCACTGCTCCTCGGTGGAGAAGTAGATCTGGAAGTCATCAGAGTTATCGTGGACGTAGAGGAAGCAGCAGCGCTCGTCAAACTTACTGATACTGCAGATAAAAAAAAAAGTGAATTTATTTGCTCTTATTTCTGCGATTCAGCAAAGAACTATACAGGTTCTAAAGGTTCATCCGTACCTAATGCCTTTAATAGACATTGCAGTGAAGTTCCACTCATGGATTCCTTTCTGTAATGAAAGTAAGTACAGCACATTGATTATTCACATTTGCTGATACTGAAGTGTATATTGAACCATAATCCAGTCAAAGTCCATGTGATGCTCTGACCGTTTCAGCAGGAGAAACATGCCAGATCGAGACGTTCTTCTCTTCGGCCTCGTTGTTAATTGACACATACGAGGGCTGGTAAATCTTGGTCGGCTCCAGAATCAGCACCTGTCAAAGGAGCACCATGCATGTATGTTTTTTGCACACACGCTTCAAACATCTCGGCATGCACGAACATAAACGTGTGCTGTACCGGAAACCGCAATCTGTTGGTGGTGCCCTGCGTGGCCTCTACGATGATGTCCATCCAGAAATCGAGCCTCTCTCTCTGGGGAGAATGTTCAGTCGCCTGTTTCTTAAACCTCTGGATCAGCTGCAAGTTCTGCACCACCGATCGCAGGTACCTGGCAGACAACAAACCAGATCAACTTCAACAAAATCATTAAGCGACATAATTACATTGTAATTGTGTGTTGGTTATATTTGTGTGTTTATGTCATGCTCAGAGTCAGGGTTGATAAAATAAATGAGAAAAAACGGTGTATTTTCTGTAAATTAGTGAATAAATTAGTTTGGCCACTAAGCCAATGTCAGAACCAAATTTTAGTTCAAAATGGGGTCTGAATTAAAAAAATCTGGACCTTGCGTTTTCTCGTTCACACTAAGCAAGACATTTGGTGTGACATTACCTAAGAAGATACTGTATGTTGGTTTCTGGCTATACTATACTATAATATACTATACTATACTATACTATACTATAGAGCTCAAAACTTACCACACACATTTTTTGGATCACAAATACATGACTTAATTACAAAATCCAAAAGTCTGCATAAATTCACATGCTGCAAACTAAGATATCTAGTATTTTCCATTTCCAGTTGGCATTATGGCAGGCCAGATAAGATCTTTTTGTCATATACATTATGAAATAACATGTTATACTTACAAGGTAAAGTCTCTTTATTTCTTTTCCTTCTGTAAATTCAACAAGTGTCACAACATAACAGTTACGATACTTTTAACGTGAAGTCGCTACCAGAGAGGTGGCTTCAGTTTGAACAGCTTCTCAGCAGCCTGTGTAGCTTTAGGGATGTCGCTAGCCAGCATGCTAACGGTGAAGAACTGGCCCACGTCCCAGTAGTTATTCATTTTCTCCAGTGAACCTTTGCGCCCCAGGAGACTGTTCAACCTCACGCCTAAAGAAATGAGATTATTTGAAGACAGGAAGTGATTAAAAGTGTCACTACAACCTTGTTTTTGCTTCACTCACAGTAGTGCACATGTGGGACTACAGGATGCTAATAGCAGTTTTTAAATCAGTTAAAACTGAAGCCAGAACACATCATGATTACCCTTTTTTAATCATATGAATGAGAACAAATATTTGCTCGGTCAAATAAAGCAGACGCAGCGATAATCCTGCAGGATTTGAAGGCCAATTACATGCACTAATCTTTTGTGTTCAATGCTGCCCTAGCTTGTGAGTCCATTGAAGAGAAATAAAAAGGAGTGTCAGGTCACCTATTTTCCTCAGCTCAATGGAGCTCTCAAACTGCTGGCCAGCAACAATGAGGAGCACAGCCAGGTTGATGCCAGAGTAAAGAGTTGGCTGCAGCTCAAACCCCTTCCTGTACCTGTAGAGGGAACAGGACATACACACACATGAATAAAAAGGCGGACATGATTAGATGAATAAAAGATGCATTCATTCCTTTGTGTGTGCTCGTTTCACCACTGTATTGCGTTGTCTCTGTTTTTAGTGTCTTTGCAGTCTGAGTCGAGGAAAATGTCCTTGTAGATTCGTCCACAGAGGCAGAACATGTCCGGGGCTGGATGCTCGCAGGACTGCAACACCTGCAGCATCACTCTGAGAGCCTGCTCCCTGTCTCCAGGGCTGTTCCTCCTGCACACATACAAATGTATTCAAGATGAAATATTGATTGGATAGTTTAATTACACAGTGGCACTGTTATCCTTCACTACATTCCCCTTTTTTAATTTATGGTCAGGCAGTTTATGTCGTAAAGTACAAACAGTTAGCGATAAATGCATTTTAGCTCTGCTATGGCGTGGTTTAACTTCCTCATTATGTTATGATAAGGCTCAGCTATAGCTATCTCCCCTTGCTTAATACTGGTATGTCTACTACCTTAATTTTCTAGTTTCCAAAATTGGATGCTGTTTTCATGGAAAATGGATACAGTATATGACATAAAATGCAATGGTAAATAAACTTTGCATCATGTTATCAGTAAAGTTTATCTAATTCTGTATTTAATACGTAACTGTAAATGTAAAGTCACTGATTGAAAAAAAAAAAAGTACTGTAATGGAATTAGAATGAATTAATTTAAAGGTGGGAACAGAACGTAGCTTTTTGAAAGTCAAAAACAGCCTACGTCAAACAGCACACTCTATTTCCATTGCCTATGAAAGACATTAAATCCAAAAGATTAGGCAGTTAAGAGTTTCAATGGAGCTGCCTTGCACCTGTTAAGAGCAAAGGCGTAGTGGAACTGGATCATGGGCTGGGTGGCCAGATCACAAGTCGGCAGCATCTCCAGTGTCTGCACTAGCTTCACCATGGCGTCATAGTCCTGGTGGTCAGACAAAGACAAGGGATGGCATGCTAGTTCTAAACTCCACAACAATGCTAGTACAACATCAGCGACACCAAATGATGCTGGTGGTGTGTTCGTACCTGTATGTCTCTGTAGGAAAAAAGCAGGTTCATGACGATGTCCTGCGTTAAGACCTCTGTGTTGTCTATTCGGAGTTTGATGCGGGAAAGCTCCTTGGCCAGCTCCTCTCCCTGGTACTTCTCTCTGGCCTTCCTGATGTCATTGAGAAGTGTGTCCTTGAAGGAAGCGCTGCATGTAGATGGTGGGATGAAGGAGGACAAGTTCAGGGTAGTGTTTACTTGAGATAGATCAAATCAGCCCTAAGGTTCATACCAAGCCGTTTGGCAATGCTGGGACGTCTTTGAACCTTTGCGATGTTAGTTTATATGAGGTTTATGTTGAGTCAGTGACCAAACACATAACAAAAAGAGGCTGCATTTGAGCATTCAGTTAGCTTTGTAGCAAGATTTTCCCTATTTGGAACGAGGACTTCGGGCTACTGCCACCTGCTGGTATGGAGAGTTATTTCGTTCATTACAAGTAGAATACAAATCAAAAGGTAAGCTTTTTAATGGAGGCCTTGTGTAATACAGAATATTCTGTACTTTTACTCGAGTAAATTATCTCAATATTAGCTCCACTACAGTTAAATTGCTTAACCCTTTGAGGTGAGGAAACATATTTGGTAACTTCAGCCCACATTTTAAATTGCGTACTGGTGCCTCTCATTGAGGTTTAGAAGCATAGAGAGGAGATGAAGCATTGTCAGCCCTTTTCAGATGTGGTCTTCAGGGTCCACCTCTGCATGAACGCTGACCATAACTGATTTATTAAGTAGAAGAAATGGCCCTAATGTTGTCTAATGTGATAATGTGTGTGTGGATAAGTGTCTGAATCAGCACTTATGTTCTAATGGACTAAAAGAAAAGAAACAAGAGAAGAAGAAAGAAACAACTTATGGTACATTCATTGACCTTCTTCTTATGCCCTTCAATAATACCCTATAGTAGACATTTTGAATTTCCAAGTATTTCCAGGATATATCTATAAATGGTTAAAAGACTCAGAATTCGCGCCATTAAGGTAACGTTTTAAAACATAGTGTTGAATAAAAATTTGATTTTGAATTCAATAATAGCCTGGCCTCTTTAATTCAACATCTAACCTAAGTTGTTTGAATCTACTGGAGGCTGTCGTCTCTTCTAGGTCAAAAGCCACGTTTCTGTCAGCCTGTCCCAGGGCAGCTATGAGTACTGAAGTAGTCTACCAACACCAGGTGTGACTGTGTGAGTGAATGAATAGTGCATTCAATTTTTAAGAGCTTTGAGTATCTGTGATAAGGCGCTATATAAAAGGCATTATTATTATTATTAACATAACCAACAATGTTCATTTGAGAGTCAAAATCCAGTCATAGAGTGTCTCTCCATTCACTTTTTTGTAACCTTTTACATTAATCACAGTGTCACATTTATGGCTGGTTGGCAACAGTCAGTCTGTTCTTTTGTGCACTGCTCTACTAGGTCATGTGAAGTTCACAACTATGAACTGCTTTTGCATTGTATGAGTTATCTAGAGTTAAGGAAGGTGTGTCCTTGTCCCTTCCTACTATTGAACTATAGTGGGAATATATAAACATTAAGGATATAGTTCTTAATATCCCAAGCAAAGTGTTAATTCAAACAAAGCTTTTAATATCAGTTTTGTGTGTGTGTGTGTTTATGTCGCTGTCTCACCAGGACGTTACATGGATGTCCTTCAGCAGGCTGGTGAAGCGGTCCGTCAGAGGGACGCACAGCGGCCCCAGCAGGTTGTCCCAGCTGGGCTGCATGTACTCGCTGGCCCTGCGCTGGGCATCACTTTCACAGCACATGTACTCATGGTTAGGAGTCACTATGTAGGGGATGAAGTAGTAGTTACCGCTGGACGCCTAGAAAGAGAGGAGACGGCTGAGTTTAATATTAATTCAAGATACAATAGACTGTTTGCAGATGAAGTGATGAGACACTTTTAAAAACCAGGTGCAAATGTAATTGAGTGTTGTTATATATCAAGTAAGAACAGATGCTGGAGACTGATGCCAGGTGTAAAAAGAGTCCAGGAAGGAGGAATTAGAGTCTAAGCTGCACGTTGATCAGAGCCAGTCTGTTGAGATCGTAAGTTAAATGGCCAACGTGAACACTTTAAAAAATGACATTCTTATATTCTTTATTCTTATAGCATGTAGCATAGTGGTTAAACTGCTGGTCTTTATCTATGTCAGTAATTTCATATTTTCTGTTTATTATTCCCATGTTTTTCGTGCATTGTGCTAGCAGGTCAGTTCGACCTGCTCCATGTCAAGAGACCATTAAATCCAACACATCATCTTTCCAGTCCCTCATGGGAAAAGGTCTTATCTGTTAGTTCTCACACGGTAAAAAAACGGGGACAGATGTCTCCATAATGAGGTTATATTGTTTAGATGGAAAAGTGCCTCTGCTCTGTTATACCAGTCACACAAATCCCAGGAATATGCAATCACCAAAACCACAGCAGCCACAGCAGCAGTCTCTCTGTATGTGTCAGTGTGGATTATTGTACTACTATGAGCAACACACACTTTTCAACAAAATGCTCCTAAGCTTAAAGTCATCTTTAGGGCTAACCTGTAATAACTGATGTAAATGGTCAGTTATTGCAAATTAAAAACCAAAGTGGCTTGTTCACACATCAAGCAAATTTAAATGAGTTCAGTAAAAGCTGTGATACACAGAGACACCAATCGGCCATTGGCCAGTGTTGTGCAGCTGGTGAGTGTTTGCAAACCTGGAGAGTTATTTCCTCTCATGCTAGTCAAGACCGAAATATGCCAGCTGGCAGTAGTGTAAGCAGTTTGTACCACTGTATCTGTTTGGTCCGGATGCCATAATTTGCCTCCGTGGTCAGTACTTTAAAAAAGAAACTTGTTTAGGGACAGTCCTGCAGAGACATCTCGTTTGAAATGAGGACAACATTTGTTAGTATGCAGTGGAATTTTCTAGGTGTACTACCAAAAGTGGCCACTGGTAAATTTTTTTCAGTTTCTCAAAAAACATTCTTGCTATCACATCCTTGACTATACTTCATTGGTCAAATGTCTCTATCTGCTGTTTGTTAGTGAGAAGATAGTGTAGGACAAGTCGTTACTTTTAGTCAGTTTCTATCTATCCGCAAAAAGTGGAACTGTGAGATTTAACAGTACTCTGTCACGTCTGAAACCTTCCTTGGCTTTGTGAGTTGCACGTTGTTAGGGGATTAAATGTGTTACTCACGCACCATCCCATGAGGAATCAACTGTTATTCAATCTGACCTTGTTAGTATTACTCAGTCCGTGAGGCACTCTCCCAGCATGCTTTGGTACATGCCCAGTACCTACTTTATTGCGCAATCCAGTCCCCCTGTACTCCGGAGGCAACTGAACCCAAGGAAAACCTAACACTGGAGGACGAGCCGCCTACTCCACACACACATACACACAGACAGCATACACATTAAACATCAGTTTCTAAGAAAACTAGGAGCCGGTATTTTCTGGCTTTATTTCAGGAAACCGTATGAGCCAGAAGGGACTGAGAACGTGACAGCATGTAAGTATCCGTTCCCGCCTGCGCTGCTGCACGAGAACATGAACAGCACTTGTCACGAATGGTATTCCAGAGATAGTAAGAAAAGAAAACTGCCGTGCTTCCATAAATCACTATGAAATACACACATAAACTTACTGTGTTTTTCTGGGCCACCATGTCCTGTAATAAGATAAAATAGATCATGTGAGAATGCGTCTCAAGGCTGTGCAGCAGAGCCACAGAGTGTATTACTCCTTTAGACAGCTACTGCACACACACACACATATACACCAGTCTGTAAATAACTTAATGGGTCACTTTGTTCAAAGGAGGCATGGAGGAATGGCATGCTTGAAATCTGATTACATGCACAGGACTTTGAAGTAGGCACGGGGTACCTTTAGTGACTGTGCAGTGTCGGGGTCAGTGTCATGGTACAGGATGACGTTGTTGGCCATGTCGAAGCTCTCTCGAACGCCGAGGTGGTAAAACAAGGAGGGCTGCCGGAATACATCGCTCATATCCACAACCGCAATGTCTAGAAGGAGGAAGAGATGGTTGTGACATCATAAAAACATCTCTCAATGCTCATATTTTAAAAGTATAGTTTAGAGAAGTGAAACATGGACAAGTTGAAATGATTCTCTTTTTAAGACTGACTCTGAACTTTGACATCATTAGATGTAGGATATAAGGCTTTCTGAGAGGGTTTTTTTTTCCCTTTAATTCAATGTGAATTCCAAGAAACAACTCTTTCCCATTTTACTCATGGGAATGTTGTGATGACACGAGTTTCTGCAAAGACTACAAGCATGGGCAAGTGGTGCAGACACGCAGAACCACATTTTTCTGCTAACGTAGCTTGTACTCACCGTCTAGCCAGGTACTGTTCTTCCTGAAATAAGATCAAATAGTATGGGAGGTTCACAAGAGTCTACAGCCACACCAGTGCCTCTACAGGGCTGCACTGAGCTGCAGCTTGAGATAATATAAGCATTTATTCTGGTGTGTTGTAGCATTCACCATCATAACTTAACACACTAACAAGGAATATGATTTTTTTGTTGGAAATTGTCTAGTCTGGTCTGAATGTAAAATTTTGACCTGATAACGGCAATAGATAGAATAGAAATAGAAATAATAGAAAAGTCATGTGTTTACCAAAATCACTGCTAATCATCCAAAGAGGGACACAAATATTTTATGGCACTCCTTCCATTATTGAGATAATTTACTAAAAATCATTCAGCACCAGAGGTAAAGCGAGCATTATCAAAGTCATTACGGTTTACTCTCTGGGAATCATGAATGGCTTTACAAAAATTGTAGCCAGTCCATTTCTGCTTTGTTGGCACTAGAGAGAATGCAAAATGCATCACCATATTCATTGGGATTCATACTCTGTCCTTAGACAGAAATAAAATATTTCAGTAGACAAATGCAAACCCATACCCAATGACTGCAAAAACAAACAAACAAAAAAAAATTGCCAAATGTCAACCTCATAATGGGGCTATAGAAAAATCTCATCTCTTCATTGAAGGCAAATGTAGGTCAGGAAAAACCTGCAAGCTATTAGTTTCCTACGGCAAACATTTACTTCCTGAACCAGTTATGGATATTTTGTAGATATAGATATAATAAACATGCATTGTTATTTTTATTCAGACACTACTTTTTGTTCTAAATACTCAAAAAGCTGCATGTTTTGAATCCACTGAGGATCATCAATATCTGTATATAATTTCATGGAAATCCATCCTGTATAAACACAATATGTATAACAGTAATGAATGAGATTAGTGATGTAACAGTCCGATCCATTAACTGTAATGTACTTTGTGTACGTTGTAACATGTCATGACAGGAAAACCACAGATGGAATTAATAACTATCCATCCATCACTTAATAACATCATGTCTAAATCGCTCTGTCATAGTCAACTATCAACATAATCAACTCTCTTTTTCTTTTCTTTTTTTTTTACCACATAATATTTTCTTGTTTTTTGTCTCCATCCTTTGGAGAATCAACCTACACAAAACACAGAACCTCCATATCTGCTGCATATATTTTTGTAACTAAGATGAATATCTTTGGCAGAAGTGTGGATGAAATCACAGCCTGGTATAAATAGCTGGTAAATAATGGCTTTCTAGTGGAGATCTGGTTTCGCCACCCTGAATATCAGAACTGGAGCTATAAAAGGTATCAGCTTAAATGAAAATCTATCTGGGAAATGGGGATGTCAGCTCATTCTGAGGAAATACTGATTCTGGGGTTACACATGGTGATATTACAAGGAGTAGTATTTCTGCAAGTGGTAATTTCATTACGGGTAACAGCTGTCGAAAATAAAGATTTAATTTCAAGAGCTGATATTAAACATAAAGTGATTCATAGGACAAAGGTCATCATTGAATTATTTGGTGCTCACGTGGGTTATAATAAATAACTTCTAACACAGAGGAGAATAACTTGGAAATTCATTATAATAATAACAATAATAATAATCATCATCATGTGTGAAATCTGAAACTTATACTCTTAATATTTTGTTAGGCCTCGGAAAGTTAAAGCATTTGAAGACAAATGTACCAACCCAGCATGGACCTTAACCTTTATATTGTATAATTTTTCACATTAGATTAAAATATTGTGATTAGTGCATGTCATTACACCCAATTTAGTCCCTTTAATTTATCAAATGAAATAGCATTTAGACGTGGTGTCCATTACATTTTTAGGGGTACTATGAACGGTCAAAATGTATGTTTTCTGAATAGATGCCTGTAGTTGAAACTGTTAAATCTTATTTTGACAACATATGATTGTTAAATTAAACTTACACATAAAAATATTACGTTTCTATATCTTTATGTCCACATAGAGAGAGTCCCGCTACACACACACCCCCCCCCTCTCTGTTCAGGCCCTTTGGTTTCTTCCAGTTGAAGAGTTCCACCATAACTATGGTAACCGTGGATCGGGTCGCTCGAGCCCCGCAGCAGATTTTTCCTAAAACTTTCAGTAGCTGCGTTGTTGAACAAACAATTAGTGTACGGAAATAAATAAAATAGAAATGGACATTTGCAGTTGCGTAACTTACTGAAAGTTTGAAAATTTACCAGTTACTGTCAATGGTTAACCGCCAAGTAAGGTACCGTTTGTGTTAGCGCCTTTTTTTTTTTATCAGCTAAGCTAACTTTTTCTGAAGAGGAGACAGGCAAAAGCAGTAAAAACATCAACAACGTACTAAGAAGGTGAGCTTCGTTTGCTAATAAATGTTTGCTTGCTAACCTCGCGTTAAATATTTTCACTTTTATCGTTCTGTGTACGAAGAAGTAGTCTAAATTGTTTAAACATTAAGATGTGCCGGATGTTTTAGACCACTCGGCTTAATTAAGGTCCCTGTTTTGGATGACCCGTCCCCTGTCCCCGAAAATGTCCCCAATTTTAGCATTTAATGAATGGGGGAAAAGTGACTAGACAACAGACTACAACTATTACGCTATTGACAGACAAAGCAGTTTAAATCTCAATGAATTAGTCAAAATAAATTGAAACATAACTGTCCCTGTTTCGACATTTTATCTGGGTAACATCCCCGGATTTCATTTCAGAAATCTGGTCATCTTAAGGTTAATAATAGCTCAAGTAACTTATATTGAACTTTTTTTTTTTGTTGAAAAGATGACGGATTAGCTTGCAATGCAGTGTCAGTAATAAGTCACTGACACACTTTTCTGTGTAACTTTTCACCCGTAAATTTCCAAACCCAACACACCTGCATCGTAGAAACTGTCCAGTACTGATGTTTCTCCAAAGTCCAGTCTCCCGAACGTGACGGTGGTGAGCAGCGCGCTCTCCGAGTCGCACGCTCTCTGCAGACACTGCAGTGCTCCGGACTCGGGACTGCTGGCCATCACCGACTTCAGCCCGTCGTTCAGGACATACACGACCCGCAGGGAGCGCTGCTTAGCCGGCGGACAAGGGCTGGACATGTCGCCCCTCTCCCGGTCCCGCTCCAGTACGCACGCCCCTGCGGAGTGCTCACCTCCCATGTCGGCGACCTGTGCGTTCTGCCCCGGTTCCATAGCGCAAACCCGGAAAATGCCTCTGCTTTTGTTTATCCTCTTCGCTGTCCACCTCTCCCCCCTCTTTATTCGCTCTGCTCCTCCGTCTTGTCCTCCTCTAGCTCACGGGTAGCGCACCTGTCGTCGCTGGAGATGGGCGCGTCTGAGTTTGTCCTCCCGCATCTCCGCCTCATTAACTCACATCATTGGCCGATTATCTCCCACCATGAACCGGACTGGATCAGACTAGATCCCCAAGAGAGGGGAGGAGGAAGTGTTGAGAGAGGGAGGAGAGAGAAACTCATCCCAGAACTTAAATTATTAGTTTGGCACGGGTTTAAATGAACTGTGATAGCGCTGCTATTGCGGGATAAAGTCAGGTCCTGGTCCAAGTACATATGAAATATTAGCGCCATGTGTGTGGTTGTCTAAATATATAACAGTGTGTCCTTTTGGTCCCCTCCTCTGCCCAGCATGCACAGCAGCCAAGTTATTCTCAGCTGTGTTTTCAACAACAAAGAAAGTCAACTTCCAGACTTCCTAGCCCAGAGTAGTTGTATTGGCTGGTTTCATTCTTATTATTCAACACATAACTTCCAAAACTCAACCTATCACGAAATAGAAGGGCCATTTTGAAGTTTGCTCGCAGATTGTGCTGATAACTGTGACTGCATGGCGTTATGAATGAGTACCAGGTGTCAAAATTGGACTGTAGTGTGAAGTGCCAGAGGATATCTATCACACCCGCTCACAGGGGAACAGAGGCTACAAATCTATGTGTTCCCAAAATAACCCCTGGTCCTTCATTAACTTTTTTTTTCAGTGTAGTGGCAGAAAACTGCAGTCTTCTGCGATCTGCAATTCTTACACTTAATCTATTTTACATAGCCATGAATATGCATCTTAGGTTGCTTATTGTAATAATCTTGACATTTGTGGAGGCATATCTCTTTAAATCTGCAAGAATGTGTGGCCACACTGGGTGATTTTATTGTTATCAGTATATTATCAAACACATACAGGAATGCTGTTTTCTTTTTGTATCATTTAAGAAATTTTATGTCCAATATTCAGTCTCTTTTTGCTCGTCCCAAGTGGAAACTCTCCACTTGGGACTGACTTAAAAGGGGTGAGGAGGTGGAGATTATGAACTCGTAAAAGTACCTTGGGGTCCACATCAACAGCAAACTGGACTAGTCTCATAATACGGACGCCCTCTACAGTAAAGGACAAAGCAGGATGTTCTTCCTGAGGAGACTAAGGTCATTTGGCGTCTGTAGTAGACTCCTAAAGACCTTCTACCAGTCTATGGGTGCCAGGGCTCTTCTTTGCTGTGGTGTGCTGGTGGGGCAGGGCCAAGGGGCCAGGGCCAAGGCTGTGTACTACTACTTTGTGTACTGTACTTTTCTATGGTACTTTTCCCCAATGGGGATCACTAAAGTACTATCTTATCTTATCTTATCTTATCTTATCTTATCTTATCTTATCTTATCTTATCTTATTTTAAACATTGCATTGGCTTTTGTATACTCTGCAGCAGAATACTGTACCCCTGTGCACACACATGGACGCCTAGTTCAATACAGCCATGAGAATCATAACCAGGACAATTTGCTCAACACCATTCCCCTGGCACCCTGTACTATCAAACATTACCCCTCCAAATATCTGCCGTGCAGATTCAAGATGACGTTATTGATCCCCACAGGGAAATTGTGTACCCAGACGATACTCTAGAAGGTTGAAGACTCACCCCGTCTACCAATCCATAAAGATATCTTTAACCCACCCACTGCTTCCAGGCGCCCCATCTGGAAGAACCCCACATCAGCTGACTTTAGCATCCAATCAGCCCGGGCGAAGGAATGGGCGTCCGAGGAGGTCGCCAATAAACACCTGGTGTCAGACCCTACTAAACAGGTCTGTGGCACCGAGCTTCCAAGGAGAGAGTGGGCAACTATAAATAGATTCAGGACTGCACATGGTATGTGCTTAGCCAGCCTTCAAGGATGGGGCAGTAGCCCTAGCCCGCTATCAGTTGTAGAGCAGACCAGACAATGGAGCATGTTGAAGCGTAACTTCTGCAAAGACTGAGAGGAGGATTAGCCACCCTCCACTCAGCCGGGCAGGAGGCAAAAGCTTGGCTAAAGGACTCCGCATTTGCTAAGTAAATAAAACGTTTAGGCACATTGGCTCTGTGGTTAGCGCTGATGCCTCCCAGCGAGAAGGTCGGGGTTGGCTGGCAACCTGTCCAGGGCGTAGCCTGCGTCTCGCTCGATGACAGCTGGGATAGGCTCCAGCAGCCCTCGCGACCCTAGTGAGGATTAAGTGGTGTGGAAGATGAGATGAGATGTTCAGGCATGTGGTGATGGACAGACGAGTAACAGAGACGTACTCAATCATGTCATCTATGCGCCGTGGAGCTGAATTTGATTAGAAAAAATGGTCGCTGTCTGAGAAGTGAGCTGTTTAGAGTCAGCTATCGTTGTTAAGGACAGTTGCTAACTGTTGCTACCTGCTGTTTGTCATTTTAACAGAAATCTGCTGAAGCCAAAACCAACGCTCCCAAAGGCCAGACAGCTAAAAACGAACAGAAAAGTTATATAAACCTGAGTGTCGCTTTAAGCTTGTTTCAATAGTTTTCACATCTTTATTTCTATTTCATTGTTACGGTCAGTTTTTCGCTCAGGTAAGCAGCAGGTAAAACTGTTGTTTTGCCACACTTTAATGCTCTAAATCATTCCACGTTTGTGGTTTTATGTTACATTATGTATCCGGCTGTTGCAGAAATCCTGCCATGGTTTCAGTTCCGTTAAGACTTCATTAAGACTTCCCTTTTTGCACACTGACCTTCAGTGACCTGAGAGCAAGAGCGTTATTCATGCAAGAGCAAATGGCAATGATCATTCACAGTGTTCTGTATACAAGCACAAAATATTCACACATACAGTACATAATAGCATTTTTATTACACTGAAATATAAAAGTATATATATTTATCACTATCCCGGAGAGAAAGGACCAAGTCAAGAAAACAACTTGTAGCCTCAGTCGTAGCGGTTTTCTTGTTGTCATACGAAAGACAGAAAAGAAAAGAAATAAAAGATTTGGAATTGAAAACAGGAAGGCCACAGTGACGGGTTGCCATAGATTCTGTGCACATATGGGGAAGGGAGGCAAACAGCCGTACATGCTACCATACATCCACACACATGCTCGCACACATTTGAATCTTTTTTCACTTGTGAGGACCTTTCAATGACTACATTCCTCAAACCCTGTCCTTAACATCACCAGATTCAGGGGTGTTTCATCAGCTTTATAAAGTCAGGGAGTAAAAGTGCAAAAAACGAAAAAAAAGATAAGGTTTTTGTGCAGAAGGCGATACATTTATATATGTGTGTATAACGTGTTAATTTGTCTTTAGTTTTGTTCAGGAAATAATTTGATATTTGGATTGATGCCACTCTCATGTCTCTACATTAAAAAATACAGCAGGGGGCAGTAGATTCTTAGCATAGCTTAGCATGAAGACTACAAACAGAAAACACCTTGTCTTGCTCAGTCAAAATGTAACAAACTCCCCAAATAATTAAGAAAAAGGACCTTGTAATTAAGACATCAAAACCAACTACTGAGTCATGCACGGGAAGACATCAGAACTGCCTGAGAATTGTGATGTTTTTTCTTCTGTATCAAAGTATTTCACTTATAATTTCAGTTCTTACAACAATGGGACATGGAAGGAAAAGTAAATTGTCAGTAGCTTTTTCTGTGCTTCTATAACCTCTAAAACTTTTATGTTTTTTTATGAAAAACAGTGTTGAAATGCCAAGTTTACACATTCTGTCTTTACAATTTAAATAAGGTATTGTGTGTTTATTTGTTACCATGGTACAGAGTCAAGCTAGCCGATTCCCTTCATTTCAGTCAAGCTAATTGATTGTTGATATAGCTTTTCCCTGATATCCGACCTTACAATTGAGCTGGTGAGGTGAGCTGTCATGTGCTTGCATGTTTAACGCTCTCAGATGTGTAATATATGACTGCAGTTTAAAACAAATTGCATTGGGGTATACCAGTATACCCCAATGCTAATGCTACTGAAAAGGGTTAATGGAACAGGATCACCTGCCTGTGTATTTTAGAAATATCGAGCACAGCTAGAGCTGTGTTTCTAATCTAAAGCCAAATTTAAACCTTGGAAAGTGGAAATGACGCACCTGTCATCTACACTAGGATTCACACAGAGGTCCAATTCACAGAATTTGCTGAATGGCTGAATTCAGTAATGGTATAAGATAAAAAAAATTGAACTGTAAATTATGTAAAGATAAGTGTAATCTCAGAGAAATACTAAAATACTTGTGACTGTGCATGGTTGTTCCACCTACGATGCTTTTGAAGAAGTCAAGATCCAAAACATATGACAACACATTTCAAACAAAACGTCTAGAAACTTTCCAAGAAACTAAATGTTCCTTCTTCTGTTTCCGCTGTGGCCTAAAGCCCTGTGGTGAGTGGACACATTAGTCACTACGACGTCAATACCCTTGAGCAAATTTATGATCCCAGATGTCGTTAGTTGCGTAAACGCTACGCAAGACCTGGACTTAGTTGTTGGACCCACTGTCTGATGATTTGTTCTGTAGCTTTGTGTTGTGTTAAATACACAAACAAACAAAAATTAAATAAGCCATTTTTAAGTTGCACGATTCTCTGTAAGAAAGTGGTTTCTTAATGGTGGGAACTTTCCTGCTGTGGAAATTTGTGTTTTCCCCTAAGTGTCTCTAATATGAAAATGTTTATCTATAGTCCTCGCGTGGGTGGAAAACAAACGCACACACACACACAGATAAGAGGCGAAGGCCGCAGAGTGGACGCAGAACAGCACGGAGGTCGTCTGAACTGACCGGGCTACGGAGGTCAAAGTTTCCTTCAAACATAAAGTACCAGTGAGGTTGCCGCGGCAGCCATGGCTCTGCCTCATCGTTCTGCGACAGGCCGTGGTCAGTCAGTACCAGTGGCACAGCAAGCTTCGAAAAGATAGCAGTAAACTGAACAGAAAAGCCTCTTTTAGAAGAAACGTAAAGAAGTAAACACAGGATAAGGCGGCGTCGAAGTTGGGGGTGAAGGTGGCTGATTCCATGGTGCTGAACTGTTGCTGATCGCGATGATCATTTGGCACAAAAATTGTTTTGGGTCAAGTGTCTGGGCCAACAGTGAGAACGTTTTTCAGATGATGGCCTTCGATGTGGTGATCAGAGCGCGATGATGAGGATGCTTCATTTCGAGAGGCTCTTCTTTATGTGCTCTACTTCCACCTGTGAGGCAAATCCACACATACAATACGGTTAGCTGGATTACCAGTACCATTATACAAATCAAGAAGCAGTTCCTGATCAATCTGTTGTCACGCTGTATTGATCAAGTGAGTTTTCATGTTTAACTCAGTTCCATGTCTCACTGATACATTTAGAGATTTCTTAAAATGGAACGTCTATGTATTATTATTTGCACTAATGATACAGTATTGAAATAAAAATATGAAAATGTACATTGACATGAACGTTTACTCTATACATGCATACTATGCATTGTCCATACAATTATGATTCTTCCACCTGCCGCCACCTTTCACTCATTCAGGATCTCACCTGTAAACTAAGACGAATCTTCTTCTCCTCATCCAGCGCGTGGGACAGCTGCTTCATCTCCTGCCTGAAGTGGATCAACACAACCAGATCAGGTTTAAATGCTTCCACGCAAACTGTAAAGTCCCACAGGTGTCACGAAGCTCACACTCACCTGTGCTGGTTCTTCAGCAGATCTATGGAGGCCCTCAGGTCTCTGAGCTGGTTCCTGAGTTCCTCCAGCGTTGGGGCGGCCAGCGGCAAGTGCCGGAGCTCGGGGGACGGGCTCAGACCCGAGGCGGAAGACGGGGAGACGGGACGATGGACAGAGTTCGGTGGGGTCAGGACTGAGGGCTTGGCAGGCAGCGGCACTTTAACGTCAGGTACCTAACACAGATCCAAAAATTTGAATATTCATCTATTTTTACATTTTCACAGTACATTCAACCTGATGTTATGATTGTGTTTTGTGAATCTGAATAATAGGACAATGTAGTGATGTTGTTTTGAGGTACAGAATGAAGTTTTTGTCTAATTGGTTAGCACATGCGCAGACCAGATTAGTGCTGAGGACGACTTTGGGATATGATCACTACATCAACAGGATGGATCTGGACCTTAATGGTGACGTTAATTTTCCAACTGTAAAATATTAATTTCATTTAGACAGAAATATAATATCATGCACGGAACTCGTTTTACCTGGGGACATTCACAGACATCCTGTGATCTTAATCCTGCGTGAATTGTTCATGTCCGTAATTAGTAAATTAAAAATTTCATTGCCAATTGTCCTATTATAATATGAATCAGCACCTTTGCTGTGTGGGGGTAGATAAAACAAACGACCAAATAAACAAAACTCTCAGATAAATGGATTAATGCATTAATATGATCATTATGGTATATAATATAATATGTGTAAATAGTGTAGTAAAGCAGAAAGTAACAGAGACATCATGACAATGGAATTTCTAAATCACAGGTCAAACTAATCCGTTGCGAATAGGGCTTTAGACATGACTATGAATCTGTCATCTGTCAGCACATCAGACACAAATATAGTCACAACCTGGCTCCCGAATATGAACATGTGAACTTTGGCGCCATCTGTTGGATGGTGTAAAAAGTGTGAATTTGCTGTGATCGTACAGAAACGGGGGGAGCTCCTTTCCTCAGGGAAATGTCTGCAGATCTGGTGGAGATGGGCTCGTGCTCCTCCTTCCGTCTCTCCTTGTCCTTCCTCTCCTCTACCGCGGGGGGGCCCAGGTCTATGATGGACAGAGAAGACTGAAAGAGAGGGAGAAATGTGTCAGTCGTCCAGATTTAAGACTTGAAACTGATGGCCAACAAAGAACAAGACAATAATTAAAGGACTAATTATTCTAGTAAACACATAAGAAGGAAATGTAGGAAATGGAAACAGAGCAATATATTGATAAAATGAAATTATTTTGTATTTAACTCCCTTCCACTCTCTATTGCTCTCAGACACTCATCATACTTTTATGCAGAGAGAAAAACATGACAAGACTGATTGGACTTTTATATATTACTTGGTTAAAGCCAGTGTAATCATTTAACCTAGCTCTGTCAAAAGGTAGGAAATCTTCCTACCAGCATCACTAAAGTTCCCAATCAACCAGACAACACTGGGCTCAGATTATCTTATCCATAGTCTCCCCAAATATTTTCTCATCTACTCTTCTGCTTTATTTTTTTCCCTCTGTGCAAATGTACAGAAATTTGTTGCCCCACAGTTTTGCTTTTGTTTACATCTGTTTCCCTGTTAGATCACAAGATGTTGCATTCAGTGCTTATTGGTGTGTTGTGCTGTGATTTTCAAATCTTGTGTGTGCAAGTTTAAAGATCAGAGGGAAGAATGTCTTCTCCTTTGGTGAGTGGTGCAACCTGATTTCAAAACTCCTGTACCCAGTTGTACATAAATGGGAACTAAACCCCGTATATAGCAGAGGGTGGGGTTGGGTTTACAACATATATTGCACCTGCCACCAGGGGGCGACGGAGTTATTTTAGCTTCAGCTCTGGGGGGATTTAAAGACTAAATAAAGACACACTACTCACCGGTGTGAGGATCTGTGAACGAGGCCGTCGGTCTGTGACTCTCGGCCGCGACGCTGTTGGATGATTCAGCTTCTCCGTTGATGAGATGACCACGTCCAAGTCGAGATCTGCGCAGACACACACCGGAAACACGCAAATTTAGTTCACACACATACACAGACAAAGAAAAAGAGGCCTGACACCGTAGCCCGATCTCATTGGTGGATGCTCCCGTCAGTCAAACTCACCGGTGTCATGTGACCTGTCAGGGGCAGAATCTGGTGTCGAAGCCCCGCCCTCTGACTTGGGGCTTTCACACCTGAGCAGGTAAACCATACAACAACGTTAGGCCCGGTACGCTCAGGGGTGTGTCGACGTTTTCTAAGAGTGTGTGTTTGTGTGTGTGTGTGTGTGTGTACTGACGCTAGTGTGGGTGGTCTCTCAGGACGCCGCGGGGGGTGGGAGGAAGAGGAGGAGCTTGACTTTGGGGGGAGGGGTTTCTTGGGAAGGAGAGTTGGGAGGGAGGGCTTGGGGATGTCTCCGACCTTCACCTCTTCACCTACACACAAATATACACACACACACAAAATCACACAAACAAACAGAAACTTACAGACTTGAACACACAAGTGTGACTCAGACATGCGTGACTCATTAGGCGAGGGGAAGGTAGCGTAAATCACTGAGCTGCAGCTGCAGAAATGGACCCAATGTGACCTTTAAAGAGGAAGAAAAGTGGCAGCAGAGCAAAGAGGTGAGGTTTAAAGATGCACAAAGGCCTCGGGGTGAAAAAAGGAAAAGCGACAAATGTGGGACACAGAGCACAAAGAGGATTAAAAGGATCAGGCATCAAGGTGCTGGCGCAGTATTTATGAGAGATTTCACCGTCCACTGAAACACGAGCCAAGCAGTAAAATCTGCTTTTGAACATTTCATTTCAGTCCTGATGCTGCTTCATGGTCCATAAAATGAGGAGAGTCATCTCATCCCAGTGATGAACTTACACCTATTCTAAAAGTTTAAAGGCCCAACCTTCCACTCTGTATTTAGACATACAATATTAATTTCTGCCTCACAGAAAAAAAGTTATTATTAAAATGTCTTGAAAAGTAAAATCTACGTTTTCATCAAATTTTAAATGTCCCAAAATTATTGCGACCTTTTGTTGACTATCAGTTTCTTTAAATTAATATTTCCCTTAGAGCACAGAATAACCCCTGTTTCTGATCATTATATAGCACTAAATGTCTTTTTCATCACCAACCAAACCTAAATACTCAGGCCAATCAGAATATTACATAATGAGCAATCTAAATGTACAATTGTTAAATCTTTTCTATGTTTCATGGCTAAATCTGGAGACTGTAACAAGTCAGTGCCAAAAACTGCAGTTCCCCAAATGTCCACTTGAGTCTGGCTCACATAGTGAGTCAATCCCCATATAGCTCCACGTTAAAATGTCTAACTTTACAGAAGAAATAAGCGTGTTTGCAGCCTGGTAAGAAAAACTAAAAGGTTTTGTTACAACCTATAAAATAATTTTAACTAAATGCAGTTCAAACTCTGACTGCGGAGGGGAAGCCTCACGCTAATCCTTCCCTGACAAGTCTGGTGACTTTTAATGGCAAATTTTATATCCCATTTTTTAACTTACAGATACATAGAAAACAAAAAAATATGAATAAACCCTGTTCAGTTGCTTTTTCTGAGCTCCGGAGCATCTGTAGATTAAACAGCTGTAGACAGTAAACCAATATTGTCTGGTTAGAGAGGATGTGGTTTTTCTGCTTTAAATTTATAAATCTCTTAAGTTTCAGTCTCACATGAAAAGCTTGTTCCTCTTTATATAGGTTATATTGCTGTATGTGTATGTGCATTTTGTTTTCCCATTTTTTTTTTTTTTTTTTTGATGAAAATCTATATATAGAAAAAGAGCGATTGCTTTGTGTCACTGAAATAATAAGACTATTGTGGAGACAGATAGGGACGTCTGTCTCTGAACAGCAGTTACGTTGGTGCCACATGAACCACAGTCCCGTCGCTTCCTGTTGAAGGCAGACTCACGTCGATTCACTTCTTCAATCAAAGCTCTTTTATTTGCACAACAAAGGACTGTTTCAACACCTGGCCTTGACAGAAACCAGCCTTTCAGTTGGGAAGCAACAGATTTGAAGCTTTCTTTAAAAGATTAAGAAATTATTAAGCATGTTAGTCAGAGCTGCTGGACAATCAAAGCCGGCCCATGGAGGAGATTACCTCGATCCTGGTCTCTCTGTGGAAGATGTTCAGGACGCTCAGGAGGAACCTTCTTGACCTCAGACTTTTTCTCTATAGGTCAGAGTTCACAGGTTTCTGATTTTTGATTTCGACTAGTCCTTTTATTTCTCTCTCAGACCACAAGAATAAAAAGGAGAAGTGAGCTTGAGTTACCTGAGGTGTGTTTAGCCGACGGTGCACTCGGAGGAGGCGGTTTCTTTGGTCTCTGCAAACACACAAAGAAGTGTCACAAAATCCTTCTGAGAAGGTTTCGAAAACATTAAATTATAGAAACAGCTTTTTTTTTTTTTTTTTGGTCAAAATCACCTCTTTCTCAACTTCGAGCAGCTTCACAAAGTTATCTGGGAAGACACCTTGCCTTCCCCCGATTTCCCCCATCCACCAGCCTGCATCAGCACATTCCTGAACAAAAACAGAAAGTTAGTTGTTTTGCTGAGACGCCTGCAAATGCTGCAAAAATGCGGCGCCCACACATAGGCCACACTCACCCTGGTGATGATGTTGATGATATCCCCCTCTTTGATCGTCAGCTCATCTTCATTTTGTGCTTCATATGGAAAGAGGACTTTACACTGCTCGCGCCCTGACAGCCAATCAGAGCAGAGACAGCGTCAGACAAACCCAGCAGAGCAAAAATGCAGCATGAAGGTGAGAAACAGATTAAGACAATGTGGTAATGCACCAAAAAAGTTTGCATTAAACAACACCCACTTAGAACTAAGGACAGCTCATAAAATATATGAAAAAGTGGAAAACAAATATAGCTTTTCACAAGCGCCTGAACGCACCAGTGCAGCAACTTTATGATACAGTGATAATAAGAAAAAATACCATATTGGTCTGAAAACCTGCATGGAAGGAAGGAAGTGATTATTTATATGCAATTAGTACATGCACATTTACCGTTTCACAGTTTGAAACCTGTTATTAACCCATATGTTTGTTCACCTCTACATGAGAGCAGAGGAGCATCTTCTCACCTTTGGTTTTGCCGTCGGGTTCAGTCTTCATGGTTTCAGCTGCAGCGCTCGCCGCTTTCACCTCGTTAACCTGAGTGACAGAGAGGCGACAAAAATACTTTAGTTTGACATATCAAGCACTCTCACAGCAGATATCAACATTTGTGAGCGGTTTGTTTTGGCATCTGACTGTTATTTTCTGCTTCTTACCCGACTAAAGGTTGTGACAGCATAAGATACAAAGTTCAAAGTATGAAATTCACGTAGCCAGACATAAAGGGGGGAAATGACAGTGGAGAACATTAATATTAAGAAAGTCTGTCAAACATTATAAAATGATATATTATAATATTATATAAAAAAATTCTAGTAGATCCCCCAACTTGATATGGTACATGACTCCCCCAACCCAATGACTGTATGTTGGAGGTGGTGGGCTTTTCATTTCAATAGTGTTAGTTTGCTAAAAGTCCCATTGGCTTTTAGCAGACTGCCAGAAAGTGCAAAGCTTTGGACATGTCTAGAACACTTGTACAATAGTGGCTGGATCCCGTACGTATCGATCACAATTGGAGTCTTTGTCAGCATTGATCTTAGAAAGTCTTACTTTAGACGATGTGCAATTTTGAATGAGATAACATTATATCTAAGACAGACTGAAGAGGAGAAGATTCCCTGAATTATTTATCAGTGATTAGTTCATTTAAATCCCTCTCCCATTTATTTTTAATGAGGTCCAAATTATGAGAATAAATCACATTTCATTATAATAAGCTAAGAAACAACCATTGAAGTGGTTAAGCACATTAAGAACAGTTTTGAAGCTCAAAGAGGGCAGCCACGCCGGCCGCCATCTTGGCTGTGCTAATAATCCAAATATAAACGTGAGGGTGGAGTGATGACATGGTTGAGATGGACTCAGTGAAGCCTGGTTGTTGAAATATGACCACTAAATCAATGTTGCCATGATAGCTGGGCAAGGCTAAGTGCTTCTACATGTTGCTAGCAGCCAGCTACTGCAGTGGTCTTTTTGTTCCCTTCCTCCCGAGCTAGTTGTCCTCTCAGGTCAGTGAGTCTGAAGGAAAACATTTTATTTCTTTGTTCTTTCGAACAATGCGTAATTTGTCAAATGTGACTTATTAACTTAAAAAACATAATCAGAATTGTCACGTCTAACCTTTGCTGGTTAGTGTCAGATGGGGGCATTTGTCTGTATATTTAAGAATTGGACAGATTTACAATTTTATGGCATTTCATCCGATACATTTGGACATATTTCCCTTTAAGTCAAACTGCTAGTAGATCAGATCTATTAACAACATGACAGAAGGAGAGCTAGTCAGACAAAATTGTGCATAAATGAACACTTTTTGCAAATTACTTGGTAGTAAAAAAAAATTACACTCCAAAGAAAACAATTAAATTGAAATAATCCCTTTTCTCCTGTGGACAACTTCATCCTCACCAGCTTATTAGAGAGGATGAGATCAGATTCAGCTCAAACAACAACATGCCGACTTGCTGACAAAGTGTGTGTGTGTGTGTGTGTGTGACACTGTGTGTTACAGTGCGCGCGTGTGTGTATGGGTGCTGTAAAAGCAGCCGTTGTGTCCCAGCTGGAGTGCATCCCTCTACGGTGTTTGTGGAACCGGGGTGGCTCTTCCACAGGAAAACACACACAGCACTCGGTCTGTCTGAACACACACAGAGCTCTGTTCGGCCGGGAGAAACCACACCGCCTCCCCCTTCTCTCCTCTGCCTCCCTAATGAGACCCATGTGGAGCCACGGGCACTGAGACATCATCACAATCTTTGTGTGTTCGTATATCACAAGCTGCTGGGGCTCAAACGGACAACAGGGATTGGTAAGTAAAGGTTTATTAGGCCGAGTTTCTGAGTAACAAATACAACTTCTTACACACAAATATATGTTTGCTCTTCTCAAAACAGCTGCATGAGCACATTATTCTTATATCTCAGCTCAAATGCAAATGCATGCAAACTGCAAAAAACTAGCCGGCCAGGCCAGCACATACAAAGACAATAAAAACATCTAATCCACCGTGCAATATGTTCCCATCCAAGGGGGAAATATTAAAAACCCTTGCAATGGTTTTGGTGCTTTGTGATCTTCAAGCTGCATTTACTGTACTGCACGTCCTACTGAGTTAAACCAGCGTCACTGTAAACCAGATCTCTGAGGTGTAACTGAGCAGGAAACTCACACCAGTGATTGTGTTGCCAGATGAGAGTCTGTTTGTCTGCAACAAAAGCCTGACACAGACGTTGTAAACCTGAGGAAAGTGGCGCTGATGTGGTTTTCAGATTCACAATAGGAAATGACTTGGTGAGTACACAGAGATGTAATTTAGCTTTGTTTTTTGTTTTTTTTATTACTATACAAACATTTTGCTGTAAAAGAAAAAAAGAAAGAAAAATATTGTGGTTTTGTGTCAGACTATTTCCTGGGCTCTTGTCATTAGCAGGAGGTTGCCAAGCAACTAGCTGTAGTCCAATAAGTCAGTGTGTTTCCAGGTCATTTCCAGGCCTGCACTTTATACTAAGCTAGCTTCCCAATACAGACATGATGAAATGATATCAATCTCTTTGTCTGAGCCAACATTGCTGCACTGGATAAAAAGACAGGAGATGAGTAGCTTAGCTTAGCAAAAAGACTCTAACTATAGGACATGGCTTTAGAGCTGTCTGTAAATTTGAAATGTTTGTTTAATGCAAACAAAAATGCTAATATATAATTTTTTATTTTAATATATAAACAAAAGGAACACATTGTGGTTTTGTGTCTGATAATTTCCTGGAGTCAATGCCATAAAAATGATTTGTTAGAAAGACCCAGGCTAGCTTTGCATACTACGTTATGCTATAAGCCGATTAGCTATAGCTCCATACTGCAAGTGCTGGTATGAGATAGTTATCATTCCTCTCATCTGAACCAGGAAGTTTGCTTCTCTGGACTGCAAGGCAGTAGTGTGTTTCTTATAAAGTTGTACCACTTATGTATAATGTACATATTGATCAGGTGCAGGACAAAGGAGGCAAGTTGAGGAGACAAAGCCTCACTTAACATCCAAGACACAAACACAACAAGCAGAACCAGCAGAGCGGTCTGAAAAGTGGTGGCGGTAAGCTAGCAAAACAAAATGTAAAGATTGACATTTTTGACACCCACAATTATAGGTCCTCATTCGTGCAGATAAACAAAATCTCTCAGCAAGCAACTGTTATCTCTCATCTCGTGTTATGTTTCATTAGACCAATCTGAACATGAAACGAAACAATGGATGATTCATCTAAGCGTCAAGTCACAACTCTAGAAAGTCCTAGCTGAAGCTAAATATTGCGTAGGAAAACTTTCATGAACTTCCTTAAGTCTTACCTAACACCTTCATTACTGCACAGGATAAGATGTTACAGTCCCTTGTGCCAAAATCCCAGATAAAACACATTTGGAAGCCCAGTCCAACTTAAACACCCGACCAGCGGGCTAGCAGGAAGCTATCAGAAGACGATTTATAAAGTAGGTCAATGTCCAGGCCAAGTGTCTGTTCACCTTAGATTTGGGCAATTTCCTACACTTTTCTCTCTATATTGACATCAACATATTTAAATTAAAGCAGAAGATCAGGACCACAAGTACCAAAAGTTGCGTATCCTGTATGACTCCACTATATGCCCCTGAGTCACTTGGGTCTTTTTTTTTTGCAAAAGTTAAATAAATTCACAACAGAATTATATTACTAGTCCTAATAAAAGGACTAAATGACCAAAATAATTCAATTAACCAGCACTAGCATAGAAGGTTCTATGAATGAGTCAATGCTCCACTTTTTTTTATTTTTACAGTAAAGTCAGCTGATGTCTGGCCCGAGTGATTTTGAGTCACTGTGGATAAATAAATAAAGAAATCTGGAGGAGACGCTGAACACTTCTCCTTTTTGATTTCGTAAAAGCTGCTGAACGCGTCCCCCGAAAAGAAATGTCGTCCACTCCCCGGTTCGGTTCTAAATTTCGATGTGCCCAGACGGAGACGCTCTTCTGCTGCCACCTCCTCCAGAGCCTCATTAAGGAGCCGAGAAACCCGTCTCACCATAAAGCAACATAACAGCCTCCCACTCAGCGGGACAGGCTGACAAACATCCTTAAGACACTCTACAGGAAGCTTTGATGACCCGTATGCAGGCTTTTAAAAACCTTTTGCCTATTGGCCACTCCATTATTTTGTTTCATTAAACATTTCAGATGCTATTTGGCTGCTCAGAAGTTAACATGAGAGGTTTTTTTGGTACAGTGGGTGTGGACACCAGGAGACTCTAGTGTTTCTTGAGAGTCAAAGCTCAAAAGCATTGAGGTGAAAACACAAAATACGCCCTCTAAAAATAGATGTGTCACCTCAAAACATCTAAAAATAGTATGAACTGCACCTTTAAAAAGTCAAGTTGGCAAAATATTATACAAAATGTATTATACTGACCCAGAAATTGTATTTTGACCACTTGTCTTTTCCTTTAAGCTCTGATTTAAACAAGAAACCAGCTCCACAACGTGATTAAACCCTCGAAAACCTATGTTCATATAATCAGTCACAAACCATTCCATACTATTACAGGTTTGTCACAAAACAGTTTTCATATTTGAATGAAAATGCATAATTGTCTTTACTCATCCTAAGTTTTGAATTGTAAATACATTCTTAAAATGCAAATGTCCAACAAAGCCACTAGCAAAACTGAGCCTTCCTGTCCCCACCTGATCTCTTACAGCACTGAAGTAGGAAGAGATGGACGTGAATTAAAGAAGGAGAATAAGCAGATAAAAGTTGACCCTACCGTGTTTTGTTTTGTTTTTTGCTTTTTTTCCTCTTTTGTGTTTCCAGTTAAACTCAGACGGAGCTTTGAAACATCAGTTCACGCGGCAGGAGAACATGTGAATATGTGGACGTCAGTGAAAAGCTGTACAGCCTCCCCTACTCTCCCCCTCTAGCTCTCTCTCTCTCTCTCTCTCTTTGCCCTGCGGAGCTCTCACTTCTGCTTTGCTTGTCAAATCCCTGCAGGATGTCTGCATGTGTGTGTGTGTACGTGAACATAGAACCACTTCCTGTGCTGTAAAACTGAAAGAGAGGAAGAGGAGGAGCCTAGGCTGGGCTTCCTTACCCCACGGCTCACAATACAATGATCACAGTATAGATAAAATCACACAAAACAAAAAAAAAAAGAAAGAAAGAAGAAAGAGAGTGTGCGTGTTAACACCCCCTGTTGTGGGGACACAAATATCTTCTGAGAGCAAAATGCAGAGAAAATCATTTACTTGAAAGGCAAACAACGTGGTTTAATTTTAGGGTGCGTCTCCAGGAAATTAATGTTGTGTGGCGGAGCAGAGGGACGGATGCGTGAGTGGGACTGCGTGACTCACCTTGTCCATTTCTGAGTCAACTTCCATAGAACGAGGTCTGAGCTTGATGGGCTGGTCCTTGAAGATGTCACCAAAGCCAAACCCTCGGACCTAAAGGGATGAGGTGAAAAGGCAGAGAGAACTCCACTTTAGGCTTAAAATGAAACAGAAAACCTACAGTGTGTCTCTGGGTACTGGGTCACTAACGGACCTTATGATACGTTCCATTTGCACTCAAAAGACGGAATTTCTGAGTTCGAGTTGGAATCTTTTAACTGGAAAAGTCGGATTTTCTACTCAGAAAGTCGTAGAATCATCACTACTTCAAGTTGAGTTACCAAGATGGCCGCCCCGTGTCTAAACAGCAGTTAGAAGCTCCTGTAATATTCCATTTATTAGCATTTCTGATTAGCTTTGGTTGGATTAAATCGGTTGTACAGACAGTGTTTTTCCACAAACATATGTTGAATACGTTGTGTTATAGGAACGACAAGCCAATGTCGCGCTAAAAACGGCTAAACACAAAAGCCTGGTAAAACCAAAACAGTGCAAACACCATCTTGATTAATGATAAGTTTAAACATTAGTTTGACTTAAGTTTAAACTAATGTGTAGTTTAATGCATTTCTGCCTCGTGTGGTCTTCTAAATTTCATCAATTCACACTTAAATAGCCTAAATTTAGTGTAACATTACAGCAATAATGTTCGTTAATGTCAAAATTAAAAAAAAAAATAAACAAAACAACTTTAATTTCACTCTGCACTCAAAAAAATTAAAATTAAATATTGAACACACCAAGTTTTGGTGGATACGGCCGTCTAGTTTTCCAACTTCTGCAACTGAAACGCAGATAACTCCGGTGTGACGCAATTCTCAGCTTCGACTTCCAACTTCCAAGGTAAACGGACCATATCATTAGTCATGTAAGTTTCAAGTGTACGGAAGAGTATTAGGGCTGCCCATGCAAAAAAAAAAAAAAAAAAAATTAGAAGAGGTAGATTTCTTTGATAAAAAATGTTGAGACAAAAGTAGAAAGTAGACGTTTAAACTCGCAGTACCGTAGGCGTATGTTATTCATTATGTTTGAGGCTTTTGTCTCAAAGTGCATGATGTAAAAAAATAATCTCCTCTAATTTTTTTTTTCACATGTGGCCCTGATACTCTTCCGTATAAGTGGGCACCACCCACAAGAGTTCAAAATAAAAACCTTAACTCCCCACAAATGATATAGAACTGAAGAAGTCTCTTGGATAATGGTACCTGTCCTAACAGTAACACTGAAATGAGAGAAGACGTCCAAGAGGCAGAAGGACAGCGAGACACATCCGAGCTACGTTAGCTAAGTGTGTATGTGTTTTTATTATTCTTGATTTTATCACAACGCCCCTTCACTTGTAGGCTCTCCCAATTTTCTAGCATAGTTGCATCTTAGAAATAATTACGTTCCAGAACAAAAACTATGACACAAACCTGAAACCAAAAAAAATAAAATCTTGCTTTTAAAATAATAATTAAAGTAAAAGTTTGAAGATGTCAGCCACATCCACGGTCCCCACGTCTGCACCATAATCCATGTCTTCTTATCTGTCTGTGCGCCTGTGATGTTCCAGACACTCTTACCGACTGTTGCCAAAACATGGCTGAACAGACTGCATTTGTACCTGAGGAGACCTTGAGCAAACCTAAAGTATGAGCCAAAAAAACTCTGAATGAGACTCCGGCTTTTAGAGGGAGCTGTCTTGTCTGAAGATGTTAACATCCAGACAGACCACAGACTTTACACTAAATCCTATTTTTGTCTATACAGAGTGATTCATAGCGGTGGAAAGTTGGTCTGTTGGGAAATGGATAAGCTCCAGCAAAGATCTGCTGGGCCAATCGGATCCCTAGGTATTGTCTCTCGAACACTGCAGAGTTTCATTTGTTTACAACTGAATGGCTCTGATTTATTGTAAGAGTTGAAACATGCCCCATAATAAATGTGTCACCAGACTCATATTGTGGTAAGTCTTGAGTCTGGATATGTCAGGCTAGTAAATTGTAGCAAAACTGAAGTAGTGCCAAAACCTTTATTTAATTTAATTAATACTGCAGTAATTTATTATCATTCTGTGTTCATCTGAGGACAATATGACAAGTTATATTCAGGGTTAATTTAACATCACATTAGTATGGAAGCCCAAATGTGCCAGAAAAAAATAAGAAAATTCGAAATTGAAATATTTATGAAGGTACCAAGTCAAATATGTAGTGACAAATGCCCTTAATTATTTAATGTAAAATATATTAAGCTCATTCGTTATAAGCTGAAATAAGATTTCTGTCAAAAAAAGATAGGAAAATAATAAATATTAATATTTAAAATATATGATCTATTATTTAAATGGTTTCTATCACTTCCTCTCAACAGCTCTATAGATTAGCATCTCAATCGCTGAGCTTTAGAGTTCTGGTTCATTCATAAAATAATGAAACCGGCATCGACAGCGACCACACATAACTGTCTGATTGATTACCTTCTTAGGCTGGATTTCTGACCCTGTTTCTGATCGGCTGTCTCCTCCGTCACTTTCACTACCCGGGCTGTCCTTACCTACAAACACACACAACACACAAGAAAAGCAGATTTAGTAAACCGTAATCAAAAGCACTTATTAACGTTTCATTTTACATGATGGCGTCTTCCCACCATCTGATTGGCTGAGACTCACTGGTGCGGCTGCGGAGCTCCTCCTGTGAGGTGGGCGTGTCCAAAGGGGGCGTGTCCGACTCCACCTGGATCTCTTTGGTGAAATTGGAGGGAAACATTCCTGTTTTCCCGTTAAGAACTCCCTCCCACCAGCCCTCCTCTACCTGGACACACACACACAGCAGACACACAACATTTTTAATCAAATAACTTTCACTTTTTAGCAAAATGAATGTATGAAAAAATTTAAAGGAGTGGACTTTTGTGTCATAATTTCACAATTTTATCTTTTAATCTTGACTTATTAAGAGCTAAATCATGATTTTTCTTCTTTCTTTCTTATTTTTCACTGTGATAACTGTAAAGTGAGGGTCATTTACTGATGCCCTAAATGTAATATTGGCGCAAAAAAAAACACAGGAGTTACATCTTGAGAGATTTGGGGGGAAAAAACAAACATGCACCCTGGTTGGTGGTGAAACGTTGTATTTTTAAACTACATTATTTTAAACATACTGTTGCTTTTCACACAGTAATGACAAACGTCTCGCATGTCAAGAAGATATTCAAATTTTGAGACATAGCAAAAAATAAAATTTTATTTTTATAACCTGTAAAAAAACAACACATCCCACATACTGTGCGCTGCAGATATGTATAGACTAGATGATTTGCATCCTCCTTCTCTGTGTGAACGCAGGACATCTGGTGAAGCTGGTAACTGACTGATGTCAAGAGGATTTGAACCGTTCCTCTGTTAGCGTTTTAGCCTTTTCATATGAGTGTGAACTGCGGTGGTATTTTTGTTGTATTTCAGGACTGACTCGCATATTTCACATATTTTGCATGCCACGGTAGTATGGGCTTCATTTTTAGTGAAGTGTTTCCACACACTGCTAGTTCGCTGCAATGCTCCACTTAGTTCCTCCCCTGTCTTCTCATCCATCCACGTAATCAGTGACTAGTCGACACGTTGCTTAAAGAGTCGTGGCACAGCAGTGAAGTGGAAAAACCAGCTAGTCTGTACCCTAGTTTGTGTTCTTTTATTTCTTTATTTTCGTTTAAAATCGCAGTGTCCATTCGAACGTGGCCGGCCTCACCTCTGCTACGATCTCAATGACGTCCCCTATTTTCAGCTCCAGCTCGTCTTCATGCTGAGGCACGTAGCTGAACGCGGCCTTACATCTCCGTTTGCGTATTTGCTCTCCTGTAAACACACACACGGACAGAGGAGTTTATGTGTAAACATACTTTAAGCTCGCACGTCACATAATCCATAATCCACTGTGCGTGTCAGTGGGTGAACAAGCAGGTGTTTCGTGGACTTATTAAAACCCTTCACGGCTGAAGCCTGGCATGCTGACCTTCCACCTTTCACTTTAACGAGGACTCCAATCCACCTCGTAGTTGTTTGTGTTAACACTCATTAGCCTGCTCGTTACTCGTTCCACATCAGCTGGGGACATGACCCTGCAATTCCTCTTTTGTCCACAAGGTGTCAACCTTATTCACCTTTAAACTTGGGCACAGCCGAGGTAAACACATCACTCTTAGTGGTGATAAACTTCATGATTAATCTTGCTCATTCAGTATAAAAAGCCAGATAATAACTTTCAAATATTTAAAATATCAATTAATTTCAATAAATAGTTGTGGACCTCTGGAAGCAGACGTATAAAAGTCCCTTCCGGATACTGTGAGATTAACATACTTAGAATCCAAGAGTCATTGAGGTTTCTATGCTGGTCATTCTGGGTGTGTTTGCAATTGGTTTGCATCTCTTTGTAACACTATTTTCATCTCTTTGTGGTAGACTTGTGTTTTTTCTTTAAGTGATTTCAAACCTCTCTGTTTGCAGCAGCGTCTCTTTTACGGTTTGCCTCTGTATGAACCTTCTGCATCGTTCAGCTTTTGTTTGACTTTCTAGCTGATTTGCATCTCTCAGCGTTCACATCTTTTCACTGTCATTTAGCACCTTTTCATGATAAATGCTTACGTCACGAACAGCTTCGTGTCTGTTGCTGGTTGGTTTGTGCCTCTGTGTGATCCCTCCGCAAGTGTTTGTGGTCGTTTACGTGTCTTCGCTGCAGTTTTGTAAATTTGCGGCTGGGCTGACTTCTCTTTATGGTTGTTTTATATCTTTTGTAACCTCATTTGCTTCTGTTTATCATCATATTATGAGTCTCTTTAGTAGGTGTTTAGAGCCTCTCTCAAATTGGCTTGGGCCTCCTTACTTCCTTTGTTGTAATTTTGTTTTCTTTTTAGTAATTATGGATCTGCTACACTTTTAATTTTAATTTGTGTCTCGTTGTAGTATGCTTTCCTGTACTTGTAGTCACTCGGCATCTCATTATGGTCCTTTTCAGTGTCTTTGTCGTTTTGAATCTGAAGCAGTTTTGTGTCTCTTGCTAGTAAATATCCTTCTACACCTCCTTACAGTAATTTCACACCTCTTTATTGTAATTTTGTGTGTCTTTGCTACTGTTCTGTGTTATGTCAGAGGTTGGTTCACACCTCTTTGAGGTTGACTTAGGAAATCCAACACATCTATCACCTTCTGACTCTGACAAGGTGACTCTACACATGATCATTCAGATACAGGAGAGTGCGTTAACATGTTCACAACAGATCGACCGACGAGCAGCGCTTGACCCAAATCCTCCGTCACACTAATAGGATCAGACTAAAGCTACCTATTAACAACCGTGTATGACCGTTATGAGACCGCGTACCTTTCCTGCCTGGTCGTACGCCGGGGTCGGACACGGGGCTGGCCCTGCCGTTGGAAAGGTCCGATCTGATCATGCCTGCCTGGCCTGCGTCCCTCTTCACCTCTTTCTTTATCTCCTGCAGAGAGAGGCAGAGGAGGTCGTTAGTGAAGGAGAAAGAGGAGGAGGCGGAGATGGGGAAGGATGATGGGAGAGTAGGCTCAGATAAGAAGATGTTGGTTAAAGAAAAATAAGTGCAGCACAATTTAACGTCAGGATGACCTGATGGAAAAAAAAACTGGAGTAATTCCCACTCGTTTTCCACATTTTTACCAAAACTAATGCTCAGCATGAATCGGACTTAAATATAATCAAGTCTTTGAAATGTGTCTGTCATGGTGGCGCTAATTTATGCCACAGGAAGTAGCAAATTACACTGTAAAAAGTATAATGCTTCCGGTTCAAATTGTTATTTTTCTGTTTGAGTTAAGACTCAAGATTCAAGAATCATTTATTGTCAGTATGTGTGTACATAACAAAATTTTGGGTGGTGCACATATAAAAAACAGTATAAATAACCTCAATAAAATAAAATAAAATAAATGATTATATATATACTTTAACATCGCATTTTTGTTCATTTGCAAAAAAAAAAAATTCAAATATCTTCATTAACAGCCTACTAAGGGGAAGCAATCAATATTCAACGGTAAGAATCCTAAATTTAGATTCTTTTAAAGACTGAACCTTAATTATAATGTGATAACTATCTTTATGTGGGTTGTGCATGTGACTAAAACTGAAAAATTCAACTAAAACTAACCGAAAGTAACCCTCACACCCACTTCAAATCATGATAAATCATAACTGAACATTTGCAAAGTTATAATAGTATTATCTTGGCTCATCTGGAATATTTTCCCACTCTCCTTTGCAAAAATAATACCCCATATGCACGTGAAACACCTTCCTATAACTGCACTTCTGCAAACAGGAATTAATGACGAATTAGTAAGTGTTGACTATAAGGTATTTGTTGGTGTGAGCGGCAGCATTCAGTGACACAGGCGACCATGGCGACCGGGAAAAGCTCGTAAAGCTCTGACAAACATCAACACTCAAAAGAGAAAGCTGCCTTCCTCCAAAGCCGCAGCCTTTCCCCTCCATCCCCACCACTTAAACTCACAAGACATCACGCAAAGCCGATCAACGAAACCGGAGCGCGGCTGACAAACACACCGAGTGACAGGAGGAGAACCAACGGGCAGGCGGGCGAGGAGACAAACCTCTGCACGTAGAGATCGTGGAAAACGAGACGTGACGGTTCACGTCTCCCCTCCACATTCAGCGTGGCACCGTTTCATAAGCCCTGGCCTGTGGCAAACGCAGCTCAGTGAAGCAGACGGGCCCGGCTACACTGACTCACACAGGGTTCAACCCCTCGCACACACTCCGGTTGTGAATCGTCTGGTGTAGTGTGAACGCCTTAATGAGCCCGCAGATCCAAAAATACCACCGAGAAGGGACGTTTCCTCCTCAAAGATCCCACGAACTAAAAAAGACGTGTTCGGAGCTACGACGTCTTTGAGAGGTCAGCTTGATTTTTGTTACCTAAAAATGTCCCTTCCTCATCAAACTGTACAACAAATAATTGGCGCAGGGCAGAGAACAGATACAGACTCCCCAGAGTTAAGAGGCCAATTAAAATCAGCCCTGTGGTTTGTGTGTTCCTCTTCCTAAAGGAAAGAGAAAAGAGAGGAGAAGCTACTATCATTGAGTTAATATTAGAAGGAACAGGAGGTACTGCATTCGCTGGTGCTTAATCCACCGTGTACCTTTTTTTTTTAACATCAAAAGCTGCCAGGATTAAAGAAGAAAAGTAAATAAAAAGCAATTCAAAACTAGAGCAGTTGTATCTGCACAGACCTGTACTCCTGTGCCTGAAAATAAAAAGTATAACACTTTACAAAACAGATAATAGTATTAGGATTAAAGAAATTACACAGTGTTTGCATAACTCTAAAGTTTGGAGGGTGAAGGCTCCCTGCGCCAAAAACTATATTATATAAATATAAATTTCACGATGTGGCGTCTCCCTGTTGTGAACTTCTTATACCTGGGCCAGATCTCCTGAGCAAATCAAATCATTTAGGTGGACTTCAGCTTCAAAAGTGACTGCTGCTGGAGAAAGGAGCCGTTTCAAATCTACTAAAATATCTTAGGAATTTGTCAAGAATGCCTTCATCAATCGATGTCACTGTGTCTTTGCTCGGATTGTTCGTAGGACAATCCAATGACTGCGGAGGTCTGTATTTTCCCCGAATGGGTTCAAATTCTTTTCTTTTTAAACATCAAAGGCAGCAAAGGATTAAAAAAGAGCAAAAATGAGCAGCCTGTTAGTAAAAACTATAGCACAATGCTAAATAGATAATAGGATTAGGATTAAAGAAATTAGGGGGTGTATGCATATTTTTTAACGTTGGTGGAAGCTTCCAGACTTTGTAGCTAAGCTAATAGAGGGTATGTGTTGATGACACTGACCCCCTTAGAGGCAAAAACATGGTGAAATGTATCAATAAATACAGCGAGACCGGGAAAAATGTGGATTATCAGATTAAATAAAGGACAACTGGACCCGACAATGATCCATACGAACTAGTATGGATTTGGAAAAGTGGATTAGTTTCACTTTCAGTTAGTTTATGTTGGTTTTAGGTCATTTTAGTGATGATAAATGTAGCTAAATAAAAGATGCTAACGCTAAGAGCTTTACGTAGAAGCAGTGCGAGCCATACAATACTGTAACGTCTGACCGGGTGTTAAAAGGATGACGAGGAGTGATCACAAATTCTCACTTTATTGTTTTATTGTTATTAATTGTTGGAAATGAAATAGTTATGGTCGGCCGCAACTACACCAAAACAACAGCGTAGACAAACTTATCTGACAGCCCCCCCAGAACTTAAGAAGTAACTTTAGGTATGACTTCATCAAAAAATACAGCATAAATGAATATCACCTGACACTAAATATGAACCACAACACCAGGTTTCTGTGCCTGGATTCCAGTTGCAGTTCCAGTTTCTTAGAAATGCAGCGATCCATTAGACGCTATTAAAGCGTGAAATGATTCAAGCTAATGCTGCTAATGTTCAACTGTCACTTTTTGCCATTCAGTGCCCGTAACCACGGAGACTTGTCGGTGACATCAGAAATAAGAGCAACGACTGTCTCCTTCCTCAACTTGCATAATTTCTGGTTTCTGAGGTCGGGTCAAATTATTTACCTTCCCTTAAATCCGCTGTTTGCTAAGTGGGTTAATGCAGAGTTAATGTGGACCCACAGAGGCATCGATACTGCAGGCAGGGAAGAGGGCGGCCAGTTCTCACTGCAGACAAGCGTTCATTCAGAAACATTCACAGACTCACTGGTGAAAATAAAACACCTTTGAGTCTGAGACATGCCAGCCTACGCAAAAGCAAGCAACCTACAGATTCCTGTTTATTTCTCAGCAGTGAAGGAGACCCAGCATTCTTAGCTGCAATAAATTCAAGAGAGATAAAAACACATCGGTTCTGAATAAAGCTGCTTGTCTGAATAATGTTTGCTGTTCTTGGAAGCCTTTGTTCTAACCAGGACTACATTCACGCTCGACCACAATTCCTCCTGCAGGGACATGGAGGTAACCCAGAGTAAAAGGAAACCCAGCTGAAAGGAGAAGAGGAAGAGAACGTGATTCATCATATCTGGACAGGAAACACCTGCGTTATGTGTTTGTCTGTATAATTCGAAAAAAAAAAAAAAGAAGCCTGACAGCCACCACGCCGTTTACTCCAGTCTGCGCAGCTCTAACGCTAAACACTACTACATTTTTCACCAGACCTCTGACCTTTCCCTCCACAGATAATGCAAAACAATGCGGCGGAGCGGTCGGCAGAAGGTTTGTCCAACGTGTTGTTCCTGAAACCGAGCTGACGTAACGCACAGTGAGACGAGGAATGAGGAAGAGTGACGCAAAATATGATTTCCTGGTTTCAGAAAATATACCAACCTCCTCACCTTTTACACACTTCATAGATTTAAGCTGTTGCCCTGAATCTAAACTTAATAACCGTCACTGACAAAGTGAAAAGAAATGTTTGGATTAGGGCATTTAATCTCAAATTACACTTAGTCTACAACACAACACACATGACTTTATGAGGACAAATAAATTAGGGCTGTATCAAATGATTAGTTTTACTATTGATTAATCTGTAAATATATGTTTTTTTTTTTCTTCTTTTTAAGTTAAATGTCTAATCTACCTATAATTAACCATGAATGGCCAGTCTGAGTGATCTCTTTAACCAACGTGTCCACCACCGATTTAAGCTGCTGGCTGATGTGGGTGTTAGCCAGGCTTCTCACGCTCTTGTTTCTGGCCTCCTTTGACTCCTCTCACCTCACGCATTTTATGAATGATTTCAAAGTTTTTAGCGTTCAGATCTACTGACTAACCAAGTGGCCCATTAAGGTCACTCTCTGCTGACCACAAACTCTGAAACCTCGCCTCTGCGGGTTATTATACCAAGACATCCTGTTAGCACATTAGCTCTCAAAGTTTAGCTTTTAATCGAAACTTAAATATCTATTTATTTATTGCATCGTTGTGTAAAGCATTTTGTGCAACATTTTGTAGGAAAAGTGCTACACAAATAACGCCTGATAGACTGAAAACCATTGTGTACTCTAAACGAGGATGTTTGCTTCTTTGGGCTGCATGAAAAAAAAGGTGTGATTGGTATATATCTGCAACATTTGGCTTATCAGATGCAGGGCAAGTGAGGGAAGTTGAAGAAAAGATGTGTTACTTAACAAGGAACAGGCTAGAGCAGAATCAGTAGAGAAAACTGACATGTGATGGTGGCATGGCTGGAGGTGCAGAGGACAGTCAAGTGTGTTTACATGCAGAGCTTAATCGAGCTATGTTCAAAATTCGACTTTCTCGCTACAGTCCTTGTCCCAGTTAACATGCAGCGCAAGAAAATCGAATAACTGTTCTCCTCCTCCACACTAGGTGGCGATACGTGTCTTTTCAGCGGGATAATACCACATTAATACCGGCCCGATTTCCTGGTTGACCTATTACGTGATATAACAAACAAGGGTCGTTCATGCGGCGGACCGGCATTTCAAACAACACCCAGACGGATAATAGTACATTTTTTAATCTCGTACGTAATGTTCGCGCTACTTCTGATGCAGGTAAGATCCGCGCTATCCCTCAGACGGCTCCGTTTCTCTTCTTCTTCTTCTTTTACGCCCGGCTTTCTTGGACGTGTTTGTTCTGGGGTCACACGCGAGCGCAGCGGTGGTGGAGCATGCGCACACGCATTATCTGATGAGAACTCCGATTTCAATCGCATTATCTGCGTGTCTCAATCGGACAATGACAACTCCGATTTTAATCGAAGTAACGTGTTTACATGCACTTAAGTTCTCCTTTTATAGTCCGATTAAGGCAATAATTCGTTTTTTTTTTCACGTGCATGTAAACGCACTGACTAACGGTGGAAACAGGTATGGGCATATGGAAGGTAGAAGGACCAGCATCAGTGGAGGAAAAAGACCCTGGCAACACATCCACGACAACTCGTGAACGCTGCGTTTTAGTGTCCTTAATTTCCTCCTTTGTCGTCTTCTTCCGTAAATAAATGCACATTTTTAAAATTCAGAAACATCAAGGCGAGAGGTTTCTAATGTCTCCCAGATTGACAAATACAAAAATAAATAACGACACAAGTCACCTGCTGCAGCGGTAATTTAAATGTAGGCTTTATGTCATGTGCTTTGCTCTTTCAAAGCTCTGAGAACAATGTTTACCTTCACTCAGGGAGCGTTTCGTGTCAAATCAGAGCATGTGGCGCTGATTCGAAATATCTGTTCGTCTAATGAACAGAGGTCACATGGCTCCAGCAACTTCCCATAAACAGGATATCCTCCACCTCTGCTGGGACTCTGTAGGGACGCTTATGAGGAATTCACTTTGTTCGAGCCACTTCTTTTCTCAGAAGGAGAGCACGCCTCGCTAATGAGCAGATTAACCAATTAGTCGACTAATAAAGATGCATTTTAACCATTTACTTCAGCAGAAATGACCAAAAAAAAAAGCCTGATGGCAGCTTGTAAATACTATAAAGATGGGTTTAGTGAGAGTAGATTGGAGATATTTAAATTAACTGAGCAAAAAAAGCAACTTTAATGTTTAAATGACACAAACAAAATAACATTAGAGTGTTGCAGCTTTAACATCTTACAGCCGTGTCGGGATCCCTGCTCGACAGACTTTGACATTTAACGAAAATACACATGTGGTTTTTGCCAGAACTGAGTATTTCCTTTTGTGACTAATGTGGTTTTTTAAAAAATATTTCATCTCTGCCTGTTTGCTCGAGCTTATCACTGATACAACGTGATGTCACACAGGCGAAAAAACAAACAAACAAACTAAGAAACTAACAAAGGCGACACTGGTATCTCGTGAACCTTGTGAAATCTGAATGAGCTGGTTCCTTAGAGAAATTACTCAACCAATTGCACTGATAGCATCTAGAATAGACAGAGTGTTAACCTTAGTCTTAGGCAGTTATTTGACCCAGGGGGAGGGCTGCTTGCTTACTTCCTGTCACATCTTTAACCTGCGCGTCCACTTCCTACACACGAACACACACATTCATCGGCATTGCCAGGCTTAATGTGACTGATTCCCATAACAGCAGTCTTGTGACAGACCGGTCATTACTCACAGCCTCCCTCTGTCTCGCACACACAGCATCCACACAACATCCACACGCACACACTCTTTGCAGGCTCATTGTCCGGCTCTCTGACGGTGACATTCAGTCAGCACAAATGAAGCCCGGCTGCACAGAAAACAACCTGACAATAGAAGGACTTCTTTAGCATTGTTAAACCGCTGTCTGCCTGCCGCTATCTGCTGCTGCCTCGTTGGGCTTTTCTACTTCCCCTAATGAGATCGTGAACAAGCGACTTCCCCCTTCTCACCACCGCAAATGGGCAATTTTACTACTTCTCACAGTTCCCATGCCTCTGCGCTTATTCTAAACTGATCGATTCAAACCTCAAAGACTCTCAGATTCTCCAGGACAAATGACTCACGTCACACTTGTTTATTTAGGTCACGTCACAAAACACAAAAAGGCACAGAGTCTTCCTGGGAGCGCTGTAGGTCTAAACATTCAATTCAGGTATATCTAGTTATGCATCGAGTTGTAAGGGCGTAGATTTGATCATGTGAGGAGATAATGGGTTTGGTGGCAAACTTTTTTATTACGTTTACATGCTACCTAACATAGAACCTATATTGGTTGCTGCTATCTGGATAACGCTTGTACCAACCGTACTGAGAATGGGGAACGATATTTGACAGTTTCTGAACTGCGTTGTATTTGGGATGAGGTTCGTTTGGCTAGAGACTCTGGCTCACTTCCTCTGTCTGAACTAGTACCTGGCAGGATGGCTCTCTACCTACTAGTACTAGTAACCTCACTGATGCATGCACACAGTCTTGGTTTAGATGACTTATACTACTCAGAACCACTACTGTTGCCTCAACTCTTAATTGGAGATAAACACATTTTCCTTTAACTGATTTACACTTTACCTTCTTTTAAATTCCACTTTCCTTTTTTTTTTTTTTTTTGGCTGCCATCTTACCTGAACCGTAAGATAAAATACGCTTTCCCCTCATTAAATATGGGGCGCCTTAAGCACGATTTAATTATCATGTATGTGAACGTGAGTAGAATGACGCTGGCAAGGAGAGGATCCTATTAGAGATACTGAATGAGGAGGACTTGTGGTAGATAAAGACATTATTTAACCATTGGCGGAGGGACTATTATATTCAGATTTTGGGTAATAATTAGTGGAATATACCAAACTGTACACGGTGATACCCAGTTATTAGGGGGCCAATCACTTTCCTAATCCTATGACTCTATTACTCTATTACTACTGCTGCTTATATTATTGGATTTAATACAGTTGCATGGTGCACATGTGACCTAAGAGAATACAAGTAAAATAAATAGTAAAAGTATGAATCTCCACAGGAGAAAATTTAGTTAATTTAAAATGTGATTGGGACTCGTATCAGCTGAAACTCAATAGGTATGGGATAGGGGGACTTGATCGAGACATCCTTCAGCCAAATAAACCAGTGCAATGTCTTTAATTTTGTGGTAGATTTTGAAATTTTAGAAGTTTTTATCGTATTGATGTGCAACCTCCTTTTGTACAAAATGATCAGTTTACTATCCAACTTCAGTCCAGTCCTTCAGTCATGTGATGACCTAATGGGGAACCCCATACACTAATGCACATGTAAGTCTCCCATGCAGTGTTACTACACATGTGATGAAAGTTATGCGTCACGCTAGTAGCTGCACAAAATCCGGTAAACCGCCAGACTTGAGTCAACAGTGGATGTGTCCAAAATTACAAATGTGTGGAGTGAGGTCACCAGACATCTGCAGGATCTCTTCATTTCTGCTTGCGGCTAGCTGCTCTAGGCTACATTAGCCACCGCTAGCACAGCACACATGAAACTCTGAACTGGATTAATGGTTGTCAATATGCATTGTGGGTGATTTAGATTTAGGTTTGGATGAAAACAGAATCAGTCATCCAGGTGATATTATGTCCAAAAAACAGCTTCTTCAGTCTAGTCTAGCTTTGTTTTAGTTTCTTCTTCTGTTATATTTGATGCCCCAACAGCAGGCAGAGCCACATAAAAAGTTCTATCATGACTGATAATATAACTTATCAAATCATTTTATTTATTGTCCATGTAAGCCATAGACAGAATAAAGATGGGCAGCTTTAATAGCTCCTTAAAAGTGCAGGCAAAGCCAGTAGAGCTCCCCTTAGTAACTGGCTGCAGTGTAGGTCATAAACTTCTCGCCTAGCTAAAACCGTGTTAGGCTAGCGAGCCCAATCGGTGCACCGACGACAAGCAAGTGTTCAAAATATCTTATTGGGAGAATTTGGATGCTTTATTTGGGAGTTGTCTGTCTTCCCCAATAAAATACTGTTGTTAAAGGTGATAGAGAGCAACAAGACCAGCGAGTGGTAGTGAAGTTAGCTGCCTCGCTGCAGGCTGCTGTGTCCTAGCTAGCACTGCCTGTTTGGCGGATCACATGAAGTCCAGAAACTCTGAATTAGTCATTTGGACTGGAGACAGCTCAACACCAGCTGTCGGAGCTACAGGACTCACTGTCTCTCTCATTTTCCCTGATGTTTTGGGAAACAAAGTATGTGGAAAGTTTCATGTGAAGTGACACTGAATGTGTTGTTTCATGTATTTTAAAATAAACATTTTAAGCTTATTCCATCATAACTTATTTTACATGTAATGACTGTAACTGAAAACAATATTTACACCATACCGTGTACGTATGGAGTGAACACCTGTAGTAGTTAACAACTGACACTATGAGGAAGTTGATATCTAACACTATATACTAGTGGAATTTAAGACGTGTTTAACTGTAACTACAAGAATAGTCACACGTTGGGAGTGTTAACTTAACAAACAATTCAAAAAGAGTGAAACTAACACTCTATGGCTTGGCCCAATAAAGACAACTTAAAAGTGTTGAGAATAACTCTCATGGGGTTCCTTTGGATATGCTGATTTTTCGAGTGTAGAAAATGTGAGTGAGTCTGGCGAGGCTGCCTAAACCAAAAAGCCTTAACTAAACGTCAAATCTAGATAAGATCTGACTGTAACTCTAATTATAGTTTACCTCATCACACAAAAAAGAGTGTCTCAGAGATAGAAGAGGCACCTGAAATAACAAAGGAAATACATACTAACACCCTAAACAAACCACAACTGCATGTTTGCTGCCCTGCTTCTATTTGTAGCAAGTCGTAGGTTTGAAAAGAGCGGGGACAGAAAATGAGTTGTGTGCCATCTGCTATTACTCACCCTCACAAAGTTGTCGGGGAACAGCCCCCGCCGTCCGCCCAGCTCGCCCTCCCACCACCCTCCATCGTCCTTCCGTATGTTTGCGATGATATCGCCCACCGTCAGGCTCAACTCATCGTCCTGCTGAGCCTCATAGTCGAACTCCACCACGGCCTCCACTGCGCACAGAGGACGAGAGAAAGTTGGTGTGTTACAACAAGCGGCGGTAAAAGGTCAAACAGTGAAGAGGAGCCACATTGTTCCAGATGCGGTCCCTGGTGGCGGCGTTGGATTTTTGATTATTGTGCAAGTTTTATTTATGGATTTAAGTGGAAACGAAAGAGGAACACAGAACAAACCCATGGAATATATCAGAATATATTATAATATAATTTGATTTCACTCTCTATTTAAAGACGTCCTGTTCACATATAAGTCAATTTTTAGCATTCATTTTTGTTTTATAAACTGCTGCGTTTCGTTCCTCACAAACTGCTTGTTCATGTTGCCCGTCCTCGGCAAATACATCAAAACATCCGACCCACTGCATTTATGTGGATTAAAAGAGTTTTGATGCAACAAGCTGAAAACTCAGCAGATGAGGGTGTTGGTTTCCTTTCCTTACCAAACAGTTATGTGCCAATATGTTTCGATGTAACATTTGGCAAAACATGAATGTCATGCTCGTGCTTAAGTGACAGTTCCAGTTTATTTCAACAAGGCCACCATCGTCTCTGTAGATCATGAAACACAAGAAGGTATAATTTTTTAAGAGTCTGACAGAAAGTAAATATGGAGATCATGCACCTGGAATGGCCATTGTAGCGCACTTGATCTCTCAATCAAATGTAGACATTCAACTGTTTACTTTCTGAAACCTCACCAGATAGATGTAATGGAGGATAAACCCACGGACCATCATGGGGACAGTCATTTCAGCTAGATGGTCTGTTTTATCTGTTGGAAACGACGTCATCGAAGAAAAGCTCAATCAAAGGGAGTTAGAAAGACTGTAGGAAGTCCTGAAAGAGAACAATCTTTTGGAAACTGACGGTGCTCCTACACTCACTCATCGACCGAAACATTTCCTGACCTATTGCGTGATCTATTGATGCCAGGTGTTCAAATGCGCTGTGTTCTATGCAGCTTTGATAAAGACTATCGGGATGTTTCAAATCCCTAAAATCACCAGGAAGAAATACTTTTTAGTTTAACAGAAAGGGAACAGCTACGTCGCCAACTGCATTGGGGACCTTAACGAAGTCAGATAGTCGTTGAGTAAATCACCCTGCATTTTCACCTTGTTGATGTGTGAGGCTGACTTCCTGGAAACTCGGCTGCTAGATGTAATGGCGGATAAACCCATGTACCATCACAAGGACGGTTACATGTCATTTCAGCTTGATGGTTGGATGTATTTATCGGAAAGAACAGGAGCTCAATCAAATGTAATGTGACACAGAAAGACAGTAGGACGTCCTGAAAGATGATGCCAGACTTGGAAAATCTACCATCTACACACTCTCTACACCATCTTACATGAAGTAATCCCAGAACTATAACTAATTTGCAGCTGTAATAAATATTGCTTCCTAGGAGAGGACATTTCACATGACTAAAATCCACTGGAAGACCCAGACTGGATCTCTGCCTCAGTCAACAGAGACCGGTTGACTCAACCACGGTGCATTTTCATCTGTATGTGTCACCTTGTTCACATGAGGCTGACTTCCTGGAAACTCAGCAGCTAGATGTAATGGTGGATAAACCCGTGAGGACAGCTGCGAGTTATTTCAGTGATGGTCAGCCATATTCTTTGGAAATGGAGTCAAAGAATAGGATCTAAAACAAATGAAGGGTAGGACATAAAGGATGTCCTGAAAGACAATGTGCCTTTTTTACACTTCAGACATCTACTCCAGTTGAAAAGAACACGACCTATTAATTGGAACCGTCGTCATAGGTCAGAGGACAGAAACACCTCAAGACGTCCTAAAAAGACTGACGGTGCTCCTGCATCAGTTAATGCCCCGATAGCAACCAGGAGCTAAAAAGATGCCACACTTGGAAAATTCATGCTATGAACGCACCTTTGCACCTTTGATAAACGTTGATGTCCTGGCAATTATGTCTGAACCCTCTGCATTCGACTAGAAGAAAGGACTGGGGGAACTCATTTGCTGCGACCTCTGTAGCGTAAACACACCAAACCGGAAAGCTATCCACCTCCTCATGCATGTAAACAAGTGCAGATGATTAGGTCAGCTGCCAAGGTATCCCCAGATGGAGATCCCTAATGCAGTTAGCAAAAGGCCTGTTCCAGGCGACTAAATTTGTCAGACTGAAAAGCAATATTTAAGATGATTCATGAAACATCGCACAGCTCAGTAAGATGCAGGACGCTGTAGCTTGTGCACAGCTGTGTGTGACTCCTTGTGGCCTTGAATGTCAACAACAGAAGCAGATAGAGATTGCAAAGTTGCCATGGTTTCTAGAGCCACATTAATTATAAGTAGTGAAATACACCAAAGTTTAATATCATTTTTTTTCTTTCTTGTGAATTGACTCCTCTGATAAACCTGCAAGTGCATTTTATTTATAAAGGAACGTTGAGTCACTGGAGGTGGATTACATGCTGTTATTACAGGGTGTTAACACAATTAGTGCAGTGGATTACAAAAACTACAGTAGACATGACTGAAATATGACAATATATAGATAATAATAGCATTGAAATCTGCTACCAGTGTCAAAATAAGAAAACACACATCATGACCTTTGTGTGGTTAAGCATCACACAAACACCAGGTATGCACAAATAACATGTGCAGCTGCTAATACGTGCAAAAATGTACTGGATGCGTCACATCACATGTGGTATTCTTAACTCTAACCTCCCCCCATACATTGCTGCGGCCGGATCCTAGTCTAAACTGTGTGGGCTGCAAACAGGGGGATGCAATGTGGGAGTTTTGGGAGTTAGGTAACCATGGGAACAGCAATATAAAGGGGTAGCTATGACTCAGACACATTGGCTTCGTTCCCCCCAAACTCTCTCCTTGCATGTATATGGCAATAAATGCACAAAACAATGGCAGAAGTCAAAACTAAAAACTTCTTCTGAAAGCATTTGTGTTAAAGTAGAAGGTCGGGGAATCGCTGAGAATTTACGTCACGGGGAAGGAGGAAAAACTTCACAAGACATCAGTATTAAGCAGACAAAGCAGACGACTGTAGTCCAAGTCGGCCTGTCACTCAGATGGGGAGGATATGATTCTGGCTCAAGATTGCTACAGAGATTAGTTGCAGACGAGGCAGTAGTGTGGCACAAATGCCGTTTTCATTGTACGCTCTCCGTTGTGTTGTTTGTGGGGAAGTGGAAGGCACCCTGAGAGTGGAAAGTTCTTCAGGAAGGAGAAGTGAATTGATAGCGTGTGGCAGTTAACTCGCAAATCGCATTACAGTACATCTGAGTGGCAGAACGGGACAGCACACACGCAGTCCACCCGCCCACCAACGTCAGTCAGCAACACATGAACCGCTGACGAGGACGACAGCTTGTGGCTCCTGCACATCACAGAGTGTAAAGAAGGGTGAAAGAAAAAAACGCATCATGCCAAATCTGGAGAGGAGCCCCGTCTTATTTGAAGCTACACCGAAAACAGCCCACTGGATATGATTTCACAAACATAGTCCAACATACAGCTCTAATTTATGCAGCTCTATATTTTCACACAAATGCTAATGTCCGTGCATTCCCACACAAAAGTAATGACCAACTGGGATCAAACTACAATTTATCTGCATGCTAATCGGAATGATGGCGTCAAAACTTCTGCAACACAGTCTAATCTATGCAACTGTTTTACCATAAAGGCTACATTTATAATGGTTATATAAAAATAGGTAAATAAGGATACTTAAAAACACAGGCATAAAAATAGGTCAACACAGTTGCTCTAGCCAGGGTAAATAACCTGTGTTTTTTTTATTACTACTGCAGCATTATTTATTCAAGTATTCCTCGCCGACTGTAGTTAAATACATCTATTAGTGTCAGTCCCGCTTACATCATCTTTGCTGCTTGTTCACAGCTGAAAATTGTTCCCAGCAAATCCTTTTTTGTACTGTTTGAGGTACACCTTACGTGGGATTTGCTGACATTATTACAAATAGACTACAGGCAGCTACAGACGAGTTTTCAGAGCAGTTTAACTTCCTTTTACCTGAAACGTACGAGACATTCACTGCATATTTAGATTTGATCAAAGCAAGAATTAGATAACCACAATATCTTTCAAATACCAATGATGGTTTGTACTAAGATGTACTACGTGCAGAAAGATGCTAACTCTAGCTATTAATGTTATTAGCCTCTCTTAGCTCATGGGTCTGTAGCAACATTTCAGTAACCATGATATACAGACGGTTATAAATATGTGTTTTTTCAGCCTATAACTTTTCAAGTGCAAATGAGAATGAATACGTACAAGCGTCCAAAATGCAAAAAGCTGAAATACATTATCTAAGGTTCCCGGAACCCTAAAAAAGTAACAGCCTTTAGCTTTTACAGGAAGAATAACTAGCTTAAAGTTGATTTTGTTGTTGGGTCAATATGCTCACAAGATAGCTATGTAGCTACATCTATGAGTAGGTTAGAAATATGTGTTTCTAAGCTCATTGTACGCTAACTTTGCAAGTACTAAAAAATATTTATTACAAGACTCCATATGAATGCTATCTGCTAACTGCCTGCTTGCTAGCACACGTCAACTCTCTGCTATTAGCAGGTTTGGCTGATGCTATGCTATGTCAAAGGAAATTAAGAACAGAATTTGGGCCTTAACAGAGCATTAAAAAGTTTTACAGCTTTTAACTCTGAAAGGGCAAATCCTAGCTTAATGTTAGCTTTTTAGGGCAAATAACGTTTTACAGACTAACACATGACAACTGCCTGCTTGCATTAGCTAACAAGTTTGAATCAAACATGAAGAGTTACATTTTATTTACTGTGGACCTAAACACTACAATGATTTAACTGTTTTCGCAGTGATTTTAATGTTTACTGGCTAAATAATGTTTGCTTGTTTAGGTTAGCTAAATATGCTAACACAATACAACTAGCTACTTCAAAAGTTGGATCAAATATGAGGTACAAAGAAACATCTAAAACAATTCAATAGTTTTGACAGACTAAACATTGAGCTTAGAGTTTACTTAGTGTTTACGTTTGCCACTTTTCCCCAATACACTGAGCATAGCTACACGACTAGCTAGTTAGCTAGTTTTTTCTTTTATAGAATTGAAGAAAAGTGTGTGAAATTTTTAAAAAGTTGAATTCACTGAAAATGATGCTTGCATCTGGAGTTAATCTAATACGCAGGAAGCTGCTGCAAGTAGCTCATTGGTTAACTGATTAGTCGACTGAAAGCAAACAAATCAACAAATGTGAGCAAAAATGTCAAATGTTTGCTGGATTTCTCCCCTGAACTATGAGGATTTATAGTTTATTTGTTTCATGAATTACAGTAAATCAGACAGCAACACGCTGAAGGGCTTTGAGAAGTTGCCACAGGAGCTGTCAACAACCTATTGATGCTTCCTACTCTGAATTATTAATCGAAAATTGAAGTTTACGCCTAACCATTTGTGCTGGCGCTATTACATTGTTAGTGCCAAGACTGAATGGACAGACACGGGCTGCTGAGATGAAAAGATGCACAATATTTGAAAGCCTGCAGACAAAACAAAACTCCCACTCATGGACAAAAAACACTCGTTCATACAGGAACTGAGATGGGCCTGCAGTGTCCTCCGAACAGCTGCAGACAGTTTAGATAGGGGGAAAACGCACATACAGACACTGCGAACACTGCAAAACCATGCTGACATTTCACTGGTTTACAGTATTTAGCCGTGGGTGAGTTTCAGCAATGCTATTGCTGATGATGTCAAGAGCAGCTGTGTGTTTCTGTCTGCGAAACATTCATGCTGGACTGGAGCCTACTGGGATTCAAAGCCTCCCACTCCAACTGTGGATCAGATCACAGGCCTCAGCAATTTCTCCCACATTAAAAAGAAAATTCCAACCGCCCTCTGCTCATCGTGTCTGCCATCGAAAGCAACTTGCCACCAAATCCAGCGTGCTCTTGGTTAATAACTTGGTGCAGTCAGGGTTGGGTTTTTAGAGGGAAGGTGTCGACTCGAGAGTAACGTTGGCAGCAAAAGCGAAACAAAACATTTTTTTCAGTTTTAAATGAGAAAAGTGACACATGTTCTAGTCATGCGCTGCATACGCAAATAAGAAACAGCACCGTTTGTAAAATATCATTAGCCTAGTAGCATAACTGTCTACAAGTCATATTTAAACGTTTTCGGGAAAAACAAGAGGGAAAAAAACACAATTTTTAGCAAGAACGTTGGTATTTTTATTGATATTGCAACAGTCAGTCAAAAAATGACTTTTCGGCAAAGCTGTTATGCTATTTGGGCTAACAATATGTTCCTGTTGAATGCGCAAGAAGGAACCACTTAAAATAAAGGTTCTGAATGAGCCTTTGTTATTGTTATTTTTCTGTACTTGTGTTGCATAAATTATCCAAACTATTATTCTAAACTATTAGTGATTATTCTTTATCCACCTTTTAATGTCATGTACACATTGTTTTACTCTAAACAACTGATGAAAATGAAAGTTTTAAGAACACTCGCCCTGTGAACGCTAACATAGGCTGGTTTTTAAATGAGCTTTATTTAGATTAAGCTGTTGAGGAGAAGCCACTTAAAGGCCTTCCCTAGTGCTGGTATTTTACACTTGTGGTGCATATTCACATCATTTGCACTTTCATTATCAGGTAATTAGACGAGATGAGATAGATACTTTATTTATCCCGTGGGAAATTCGGCGTCCAGTCATTGCATAGAAACAGATATAAAGATATTTAAGTTAGATCACCTGAGGGACAAACTACCTCCTGAACCTGTCCATGGAGCAGGACAGAGACAACAACCTGTCACTTAAGGAGCTTCTCGGCCCGGTATGGTATAAACGATGGTAAGCATGTGTAAGTTTTTCCCTTAGATTATAAATGCAAAATCTGTTTATGTATATGCATGCAGAGAAATGCACGTACTAGGACAATGTACGCAAGTAGTACATTTCTCTATCACTGGTCAGAAAGTTGATCAACCTTTGAGTCGACCCACTGCTCCTTTGCAGACAAGTCTTAGATATGCCCTATAGATGAAAAGTAGTATGAGAAGAGGGAGGAAGTCAGTCCTCCTGCTCTGCTGACATCTGCAAGACAGTCAACTCGTTTGTGCGGCATCTGGCTAATTGATTAGTCGACCAACAAATCAGCAGCCGATTAATCGTCATGCATTTTGTCCAGCAGCAGTAGCAGCAGCAGAGCGGTGGGAAATGACGGCCGTGTTAAGATCAGCCAGGCCCGTTTTACCCACAAAGAGTCAAACACTGTGTAGCACAATGGGCAGACAGACACAGAGTGAATGTAAACGTGTCAACATCTGCAACTCATCAATGTGACCCGTTGCTTCTTTCTTTCTTTCTTTCTTTTTTTCCTCCCGAAATCGCGCTCCTCGCGGATGCGCAAGCACGCCCACGCGCGGCTTTTCCAATCATGAATAAAAAGGAAATGTGTGAGAAAACGCCAAGCCTGCGGTCTCCACAGCTGTGCGTTATGTGTGAAGCGACGTCAGGGGAGATGAGGCAGGGACTAGAGGAGAGGAGAGAGGACGAAGGGGAAGGAGAGAGGCTGAAACCCATGCGCGCATCTGGAGCAGGCGTTGATTCCTCCCCATCCAGATGCGCAGAGGCGCTGGAGGCGATTCTGTGACAATCTCCAAGCTAGAAACTGAAAAAAAAAAAAAAAAAAAAAAAAAAGCGACGCGTCTTACCCATTTATGTGTCCCGGTGTGCTGATAGTGCTCCTGCAGCCTGGTAGGTAACGGGGAATGTGGATGTCTCAGGTATATGAGAGGGGATTTGTGCCGAGCCACAGCCTCCTGTCCCTACTACAGATCCGCTACAGCAGAAACGGGAGGAGCGTCAGACGAAACCATATTCCTTCCTCTTTTTTTTTTTTTTTTTTTTTTTTGTCTCTCCGGTGACACGACAGAGGAGGCAGAGCGAGAGTGGTCAGAAAACGGAAAAGCGCTGATGAACAAATCTCTCTCTCTCTTTCTCTCTCTCTCTCGTTGCCTTCAAGTGCATAAATAAAAACCGACTTCCCTCTATCTGCATTTTAAATTTCATAACAGGGGGCCGATATGTGACGCAATGTGTTGCACCATTGCTGATGCGCTGGGAACAGATGGTGGTGGTAATGACACTGTGCTGTGAGAAAGGAAATTGAAGTCTGCAGCAGTCGTCTTTAAAACAGCCAAAAGCTGTGATGACATTTGTGTGTCCCGGTTTCGTTTGCTTTACTTTGGCCCCAATGTAACGACCCATTTTTGTCCTGTTACCTGTAAATTCACTGGCATAATGTAACTATATTTTAAGTCATTCTATTTTCTTTACTAAATTTCCCTTCATATTAACATTTTACATACAAGACCTACAACTAAAAGGATAAAATAAAAGGATGGTCTGTTCTGCTGCATAATGAGTCATTTTAAAACTATTATTTAGGATCAATACTGAAATATTAGATGGCAGTAATGTTTGTAAAATTTGAGTATTATTTATTTTTTTCCCTCATTTCTATAACCACTAGAGGGTCGCACGGGTGGTGGTCTGGAGCCTATCCCAGCTGTTTTCAGGTGAGAGGCGGACTTTTTATAAAATTAACTAAATTGTTAAAAATGTATTTATTCATCTATAGAATCTGTTTTCTCCGCAAAATACAACATTTCAGCCCGACATTTAGTGGGTTTCAGGAAAATGTCAAAATTTCCCAAAGTCCTTGAAGGTAGCATCAGTCTCTGCTCAAAGCCTCGCACCTGTGTAGCTCAGATCTCGCGATAACTAATTCTCAACCCTAACATTTCTGTTTCTGTTGAGGAATCCCGGCAGCTCGTAGTGATATGATCTCAGACTGGTTAACTGACATTTCTTTTTGTTATATTGTCAGTGTATTGTACCGTGTACAGTATTGTCCAGTGTAGTTTTTAAATGAATGTTATTTATAGAAACGCCACAGAAATTCCACACTCTCTCCCCCTTCATGCTGATGCAGTGCTGTTGTCCTCTCTGGATCAAACCACATGAGGAGGAGAATGTGCTGGCGGCAGCAGAAAGGGGGCCGTGAAATGATGCAGTCATAGCCCACAGAAAGAGATGAGGAATTTAGATTTTTTCACAATCAGCTGTCACTTGGGTGGAGTGCAGCGACAGGACAAGCTGCTGCGCACAAAACAGAGCTGAGCTAATCTGATGAACTGTAACACAATGCAGAAGTGGCATTCAGATGACCGGAGATGGGCTATACTTGTGAATGCATCTCAGGTATCAGTGACGCAAGAGACCCCGGTCCGACCTTGACCGTGTGTGATAATTTCATGGACAGTCCGACAAGCTGATATCTGCAGCACATAGGCCACATGTTCACATTGTTTGATAATATTGTTCAAAACCTTCTGTAATGAGTAATGGTTCTCTTCATCCTTCATATTACGCCTTTCTTCAAGTCAAGTCAACTTCATTGTCAATTCTGACATGTGCAACACAATACAGGATTAAAATTACCTTCCTCAAAGATGTATGGTGCAGCAGCCACGCAAATATGGAAACAAAATGTGCAAACCTTGAGAATACATAAAATATTAAAGAAAATGTCCTGTATATATAAAGAGAACATGACATAGCGCATGACAACATACAATATTCATAAAGTGGCTGATGCAGCCCTGAGTTGAATAGTGCAGAAAAGAATGGGTGGAGTGAATGAATTCATGCATATAAACACAGTATGACATAGATGTCTCGATGAACTATCAGGCATAAATATAGAGAGTAGTGACCAGCAGCGTAGTAATGTAATGTCCAGAGAGTAGTGACCAGTTGGGGAGCAGCACGGGGAGTGGAGGCAGAGCAGGTAGAGAGTTCCTGACAGCCTGGTGGATGCAGCTGTCCCTCAGTCTGCTGGTCCTGGCCCGCAGACTCCGCAGCCTCCTCCCCGATGGCAGCAGACTGAGGAAGCTGTGTGACGGGTGGGGGGCATCGCTCGCAATGCAGAGGGCTTTGCGTGTGAGCCGGGCGTTACATATGTCCTGGAGGGATGGTAGAGCGGCACCGATTATCCTTTCTGCCGCTCTCACTGTGCGCTGGAGGCTGGTCAGGATGCTCTCGATGGTGCCTCTGTAGAAGGTGCGCATGACCGGGGCTGGGGCTCTGGCTTTCCTCGGTTTGCGGAGGAAAGAAGGGGCGCTGTTGAGCCAGTGATGTTGGTGTCTCAGGAGAGGTCCTCTGTGACGTGCAAACCCAGGAACGTGGTGCTGCTCAGCCTCTCCACAGCAGCACCGTTGATGGAGAGAGGAGCATGCTGGGTGAGCGCCTTCAAGTCCACAACAATCTCTGTTGTCTTGTCCACATTCAGAGAGTGATTGTTGTGTGTGCACCACATGGCCAGTGGGCTGATGAGACCCACTACAGTTGTGTCGTCCGCAAACTTGACGAGGAGGTTGGAGTTTTGCATCACTGTGCAGTCAGAAGGGTGAAGACAAGGGGGCTCAAAACACATCCTGGGTGCTGGATGTGCTACTGCCGACCCGTACTGCCTGTGGTTTCCCCAGCCGGTCCAGTTTGTAGATCAGCCTTTCGGGGATGATTGTGTTGAGTGCTGAGCCAAAGTCTATGAACAGCATTGTAACGTGTGAGTCCTTAGTGTCCAGGTGTGTGAGGGCTGAGTAGAGGACAGTGCAGATGGCGTCGTCGGTTGATTGGTTGGACCAATATGCAAACAGGAAGGGGTCCAGGGAGGGAGGGGGAGGGAAGACTTGATGTGGTGCATGACTGACCGAATGCACTTCATCAGGATGGGTGTGAGTGTTACTGGACGGTAGTCATTTAAGCAGGAGGGAGACGACGTCATCGGGGCCGGGATGATGGCGGTGGCTTTGAAGCAGGTGGGGACAACAGCCTGACTCAGTAAGATGTTGAAGATCCACCCAATATGATATAATGTGATAATTAGTGAAGTTCAGAGGTGTTTTTGAACAGAGCACAGCTACTGTCTTATCCCTTATACTTAAAGGTCTACGTGTGTTAAATACCAGCTCACTGTCATTATACTAAGCTAAGCTAAGCTAACTGTCTCTTGAATCTCCAGGTTCATATTTAAAGGACATTAGAGAATGGTGTTGTTTATTAACCTCTTGGCAAGAAAGTGGCTACACCAGTTTCATATCTGTGATAAATGTAACCAGGAGACATTTATCTAACTTTAGCATAGCAACATCCAGCCTAGACAACTAGAGATTAAATGGAGATTAAAATCAAGAATCTTCTCTTAGCATAAGTCATACAACTTCAAGATGTTTGCCTGCAGCTTTTGCTTATAAAACAACTGCTCTCATATCTGTGTAAAATATAAACAGACTGTTGGGTGGTTAACTAGCATAACGTTGTCCTTACATTCAGCTAAGATAACTCTCCTGGCTCCAAAAGGCCAAGTTTAGCATAACATCAGGACTACCATCTAATTTGCTTGTCACATAACTGCCAAAGGCAGATGCATTGTTGGCTTAGTATTTGTTTCCTTGTAAAACTTTAACTTGTCATTTGTACGATCAGGTTTGGTACAGATAAAACACACTGTGGATTTACGTCCAAAGTCCCTTTAGGCTGTTTTATAACTGTTCCCTCAGCTTCAGGCTTTTATGTTAAGTTAAGCTAAGCTAAGCTAAGCTAACTCTCTCCTCTCACCTCTCCCTTGATGTTTAACATAAATATGTGGTATGAGCTAATTTAGCAACAGCTAGACAACAAAACTGTGTTGCACGAAATAGTTTATTTTAAAAAATAAAAAGTGATGATTTTTCCAAGTGAAAAAAAAAACATTTTATTCAAAATAAAAAAATCAATCAATATTTACCTTCAGTTCATTTGAGTCTTACTTTATCTGAAGGCAGCTAAATTAAGCTATTGTTAGCAAACTGCTAAGCAGATTTTGGCAACGTTAGCAAAAGATACATGGCCTACTCTCATGTATAATTTATTATTAGAGTAGAGTTAAGCTGTTAACCAGTAGAAGAAGATGATAAAGTAGATTTACTCAAATAATACTTTTGTAAAATTGAAGGGTGATTGTAGGCTTTATCAGCATTTTGTTACTTTTTACTCAGCAAGATACATTTTGCTTAACTGCATACAATCTTATACATATACATACATTCTGTACATAGCACATATGTACTCAGTCCTGCACTAAATCCTTGTTCATGAGGGATATCGTATTCAGCATTTTTTTTTAAATAACAGAGAGCTGCTGATTGAATTGTGTTTTTATTTTGACGTACTATTATATTGTATTATGTTGCGCTGAAACAGCCACAGTCAGTTGGCTAGGCTGAATAGCAGAAGTTAATTCTATCGCTAATGCTTTTAAATGTTAAGTGTGTATAATAATAGTGCACCTGGATTTGAATACTCCATCCATCGGTGTTGCACAAATAAGCCTGATGCGTCAGTTTAACCATTGTGTCACTTTCAGTTTGTTTCTGCTACTGCGTGAAACAAACCTTTAGCGGCGACTAAAATATCACAAGTCAGATCCTTAACATGCATTTACCAGCAGAGTTTCCTGAGTAACACATTTAACAGTTACCTTCTCAGTGACAGTGTGATATGTTGATCCCGTGGCTTTTCTCTCACTCTGCATAGACACCATCTGTGCTGCGGCTTTAAGAGAATAAAATTATTTTACTGTCCACAGATGGAGGTTAATTCTCCCTCAAGAGAAGTAATTTTAAGACAAAGCGCTAAGGTGACACCATCTGGGACAACGTTGGTATTGCATGATGTGCTCAGCCCCAATTAAATCTTGCCATCTACTGGAAAGACACACATAGACACACACAGTGTTAAGTCTCAGCAGCACAGATGCTATTTCTGGCACTGCAGACGTGCTGGTGGAATGCAATGCTGCATATGAGACAAAGGTGATTCATTTTAGGGATTGTTATTGGGCTAAATGGGCTGATTTTAATATATTTACTTAAAGATTTTAGGTGTTTTATTGGTTTATTGTAGTTATGCTATTGATTAAATCTTTATATAAATGTACTGGTTTATTATTCAATGAACGGTGTGAACTTTAATGTGTTAATTGTTCTGATCCTATTTATAGCAGTAACCAAAGACTAATCTCACTGCAAGGGACATTAAATTATATCTTAAACATGATCTTTATTTCATAATGTTATATTTCCTTCATAAACCAATGACTGCATCCAACAATTTCCATTTTAATAAAGTCAATTCTGTAACTTACATTAGTTAATTTCCCATGGAAGGCAAATTTAAAACTAAATGACATTATCAAGGCAAACATTCTGTGTAAAAACAAAACAAATGAGACAAAATATAAATTTGAGGTTGGTGCCATTATTGAACACATTTCACTACATGATACATCAAAAACCTCTGCAACAGTTCCTAGTGACAGACATGAAAAAACAATCTGCAGTTAAATAATGGGATCATAACCCTGTATATGTGTGAAACTGGAGTATACAGTCACACCACAAACTGCATCGTCCAAAATGGTTGACCTTGCTGACAGTTTCAACATCAACTGAAGGTTATAACAGGCATGAAGGGAGATCTTACGTTATTTTATATCAGAATGCATTCATTGGTGTTAGTTGTGTAATGTCCTATCTGTTGGCATGGCTGATGAAGCAGTGGTTACACAGTTGCTGTAACACAGTTGCTTGTTTTGCAACGTGAACTGGACAACAAGGAAACAGGATGAAGCTCTGTGTGCCAACTGTTTATCATACCTTGAAGGATTACGAGCCAGAAGAAGGTCAGAGCAGAGGTATGAACGTCTCTTTTGATCCACTGTCTCCAACTCTCCACCCACTGAAGAAATGTCATGGTGGCATTTGTTTATGAGAATAAAACAAACATTTGCATAAAACAGCTAATGTTAACGCTGAGGTCTGGAATTAACGAAATAATTTTAATGTGTCAAATGTATTCTTGTTCGCACGGCTTCGACTTCTTGTTATTTTAAATAGTAAATACTGTAGTTTTCCACCTGGTTTTCGCGCCACCTCGCGTAGCGATGACGACATGACGTAAGGCGGAAGTGTTTTATTAGGGGGCGGCCGCCTCAGTCAATGAGGAGCTTTTGTACTGTAGCAGTGTTGAAGTGGCGTGTTATGGTGAGTTATCACCCAGGTATTTATTCGTATATTTCATTCATGCATTCATTTAATAATGTAAAGTTTTGAATTCTACTGCAAATACTTAATTAGCTGCAAAGCGGTTTACGTAACTTTCTATTTTGTGAAGTCACGACATCCCGGATTAAGGCTTTGCTAGCTAGCTTGCCCTCTAGTACTTCCTTGTAGTAGTATCAAGTAGTTTCTTGATATAAGTGTCCATATTTAAAATATATATTTATATATATGCATATTTGTGTATATTTGTTTTAATTTTAATAGAAGCTTTTGTTTGGTGTACTAGATTGCGAGTATGGGCAAGAGGATATAGGACGCCATGCTCCTTAGAAATAAAAATGTCTCTGTAGTAGCAGAGATCAGCACACATGAGCAGGTTTGATAACACTAGGTTATCTTATTTTATAAACGCAGAGATTGTTAACCTATATTAAGATAAATTAATCGGATTTATTGACGTTATTTGTTGCAGTCCTTCTTATGTGTATAACATCAATCAAGAAAAAAATTCTGGTTTTGTTGGATAGTTAATATTAGGAATATGATTTTTAAACCTTTTATCAACTAAACGATTTCCTGAAAAACCAATCAAGAGAATACATTGTCTTGTAATGACTGTTATTATCTCGATTAACTGATTAATTGTGCTGTCAGTCAAAAATTGATTAAACAATAGTCTATTTCTGTGCCTTTGTCTTCTCCGTTTTAATCAACATAAGAAGAAAATAATAGAAAAGCCTCTGTAACGACATGAGATTAGTTTAGTGGAATAGTGTAAACAAAAGTTGAACCTAATAGGATTTATTGGCAGGCTGTCGTTTATTTATTAGACTGCAGTACTTGCAGACTTTCTGAGAGCTAATATGAGCCAAGTTGTGATTTACACGTTTGGCTACAGTTGGCAAAAACACAAGGAAGTATTCAGATCTTTTCTGGTCATACAGAATCTCTAGAGTCTCTGAGAGGCTTAATGTGATCTCATAGGATCTGAGTTGCTTTATTATAAATTTATAATAATAATAATTTTATAATTTTCAGGTAAAACTGCTAGAAACTAAATATGTATTTGTCTAAAGCGGAGTGCCTAACCATACGGTTTGGTACGTGTGCTCCTACAAGGAAGCAAAAAGAGTGGAGCAAGACTTACTGGAACAAGCATCGACTGATATGTTTTAAAATGCAACAGAGCTGAAGACAAAGTACAGTTTTGTTTTGTGGAAACAAAAGCTGAAGGTCAAGTTTATTTGCTTTGGAAGTCAGGGCAGGTCAGAGCAGTTTCTGAGCGTCATCTGAGACGTTTGGAAAGATAAGACGAAGCTTTTACAGCAATTTTTATCCTTCCTCGTCTAATCTTGTTATACAAACGCCTGAAAACAAACTAAATTTAACTGAATTCCTACAGTTTTGAAGCAGTGATAAATATAGTTTATGTGTTTTTTTCGTCTTTATTTATAGATATTTGATTTTTCTGAAAAATAGTCAACAGTAGGACTAATTGGTGATTTTTATATTGTATTGTAACCGTGGATACATGAGAGTTTTGTTGTGGTAGAAAGAATAAAAACTCTGCCAAACCTAAACATACTCTAAATGTGACACATCCTTTCATCAGTTTCATATGCTGTGAAAAAAGACTAACGGTTAAAGTTTTCAAATATTTATGTGGAGGGGTTTTCCAGATGAAAAAATTAAACATGTACGTCATTACTTACTTACTTACTTGCTTATGCTGGAAATGAACTGTGCGGTACATAATTATTTCCTCCATTAGTCATGGTGTCCATTTCGTGGAGTCAGGCTTGTGTGTCCTCCATTTTCAGAGACTGAATACTGTAAAATATGGTTCTTAACACTGTCTGAGAAACTCTTTAGTAAGAAAGACCCCATTTACTGGTCATTTGAAATGACTCTTTCATGTCTTCTTGTGCTTCTTAGTTTTTGATGATCTCATCTTTGTCTCATATTCTATCTTTAGATCAATAGAAACGGCGACGATGGATCGTATCAGGTCGACGTTTAACAGGATGGTGAGTGTTGGTTTGCATTTAAAACACGTTTGTGGACTTCATCATCAATCATGGACATTATTGTGTCCAATATTGAAATGAGTGTTTCTTAAATAGTTGGACCTTTCGTCGACACCTGCAGCTCACAGTTCTTATTTCTCCCCAGATGAAAAGCGAGCGGTACAGCAGATTCACTCTGCAGCCGTCGGAGGAGGGAGAAACACATGCGGAGGTGCGACTGTCGGATGAGCCCACGGAGGTCGACGGTGAAGCGGGGGGGTCTCCGAGCTTCAGGCCGGCGCCTCTGCAACAAAACCGACGTAATTTACTCTACCTGATCCTGGGAATCCTGCTGATATTTGTGATAGGTAAGTTGCCGTCTCTCATTTAAACTGAGTCACCCGTCGCCCATTTGTTTGGAGCTGACAGTTGGTTGTTAGGGGATGCTCAAAGCTCAGGTTGCCTAGGTAACCTTCTGGTTACTGATATTTTCCACCACGTGGAACATGAAAGTATTGCTAGCGTATGAATGAAACTAACTTTTCTTGTCTGTTTGAAAGAAGATGCCATCGACTTGGCCCTCGTTCCATCTGTGGTTGGAAACAAAAGTTGCCTCGAAGTTGTTGTTTTTTTGTTTAATCCTCACTGAGTATTTAATTTCTTCCTTGCCTTTGCTGCTTGTTGCTTCCTGTGTGTGTATACCCCCCTGTGGTTATAGAGCCACAAAGTTTGTGTAGGACGGAGGTCAGGGTGGGTGGATGGATGAATGAGTCGGTAAAACGCGGGACTCTGTAGAAGGAAGCGAACAGTTAGTCACTTGTGTCAAACCAGAAAGTCAAGGTTGTTTCTTTTGCCAAGCATTGCTCTATAGCCTCAACAGCAACCCTGCTGCTGTAACCATGACAACCAAGTTCCTCTGAATGTAAAAAGGTACTTTTTTTTTATTTAAACACTTTCCCTAAAACTAACAAAGTGGTTTCATCTTGAAATCTAACCAAACTAAGACCATAGCATCGTCACTACATCAACGTGTTAGTTATTTTACATATGTTAAAAATGGAAAAAAAGACTTGTAGACTTTTTTTTAACATGTTTTTCCACTCGTCCTGGTAAGACTGATGAGAAAATCTGTGTTTGTCAGTCAGCAGAATATTGTATAACTAGTGTCTATTTAAAACCCGCTTGCATTTCTTTCAGCTTTTCTTTTTGGCTATGACTGAGAAACCTTCACAGTCGGCTTTAGACAACACTCATGGTCTCTGCTGGTCCTGTGTTTGCACTCCTTTTCAGGATTGTGTATTAATGCTGTAAAGTGCAATTATTTTGATGTAATATTAACCAGATGTTAGCTGGATTGAAACTTCATAAACAGCCATAAAGAAGCGATTGTTTTCCCAAAAAAGTTCCAGTGTAAACGGTTTTCTGCTTTTTTATTTTTTATTTTTTTTGGATAATGAAATATTTTGAATACAAATAGAGTTGGACATCTAGCTATATATTGAATAACCATGAATTAACTAGATTAGGGAAGTTTTTGTATTATTTTTATTTTTATTTTTTTCAAGCATTATAAAAAGAGCTCAACACTACGCTTCACCAGTACCTGCAGCATTTCTGCCCGTACTGTTCAGATGAGTTGATGGATCAACATGTGACTCTAAACAACGACAACAATTTCAACAATTTAATTTCCTTCTGCAAAGTTATTTTTAGCTTGCTGTGTGTCTGAATGCGACCGAAGATGACCTGTGTGAAATCGTTTTATGATGTATTTTTAATATCAGCTTTTATGTCTCTGTGCTGTTTGTCCTCCAGGCTATTTGGTCGGGTATATCAGCCACCGTAAAAGTAAGGAGGGCCCGGTGAACTGCGGCGGGGGAACGATGACGGACAGTCCTACGGAGGAGACGCCAGCTCGTGGCGCATCGGCTCCAGACTTCCAACTAGACTGGAAGAACATCACCCAGCTGCTCACTGATAAACTCACCAGCCAGACTTTTGCAATGACTCTCAGGTTTGTGTTCATGCCCTTGAACCACAGCCAGGTTTGAGATTTGCCAAGAGGATACACCTCACAAGACAAACACTATAGCTATTTCCTATTTAAACGCCAAACTAAACGACCTCTGTGATTTTGGTATCAGTCAGGGAGAAGGAATATAAATATGTCGTACGCTTTAAAATTTAGAGTGTTTGTTTAATGGTGATATGAGAAAAGAAATCTACATGAACACAGCTGACTTCTCCTTATTCATGCTGGTCAGTTGGCTCATAGTTTCAGCTTTGTGGGAGAAACCAAATGTAGGCTCAGTCTTTTTCAAGGTTTCTTCAGCCAGTGGTGTGCAGCCAAAACTCCTTCTAAAAATATTAGTTGAGCAGCAGCCACTGTATAAAAAAACTCTCTAAAACTCTCATTTCTCTTTTTCCCTGAAACACGACAGCCGGAGTTTAAAAAAAAAAAAAATACATTTTGTGTTCTTAACAAAGCTTCATCTCAGGACTAAAGTGAGACGTAGCTGGTACAATCTTCAATTTCGTTTCTCTGCAGGAACTTTGATCTGCCCAGACGCTCTGCAGGAAGCGCAGAAGATATGAATCTGGCAAACCGCGTCTTTGATGGATTCCAGAAACTGGAGATGGATCCTTGGACTGACATCCACTATGTTCAGCTGCAGATGCCCGACAGGTTAATGCATCATATTAACTCAGAGTAACTCAAGATCAAAGAAAACATTTCTAAACATTTATGTATTTATTTTAACTTTTTTCACTTTAATTTCTTCATCTTTTCTCATGACTGGTATATTGAGTATGTTTGTCCAGCTCTCTCCAGGATGCTGTGACTCATGGGAGCGAGTATAAATAGTAAACAAGAGTGATGACAAGCCAGAGTAAAACTGTTAGTTTCCTAGATTTTATAGGAGCACTTCAGTGCTTTGAACAGAGCCAGATCTGGAGCCAAGAGAACGGAAGGATATTTTAACCAAGTTTTTCTCGTTTCTTCGCAGCCAACGCCCAAACCGTGTTGAATTTGGTTCAGACGTTTTTAAGCCTACTGGGTATCTGGCCTACAGTGCTCAAGGAAAAGTAAAGGTGAGTCAGAGTCTTTGAATTTGCTTATCAGGAGCCACAAAGTATCCCGATACTAAAAGGGTTTTGGCAGAGAAATATCTGGCTGAGAATTGTGCACTTCAGCACTAAAAGTAGTTCCTGCTTCTCAATCGACGAATCCTTTGTCTTAAAGTGTTACATTCCTCAGCGCCTCGTGTTTGTGTCCACAGGGAAAGCTTGTGTACGGCAACTACGGGCGTCAGGAGGATCTGGATGCCGTGCAGAAGAAGAATGTGGTGCTGGAAAACTGTGTGCTGCTGCTCCGTGCTGGAAAGATCAGTTTTGCAGAGCAGGTATTTACTGATCTGATGATGATGATGGTGGTGGTGGTGATGATGGTTGTGGTGAGGATTTGGGAAGTGAGCCAAAACATGAGAGAGAAGTATGCAGCTCAAAATGAAAACATCAACAAAAGAATAAACATGAAACTTTTCAGTTCATCACAAATGTTTTCTTTTATCAGTTTAACAGCAGCTGGATTCACATGGAGCCATATATTCTGATTACAATCGGTTTAGAAGCCAAAACTGAATTAAAATGCTCCGTGTAAACGCCTCATCGAAATAGACAGGCACAAACCGAATGAAATTTCATTCAGTTTCACAGGGTAGATCACTCCTTCATGTAAACGGTGAATCAGAATGAAGTCAACAACTTCATTCAAAGTAAACAACTTGAACTTTCAAACGGAATGAGAAAAAAGTCTCCATGTGAACCCGACTACTGTGCGTGAAGTTAAACCCATCTCAAGTGCATCCTTACTAATGTTCTATGGTGATTACACTAATAAACCAGCCCCTAAATGAGTGTTAATCAAGCGTCTGTTGCCCTATTAGACGTAACACAGATTAATGTGGTTAGCACGTCGTCTGTGTAGAAGCTGACCAACAGGTTTTTGTGTTTTTGATGTTCCCTCAGGTGCATAATGCTGCTATGAAGAATGCCTCCGCGGTTCTGATCTACCCTGACATTCAAGATTTCAACTATCAAGGAAACACGGTGCTCTACGGCCATGTGAGTTCACGGCATGCTGTGAATGTAAACGAGTAGCCAAGAGTTGTGGCGTGCTTACTTTATTTTTGTTTTCATTTCCTCTTCAGGTTCATCTGGGTTCAGGTGACCCTTTCACTCCTGGATTCCCCTCCTTCAACCACACCCAGTTCCCCCCAGTTCAGTCGTCCGGTCTCCCCCAAATCCCAGCCCAGACCATCACTGCTTACATGGCCACAACCCTTCTACGGTAAGAACTTCAAAATACAGACATGGACATGAGCAACAGATTTAGATTTTTAGATTAAAATGTAAATTAAAATGTGTCTAAAATAAAATGTTCCAGGAAAATTGGTGGTCCTGAACCAGATGCCAGCAGCGCTTTTAAAGGCAGCCTCCCGTCAGTGTCCTACAACCTGGGAGGCAGCGAGGACATCACAGTGGAGGTAAACAACGTCCTGGTCAACAGGGAGATCCATAACGTGTTCGGAGTGATCAAAGGATTCACTGATCCTGGTAGGACTAACATTTTAATTTAGACTGGTCTCAATTTTTAATGCCTGAGACGCTAAAGGTGTTCATCAAACTTCAGATCAATACGTTGTGCTGGGAGCTCAGAGAGACGCCTGGGGGAGTGGTTACGCCAAAGCCACCGTCGGCACGTCCATACTGATGGAGCTGGCCAAGGCTGTCCATGAGATGGTGGAGAACGGTAGGATACGTCAAATCACGGCACTAATATTTTCTAGGGGTGTCCGAATCCGGGTCCAGACGCAGTGGAGAAGGATGAGAATTATCGGGGGAATCAGGGCATTAGTCTTTGTTGGGTAAAATGTGGACCATGAGGGCAACCCAGAAGACGTCTTCTCTTCACCTAATTACCTCAGTTTCAGGACACTTCCATCTCTCATATTAAAACTCATTGACAACATCCACAGCTGTCGAATACATATTTAATTAAATGTAAGATAGTTAAACCTAACTCCTCTGTACACACAATAAGCCTATGTGCAGTTACCTTACTTTGTGCTGTTATATTTTGTTTTTTAAATATAATTTCACAATTTTATGTTGTAGTTAAGCTAGTGTTGCTTTTATGTTGTAGTTATAGCTAGCTAGTCTGGCTGCACAAGCATTCCAATGTACCTGTGGAAAATGTCAGTAAAGCCTGTGATGTAATGGTGTCGGCACTGGTGTTGATCTTCTGTAGATGGGTTCAGGCCCAGGAGGAGTCTGGTGTTTGCGAGCTGGAGCGCTGGAGAGTATGGAAGTGTTGGCGCCACCGAGTGGCTGGAGGTAACTACAAGACATTAAAAAAGATGAACACCAACTGTCTTTTGATGTGATTTAACACGTCTGTTTGTCTGTAGGGTTATATGTCCTCTATTGACAAACGTGTCTCTGCCTACATAAACCTGGATGGAGCCGTCATTGGTACGTACGACTGTGAAACACGAGCACACGATGTTTTAACTGAAATGGTTGAAATTGTCATTTGACTTGTGTTTGTCTCCTGAAGGCACCGGAGGCTTCAAGGCCTCAGCGAGTCCGCTGCTCTACAGCCTCCTTGAGAGTACGATGAAAGAGGTGACGCATCAGTTCATAGCAACCCAATGTCTTAACCGACCAGTCGACTTTATTCTGACTGTATTTTACCTCGTACGTACAGGTGAAGAGTCCTTTTGGTTCTGGCACGCTGTACGATGTGATGGATAAAAACAAGTGGGAGGCCAAAGTGTAAGTAGGATATTCATGGAAGTTCTTCTTTGCCATCAGAGTTTGAGTGTGAATTTCTAAATAAATTCAGTTTACAAACTAATTCACCATCTCAAAAAATTCAACTTCAAATATACAACCTCCTTTTTTAAGGTTGAATATTTTGAGATGATTTTTTGAGGTTGCATTTTTTTAAATGTTGAATTTATTTGTAAACTGAATTTACTGAAAAAGGTGACGCATCTTCCATAGATATTATATATTGAAATGGAAAAAAGCACTGCACATGTATAGATTCAGTATGTTTAAAAATTCCTGGATGAAAACTTTTAAGTTAAAATGAATCCAATTTCTTTTTCTTTTTCTTTTTACAAAACTTCTAATATGAAATGTTTAAATGTGAAAATCTTTACAAAGAGCTAAGCTTTTAATTAGACCTGACATTAATAACTATCCCCGGCACGTGATCATGTTGACGTTTATGGAGCTGCATGTAGGCAAGTTACACATTTCCTCAATTATCACCGGCGTCTTCATTTCCCTTTTTATTTTACATACGGAAGATTTCAGGGTTTAAGTTATAATCAGAGCTTTACACAGGTTTCTGAGATATCTAATGGCAGGGCAGAGATAAATAAATAACGTGTTTCATTTGAGTGAGGGAGACTTGTTCCAAAATATGCATCACGTCCCAAAGTAATGACATCCAAACAGGAAGCAGCTTACGATGGGATCTCTGAGCTGTTTTTATGATCAGTGACTTTTATCCTGCTTGTAGACTGAGGCCAATGACAATAGATGACCCCGCCTATCCCTTCCTGGCTTTCTCCGGCATTCCCTCCGTCTCTTTCCACTTCACGTCTTCTAAGGTGAGTCTTCATAGGCGTTATTTAAAAACTCCATCTCCTTAAATGTGGGATGATTCTTTATTTGGTTTTAAATAATACCAGGAAAATCTAACATTTCCCTGGGATTAACTGAGAAACTAATCATCTGACCAGTCACTTATTAATCCTCCTGCCATTTATTTATTAACTATTGTAGCAAAAGCTGACGGCTGAACTTAACTGGGTCAGTAAAAACATGATTTTAAATATATCTAATGGCACATTTAGCTTGAAGTCTTTATAAGAGTGTTAGATCAAATTAATGAGATTTACACTAATGTCTGTGTTATTTTAAAAAAAAAAAAAAAAAAAATGTAATGTGTGTTTATTGAACCCTCTTCATATGTGTTGTCTTTAAAAGTCTGACTACTACGCTTACTACGGCACCAGCCTGGACGACTCGGATCACCTCAACTACCGAACCAGCCAGCGCACCAGCGAGGTGGTGGCGGCGGCGGCGCAGTTTGCCGGCCAGATGGCCCTGAGACTCGTCCACAACCACCTGCTGAGCCTGGACGTGAGTCGATACGGCAACGTCCTCACCAAGGCCGTGGCCAAGGTCTACGCACGCGTCAGCCAGCTCTCACAGGTCGGTCACTTTCTGGTTTGGTTCGCTCCTTTGAATCGGTAACTTCCTAAATGAACCAGGCTGTTTTTAAATGCTTTGGTTTTATAGTCTGGTCAGCTGAAGGATGTGAGTCCGAGCTGGCTGAGCCGCGCACGAGGCTCCTTCCAGCGAGCCGTCGACGACATCAACGGCGCCATCACCAACACTGACTTGAATGACAAGGAGGCCTGTCGCATCCTCAACGACAGGATCATGAGGGTAAAACAGCCTTAAATGTTTTAACGTCTAGTGAGTTAAAGTCAGAGGAGTTTGTGTCATTTGAAGGTTTATTAGTGTGAGACTGAGATGAGAACTTTTCTTCCATGTGGATGTCAGTAGGACAGTTCATACTGAATACAGTTATTTTCTTTCTTTATTTTCATTATGATATGAATTTTTAATATACCGGCATACTGGTGTATTTGGTTACACAGCGTTTGCATTTTCAATGTAGCACTTCTAAATAACTGCATCACCGTAAGGCGTGGTGAAGATGGAAGGAAAGGTCCAAAAAATGAAGCGGCAGAACGAGAGGATTTGTGCCAACAAAAAAAAGGTGCTGTGTTGGTTGTTTTACCCCAATTTGTGGAGACAGTCCCCGTTTTGGATGACCTGTCCCCCAACTTAAGCTTTTTATTTAGCTTTTTATGAGTGAGGAAAAAAAAATGTTGCGCGCAGACTACAATTATTACGGTAGCCGGACATTACAGACATATCGGTTTAAATAAGAATAACAGCAGCTCATACTAAAAAAAATGAGCTTTTGTTATGAATCCTGTGTCATAGCACTGATGTGACAGAAGAGGAAAGTCTGTTTGTGCTGTGTTTAAACCCACAAAATTAAAACTATATGCAAATGTTGAGCTGCACCCTCTTCTTGAATCGCTTGTTTCTCTCGATCGTGTCGTGTCTCTCAAATGCCGTGTCTCTGTCATTTCAGGTCGAGCACACCCTCCTCTCTCCGTACGTGTCCCCCGTCGAGACGCCCTTCCGTCACCTCGTGTTCGGCCGAGGCTCCCACACTCTGGCGTCCATCGCTGCGACTGTGGACATGGAGCAGCTCCACACCCAGCTGGCCCTGGCCACCTGGAACTTGCAGGAGTGTGCCAACGCCATGGCGGGAAACATCTGGGACATTGACGACGAAATCTAAGGCGGGGTGGGGGGATGTGAGCGTGGGAGTGGTGTGTGTATGTGTGTGTGTGTGTGCGTGTGTGTGTGTGTGTTAAGGTTAGGTGTGTAGTATGTTGTGGTTAAAAGGTTAAAGGGATCCATTATCGGCACTTAAAGCACAGGTAGGGATCATTTAAATACAGTGTTCACTTTTGTTGGAGAATCACACTTTTAATGCCACAAAGATCAGGAGGAGATTTAAAGGAAAAAAAAACAAAAACAACAACAAAAATAAAACCTCCATAAAGTACTTGAACGTTAAACACTACTGACTTCCTCGTCTCCACTCCCGACACATCGAACCAGTCAAAGCCTTTCGCTGCGACTCGTTGCCATCAGAACACGAAGAGACCTTATTTATTTATTTATCAGTGGCAGTGCCCACTATAAAGCTTGTCTTTTTATACGACGTTATCGGAAGCAGTGCCTTCCATAATTATGACGGTTATACTGTTGAAACCTACGGCAGCATCTGCTAAAGACTCCTCAGCTGTTGACGACAAAATGGAGAATTAATTTCCTCCTTTTGCACGCGGATTTAACTTGAATCAGTAAAGTCTGTTTTCTGAAATGACTACTTGACCTGGTTTTACACTTTTGCCAAAAGACACGTGAAAAGGGAAAAGTATAGGGCGCATTTTGATTGTGTTTGTCCAAAACCAGACGAGAAATTGAAAATAAGTTAAATAAATCAGTCGAAATGTGTTGTAAACCCAAGAAATAAATACGTAATGGCAGATGAAAGCTAAATTTAAATAAATTTAGACGCTATAATAAAATATCAGCTTGAACAGATCAGTTACACTATTTGCCAGAAAGCCATTTACGTTGCACAGTTTTCTTCGGAGCGGTTTATATTATGATAGCATTATCGGGAGCAGTGCCTTCCATAATTAAAACCCATTATCGGGAGCAGGGTCTTCCATAATGATTACCAGTGACGGTAGTTTTTGCCTACCATTTTTTTTGTGTGTGTGTGTGTTTTTTTTGTACATGTGTATTTATCGAGAGCAGTGTCTCTCATATTTCACTTGGAAGGGTGGAACAACTTATCGGGGACAGTGTTTCCCAGAGTTTTATACTTGATATTTATTTGTTTATTTTTGGATTATGTGTGCGCAGACCTTCACTGTGTGTTTCTAGTTTTCTTTGGTCTTTGCTGCAATTACAAATCAACAATCCACAATCCTAAAAATAACCCAGAATAAGGTTGTGACAATAATTAGGTGTCATTCCAGTGTTTTTACCACGGCATATATGAAAGTCTGAAATAGATATCCAGTCTTGTGGGAGAATTAGGATCAAACTACTTCTCGGAGCCATGTCAAGACAACATTAAAACACACTGCTATCACTTAGTGTGTCAGGTTTTTCCTGAGGACATAATTATTTCCCATTTCAATCATGAATTCATTCATAAATCCAACTAGAAAGCTTGGAAAAGGTTTTCTGACAATCATGGTAGTTGTCTTTAATTTTCCCACAGCTAATTCGGGACAATTGTAATATGTGAACAAGCAAGCAGCACCTACATGTTGTTTACATTTTGATTTAGCCAATTTCCCCGTCATTAAACCAGACATACCTTAAAGTTCACCACCTATCACATCCACTTAACTTTTACATAATCATCTTTGCTAATAGCTCAACTTTCTTTCCAGACCTCTATATTTTCGTTAGTATCAGATAAAAATACTTTTACACCAATCAGCCACAACATTAAAACCAATTATAGATGAAGTGAATAACGGTGACATCTTTTTGCAATGTTCTGCTGGAAAACTCTTGTTCCCAGCTTTGAGGTGGACGTACTTGGTCACGTTATTACTGGGAACACTCACCTGATGGCAGCAGCTAACCCCAGCCAGGAAAACCAGTATCTACAAAATAGACTGTCTTTAAGTTAAAGGACAGATAAACGGTTTGGAACTGCTGCTTTAATTTTAGGATTTAAATTAATAACCACCTCCTCGAGCAAACGAAATCCAGTCTGAATCTGGTGTTCACTTTTATGTTGGATTTAGATGAAACACATCAAAGGATTTTTAGATGCTTTGTGATTTGTCATAGTTGGCTATAAACCTGCTCTGCTCTGTCAGCCTGGTCACCTCTGGACCTCTCCTAACAACAATAGCATGAATTCACTCCTCTTTGCATGTTTCCTCCTCATGGCATGTTACTGACTCATATCATATATCAAATGAAGTTGTCAAATTACACTTGAACATTTTCTGCAGTTAGATTAAGTGTCTTTTCAGCAGTTGTACCATTAGGCCTCATAAACAGAATTAATATAAAAATTAGTTAAATAACTGACATTTAAATGTTAATGTTATTTTAAACATGTTGTTTTGGTAGGAAACGACATCTTTAAATGACTGTATTTGTATCATACTATTATTTACGAACTAACTAAATATAATGAAATTATCATGTTACGCCTGTATTTAATGTCCATCTACAAAACTAAATTTCTCTGAATTCTAAGACGGTTTGTCCTTACTAGTTAGAAAAATGTCTTTCTGCTTCCATGTTATGGATTTCTGTTCTTGCACTCCAGTGTAATAAACCCTTTGGCTTAGCATTCATGTCTCTGGTCTTTGATTTTGTCTTGCAGCAAAAGTCCTTTCAATGTCAAAATGCTCTGTGAATAGATGAATTAGAAACTGCTTCATCTTTTACGTTTTTTGTCTGTTTCCCAGTTTAAAAGCACCTTTGACAACAACTTATTCCACTTGCCATGAAATAACAAACATTCCTTGATGCAAAATACTGATGCATTATCATTTACATCACTGTAATAAAGCAGCGTGTCAAGGACAGACTAGAGATTGGTAGCAGTATATAATTTAGTCAGATTTGAATGACATATTATTACATTAACCCTCACACGTGATAGATTGAAATTGTTATGTGTCCTCAAGAACGCCCTAAAAGTAGCAAACGTATTTTATTCTTTTTTTTTCTTTTACATAAAACTTATTTTTTACGGAAATAAACACTGGCATATACAGGGTTAAATGTCAGAAAATAATCAAATGGAATAGAAAGAATATGAACATAGCTATATTTAGGTCGTTTTGTCCTTTAATTGTAACGATGTAACAGTGTAAAAATTGAGTATAATGGGATCTGAGTTTGAAATATCAGAATTTGCTTAAAAAAAACACTACCGCTAAGTTATATATAAAAAAAATGTAAAAAGACACTTTTGTCCCTCAGGACATGAGGGTTAAATAATCATTAGAATCAATCATTAGAATAATAAAAAAATAAATGATAATGCTATAATAAATAGTGCTTCCTGATTATTCACTACTATATAATCACTATGCTACTGTCACGTCATCATTACTAAATAACAAATTGTCATCACATTATTCATAAATATAAAACATGATCCATTACACAACACTGACTACAGTTTCTAATCATTCATTTATTTAAAGCATCTTCTAAATCGGAAGAGCCATTATTTTGGTAGTTCCGGCTTAGAAGTCGCGTGAACCGGAGCGTCTGACGCACGGTGACGCTCAGAAATCCCGGCACGCGCACTGGAGGAGAGAGTACCGGAATTAACGGAGGGAACACACGGAGATAACGGATCCTGTGAATTTAACATACCCGAGGGTAAAGACAGCGACATCCCGTCAGACTGAGAGCGGCCGGAGGAGCGAGGCCGTCCCCTCTCCTCTCCTGAAGCCCGTCTTTATAGGTCGGTACTCCGGGGGTCGCTCCCTGCTCGCTCCGTCTTAAATATGCTACATGTTACACCAAAACAAACACGTTAAATTAATAATTCAAAGTAAATAAAAAACAAAAAGTTAAAACTGCACGGTTGACTTGGGGGCAAACAGACAGGTGTTTGCTTGCTTAGGAGGGTTAATCAGCTTTAGTCTGACCGTGAAGATCAATTAAAATCTTTGCCGCCGTCTTCATCGTGAGGATATCGTCTCTGTGTGTACCTTGTATGACACGTTCATTCCGTTAGGCTTAATAAAACGCGTTAAATTTTTATTTTTTATATTATTATCTGTTTTTGTCTTATAGCTGCAGAAATCATTGAGGGTTAAAGGGCTACTCCATCTCACGTTTACATATATGCAAATGTATCAGTTTAATAGACATTAAAGACACTAATCGACCTGTGAGAAGTAAATAACAAACAAATAGTTAAAACTGATGTCTTGAGACATTACACGACTGCTTTTATATGTTGATTGTGACAAATAAGGCTATCAAACTGCATCATGGGAAATGTAGTAGCCTTTAGACTGCACGCTCACCTGATTGGCTGCTGACCGCTAGCAGGCTGCTACCATGGTTACAGTTACCAACGTGTTCGCACTTAGACGAACGAAACGTTATGTATTTATGTAAAACTGAGAAAGGAGCAGGGATAAAAATGGGTAAATGGTTGAAGGGTGATCTTGGAGCTTATTTTATAACTTGTTTTTTAGTCTTTTTCCAAAATTGAATATAAATATTGAGAAACGTTGCAATTATTGCATTTGGTTGTGTGGCTGATCTCAGATGCGCCAGTAGGGGGCCCCACCAAGCTCTGACAAACCTTTTACTATGGAAGAGAGACATTTGAATGAAATAACTTCCAGTAGCATAATTTCATTTCGTTTGTTATTTCTTTCATGGCTAACAGTAGTTAAATTAGCTCGCAGAACAATGTTGTCTGGCCCCAAAAGTCTCCAGAATCGCGTCTGGACAAGCCTAGCCTAACAGTCAAGTGCTAGCATAGCAAGCCAGATCTAATGATAGAGCTAATGTAAGTAACTACATGCTAACGTGAGGGCAACTTCCCTTATTTTCCTAATGTATTGTTAGCATTTGTACACATGAACATAGTTCTCCACGATGTATTGAATCCCTGTTCCAGATATTTAGAAGATATTTGGCTCCAGAAATGCAGTCAGTCAGTATCTGAAGTTGGTCTCAGTCAGCATGAGGGACTATGTTGGTGAAAAACTAAATTTTTTGACCAGTTTTCAGCTTTTATGTCTTTATCTTTTTTTTTTTTGAAGAATCACTTGTATCATTTTAAACTTAGCAGTTTTCAACATGTATTTTTATTATGAGAACCTAAAATGACATTAAGAGTGCTACTACTGAAACAAGTGCCAGTCATTTAAGTCAGTAAAAACACACAAAAGAGAGACCACATACAATCATAAAATACTGTAAAATAATGCAGTAAAATATTAAAATATTGCACTGACAAAAAAAATGGTTTTAGATTTGGTAAACCAAGGGTAAAACGGGGTTAATCAGTAACATGGGAGGGGGGCATCATTTGACAAAGGGTCAATTATGCAGTCAGCCAGTCATGCAGAATCAGTGCAAAACTGAACATTCTGCTGAATCTGGTGGCCCTTGAATGCGTCAATCTGTCTAAGTATTATTACTCACCATGTGTATCCCATTATGGCCACAGTGTACCACTTCATGATGACTGCTTGCAGCATGAATGTGGTACAACAAAGAGCAGAAATTCTAACGGGCGTCTCCAACATCTGGTAGGAAAAGGAAGCTCTACTTCTGTATTTTGATTTGGACTTTGGACAACCATCTTTGTAACCCAAAACTAAATATTCAACTCAGTGATGAAAGATATTTCCAGTGAGTATTTAAAAATTTTGAGAATAAAATTGAGCCCTTATGACTTACTGTGACTATGACTGCTCTGAAACTTTAGATGAAAGTCCCTGAAAATGAAAAAAACAAACAAAAACAAAAAAATACATTTGTTTCTTGACTGATACTCTTCCTTGGACAAGAGGCAGCAGCAGTAGCGGCTCTGTCTGAGCCTCCCCGTGGTGACGATATGGACACAGCCTGGTGTTCACCGTCACTGTCTGCTCAGCTGTGAATTCTCCGGCTGTTCCGTTAATTTGGTTGAAAACGACACTTCATTGCTCTCTTTCTCTTACTGTGCGCAGATGTGGGGCGCGTCGGTCCATGGCTGCATCCAGGTGACGTCCAGTGACCTCAGTCACTTCTGGCTGCTGCTGATTCACCAGAGGACCTCTGCAAGGTGAACCCAGGTTTTTTTTGCATGTTATTTGCTACAGAAGCTTAGCCAGTAATCAGAAGTGAACAGTTGTTTCTCATGGTCGAGTTGTGGTGAACAGCTCCCGTCAGTGGTCAGGGGAGCTGTGCTTTTCTGGAACGTCAGAAGCTCCAACCTATGACATGAGTGAAAGGATGTGCTCTGACATCTTGGTGTTAGATACCACAGGGCATCTTCAGACGTCTGTAAAGTCCAGGCCTCTGTGTGTCACAGATGGTTAAGACCAGATGAGAAAGTGATGGCGCATGCTCCACATGATTAATGTGTTTTTTATTTTGACTTATTGTCCTGCTGCCTTTTACCTGTATTTAAATTATACATACAGAGAGTGAAAATAGACACATTTTAAGGATTTTTGTCCTGTGAATGGCCGTTTATTTTACATTTACACGTAAAATAACACATACATCAATCAGCCAAAACATTAGAAGGCCTGACAGCTTGGCAGAGGTACAGTGGAGTCCATCATTTGATGCTTCAGGACTTGTTTAGGCCACAAAATCTACACATTATGAGGCATATATTCAATTTGCCATGACCATTTCTGCTCTGTTTCTGCTCTTGTATTTCTATCTGGTCACCAGAAAATCAAGCTTTATGGCACTACCTTCATAGAGAGAAACTACTTTCACCCCTACAAGGTAGAGTTGTTCAATTTGTATTAACATCAGAAGAGGAAATGAGCTAATACATTTCAGCAGGAAGTTCTCTCTTTCTCAACAAAATATGGCAAAAAAAAAAATCTGTATTTTATTTCTCTTTTTGTGGGGGGTTCCCTCTTCACATTATTTGCCTCCACAGTTTGTATTATTAACAGTGCACAAGACGGAACAAATCCTCGTCCATGTCGACAGGCTTGATTGAATCTCGGGGTGTGTGATGCTCAGATGAGAGGAAAGAGAATCAGCCGTGTTCACATCACTTCACTAAGCTAAATTTGGCGTTCCTATTTTTAGAGCGTCGTCCTCGATAAAACACACGCAGGGCAAAGATGAAAGCACCGTTTTTGCTCTCAATTAGGCCACAGACGCACACGCACGCATGCACACATACTCATGTATGTATAAACACATGTAATGCGCAGGCGTGTGCTACTGATGAATCATCACTGCTGTAGTTCATGCACTAATTAGTCCGTCTTTGCTTTATAGATAGATAGATCTATCTAAAACACAACAAGATTCAGATCATCTTCACATTTTCACATTTGTTCTTGATGAATAATAAATGACGTTTATAATTTAACTGTTAATTATGATTCTGCTCTGATGCGCGAATGACGTGTGATGAAATGCATTTAATTCCACGCCGGGAACTGTCTCCGTGTCCTTCCTCTGGCCGTCCACCCATCCATCCATCTGTCCAACCATTTGCGTCTCCATTCTCTCTCCTCCTTCCTCCACCATCTCTCCCTCTCATCCTCTCGTTAGAGCTGCTGAATTATTCAGCATCAGACAGTGGGGCTCGGCTGCTGAGCCGGGAGGAGATGGAGAGGAAGCGGCGGAGAGAGGAGGGGAGGTATGGAGGTGTCCGATGCTGCAGGAAGTGGTGAGTCAGCAGGGAGAGAGCCGAGCAGTGGGAGGGAAGACGGAGAGAGTGTACAGATAGCTTTAGGTGACACGGCAGCGGAGAGCACCATCCAGGAGCCTCGCGATGCGATTTTGTCCGTGTGGGTGCGTTCGCGCGTGGATCGAGTCAGGGAAGGTCACGGTGCTGAGGGGAGATTAGCAAACTAGGCTCAGAAGCGGAGGAGCGCGGCGGCACAGATAACGCCTCCTCTGAACAGCGCAGAAACGGGAGAGACGAGAACAAAAAAGGACGAGAGGAGCCGTTACAGTATGGGGGAGAGCTACATGTACCAGCGACTCCCCTACGCCAGAGGAGAGGGGGAGGGGGAGGACGAAGAGGAGAGAGGCAGGAGTGTCGAGGGACAAATGGTAAAGTCTGAAGTTGTGGATGGATGCCTGTGTTTCTTCTCCTCTGGCTGTGATTACAATGTGTGTGTGTGTTTGTGGCAAGTGCTTACAAGTGTGCATGCGTGGTGATGTACTTCTGATTAATTTAATTACCCTGTTTATTCCTTGCCACTTACAGTAGGTGTAGCAATTTAGACGCGAGTTTAACCAAAACATCACTTATGTCTTATGCTGATTCATTTTAAATTATCCTGCAATTAACAAGATGTGTTGACCCCTAACGTTGAACCTGTAACATCATGTCAGGGTCCTGAAAATACCACTGGTTATAGGGTTTGAAACAGATTAATAGTGAAGGCAATTGCAAGTTTAATGTGATAAAAGTGATATTTGATATTTTTGATGTGATGGAAAGTTGGTTTACATGAAGCTCATACACAGAACTGTGGTTTTACCTACCTACCTTTTACCTTTAAACCATCTTTTTTTTTTTTTTTTAGACAGTTTGCTTTTCATAATTTCTCCAGCTTGTGATGTTTTCAGCCAGTTTTAATCAAATGTTCCTAATTATTTGGTTCCGGCTTCTCCAGTGTGAGGGTTTGTCCTTTTTATTCACTGTATTCTGGGAAACAGAAAACGTCTGAAAACATCAAACTTACATGCAAGCAGCACAGAGGCTCCATTGTCAGCTTACGCAAAAATGATTTTCAAATATTTGTGATCTCGCAGTGAAAAAGCGTATTGTTAGGAAGACCAGAGCCCCTTGGCTTGATGATAGGTTCAAAAACAAAAGTGTATCAAAGACAGATATTTACTTAAGCAGTCTACAGTGGCAAGAGTATCGAGCTCATAGTAACAAAATAACTAAAATAAATAGACAAAAGGAAAAAATATATTATCAATGCAGATTTTGGAGAACACTTAATGAAGCTGTTGGTAGGAATAAAAGTGCCTTCATTCATAGAGGTAGAGGGTGTTTTTATACTAAACCAGTGAATATTGCAAATTACTTTTTTTCATTACGAAAGGAAATACGACCGGTTGATGGTACTGTCAGATTATATTATAAAAAATAAGACTATGAAGGACAAACTGTGTAGTTTTTAATTCAAGAGGATAAAAACTTTTTATTGCTTTCTCTTAAAAGAGATAAGCCATGCGGGGTTGATAATCTAGATGGTGGGATACTGAGGCAGGCGGTCATGTTTATTCTGAAGCCGAGATGCCATATTTTTAATTTATGTTTTGAGAGTGGTGTTTATCCACAGCCATGGAAGAAATAGTAGGGAGTCTTTCCCTGGTCCAAATAACATACCTGTGAGTATTTTACCAGTTTCGAGCAAATTAATGGAGAAAATAAAATGTAAGCAAGAGAGTCAACGTGCATGTACAGTGGGCGATTCCACGGGCACAGGACTAACATCACTTACTGACAATTGGCTTAAGTACATCGATGTGAAGTCAATGGTTGGAGCTGTGCTTCTAGACTTTGATGTCATCGATCATCAATTGCTACTCAAGAAACTTTCTGCATATAATTTCAAAGCAGATGCTATCAAGCTCATGATAGGCTATTTGTAGCAATGTTTAATGTTTAATGGCAGCCTTTCCTGTTCTTTCCTGTTTTTGTAAATGATTTACAGATCAGTTTTATGCACTAAAACATGCATCTATGAAGATCTATGCGGATGATGTCTTGATGTTCCAGGTTGTGCCAGCCATGGTTATTTTGCGCTGCACCCGTTTGTAATTTGTGAATTGTACAGCACTTTGGTCAATCTTGATTGTATTTAAATGTGCTTTACAATTAAATTGATTTGATTTGATTTGATTTGTATGCCTCTGCAGAGAGTGCAGTGCGTATTAATTAGTCGTTGCAAATCGAGTTAATGATGGCCTCTAACTGTGTTAGTGAAAACAGGTTAAAGCTCAGTGTTGTTAAAACCGAGTATTATGCTGGTTTCTAGACACATGCTGAGATCTAATCCTGGATCAAGTCTTGCTTTGCAGGTCAGAGAAGCCATGTTGTCGGGTGTGATCATTGACGAAATCAAATTAAATCAAATCAGACTTTATTTTTATAGCACTTTTCCCACAAAAAAAATGCAACTTGTGCTTCACACAAGTAAAAACATAAAACACTTTTCCTGGTCCAGACATATCAATAAAACGGTGTAGGTCCAGAGGAGGTTCACAGCAAGAAAAACTCCACCCAGAAGAGGGCAGCACACCTCCGCCGCTCTGGGAGGAGTAGTGATGAGTGGATGCAAACTGCACTGTCTTGGATAAAAGTCAATCAAAGGTTGGCTTTGTATCCTGAAGACATTTTTGTTTAACATCAGGCACATCGGTAAATCTAATAATCTGTCGTTACATCTACAACCCAACAATACGAGGCATGTTTATGTTTCCAGATAAACTTCTGATGTTCACTTTACTCCACTTGCCTCCACCAGGAACTAATGCACTACGTATAGAGCAGTAACATACTGGAATACGCCTCCACCATAATTAAACATGATAGAAGAAAGTAATAGAAGCAGCGATTAGCAAGGAAGTCATTTTTGGTTAGTTGGTCCATTCTGAAATTGTGTAGAATGGAATATTTTTTGTTGTTGATTTAGTTATGTTTTAAGTGTGATGATTATATTTTATTGTGTACTGTTATATATTTGAAGTAGAGATCCACACTGTGAATACTTGGACCCCAGTGAAAAAAGCCTTCACCACAGTGAAAGCTAATGGGGATCCGTAATAAATAAATGAAATATCAAATAGCAGTGTTTCTTTAATTCTGCCTCATTTCTGCGTCTTTTTGCGTCATTAACTTTCATCAGTAAATGATGCACCGAGTAAAGACGTTTCTAGAATAGAGTTGATGCTGAAGCCTGGTCTCATCAATAATTTAGTTTTCCAGTTCTTTCCAGTACAAACTGCGTCTGTTAACATCGCACTCCATAAATAATCAAGCCCATTTCGTACAGAAAAACTGGGTTAAAACTGTACGTTGTCTACACGGTGAAATGTGTGTGTGTGTGTGCAGATGCAGTGTGACGAGGGAACAGAGTGGCTGCTGGAGCTGCTGACAGATGTTCAGCTGCAGCAGTACTTCCTGCGCATCCGAGACGAGCTCAACGTCACGCGACTCTCCCACTTCGACTACGTCAAGAATGAAGACCTGGAAAAGATTGGCATGGGACGTCCCGGTGGGTCTTTTCTGTTCATCCACAACCCGGCTGCTCTTTGTAGAAATGAACGTGAAGGTGAACATATGCACAAATTCTGATTTATTTGTGTTTGCGTTGGTTCAGGTCAGAGGAGGCTTTGGGAGGCCGTCAAGAGGAGAAGAGCCCTTTACAAACGCAAGTCCTGGATGAGCAAGGTGCAGTACATCCATACGGCCAGCAGGACGCCAAATCACAGCCGCCACGAATCCTGAATCTTTGAAGGCTTCGATTTTAAACACATTTACTTGGTAGAAATAAGCCTATGTGACCTATGTCACTTTAAATAAAAGAAATATAAAACCTACGAAGAACAAAATATGAAAAACAAGGTGCGAGAGAAATCTGTTAAATTAAATGATAAAATGCTTCAGACCTGAGCTTAGAAAGTGTGTTGTGCTTCAGCTACAGTCAGTGGGAGTAACGGGGAAGTGAGGCACTGTTAAATAAACTGGTCAGGAGCCTGATGTCTCGAGGGCAGGAGCTGTTTGTGAGTCTCACTGTCCTTGATTTCAAGCTGCTGTAGCGCCTCCTCGACAGCAGGAGTTTGAAGAGGTTGTGGATGTGTGCTGACCTCGATGATGTTTAAGGCTCTCCTGATGACCCCGCTCTCGTAAATGTCCTGTGGTGATGTTTTTATCACACAGTGGAAGGTTTTCATCTGCTCCATCGCTGTCTCCATGATGTATGACGGGAGGCGTTGCTCCTTGACTTCCTCCTCTTCCTCGGATCAGTAAAGCGTGAGGGGAGGGTAGTCATTCAGGCAGGTTACCCGATGAGATGAGGTGTGTCCAGTTTGTTTTCTGTGGCCAGAAACCCACTCTGTCGATCGGTGCTGAGGGTCTCAAAGCAAACGCAGAACTAGTTGCCCTGGGATGTGCTTGGATTCTGTGTGGGTGCAGTATCCCTCCAGATTGACCGATCGATGGTCCGATTGATGTGCTCGAGTCGTATCTGGCCTTCTTGTTGCACGTAGCATCACCTCAGAGCGAACGCGTAGCATGGAGTCCACCTCACCATTGATCCCGTGTTAGGAAAAGACCTGCAGCATTTAGTGGAAGTGCATTTGCTTCTATATCTACAGTAGAGTCCTCTCTCAAGGCAGATGTCGTCAAACATGCCCCAGTTTATGCTTTCTAAGTAGTACTGAAGATTTCCAAGTCCAGACTTTAATAGTTTTATTAAGTGGCTTTAGGAGGTGTCTGTAATCTGTAGGCTGGGCAGATTGTCCATAAATGTTGCCTTCGTTAAGAATGATTTTAGCATTTTGACCTTTTGTGTCTGTCTTTGAATATTTTATGATCAATCTGCAAATTAATTTTTCTTTTTTTATTATTATTTATTTATAAATTTGTGTAAATACAAAAATCATGAACTTACAACAAGAAGACAAAACCATGAGAAAACCCACCCACCTTAGGACATTCAGCCATTTGTTACAGTAGGACAGTGGAAGCCACTCATAAGCTGAACAACTAAACAAAACTGAGTTTCTCTAGAGGAGTTAAAGAAAGCACGTCTTTTAACCAGCTTGAAAATAAAGGGGACCTGTCAGATTTCCAATTACGGAGGATAAGTCTCCGAGCTTGAAGTGAAGCAAAAGCTATAAAGGCGGCCTGGGGTCTGGTGATATTCGTATCCTCACCTGAAACACCAAAAATGGCACAATCAGTCTATAATTTTTAATCAATTACACCACATCTGTTGTTGAGTGTAAGAAGGAAAATCCATCACGAGCGTGTGCTTCTGGACCAGCAGGTGTTCCCGGTGAAACGGCCGGACGCAGACCCCCAGCAGCCTCTTCCTCAGGGGGCGACGTCTGCTGTGGTCTCAGCCACCAGCGAGGCAGGGGCCTCGCTCACCTGCCTGATCAGAGAGTCCGAGCTGCAGCTGCTCGAGCGGCTCGGAGACGGCACCTTTGGGGTGGTGCGGCGAGGGGAGTGGACGGCGCCCAACGGCAGAGTGGTGAGACTGAAAGGAACCGGCTGCTGAGCCGTCAAACCGGACAAAACGTGGGCTCAGACGACGATTTGGTCGAGTCAAACGACAAAGTTTGTTGTTTTTCCCCTTTTTGCCTCTGTCTAGTTGTCAGTGGCAGTAAAGGTTCTGAAGGCCGGCGTGTTGGACTCAGACGGTCTGGATGATTTCATCAGGGAGGTGAACGCCATGCACTCGCTGAGCCACCAGAACCTGATCCGTCTCTACGGGATCGTCCTCACCCAACCCATGAAGATGGTACCACACTCACACATTCTCAGATTTAACGTCGTATTGGAAAATAATACAGTCGGGTTGTAAAATACAAAAGTTTGATTATTCTCTCACTTAAAACTCAGAAATTGAACAAAGTTTTGGTTTTTGTGATTAGTACTGAAGTGGATTAAAAGATTTATGTAAAAAAAAGTAGAAAAAAATATTAATATATGCTGTTTTTAGGGTGTTTTTGAAGGTGACAACTTTGTCCCTTAATGGTAACAATCTAACACTTTAGGTTACACAGTGTAAAAATGGAGCATTGTGAGATTTGAGTTTGAAATATTAAATTTTGCTAAAAAAACACATCTTTGCCACATATGGCAGCAGAAAACAGAACTACCACGAAGCTATCAAAATAAAATAAAATTGAAAAGGACACTTTTGTCCTTATCAGGGCATGAGGGTTAAGGTCATGATGTACTAAGCTGAAGGTCTGATGTGTTTGAACTTTGACCTTTGACCCGAGTCCTGGTTGTCTCTCCCATCGTTGTCTTTATCCAATTCAGCACATTGAACCAGTAGAACAAGTCAGTGATGAGAGAACCAGTGAAGACGCGCACTAAATAATAGTAACAATAATAAGAATCTTTATTTCTATAGCACTTTTCAAATAAATATAATAAACAAAAACATAAAAATCTACAATTACATCTACAAAATAAAACAAAGTTAAATACAGTTGACAAGTTAATCCAAACCACGTGTTTCAAGTACAGATGTAAACGAGATCCCAGCGTCATCTGACTGAAAACTCTTCTTGTTCATCCTCAAATATTTTCACAACACTGAGATCAAGGAGGTGGTTCGTCCCTCAGGACACACGACTCCACACCTCCTCGTCTTTGTCACTGTGTTCAAGTGCAACCTTTTGGTTTTGCCAAAAGTAATAATAACGCACAGTTTGTCCATTAACCCGTAAACACACTGATCTCTGTCTGTATGTCTGCTGTGTGTCTGAGTGTAGGTGACTGAGCTGGCTCCTCTGGGCTCCCTGTTGGACCGTCTCAGAAAGCGTCAGGGTCACATCCTCATCTCCTCGTTGTGCAACTACGCCGTGCAGGTCAGTTAACGGCAAAAAAGTAAAAAAAAAACACAAGTTCCTATTTTCTATTTTTCACTTCATTTCAACACTTATTTGATCCAGTGCCCAGAAATCTCCTGCTGTTCCTCTTAGATGTTCTGCTTCCTTAATGTCCGGGCTGGAGAGAGTTTTACATGCTTAACCCTCAATAGGGAACTCATTAACCCTAGAGTGTTATTATTGTAGGGCATAAGAAGACTTTTTTTACTTTGTGAAATTTTTCTCTATATATATTTTTTTAATTTTCATGTAGAAAATCAAGATTAACCAATTTACCGTATATGGTTCCTTGCCCCATAAAGGGTTAAATAAATTATTTTAACATTTCCTGATCACAAACGGAGTGATTACATCTGCGTCATGTGTCTGCGTCATGTGCGTCTGGTCAGGTGGCCTGTGGGATGGCCTACCTGGAGCAGAAGCGCTTCCTCCACAGGGACCTTGCAGCCCGTAACGTTCTGCTTTCCACCAACGAGACGGTGAAGATCGGAGACTTTGGCCTGATGAGGGCGCTGCCTACGCACACTGATCAATACATTATGGAGGAGGGCCACAAAATCCCCTTCCCATGGTGAGAGGATCATGGTCACATGAACCTATTTCCTACGAATAAATCAAAGTTCTTCTTTACATTTTGACATCTTTGTACTTTGTCTTTCATCTTCATCTTCAGGTGTGCGCCGGAGTCTCTGAAGTCTCGCACTTTCTCTCATGCGTCTGACACCTGGATGTTTGGGGTCACTCTGTGGGAGATGTTCACCCACGGACAGGAGCCGTGGCTGGGCCTCAACGGGAGCCAGGTTGCTCGTTGTACTTTCTAAACCTGAATAAAATCTAGTCTTTTCGCTGAAGCATCAGCTGATCCTAACGTAATCAATGCGCCCGCCTGCAGATCCTCTACAAGGTGGACGTGGAGGCTGAGCGGCTGTGTAAACCAGACGACTGCCCTCAGGATATTTACAACGTCATGCTGCAGTGCTGGAGCCCCAAACCTGAGGACAGGCCGACCTTCGTCGCTCTCAGAGACTTCCTGCTCGAGGTACGGGGACAGAGACCTGTGGCGACCTCGTATACGTCTCAGTGTTTTCCGTCAGAATGATTCACACACCTTTTGTAATTGATTCATCCTTTCATTAACTCAATAATAACTAAAAGGTCCACCGTTTTTATATTATCACACATGAATTTACTTTAACTTTTATGATTCCTACAATGTTAAGTATGATTTTAATTGGGCATCCAGCTGTATTATTTATCTGTTTACACACACATGGAGCCTAAGTGCATTGCTTGGTTGTAAATGCTTCAGAAAGCAGCGCTTCCGTTCTCGACATCTGCTCTTTGGAGTCTGTGTTTAATTCTGGTCTGAAACACAACAGACGAGGACACAACAATGACTCACAGCCTCTGAACGCCGACCAACAATCGGACCAAACTCCCTGTAATGGTCCAAATTCTCCCGTCTCGTTGTTTTGAGGTCGGAAAGCCGGCGGATCTCTTCCGCTCAGACGCTCGCGCTTAGCGGCCGTGCTGCCGTCTTATTAATTCTGCGAAGAATAAGGCAAATTTGACACCGTTGTGTTTTGGTTTCAGGATTTTTCTGTCATTTCCAGTTCACCTGGAATGCCAACATATTTACACAATCAGTGTCATGGATGAATAATAAATGTTGCCCTGAGGTTGATGCTACGCTAACTTTACTGTCTGACAGGGTGGATTCAGGCATGTGGTAATATCTGTAGCTTATCTTAAACAGAACAGAGAGTTGTAATTGAGTTTTTCTAGATTCCAATTAAGTTTTTTTAATTGTATTTTTGTCTGTTTCGTGGTTTTAATTGTTTTTAAAAACTCTGTGTTTTCTGCAGACCATGCCCACAGACATGAGAGCCCTGCAGGACTTTGAGGACGAAGAGAAGCTGCAGATCAAAATGAACGACGTCATCACCATCATAGAAGGAAGGTCAGTGTGTTTCTTGGCCAGCGGCTCATTCCTCAAAGAACGTCTGAGCTTCAGCCTAATTTTGGTGCAGAAAGCAGAGCAGCGTTTTAACCGGAGTCATGCCTGCACAAAAATACATCTCCTCCTGGAGCTGGATTCCGTGCGTTGTGGAAAATTACTGTCATTATGGCCTCGTTGCTGCCTCATTTTATGATTCGTGATTGTTCATTGTTCTGGGGGCCGTGTGTCCGTGACTGAGACGCTGACGTCTGTTCCCAGGGCAGAGCATTACTGGTGGCGAGGTCAGAACAGGCGGACGCTGCGTGTCGGTCAGTTTCCCCGTCACGTGGTGACGTCGGTCGCCGGCCTGTCCGCCCACGACATCAGCCGACCGCTGAAACACTCCTTCATCCACACTGGACATGGAGACACTGACCCCCACAGGAGCTGGGGACACGCAGACCGCATAGACAGGTTCATAACACACACACACGGGAATTAATATTTTATTTCTCTGTTACTTTTAGATGCTTTTAATATTCAGCCTTAGTTTTTATTAAGTTTACACATTTTTTATTAAGAAAAATGCTAAAATGCAAACCACTGTCCCTCTATGATGTAGCATTACAAACAAAAATTATAGGTTTGTCTTCAGGTCTTCCCTGTACTTTAATTGTTTGATACAAAACCCTCAAGTAGTGTCTGTGAACCTGTAAAGATACACTTCAAATACACTTTTTTAACGTACGATTTCGGGAAAACAGTAAGATCAGAAGTCTAAATTAGTCAAACTTAGGGTTTGCAGCCTTTGAAACAGAAACACTGTCGGCTTGTGACAGATCATCCACTTGTGTGCACGAGCTTTTCAATCAAAGATCATTTGCCAAGTTGTTCAGTAGGAAAAGTCTAAAACTTAAAGGATAATCAGAAACATGTGAACCTCTCATGTAGTAAGCATGTATTTAAATTTGTTTTTTACATGCAAGATTACAAAGTGTTTAACAAAAAGACATTTCTGTGGATATAATGAGACGTAAGATAAAATAATAAATTAGGAAGGAGAAGACGGAGAATCAGAGACGAGAGAATAGAGGCTAGCAGGCTGGTAGCTGAAACCATGATATGCAAAAAGATAAAAGAAGGGCAGGTTTTCCTAGAGCCCTGATGGTAAAATTCAATCCAGAGAGGCCTGTGGGTGCATCGGGGCTGTTAAAAACCTGGTTTTAGTTAAAATCTTCAAAAACATGTGAGTTTCAGTGTCTTGAAAACTATGCTTGGGTTAAATCCCTAATTAGGAAGGATTTATAGATATAGATTATTTTATTTAAGATTTAACTTTGATAAAGTGGGAAACTAATAGACTAGAAACATCTCTTGTAAATTGCCAACAACCGGATATGTCCTAAAATCTTGTGTTTTACAGCGGAAACCATGTAGTCTCTTTTAGCACTGCACTTACTGCGGCTGTCCACTGGAGGGCAGCAGTGCATCACATGTAGCTCAAGAGGCGTTTGACTTTAGAGCTTCCCGGAGGCTAAAAGAGACCGAGACAGGGACGATCACAAGCAGTGTCACTTTAATTCAGCAGTCTTCAGTATCCATATGGGAGACGACTGTGATTTACACATCTTTACTCATATAAACACATTTGTTTTTATCTATAACTTTGTGACATTGAAATGGATCCATTCATTTCCTCAGTCTATATTTGGGGAACCCCATGGACCCTCCAGATGTCCTGGGAATGGATTCAGGTACGGCAAGACCAACCAAACTCCCAAACCGTTCCAAGAGTAAGTTCCTGTTCCCTTTTATTTATTGTTGATTCTTTAAAAAATAAATTGCTTTTGTGCAAGTTGCACTCAAATTGCTTAAATCTGTCTAACAGAGCAGCCTCCCCCTCGTCCGCCCCAACCCGCCGTTCTGCTCAAAAGTAAGTTTCTTCATTCTATTTTTTTTTTTTTTTTTTTTACAATGTTTGTGATCCTCAAACAAACTTTTTAATCACATGCTGCCACTTCGTCCTGACTCCGGCGTTTGTGCCTGCGCGTCCAGAGCCGTTCTACGACTCCGTGATGGATGATTACAACGACGAGGATGACACCGGCAATTCGTCTGGGCTGAAGAGGCTGGGAGTGTCCCTGGGCCTGAAGCTCAGGCCGTGGGAAGGATCTGGCGTGCGCTCGGCCAAAAGCGAGGTGTCGCTCATCGACTTCACCGACGACAGCTTCAGCTCGACCACGCCCTCCCCGCTCACCGAGACGCGACAGGACGAAGACACGCTGAAGGTAATTATGCGCGGTTCAGACTACGAGACGTCAGCCTCACGGCAGCGAGACCTGACTGAAAATGGGACATGGGAACGACAGTTTATCCTGTTAGCGTGTTACAGCGTGACGCCTCATGACGTCCCAGAAAAAGTACCACCGTGTAAGAAATAAAAGTCTCTGTGTAGTTAACCAATTAGAGGACCCAATTCAATTGTTTTCCTTTCCAAGTAGAAGACACCGTACACACCGTTCATTTTTGCCTGCGTCATATCAGTCAGGGCAAGAATTTCTATCCACATATTCCCCTAATTTGACACAGTGACCTTTGTCCCAGAAATATTGCGTTGTTTGAATCTGGCAAGAGAAAGAGTTTCAGAGTTAAAGTTTCATAATGACGGTTTGGTAGAGTATGTGTGAGACATGATGAATCTATGAAAAATATTTCACTCTTCACCAAAATGGTGCATTTTTGAAAAATTTAAACATATTATGGTAAAAGTTCTTAGTGTAGTTTGACAGTGCGCCATGAACCACGTCATGTTTTTATTTATTCATTAATCTGATGATCACTTTTTACTATTTATTAAGTCATTGTGACATGCGGCAAAAAAAAAAAAGAAAAGTGTTGAATCAAATTTAATTAAAGGAACCTTAACTTCACCAGCTGAAAGCAGAGAGGTGAGTTACCTCTCAGCCAAGTTATTAGCAGATGTAGTTTATTCAGCATTTCTTCTTTCTTCTCTCGTGTTTTCTTTTACTTCTTGCCTCATTAAGTATTTACAGAACATATCAGGTATAAAAACAGTATTAAAGCGAATCATATTTCCTTGGTAAAGGAAATAGTTTGTGTATAGGCTAATGTTAGCCGAGGCTACCTCACCTCAGTAGCAATTGATGCAAAGTAGTCAGCTCTCTGCTGTTTTAATACACAAAATTTAATATGTTTTTGTAGAAATGTATATGAGCGTACAGCCAGCGTTGTCTCTGTGAGATAACATACAACAGCTTGTACATTCAGTATTAAATTAGTGCGTTAGTTTGATGGCGCCAGCTTCAGCGAGGAAAACGAGCCTCGCTCTGCTAGTGGTAGGGGACCGGGAGTCATGTTTTAAATCAACCACTGAAGGTAATCAGCTACAGCAACATCTGGGAGGACGACATTCATTTAGTTTAATGATCTGTTGAGTTTAGGAGGAGGGATGATATGTTTCTTCATTAGCTGCACAGCCACTCCCACCCAGTGGAACATGTCCAGTTTTACCTGGAGATTAATCTGGAGATCTGAACTTCTCACGTTCGTCCGACTCCCTCACGAAAAGCTTTTGAAAAGACTTTGCGATCATACCAGTGCAGAAGCTGTGGAGTCTGTGCTGCTACTCACAAACAAGGGGTTCTTGTATTCTCAAAAGGCCTTTTGGCCTAGAAATGTCATGGATAACACCGTTCCTCTTGGATGCACCCAAGGCGAGTTCAGTGTGATGGATGATTAATGCGCATTGATTGATCATACACGTTCATGCTTTACTGGTCTACTGTAGAGCTGCCTTCAATCATCCCTTCTTGAAGGGATCTTCCTTGTCTTGAAGTGTGTTTTATGATTATACACAGGGGGGAAATGTTTTTTTTTATACATATATATATATATTATTTTTTTATGTATGGATTTTGATGTTGGTTCAAATCAGTGTGTCTCGACAAATCACAGACGTTTATCATCCTCGTTCCTCCCGCCTCAGGATACTCCCTCCATCTTGGACTGGCCGCTTCCTCAGCCGGCTTACGACGAGGTCACCGCAGAGCTCGACGACCAATCAGAGGACCAGGAGGTTCGGTCCATCAACAAGGGGTTGACTGAGGAACCTTCAGCCGCCCCCGGGGCTGGCATGACGAGCAGGAGCGAGTCCCAGTCAGCTGACCTCTTCCAAGAGCTGCAGAGAGAGGTAGAGGAAACGACTCGGTGCTTTACTTGCAGTTCGCGGCTGGTGAAGACGTTTTCTTCCGGGCGCTCGCTCGCTGTAAAATGTCGGATCGATTTTTGTTTCTGCCGGTGAATAATTAACACAAGCAAACACCTATTTTGTTCTGTGTTACATTTCTCTGCGGATGAAGGTGATGGTGAAGCTGCAGGTTCCCATGGCGACAGGCCGCTCCCTGCCTTCCTCCCCGCTCCCCATGCCTCTGGCTCCTTTCGGCCCCCATCGACAGATCTACCTCCCGCCTCCTTCCCCCTCTTCCTCCACCTCCTCCTTTGCTTCCTGCTTCGAGGACCGGCCGGTGCTGCCTCCCCGCAGTCCAGTCCCCCCCCTGCGGCCCTCTAAGCAGAGCGTCTCCAACCGCACCGCCCACCCGCACGCCCGCTCCAGCTCCATTTCACTGGGCGACGAGGACGACACGCCTCCTCAGATCCCACCCAGGGACCACGCTTTTTCTCAGCCGGGCTCCCGATCCTGCTCTCCCCTCCCGCTGGTGCCACCGATCTCTTCCTCCCCCATGGCCCTGCCCCCTCCCCCTCTCTCCGTCTCCCCACGCCGGGCTTCCGGACTGCTCGGCCCCCTCCTGTCCTCCACCTCTTCCCTGCCGCCAGCCTCATCCTACTCCTCACGCCTTTCAGCTTCAAACTACTCGTCCAGCTCTTTACTGGAGCCGCTGTCCTTTCGTGAGGGGCGTGGCCTCTCGTCGCTGATTGACAGCCCTCAGAGCTCTGCTCCCGCCCCGCTGCCAGACAGACCAGCTTACCTGGAGAGGTGAGGTCCTTCTTTTTGTGTCTTCTTTTAGTATTTAAAATGACTTAGTTCCAACATTTGCAACTTTTTTTAAAAGTTGTAGAAAATATATAGATTATTATGTATTATGTCTCACCTTAAGCACATCATTAGGCAGCACGATGGCAGTGTTAAACACTAAACACTAAAAGCTCCTAACATATTAACACAAAGAACAAAAACACGACACATGGAATAAAGGCCTACAAAGTGAGAGTGCTGTTAAACTGATGGCCAGGATTTTTATTAACTATTCTGATGCAGTTTCAGCATAAAATTAAGATTATGAGAGTTGTGAAGTGGGATTTAATCCAGAATGTATCAGTTTTCACTCATCTGTCATATTGTGGTTTTCTAATCAGATACGGTGCAGCCAACATGGCGGCCGTCAAACCCATGATACAGCAACAGCATCAACAGCAGCAGCCCGGTGGAGCCAAACCAAACACGTCCTACAACAACAACAACAAACGAACCGCTGCTCCCAGCATGCAACAGGAGCAGAGCATCACGCAGGTAAGTAAAAAAAAAAGTTTTTTTTTTAGTTGACAATCACACAAATGCCAAACGCCAAAGACAACTACTTGGCCTCTTTTATTAAGGGCAGGAAGCAGCAGATACAAATCATATTAAAATATTTTATCAGTATGATTTTCTAGTGTTTGTAAAGTGATGAACTTTATGATAGTTTTCAGCATTGCATGTGTGTCTCGTAGGACAAACTGTCTCCATTTCCCTCTAATTGTCAAACATACGTAATGTATAACAGTCATACAGGCGATGCAGTGTTTGGAGTTTGGAGTAAATCTGTGCTGTTCCACTAGACTTACGGACTTTGTAAATCCCCTTTTTTCTCCATATAGTGTACATTGGATTTTTGTTTTAGTTAGCTGGTTAATAACATTTTAATTCACAATCTCTCAAAACCAAAGTTTTACTTATCAAACAAACTGCAAGGATTTCTCAAATTCTTAGATCAGTCAGATCAGTTTATATCACAAGAGCTCATTCAGTGTTTCAAATAAACTCTTAGTGGTTGTTGATGGTGATGGTCAGTCACACCTGTCTGTCATAATGTCACAGGCCTTTTTCTTTGGCAAATAACTAAATAAAACCATCCACTTACATGGAGGGGGTGGAGCTTATGACCTACTCAGCAGCCAGTCACTAGGGGGAGCTCTACTTGCTTTGACTTCGCTTTTTCCGTTTTTTTTACAGTCCATGGTTTGTCTGAGAATTGAGAGAAAAGCGCTTTTGCTGATTTGAAATCTGTTTGAAGTATAGTAACAATATCCTTTTATTTTACTTCTAACAAATCCTGTCTTGCATATTTGCATATCTTCAAATAAAATGTTTTTACATGCACCTGTGCAGAATATTGATGTTAAAGAGATCAAAGCAAATAAATCTATGGCCCGTATGAGACACAGACCAAAATTTAGACATAAATTTATATTTGATCTTCGGTTGTTCAGTTCTTGTACCCAGGGGCGATAGTTGTGTGAACACAGAGCACATACTGTACCATTCCTACGTCTTAAGATTTTATCTCCGTGTGGCAGATATCATTGTTTCAAATACAAACAGTCCATATGTTCACGCATGGTTGTTTGCATCTTCACGCTCTGATTCATAGGTTCAAGGAGCAGTGCACGGTGTCACCACAGAGGAGTGTCAAGAAGCTCTACAGACTCACAACTGGAGCATCCCTGAAGCCGTGAACCATTTGAAGGTCTGTTTATCCGTCTTGATCTACAAACGTCTCTCAATTAGTTTTAGCCTCACTGTTTTTCTATTTTTTTCTCTCAACAATTGACATTTAAAACACAGAAGGATAATTAATCTTTAAATTATATGGCACAGAAAACACAAGTAGAGCAGGAATATTCTCTGAAAGGATGATTAGCCTTCGGTGATAATTTGCAGTAAATATCCTACATAAACTATACATCACACAAGCAATACAAACAGATATATGTCTCTATTATTCATGTGAGGAACACAGCTGAAGCAAAACAATGCCGTTTTGATCTGCTGCTGTTGTAAAATATGCATGTGAGAGTAGAATAATATCAGCTACAGCATCCACAGAGCAATAAAAAATACATAAAACACATAACAGACACATGAACATGTGCCAAGAGGAGGTAAAAAGGCAGTTTACTTGGTGAAAGTTTACAGGTTCAAGAGGCGATTCATTTATGAATATACAAGGATCAGAACTATAAACTATATAAATATCAACGGCGGAACTGCTCTTCAAAAGTGAAGCCAAAGCAAGTAGAGCTCCCCCTAATGGCTGGCCGCAGTACAGGCTGTAAGCTCCGCCTCCTCCATGTTAGCGGGTAGGACTTGAGTCAAACACTAAAATACACGTCAAGTAATGGAAAAAAATTGGATGGTTTCCATCATTTCAGGTAGTTAATATAATACTTATGCATATTCAAATGCCAATTTTTTTGGTATAAGTTTCATTTAAGTTAGTTATTTGATGCTATAGAAACAGGACGTGACATAATGGTGACCACCAGGTTGCCATGCCAACCACACCGTAAAGCGGTCCCTTGGGACTGTGAGAGTTGTAAAAAAACAATTTTAAGGGTACAATCCAACATTTTCTTGTAACTGGAGAGCATAGTATTAATTAAAGGAAACGCGAGTGAGTCTGGAGGAAGTGTGGTTTTCTCCACGTGGCTCCACTCACTCATATTCCTGTGAAAGCAGCGTCAGTTTGACCTGTGCAAGGAAGTGGGGACGCACCATCCATATTTATATACAGTCTATGATCAGAACAGTGAAGTGACATAAACACAGGAAACACAGTAAAAATGTAGCGATGATGAAAAAAAATAGCACCACCAGTGGTTAATGGAAGCAACTGGTTACCCAGGCAACCAGAGCCCAGAACATTGACTAGCAGCTAGCTGTTAGCTACAAAGAGATTTGGAAATATAGATGAGGTTATAATTTAACAAAATACTGTATTTTTAAGGCCAATTTACAAACTAACTGGCAGTGTTCAAAGGAGCTCCACCTTTGTCGTTGTGATGTGACACATGTATTCAATCCACACACCTGGATTAGTTTTATCACATGGACCGCGTTGTTAGGAGAAACATGGTGTGTGTGTAGTTTTCACTTTACATATCACAGACATGACCGGATCGTATGGAATTAAGATCTCAGACAACCTCTGCAGTTATTTCAGATAAAAACTAAAACTGGCTATGCCACAGGAACTTGAATTAGTTCCATGAGTTTCAAGTTTGAAAACACCAAAAGAACTTTGCCCAACTGCTGCATATATTACTCCCCTCATCATTTGTGTTGAAGGTGGAGCAGCTGTTCCGGTTGGGGCTGCGTTCGAGAGCCGAGTGCGAGGAGCTCCTGCAGCGCTGCCAGTGGAACCTGGAGCAGGCCAGCACGCTCATGCTTGACTCATACGGAACACAACACAACAGGTAAACAAAAATAGACTGGAAACCAATCATATCTTATCCTTGTTTAACCCTTATATTTTGACATTTGGGGAAGTTTCTAATTCCTTTTTCATTTTTTAGATGAACATTTTGATACCTTAAACTCTGCCTGACTCCATCCAAACCTCTTTAGTCGACCTATTTGTATATTAGTTTCATTTAGAGACTAGTTGGCTCATAACTGTGGAGAGAGGAGTCCCGCTAACCGATTAGCTCTGCTCCCAGTCTTCATGTAAGCGAAGATAATTGCTTTGTGACTATTAAATGCTAATTTGTCAAACACTTTGTACATCTGTATATATAATTGTTGAAAAGCAATTATAAAAAATGTTATTCTCACCAGAACAAACTGAATGAACCACCTAAATTAGGACCAGAAGGGCTGTTGCAGCAGTAGCTTTTTTTTACACAGCTAAAAGAAATAAGAGCATTGTGTTTCTAACAACCAAATGAAATCAGGTAAATAATTAGGTTTGTTTTAGTCTCTCACAAACACCTGACAAACGACAGCTGAAGGTATATTCTGTCTGTTGCCTGATATCAAGCCTACAGATGTTTTATCAGAGCTGTTTAACTGCAAACAGATGTCTGTGCCGGTAGAAAATGAGGCCAATGAAGCAGACGACGAGCTAAAAAATGTCGAATCCCACGCAGCTGGTTGGTTGATTTCCTCTTTAACAGGACTCCGAATTTAGATGTTTAAAAAACGTCAATCAGTCACAGATTTTCTAACAAACCTGGACATATGCTCCGATGTCTTTCAGGAAGTGACAGTGACAGGCGGGAGGACGCATTCCTACCACTGACGAGCTCATCTCGATCAAGGCGCCAAAACTGAGTCACCTCAGTGACTCACCACTCCATCAACTCATACATTTTAATGAATGAAGAGGACCACGGAGAAGTGTACGTGCCTCACTTCCTGTACTGTGAACACCTGCTTCTACCTATCTGTGCTCGTTATTAGCGAACATGGCTGCTTTTGAATGAGTCACAGTGTTTACTTGAACTTTGCTATTTATATGATGACTTTTTTTTTTCTATCATTACATAAACATGGAGCGTTTGCGTTTCGTCTGGTAGCTGCTGCAGGAGTGAATGTCGTGAATGAGTGCACGTCCGAGCCCGGGTGTGTCGTTAGCTTACCGCTATGTACAAACACTGTAAACGCTCGAGCCTTTTTTTTGCTTTTGATGAATATAAAATCAGGGAAGTATAAGCTTATGTGGAAATGTACAGATAATAATGTATGTGACACTTTAGTGAGTGTGTCGACACTCGAGCCAGCTGCTGGTCAGAGGAGGAGGAAAAGTTCACCTGCTCAGTGAAGTGAAAATATGACTGGAATCAGATGTTTTATTCGTGTCTTAAAGGTTCCCTGCGGAGTTTCATTCTAAATAAACATCTGCTATGAAGTTGTCCTCTGCTGGTACACTGCAGCTTTTCCTTTCAGTATGTGACCTGTTATGAATAATGACCAACAGAGGAACGTCTCCATCACACCATCACAGGTCAAAACTCCACATGTCATCTTTAAGCACGGAGGAAGTTTTAGTCTTCCAGATGGCTTAAGATACGTATCTCGTCACGAATACAGGGTATTAAGTTAAACTCTACAGGTTTGGTATTTAAGGTAACTTAAGACTTACTTCTTTCTACATGATAATCATGAACAGGTCGAAGAGGTTAAATTGTTTAAGCAGCTGACGTCTTATTTGTTAGGAAATTATCTTTAGCACACGGAAAACGATCCTGATCGCGCCATCTGTGACAAAATAAAATTTGAGAATTGTGCACGCATGGTGGTAAGTGGATGAATTTAAAACATGTCTGTGCATCTTTCACTCTCGGCTGTTATCTCCTGCGCTGACTCTGTTTTACGTGACTGCATCATTCTGTCTAATTAGAGCTGCTTTTAATTGTAAAATGCAAATGCGGCCTTTGCTGTTTTGTAATAAAATGGAAATTCTGTTGTCGGAACCACTGGTATTTTCTCTGGTTATTTGATAAGGCGGATGCAGGTAATTGAAAACTAAATTAGGCTAAAGGGGCTGAATTACACAATGGGATCAAAGAAGGAGTAAATGATCCAATAATCTGGATTTCTAATGTCCCCATCTAGTGTTTTTAAATATTTTTAACTTTTTAACTTTGGAGGGTTTGATAAATAAACACTATAGTTCCTTTCATAATGACCGAAGGGATTTACAATGCAGCTCTTCCTCTGTGTTGTTTAATATTTTCAACAGAAAGTCAGTTACACAGTTCAAGTAAACTCCCTCTTTGTCTCTAGCTCCAAACAAACCAGTCATCCTTTCTTTAATGGAAGTCCTGTCTCCATCTCCTCTGGGAATCGACTAACACCGGCCAACCATGCTTCCATCCCCCTCACTCTCTCAAACAGTCACTCACATGCTCGCTGGCTTCCTAAATTGATTGCAGCTGCACTGATTTGTGGTCTGAATGCTGGTTGTGATCCCTGGACAGCACCCGGGCACTCACACTGCACCTCTCCGCTACAGCAGTAAGCACTCTGCCACTTGTATGGGTCACACACACTCAAACACATCCACCTTTTATGCCTGACGCAAATACAGAGACATTTAGGGACTGGGCTGTCGTTACCGCGGGGTGTCACCACGTTCCTGCTTGAAGTCACCAAAGCTCGTAGATTTTATGGATATTGACGTTAATGTTTGTCGTGCTAAGGTTTTTCTGCGTAAAGTGCAGGTGTGAACACTCCAGGGACGGATGAAAGACGCATTTGAGCGATCTGATCTCTGACCACATTTGACGGTGGTCTAAGACTCCAACAATGAGTCCTATGTTAAATTAAAGACCATGCTACTCAACAGGGGTGTTGCAAAAGCAAAAGTCTCCTCAGTATTTTTGGGTGACAAATCTGCTAATATTTCTAAAAAAAAAAAAAAGAAAAAGAAATTTGAATTCGTACAGGATTTTGGTCTCAAACAGTGAGCTAAAATATAACTGGTTAAGTTAGCAGCTGTTGCGCCACTTTAACTAGGGAACTTATTACCTCTGCATGGAACCAAGAATTTGCTTTGTTAAATCTGTTGTAGTAAACTGCTTAATAAATTTAAAAACTCAGCGAACGTAGCAAGAGAACCTAAGAAAGACATTAATTAGCTTATTTGAAACTTAAACGAGGTTTAAGGCAAACATTAGCGGAGGAAGTATTAGTAGTAGTAAAAATGATTTGCAGTCAGTTTTTGTCAACTATTTGCTGAATCTGAAAGTTCAGTGGGTGTAGTCAATCGACTGAAATCTTACTTAAGACTGTTTAACACGTTCTTGGTCGTAGGCTTATGCTAGCTTAAGTGAGCAGCTAAAATAAAACGTGCTAGCAGCAATTGTTAGCAATTTAAAATTAAATTTAAAAGCTCAGCAAATGTAGTTAGAGAACCTAACAAAGATATTAATTTGCCGAACTGTGAATTTAGTACTTGACCAACTGAGTCTTACTTGGGACTGTTGTACAAGTTTTTAGTTTTAGGCTAATGCTAGCTTAATTGAGCAGCGAAAATAAAACATGCTAGCGGTAGTTGCAACATTAAAGCCAGCACAATAAGACATACAGTAGCTTTGACACATCTGTGATATAACAAAACACAATAAGACATACAGTAGCTTTGACACGTCTGTGTTAAATCAAGCATTTTAAGAGAAAACTCGACCACTCTAAATAAATACAGATCAACTGTAACTAAGAGGCACATTTAAAAAAAAAGTTTATTTATTAAGGAAAGATAAAAAATCAATGTTTTGCTCAATGACAGCCTTGTAAATGAAACTGTAGTGACATAACTGTGGCTTCTGGAGATCAATCGTTCTCACGTAACTTTGTTTCTCTGATCAAAAGGGATATGGGTCAATAAGTCAATCAGCAATAAGGATTGAAAAGCTGGACTGTCGACCTGCTGGTAAGTCTCTATGACCCTGTGTAAGATGACAAAAAAAGATGAGTCTTTTCATCTACCACTGCTTCTTTGTGAGCAGCCTTCCTCCTGTTAAATGATGCAAGAGAACCTTATTCAAAACATTAACAGCAAGTATGTCAATAAAGACATCCCCTCCACCTCCTACTTTTAATCTTTCACTATGTTAATCAACCATTTTTTAAATGATACGTATCCCTAAAAGAACTCACCTTTGTATAGAAAAATAAATAGACCAATTTTGTGAATGACAGCTCATCTCAGCCCCTGCTACACAGAAATGACAGCTTTGTGTTCTCTTCCTCAGCGTCTGCTATTGCATATTGGCAGCTAGCCATTAGCTAATGACGGATCGGTATGATGAAACAATCTCGGGTAAAATTACACAACGGCAACTATAGATATCTAATATCCTGTTTCATTGTAGGCGCTTAAATATTCTTGTGTGTGGTTGGCGCTGCCACTTAAATACAGCCATTTAAATAATACTGAGACAATTTACAGTATATCCATTTCAACCAAGTCAGTGCATAACTGAAAAGGTCGCTGTGCGTGTCATGGTTTCCGTTGCTGCTCATTTGTGTGAAGGAGTCTTGAATGCCGAGAATGTGAACAGTGCTTCTACATGCTGTCAGCACTTGCATATAATTCATATTTTTACAGCTTGGAGGTCAGCAGATGGCAGGATACTCCTCGCCATGCCTCATGTTCTGTTTAATTTGGTGTAAATGAGGTGTTGGTGTTCCAGAGATCTTCCAAGCCACAACCTTACAGATTTGGGCCAACTAGTTTTGGCAGAAGAGCTTTTTGTTATAAATCTTCCTATCTAGTGATTCCTATCTGCTTCCCCAAGCACTATTACAGACAGATATAGCTGGGCTGCCACCCAGTTGGACAAAGTAACTGCAAAGTCATTCAGGTTGCTAGCAAAAAAAGGGTTTTCTGTAATTGCTTCTTTGATGGCGTATGGGGTTTTAACTATGTGGAGTTCCGGTACTAAAATTGTTCATGTTCTTCGTATCGACATTTTGACTTTAGTTCCCTTGAGTTCACTTCCTAGTTGCTTGACCAGCTTGACTTAGGTCATATATCAAGGGTCTTCAGGACCCCAAACTGATGATTGAGCAGGGACCCCTCACCTACTATACGTATATGTTCTATATTAAACTTGGGCTTGTGCTATTTAAAAATATACATAATCATAATAATAATTTTGTATGCAATATTAAACTATTCAAATAATACACAGGTTCAAATATTCATTTTTTAAAAATGAAACCATCCATTCCGGCCTCAGTAGCACTGTTAGCTTCTCTTCTGTTAATATTGCAATGTGCTTCTGGATTTCACCTGGGGACTGAATAGGCTCTCAGCCAATTGCGGAGAACCTGACAGTCAGCGTGTAATATGCAGCCTTGTGATTGGCTCAGTAGCGATAGGGGCGGGGCCTACTATGTACAGGAGATTGACAGGTCTAGTTTGGCGCTTGGTGTGAAAAGTACACAGAGAGCTCCTGTATCACTGAAAGACGCCCCCATTTATCCCTTTACTAAAATATGTTGGATTCGTATTAATGTACATTTTGAGAAATTTAAATTTGTGGTGGAAAATTAAAAAAATATATTAAAGAAATGTCTAATCAACCAAAGATTTTGCAACCCCTCTGCAGTACCTCCATGGACCCCTTAGGGGTCACGGAACCCCTGTTGAAGACCTATGACACATACAACCGCTTTGCAGTACTCAATTCAGGAGCACCTGTTTTGAAGCTCTGGCAAATATGTACAAAAAGAACATTGTTTCTTCCTCTAGTAAATTTAGCCTTTAGTGTTTGGTAACTTCTAATCTCCTCTGTGCCTGAGGCTTTCACGTGCTGTCACAGTCTGGCTTTGCGCAGTTCGGTTCCATCACACATCGGCACCCAGTGCATCTTCACAGCTGTGGAATATGTGGCTTTCACATGGAATTGGATTAAAGATAAGGGTCTGTATAACCCGTGACTTAAGAGTTCACCTCCTGCTGAGTTCAGGATGCCGGGAAGGTTAGCCACATTAGAACAAAGAGTTGTATTAATACAATCAACATCTGTGTTCTTTTTGGTGACACTGAAAGTAAATTGTGTGGAAAACACAAAGTCGTGAGTTGAATTTGAGAATAGCTTCAGTCCCTAACCTCAATTTACACTTTGCTAGATTGTCTCATTTGTTTCTGTCAGTCCCTGGTCACTTCCTATCTCCCTATCTTAAAACGACATAGGTTAATGCTGTCGCTTCACAGCAGGTAGGATGTAAATCAAAATCTCTCTGGGGTGTTTTTATCTAAGATACAGCACTCTTATTGACATTGAGCTTGAGCTACTCGTAAACAGAGAGGCAGAATGTGGACCTAATTTAGCAGTCGTTTTGAGTGAAATGTTTAATCTGTATTTCTTCAAAGCCTTCACTTTCATCATCATCATCTGTTCTCATGCGACTGTCTGAGCTGACATCCAGCTACCGTCCGCCTACCGTCTGTTATCTGCTCTTGGGTCCAATCCAGTCAATCTCACAAATGCAAGAGCTGGACAGAGGACCAAACTGAGGTCGGCTCTCATTATACTGAAATCACAAGCTTCACTGATTCAGATCTGAGCCTGAAATCATGTCATCCTCTTGTTGTTTTTCTCTTGTTTTTGTTGTGGTAGTTTTTGAACTGTGACTTCGAGGGCAGACGATGCGAACACAAATAGCGCCGCTGGAGTATTTGTGCCTCTGCCAGGGTCAACCAAACACAATCTGGCAACCATGCCTGACTACATCTCTAATGAGTGTACTTGAGAGGTCATCATATTACAGAAAATGAGCAAGCCAGATACAAACCACACACACAATTAGACACCAAAATTAAAGAAATTTCCATGCCTAGACCAGGGTCTTACACATTTTTCAGACCAAGAACCCCTGAAACTGAAACTGATGGAGACATTATGTAGGGACCCCCTACCTACTATATGTGTCCTATGTTAAACTAGTGCTATAATTTTGCATTCAATGTTAAGCTATTCAAATAAAACATAGATTAAAAAAAAAAAAAGCGTGTAATATGCAGCCTCGTGATGGGCTCAGCAGTGACAGGGGCAGGACCTACTGTGGTACAGGAGGCTTAGATTGACAGGTCTAGTGTGGCTCTGTGTGAAACAGTGCGCTGTTGAGACGGCTCCTGTATCCCTGAATGAGTGAAGTGCTGATGGAAAATAATGTCTTCTGTCTCCATTTATCCCTTTACTAATATTGTGTTGGATTCATATTAATGTGTATTTAAAGAAATGTAAAATTGTGGGGGAAATTAAAAAATATATAAAAATGTCTAATAAACCAAAGACTTTGAGACCCTCATGCAGAAAAATCACGCAACCCTTAGGGGGCGTTTCTTTGCTCAAACAATTACATTCATGATAACAGCAACCTTTGGAGACTGAAGACCTATGACGTTTATAACTGTGGATTGACATTGCTTTGCATTACTCAATTCCCAACTTAGCAGACTTTGATTCAGGAGGACCTGTTTTGAAGCTTTGGCAAATATTTACAAAAAGAACATTATTTCTTTCTCTAGTAAATTTAGCCTTTAGTGTTTGGTAACTTCTAATCTCCTCTGTGCCTGAGGCTTTCACGTGCTGTCACAGTCTGGCTTTGCGCAGTTCAGTTCCATCACACGTCGGTACCCAGTGCATCTTCACAGCTGTGGTTGTTCTTTTTGGATTCATATTAATGTGATTTTAAAGAAATGTAAATTTCACCACCACCACACAGTACCCCCATACAATCCCTAGGGGGTGTTTCTTCTTCTTCTTCACAGTAACAACCTGTGGAGACTGAAAATGAAACGTAATAGAGCTACAAAATGCAGTTCCTCCGATTGCCATTTGAGGCTGGCTCCAAAAACGAAAAAGTTAAAGTCCTAGAAGGAGCAAGTAAACAAACCAGAGGAAAGTTTATCAGTTTTTAAGTTTAACTTATTTACATTTTTTGACAAACGTAAGCCTGACTCATTACCCACTACTGTCAGAAACAGGACAAGTTTGTCAATAATGGCACCTAGAGCTAGCTAGCTACCTACCTACCTAGCTAGGTAGGTAGGTAGGTAGGTAGGTAGGTAGGTAGATAGATAGATAGATAGATAGATAGATAGATAGATAGATAGATAGATAGATAGATAGATAGATACTTTATTTATCCCAAGGGAAATTATAATACTATGTAAAAATATACAGTATTGGCAGTAATGACCACCTCTAGAAATCCACTGACATCTCCTTGGTTTTAGCTGTATTGATCACAAGGTGGTTCGCTTTGCACCATGATACAAAGTTGTGGGGTTACTGAGTTCAAGATCGGTTTCAGTAAATTTGTTACCTGTACATATTTTAGTAAGGTAATAACTTAACTAGAGCAATAGCAAACTGTAGTAATAAACTTCGTGCTTACATGTTGCAGGTCACATCCTGGTCACCGTATATCTCAGAGTGACCAATTACAAAATAAAGCTGGAAACCAAACCGGGTGGCAAAAGGTACCACTAATGAGATGTGATATAAATAAACCTGCTCTTTAAACGGAACAAGTGCGTGTATAAGAGTGTGAATACTTAAAAAAAGCAGTGTGGTTGTGACCAGCCCTGACGAGACTTTCTCTGGCTTTCTTGCACCTGCTCCTCGTCAGTCAATCTTATTAGCAACATGATGTTAACACCTTCAACGCTGTCATTTAAATTTGCCTTGTGGACATCTCCCGTTTGTCTGCGTCGAATCCTGACTGTGCTAGGGGACAGGCACGGTGCATTGAAACTTGATTTAATTTGATCTGATTGGATTGAAGGAAGGACGTAATTGGATAATTATATAAGTGTATATACAAAGAAAGAGGGAAAGAGCGAGAGAGAGGCAGACGGAAAAGAGTAAGAGAGAGAGAGAGAGAGAGAGAGAGAGAGAGAGAGAGAGAGAGAGAGAGTGAAAATGACTCATCCTTGAACTGGTAGAAATCGATTGTGCCTAAAGAGGAGAAAAATGTGTGCTCCCGACGGAGAGGTAAAAGGACTAGAGGACATAGAGGAGGCTGGAGGCAGGAGGTGCTAGAAAGTAAAAGGGTTCTCCCCATTGACTATATATACTAGGGGCTCCCAATAAACAAAACAAAACAAATATTGCACAAGGACGCTCCTGAATGCAGCCATTCAAACACAGACAGAGGCACACTTGTCATTTTGTGTGTGTGTGTGCGCTTTGGATTTGATGACAGCAATGAAACAACACTCGTGTCTCCTGGCACCTATAGTGCAAAAAGCTGAGACATGACACTTGGCTTTTAGGGAGCAGCAGCTCATATTTGTCTCCTTTGACTTCTCGTCTGTCTCCCTTCTGTGATATTTCTTAATAGACCCATTTGTCCTCTGACAAATGGGTCTCCTTCTGAAATCAATTGTAAGTGCTGCCCCGATGTGATACTCTGCACACTTTCTGTTAAATGTTAACCGAGCATTACCAGACTCAATGCTCATCATGTTTGATTATGAGGCATGCCCCAGCATTAGAAAGTCCTACAACCAATGAGAGATAATTTGTCGCTGTTGTTTTTGTCCATCGGCACATGAATCCCACACAAGCAGTTTGATTGGCCCAGAATTTGATTGCCAGAGCGTAATCAGTTCCCAAAGCAGAGACTCCAAACCACAGACTGAAAAAAAAGTGGATGCCATAAGTGAAAAGCGACTGAAAAGTGAAGCCAAAGCTTTTGGAGCTCCCCCTCATGGACAGCTGGAGTATAGGTAGTAAGCTCCTCCTCCTCCATTGTGGTTGGTGCCATCAGATTCTAATGTATGATCGAGTATCAATTTTCTTGGTGAATTTATAGCTTATATGTGTTATAAAAACAGGTTGTGACATCATGATAGACAGCTGTGATTGATAGTTGTCATTCAGTGCGTTTACACGCACAGCTTAATCGAACGATGCTCAAATTCAAATTCAACTTTCTCAGTTTACATGCAATGGAGAAAATCAAATAACTGACGGGAACATGTCATCCTCCTACACACTAGGTGGCGATATGTTTCTTGTCAGTGGGTTAATATCGATTGCTTTCCGGTTGACCTTTTATGTCAGGCCTTTTTGACTAGTGGCCTGCGGGCCGGATACACAAGACTGCCAGTAAATAACAGTGTGTGAGGTAGGAAAATTATTACATCAACAACAACTCTGATCTGGATCTAACCTGTAAATATCTATGTCATGCGCATGACATAGATGCGTGACGCGTAGCCAATCATGCAGCCAAATGCAGCCAATTGCATCACAGCGCTGCTCTGCAGTTGCCTGGGCTCATTCGTGAGAAAGGTCGACACCAGCATGGCGCTCTCAAAACCGAAGAAACAGAGAGTTGACTTGGAAAACCACCAGTTCCAGAGTGAATGGACGGACAAATATTTATTTATTTTGCCTGCCGTGACCAGCACTAAACTGGTCTGTTTACTGTGCAACGAATCCATATCTGTGATGAAAGAATACAACTTGAAGCAGCACTACAAGTCAAACCGCGGCTCGTTTTCGGTCTGTTTTCCAGAGGGCTCGGATGAACCGTGAAGCAAAGTACAGCGTCTGCTAGCATCTTTTCAAAAGGGTCAGGCCGCCCTTGGTCGCCTTTGCATGGAACAAGAGAGGGCTATGATAGCATCCCTTTGTGTAGCGTGGACACTAATGAGACAGAAGATGGTCAAGACATTTATGGTCTGAAGGCTTTGTTTTGTTCATCTTGAATGTAGCATTTATATAAATATGGACCTTGGTTATAAAAGCGCCTTATGTGAAAGTATTAAAATGGAAAAAAAAATGGCTATGTGTCATTCATTCTCTATTATCAAGAGTTATTTTTTAGCCATTAGTTGACAAATATTCTGTGCGGATCACGAACCCCCAGTGATTTTCATATTTGGCCCACTTGCTATTGAAGTTGAATAGCCCTGTTTTACGTCACACAATAAACAACTGGAGCAGTTCATGCAGCAGACTGGCTTTTCAAACAACAACAAGATGGATAATAGTGCAGCTTTGTTAATCTCGTACGTAATATGCGCGCTACTTATGGTACAGATAAGATGTGCGCTATACCTCAGTTTGTTCTTCTATTGGCTCTGTTTACCTTCTTCTTCCACAACTGGCTTTCGTGGATGTTTGTGTTCCAGGGCCATACAAGTACATGCATACACACATTGTCCAGTTAAAGTTCAATTATCTGAGTGTCTTAATCTGAAAAGGAGAACTCCAATTTTAGTTGGAGTGACATGTTTACATGTGCTTAAGTTTTCCAGTTAAAGTCGGATTAAGGCAGTAATTTGTTTTTTTGTTTTTTTCACATGCATGTAAACATATTGACAACCATTCTGTGAAGGTGTCACAAATGCACCTGGGATTTATATGAGAACTGGAGTTGAATGGAGAATGTCATGTTTGCCTGTTACCGAATGAGCTGTTGTGCTGTAAACTGTACTCACCGACCTCAAGGACCTGAGGAGGTTTGCAAGTATTTTTGGGTTAGTAAAACATTTGTTTTGTGAGATCGTAGGTGCATCAATGTAATTAGTTAGTTAACTAAAACAACACTCTAACATAAGCTGCGTGGGCAAAAAGGTTAGTAATCAGTAGTTAGCATTTTAGAAGCATGAATCCACAATGGTTGCTTAAAAATAAATAACAGTGCTTAATCTAACATTTCTGAGTCTAGTTGAAGTATAATTGGGTCATCGATCACTCCAGCCCGGACACTACTGTGCAGGCTCTGGCTCCAAACTCACAAGATGGCGGCACCCACGTCCCCAGGATTCTAGCTTCACTTTGACCAATAGCAGCAAGTAGAGACACATCATCCATTTTTTTTTCTGCCTTTTTGTTGGCAGCGGAATTCGCACTGGCTTCCAGGCTGTGTTATGCTGACAATTTTTTACCTCTGTAATGTTAGAATCACTACACGACTGTCCTTTGTTTTATTACAATGCAGCTTTGGTTTTATTAAAACACCATTTGAGGTGTGAGCCTTCCACTCTACTGGACACAACTGGAGGTGTGACTTCACAAAGTGCTATCTCATTCCTCCTGTAGTTGACATCAGTTAAAGACTTAGGGCCATGTTGGGCTGTCGGTGGGCATCTGTTACCTTAGTCTTGGTGGCTGGTCTTACAACATGGTCACTAGCTAGCCCCAAAGTTCAAAGGGCATGCAGAAGACTTTTTCATTTTTCATTTTACATCTTTATCTTATCTTAACATTTAAATTCACAACAACATTATCCACATTAATGATCCATCTGTAGACCAACTGATCAACATGATTCAGGAGAGACCAGCCAAAAATTAATACTAATGCACTGGTTTTACACTGTATTTTTCCATTTTTAGATGCTCAAAGTGCTGACAATTGTATGCATTATTCATTCGTTCACACAGTCACATCCTGGTGGTAGTGAACACCTCAGTAGTCACAGCTGCCCTGAGGCTGGCTGACGGAAACGTGGCTGCCAATGTGCGCCTACAGCCTCTCTGGCCACCACCAGCATCACTCGGGATCATCACCAGGGAGCATACATACACCTGGGAGCAAGGTGGGTTAAGTGTCTTGGACACAATGGACAGGATAGGGTGGAATCGAACCACCAACCTTTCGGTTATTGGACGACCACTCCACCTCCTGAGCTACTACTGTCCAAAGCTCTGCACAAAGGCTTTGTAGCTCTTCCTAACTCCCTAGCAACCCAGTTAATAGAAACTCCTCCTGTTTCCCCTTTTGAATGACGAACACGAACTACTGCCACCTGCTAGTATGGAGAGTCATTTCATTTTACCCAGGGGCTGAACATATGTGCCAGCTGAAAAATGCTTGTGGTCTTTGCGGTGTGTTCAAGTGCAGCTTTTTGATCCAGACGCCACAGGCGACATCACATCAGTCTTTGTTGGCGTTGGTCCTTACACGCATGTTTCATGCATCTGTAAAATGATGTTTGTATGTTACGAACATACAAACACCCTCAGCATAATAATAAATAATAAGTCATTTTTTGACTGTTACAGTATCAATACAAAAACCAGTGTGCTTGCTAAGAATCGTGTTTTTTCTTGTTTTCCAAAATCATTCAAATGTGACTTAGGCAATTATGCTATTATGCCAACGAGGTGCTGTTTGAGCACTTTAGACAAAGATTACAATGACCAAACTCAAAGGCGAGATAAACACTCTCCTTCCTCATCACCATGCTCATCCTGACTTATTAAATGTTTTCCGCTCTAAAATGAAGTGGGACCGACAAAGTATGTTCCATTATGGAGGATTCATGGTTTCTGTATGGATGGACATGTGGACGCTTCCATATATACAAAAGTTGGGGGGTATCTGCTAGAAGAGTCCACACATGTGGGCATATCTGTCATCTAGAAGAATATTCTGTTTAGTTTATAAGAAAAAAAATTAAAAATGCCTGTAAATGCTTCTTAGGAAAAGGGCCAAGGCTTTTGAATACAACATAATGATGCCAGGTTTTCAGGCACATTTACCAATAGACCATATTTGCCGTGGTTTTAAATTTTTTGGCTGTACCCAGACTGGTCTTCAGCCTTCCAGACTTATTCATGTTTTTACAGCTTGTATTCATGCTGCCTGCTCGCTTTGAAACTTTGCCACCTTAGCTCTTAAGCACTATTTGTCTTTTCTCCACATTGCTTTAACCCACAACACTTATTTTTTAGCCTGCGCCTCAAACCTGAGCCAGCGCTAAGATCTTGTGTTGTTCTGTGTTTTGGTTGTAGATTGATCGCTTTTGCTTGCTCTTGCAGTGACTAAAGGTTATGTTGGTTAAAAACTTCCTTTAATTACCTCAGGTTAAATATGAACTGTTAATTGAATCACAGTGCTGAGGGTCAAGCCCGTGACCTTTTAGATTTGTCCTCTGACATTGCTCCACATCTTCAATAACCTCATATTGGTGATGTAACCCTGGGCCTGCAGGTATTGATTTGCAGAGCGAGCATCTGGCTAATGCTCATTGCCAGGTTCACTTTTTTCCCTCAGGTGGAGGAGGAGAGTGAAATTGCCAAGGTATCTCACATCTCAGGAAATTTACTTTAACCCCTGTTAATCCTTTATCTGATGCTCCGCTCCATTTGTATATCTACACAAGGATCTCTTAGATCCAGCCAAGACAGAGCAGGACTGCCAATATTATTCACCCACAGCTCAAACACATTGACCGAGAGGTATCTAGGCTTATATAATCGTGATCCTCCAATAAGTAATGAGCAAGTCGGGTCAAGTGGGGAATCTTACCCACAGCTCGGGTGCGTAGCCCCATGACCAGCTGGGAGAAGCCTGGTATGTTCCAGGGGGAATATTTATGTTGTTTAACAAAAGAAATGGTGAAAATAATAATAATAATAATAATTATGTCTGATGACAATAATGATAATGACAACTGCATTGCATCTGATTGGTCAAGTTGCAGTTTCCATCAGTGTTTCGCTTTACAACATAATGTATGTAGTGAAGACTCAGGTAAAAATCGTTGCCTCATATAACACATACATTGATTAGCTGTCACTCAGGGCCACATATGGAAAAATATACAAAGGGCCGGGGCTCTAGGGTGAGTTATAATACATAAATAATTACATTAAAAAAATGTAAGTCAATCATGGTTGGTAAAAGATAATGTTACAAGAAAAATAGGTTATATCACAGCTTTTGATTGAAGATTATATATATATATATATAAAATATAGCAAATAGTGGATGAAGGTAAAGGGGAATGGTGTGTTTCAAGTCTGTACATTCAAATAGTTTTACTAACACCTATACTGTGGTGGATATGTTTAACTCATTGGTAACTGTAGCAGTGTTGTACCCAGCGGGATCTGTGATGCTTTGGACTGAGGTCTTTACTGAGTTTGATGGTTGACATGTTGGTTCTCAGTCTGCTTTTCCCCATCCAAAAAATTAACAGCTGTGTTGTGCCTATGCTCTCGTCGCATGCAATTGACAAGTCGTCACTTTCTTGAAACCCTGCCTTTTTTTGTAGCCACATTTACCCTGCAACTTAAGTGAGGCACCCATTTATGAATTTACCATTTTCTGAGTTCCAAGTTGCGTATGTTAGGATGTGCAGGTTTCCTCCGCCTCTGTTTCCCCCTCCCCTCTGTGTACGTCTCTGTGGGCTGGGCATGGCTCTGTCTCCACCTGGAGCTACACCTGTTCTGCATCAGGCTCATCAGCTCCCCCCCTCCCTGTCTGCACGATATAAGCCGGGCCCATCCTGCCGTGCGTCGCCAGGTTGTCGTTGATTCACCAGTGGTAACAGAAACAGCGAAGGAGGCCTCGGCGAAGCATTTCTGAACATTTCCAGTCATCCTGTCAGCGCGCACAGCCCTACCTCACCTGCTTGTTCGCCCCGGACGACAACAGCGTTCCTGGTCTGCACAGAGCTCAGTCTGCCTTCAACGCCCCACTAACCCCCAACCCCCAACGAACTCACAAATAAATTGAGCAGCCACAACGGGTCTGTGTTGAGTCCAGTTTATCCCCTGAAGCGCAGGCTTAACAGCGTAACGTGGAACAGCTTTCAGACGAGCTGCCATTTGCTGAACTTTCTGCTGTCGTTTCCGCGCCAGTGTAGGTCTGATGATTGGTTTCACAGTATATACTTGCAGATGTGTGTGGCCAAAAAAAATAACAAACAAAACAAAAAAACAGTGTAGGCATGCTGTCAATCATGACAATATGACAATGAAAATGTGATTTTTGTTGATTTAAATGTGTTTGATCAAAAATGGCATGAGATCTACTTCAAGTGGTCATTTATGTGCATGAATTAGTGAATCGTGCTAATCAGTTGTTCTACAGTTTATTATATTTGTGTATTGAATGAGTGACGAAAATGGGAAAAGTCCTAGTCTCATCACTTCCATTTCTCTTCTCATCTGCTGGTTCTCTGAGCTGGTCATCCAATCAGAGTGACCCCATTCACCGACTCGTTCCACCAACAATTCAACACGCTGAATAGGCAGAAAGCTATGAAAGGGTCTATAAGATTTCAGCAAGCACAACCTCTCTTTATGCAGACACTTGCAGATTCCACACAATAAATGTTAATGTACTGTTGTGAACTTTGTTCCAGAGCTGGACGGCTCATTGAATGACTGCAGCAGATTGCACCCCCCAGGTGAAGTGCTAATTACTATCGCTGTAGGTAAAGGGTTAAAGCTGATCAACTCTGTGCTCATTAAAACTTCTCGTGTGACTCACTTCAGTTTTTTATAACTCTGTAAATAAGTTGTATGACATCCAGTAGCAGAGCCCGTGTTTAAAATGAAAACGTTTTCAGCTGCTGTGCATCCACTATTTCAATGGCCTATTATTATGTAAATGTGTACACTATACCAATCATGTGGAGTCCCCAGCTGTTGCTAAGAGCTAAGGTGCAGCAGTGCTGAACAGGCTACAAAAAGGCTAAATGTAACATTGGTCCATAATAGGTGATGGGAAAATAAAATGAACCTTTTGAGATCAGCTCCAACATTGAGACCACCCAGCTTCAATTCATACAGCACTTATTCCACAAGGTCAGACCGGGTGAAACTGGGAAATGTTTCAATGCAAAGCAGATTCCCTGATTATCATCTCTTTAGGCTGCCAAGCAAAGAAACTGTATAAAAACTAACTCTTATAAATTCCCAAATGACAGACAGAATTCACACCCAAGCATTAACATATTAAAAGCCTTTTAAAAAAACAATGAGCCAAGTGAAATTGGAGAAAAATAAAGGACACTAAAGTATTTCTCTCGTTATTCTTTTTAAGGTCAAGGGCAAAATAGAAATGCTCCGAACCCTTATTCATGTCTGACCCCGATGTTAACTTCTGCTAAAAATTAATTAGATAAAGACCTAGCAGATTCTCCTAAAAACTTTTTTGTTTTACATCTACACGTGAGTGTATGGCACTAAAAACAACCTGCACATGAAGAAAGTAATCAATGACTAATGACCATCTGACCGAAGTGTGAATCAAGTGTAGAAGGAAGCTTCACAATTAGAACCATCTCTCATCTACAGAAATTACCCGGTGTCAAGTTAATATTTCCCCCCTTATCCTTATTATTCACTCTTTAGGTTTTCTATATTAACTGGAAAAAAAGATGGACGAACCCTCCTCAATGTCAACCACAGGATTACTGAGGATCAGTGTTGAAGATCAGTGTTGTGGCATCAACTCTCGCCATCTTTGCCGTGCCTTATTCCACTTAACTTCCCACAACTTAACTTCCCGTCAAGAAACCAGATGATCTTCGCAGATTGACTCACTTTTGGAGCTATCCTCCAGTGGCCCTTTGAGGAACTGCAGTTTTTGTTTTTGAACAACAAACTGAAGAACTTGTGCATCATTTTTTTTTTTTTTTTTTTTTTGCGTGTTTTTGGCTGCCTTATATATACAATATGTGGCAATAAGTTTTTCTAAATGGTTGCACTGATGTTTTGCAATACACTCAAATGCCTTTAAATTCTGACAAACGCTCATTTATAACTACATTTTTTTCACATTAAAAAGCATTACAAAATGGACTTCTTGTTCAATTTGGGTGACTGAAAACTCCTGCAACTGTTAGAAAAATATCTTTTTTTGAGTTGGAATGGGGTCATGTTGGAATCTCTCTTGTGTTGTATGACTACTAAATTTGGTCTCCTCTGGTTTTCTAGGTTATACTGTATGAAAGCTGCAAGTGTCCACCTCATTTCCACTTCTGCTTGCACCAGAATGTCAGATCAAACGTGATGGGGATCTTTTGCATAAAACCCTCCAGAGCTAAACTGAGTGTGATGTAACTTTCTCATGATTATAATAATAATAATTAATTTAATTTATAATGCACTTTTCATCCAAAGGATCTCAGAGTGCTAGTGGTTAAAAGCAACAAGTCAGAGCCAGCAGTCGAAGGCCTTTTTGAATAAAAAGGTTTTTAAGCCAGATTTAGTCCAGGCTCTGTGCAGCCCTCAAGTGGATGGGGAGACTGTTCCATAAACGAGGTGCAGCCGAGCAGAAGGTTCGGTCTCCCATGGTGGAGAGCTTGGTGCTGGGCACTCGGAGGCTTCCTGTAGATTATAGGGGAACGGGTGGAGGTTTGTGGAGTGATGAATTCTTGTAGGTAGGGGGGTGTGTGCCCACTGAGGCATTTATGGGTGAGCAGGAGAATTTTATAATCAATGTGACAGGGAGCCAGTACAGTGAGTAAACGATGGGGGTTACATGCTCATATTTACAGACTCTCATCAGGATCCTGGCAGCAATGTTTTGGACGTACTGCAGCTTCTGGATGTACTGGCCATGAATCCCAGTGAAGAGTCCGTTACAGTCTCGAGGAGATAAAGCCATGGACAAGCTTTTCAGCATCTGGCAGGGTTAAAATGGGACAGAGCCTGGAAATACTGCGAAGACGGTGGAATGAGGTCTTAAACAAGTGCTTGACATGGTCATGGAAAGTCAAGTGAGGATCAAACCGAACTCCCTGATTTGTGAATGACAAGGTGAGGTGGGTGATCTGACCATCAAAGGAAAGTTGGGATATGAGTGAAGACTGGACCTGGTGTAGGGTGCCAATGGGAAGGGCCTCTGTTTTATTATTGTTTAGCTGGAGGAAGCTGCTGTTCATCCAAGTTTTTATCTCCTCCAGACTAGTAGAGAGGGATGACAGGGCTGCAGTGGGGTTTGGGCCAGTCTTGAGGTAGAGTTGTGTGTAATCAGCAAAACAATGAAAAGAGATCCCATGTCTGCTCATGACACGACCAATGTGAGGCATGTAAATGATGAAAAGGATGGGCCCAAGGACTGACCCCTGTGCAACACCGCATGTGACAGGTAGTAACCTGGACTTGCATCCTCTCAGTGCGACGTATTCAGTCCTGTTAGAGAAGCAGGACTGGAACCACTGTAGTGCATGGTCTGACAGGCCATGATGAGTGTCGTTGCCAGTCATTAAGCAGCTAAAAAGACCTGTCTGCCTTCCAGAAGATGAATGTTCACATCAAGAAAAGTGGAAATTTTCACAAAAAAATGACCTCTGTTGTCAAAAAGTCTTATTATGGCCAAACCCCCGCTATGGTGTTCAGTCATAAATTAAACACCACCTTTTAAATCTTGAAGAACCTTGCAGAAAGTGTGCAGGTTCTTCCTCTTATGTAAGATCAGACTCCACTTTATAGTGGACTGTGTTAAACAGCCTTGTCTGTAGCTGCAGTCATCACTCACTGTAAATTAGCATTATTTTCTAGGTAGCTACCATAAAAATGTATTATAATATCAGATCTTAAATGACTTTCAGCAAAGTAGTTTATGATCAAAGATAAATGGTCTTTTTGTGGACAAAACTGTCCTTGTTCTTGTGTAATCACGTGGCAGCACTTTCCAGAGGTCGGAGTGTCATCTTGTGTACTCTGGATTGGAGACTGTACTCTGTGTATGTGTGGCACCAGCGGTAGATGAGGGTAATGATGTGGATAAATGGATACTGATGCTTTTCCCAACTTGGCCGCTCACTCGCTCACGGCCAAACGAGTCCCCTGACGGGGGGAAGAACCTGAGGAGGATGGAAGGAAAGCACAAGCAAACACAGCTCGCTTTCATCTCCCTCTGTCAATTCCACTCGTCCTCTTCAATGAGAATTCATTTACAAAAACACTTTGATTGAAGGGTATCTGGTTCACCCGAGTGCACTGCTGCTCTTTTTCCCTCGTCACCCTTCCTTTGCTCTCCTGTTCAATCGTCAGTTTACCGGCCTGACAGCAGGAAAATAATCTAAATGCAACACCAAAGCATTTCTTTTTGAACTCGATGAAACAATTTCTTTGGCGACTCTTTGCTTGTTGCTGGGCTGATAAAGGACAATGTGTCACGGTGGCTTCTACAAGTAAAAGTTGTGTTATTTACACGGACACCTTTAATCCTCTAGTAAACAACAATATCACTCACAATCTTTAATCAGAACAGCCTGAACTGATGGGAATGAATTTTCAATCAGATTGAGAGGTGGTGGTCTGATCTGTTTAATAGGCTAATAAACATTTAAATATAACTTTAAAATAATCTACTTATTTTTTTTCCCTCAAAACATCTTCAAAACCGAAAAATGGAATATTAGTAAGGACAAAAGGTTGATACATTTTAGTGTTGACGTTGAAAAAATAAGTGAAAATGTACAACGATCTCTTACAAAAAATAAAAACAGTTTCTTTGTGTGTACCTTTGACAACATTTACGTGATTTTTGAGAGAAATCAGGAAATTAGTTTGAGGGAGTAAAGCTTTTTCCTTGCATTACATCACAACAGAATGATTAAAATATGTATTTGCATACAGCTGGTCAACAATCCCATTTATGCCTGACATCCAGCCCTTATCTTTGTGCACTTTTGTTCACATGATGCTCAGCAAATCAGATTACTACAGAAAGCTGATAATAACCAACTTAAATGAATGCATGTAAATACATCCTGTGTCAGGAAACTATAAAACTGAAGCTTTCATTGTGAGGTCTAATTTTGTTGGTGGACAGACAGACTCGATTTGCGGACTGAACAACAGTGAGGTCAGTAGAATTACATTATAACTGATGTTAAGTAAGTATTTAATTGATTTATAGACACAGACACTGTATAGTGGCTGGTAGCCACACTGCAGTGAAATTCAGGCCAATTTAAACAGTAGAAAGATCCAACCTTTGCTGACTTGTATTGATGTTGTAATGAAAGAAATGTGATTAACTATATAAGCATTTACTAAGAGCATGTCTCACTTAGGATACCTCTGTTGGCCCACTTTCATGTAGTACATTACATACTATTTATTGACTGTTGCATGTGAGTTGTTTCAAGTAAAACACAAGTTGTGCACTCACCGGAAATGATGATAACGATGTTTGACCCGTTTTCTACTAGGCAAACACTAGCTAAATTAACCATATGAAAACTATTTGACAGCTTTACTGTTACTTTTTGAGAATGGTGGACTTTGTTTAGATGTGAAAAACATTTGTGTGGTGGGGCGTCCACCCTTTCATTAGCTGCTTCCAAATGGGACTTGTGATTACAATGTGGAAGATCAAGAACACAAAATATTTAGTGCACCTCTACAAGGCAACTGTTGGTATCGCAGAGGCTCAAAGTTAGCAAGCTAAGAACTGAAAACTAGCTCCATGAAGGACACACTAAAGATGACACAATTTGAAGGCAGCGTCGTTTTGTAATATATGAATTCAGATAGGGTAGAGTTGTTTCAAATAAAATACAACAAGCTGGGCACTCACTGAAAATGATGACAGCAACAATTGTCCAGCTAATCTTCCAAGCTATAGCTAAGTCAGTCCAGACCTAGTGATGCCCCCTGCCCCAAAACAATTTAGGGGAGACTATTTAAATTGGCTTTTCTTGTGAACACGTTAAATATGATACAATTTGAAAGCATCATTTTGTCCTGAGAGAGTCCACTCTTTCACACTCAGCCTTTTCTCTTAAGAGTAAACCATACAGATGCTGCATAATGCCATACAGTAAATGCATTCAAAATAGTACTAAATAACACAATGCGAGACACAGTTTGACATGGCCATTGGTAATTAGCATGAAACAGATACAGCTGAGGCTAGCATTGTTAAAAAGGTAGGGCTGAAATAGAAAATGATTGCTTTACAGATACAATTAAGACATATTAATAAAGGCTCAACACAGGTGTAAAATACTTATTAAGGTTTCAAGGAAATCACCGTCAGGTAAAAAAGGAATCACTGGACATTGTCAGCTAAATTTTCCATCCTAGTCATCTTAATTGATCACAGCAACCCTTTTGCCTCGAGGCACTAAGTATTGTTAAAACCACCTTTCTGGCCCAACATCTGTCACTCATCTTGATGTGCTTATGATGACACCTTGCCTGGTGCGCATGTGATTAGCCGCCAGGAAGACTGGAGGAGGAGCAGATGGTGAAAGCTAGAACACCTGCAGTATGTAGCGTTGAATCCTGATTTTAATTGCGGTGTGTGACATACTTGGATTTGAGTTTTTTGTCCCTTCCTCCTGCTGTTGGGCATTAAATGTCTCCTTGCAGATTCTCTTAATGCAGAGATCATCAGAATTCATTAATCCACATTCACCTTGTTTTGGAATAATTCCCTCTCATATAATGGGAGTTAGTCGTTAGCACTTGGTGGCACAGACGTCATCGTTTTGTCTCCGTGTGTCTCGTTGTGTATCCATACAAATACATTCAGCCTCTATTAATAACCCTTTGCGGTAAACCAGTTCTTTCATAGTGCACCTGAACACATGCTAGAAAGCAAACAATGAAAACAAAACCAGACTCCCACATTCCTCTCTGTGCTTTGTATCTGAAAACAATAGTTCCTCATCTACAGTGTCAATGGTGCAGGGCTCTATTTACATTTCCGCTGTACAAATGCAAAGATTCCAAGCATCTTTGCGAAACACTAATTAACACAGGAGCTGGTTTCCTCTGCTGCATGTTCATCTCGAATGAAAATTCAAACATTTCCAAGTTTCTGATGTGTCAATAAGACAAGACCTTTAGTCAAATTTGGGTACTTAGCGTTGGCCTAATAGCATAATTACTATTAGTAATTTTTTGTTTTACTGTTACAATATCAATAAAAAAATATATTGTGCTTTTTCTTGTTTTCCAGAAAATATTCAAATATGACTTAGGCAATTATGCTATTAGGTAAACGTTATGTCATTTATTCTATGTTACTGCTCATATGGTGACAAAAACTGTTCAGGTAACAGGCCGGACACGCCGGCCAAAAATGTAAACAAATCTTGTTTGAGTGAGCGTGAAATGCTTTCAACAGCTGGAGGTGTTGTTATTATTTGAAACTGCTGTAGTCAAAGATGCAAAGAACATTGTTGCAGCATGTCACATGCAAGGGCACAGCGGAAATGTCAGTCCTGCCTTTATGCACTGGACTCAGGATTTAAGAGCATAACAAGATGGTGGAACGGCATTAAAAGGTCAAGAACTGAAGAAGCATGTCAGCTGGTACATTGCAGAAGAGGTATTCAGACTGTTGACTCACCTTTATTTCAATGCCTTATACGTAAAATACCCACAAAAGGTGCCAAATGCCAAGACATCAGCTTGACATTAACGGGGTATGTGCTGTTGGAATCTATTTGCAGACCACAATCTGAGCGGTTGACGTTTCCACTACTGCTGATGTCGGGACAGCTAACATGGGTCTTTTTAAAGGACATAAAAAAAATAGGTTAAAGCTTCCTAGATAATTTGCTTAATACCAGCAATCAGTATGTAATTGTCCTTAATATCCCTCCTGCATCTTGCGTGCGTCAATCCAGTACTGAACCGTAATGAACACTGTTGGCAAAATCTCCACATGCTACAGAAATTAATCATAGCAATAAATGACAAACATCTCACTGAGTGGGTAAATGTAGTGTGTCCATCTGCATGAATGTGTCTCCTCCGCAATTTCCATTAAATACATATACTGTTTTCTGAATTATTTGTGAGAAGGAACCCATCACATAACCTTCAGCTTTCAGAACCACTTTAATGTGTTAAACTGCATGTTGAGGAGTTACACCGTGTGACAAGTGATTCAGACGTTTAATGTATTCACACCCTTCATGTCCCCACTTGACCTAGAAATGCCAGGAGTGGGCCTCCTGTGGCTTCAGTCATGGTTTGCTTCATTCACATTCGTTTGCATTTGGTAATACGCACGTATGCACTGTGGAAAATGAGAGTCATGACTCTAAAAGTGTCTCAAAGTGTGAGTCCATCTCTGGTTTTTAACTGGATGTGTGACTGAGGCCGCTAGAAGCCTCTTCCACAATGTATCCCTGAAAGATTGCTAACATGTATTTATTTACTGTGTATTATAGCATAGACTGAATAGCATATTCAGAACATAAAAAGAGAAAGAAAAAAGTTTTCAAAAGTTGCAAATCGTTGCAAAATGTAAAGTGTATTTCAGAATTTATACTGTAAACCATTCCACATATGCTGATATAGTGTTGCTTGGCTCATGGTAGATTTCTGTCTATTTCTGTCTATTCTGCCTAACACAGTATTATCTGAGACATGCTCTTCCACAGAATGAGGTGGGTGCACTGAACTACAGCGAGCAAGCAAGCATAAATGATGCATTACTTACTCCAATATTTAATTTGAACAACGACTGAAAGGCAGATAGCCAGGCTTGAGAGGACAGCCCTGGTTTTATGATCACTGTTGTTCAGCAAAACCATGTTGATCTTTGAGGCCTCATGCATGTACATTTGTCAATTCATCTTGATAAAACATCCAAATTGTTTGAATATTGTTCATGTACAGTATCTCTCACCTGGATATGCTAGTGGTTGACATGCTAGTGAACAGGATACCAAGGCAAGTAACTAGCATCAGGAGGCGAACGGCTAACGTGGCTAGGCTTGCAACGAGTATTAATAGGCGTGCGATAATGTTAGTGTCAGAAAGACATTGCTAATACAGTATGCATTGCTCAAAAAAGCAATGTTTTTAATCAGAGTGTACCATCGACTCAATTACATTTCTGGGTTAATGATCTGGGCAGTTAAGTAGCAGAGAGTGTTGTTAATAAGTTTCAGCTGATTTGATGTTAATGAAATTAACAACAGGTATACAGAGGTTGGACAGGCAGTCCAACCCCTCCAGGATTACAATATTTGCCAGGTCTGTAGAAGGTCCTCAATCATCAGCACAACCTACACTCACCAGCCACTTTATTAGGTACACCTTGCTAGTAAAAGGTCGGACCCCCTTTTGCCTTCAGAACTGCCTGAATTCTTGGTGGCATACTTTCAACAAGGTGTTGGAAATATTCTTCAGAGATTTTGGTCCATATTGACATGACAGTATCACACAGTTACTGCAGATTTGTTGGCTGCACATCTATGATGAGAATCTCTCGTTCAACCATATCCCAAAGGTTCCTCTACTGGATTGAGACCTGGTGACTGTAGAAGCCATTGGAGCACAGTGAACTCATTGTCATGTCAGATTGGATCCATGCTTTTATGTTGTTTACACCAAATTCTGACCATACCATCTGAATGTTGCAGCTGAAATTGAGACTCATTAGACCAGGCAATGTTTTTCCAATCTTCTATTGTCCAATTTTGGTGAGTCTGTGTGAACTCTAGTCTCAGTTTCCAGTTCTTAGCTGACAGGAGTGAAACCCGGTGTGGTCTTCTGCTGCTGTAGCCCATCTTCTTCAAGGTTGGACGTGTTGTGCGTTCAGAGATGGTATTCTACATTCCTTGGTTGTAACGAGTGGTTGTGCATGAATATCCCTATAACAAGGTGTCTTGATCACCTCTACATGCCTAAATGCATTGAATTGTAGCCATGTGATTGGCTGATTAGCTATTTGACCTCCAGCAGATCACTGGTCTGAATGTCAGATACAGAGACTTCATTAAGGTGGCTTGAAGCCCTGTGCTCACTGCTCAGCACGGTGGAGCTGTGTCCAGGACTGTCCAGAAGCTCAGTGATGCCCTGGTCAGTTGAACAGCAAAATAAAGCAGCATGCCAAATAAAATTTCCCTTAGATTTTTTAGGTGTCTCTAGGTTGATCATTTTCATTTCCACCAAATGATGCAGCATCCTTTCATTGCTAACACATTACTCAGTTCATATCAGTATATCCAGCGTGATTCTTTCCCCCCACTGAGATCTGATATGTTTTTCAAAGTGTTCCTTTCATTTTTTTGAGCAGTGTACATTACATATTCAGTTGGTTTTCAGGGTGAATCACTTGGCTGGCTGAATGAACACCCTAAAGAGGGCCACTGATGTTCACTCATATTAACCGTCCTTTTTCCAGTAGTAACTTTAAACCCATTAAACCTCCCATGAAGGCGATATACTGCTGTGTCTCCTCTGCATGTGTTGGGAAAGGCAGTAAATGGCTCCTCATTTAGGAATAACAACTCAGAAAGTCGTCTTGCTGTGTTATTGTTGTCATATAAGGAGACCCATAGCGGACGTAGGTAACCCTGACCCAAAGTCACCCAACGGCTGATGTTGGAGGTTTCTCATAAAAACATGTGGCGACAAAACTACAAGTGTTTTGAAACTGATCAAATGTCTCATTTCCTTCGTTATCGCAGGGATACAGGAAATAGCAGGTACAGAAACATGTTGTTTTCCTATCTGTCTTAACCAGACCAGGTAGTCTGTAATATGATGAATCAGTCAAGTGGCTAGCTAATCAATTAGCTCCTTAAGCCCTCCTTTAATTAGTGAACTAATAAGGCAAATGATCAATTCACTTTGCCAGTGACCCTGTTTGATTATAATTAAGCCAGACTCCAATTGTTGTGGTACGCTTGATTTAGCTTGCAATCACTATTCCTCATTTTACATTGTCCCTTGAACATTTTATCACTTTCTGTAGCATTCATTCAGTAACATTTGGACCAGACTGACAGCCTCTGAGCTTGACGGCTGCAAAGCCAGACACAGTAAAGCATGTTATAGTATTTCTTAGTGTGTGTGTGTGTGTGTGTAACTGAGATTCTGTTTGTTTGTGGATCACCAGGGTTTAGCTTTGCTAGAAGTCGGGCTGGGTGGTGAAAAGGGGTTTCGGTTGTTTGGTTGCCACACTGCAATGCCTTTGATTTGACTTGCAAGTTGAAGCTTTGATGATTTTCTTTGAATGTCAACAGACCTCCTGCTGACAGATGTCCTCATCGCACACACACACACACGCGCATATACAAGCCTTTTGCAAATAATTTTTATTATTTTTTTTCATTTTCTGGTCATTAGAAAACCTTACTCCGTTGTTGAATGTCTAATAAATAACCAAAAGTTGAAAAAGTGCGAGTACTTATGTCAAGCCCAAACTTTATATACATTTTAATCACACCGAACCTCCACATAACAGGGAAGCCACAAAGAAGGAAAACCTTTGATTGTTAATACGTTAATAATTCAATTACACCGAGATATAAGGAAATCCTTGTTTGCACAGCCATATGTATAATCTCACCAAAGAGTAAAGAAATTCCAGTAATATGACTTGCATTTAAATTTTTATGAACACCGCTACATTTTTATGGAGCAAATTTCATTAAATTAACTCATTTCATTTAGTTAATAATTAATTCCCCACTGGACTGAACTGTACTTGTTGGCAAGGTTATATAGAAAATCAAAGGAAGAGACAGACATGAGAGAGCAGTGGGGAGCAAATACGTGAATTTGCTGCATAATAAGAACACAGAGCTGTTATCAGTTCACCTGATTGGTTCTAAGACGTATGATTCAGCTCCGTATGCTCGCGTCTACAGCCATTTCACACCTCATGATTCACATCCAGTGCACACGCAGGACATTATGCGTCATGTCAAGAAAGGATGTCATGCAGGAGACAGGAGGTAGTTTTTAAATGTGGAAAAAAATAAAATATTTTGCAGACTTTCTTGTGTGACACTCTCTAGTCTCACTTCACAATCAGTTTTATTTATATCGCCAGTGACAATCCAAATTGTCTGTAGATGCTTTACAGAACCTAGATCCTGAAACCCTCAAGCAAGCACTAAAGTGACAGGCACGGGAAGAAGGCTTCTTTATGAGGAAGAAACTGCTTAAGGCCGGCCGGAGGAAGAGACAGAAAAAAAAATAAAAAAAATTGGGGTTAGACAGAAGAAAGGGGAGAAGAGGAAGAGGAGCAGCATGCAGATAAACTCATAAATCTGGATAAAGCACCATATAACCATGATACAAACAGGAGTACATAAAGGAAATGCATGACTGATAATCACTAAAAACACTTTATTAAGCCAGCACTCAAAATACTGACTGAAGAAAGGCTTTGTTGTTCATATTATAATATAACTTAAATATCTTTCTTGTCTATCTATCTATGTCCTGGTACAACAGAGATTCACTGCCTGTTGTACCAGGACCGTGAAACGATCTGCACAACAAATGTGAGGTCAGTTGACTTCTTGATGTAATTTACATCTCTTTTTAAAAAACAGAGAGAACCTATTCTGGTTTTAATTGAGCTTTAATTGAGTTTTTAATTGAATTTTGAATAGTTTTTAATATCTTTGTTTATCTGTCTATTTCCAAAACTGAATTATTTTCTGTCTTTGTTAAGCACTTTGTAATGTTGATTTGGCAGGTGCTATAAAACTAAAGATTATTTTTATTGTGTTTTTTTTTTTTTTTTTTATTATGGCGTGATGTATGAAATATGCATCGCGTTTAGGGAAAAATGTAAGCAATTAAAAGACGTTGGCAGAGCCTGCCTCCACAGATAAGAAACACAAAGCTGTACTGTTACGGCCTCTGGGCCTTGTGTCTGTGTTTTTGTGTTTTCTCCCTCTCTGTCTCTAGGATGCGACCTTCCCCCTCCCCTCACTTGATGCAAGTGGCCACAGGTGAAACCACTCTCAATCAAGGCCTGGGGCAGGATAAAAGCTGGTGAAGCGTCCAGTGCGTTAAACAACCAACCAGCCAACCAGCTAACTAATTAACTATTAGGATTTTATTTATTTTGTAATTGGTCACTCTGTGATATACGGTGACCAGGATGTGACCTGCAACATGCCAGCAACGTAGTTTATTACTACAGTTTGCTATTGCTCTAGTTAAGTTATTAACTTACTAAAATATGTACAGGTAACAAATTTACTGAAACCGATCTTGAACTCAGTAACCCCACAACTTCGTATCATGGTGCAGAGCGAACCACCTTCTGATCAATACAGCTAAAACCAAGGAGATGTCAGTGGATTTCTAGAGGTGGTCATTACTGCCAATACTGTATATTTTTACATAGTATTATAATTTCCCTTGGGATAAATAACAATAAACAATAAATGATGTGTCTTTTATTGCTTCATGTTTGTGTGGATCTTGATTTGCCACACGTTCCTGTTTGACTACACAACAAGGATATTATGAATAAATCGTATACATATAAGAAAATAATTGTCAACAGGAATGGAACTTGCACTTGCACAATACTCAGACCAGCCCGTCTGGCACCAACAACCACACCACATTCAGAGTCACTTAAATCCCCTTTCTTCCTCATTCTGACGGTTTGAACTTCAGCAAGTTGTCTTGATCACCTCTACATGCCTCTACAGGCATGTGATTGGCTGATTAGCTATCTGTGTTAAAAAGCAATTGAACAGGTGTACCTTATAAAGTGGCCAGTGAGTGTATGTATGTCTATGATGCTGTTGGAATACAAGGCCTTTAAATAACCTTTTTTTTTTCCTTTTCTTTTCCTTTCCTTTTCTAATCAGAAAATGTAATGTGGTAACTGACCCTTGCCTTAAAGCCCTGCGATAGACTGGCGACCAGGGTGTACCCCGCTTCTCACCCGATGACAGCCAAGATAGGCTTCACACAACCCCCACGACCCTAGTGAGGATAAGCAGTAGTGGGAGATGAGATGAGACTCTAATCTTATATTCTACCACAAACCGTGTCAGGCACTGAGTCTGGTGAGAGCACATCAGCCACCTGACAAGGACTTGATTAAACCCTTGAACCCCATTGCCCCAGCAGTCGACTCTGATGTGGCAGAGGAGCTGGACGAGACAGTGGCCACTTCCTCTTCAGGCTCCTCTGCTACATCAGAGTCAACTAACGCTCAACTAACTGGTCCATCCACCTCCACAGACCCACTGCCTGGGTGTCCAAGGCCTAAAAAAACACCCAGAAAGAGTACCTGAAAGAGTATGGTGAAAGACAGGAGCAGAAGAAAATGTGAGGAGGAGAGGGAGAAGGAAAAAGAGCAGTAAGTTGACAAGCTTATTAGGATGCTTGGCAAGTTGGTGGAGTATAACAAATAACTCTTGTCCACCAGCCTACCATATCTATGTTTGTTTTTTCAACTTTTGATCCACATGGGTGTTTCATTTCTCTTTAAAACAAGACTTCAGTTTCCTTTATTGTAGAATAAGCAATGTTTTGCATACATTTCAGTGCAGTATTCTTTGTATTGCAAAACAAATGTGTTAATATGTCATTCTTCAGTATTCACAAAGTGCACCAAATGCAGTAAAGTGACAATTCAAGGCTGTTATACAGCTGAAGTAGGAAAGAAGGTAAACCGAAAAAGGTGATTTCCCAAGCCCATTTCATGTAAAAAAAAATAAATAAATCATGTTGCTTTAATTAAAATAAAAGTAGGCAAGCCAGCATCTGTTGAGATGCTTAAATCTGGGCACACAGTCGTCTTCTGATGTTTTCTCCGCTCCTCTCCTCTCGTTGTTGATGGTCAGCTGGAGCAGGGATGGGGGCAGGTTCCCCTGAGTGAAGTTCCTCTTCCTCCATAACATCTCTGTGTGAGAGGCAGATGTTGTGGAAGAACACACGGGGTAAGCCAACCTCTGACACAAAGTGTGGCCTGACCTCCAGGGCCTTGAATAATGTGGCCTGCAGCTGAGCCTTCATAACACCAAAGGTTCTCTCAGTGATGCTCCAGGCCGTTCCATGGACTTTGTTGAACCTCTCCTCAGTTATCCCATGGAATGGTCTCCAATGCAGTGTTATGTTAGATGAACTGGACTGTTTCTTAAAACCCTGGTATCATGGGCCTCCCAGAAGAGTCACATATTGCCTGCATTTGTGATGAGTAAAATCCTATATAATTAAAATAACAGCCCCCAACTGGGCAAAGCCTTGGCCAACTTCCTCCAGGACATCAGTGGGAGTGAAGGAGATGACCTAGGATTTTCAGATTCAGGGGCAATTGGTTTGGACAGTTGCATGTTATTAAACAATAAACATAGGATAGGAACAGATAAAGTAGAATAACAAAAAGGAGAATGGAACGAGTAAAATGTCAAGGAACTCAGTGGAATCAATGGTCAATAAATAGAATAAATAAATAAAACTAAACTACATGGCCAGGGGGAGGCAAAATGTTGGTTGCCTTGTCATATCTCTTTGGTGATGTTGTGCACCACTCTATAAACAGTTGTTTTTGGAACATCAGATCCCCATGCTGCCACTCGATAGGAAACACCATGGGCCAGCCAACAGACAAAAATCAGTGTGAGGAAAGTGAGAAGGCCGGTGAAGGAGCATTTTGGCAGCCTGAAACCAGCCATCATGTCCCTCTCTTGTTCCATGTACACCCAGATTAGGCTAGGTTGCCTAAATACACAATGAAACATTGAGGAAGATTTTTTTTTTTTTTTTTTTTTTTTTTTGCTAAAGACATGACTTTCAATACAGAATCAATGTTCTTCATCACAACTGAAGGCTGGGATACAGACTGGCTATTGTATAGAGCTCTGGGAGCTGACGTCACCCTGCGCCGTTAATCACAACACCACCATATTGGCAGGAAAGCGCGCTACTCCAGGATACTCTAGGATTCCCAAAGATCCCGCAAGTCGGCAGATTACTGCAATAAAATGCTCAAGAAGCAGAAAACGGAGCAGTGAGATCCCTCAAGAAACAGATTTCTTTTGTGTGTCATGTGTATCTCTTAATCACTTTTTTTTTCATCAGGAACAGAATCCAGGGTTTTCCAAGCATAATGTCATAAACTCTATTCCCCACACTCGTTATGCATGCTGCAAGTACAATATAAATCAAAACTCGCCAAGTAGCCAGCATGTTGTTATCAAGGTAACGGCACGTGAAAGTGCTGTTTCGTTTCTATTTATAGGATCTGGAGCCCTTTCAGTCTCTCACGCTCAATCACTTAAAGCTGATGTCACTTAAGTCAGTGAGGGTTCAGGGCTTGAGTCTTTAGGGGGCGGATTGTGTTTTGTGTGGTTGTTGTTTTGTAGGTTGGAAGTCTGAAGTAAATCCTGCACTTTCCCGGGCCTACATCACCGCGTTCCTTTTGACTTCCACAAGCCAAGCCATAGTCCCTGGAGTTCACCTTGTCTCCTAGCTCCAAAGTCTGACGGCATGCTTGTGCACAGACTTCCATAAAGTCAATTCAGTGAATGTGCCAGACTCCTTCGCTCTGCCATGCATGGAAGATTGTATTGACAGCATAGGCCCTGCAGTATTCATCACTAAGCTAGACTTACTAAAAGGTTACTGGCCGGCTCCGTTGACCCCCAGAGCCTCTGATATTTTGGCTGTCATGACACCTGATCATTTTTTGCAAGATACGGTAATGGTGTCCAACATGAGGAAAGCACCGGACAGTTTTCAGTGCTTGATGCACTCGGTGTTAGGGGATTTGCCCCACTGCAACATGTATCTAGATGATGTAGTGGTGTTCTCCAACACTTAGCACCTCTCTAGTCTGATGCTGGTGTTTAAATGACTTACTGTGGCCTTCCTAACCCTTAACCTAGCTACATGTGAATTCAGAAAAGCTATGGTTACATATCTGGGTAAACAGTTGGGTCACAGTCAAGTCCATCCGGTAGATGCTAACATCACAGCTGTCCTATCCTATGCAGCTCTACTACCAGATAAGAGCTGGCATCATTTTTTAGGTATGACTGGGTATTACCGGTGCTTCTGCAAGAACTAGATGGTGGTGGTTCCTTCACCAAACTTTGTATACACCAAATTAATGGCAAGCCATACGTAGTAGTATCTGAATGCCTGTATTGAGGAGCTCCCATTTATTTTATGGATCTTTTAACAGGCTGTTTTGTTGTTTCTGTCCTCCCTGGATACTTTACAAAGGACAAACATGTGCATCAGTCATTTATAAGGTTAGTTGAGGCTGATATTGTACTCTGGAAAAGATTATCAAACGCTCTCAATTGTAAATTTATTTTCATTTAGAACGATATGACCCGAAACGATTCAGTGACTTGAAATCGATTCAGTAACTTTTTAGCCAAAAATTAAACCAGTGTGACTGAAATAAATACATACTCAGTGTTTCCTCTACATTCATTTAGGAGTGGCAGGCCGCCAACAGATATTTATCTTGCTCAGTATCTACTCTTTGGGGTTTCTCAATCTACCGGTTACCGTCACTTTTTAAACTTCCTCAAGTGTATCAATCTGCTGGACGACGCTCGGTTTATCAATAAAGAACGACATTTCATCGAGTTGTTTTCTTTTTGCTCAGGTCAGTGTGTGACATGGTGGGACGAGGCGGAGAGGCAGGGAGAGGTGAAGGCGAATGTTAGCATTAGCATTTACATTAATTTTGCCGTTGATGTTAGCCGGAAGCTAACGCATATTTGTATAACGGTGTTTTCGGTATGTAAAACTAATTTGTAAATTTTGTTTGTCCAGTTTTATAGTGTTTCTCAAGTAAATACTCTAAGTGGATCCCCTGACGTGCTTAATTTAATGCGTTATTTCCTAGTACAATCGATTGATTACCTTTTAAATCGATATTAGATAGATGTATGTCGTCCGGACAGCCAACTTGCCGAGCACAGATCGATGTAGTTGGATCGTAGGAAAATCGATTCATCGATGTAGTGGATGAATGTTACAAGCCTAAATACTAGTGTCCATTTTAATATGGCCAGTGGAATTCAGTGTCCTCTCTAGTTGCTGTGGTGTATGGTTGAACAGGAAGTTTGAAACATGAATTATTACCAATTTGATGAAGTCAACAAGAGGCAGAACCTTTAGCATTGATAATATGTTAATGAAGAGCTCTATATATTTTCAGAATGAAGGCCTGCTCCGATCACGGGTAGAAAATAAAAAATCTACCAGGAAAGTCATAATTTATGATTCCCTCTAAGCCAGTGCAAAGACCAAGAATTCAATTGGGTTGGATGACATGTGACTGTGTTCTTGTGGAAGGAAAGAAAGAATAAAAGCAACAGGAGAGCTCTGACTGGCAGACAGACAGGCTGTGGACTGCAGACAATAACATTGATTCCTATGCTTTGGACTACAAATTCTCTTCTGATCCCTGTCATCAAGCTGTAACGCAGTCAGTCAATAGATCATTCTGAAAGGCATTTCTCTGTCCCTCAGTGTGAACCAATCTCTTCTCGGGAGCTTATGGATTCCACTCTCCACTTCTGACATGAGAAATAACTGATTTATTCACGTGTACAGTTCCAGCAGTGCTTAGATCGATCACGATGAGTCTGAACATGCACCTGTCACACAGCGCACAATCTCATGCTTCTATTTTTCTGAGGACCTTCCGTTGATATATTGCATTCTCTATCCCATGTACCCGATCTATCTGGACTAACCCTTGCCCTCAACCACAACCAGAATGAAAACTTTACCCCAAATCCAAGTCTTAACAAGTTTTAACCATCAAAATGTTGTGGACACCCAGGACAAAATTGACCCAAAACGTTAGGAGTTAAGTCCCTTACAACTCAAGTGTCAGATATGAAGACACGCACGTAAATTACTCATTCCAATATTTTATTCCAGGAATTATTAAATTCTCCAAATGTTATGCCTTAAGACATAAACATGCTCACACACGCTCGCACACGCGCGCGCCACCGCCTCCTGTTGAGGCTCAGGTCCCCCGGCGCGTTAAAAGGCTCTGTGGGTGATAAAAGCTCAGACGCACTTAGCGCTGAACGGTGTCCGATCAAGAAACTGTGCGCTACTCTATGGAGCACAGCGGAGGGGCGGATCTAATAGGACACCGGTATCTTCTCCCTCAGTCCTCATTCATTCGCCAAGTCGCTGTCCTGGACTGGACAACTTTTACAGCCCTTCACAGCTTCGATCCTTTCTTAATTAAAGGTGTCTAAATGCGCGCAAGCTGCGGCACAGATGACTCTCCTGCGCGCCTTAGCTCCTCCAGATGAGTTGAGAGATTAAAAAGCACCGAGACCGGATGGTGCAAACTTCCGACTCGTCCAAACTTCTCGGCTCAGCCCGGTATGATCGTTTCAAACGTGAACCTGAGCTGTGCGCACTGTCCCGAGGGAGTGGCCGGCGGCACGGCGGCGACGGACGCGTACGAGGAGGTATCCGGTTCTCTTCCCCCCCAGTCCCTGAGCCCGACGGGGCACCTGGTGGTGGCGGTGTGCCTCGGCTTCATCGGCACCTTCGGGTTCCTCAGTAACTTCCTGGTGCTCGCGCTGTTCTGCCGATACCGGGCTCTGCGCACGCCCATGAACCTCCTGCTGGTCAGCATCTCTGCGAGCGACCTTCTGGTCAGCGTGCTGGGCACCCCGTTCAGCTTCGCGGCCAGCACCCAAGGGCGGTGGTTGATCGGACGCGCTGGATGCGTTTGGTATGGATTCGTAAACGCCTGTTTGGGTGAGCAGTTGCTTGGCTGTCTTTAGCAGGTGTTAGTGAAGACTGAAAATCCAATTCAGTTTAAGTTTTAAAATGCACGCATAGAACCTTGATGAAACCTTTTGCCTCTCACTTCTTCTGCCGTCGCCTTCGTTCCTAAACATTTTCTTTTAGTGAATACGTCATAGAAAGTATAAAAAAATATGGTCTCCAGAATGTCAGTCAGTTTTTTGGGCCGCTTTTGTCCAGCCCCAACTCTCTCAACCTCTCTTCAGTTTTTGGATCAAATTTGACTAAAATAGCTCGACTCTGTCCCTCTTTCTTTCTTTTTCGTTTGATAGCAGCTGCGGGAGCTCTGAGAAAATGTGCATCCCATGCCTTGCAGCAACATACAACTCGCCGTGATTAAAATCCTCTTAACCCATTTAATTCTCCAGTTAATTTCATTAGAACCACCATAAAGAAAATGCCTGATACGGTGTGAATGTGCAATCTGCTGCTCTCCGCTGATAATGCTCAGCCCGCAAACCGAATTTCCTGCACAGGGACATAAATCATCTGGAGTTCAGATTCGGCCCCAGAGGTATCAGTGGAGGAAGAGGACGAACGCTAAAATAAACATAAAACACGGAAAAAGCATTTCTGATCGCATTACATAAGAAATCTGCTCTTGTCAGGCTCTTAACAGATCCTTAGAGGTTATGCTCAAATTTGAGGCCAAAGGACTGTTGACATGTACACAAGCGCGTTTCTGCTGCCATGCCAGGAAAACAAAAGGTATCAGTATCACTTTACAATCTGAACGGTTTATTGTTGTAACAGATGTTTTCACATTATAACTGTTACTTTTATGTTATTACTTAAAGATTACAACGCTGGAAAAAGCAGCTGGAGAAATATTCAGTAACTTCACTAATATAATTGTAATTTTAAACATATTACTGTGACCATGAGTGGAGTTATTGATTATTATATATAATATGTATAAATAAAAAATATATAAAATCCTGAAAATGAGTGAAATACATTGATTAATACAATGAGTGTTGTAGTTGTAGTTTTATGTTGGTTTTATATAGTTTTTAAAAACATTTTTGTTTTTCTGACATGGCAGCAATGCGCCTCCATCACAGAGCTCTTCAGAAATGGTGAATTCTGAATTTGGATGTTCTTGCATTGGAGGGACTTTAAATTTTAAGTTTTAAGATTATGTTCCCATCAAGTCATAATAAACTCCTTGACTTTTGAGTTTTGGGGGATGACGCGCAGTGCTGCGAGGTGTTGTCGGTGTTAAATCTCTTGTTTTCTCTTTGGAGGCTGCACATGCAGTAAAGTGGTGTTTCGTTTGAAAATGTGCAGCGAGTTTTGTTGTTCGTAAATGTGTTACTTTTTTTCCCACGGAGCTTGGGCTTGGAAGAAGGAAGTAAGATATTCTGACTCTCATTTATTGTATTTTTTACTCTGGACTTAGAACACTCTAAGGGGCGTCATGTTGTTGTTGCTCTTAAATATCTTGTTTTTTTTTCACTGGAGTCTGGTCTTGCAGTGAAGGAGCTGGGACCTTCAGTAAGGAACATGCAGGTTGTTCTTAAATAAATATTGTTTTTCCTGTAGCACAGTGCTGTTAGGTGTCTTTGCTCTTTCTCCGTGGAGTCTGGTCTTGCAGTAAAATGTTATTTTCTTAAATATGCTGTTTTCTCTATACGACCTGGACTTTGAGTAATGTGCCCTAAGATTTTTCTCTTCAATCGTTTATCTTCTCTTTGGAGCAAGGACCTGCAGTGAAGGTCTTTACCATCCAAACATTTTCGCCCAGCCCATAACCCACAACAGCCCGTGCCCATAACCACAGAACTTGAACGATTAATTTTGCACAGTGTTTTCCACCAGTGCAGGCTCTGGAGCAACTGTAAAGTAAACAAACAATAACCAAGAGCTTCAAAACAGTACGTGATGGGATCAAAGGCTCACTGTTGTTGTGAAAACCTGAATGAGATGCTTTTACTCTGGCAGAGTTGAGATATGGGCACCCTGGCATCAAAGATTTATGAGAGTAGTGAGAGATTGATGACAGTTCGATTGGAATTGATCACAAAGAGAAAGAACACTTTTTCTCGCTTGAATTGCTTCAGATCTTTACCAGCAGTTTCTTTATGATTTGTGCAATACCCCAACATCTCTGAGCAAATCCGCCTGCCATTGGTTTCCTAACTCCCATGAGATAAATAAATAAAGTATCTATCTAACCATCTATCTATCTTTCTATCAAATTAAAGTATTAACGTCAGACATCTACTGTTCTGCCTCTTGGCTCTTAATTATAATGTTTCGCCCCAACTCTTACTTGTCAGTGCACATTAATTTGGATATGCAGTCACTTCAGCAGAAGGCAGTCTATGTTATTTGGCAGGAATAGAGTGAAACAGAACTGAGACTTCTTGTTTCGACCTCCCCCTCCAAGAGCGGAGGTAAAATCCCGTCCGTTTGTTAGTGCACTAATGAGACATTGTCCGAGCCGCTGCAATTACCCCTGACAAAAGGAGAGCTACTGTAGTGGGCAGTCGGGGTCGGTTAGCGAGCTCGTCATCAAGCCTCATCAGGTCTCTCTTTGCTGGGATAAGATTGCCTTGATGAAGTCACTGAGGACATATTCCCCGCTCCTTTTCCTTTGTAAACAATCCAACATAAAATGGCTTTTTAAACCGGCAATTAACATAAATATAGCGTTGAAGCACTGATGTTATTCAAAAACATACCTGGATCTTATCCTAGTTGGGAGTTTAGCTGCTAGGGACTACAAGGCGTGTTGCTGCACCTGCACTTTCATCAGTCTACATCAAGGGTCTTCAACGTTTTTCAGGACGAGGACCCCTGAACTGATGGAGAGACTGTGATAAGTGACTGAAAGATGAAAGTCCTCTGCCTCCATTTATACCTTTACTAAAACATGTTAGATTCATGTTAATGTGTATTTAAATAAATATAAATTTGTTGGGGAAAATTGTGGGGAAAATAAAAAAATTACATAAAAATGTGTAGTTAACCAAAGATTTTGAAACTCCCCCGGTTGAAGACAGTATGGTCTACATGATCAGTTCTAAAGTGAAGTAGTTACATAGGTGAGTGGTGAAACAGCTTCAAGAAAGTCCAGCAAACCAAGCAAGGCTCAGGTCTGATTTCTAAGCCAATTCATGGTAAACTCATGTGGTCTGAGCTCACTGTAAGTGTACATCCTTTATTTGTCGGTAAGTAATACTGACCCAGGTTTGTGCCCCTGGTCCAGGTGCTGGCCCAGTGAGTTTACGGGTCTGAAGGACAGATTAAGCAAGGCAGAGTCAAGTGTGTGAGTGGGGTGGGGGGTGGGCAGCTCCTCATTCTTTATTGGTTTAAGAGACCATCGAACCGTTCAGTTACACAGTACTCAATATTTGATTATTCTTTTGGTTCACAGCTTCTACCATGAATGAAGGAACTAACTGACCTTAACCCAGGAATTAGCATAGATAGCGTTGACTTCAAAACATGGCATCCTTGGTTTTTCAGCATGTTTTTCAGCATGTGAATGCTGTATGTTGTGTTGTTACTTCATCTGTTGTTCCATTAAAACATTCTTGGCCATAGACTTGGACACTCCTCCATCTATGGACTTTAAACTAGTCCTTCTTAAGGGATTGGCAATGAATTAGTTGCTGAACTCTCCTCTACGCTTTGTAACATCACCACCTGGACGCCGTCTTGAGTCTTGGACCCACCTCAGAATAAAAGTCTCTACTGAAGGTGTTATCTGATACGATATGTGTTTACAAGCCCCAAAAGATCAATCAGAACAAACGCTTTTTGAAAATATTGTCCATTCTGGCTTTGTTCATCTTTCCACACTGGTTGTTTAGCTGCTGCCATGTTTCTGTCCCTCCTGGAAACTCATCATGTCTGCTGATGTTTACCCCCCGGCGTGCAAAGATGCTCAAAAGGAATAGATTCAGAGAGAAGCCATCAGATCAGATGTTATATATTTTGCTCCTCTGATTGAAAATTCCTTCTTATTTATGTCAGTCTGATGTTTTTATATGCAAGCGTCTATGGAAACATCCCATTAAAGTTCAGAAAATTATCTTTAGTGTAGTAGTTTAGGTTAATCAGTAGTGAAAGATGCAGTCGATGAAGCCCTGGTTTCACTAATAACCTGATTACAAAAACCAGAGTTGTTACTTACACGACTTTATAGTAATCCGTCTCCTTGCAGTTAATCATTGTAAACACTGATGGAGGTTTTGCTGAGGGAGCAGCAGCTGTGTAGCTCCGAGTCGATATGCCATCAGGATCTGAAACAAACCGAATGAGGCCAAATACACAGAGGAAGAGGCAGAAGGACAATAGAAAGAAGGTAGCACTGGAAGAAGAGAGATGCAAACAAAAACAATGAGAAAAGGTGAAAATGGAGCACCAAAGTAAGAGAGGATGAAAGATGGTCAGCTCCTGTGCTGACTAAGGCCCAGGACAGTGGGTCATTTATTTTATCATAGATCTATTACCACTACAGAGTTGGCTGAAGAGAAATCGGGCCTCAGGTGAAAATCCCATTAAAATGCATGCCGGAGAATCAAAGTGGACGGTGTTTGAATCACGGCCAACAATGGGGACCGATATCTCAACCAGGCTCAGGGTACAGACTCTGCAATCATTACAGGAAATGATTGGAAAACTGGTCGCTGTTACGGGGAGTTGCAGAGGAAAAGGTTGCTGAGGTAGCAGACCATTCCTATTAAATATATCCACTATAGCAGGCTGGAAAGGTCTTTGGTTGTTTCCAAGTATGTACTTTGTTATACTCATTTTGTCACTTTGGTTTTGTCATCCTTGTAAAACTATCGCAATAATTCTGCAGGTGAATTTTCAAATAGTTTTCAAACAGATAATGTCTCAAAATGTATCAAATGACTGTGAAAGGGATTGCTTTTACTGACAGAGGTACAACAAATTCTAGTTTAAAGTTTTTATCCTTGAACTTATGCAAGCTTTTAGCCTCTTTTAGCTATTAGTTTTTGTTGTTGTTGTTTGTTTTGGTCTTCAGCTCTCATCAACTTTAGAAGTGTCTTTAAACTCTAATTTCCACTCTAACTAACTACCTGCTCAGCACCAGCCTCTAAATTTACCTGCTAGCAGGAACATAGTGCAGCGAAAGGAAAGTTAGACATTTCCCCCAAGAGATAAAATAAGATAAAATAAAAGGAATATATTGGGTTTACCTTCAACAGGTGACCAGCTACACATGTTACTGTCTCTGCTGGGACTGTGAATGCTAGCATGTTAGCCACATCACATTTCAAGGTTTTAATTAATCAGAGTTTGTTTGCTTCTTGTTCCTCTAAATCGTCGAATGCAGCTTTAAAATGACGACACCGGTGACTTTTTTTGAGCAGATTTTAGCCTCAACATGTTGAACTGGTGGCAGAGTGAGAGGCCACTCTGATTGGCTGATGTAAGAAGCTGAAGAGTGAATAATAAATTGTAGACCAGTTGAATAGGGTGATAGAGAGATGCCTCCTGCTGGTATGAAGAGTTGTCTCCTTCCACATGTGCGGAAGGTACACCGATCTGGCATAACATTATGACCACAGTTGTGGCTCATCAGAGAATGGACATGAGTCTTCTCAGGGTGTCCTGTGATGTCTGGTAATAGGATGTTGTTAGTGGGGGTCTTTGGGTCCTGTGGGTTGAGGGGATCCGGCTGGTTTCAGATACTTGATCAGTTTGGGATCCGTGAATTTGGAGGCCAGGTCAACACCTTATGCTGTTCTTCATGTTGTTCCTAAACTGTTTTTTTTTTTTTGTGTGTGTGTGAGTCTGTGTGAAAATATCTGATTTTGGAGACGACCAGTGATGACTTCAGTTAATTGTTTAAATAATCAACGTATGTTTTTACATTTTATATCCCTTTATATATAAGTTTCATGGAGCACTTTGCTAAATATCTTCTGACAGAACATTGCGTACTGTGGTCTTTTATTACCTAATGCAGATAGTTAATTATGTTCTTTTTGACCCAGAGGAGTTGAGTACATGATCATTGGTAATTAATGGAGAGCGCTCTCAGTCCCTCTTTAGCCACCGGCAGACACACAAACACACGTTTCACATCAATATCCAACACATAAAAACACACAGACACAAAAATCAACTCCAATATACTCGACTAAAGACAAGTGTGCCTGCTGTTAACACCAAACCTGGCGTCAATCAGAGGACTCTAATATGCAATAAGGCTCCTTGATTGTCTGTAATCAAAGTGTTAGAGTCGTCCTAATAGAGGCAAAGTGCCTCTAGACCAGCACTCTGGCCTGTGTGTGTTGATTAGGTCAGATTTAAGATTTAAATCACTGGAGCAACAGTTTACTCCAGTGGAGCACGTTCATCAATTAGCAATCAAGAGAGAGAAAAAGACGGTGCATGCTCCTCTGCCTGCCTCTGCTTTAGGGCAAATCTGTGAGTCTGTGAATATTTGTTTCAGTGTCAACAGGTGATGATGATGAAATGTGTTCCTCTTTCATGTTTCAACAAAAGCTACACCATTAGTTGATTAATACATTCGTCGATTCATAAAAAGCCCATGTAAAGCAAATTTGCAGCAATAATTGAGTTTTTTTTTTCTTCTCAGACGTGCGAATCTGTCGCTTTTCCTTTTTTCTTACATGATAGCAAATTGGATTTTGTAAACTTGTTCAGACAAAATCAGACATTCAAGGACGTCTCTCCGGGTCTAAGAAATTTTGACGAACATTTATTTGTCGGGTTTTTTTTTTGGTGTTTCAAACAAACAGTGTTTGACTTCTTTTCTTGCAGTTTAGTATAAAATTCCAATAATAACCTAAATAATAGTGTTAGTTGCATTATTCCTTTCAAATCCTGCAGTGTGGGCATGCTGAGATTAGAGAGAAAAACATCTGTTCTCCACATGTGTGCGATGTATTGGTGGAACTTTCTTTCATTACGATGAAGATTTCAAAACTCAATTTTAAACTAGAAGCTAAAACAGAAACAATCCTCTCAAGGATAATTAACAAACTGAATTTTACACAGACTACATTTTTTTTTATACCAAATAATGCAAAGAAATGTTGTGATTTGTTTAACATGCTGCAAACTGATGCAAACACGCCTGTATGGGTCGACGACTTCACCACATTTATGGCTTTCGAGCTGTGACGGCAGCGGCGGCATCTTATCACAGCAAATGTCAGACGATGAACTAATTTTTCCTCTGTTGTGCCCCAAAGATGCAAAGTTAGAAACCATTAAGATGATCAAAGCGGGCAGAAAATTGACTTCACTCTGCATCTGAATGCTTCTCACTCATTATCCTGGAGTGAAACAGAACACATCTGCTCCAGTTTCTTAAAAACCTCCTAAAAGCACAAATATTGATAAAAGTTTGTGTTTTTTATTTTTTTTTTATATTAGCTCCTAATTGTAGTTAAAAACTTACTATTTGTTCTGGACTTCCTCCTCCTCAGGCATCGTCTCTCTGATCTCTCTGGCCGTTCTGTCCTACGAGCGTTACTGCACCATGATGGCGCCAAACCTAGCCGATGGCAGAGACTACCGCCCGGCGCTGGGGGGGATCTGCTTCTCTTGGCTCTACTCTGTGGCCTGGACCGTACCCCCGCTGCTCGGCTGGAGCAGATACGGGCCCGAGGGTCCTGGGACCACTTGCTCGGTGGACTGGAAGACCCAGACGCCAAACAATATCTCCTACATCATCTGCCTGTTCACCTTCTGCCTGGCCCTGCCTTTCGCCGTCATCCTCTACTCCTACGGCAAGCTGCTGCACGCCATCAGACAGGTGCGATTCTCTAAACGTTACACGAGAGTTTGTTCCAAAGTGAGAAAACCAGCCTTGGGGAAAGCATGAACGCTGACATGATGAGTCCTGAATTTCAAAGCAGTTTCCTTTTGTAGTCCAGCTGTCTGGAAATGAGCCAGTAAATTCACTTCAAGGTAGATTTAAGATTTCAAAAAAAAAACAACAACAAACGGTGTATATATATGTAGACTCTTTTATCCATGACCTGGACTGATTGCATGACTGTATCAAAACCCTCCGTCCAGTCTGCATGTTCAGCCTGGAGCTTGCGGAGCTGACAAGGAACATGAGTTCAAACATTTCAAAGACCTGAGCTTTAAAGCTGAGCAGTGTCAATCTCAGATCAGGTTTGACATCTCAGCAACACAGTCTATTAAAGCTGCCAACATCATTCTCTCCTCTTGTCTTCGGCTTCACCCCGTCTCTGACTGTCAGCCAGGCGTGAGATTTATTTATTTATTTCCTGATCACGTTTGATCGATGTGATCACGTTAAAGCGTGAACTGAACTCTGGATGACATGTCATGATTTGGGTCCTGATGTTGCAGCTGAACCTGTAAACTGCTCCCGTCATGTTTTTTTTTCTTCCCTTAAAGTCTGTAAGGTTCAGTAAGCTCCGGGCTCACTGAAGCTCAGCTTTTTTTTTTTTTTTAACTTTAACGTTTGCATTTGCATGATGGGAAAACAGAGGATACAGTGTAACATTTTTTGGGGGCAATGCCTGAAGATTTAAAACTCGTTCCACGATGCAAGTGCACATGCTCGCTTAGAAGAACGTGCAGGTTTTTGTTCGGGTGTAGTGTTTCCATTTCTTCCCTCTCCTCGCTTGTAAGTGACACGTCTGTCTGTGTGTTCAGTAGCTGAATCAAGGACTCACTAAACACAAACCCTGGAGAAAAGGGACTTAATAAACAAAGCTCGAAGCTATGCTACATGGTTCAGTTGCTCCACGACTGACTGCAGACTAATATGAAAAAGTACCAAAAAGGAGTAGGGCAGATTTGCTGGAATACTTGTTAAAGCTTTTATCCAAGAATTTTTCTATCGCAAATGTCAAATTCTTGTCGGTGTGATACCTGGAGCCCTTTATTTTATAGCCATTTCAGAATCCAAGTGTTGATCATCCTCCAGATAAATGGAGAAAATTACACCTATAGGTATAAGTTGACCTGAAAAGAAAATCATGCACATTTACTTTAGAAACTTTAGTTTATTGACTGTAAACGACGTATCACACCTGGATGGAAACATGTTTTTGAGGTCTCGAGGTCTAGATACAAACGTAGGCTTCTCTTGTGTTTAAGTCCACTTCAGTGACACTTCATCATCATGGCAACACACATTAAGCTTTTTGTATGTCACAAAACGACACAAAATGAAAAGCTTAAAATGCTGAAATGGAGTAAGGGTTAAGGACTTTATCAGCACAACTGAAACAACACAAACAACAACATGCAAATGACAGAAAATCATTACCTATCTATAATTGGAGCAGTTTAGATGCATTCAATATGAGTTTTTGTTTCCATTTTGCCGTCGAATACATGGCTGGATGCCTCGTTTGCATTGGTGCTGAAGGTATTTATCACAGTGAGCATTCGTCTCTCACTATATGTGCACTTCCTTCAGAAATAAAATGTTTCAGAGCGCAGCAATGTGTTTTTTTTTTTTTGCGTTGCAGACCCCTTTTACTCTGAAATACTCTCGCATTAGTTCTGGAGATCCAGAGAAAAAACAAGAGTAGACGAGGGGTGAGCCGCAAGTTTGAGGTGGCGGCTCAGGGATTTTCAAAGAGTCGAGCTACTGAGCGCAGAAAATAATTGGGGAGTAGAGAGGAGCACAGAGGTTCAGTCGGCGGGCTGGTATTAATGACAGGATTACAGACAAGTGTCTTCATTACACACCGCTGAGGGGCTTCATTAAACCTCAAGGCAGCAGACCTTCGCACCCAGTGTCAGCTAATCATAGGAGACAAAAACTCTTCATTTAGCTGTGAGCGTGAGGAGCATAGCCGCCTCTGAAGACACCCAGAGCATGCCTTCATATTGTTTCTAGTAGTGTAGGGGGGTTTAATAACCTCAGCAGGAGTTTATATTACACACAAATTATACTCAATTATGATATTTTTAGACTCAATGGGCCTCATACAAGAACAGCCGTTCTTATGTGACACGAAGAGGCGATTTGAGAGTTCTCTTGAGATCAAACGGGAGTGCAGGATAAACAGTGTTTTAGTAACATGAGCATGTAAAGTGCGTTGGCGGTTAGACTCTAAAGACGAACAGTAGCAGACGACGAATGGAGATAAGGAGAGGACGCCTTGTAGTTTAGATGCTGTCGGTGGTGGGGTGTTGGTGAAGACTGAAAGGACAACCAGGAAGACTTGCGTCTGAGTATTTCTGTCTGTGGCTGTGTAAACTGCTCAATCAAGCTTAAGTAATCAGGTCTGGACGAATTCAAGATCAATGCTGGCTCACGACATACAGGCCCCCCCCCTCATCCCCCTTCATCTCCATCCAGTTTCTGAGTGGCACCAATCAGACTGCTGCCTCATCAGGAGCTGCTCTTTAAAAGCCTCGTTTTACGGTCATTCGAGGCAGCTGTGCGATATTAGAGGACGGCATGCTCCGCTGTCAGTTTGTAGTTTGTTAGTTGCATGTTTTGATCAGTTAAAGTTTGTTTCATGTGCTCATTTCAAAGTTTACATTGAGAATTTTTTTTTTTTTTTTGTTAGTCTATTTTAGCTTAAACAGTAGATTCAACTTAACTTTGGTCAAGTTCTTCATTCCTCTATGCTATATTTCTTTAAACAATCACCCTCCATTTTTACTGAACCTGTTGTCACTAGGGATGGACATTGATTAGATTTTACTGATCTCATTTACCGATTCTGCTTATTGATCTGATTCTTTTGTGCTGGTCTAGAAAAAGTAGGTGTCCATGGTTTCATGTAAACAACAGAAATTTTATTGAGTTTCTAAACAAAAGATAAGAGCTTGTGTAAGTAAACAAATATTGGTGATCAATAATACGAAATTGATCACTGGATCCTTACTAGCACTGCTCTGCTGAGACTTGGCGAGAGCTGCACTTGTTGACCGGAGATTGTCCGACACATGGCAAATGCTTTGTTATGTTGGTGGTGTTGCCGCCCTTTCTTGAAATTACGGTGTTGCATCACTGGCACGTTGCACTGTGACAGTCCCTTCTGGTGAAGTGAAGTCACACTTTTGACCGTTTGTTGTCACATTATGTGAATGATGTGCTTTGATGTAAAGATTCTTCTTCTTTTGTTTTTATGGCGGTTGGCAAACAACTTTTAGGTGCGTTACCGCCACCTCCTGGACTGGAATGTAAAGATTAGGCATGAAAAGTATCGATAAGGTGAATCAATGAGCATGAAGGCTAATCATATCGATAAATTGAACCGGTGATCGATGCCCGTCCCTTGTCACCTTTTTTTCTCTAGTTACTTCCCTTTAACCTGAGTGAGCTGGGTTGTAACAAGATTAAATTACAGTGAATTTAAAGACTGACTGGCTCAGAGAACGGGGGCGAACAGTTCATTGGACTGCAGTGAAAGTTTCTATTGAGAATTGAGAACATTCTGGTCTTTCATTGTGTTTAATTCCAGCATCTGCAGACGGGCTCACAGCGCAGACAATGCACAAAGCACTGATATTGGCAAATGCGCAACAAGTTCACAGAATAGATTTTCTTTACACCGCCTGTCAGCCCGAGGACACGTGGTTCCCACCTCTCCAGCTTTTCAGTCAGACCTCCCTTACGGGGATAACATAGCCTGCAACTATGACCTGAACTCAAAGCTCTATAAAATTGTAATATAAATAGCAACAACTCAACTCACTTATCAGTTATGTAGTGTTTCATCAAGTGACAACTCCACATATTAAATCCACGCAGTTCAATCTCATTAACATCATGAGTACATGCAGAGCAGGATGTTGATTCTACATAATTTCCCATTATAGGACGTGTGGTGACGTTGATATCGATAATTAATTGGTATTGACATATGCAGGTGGACGCAGTTTGGGCTGATTTCTCTGATAACTTTTGAACACTGCTTAGGCCTCTTTCTAAAGTATAATGAAGTGGACTTCATGATGTTCTCAAATGGCTCTGCAGTAGCTATATGAGTAGCTGTGGTGGTTGGCTGTGTTTTCAGCTGTACATGTTATTTTCTATGATATTATGGCACTACTATACTTGAGAAATGTAAAATTAGGTGATAACATGACCAAATCATCCGCTTTTATCGACAGTGGATCACCATCTTTAACAGTTTAAAAGCTATATTTGTGAATGGTTTGAAGCTACATTTAGATTGTGACTGTGTGTGATGGAAATTATGAAAAGCCTAAATATGTTTAATTACTGAATACATGTGGGGGAAAAATAAATAATAAGTTAGACGGAGTATCTGTGTGTTTGTGTGTGACTGCAGTATGGGCTGTCACTCCCTTTTACTCTCACGACAGACAACCTCCTTTATGTGAATTGATACGGCAGCTCCATGCATCCAGGCTGACTCAAAGAATTAACTGTGCTTGAGCGAATGTTGCCGGGTCATATGTCTTCGCACTTAGTGTGTTGGAAAGTGTAATGTCTGGGTTTGTGGCGACGAACCAATCTGTTCCTACCTATCTATAAGCCCTTATGTGTTTCTGTGTTCATGTGCAAATACTCAAACTTTATTTGTTGGTTTACTCTTTGGGCTTGAGATATGAGGAATTTGCAAGTCAACAATTCTAACTTTATTTTTTTTTTAAACCCGGATCCAGTATTTGTATTTTCAACCCTTCGAGCCATAGCAGCTCATCAGTTGGATGGGAAGTCGATAAATGAACCCCGTCTGAGTTAGCTTTTCCTGCTTTGGACAACTTTTGACAGGTTTTGATATGATAGGAACTGACCACTACAGACCAGGAATACCTCAAAAGAGCTGCAGTTTTGAAGATGCTCTGACCCATCCATCACAGTTTAACACTCAAAAAATAACATGCCCAATATCATCCTGTGAGCCTTTTCATTTGCATCGGCACTCAAAGCATTGATATCGCTCAGCAATGGATGTATTAATAAAATAAACTCAGAGCAAGTTTATCAGCATTCAACACCATCATTCCCTAGCATCTGGTAAGCAAACTGGCTCCAACACCACCTTGCGCAACTGGATCCTGGACTTCCTCGTCCGTGTGTGTTTTATGACTTCACACTGATGACACACTCCCCTACTAACCACAGGATAAAATATATGCAGATGATACTAGAGTAGTGAGCCTGATTCAGAACCAGCGGAACAATCCGAATGTCGACAGAAAATAAAAGAACTCGCTCGCCCTGCCACTCTCCACTGATTATTAACAGCACAGCAGTGAAGGTGGTTGAACGCACCAAGTTCCTGGGGCTGCACAGGAACAACTAACCATTTATCCTGCACCCAGAACACCACATCCCTGATAAATTAAGAGTTTGCACTTCCTTCACAGGATGAGAAGGATACATCTGCCTGCCAACATCCTCACCACTCTCTACCAGAGCACCATAGAGAGTATACTGACCAACGGCATCTCTGTATGGTGAAGTAGGGCACTGGAAGGGCCTCCAGAGAGTGGTGAGGATGGCAGAGAAGATTATCGGGACTTCTCCTGCTTCCATCAAAGACATGGGTGTCAAACACTGTCTGTCGTGACTGGAAAAGATAAGAGGCAGCAGATGTCTGCATCATGGACAGTTCTCCGTGTTGCCCTCTGGCAGGAGGTTCAGTACCTGAGGTGCAGGCCATAACACTTCAAAACACTGCAAAGTGTTTGGAATCTGTTAAGTGCAACGTGTCTGTGAAGGTTCTTAGTCATCAGGTAAAAGATGTTTAAAAGAGCCAACTGGACTTGTAGAAAAGTTTCATGTTTCAAGCACCAGAAAAGTTTGTTTGCATCTGTGGTGTATATTTTAAACGGAAATAAAGATCTATCTTAGACTTAGACTCTGAAAAACCACAAGTAAAAAGAAAGATAGCATCAAATAAGATTAGATTAAAATAAAAAAAGTATAACCTAGTTAAATGAAATAGAAAACTCCTTCTTCATTCTCAAGTTCTGTAGAGTTCATCCACCTCCGAAAAGGAGATTTAAAAATATGAATGAGACAGCAATTATGATAGACGTTCCATTTCTAGCTTTTCATCTTTGCACAAGATGATTTAAATCATTGTTTAAATATCATAGGACTCAGAACAGAGGATGAAAGTAATGCTGCAGTTCTTTTGCCGACATGAATTCATCAAACTGAGGAATACAGAGCCACGTGTAGTGAGAAGTCTCAGCATTCAGCATATTGCTTCTTGTACGTGATGGATGGGTGGATGGATAGGTCTAGAGGAAAAATGGAGAAAGGATAGTTAAGAAACAAGGAGCCATCTGTTATTAATCACACTTCAGGGCCTCTCTCTAACAGAGGCACTTATGTTATCTTACAGGCCACAGGGAAATACTTTGTCTGCGTCAGAAATAAATTACGGATTCTTCGTAGATCAGTTAAGTTCAATTAATTAATTGATTTTTCCGAGAAAAGCTGGAGAAATCTTTCTGGGTTATGTTTGCAGTCTCTCTGTCTTTGTTAAAACAACACATGTTAACATTTATATTCACAGACAGATTTCATCATTAGGTGTTTCATTAAAGATGAGGTACATACTGAGAAGTAGTTTAGATACATGATATTGTCAAAAAATGATCCTATTGCTGAAAGAATATCTCTCTAACCAAGGTTTTTCACTCTCAACACTTTCAACGCTTCATAATGGTAGTTATTTGTTATGATGTCTACACTGTTGCCACAAAAAAAGAAGTAGACTTTATATCTGCAGAGCTACCATCTAGTCTGATTGGACAAAAATGAATTTAGTGCGTTTACATGCACATGAAAAAAATAATTATTGCCTTAATTGGACTATAACAGGGGAACTTAAGTGCATGTAAACACGTTACTCCGATTAAAATCGGAGTTGTCATTGTCTGATTGAGACACCCAGATAATGCGATTGGAATCGGAGTTTTCAATCAGATAATGCGTGTGCGCATGCTCCACCACCGCTGCGCTGACAAAAACGTCCAAGAAAGCCGCTCGCAGAAGAAGAAGAAGAAGAAGAAGAGAAATGGAGCCACTTGAAGAACCGTCTGTGGGATAGCGCGGATCTTATCTCCACCAGGAATAGTGTGAACATTACGTACGAGACTAAAATTTGTACTATTATCTGTCTGGTTGTTGTTTGAAATGCCGATCTGCCGCATGAACGACTCTTGTTTATTATCTCACGTAATAGATCAACCGGAAATTGGGCCGTATTAATGTGTTATTAACCCGCTGAAAAGACACGCATCGCCACCTAGTGTGGAGGAGGAGAACAGTTATTCGATTTTCTTGCGCTGCATGTAAACTGGGACAAGGACTGTAGCGAGAAAGTCGAATTTTGAGCATAGTTTGATTAAGCTCTGCATGTAAACGCACTGAGTTTGCAGTGTAGTTTGCAGAGCCAACATCTTTCAGTTCTTGGTTACGTCTCTGCTGTTGAGGCCAAATGTTTGAGGGCTTTCGAGCTGTCAGTGAGCCCTGAAGGTAGGCAGATCTCAAGACGGATCTCTTTGACATTTGCCAATGTTTATTTCATGGCTGTTAACGATGCACTTCCAGTTACTAGACTATCTTCCAAATTACCAGACAATAAGTGATTCATTACGAGAAATCAGCTCCCAGAATCTGAAAAACATCCTGTAATTTACGGTGATTCAATAATCTGATGTGTTGAAGTTTCTGTCAAAGTTTGTTAATTTATAACAAAATACGGCTATATGTGTAGAGAAATGAGAGTGATCAGACCAGCCAGGGGTTCTTTCAGTTTTGCTGTGTTGTCTTGAAAGTACAGTCTGCTAATGTGTGCGTGTGTGTGGATTTGAATGTGTGTATTGTTGTTTCACAGCAGCCTAGGTGTAAGGTTACCTGAGGGGGGAAGATAATCCCTTGCTTACAAACAAACACACACACAAGGATTTTCAGAATGTAGTTTTACAGAATGTAATTAAATCTCTTGAGCGTACAGTGTGTTTGTTGAAACTTGAGACACTGTACGAGAGAGAGAAACTGAGGACAGAGGCATGTGTCTTCATTGCGTTGCAAGTTTACTCTCTATGGGAACTTTATTGATAGCAACTTCATAATTATTATTGAGATGAATTAGATTTTAGGCTGAGCCAGCTCGCTTGACCTGGGAGACTGGAAGCAGAAGAAAACAGTTGCCAGGTACTGGCTTGTTTATTTAGTTCTGCATTGTTTGATTCATCCATATTAAAGTGTGCAGCGTTGTGTTGCATGTGTTACAGGTTTTGCAGCCTTCATGTAAATTTTCATTATCAGTGAGCGTCTGTGATCATAGATTTAGCAGCTTATCCTGCACCGCTGGCACTACAAGGCCTCCCTGTCACCATTTTTTTTTTTTTTTGTTGTTTTCAAATGATTCATTATATTAAATGTTGGCAATCTGACTGAAACACAGGTGCTAAAAAAAAAAGTAAAAGAAGCAATTGTTTCGCATGTAACGGAGCGTGATTCAGAGGACATCTTGCTAGGGTGTTTACCAATATAAGCTCTTGCCTCTTCTTGTAGCTGTGTTCTTACCTCAGTGTTATTTGAAGATTTGAAGTCAGGAGATAGCTTTGTGGACTGGGGACAGACTGGGGTATCATCCATATCACCCCATAACCATCCCTGTCCTCCCATCCTCCAGAGTCTTCTCTTCCAGAGTTGACCTTGTCAAGTCTGAACTACCAAATTTGCATACGTGGTATTGATAAATGCCCCTGGCTATAAAAATGAAAATGCTCATCGTGGCCGTGCCCCAGGCTGCATCACTGACCTTTTAGCTGGCACGCAACATGAGAAAGCAACAAAACAGAAAGGGGATAGGCTGTTTGCAGTCAGGGTCCCACGAGTATAGAAATCAGGAAATCAGGTCAATTGTGATCTCCTCTGAAACTTAACTTAGAACAGTCTTTTATCAGAGGCTTAACCCTGTGATCTTTTATATATATATATATATATATTTTTTTTTTTTTCTGTAGCATTTTGTTTTAATTGTGTTTTATCCATTTTGTTTTATGTGCCTGTTTTTCCAGGGGCACAATTGGATGTCTTTGTTAGGAACTTTATTATTTTTTCTTGGCTCTGGTGAGTGGAAAAAATACAGACTACTGCCACCTGCTGGTACGGAGGGCTGTGTCCTTTCACACAGCTGACCTTTTGTTTCACTCTTTGCGATGTATTCAAGTGCAACTTTTTGGTCCAGACACATGGGAAGCAAGATCCCAGTTGGGCTTTTTAGACAGTGACTCCTTTGCCAGACCAAATGGTTGCTTTTCTATTTATTTGCTCCTTAGCCTCCTAATAGGCTGACCAAAACAATATGACAAAGAGGACTAGTAATATTACAAGCTGAGTTCAACATTAAATGAGATAATAGACAACTCTGTGGCTCCACAATGCCTGACGCTCTGTTGAAGTTGAGTCAAATGTACATTCAGTACTGACTCGTGGGTTGCTTGCAGAGGTCAAACATCTTGTATCTAAAACGTGCTTGAACGACAAACATCCTTCCTCTTCCTTATGTTGTTTTCATTTTGTTCACAAGAATGTGCGACATCCGTGATGTCCTGGAGCATAAAGACATGATGGAGCATGTCCTTGATCATGTGACAGTGTGTCTGAAATATTCTATAAGCGTTTTTCAGCTGACTCAGCAGCTAGCTGTCACCAGGATTGAGAGACTGCGCTGTGCTCAGAGTAACATGGGAGACGTGATTTAATTTGGAAATCACTGTTCTAAAGGTCACAGCTCAGCGACACAACATTATGAAATCCGTGGCTGTCTTAAGCACATTAAAGCTCCTCTGTCTTTTAGCAGGAGTGTCCGAATCAGAGGTGGCTTTGGCGCCTTAGGCGAAAGTATGTTTTGGACATTTGAGGAGCTACAGTTTTTGGCACTTGAGCATTGGTTTCACTTTTCAAACCTGGTGCTTTTCTTTTGACAGTTCTGTTTTTTTTGTGTGTTCTCTGTCCCAGTTATGTCTCACAGTAACACAGCTGGAAGCAGACACCGTTTTGCTTCGTGTGGTTCAAGGATGCGACTTGCGTGGGCTGACAAATAGCAGAGTTAGTGCTCTTAATGTCTAGGACAAAAGTTCTTAGTCTTTTTGCTCAAAGACCTGCGGCTGATTTACATTCAAGGTTAAAGATCTGAAGGGACAGGCGATGGGAAAAATAACAGTTTTATCAAAACAAAGTTTAAAAAATATTTTTTTGAATTCACAAAGTGATATTTAGAGTAATATGAGGATCATCTGGATCACGTGTTATCCACAATCAGTGATGAAGTTTGAATCAACTCAGTTAGTTGTCAAGGTTGCCATGACAACAGCGTCAACAGCATGGAAATAAGGCACGTTGATAGCACGTTAATCTGTGGACTAATCTGTGGCTACGCTGCATATTTAACAGTCAGTATTGATCAGCTGCACTTCGTAATGTTTTGAATTCATGCAAAGAGAGATTTCCTGGGTCCAGAGCTGTCTTGTTTTGCCCGGCAACCTTTGCCAATATGAGACAAAGACGTCAAGACGAGGCTGCTTGTAACGATCATTGCCCCAGTTGGTCACAAACTGAGAGCGCATCATGCTGCTCCCGCGGCTGCTTCCTCCCTGTCAGAGTCTGTTCGCCACATGACTGCACTTTGCCGGAGGTTTTGATTTTTCTCAGGTCGTACCAGCTCAGACCTGTCCGTCCATCTCTGGCCGTGTCTAACTTCTTATTTATTTTTTTAAACGAATGTTTGCGTCTCAGCCTTTCCACAGGTTTGACTTTGCCGACGTCGTTGGGAGAGATGCTGTAGTTTCAGATTGGTCAGATTGCCAAAAACAGATAGGAAAAGAAATGAAACATCTTGATCTTATCAGAGAGATTAAAGCCACTGTGAGGGGAAAAACTGTGGGGAGACTCCGAGAGAGAAAAGTGCGAACACTGGGAAGCATAAATCATTTCTGTTCTCTTGTTGCCTCCGTTGTCTTTTCATCTTCCCGGACACTTTGTTTGCATCAGAAAAGTTTTTTTTTTTTTTTTGTCTGCTGTGCCTCAGGTCCGCAGCGTGAGTTCGGTGGTGACCCGTCGCCGTGACCAGCGCGTCCTGGTAATGGTCGTCACCATGGTGGTGTGCTACCTGGTCTGCTGGCTGCCCTACGGGGTCGCAGCGCTGCTCTCCACCTTCGGCCCCCGAAACCTCCTGAGCCCCGAGGCGAGCATCACGCCGTCACTGCTGGCCAAGTTCTCCACCGTCATCAACCCTTTTATTTACGTATTCATGAACAAACAGGTGAGTTTGTTGCTCGCAAAAAAAACGTTTTGGCCGTTAGAAAAGGTGAAAAGCATCCAAACTATCCTCAAATGAAAAAGCGGAAAAATCAAACAGACCAAGGTGAATGCTTCATCAAAGTCAGGAGCAGTTTGTGTCAACTACTGGGAGATAAAATCGTACGTGTCTAAAAATCCAAGTTGCTCCAGATTTTTGTGAGGTCGCACGAAGCTGATGGTTTTGAGCTGTCAGTTCAGACCTCGTATTAACATCCGTTGTGCGCTATCCCTTCACAAGTGACCAGCTTTACGTTACGTATGTTTACACCTGGTACTGAAATACGTCTCAGAGTGCGTCTCCGGCCAGCGCACCAGATCTGATCTTGTGCTCTGTGTGCAAATAAACACCGACCTCACCTGCAGTGGAATTCTTTTAACTGCAGCTGTATCTAATGGATGCAATAGTCATTTTTGTTGCACAGTAATGTATAAAGCACTTTATTTTATATAATAGCTGGCCTTGGTGACAACTTTCCTGTTAGAAAAAGAAAAACACAGCACAGTGATGCTTTCGTAAAGAGGCTAGACAAGCAATCTGAAAACACACACTTTGCCAGTAGACAGGAAATACGTGGACAAACTCGATCTTCACAAGAATGTCAGCTGAAATTAAACGCGATGATGTTTTCTGATTGCATCTGGTCACAGATGTCACTTACGGGTTTATACAGGATTAAAGATTTCTCTAGTAAGTTTTAGGGCATGAACTCTTCTGAAGAAGGTCCTGTATAACCTTGATGAAAGATTTGAGATATCGCTAAAGGGTATCAGATCATTTCAACACACAAACACACGTTCAGCAGTCGACTAAAAGAGAAGTAGCTGACTCAGATTTGCAGATTGGTGGGTAGAGGTGAGCTGTGCTTAAGGTCTGAAGGCTGATTCTTAGCTTCCACATCTATGTGCGCGGATAACTGCAGACTCAAACTCAGCACAACAGACTTACTGAACCAAAGCTTCTTTATAAGCAGTATTTTGGGGAATAACACGATGGCAAGCAAAGAAAAAAAAAAAAGCTGCTTTCTTTAGGAAAAATGTCACATCCAAACTAGGTTTTCATCTCATTAACAGAAGCAGTTTTCTGCAGTTTTCTTGATAAGTGTGTGTTTCTGTTTTGATTGTTGTCTAGTGCAATTGCTTTCTGTGTTGTTCATTGTCAAGACAGCAGTACGCTCCCCACAAATCGTCCCCGAAGAATTAGAGAAACGTATCCTTGAACATGTTACATGAGGGCTGTAAACACATGCGACTCAGTGGCAGTTTCCAATTAGCAGAACACCAGAATTTACTTCAAGGCAGTCCCTTATCAGACTTTTACTGTATCTCTACTCTCTGTACTTCAACCAAAGACTATTGTACCAAACATTCACAAAGCAGTTACTCTTTCATCCTGAGCGTTTGATGTTGCCGAAACGCACATCTCCAGCAGCAGATTATATCATCTGTGCTAATTACCTTTAATTCTCTAAATGACTTATCCGATTGCCAAAATTATAGTTGAACATTATCCAGTTAATGTGCCCAACGTGAGCCAGCGTCTCTACCGAGCTAAAAAAAAAAAAAAAAATGTCTTTTATAGAGAGGAAATGCAAATGTACAGCTGGAATATAACAAGAACAACGTGGTTTGCATGTCTGCATATGGAAGGGGTTTAATAAAACATACAACAGGAAGATGAAACACACACCCACACAGTTCCCAGGTAAAAGATGGCTTTTGTCATATTTTTGAGGTAATACATCTGTTTAAATTCCATGTATTATTATACAGTTATTTCATCGGTGGGATATAGACACCATAATATCCATTAAAGCTACACGTATGTAATGAATGTGGAAAGTAAACTCCCTCTCAGCTTCTATTTTAGGGAATTCACGCCCAAATTGGAGGAATAGCTCAAGAATTACAGCTCTTTAATATTTAGTGTCCTCTTTTTAAAAGGAGCAATAGTGATAATTGACTCAGAAGCCGTTACCTGGAGATTCCTCTGTTGCCTCTTTGTAAAATATGTGGGGTTGACTGAAATGTTTTCAATTATATTCGGAAAATGTTGCTTGGAAGCCACAACCTGCATTACAAAGGACTTTCAATATAAGTCACATAAACCATCCTAAAGGCCCGTACACAACCAATTTCTACATGAATAGGTCTTCAACAGAGGGTCTGCAGTGGTATAGCAGGGGGGGTTGCAAAATCTTTGATTGATTAGACATTTTTTATATAAAATTTAACTTTCTTTACATACACATTCACATGAATCCAACATATTCTTTCAGTCAGCACTTCACTCATTCAGCGATACAGGAGCTGTATCAACAGCGCACACAGATCTAAGTGTCAATCTAAGTCTCCTGCACACAGCAGGCCCCGCCCCCATCGCTACTGAATCAATCACGTGGCCGCACATCACACACCGACTCTGTCAGGTTCACTTCTGTGCTGTAACCTGATGTGCACCTCCCCAGAAATTGAACTACGTGCTACAACGTTGTCGCTGTTGCTTTGTCGAAAAAAGCTTTTCTTTAATCACTAGACACTAGTTGTTAATGAATGTGTCTGATTATGAAATGCATAACTATGACAATGAATGACAATAACTGATAATACGACACGTCCGTACAATACAAACATTTGTAAACAGTTACAAAAAAACCCCAGTCATCTGATCTGTGTCTAAGGACGGATCACGTCTAATTATCTACTGTTCTCTATTTGGGCGAGAGAGAAGAAAAGAGGGCGAGCAGATCTCCGCTCTCTGTCTGCTCCCTCTTCATTTACACCTTTAGACGGAAACACCTTCACAAACACACACATTAGAGACAGAGCTGTGACATTATTATAATGGTGTCAAAGCTATAACAGCATCAAGTGATAACACCTACACACACACACACACACACACACACACACACACACACACACACACACACACTGCAGCACAGTGGAAAAAAAATAGTGGAAAAGAAAGAGGAAGTAATTTTGTTTCCACCTCTACTGCAAATTTCATGGTGCTTTGTTCACTGTCAATAAACCATTAAAGTCATGATTAGTAGATTTATGTAAGAACTGTTAACAAATATTAGCAGAAAAGCTTCACACAGCTGTGGACCTACGCTCATAACAAAGATTTACCAGGTTTACTTTTTACCATCAGCTTTCCCCCGCTGTCATTCGATCTGAACATTAAACTTTATCAAAGCTTATTCTTGTTCTTAGAGAAAAGGAAAAAAAAATAAGACAAAAAAATATGAGTTCAGCACCATGTCATAGGAAGTAGGACGAGTTAGAAATAACATCTCATTGTTTGGTACAAAGAAGTCAATTTAACGACTAAATTAAAGAGCGAGGGCCTGGTCTGCTCTGATTGGTCATATCCCCAAATACAGGATGAATCATCAAACTGTTTTAAACTGTTTTCCAGGTAATTGTAAGAATAAGACTCCCTGTTTGTTTAATACAGGCAAGAGATATAATTTAAAAAAACAACAACATAAAATTAGATTTTTTGAAGTAGTTTGACCATACAAACAGTGGGTTTGGGGTTAGGCCTCCCCATGTTGAAAACTCTGAAATTCCAAGTATAGTAAACGCTGCAGATCCATAAAGAGATGCACATGGTCAGGAACAATGCACAGACAGGCTGGAGTCTTCAAACCATGACCGATCGGTTTCAGAAGGCTCAAAGTGAACCACTGCCGTCATCCTTGACTGTAGCCCGTAGTTGTGCTGTAATTTTCTACCCACTGCACCCTCAGATTTCCTGGAATCTGCTCAGCAAAGTCTTAGAGAGAAGTGGTCTGGCCGATCTGAGTCTGGCCTCCTGACCTCCTCTTCCAGACTCCAAAAAAAAGCTGTGGTGAGGTCAGCAGTGACATAAAGTTAAATATAAAGAGGATGTCCTTATAAGATACAGGGATGAAATGGGGATGTGAAAGACACTAGGTGATACAGGATGCTGTCTCATTTTTTTGGTTTCTGTTATGTCTCATTGTAATTATATAAGTACAGTGGGGGAAATAAGTATTTGATCCCCTGCTGAATTTGTAAGTTTGCCCACTTCCATAGAAATGATCAGACTCTGGTTTTTATGGTTGTTTACTGGTTATGGGTATAGACAGAATATCAATCGAAAATGCATAAAAAACACACAATCTAAAAGTTATAAATTGTTATGTATTTTATTAAGGGAAATAAGTATTTGATCCCCAACAATTCACTTAGAATTCAGGCTCCTACAGATTGGCTGGTGCGCATGTGGCACACAGCTGTGCTCAGTCAACTAATTACCAATACTCCTGATCTTAACTCGTCATGTATATAAAGCACACCTGCTCTAAGAATCAGTTTCTTACATTCCAACTTCTACAGCACCATGGGCAAGACCAAAGAGCTGTCAAAAGATGTCAGGGACAAGATTGTAGACCTGCACAAGGCTGGTATAGGTTACAAAACCATCAGCAAAAGGCTTGGTGAGAAGGTGACAACTATTGGTGCCATTATTCGCAAGTGGAAGACCCATAAAAGGACCATCAACTGTCCTCGGTCTGGAGCTCCCCGCAAAATCTCGCCTCATGGAGTGAGGATGATGATGAGAAAGGTGAGGGAGCAGCCTAAAACAACACGGCAGGAGCTTGTTAATGATCTGGAAGCAGTTGGGACCTCCGTCACCAAGAAAACAGTTGGCAACACACTGCGCCGTTATGGATTGAACTCTTGCAGTGCCCGCAAGGTCCCCCTGCTCAAGAAGGCACATGTACAGGCCCGCCTTAAGTTTGCCAGTGAACATCTAAATGACTCAGAGAAGGCTTGGGAGAAAGTGCTGTGGTCTGACAAAACCAAAGTTGAGCTATTTGGCATTAACTCGGCCCGCCATGTTTGGAGGATGAAAAAACGTGAGTATGACCCAAAGAACACCATACTCACGGTTAAGCATGGAGGTGGAAACATCATGTTTTGGGGCTGTTTTTCAGCAAAGGGTACAGGGCAACTTCACCGCATTATGGGGCCAATGAATGCAGCCATGTACTGTAACATCTTGGACAAAAACCTTCTTTCCTCAGCAAGAACACTGAAGATGCCTCGTGGGTGGGTTTTCCAACATGACAATGACCCAAAACATACTGCCAGGACAACAAAGGAGTGGCTCAAGAAGAAGCATATTAAGGTCATGGAGTGGCCTAGTCAGTCTCCAGACCTTAACCCGATCGAAAACCTGTGGAGGGAGCTGAAGCTCCGAGTTTCCAAGAGGCAGCCAAGAAACTTGAAGGATTTAGAGACTGTCTGTAAAGATGAATGGGCCAAAATCCCTCCTGCGCTGTGTGCAAACCTGGTGACCAACTACAAGAAACGTCTCATCGCTGTGCTTGCCAACAAAGGTTTCTCTACAAAGTACTGACTTGTGTTGTGCTTGGGGATCAAATACTTATTTCCCTTAATAAAATACATAACAATTTATAACTTTTAGATTGTGTGTTTTTTATGCATTTTCAACTGATATTCTGTCTATACCCATAACCAGTAAACAACCATAAAAACCAGAGTCTGATCATTTCTATGGAAGTGGGCAAACTTACAAATTCAGCAGGGGATCAAATACTTATTTCCCCCACTGTATGTGTATTTATGTGTGTGTGCATATATATAGTTTTATATATATAAGGGAATATATACGTTTTCTTGTTGTTTTACTGTTGTTTTGGTTTATTCTGTGTTCAAATAAACTTTCATTCATTCATTCAGTTTCAAAACCTCTAAAACCCAGCAATCACAGTTAAAGGTCACATTTCCCCCTCGCTCTAATGTGCGCATTAACTGGATCTCCTGACCTCTACCTGCAGGATGTATTGTACCGCTATTAATGGATAATCACATTAATAAAGATGTCTCCGATAAAGTGCTGCATGACTGTGCAGCAGAGAATGTGTCCATTACGACGTCAACATGTTTTGGTGTCCTAACTTTCAAACAGTGGTAGCTTTATCCACTTCATAGTCTGTTAAAGAAAAGCTTTTAACACAAGGAAGAATTTAAGAAGTAGGACCATTTGCTCCCCCTTTTTTTTGTGAGAGCTAATTCTAATTCAGCTATCGTTTGTAGTGTGAGAGTTCCTGATGGTTTGTGATGCTTTTCAGTGTGTCCCAGCCACGGCACAAACTAATTGTTACACCTCTGAGTAGTTGAAAAGGAGTGAATATGAGGGGTGGAAATGCTTCAAGGAAAATAAAGAACGAGGAATAAAGGAAAATGGTTCTTGGAAAGGTGTGAAAATAGGGAAATGTAGTAAGAATAAAGCGAAAGAAATATGTGCGCACAGAGAAGGGAAGTAGAAAGATTGTGAGAAGGAAGGCTGAAGGGAGTGTTATGTCAAGACGACAGGTGCTATTAGGAAAAGAGTGAAGAACACCAAAAAGATGAGAAAAGAAAATCTAGGGCGGGAAAAGTGAAAGAAATGAAGTGACGTTAATGGATGTTTGTGGGAGACGAGGAAATGGATTGGCAGCGAAGAACAAGTGAAAGACATCAGCGTGAAATTAATAGACGTGAAGATGAAAGACGGGCAGGAAAAAAGAAAGGTGATGGGCAGCGGGAGTAAAGCTATTTTTAATCTCCAGACGTAATGTGGCTTTGATTTTGATTAACATGTGATGTTACTATCAGGAGCTGTGTGACCTTTCCTTTCTCTTTCTCCTTCTATCTGCCTCCGTCGCTTTTTATCTGCCTCCACTCCAGCTTGTCGCTCAGGTGTTCTGGTTGTCACTTTTGAGCTTGCGAGACATTTAACTTTCTTTGATGGCTGACTTGTTTACCAAGTTTTTCACTTTGCATGTGATGATTCAGCCACAAAGTGAACTTTCCAGATAAGCGCTCGGGATGCCCGCGCTGTGTGGCGCTTTCAGTCTTCAGTTCCTCCCAGCCCATGACTATGGCAGCAGTGTGTTGAGGCGAGTTGAAGACTTCAAGCGCTGTGCAGATTCACGCCCTGGACCTCAGCTGTCGTCGAAGAAATGCCGCCTTTCCACTTTGCATTTTTGCTTGCATGTCTCTGCAGATGATGTTGTTACCAGTGTCAGTCTGTGAACTTATTGTTTCGCTCCTCGTACATTTCAAATTTCCCGTGTTGGCTGTTATAATTTGGGTTTCTGTTAAATGTTGCTTTTCTAAAATCAAACTTTCTAAAATTTCACCAAAATAAAATGTGCATGTTTTCATGAATGTGTGTGAATGTTTTAAGTAATTTAGTGATGGAAAGTAACTAAACGTAGAACTCAAACGCAAGTCAGAGGCATCGGTGGTTGTAATCCAGTGATGCCTGATTTTAATCTTTCTGTATGATTTAAAGCTTATGTGTATGTACTTTTACTGGAGGTAAGCGCTTTAGTGTGTCATGCATATACAATGCAGAGTCAACATGTATCCTCACAAGACACACAATCACATGTTGACATGAAACACACTGAAACACAGTGATACTATAGACCCCTTCATGGCCTAAACGTCACTGTGACATCACGATGTTAACTGGAGGCAAAACAGAGGGAAGCTGGAGGCGAACACTGTCACTTTCAACCACGAAAATCAAAAACACTAACTTTAAGTTTTATCACATACCGGCCACTGCCAGTAGTAGACAGCTTTGGTTTGACTTTGGCAATTAAGAGAAAGGATTGATGTGAGACAATCAACAATGTGCACACTTCTTATCAGATAAGATCAAGATAAGATGTAATGCATCATCAGTTTCAGCCTGGATAACGTTATGGGTTAGAATAAATCATGGCTGAAATTACGTTGAAGTAATTAAGTGATTAAATTAATCATTATTTAGGGGATTCTTGTTACATGTTAATGCTAATGCTAACCGCTAACTAACACAACGTTACTTGCGTGTTTCAGGGGTGTCCAAGCAGAAGTTGCATTTACTAATTTACCCTCCACAGTGTTTCCACTTAATATCTTTGTTGGAAAGGTTTCACTTGATAAAGACAGACCAGACTTTGTCCCCTCTGTGGGCATAAACATTACGCTGTGTTTACGTACTTCACGCAAATCGAAGTATTTAGAGAATCGACAATACTTTCGTTGCTATGAAAATACTACAAAGAAGCTTCCAAACCTGAAGTTTTTTAACGTGATAAATTCAAAAGAACTCACCAGAATATAGGATGTTCCCTTAAACTTTCAAATAATGAGCAACTAAACCTGCCAGTTCCTGCAGCTGATGTACCTCGACAATTGTGGCTCTACGCTGCTTTTTTAATCAGACAATATATTCTCGATTTAAATGAACGGATCATCTGCCTTTGTACATGAGGAACAGCTTGCGCCGAGCTTCATGTATATAGCAATCCAATTAATTGGGAAAATAAAAACGGAGAAGGGCACACAAAATGAGGATTTCAACTAATTAACGTTTGTTCATGCAGAATGTTCTCCAAAGCTGAATCCTCCCACAAGATTTAATCGAGAGAAAAAAACAACTAAAAACATAACTTTGAGCCTCAGAAGAGCCAAGAGAAATTCCCACACGGAGTTTGGCCAGAAAAAGGTCAACATCCAAAAGAGTCTAGAAGGTATTACTTTCAGCCTTTTAATAATCCTCCCATATGTAACTTCATATAGAATGTAAACCGACTCCGCAACCTTTGATGTCCTCCAGCATTTCATTACCTTAAATGTCATTTGTGTTTCCTCATGAATGAATTATTTTGTCTCCTGTGATACATCTTTACCCAGAGGTCTGTTTATCTGCAGCTAAGAAGTAATGGGGAAGTAATAGAGAAGTGCTTGATGATGAGTAAATGTGGAGCTCTGCAGTCACCTTCACCTGCATCACCTCATCCTTTTTATTCCTCTATTTTACATTCTATATTGTAATCTTGTTTACAATGTTTTGGACTTTCTGTTAGAGTGGGCTTCTTAAAATATCTCAGACATACCTTCTGTGACCTTCAATGGGCTGTTTGTCGCATTTATCCCACTGTGGGATAAATAAAGGATTATCTTATCTCACAGCAACGTGTGTTGCTTTATATCAGAACAAACTTACATGCATTGAAAAGATAGGAAATTCCACCTGTTAACTTTAGACAAGGCCAATCTCTTAACTGAAGCCATGTCATGTGAATCTGTCACTATTTATTTTTTATTTAGCCTTTATTTAACCAGGTTAGTCCCACTGAGAGCGGGGATCTCCTTTAAAAGGCAGACCTGGCCAAGATAGCAACAACTCAGTTACAGAATTAAAAGATAGAAACTAAAAACAACAAACAAATAAATTCGTCATGAAAGTACAAACTTTATATTTATTATTATATAAATATTAGGTATAGGAATATAGGAATAGGTATGAGGTTTCGTAGATACAGTCCGACTGAAGCTTTCTTTCCCAATTCCGTTCTTAGTTTTGAGACATGCTTTTTTAAATTATTATTTCTTTTTATTTTACACAGTTTTTCTGTCGTCTTAATCTTACTTTGATGTTTTTGGTTTCGCCAGATAAGAATACCTGCAGACGTCCATTTAATTACTAAGTGGAAATGACAAGGTACAGGATTAAACCAACAAGGAAGTGTAGTTCCTCTAACGACCACTTGAGTCTGGCTCTTAAAGTTAAGTCAACAACACGTCATGGCGGTTTTTTAAATATTTTATGTGGTACAGTGAATAGTCAACCCCTGTAGACTTCCATTCATGATGAATGTATGGGGCCGAACTATATGTATAATTAATCTGTTTAAATTTTATCAAGTCTTAAAGTTATGGGCTTTGAGTGGGAGGTGGGTGCTATCTCTGGTTGCTAGCTGCCTACCTAGCCATCGCCTGATCTCTTTAGCTCTCCTTACACTCCACATCTTTGCCTGTTTTAAAATTAGCCTTGAGTTACATGAGTCTGGCACTTCCAAGATGGGCGGCCAGTGCCGTGACACTGAGCTTCAGGGATCCCAGTGGATGAGTGGATGGGTTTGTCCATCTTCATATATAGTGATCAACAACAATCACAAATCCAGTCCTAATTCCCTTGTCCTGACGTATATACCATCACAGCTGGATCACGTGTTCATTTGTGTTAAGACACATACATGTTTGAAGTGGCCAGTGAGGATTTTGGTCACCCTTCAGTCTTAAAACCCAATCTGTGCCTGTTCTCAGCCGTAATCCCCCCAGATGTCATCTTGTCCTGCTGCTTCTCCATTTTCTCCATCTCACATCTCTTCCCCCACTTTGCACATCTGCTCTTTTTGCTTCCTTCAGGGGTCTTGCTTTCAAACCAACACCCTTCTTTTTTCCTCCCCTCAGGCGCAGCTCTCCCGTAGATTAATACTCTGGGATTTGAACAGTAGAAGAAGATTTGAGACAGAGAGCCCATTCTGAGAGCGGGATAATTCCCTCAGGGCAACAGAAATTAATTGGTTCATATATGATGAACTGCCAGCTAAGTGCGTGAGTTAGTTAAAATGCAAACTGGTTTCACTTGTCATATCAATCGGCCTTTATTTTTCAAAGGGTGGAAGCATGCTTGAGGGAACAGCGCCCTCTGATGATGTAATAAGACGAACCGAGGTGTCATGTTTCACACTGCACGCCTGTTTGATCTGCGGCGCCCTGGGGAAATGTAGTAGACTTTAAGTATACATTTGGAACAGGAGAGTATACTAAGTACACTACGTTTATCCAGGGTATGCCTGCTGGACGCCAACTTGGAGGACAGAAGACTGCGTGCACTACTACAACTATATTCAGCAAATAATACTACTACAACTACAAAACTTTAACATTAATGGATTATGATGTAGTAGTACCACCATAACTGTTATAAGTGTTAGTTAACCAGTAATTATGTGTATTAACGTATTGTTTTTTTTCCTAATGTTTCTTTTTTATCTCCTGTGTGCTACTGTCTTTAAACTGTCTGCTCTTACAACGCTGCTGTTTTCCCCATTGTGTAATAAATGAATCATTATTAAATGATTTAGTTTCAGTTACTAATAGTTCTATGGCAAGACTACTGAGTGTACTGATAAAAGTATCATGTTTTAATTACTTTCAATCATACAGACAAAATTGATTTTAATTTAATCGTCTTTCCACGGCTCCGCCTCTCAATTATTTCCCATTATTAAATCTATCTTTATTAAACACTCGTTCCTGACCTATATGCAATATATTGATAATTAGCAGGCACGTCATTACCGTTAGAACTGCTGCTGCTCTGACTTCACTGCTACTAATGACAGCAGCTCTGTGTTTGTGCAGTTCCACAGGTGTTTCAGGGCGTTCTTCGGATGCAGCGCTCCCGAGCGAGGCTCCACCTTAAAGACCTTTTCTCGGGTGACCAAGACTCTCCGCACCGTCCGCCAGGAGAAGGAGCTCCACGTGTCCGCCCCCGCCCCGTCCTCGGCCCTGCCCACGCCCAACTCCATCCACGAGTCCTCGCAGGGAGCCAATCACGCGGCTCCATCCCCGATGAATCGAGACCGCGCCGCTCCTCAAACTCCCGCTGCTGTCGGCCCCAAACCCAAACTGATTCTGGTGGCTCACTACAGGGAATGAAAACAGAACATTCAAGGAAAAGAGAAGGAGAAAATGAGCAGGGGCACAGGTCTCCAATTAGGAAACAAATCCTCTTAACAGTAGAAAAGAGTGAGCTCAGCTGGAGTCTTAAATACAAGCTGGGACTTTGAGTCCCCAGAGCAGGATATCGTTGCTCTGCGAGGTCGGCAAACAGGGAAAAACAAGGGACAAACAGTCACCTCCTGCGTACCTGAGGCTCTGTGCTCGGAGCAGACAGAAGAGATGTGAAGATTAGGGCTACACAATGTGCTTTGTGTCACACACTCCTCCCATCAGGACGCCATAATCTTATTCATCGCACAAGAGCACAAACGTTGCATCGAAGCTCACTTACCTCTGCCTAAAGATTTGCAAAAAGGATCTCAAGGGACTCAGATTCACATCCAGCAGACACGGATTAGTTTGTCAGGGCGACTGTTTTCTTTCATTCTGCAGGACGGTTTCTCTTAGTGTGGTTGCTGGTGGAAAGGTTGACTGCAGGGTCAGAACACAGCCTACACAGAGCCACGGTGAAGAGGCTGAGGGTAAAACTGATGCCTGACTTCAAAAAGTTATTACTCATGTGGAAGTCCGGGCTCTTGGGGTTTTTGGGAATAAAATCATTCTTGGTTTTAGAGAACATGTATTTGACCAAGATAGACCAGTAACACTTTCTCCTTAGCAGTTATAAGCAATATAAACGTTTAATAAATTGTTTATAACGCACTGTAATTGAGTTATAAGCAGATGAAAACAAACTGCTCTACGGAAACATTACACTGTGTCATAAACTACAAATAAATGTTTACGTGCTGCTTAAAACATGCCATATAGAGAGACTTAAAGTTAATTGTTGCTGATGCATTCAGTGTAGCTTTTGGAAATTAAGTGTTTTTGGAATTAAACCCTTTATTTGTGTCAGTTCAGATATGTTCATATATATATATATATACATTTTTTTTCGAAAACGTATTAATGAATGTTCAATGTGTGTCGTCTTTAAACGGGGAATGTGTTAGCTACAAACCAAGAATTAACGTGTTTATTGGGCCGCTCTCCGCACATTGGCAATGGATGTGGAAATAAGCACAGCTGCACTTTACTGATTCAGAAGAACCATGAAGAGGAAGTCATAAAATTGCATTCACTGTGCCCCAGTAATTCAATTATAAAAGAAAAAAAAAAAAAAAAAGACAAATCCACATAAGTAGGTCAAGTTTGTATTGATGTGTCTTTGTTACATAAGCAAAACGATGCTCTTACTTAATCGGAAAAGTAATTCAGGAACATTTTTGGAGAAGCACAGCGTTTGATAAACTCTTCGGTGATGTTTTCTCCTTGTAAACGGGACAATGACATACTATTTTCTGATTACGTGTGCAGGAGGATTACTCTTTATTTTCAGTGATAATTTGGAGGGGTTAAGCACTTATTTCATCACCCCGTTTCCATGCCTGACGCTTGGGGATTCGACACAGATTATTAAAGATCTGTAGAGCAATTTCAAGGTATTTCGAACTGAGAAGGATTTTCATTATGCCTTTTGTCATGACCTCGTAGCTTAAAAAAAAAGGAAAAAGAGAGAGACACAGGTTAAGCATAACAAATTTATTTAAGTCATCGACTAACAAATTAGAACGAAATGCAGTTTGGCAATCAGTATGTCTGTCATTGGTTGCATGATAGTGTGTGTGTATTGTTGGAAGGTGTGAAACTAAAGTAACCAGGCCAATGCAGAAGCGACCTGGCCCGTGACCTGGACAAGAGTGAAGGCTGCGACTGACAGAATTTAGGATTAGGGAGACTGGTCAGATGTTCCCAAATTAAGAGCTGCCCATTAACGAACCTGCAGGAAAGCGACAACAAGCAAAGGAGTGGAACACACAGAGCAGGTCCTACAGCAGCAGGCAGCCTTCACACTTTATTTACACGTGGCTGCATATAGACCCCCCTGTCATCAGGGACTGTTACAAAAGCCATTAAAGGGACATTTCCTCATGTTATTTGGGACTTACAGTATAAAGAGATTTCACTGTTTTGAGTTGTCTAGATGTTTCTGAAGCAGCTGCTTTTCTTTGTTCAGTGGAAGTGTGGGGTTTGTGTTGTCTCCTAATGTATTTTCCTATGCTTATGTAACATAAATCAAATCATGTCACAAACACAGCAGGGTGTCTTAGTCTTTTTCCATTTACTTCACCGAACGCAAGCGCCTGTTTGTTTGTTTGAGAAACCGGAGCACGTGGTGATTAATCCATGAATTATTAACACAGGCATTATTACAGGGAGGAAAGCAGATTAGCGTTCTAAATTACAGCCTTCGTCTCGGTGAGAAACAAACAGCGCTTGGAGTGTTCAAACAGAGTGTCGGATTGACAGCCATGAATGCATAATTAGCTGAGGGTTGCAAACACACACACACACACACACACACAAGCAAAAAAGTGGGTGTGTGTTTTCAAATTCAAATATCTGGGTTAAGTCTGGACGAAGACCTTGAACACCCTTATTAAATGAGCAGGATAAAACAATCAAACAAAGATCAATCACATAAGAACAGTTGTGCATTTATTTCAAAAGTTACAATCTCTCTGATGGCACTTTAGCAAACATAGTACAAAAATGTGGTGGCTATCGTTGCCTCTGACATCGGTGGCAGATTCAAGGACTTGAACTAAATCTAGTCCATCATGTGTCCGTCATCGCTGTGGCCGTTGCTGATGTCCCGCTGATGCTTTGTAAGGTCTTTGCAGCCCCTGGCTGTAGCAGCATGCAACCAGAATGATTGACGGAAAAAAAAAAAAAACCTTCAAGAACAGCTGAGATTTATTTAGGGCCAGTCAGTCACTTCAAGCAAAGAAAGGCGCTCAGTATTTCACATTAGCTTGATGATTTGACTCTGAACAGAGCATTCAGAGGACAAGCTTGCAGTGCAAGTGCATAGGTTTTAAAATGTGCAAATACTCTGATATGATTTCATAGTTGTGTGACTTGTTTACATCTCAAACGTCTGCTCCCGACTGCCTCGGTCTGACACGTTGTAAGTCGACGCCTGATTGACTGAAAACTCCAGAGAAGTCATTTTTCCTCCGCGTTTATTTCTCATGAGCTCGTTTTAGTAAACGACTCAATTAAAGAAACGATTGCAGAGTTGGTTGTTCAAGGGTTAAACATATCTGTGAATTTATAACCTTGAGTGACGGGCTGTTGCGTACACAAGGTGAATTTATCTTTGTCTGACCATTCAGAAATATATTTTGCCTGACGTGAGAGCTGTTTACACGTTGAAGACTAATTATTTTTAGCTTTGAGATAATGTGATATGAATGCGGCGTTAGATTAGCCTTTATCTAGCAACACTTTTTTGGGGTATGTGTCATCAGATATTAATGCCAGTGGAAATAAATTAGAGGCAGGGGTGCAGCAAAGCTCCATGTTCCTTACTTCAACCTGAGATATTGCTGTTCACAGCTGCCGTCTCAGCTTATCTTACACCTTCGATGGTGGGCGGTGTGCACATTTCAATTCATCATTTTAGATTAAACATCCTCCCACACCTGCTGAAACCCACACTTCTTTAGGCCTCAGTTATTCACAGAGCAGATAAACACAGTGTCTTTTAGGTGCCGTCAAACACTGACAGGGCAAGGCAACATGAAGACAATGGGAACCAGCTGTTGTTCCTTTTGAAACCCGTCTGTGATGTCAATTTGTGATGAATGTCTCGTTAACAGGTTAACTCAAGCTAAAGGAGTCATAGGAGGTTTCAAAATCTTACACAGAAACATGTGTATAACAACACAAGTTAACACATTTATCGCCTCCTCCCTCAGTTTAATGTGGATACATGTGTAATTAACTTTCTTCAAAGTGAAGCCAAGTCAAAACTGTTCTTTTTTCTAGCTTTTTTTAGCAGGCTTGATAACCTAGTGCATGGGTCTTCAAAAGGGGGTCCTTGACCCCTAGGGGGTCTGTGGAGGTACTGCAGGAGGGGTCGCAAAATCTTTGGTTGATTTGCCATTTTTTTTATATATAGATTTCTTTAAATACACATTAACATGAATCCAACATATTTGGATAGGGGATACCTTAATATTGAATGTAAAATGATGATAATCATAATGTTTATTTATAAATAAATAAATAATAATAATAATATAAAACACATATGGAGGCCCCTACTCCTGGACAGAATGATGGACAATTACTTCATCATGCATCATACACAATGAAATGATAAATATGAGACACATACTTTGGACTAAAAGTTATAAACAGCAGACCTGCTGATCAGTATGATTCAAGAGAGGCCAGCAACGATTTATAGTTCTGTCAGCCTCCTAAGAAACTCCAGCTCTCTGCCTATTATACTAAAAGGATTAGCTACCGATGTGGTGGAAGCTAATGGGATCCAAATAAATAAACTTAACAGCAACAGCATGTATCTCCATTAGGCGGATACATTTCGGCTCATGGTCTTCCTTCATCGGGGCCGTCGAGAAACGTGCTGCAAACTACATTTTAAACAATTTATGAACAAAAGCGTGGCAAGAGCCAGTCGTACGGGTGCACATATACACATGAGTCAATGGGGCAAAGTGGGCTTGGTCACGAGGCATCAGGCCAACCAAGATAAATGCAGCTGTGCGCTGAATGTGTGCCTCCGCGTACGTGACTGTTTAAGTTTGTGCCAGATGATGTTGCATTACGTTGCATCAATAACTGAGCCAATTATTTTTCTTGCTGCACATCCCCACGTTTCGTTTTGCATCAGCACCCCTGCTGTGCTGCTCAAGAACTGAATTAACACCCTGCAGAAATGCTCCTTTTACAAATCAGGCCTACACTTGGTTACTTTAAGCTTGTTAACACAAAGAGCCCAGCAGCAATTAGACATTTTAAAATATCAGTTTGTAATTTGGGTTAACCGGCCTTTTTATTAAAGACTCTGGCCCCTTTTGAACGTGAGTATAATGTTTAGGAGCAGCTGCACTCATGTATATATAGGTTTGTATTGTCTGTCTGGGACAAGACGTACAGCGTGAACAATGGCCTTTATCACTTACAGAGACGCCTGTTACATAGTCAGACAGATCAGATCTGAACCGATTATCAGTTCCAGACGTCTGCAACTAGCTGCAGCGCCCTTTATGTCATAATGTTACTGCTCTGTGATGGAGTGTCCTGACACAGATTTCACACTTTAATCATTAAATTATACTGAGAGGTTGCATGAGATGAATGTTACAAATGGAAGCTTTGTGCGCGTGTTGATTGTTTTCAGGTTGGTGTGTTTTTGAGGCACGCCCCAGTTTAATTTTGTGATAAAATGATTTGTCATCCACCTCTGGACCCCTGTTTTGCGGCCGTTTGATGAAGTGAAGTGGGGTGTGATGGCTCTGCAGCAGGATAATTATCAGCAAGGCAATGAAAGTTATAAGTGGAGGTGGTGCTGCCAGGGGCTGAGATATCCTCCATTTTCATTACACTCAAGAGACTCTTCACAGCTGGATGCCCTGTGCCTGTTTATTATTGTCAGGCTATTATATTTAATGTATGCTGTCCCAAGTGTACCTCAGCCCGCATTTCTCTTGCAGATTATACAGCAAAAGTGAAAACAAATCATCTACGATCGAAGTCGTCCTCAGTGTAAATAGAGACAAAATAGTGAATCTGGAAATAATAATTTATTCCCTGCGAGCTTTTTTTCATAGAGGAGACAGTAAATTGTGGAATGAGGAAAACGCTGCATTGGTGTTTGTCTGTTGCTTCAGATATGGATGGATGTTTTTTTCTGAGTAATACTGTGGTTTCTGAAATCAATAGATCACATGTTACAATGTGTTCTTTGTATTCATATAAGTGAACACTGTGTTAGGATCAGCTGAGCCAATGCTGCATCTGTTCAACAAGAACTACACTTATCGACTGGGGTGAGTTGGGTTGATTATTTCCACGTGTGCTCAGCTCATACCTCTGTTTTACGTCTGGTGGTGGTGGTGGTGGTGGTGAATGGTGCATTCTGTCACTGTGTATAGTAGGAAACCACCGTTTGCATGTTTCAGATTTAGACAAATGGGACAATGCCAATTGGGTCTGGCTCTAAAAGTGAGTCAAATATCATAGATCTCCATGTTAAAATGTCCAACTTTACACCAGAAATTCAGCGAAGCAGTTTTCCAGATGGGTAGTGCCTAATTTAGCTTGGCATACTCATTGACTGTATGGTCAAACCCATCCTGATGTGGATTCTGAACCTCGAAAATGAAGCCTGAAGTGGGCGGAGCCTGTGGTCGCCATGTTGGATTAGCTTCACTCTGCCCACACTTGGATACTCCAAATATGGACACAAAGGGGCAGAGCTAAAGCAGCCTGGATGTTGATATCAAGCAGCAACCTCAAGGTCTGAGCGATGAAGTTGATGCGGAAATACAAATACGTAAATAAATACTTGAGGCTGAGTCCAAAAGGGAGCAAATCACCGTAGACCCCCATGTTAAAGCAGCCCAACTTCACAGCATTATTAAACAAGTTTACAGCCTGGTACAAAAATGATTTTGGTCTCAAATGTTTATTTCACTACTCACGACAACTGTACAGTTGTCATTCATTCATTTCATAAATTTAAGATTTAAAATTCCACATAATTAAGGTTGTTGCCGCTTTGAGTTTCCGCTGTATATACTAAAATGAATATTAAGTTGTTGTTGTAGATGTACTTGGCGCAACCATTTCTTGGATAGAATGGTTTCGTGGTTGAATGTCGCTGGAGGGATTATATATCCTGTCTGGCTTGGGAACACATAGGGACCCCCCAGGAAGAACTAGAATGCGTTTGCGTTGACTTCAGCACATGATGTTGTGTTGTTGTGTACACAAAATGTTTGAAGTGTTAAAATCATCAGCAACTGTTTGCCACCAAAAGCCACTGAGGCTAATAGTTTATCAAGCTAACAATAAGATAACTCGATGTAGGAAATGCAGAAGCGTAATGAAAGAAGGAGTGTGCTGGGAATATCAACATTTTGTCAGACAAACTGAATTATAAAATCACAAATAAACCTGTATATGACTAAATAACAATATTTTGGCTACCATCCAACTACCTCCCACTATATCTGAAAAGGCCAGAAAACATGTCACAGCTTGTGGATTCGGACCGTACCAAAAAGTTATGGCACTGTGCCGTTCATATGGACTTGTCTAGTTAAAATTAAGTAGAAGACGTTTATGACTTTTTTTAAATAGATGAGCTGGTTTTTCATTCAAAAGCTGTGATGTATCAATGTTATATCAGCACCAAAGATTAATATCCATCACAGAAATACCAAACATGAGTGAGGGAAGATAAATTAGCTACTTTCTTGGTGTCCTTTTTCCACCGGAAAACAATTAGCAAAGTAGAAACAATGGGTTTGTTTGACATGTCCTCAGCCTGTCCCTCCTCTGGCTCGGTTCTAATTGGATTGAGCAGAAACGTCCTCACATCATGCTGCCATCTCATTTATAACTGGATCAAAGCCAATTCTGCGGGGAGTCATATTGGCAAACTGTGTAAATCACTACATGAATCCTTATTAGCGGCTTGATACAACATGGTGGGAGTGTCAGACTGTTTTTATAATTGCTAAACTTTCAGTGCGATGCTGAGTCAAATGAGTGAAACTGTTTTTGACTTTATCTTCAGCAGTTGAATATTTCTTATTCTTTCAGGTGTCAACTTTTGATTCTCTTTTTAGGTCCACCTGAAATAAAAAAAAAAGAGTAATGTTTCAGGAAAGTGAGGAGAAAATCTCCTAAAGATTTATCTCAAATACATTGTGTGAGAGGGGATTTTTTCCCCCTGAAATCCATGTTTATATTTTTTTAGTATATGCACAGTTTCTAGAAAAAAAAAAATAAACATAATTGGGGAGTTTTTAGCTTTTGTGTTTGACGTTTCTCTCCTCTGGGTCCTAATACAGGCCAGGTGTCGCAGGTAATGATGTGTGGATCGATACCGAGATATCGATACGTCCGATACCAGATCCTTATGCTCTAAAATCGGCTCTCAAATCAAGATATCGTAACTTTCGATACTTCGGCCATTCGATGTAATGTAGAAACACAGTGGAAAGTAACTAAAGTATTTAGCTGTGGTACCACAACAAACACTGTGGAACACCACAGGGTAAACACAGAATATGAGGCATTTATGACAGAAGAGGAGAGTGTTAGAATTAAGATTTAAGTTTTCATTTCATCGGTATCGCCGATACCAGCCCGAATTTTACTCAGTGTTAGATCGGAAAGGAAATCGGTGGTATCGAACATCACTAGTGGCAGGGTTGATTGGTGCTCATTGTTAGCAGCTTGGAGGACTTCATCAAATGAATCATCAAAGAAGGTGACATGAGGGCAATTTTATTTATTTATTTATTGTATTCTAGCTAGTATAAAAAATACTTTTTATTTCAGTTGCCACATACAATGATGCAGATAAGAAGACAAGAGGGTTATGAAGTAAAAGTGTAAGTTAAATTACCGAATATATGTGCTTGCTATTGACAGAATATCCCCTGACAGATTACAATGGTATGATCCGATGGGTATTTAAGTCAGGGTTTAGGCCTTGTGAAAGGTTTGATTGTGGGCTGAGGGATTTGTTGTGTGTAGTGTTTATACAGAATGTGGTGCCTGTTTTCACTTATTGTTATGTTCAGGAGCTTTAAATCACTTTGTGACCAGAGTTTTTTTTTTTTTTTTTTAAAAAAAACAGAGTCACAGTAATAAAAATGTGCATATTCCTCCCATCTCTAAAGTTCAGAGAAAACTTTATTTTTGTCTGTGTAGCATTGGGCAAGAACCTTATGAATTATTCATGAAATGCTTCTCTGTAGTTTGAGGGTTATTTCCAGAGTTGAAAAAGTCCATTTGCTCGTGAGACCAAAAGTTCACTCTTGAGTTTGGAAATTACCTCGCAATAAAATGCATTCAGTAGTTTTGAATCTTGAATCCTGAACATCAAGATGAAGTTCAGAGTTGCATTTTCTTTTTAAATCCTTAATATTATTAAGATTGCAAAAGGGCAATTTTGACAACCTACTGACATCCTTTATTATTTTGTAGCCGACTGATGTGCATTCATAGTATATGAATTGCTAAATCAATCTAGTAAATGCAATTTGTTGAAAATTGAAAAGGAAAATAAAAGCTTGCCATGCATTAATATGGTTTCTGTTGTGAGGTATTCAAAAACGAATAACTTTTATTTCATTATGCAGCTTCAGTAGGAGAGTTTTTGTCAGCAGGGAATATTCAGAGCCTTGGTTTCAGATCTGAGATTTTCAGCTTTTAATTTGTAGAGGAAAAGGCCCATTTCTTAAACCATTAACTCTCAGAACCAGCTCTAACTCAGGGATGGAGACCTTAAACTAATGACCCTGATTCAACACAGCTCTCTTATTAACTCCTGACTGGTGGATGGTGAACAACGCCACAGCCCAAAACCCCAAAAAGAATGTTCACAGATTTCACAACAGCTGTCAAAGAGGAAATCCATCACAAAGCTGCAGCTCTCTCATTCAGAACTCATTTATGTTGTCAGGGTAAAAAATGGATTTCTCCTCTCTGAGCGTTGAGCGCATTAGGTCTTGATGGTGAGATTAAGGATGCTGTAAATCTGCCAGAAGTGATAAATGATGAATGGGTGTACTAGTTTTGAACAAATTATTTTCATAAAACACATGAGACTAAAACACATCAATCTGTGTAAATGTGCAAGTGAGGGGGAATTATGAGACAAAAATAAGAACGGAGATGAATAAACGTAAGCAAAACGGTTATGCTTTAATAATTAAGACTGTTTGTGCAAATGAGATCTCACAACAAATTACATTCATTTAAGAATCCAAACATGTGTGGTAAATCCCATCTACTGGTAATGTTATGTAAAAATCCGGTTTGACTTTTTAATTTAATATTTCAGTGTGTTTTCCGGGATAATCTCACACTTAATTCCAAACAATGCTGTATGACACCATTAGATTTACAGCACAGTTTACATGAAATGTTTTTATTTTTTAAAGCCCCTTTCACACTACACGAAAATTCTGCGTTGTTCTGGATCATCGCTTTTCTTTTTTTTTTTTTTTTTTGTCAGTGTGGAAGGGTTGACTTGACTGCAGTGTGAAAGGCATTTCAAACCCGATGATGTTACCTGCCTGTTGCGATTTTCTTAGTGGATGGCCTGTCAGACGGTCATTGTAGAAGCTCCAGGGCTGCGAGTGGCTCAAAACAGGAAAAAAAGAAAAGAAAAAAGTGGTTCACTCCCATTAGATGGGTCTTCCGGTCGATCTTCCATCTTCCCTTCGATCTGAAGGGCAGAGAATTTTTCCATTTTTTTTCAGTCCATCAAATCTGTGTCTACGTGATCTTTAATGGAAGCACATTTTTGAATCGGCCCTACGTCATGTTTGCGAAATCAATCATGGCAGCACAGCGAGATCTGTGAGCTGCTCTGCATCCATGGAGAATTTTTCAGTGTGAAATCAGTATAACTTTAGACACTAAAGTCAAATGCTTGTCAGAATCAGACCCTAACGCACCATATGGTATCATCAGCATAACACTTTAGAAACTGCATGACTGCATTATCTCTGTAAAAATAGAGTAAACCTCTGGGTTGACTATTGAAACAACCTCAAAAGTTTGTGGGCCACATGTCTGGTAATTCAAATGTGTCACTAATGCAAAGGCTGATGTGAAGCAAATTGACCAACTTATCCATTTATAAGCTCTATATAGGTTCTCTCTGTGTCTGACAAAAATCCACCATATTCCCTGTTCCATGTTCTTTCTTTTTAAGGCTTCTTGTTTCTACATTGTAATTTTTATGTAAATGGAAAAATTCAAGCTGTGAGGTTGATCTTTTTATTAAATGTATGCAGAATAACTAGACTGGAAGTTCCTACGCTTTAATATTTGAATGAAGACTGAGATATCTCGGGCCCATTTCAAAAAGACGGTTTAACAAACTGAGTCAAAACCTGAACTCTAGGTTGTCCAACTCTGAGCTGTCAAACTCAGATTTTTCGGTTTCAGAATAGAAGTTAAGAGTTGGTTCAATCAACTCTGAGCTACCGTAATCCTGACCCTGCATGAATATATAAAAAGCCCTCATCAGTGGAACAAAGCTAACGTCATCACCATGGCAAAAAGTCGAGGGAAAAAAGCGATTCCCCTACCTTTCCCTGGTGCAGTGGGAGGTATTAATGACGGCATATGGAGAATATCAGCATATATATTTCAAAAGAAATACAATAGGAGCCGAATCAATGCGTCCGTAATGGAGGGGAAAAGATGCTTTGTGTTGAGTGTTCCACTTATTCGTGTGCACGGGTGCAACCCAGGTATAAAGTGCACTTTGCAGCAATTAAAGATGAAATACAAAAATGTTGAAATGGGTAAGATATAATTTCATTACAAGCAATTGGGATGTTTAATCCTCCCTTCTTCATTAAACAGTATTCCGTGGCTACATTCAACATGTGATATATTTCAGTAATTCTTCAAATCTCTGAGGCAAAGAGTCTTATTTTCAGCCACCCCAACCCTGCCAGTATTGGTGTCTGTTTGTTTGGAAGCAACACCTAAATGCCTTTTATATACGTCTCCAAATTTGTGCTTTCTTGATGTTCAAATTTCATCTTAGACACAATTTGGCACACTGAGTTTTCTTGTGGGAACAGGCTACAGTTTTTTTTCTTTGTAGTTGGCTGCTGTTGCTTTTCTAGATTCTTAGTTGTCCTTCAAATATAGGCATACTTGCAAAACAACGGACAAATCTCAAAATGGAACAGATGAGACTGAAACTTGTGAAGACAAGGAAATACACATGTGGGATCATCAGTTAGGGGTGGGTGAGGTGCCTGATTGTCATTTCCACTCTGGCTTGTGTCCATCAGTGGGCCAGGTTGTGGCGTTGCTCAGGGTCAAGATAAGGGGTCAGCAGATGGGTCGACGGGGGTACCCTTGGTCACTAAGGAGGTATAACTATCAAACTCTCTTATGAAATGACAAGGATGCAGGTTAGAATTTCAGTTACAATAGTAGGAAACATAATACTGATCACGGGATATAGCCATGTACTATTTATGAACTTACCACAGGCACATTTAGTACTCGGTGTAGGCTAAAATTTGTGAGTCATGCACAAGACCCACACAATGTGACTCCACATTATTGATCATGTAGGCAGCATCACATATGTTCACAGGGGAGAACAGTAATTGGCTGCAGAGGCTGTAATGTGTGAAGTGTGTCTCATTTGGAATTCAAAAGGTTATATCTCAGCCTGCCTGCACACTAATACTGATATGATATGAAAACTCAATAATGAATAGAAAAGCCTACCTGTGGTAATCTCTGTGAGCTGTGAGGGGGATATGGGTGTCGTCTATACAATCAATCACAGCTGGAAACCCTAAAACATAAAATTGACTGATTAGTGTTTCAAGTCTCGAAGCTTTATACCACATAAATGAGTTATTGCTTCGACTGATGCATGCTATTCTCTCGAACTCCTCTTTGAGAAGTCTGTTGGGTCTGTGACTGGGGAATTTCACAACCGTATAGAGGAAACATTGAGTGCCAGAGCCACAGTTCTGACAGCCCGACAGACGGCTGCCTTTGATACATGCATCATCAATATTGTGCAAAAAATGAAGTTTACTGAGCTGAGAGCATGTCCACGATTTGTTACGTGAGCTATGTGAGGACTGAGAATGTTAGGATATAATATTGATTGTGCAGAAAAATGGCAACGCTAAAAAAGGTGCTCATGTGCAACATGTTTTTATAATATGTGCAAATACGACAACACCAACCTATTTCTAGATGAGCTGACTCATTCATATTCATTAGACTGATTTGCAATTGCAACATAAAGAGCTGGATTTTATTTTTTCACAAGTGCAAAAAAGAAAATGTAGATAAATATATGCATCATGTGTAGGTTGACTGGTTGGTAGTGCATGCTAGGCAAATCCAGCCAATTGAAGATCAGGTGCGCTAACGAGTAGCAGATTTGCAGAGAGCATGATTGGGTTCTGAATTTTGTGAACCAGACCTCAGGTGCAAAACACTTGGGTTTAATTTGTAAAACTGCTACCACTGACTCTCTTCCCAACTCAGGCCAACTTTTTATTTTACACGAAAACAGTTTCAAATCAATATGCTTAACTTGTACACGGCCAAACATTACCATATCGTTTGACCAGTAAGTTGACAAGCAGACTAGTTTCAAAGTGCGTGCTCAGTCTTTGTCTTTCACCTCATATAGTCCCTCTTGGGTTCATGGTTTAATTTTCACCACCCTGTATGTTCATTAGCATTTAGTATGCTTCACCGCATCCCAGGCTTTTACCCTGTTCGTCCCCACATCTGCTGCTCTTACTGATTAAATATTCCAGCCTCCTCTCCTTTTGTATTCCGTGTCTCACTCTCTCAATTGTACCATTTAGACTTCAAACCGCACTAAGCCGGCTAAATCTGATAATGCCGTTCATGTGCGGAGACAATGTGCGGCTTCAGGTCTTCCTAATAAAGATTTGTGTACTCTTGGAAACACAAACTGGGGTAAGGCCTGGACATGCTTTGGTAAATGATTTACTACGGTTACCTTCTGATAATGCTGAAAACCAAATCTGTGTGCACAACTGAGTTCATAAAAGCATGCACAGTCCTGAGAGAGCCAGTCAAATGTATTATACACAAAATGAAAAGCACTTCTTCTGATGTTTAATCTTTTGCGCCCCTTCCAGATCCAGAGGTAAATCTGTCCAATCTGAAGAATTGAACAAAAATGAGGCAATACTGCAGATCTTTGAGGTGAATACGTGCACCACTAGGATTAAAGTCGGTTTCAAGGCCAAATTTGTCCATATAGAATATATTCACATCACACGTTTGTGGAAATATGTGATAACAAGGAGCTTTCAGAGAACCACAGGAGAAGAAAAGTTGGTGTTGCTCATGAGGCTGAAATACATTATAAAAGAGTTTGGAATCGACAAATCCATCATCAGACACACTGTGACCAAATTTTTGATACAGCTCCACAGGAATGGTCAACCAACAAATATCAGGGGGACGTATAGTCAGAGACGCCGCAAAAGAACCCAGGGTGACCTTAAACAACTTAAGGCTCCTCTCACTTTAGCTTTAGCATGTTTACGGATCAAAACGTCATCTTAAAATTCTATTCTGACCGAGTAAAGTGTCAAGATGTGAAGGTTTAATGGTAGGAAGTGCAGGACAATAGATGAGGAGGCAGGGAATCTGGGAAAAAGGGTTTTTAATGGAAACAAATAAAAATCCAACAGCTGGCGCTGCAGACAGGCAGGCAAATCCAAAGTACAAAATTCAAAAGAATCATGACATGGCATGGAGACAAGGAATGTGGATGAGGTAACGTCGAGAAAGGTAACACAACAAAAATACGACAAGGAACAAAGGGAAATCAGTGGTGTAAATTCACAAGAGGCCTCAGGGATGACAAGACACAGGTGAAACAGATCAGGACAATGACACCAGGTGAGACCAATTAACAAGCAAGGGACACACAAGGAACATAGGCAGGAAATACAGAACTTAACAAAATGAATCAGGAAACACAACATGACAGACGGACATGACAAACCACAAGGAGACATGACAGACAGGAAACTAAGAAACTTGACAAAACAGGAAACTCCAAAACATGATAAATAAAAGACATAGAACCTTGACATAAAGTGGTTCTGTCTGATGTGTAGCGTTGAATCTGACAGAAATATAATGGAGGTCTTCTCCGACCTTTTTTTATAGAAAACATCGAACTATTCAACAGGATAGAGGATGATCAAGAGGGAGGCCCCTTTCAAATGTGGGTTGAACATCGCTACCAACATTAATCCATTTAAACAACATGTTTTTTGTGACCTCTGCGTTTTTAACTCTCCCAGAAAACTTCTAATTTCACCTGATGGTTGGTTACCACACTCAGGACACACATGAGCAGGAATGATGGATTTCTTCCATCCACAGAGGAAAGACCAAATCATGCAATAACACAAGAATGCAACCCAAAGTGCTTCACAGAAACACTCACACATGCATGCACATGTGCGCGCACACACACACACACACACACACACACACACACACACCCATATCCATACACACACTTATTACAGACACATAGCAGGGCACTGAGGCTTGAGGCAAGGAGGATGCTACCTTTTGGGGGGGCCTGATCTGATCGAGAGTTTAAAGCATTTTTATTCAGATTATCAAACAATGACAATTATCAAGAAGCTGTCATACTGAATAAATATTGAGTGACATATTTGATCATTTTGTCTTTGTAATTAGAGGCTACAAAGTTACCAAATCACAGCCCCGTAGCCACTAAACATGTGCAACATTCACACACCACTCTGGAAGCACTTCTCAAAATTGGCTTAGTTGAAGGAAATATGAGGAAAGTGATATTCAAGATGACAAATAGATTTTCTTGCAGCTTTCTGTGTTGCTGTCCTTCTCTTTGTAGCCTGAGCCAGGTTCTCTGTAAACAAGGTTTTAAACGCACACATTGCTCATTAATCCTTTCATTCCGCGTTTGTCTTTTGAGCTCTGAATGGGCTCCCAAAGGAAATGTCAAAGGCCATGTTGAGCAATGAATATTCATCAGAGCCATGTCCTCACGCAGACTGCTGGATCTACACCTTCACATCAGACGCGTGCTACATGAGTGCCGAGCCACGTGACGCTTGTTTATCTTTCTGTCATTCACTTCCATCCATCATAACGCACCTTTGTCCCTCTTTGCATTCTGCAATTGATCACGGCGATGAAGATAAATGCTGCTGTTCATGCTCGCCTCCATTGAAAACGCGCTCATGCATATCCTCGACCCCTGGGTACTGCCTGAACGCGGTCGTTCCTAACCTCCCTGCTCTTACTCTTCTCCCTGTTCGCTGAGTTTCTAGCAGGCACTGCCACGCCACGCGGATCGGATACAAAAATTGCTGCTCAAGAGGCGAAAAATAATGAAAAATAAAAACTACACATGAATATTTATCAGCTATCTGGAGTGTGGAGTCACTGAATAACTTTCTTATTTCATGGAAAATGGGGAATGGCTTGATCGGTGCTTGGGTGCTCACCAGCTGTGAGCACCTTGGCAAACAGAAAAGGGACAAGACGAGACAAGCCGAGCTCAGCTGGACTGATGGATCCTGTGGGGAAAATTGTGCCTCGTCTCAGGTCGGCTCTTCCTCAATCCTCAAAGTGAGATGTGATTTTGAGGCTCTGCTCTAAAATAAGTGGTTGATTGGAGGGTTTTTTGTCAACACGAAAACTTTCTGATTCTACCTTGAAGCAGCAAACTGCAGTTAAACACGCACATGGTTCATGGTGACAGATAATGCTCTTAGCTAGTAAGAGCTAATTACTGGGACAGCCTGACTCACAATCTGGTTGACAGGTTCACACTCACCTTTCAGCAATGATTTATCCCAGTTATTTACAAACCTGCATTGGTTACGTTTACACACTTTCACATCTGCTTATTTCTCTCCAGGACAGTAGCACAACAACACGATCATCTTTTGTCAAAGTTGGTGTAAGAAATCTTCTGTTTGCACAGCTGGTTAAACTCCTCTGGTCATGTCTAAAGTTCTGCTATAATAAATGTTATGGGGCATGTAAACACATATCCTATATTAGGATACTATGAAGGAGTTTTGCCTTCGTAACATCTTACAACAAACCAAACTGTATGTTTGAAAATAAGTAGATATCCTAATGATGAAGAGCTCTCTCTAGCATCTCTCTGCAGAGCTCCAGCAGTCCATTCTGTCTTGCACTCCCATTGACAGGCCTGCATATTCGTCGATGGCCAAAACGGATGCATTAGATGTTCCCCAGGAACCGGTTCTCACAGTCAACTTATTGAACACTGGCGAGGGGGAAAGGTGTAAAGATCTGGAGCCGTATTCTTAAAGATTCTTAGCTCAAAGAGTTGCTCCTAAGGGGCAAATTCTAAGAAAAGTCTTAGTATCATGATGAAATTCCCCTCAACGTTAAGAGTAGATCCTGGTAAAAAAAAATAAATAAAATAAAACTTATTCCTAAAGAATCCTAGTTCTTAAGATAACTCCTAAGGTGAGATCTGTTAAAAGCAGGGAGGAGAACTTTTAAGAGGCTTAGGGGTAAGCAGAGCAGAGGAGAAAATGCAGAAAGAAGAAGCAGGAGAGATATTTTCCAAACGCTGAATGACAGTGAATTAATCAAAGGCTACAGATTGGATCGTGCAGGAATCATGTCCGTGGTTCATCTCATTAGAGATGCGCTATCACCAGAAATGAAAGTCATCATAACACCGAGGTATTCAGCTGTGGTGACTTGGGTCTGTAATAGTCCTCCATTTGGGAGGTCATCAAACAAACAATGACGGCACTGTCACTGCCTCATATTGTGACAGTTTGTTTCGTTTCTGCTGGTTATTTTTCAGTCTCACCAAAGGACATTCAGGGACATCGCAGGATGTAATTGGTGGGACACACGTCTGCATAATTGGACTGTCAGAAGATGTAGTCGTCCTTGTGAACAGGAACCGACTTCACAGTATCAATGTTGAACTACAAGATTGTGTGCATTGTTGCTAAATAGCCAGGCTCAACACATGATGCCAGAATACTGTGAGAGTGGCCTCACACAGCTTTTCAATGGACATTATGTGTCATGGTCTGCATGAGGCCCAGAGTGGACTGCCTAATTTACAAATTCACATTTTAAGCATGTTATAGTTGTGTAATTTTAAAACTTGCAACTACAGTGAGCTAATATAGCAACTAATATTTACTACTCTGCTGTCTGAGGACATCTATTGTTCAGTGGCTGGAGCAGCGTGCAGGCCGTGATGTTTCAGGCTGAGGGTCGTACGCCTGCGATGTCAAAGGCCCCAGTTCCTGTGACGGCTCCATGCTGCGCTAAGAACAATACATTTAGTTTAGTTAGTCATTGTTTTGTTTCCATTGATTTTGCAGAATAAGCACATACAAGAGGCTTATGTAATGCATGTTGTTCTTGATGTGTTGTTTATCTGCATGTGACTCACTTCTACATTTATTGCATTTCATTGAGCTGCATCACTGAAGAGTCAATGCCGTCCCTCAGCCCGGTAGAAACTTCTGACTGTCCCATAACATTAAACACTGTTTCTGCAACCTGGGACACGTGCTTAGCACATGGTCCACCTCCTAAAAAAACAATCCAGTAACCAATGTTTACACATTATGTATTTAGATTAATTTTGCCAGCAGTTGATTGTGGTATCTGTCTCCTCTCTTGCTTTCGACTATAACATATATGACCTTTTCTCACTCTTTGCAATTGTGTGCACAACCAGTGGAAAGGAGGCATTTATCTGTTGTGCTATATTTTGCCATGTCTACTTATTGGCTTGTAGTGTGACACTGGGGCCAAGTCCACCTCTGAAAACACTTTGCTTCTGGCTCAACTGGTCAGTAAGAATAAAAGACTGTTCCTCTGTCCAGTTGACTTTCCTACTTCTTTTCTTGCTTTCCATTCCTTGCTTCTTTTTAGGCTAATTTAGGAGCTCTCTGAGAGGGTTCTCACGATCTATTTAGGAACACGGGCGCTGATCATAGCACTGACCCCACAGGCTTGTACATTAGGTACTAGGCATGATGCGTGCATCGCCTCTCTTTTGCCCTGATGCCCCATCACTCTAGAACAGTGTAAAACTGGACTCATCAGACCACATAACCTTCTTCCATTTCTCCAGAGTCTAGTCTTTATGCTTCCTAGCAAACTGGAGCCTCTTTTTACCAGTTAGCCTCCCCTGTTAGTGGTTTTCTTGAACATGCTACACATGTTCAGTCCCAGTTCCTTGAGTTCCCTTCACATTACACTCACATCACTATTAAACATAGACATTTACATGTTTTAAATGTTTAAATGATGCCGGTCACAATCACAATTGTCTGTTTGAGGAGGGTCAAATCATTGGCCACGACCACAGGATGTGTCTTGGTCGTTTAAGAAATGAGAAGCTACTCATTGCATCAGTTGAGGTTAGCAATAGGAGGCTTAGTTAAATCCATGCGGTGACTTTTTTTGGCCAGGCAGTGCATACAGTATGCAGCACACCATAATGATAAGCTTGTGTGTTTATGTCCAATGCTGTGTTCTATTAGTTGACCATTTTGCTGTGGTTGTGTTTTGTATTGTATTAGAAAGTGTTAGGCTTGTAGCCTGTGTTTATGTATCAGTTACCTTACGGAAAAGTCTCCATATCTTCCATTTGTGTGAAAAGCTCCGATATTTTTCAGGTCAAGAACCTTGATTTCCCTGTTGCAAAGCATTACTTTCTACTGTGTGTCATCAATTAGTCAACGCTGACTTTCACCACACATTAGGAAAAAAAAAAAATCTTTCAACTGCTAATTGTCACATGATGGTCAGTGTTATTCACTTCTCCTGACAGTGCTTTTAATGTTGTGGTGGCATCTGGATAGAACAAGGCTGATCTACAGAAAATCCAGTTGATAGTGCACAAGATGAATGGGATCTAGTCAAATTAAAATTTAAGCAGCTGACATGGGGAAACCAACCTGGCTGGATGGATTGAGAAATGGAAACAAAGAGGGAGGTGGCACACAAACTCCTTCTAACATGCTGTCTGATACCACAGGCTACATTCAGAGGTAGTTGGATCCATAACCTTGGCAGAACTGATTTGATAACACAAGGGCCGACACTGAATTGGACAGGTGGTCAATATTTGTCTGTGCCTCATCAGCGTGCATGCTCCAGTAAAGAGAACCAACACCCTCACCATGCTGAGGTCTGTCACGGCTTCTCAGCGCTTCAGAAGTCCCTCCTTCTGTCTCCCATGCGCCACTCACCAGGTGGTTTCTAATCCCTTCCTCCCCGTTTCAGCCTCTCTTCTGCCTTGTTTGCATGTTTCTGTCAGCCAGCCAGCATTTCTACTTCCCATCAAGTGCCTCTGCTTCCCAATCAGCCATGGTCTTAGACCAGGCTTGGGCTTGTTCAGATGCAGTTGCCCTTGAAAGCTTAATCAACTCTCCAGCAATCTGTCTTTGCCAAAGCTAGCCACTCGACTGGTGCAAGATGTTCAACCTTTTCACTAGGGGCATAAAATGACACTCTTCGGGCACGAGGGTTGTTGCCCCTCAACGCTTTTCCTTTATTGGCTTTTAAATTTACTTAACGTCATGACCAACTCTCTGCACGAACAAGGACTTGGTTGATGTTTATGATTGGTATCCTTCACAGCCTTGTTAAAATTTTCAGCCCTTCACAATTTTCTACTTTTTTGGTTTCTCCATAAAGTAGACAAATGGAACCTAATTAAACAAATTAAACAGAAATATTATACTTGCTTATATTGGTTTGTTTGGGAAAATGAGCCAGTATTACATAACATATCGTACATGAGTGCACTCCAGGATTATAAATGAATTTTGAGGCCAAATTGGAGTCTATCTGCTCAGAAGTGCTTCCAATCATTGTAATGAGACTCCAATGTCATCCAGTGCCCTGTTTTGTTAACAAACAAAAAAAATCAGGGATTTGTCTCAGTCTGATCTGAGGAGCTCAGAAAAAAAAAGAGTTTCTTTTCATTAGGTTGGAAAAGGTTACAAAACAATCAACAAATCCACAGTCAGCCATGCTGAGAACAAATGGAGATTTAGGACGACTGTTACTCTCCACAGGAGTGGTCGGCCAACAAACATCACCCCAAAAGTAAGACCCTGAGGAGTTACAAAGGACTGAGAGAGGTGTGTGAGAGGATACAAAGGAACACAGGGTAACTTCTCAGCAACTAAAGGCCTCTCTCACATTGGCCAGTGTTCATGGAGAGATTTACTCTTCTTTATTGGCCTGCCAGCAACTTGCGGATTCAGTGTCTTGTCAAAAGGCAACGTGGACAGTTCATCATCTGTCGGTTGAGCCACAACCTCCTCCCTCTTATCTCTGTATCAGACCAAATTAGTCTCTACGTCTGTAGATGTGGAACAGGCCACAGCTCTTGCTGCATCCAGCATCAGTCTCTACAGTCTTAAACATCGTCTCGGTGATGATAGAGTTTCACTTTGTGCAAAAGCGTATAGATGATTTAATCTAGTACGGACATTCAGTTAATGTAAATAAGTGCACTTTAACGTTGTGCTGGAAGAAATGTAAAGCTCCAGCTCTTACGGAAACTTGGAGAAGAAATGACAAACCTGACAGAGGTTTTCCACAATTCACTTTTTCATTGAAGATTCCTGGATGTTTAATGCTACATTTGACAAAAACAGGCCTCGTTTATTTCCTGATAACAGGACCAGGCTGTGCTTTTAGGATGCTGTTTTTGCTGTCATTACTTTTGACATGACAAAAGCCTTTTTTATCATTATTATTACTCTGTGACTGCAGGCTGAAATAGCTGAAACAAAGCAGAGATGGAGAAGAGCCCTGACTGGAACCAAAGACGGTCACTTTGTCTGTTCGGAGCATCGAATGTAGATTTAATGTTTAAAAATTTAATTAGCAGAAGCAATGGACGCTTTGGTAGCACCTTTCTAACAAGGCCGCTGCATTTGCGGAGGGAATATCGGAAGATCTGCATGAATACATCAAGATAATCTATCACTCCCTCTCGGCTCAATTTCAGTACGGTCCTCCGCTTGAAATATGCATGACTCTCAAATTTAAATTCTTAAGCTTTGCTAAAAAGCAGATCTTCTTTACATGTTTCTATTGTTTTGTGCACAGAAATCTAGAGCAATGCATATTTCTCACTTTCCTCCCCACCAGGAAATATTGTGTTGGGACAAGTCTGGCACAAAGCACATTTCATTAGTAAATCCTCCTGCCTTCTCTTCTCTTCTCTCCTCTCCCTGACGTCTCGCTGCATTTTCCTGCTGAGTCCTGAACTCCGTGAGACTTTCCTGTCAGCTCATCTGGGGCCAGGAATACGAAGTGGAGCTGAAGCAAGAGCAAAACAACATGACAAAGCTTTTCTTCTCTCTTTTTCCCCACGATGGCTGGAGGCGGGCGGCCGCACCCCCCCTGACCCTGGTCCTGCTCTAGGTCTCTTCCTGTTGGGAGTGTTACCCTCCACTCTGCCACCAAGCGTTGCTCCACAGTGGAATTTCTGGATCTCTCTCTTTGATATAATGACATTAAAGTGCCCTCAGTTTTATTTTATAGAGCAAATCATAACAAAAGTAATCTGAGTTAAAACTTAGAAACAATAAAGTAAAAAAAAAACAAAAAAAAACAAATCTGTCCTTTTTTGTATTAAGTCTTTTTTTCTTTGCACCAAACCAGAAGAACTCAACACTTTTCCGTTTGAAGATGACAAAAAAAAATTACAAAAGAGCACACTAACTAAAATAGTTTATTCACACCAATAAACTACTGGAGAGCCTTAATTTAGTTCAAATTTACGCTGCTATATTAAGGCTTTAGTGAAATAGGCAACAAGCTTTTTAGGTTTTATTCAGTCTCTTTTGATGGCAGGCGAGCACCTCCTATTGGTGTGGGGCCTCTGTGTTTGTTGGCGAATAACCGCTTCTCATTTGCTGCCATATTTTGTGTGTGTGTGTGTGTGGAAAACTACAAGAATCAATGTTAGAGTGGAGACAGATTTTATACAGTATATTATGATTCTGTTTCTGTAGTTTGTCACATTTGCTTTAACACCCCAAAATTTCCATGTCTACAATATGTTTTGTAATATGTATTTACAACCTTTGCTTGACTGCTTTACGTTTCCTATGTATATTTAAGAAAAGTTAATTTCATTAATATTGTGTGTGTGTGTGTGTGTGTGTGCGCTCATGGCAGGAAGTTCAGAATTTGCAATCTAACAACAAGTGGTTTCGTTTTGTAGACGTAGTAGAGTCACAAATATACACTAAAAGGAAGGAATAAAAACCACAAACTTTTCTCAAACCAAATAAATGAACACTTAACAGAAAATACGATGTCACATGAAGAGTTGAGGGTTAAAACTGTTGGGCTTCAGGACAGAGGAGGAGCCATCTGTTGCAGTTTTAAACAGCTGCTCTCCTCGTCTGATGCACACGCACTCACACAAACACAAACCTGAGGCAACGCTGCTCCAGATGGCGGCGCTTTCATGGCCAAACACGGGAAGTATGTAAAATGCACACAGAAAGAGGCAGGCCGGCATAATTCAGAGAGTCGGATATAGTCAGACAGTTTTTATTAGAATGGACTTTGTCACGCTGAGCAAATGGCTGCTCCACTTTCATGGGCGCCTCAGATTTAATTTCCAGAGCGCTACTTTAATTAAATGTGTAAAAGGTAAAACTCGGAGAGAGAGCTGGGCTAATGTTACTTCTGTTAACTGCTGCGTGGGAGCCAGTTTGGAAAACAAACCAAGTGGACCAGAAGACAAAGAACAAACAGGCCTGGCAGTGTTTTAAAAAGCGATTAATATTTAATGAGACGAGTCGTTAACGAGGGATGTTTCGCCTTTTGAGCGGCAGGATGATCAATGAGCGCCCATGGCGAAGGATGGCAAGATAAACACCAGAGCACTGCCAAGACGACACCGGGATGCAGGGACATCTATCACACCAAGGTTGCCACGACAACCTGTCGCCGGAGCGACCGCTCCCTGTCGCTTGGCTCTGAGGGCCGCGGCCCTTGAGCATCCCACAACATCAGAGCCAACTAATTAGTAATACAATGGCAAGAGGAAAACAAAGGGAGGAAAGTTGTCGAGTGAACACACATCTGGCCTTCAAAAACTCTTCACTGGTCCCTGACAACAGCGCGCTCATAGGCCGCACACAGGAAAATGAAACCAAATTGCATTTACATAATAATGTCGGCACGTGGATCGAATAATTGTTCCCAATATACCTAATATATCTCAGTAATTAATAGTAATTTTCATGTAAATTTGGTATGAAATTAGTTCATGGTTTTTAGTCTCTAAGCGACCCTGCTCCACGGTGATAAGACGACAGCACCCCATCTCTTTTCCTCGTCCTTTTTAGACAATTTCTGTTCCCTCAGGGAACATACAGTAAGTGAGTGAGCTTTGAAGAGCAGTCAGTCAGTGCCTCCCAGCTGCACATAAACTGTACAGCCAAAGTACAAACATTACATTTCTTTAACTCTAAAAGACCCTGACCTTGAAAGCTGCAGCAGCAATGTAATGCAGTCAATTAAGGATTAAGATTTGTTGTTGTTTTGGCACTCAGAACTGGAGCGAACGAGTCAAATGCTGAGTGTTTCAATAAAGGTCCGTACTCTGCAGGTCTGTAACGACCTCGGCCGAGTGCAAAAGCAAATTCATGCTGCAGGAAAGTTTGCAAAATAAAAAGTGAATAATGTGCAGAGGTAACTTTGTGTTTTTTTTTCCTTTTAAATCCCCTCATATTAATATTGTGGAACTCTTCTTGAGACTAATCCTGCAGATATAGAGCGTAAATCTGCCTCTGAAATCGCTGACTCCGTCTTCCTCTGACCTCTGTCTGGTTGTGAGAGCGGTGACGATGCAAGTGAGGCTCTCTCTCACTTTCTATAATACCGTATAGCATTAACCGTATCCAAAGTGCCTTCAGGTATAATTTGGTTGTATACTAATAAAATTGAAATAATATCCCGAGTCCGTACCTTCTGGAACTGGGGAAATAAACGTTTTGGTGCTTTTGTCTAGTTTCCTGATGATGTAAGTACGGTAAAAGCTTTCAAATCATAAAAGCACATCTAATGCTAAAGGGGATTGTTTATGTCTTATTAAATGTGGCCAAAGTTTCACATATTGAGGCAAATGTGTAAAATGTGAAGCAAAAAGTAGGTTCTTCAGCTCTAAAAGAGTGGTGGGGAGTTGGGGTTTGAAGATGAACATCTGTCGTGTTTCCAACTGGAAACTCCTGGAGTTGGAGGAACTTGTTTAGATCCTGCTTTCTCTCTCCACTGAATGTTACTCTAACGACCCATTATCAACCAGAGGCTCCAGTCTCGAGGTGTGAACTGGGGTAGACTTTGTGGGAACACATGTTAAGGGTCCACTGACACTTCGATCTGAGACCAGGAGTGTTTATACGCTTCAGGTCGGTCCGCTTGTGCTGATGTGAACACAGTCGTACTGAGCCCGGTTCGCGAAGGTGGTCTGAGCCCAATTGGAGCCGCTGCCCTAATTGGTTCATTTACAGTGTGAACACCAGTTATCCATGGCGGCTACCTCATCATTATATATCCACAAGTGCTGTTGTCTACACAAAACTTAAACCAAACCAAGGTTAAATGCAACATGTAACATTATTGTACAGATTACTTCACTGAATCAGATGAAAGCTGGAGGTGAAGGAACCTTAAGACTGTTCAGAAAGTGATTTTTTTTTTTCTCTAATTTCTCATGGATGTCAGGCCGAGACTCAAAGCAGAACTCAGGACTCAGAATGCAGAGCTGACAAAAGGGACTTTAATTGGATTGCTCAGAGATCCCTCACAGAGGGACAAACAAATGGCCACAAAAATACCTAGACGTAAATCTAATCAGTGAAAACAAAAAAAACTCTCCAAAAGGAGGAAATTCAAATCGAAGAAACAAATCACAAAATAAACACAAAACACTCCGAATGGAGGAAAACCTCAGAACTGAGGATATAACAAAAAAAAGACTAAACAAACCAAAACTTTCTCTCCGAGAGGATTCACAGGCTTACTTGAAAATACTTGGGTTGAAAACATGAAGCAAAGCACGAGAACAGGTTGACGACGATAACACTCTGGCATGAGACAAGGGGAACACAGACTACTTAAACACATGGAGGGAAATAGGGGACAGGTGGACACAATCAGGAATCAGGGAAGACAATCAGACTGGTGACACATGAGGAAGGGCAAGTGACCTGAAACAAGAGGAGCGTTACTTTTCAAAATAAAACAGGAAATGACAGGACAAAACAACCCCAAGACAAGACGCCCTCACCACGGTGTGACAATGGATGGCTTCCTTGAAACCTCTTTCAACCCGTCTTGTAGGTATGTGTGATACCACTATTTTTCCTTTCGACCTGATACCAAGTTATACCAAGGCTAATATCCCAATACTGCCATCGATACTTTTAGATGTCTACTCGTGCATATGAAAATGATGACTTTTACAATGAGCATTTGTGAATGTAATTATGAAAAATGAGTAGAGGACATGTCCTCAGTGCATCGTCCCCCTGCAGCCTAGGCCTACAGCAGCATAACTAAGGGATGGGATGGTGAAGTCCAGCTCTAACTATAAGCTTTGTCAAAGAGGAAAGTCTTAAGCCTGACCTTAAACGTAGAGACGGTGTCTCCTGTGGAACCAGCTCCCATTGAGTTCTGGAGGCAGAGGAGCCTGATGGCTGAAGACTCTACCTCTCATTCTACTTTTAGAAACTCAAGTAGACCTGAACTTTGAGATCTTAGAGATTTGTGGGGACAGCATGGTACTATGAGGCCTTTCAGGGCTTTGTATGTAAGGAGAAGGATTTTAAATTCAATTCTAGGTTTTAAAGGGAGCCAGTGAAGAGGTGATTCCTGTCAGTGCTCTTGCTGCAGTGTCTTGAATCAATTGGAGGCTTTTCAAAGAGCTACTTGGACAGCCAGACGGTAATGAGTTACAATAATCCAGCCTGGAAGACACAAGCGCATGAACTAGTTTTTCCACATCACGCTGAGATGGAGAAGGATGTTCCTGATTTTGACGATATTACGCAGGTGAAAGAAAGCGGTCCTGGTCGCCTGCTTTATGTGAGAATTAAAGGACATATCCTGGTTAAATATAACATCAAGGTTTTTCCACAGTAGTACTGGAGGCCACGGTAATACCATCTAGCGAAACCAGGTGATTAGATAAGGAATCTCTGACATGTTTAGGGCCGAATACAATGACTTCTGTTAAGTCTGAGTTTAAAAGTAGAAAATGACAGGTCGTCCAAGCCTTTATGTCTTTAAAGTATGCTTGGAGTTTAACCAGCAAATTAGTTTCATCTGGTTTTAATGGATAAATATAGGTTTGACAACAAAGGTCACATTCTACATTCTCTGTCATTTCCTATTTATATGTTTCGGTAAAGAAACGGCAGCACGTTGACATGATGTACTTGTGTATGTCCGTGATGGACACTGTGAAGTATTTTCACTATATACCTGGATGTCGCCTGTCTTTCTTTCTTCCTTCCATCATAGAGGTCTGTCTCAGGTGTGGAGGCATTTATTTATTTATTTTTTAGAATTGATTACAGATTCGGTATCGTAAAACTATTAACAGTAGTTGTGAAAGTGGACTTGGTATCGATATTTTGATGAGAAGATCAATTCTACAAAACACACGTCTAGATGAATATGGATATCTCTGAATTGAAACGCACATTCCTACCATCTCTGTCTTCTCTGGCTAAAATATGGACATCGTGCTCAAATACGTGTCCTGTGATCCTACATGTTTACGTGGGCTGCTGAATCCTGCCCGTAACCAAACCCGAGCAAAAAGAAAAGTAATTTTTTTTTTTTTTTTTTTTAACTTATATCACGTAATGCTGCTTTATATCTACTGGCTGTGTAAGTAAGCAGCTTAAAAGAAGATGATAAAGTATCTGCCTCCGCTCTTGTGACCAGAAATTAGTCACAACAGATTTATCTTGACCTTTCTCCAACCTGGCCGATGTAAAGAGAACAGACTGTATCCGTTATTAAAACACAACCTGCTGCTATTTTTGGAAGGCGGTGGAAGAGGCCCCCTCGTGCTACTGTGATTCAAAGAGATGTCGCATTTGTCGCGCTTCATTTCTTTTGCGTCAGGCATTTAGCAGAGTTTCAGTTGAGAGCTTTTGGAAAAGGTCCAGCGACATGAATGTTTACTCACTTAAAAACAGTATATAAAGAGCTTTGTTACAGTATGCTGTTAAATCTTCTGTTTTGCTGCAGGGTTTTTTTTTTTTTTATCTATGGCTCTGGTATGGGAACACAGAGACCTTTATGTCAAAGCTGCACTTTTATCTATTGAAGAGAAGGTCGTTAGTTTAAGGCTCACAGCTATGGAACTGATCCTGAACAATCACACTCATTACCCCACACTCTCTTTATTTATTTGTTTATTTATTTATTTATTTGGCAGACCTTGTTATAATAGAAGTCACCATGAAATTATTTATAACTTACAGTCCTGCATGGCTGAGCAAGGTGAAATCGATCATCTTTATGATGGACTAATGAGGAACTTTGCTTAAACGAGATTTAAAAGGACATTACTTTATGTGTGACCTTTATCGACGAACTCCTCGTTACAGATCTTGTGGTACAGCGTGTTTCTGCGTGACGAAACGTACCGAGGGAGATAAGTAGAGCAGAACTCTTTCTCCTTCACATCCTGAGAATCGGGGACATGCTCTGAAATATTCGTGTGCATCGACACATTGTGAACTCTGTCTGTTTAGCCAGACGCCTGCTGTTTTGCTCGTTTCCTCACCTTTTTCCCCTGCTCCTCGTCTCACTCTCTGTACTGTTTTTACCTCATTTCCACCAGTTTCTTCCTTACTCTTGCTCGGGGTCGCTAATTGGACTGCGAGCTGAGGTGGACCCCATCGACATTTCGTTCCTCCTGGTGCTATTTCTCAGCTCTGGACTCAAAGTGACAGAAATAGCACCTTTCCTTTCTTTTCTTTTCATTTTTTTTTTCTTTTTTTGGTTATACCGACATATCCAGCACTACATTAGATAAAATATCTAATTTAATCCTAATCTGACTTTCAGAGCATGTACAGTTAAATTTCAGAGAAAGAAATAAAGTTGTGCGATCTTTATTTTTTTTTTTAATTTAAATTAGTTGCTGCCTCATGTGATCTGCTCTAGGTCTAGATATAATAGAATATTTTTGTCATCCTAAAGAGAGAAAGGAACAAAATTAAATATATTACACAAATTTCTCTCTATCCGTGAATGAAAGTCCAAGGAAATACTGATCAGTCCTCCCTAGCTGCAGGACAAAGGAGACTGAATCATCCAGCCAAATCTCACTGAGTGACTGTTACTGTGATGTCTATACCGACCGGCGAACTGGGCGATGCCACCTAGTTTACATGCAACAGAGAAAATCAAATAACTGACGGGAACATGTCCTCCTCCTCCACACTAGGTGGCGATATGTGTCTTGAATGTGGGTTAATATGGCCCCCTTTTCAGTTGACCTGTACATCATATAATAAACAAGAGTCATTCATGCGGTAGACCAGCATTACAAACAACAAGAAGATCGATAATAGTTCAGCTTTTTTAATCTCATATGTAACGTGCACGCTACTTATGGTGCAGACAAGATCTCACTATCGAGGTGCTATCCCTCAGGTTGTTCCTCTACCGACTCTGTTTAACTTCTTCTGCGTCCGCCTTTCTTGGATGTTTTTATTCCAGGGTCATACGCCGGCGCAGTGGTTATAACTGGAGTGCGCATGCGCACTCCAGTTATAAGTCCAATTAAGGCGTATACATGGCAGAGATAAACGATTTTGAATCGCATTATCTGGGATAAGGAGAACTCCGATTTTAGTAATGTGTTTACATGCACTGAAGTTGTCCAGTTAAAGTCGTATTAAGGCAATCATTCGTTTTTTTGTTTGTTTGTTTTGTTTTTGACGCGCATGTAAACATACTGAATGTGTTGATTGATTCAAGTGCTACAACTCCAGTAGCAATACCACCAGTAACCACTAGATATCTACCATTTTCAAGCGTCTGCAGTTTTGGATGTTAAACTACGAAAGTACTAACATAAAATAATCTCAGTCCTCTCATTCAGTTCATCACATTTCATTTTAGATGCAACAAATTGGGGAATAAAGAGCAGTAATTGTGTGGATAATAGTGTGCAGTGAAAAAAATTTCAGATATTTCCGATTGATACTCGTCTCTGTTACTGCTTTCATTAAGTAAAACTATTGACTGTATTTCTCTCTGCAGGGAAGTCATGGCCAGTGCTTCTGTGTTTTGCAGGAATATGTTGATTACGAGTCAAGTGGCTGTTGAAGTAAAGAGAAAGAAAACTGGTTATGTAACAGTCCTTCAGATAGCACTGACGTATTTGCGGATAAAACAAACAAAAAAAAAAACAACACAGCCATAGCAAGAGTCTGGAGGAACACATTTCATCAATTTGCAGACACACTGACATCGCCACTTGAGGTGATGTAACGATACGGTGGAGATTGATCGAGGAAGCAGGGTTCAGCAGGGTTCTTCTTAGGTTGGCCAGCCACTAACATAAAAGGAGAAGAGGGAAGAAGCACGAGGGGCTGCAAACACCCAATAAGGAATTAATATTTACACTAACCCACGCAACATAAAACAAGCTATAAAAGTGCACCAGCAAATAAAGGATTTCTTACAAATACACTGGTTTCATGGTGTACACGGGTTACATGTGTTGCAAATGATGCACTTTAGCAGCTGATGACAGGACAGAGGTGTTGAGGATGTTCTGTAATTAGTTTGACAGTGTGATCTATTGTTGGTCTCAAGCAAATAATCCGCTCTGACTCTTGTTGACGGCATCAACAGTGACTGACGTTGACCTCTCCACAAGAGGGAGTCCCAGCTTGTGCGCGTGTTATCTGCAGTGCAGGGGGTATGACTTTGTGAGCAGCTGGAGGCAGCCCGGCTCAGATATATTTAGGGGTGAGGATCTCTTCCAGTCACACACACACACACGAACGGAGGAGACACATGCCGTCATTCACTTCTTCGTTCGCTCGGATGGAGTTTGTCTCACGCTGTCATCTCTTTGATTTGTTGCTCTTCTGCCCTGCAGGAGTCCGAGGAGGAGGTGGAGGCGTTATCCTGTTTCGGTGTTTATTTCTTTCTCAAAGTCTCCGCGAAACCATCGAATGGACAAACATATTGACGCGGTGGCTGCCTGTAATGTCACCGGGAAATAGAGAGTAGTCGCATGTTCCATTGTAGAGACACAAACGGTGTCAGATTTGGAAATGTTTGGAACATCACATAAGTCACTATAAAATTATCAGACATTAAAGGTCACACATGATGGCCTCTGAAAATGTAAAGGATGTAAAACCAAATTAATCTCAAAGTAAAGGGCATTTGTTCAGTATTGAATATCATAGTAAAAAAAAAAAAAAAAATCGAATAAAACTCAGAAGAACGTAGACTATAAGCAGCCCGTCTGTGAACAGCAGGAAGACAAATCGATAACATGCAGTCATGAGCTTCACTTTAAAGGGAATGTTTGTCAAAGCAGATTAATGGTAACTCCTCAGCATTAAGCGTTTTCCTGCGGGTAGATGGGAAAACACAGTGGTCAGATTCAATATTGCAGACAGCATTATAATAAACAATAATAAAAAGGTTTAATCTGAAAGTAGACGCTCATTTTATGAACTTCATGAAGCCACAGTTTATACTGAACAATGTTATCATCTAATCAAAGATCATAGTCTGTAGATAATTGTGTAATGTAATCAGGAGGACCAAAAGAATGAATTCAGTGATAATCCTGGTTATCTTTTTTTTTTTTTTCTTAAGGGAAAAGAAATAAATTAAGAACTATGGACACGGAAAAGACAAAGACGGGCTCTATGTGACCGCCCTCTTGATAAGATGATGGGTGATGACCTCCCTGACATCGGCCACGTGTTTCCTTGTCAGAGAGTAGTTGTGAAGTTTGACGTGGCACCTCTGGCTGTCGCCATCTCCTTTTAAATCCAGACTAATTCAAAAAAAAAATGGACCAAACATGGTGGCAATGAGTGGAGCTGAGGAGGGCGCGTGACTTTGAGACAGAGACGTCTTTAATTATACATAAATTAAAGCCTTGATATTATTTAAAAGGGTAAGTTAGGAAGAAATTCTCTCCACATATAAGTAGATTTTTCAGAGCATGACAAACCCATAAAGTAACAATTCATATTATGAGAAGTGCATCCAGAAGTCATCTAATTTTATTGCATTTATATGTGTATAAAACCAATAGTAAGTCATTCACACATGTTTCTATACTGACTAATGGCGCAGGATGCTAATATACATGCATCCTGTTAGCCCAGATCTGTGGAAGAGTGTGCACTTCTTAAATGACTATACTTGACTGTGAAACCATGATATTATCTTAAGGCAGATGTGTTTCGTAGAACCCTTTAAGATGAGCTGCTTTTCTTCACTTTTTAGGTCTTTCCTGTTGCATAGCTCTGCACCCACACACCAGCTGCAGGCAGAAGTTGTGCTGAAGTTCTGTACGTCTGAGCAAACACTGACTTAAGAGTCAGTTGACTCTGGTACCAATGAAACTTTAATGTATCGTATATCATTTTTAATTACGCCCTAATTTATGTCCTGCTGTATTTGTGTAATTGCATATTTGCGTTATTAGATTACTGATAGAAAGAGATTCTGTCAGGTTATTATGTAGCCGGATACCTCCACAAAAGTGCTGATCAGCTCATGAATCGCCACATTAATGTCTTGTTTTAGTCTCCAGTGTGTTATCTTTTATTTGCCTTTTTAACATTTTTATTTATTTTTATTGAACTTTTAAATGTCCCTATCTCTACTACTGTGAAGTTTGAGTTGGCATTTTCGGCACCGCTCTATCTCCAACTCAGAAAGAAGGATGAGAAGTTGTCTGCCTTCCACCATCTCGCGCTCAGTTTGTTTATAGTTTATCAGACTGAATGTGATTTGAATTGATTTTCAGCTTTCAGATTTATCAATCTATCCTTCGTATCTGTCTATTGGAAATCCATTTGAGCAGGCGGCACACGTCTCCTCCTTAAGCATTACAAGGTTTTCCCTTGTCATTTAAGCAGAATATATGTCGCTGTCTTTTTACTCTTCCCAGAACAAAAAGTTTTCATGTGCAGCTTCTGACATTTCCAGAACAATTAAAGGAAAAGCTGAAATATGGATTTTGCAAATACCAAATCTGTCAAGCTAATATTAGCAACAGTTATGATGTGCTGCCTCCATAACGTCTACTAACCCTATCCGGCGCATTCATTCTCCATCTTGTCATCATGTACCTGCTGCAGGAATGATGGTGTGATCAGACTTTAGCTCCCTGTAAGCAAAAGACGTGAAGTTTTCTGCCAAACTTTCAAAGCGCTACGAGAGCTTCCCTCTGGACGTCTGAATGGCAGCTGCTGTTAACATGATTGAAGGCTCTCGGATCAATAAAGTGGAGCCTCTGCTCCCGGTGACCTTCCCCATGCTGTGTTTTTGGAGTTGAATGAGAGGACCATCGTGTCAAGCGAGGATACGATGAGGGCAGAGGGGCTGATGAACCCCTTTGGAAATAAGAAAAAAAACGAGCCTCGAGCCTGTCAGCCTAAGATCAAGTGTTGTTTGACTCGGCCAAGAGGAAAATCGACTTGCTTTTATTACGTCTCAAAGTGAGGAAAAACTGAATGGAGCGGTGTTAACCTCCATGTGATAAAACCCGAAGATAAAGTTCTAATGTTTTCATTCAGTTCATAAATTTTCCATTACAGCGTCATTAACAATTAAAATCATCCTTAGATGTTAAAACTGTTGTATTAAGGTATATTAGTGGAGGAAATGTGATGCTGTCAGCTCCACAGTTTGAAATGAGTCCAGATGTATTTTGTGCAATTGGTGAGTCAACTTAGATATTTTTTTTTTTGTGATTGCCTTTCATTGCTGTCTTAAGTGGCAAATCTATGAGAACACTTTAAAAACGTCACACCCAACACATAGCAGTGCTTTGTCACTGATTCAGTTTGTCATTACATCCTTGCCAAAATGTCACGACCCATTAAATAAAATGCAAGAAGAGCTTTCTGAAGCTTTTTATTAGAACAATCAAATGGAAAAAAAAAATCTTTACATAATCCATCATTGACAAAAAGCAACAAACAAATCTTTAAAAAGTGAGATGCATAGATACACAAGCAAAGCTGAGGAAGTCACTACACAACTGAGTGTTTGTAATGAGGTTTGAAGTGGAAAGCAGAAAAAACGATACGCCGAAGCAAACGTGTCGGAAACAGCGAATGGGCAGAGGAAGTCAGGTGTGATCCGACAACGTTTCTGAGCGTGCTCCTACAGCAGGAAGCTATGTTTGGATGTACTTGCTTATTGGGTCCATTGACTTCACCTGTGTCCCATACTTGGTCCAGTTGGAGCTGGAAGCTTGGTGCGTGAGGCGTTCAAGGACTAAGCAACAGGAACGCACGTGGCTGTGTATTCATGTCCATCTGCATGCATGTGTGTTGGGGTGTTAATTACTTGCGGTAGTCATCCGTATAAGCTCTGTGATCATCCTGCCCGGGGTACTGGTCTCCGTAGCGTCTGAGTATGTCCTGGAGGCTGGGCATACCCTGCGAGAACGGCTGGTAAGACATGTGGGGCTCCTCCTGGCCGCTCTGGTAGGGCTCTGCCTCGTACTGCTCCTGCTCTTGCTGCTCGGTTTGACGCTCGCTCTCTGCCGCCCCCTGACTGTGGTCCTCCTCGACGTGGTGCTCGGGCTGGGTCTCGGCGTGGGGCTGCTCGGGCTCGTAGCGACGCAGGCGGCAGTCACGGTCGTACTCGGGGTCGCAGTGCGGGTTGGAGGGCTCCAGGACTCCGTTGCGGGTTCCGTCAGCATTCAGGTGGGGCTCGTAGGCCTCGGCGGGGTAGGGCATGCGGCGGTGGACTCCGGAGCGGGGCTCATTGGGCTTCACGGGGTAGCACTCGCGGTCGTAGCCGATGAAGCAGTCATAGCCCTCCTTAGTTTTACCTGGTGGGCCGAGAGGGTGGCGCGCCTCTGGGGCAGGCTCCTCATAGTTGGGAGTGGCAAATGGGTGCTGACTTCTGGGGGTGGGAGGGCCACGGCGATGCATAGCAGCCATTGCCTCACGGATAGCAGAGAAAGGGTCGTTAGGATTAGACTCAGGAGGAGCCTCCATGCGTGGAGGAGCCTCCATGCGTGGAGCATACGGGTCATTAGCTTGAGCTTGGGTCATGTATTGGCGTAGTCTGGCATATGGGTCGTTGACTGGAGGTGGGGGGGTGCTAGCCTGGCGGTACATGGCATAAGGATCAGTAACTCTGTTAGCATTAGCGTAAGCATCCCTAAACATGGCATAGGGGTCGTAGTTGTTCTCAGCGGCAGGAGGGGCAGCACGAATAGCAGCAGCCTCATCTTTTTCCCCATTTCTGTACTCCTCTGGGGGAGTAGAAAATTTGGTTGCGGTGAGGGGGTTGCAGCCATCTTCAAAAAGAGGGTTGCAGGACCCAGGCCCAGCTGGGGCGGGCGGGTTAGGAGCACGAGGAGCCTGGGGGGGGAACAAATCATAATTAAAACGCAATCAGGCATAAAATAAAAGCATAAAATAAAAGCATAAAACACAACGGTTAATATCTTTTAAATGAAAATGAATTAGTATCATAAAGCGCACCACAAGGGAGGCAGCGTAGGCGCAGTAGGGATCGCGGAGCGGGTCGCAGTTAGGATACTGAAGATAAAGACCAGAAGGAGCTTTCTGAACCAGTTTGGGTTTGCAGGTGGGGTCTTTCTTGGGGTCACAGCCGAGGTGGGCGTACGAAGGGAGGGGCCCGGCAGAGGGTTTATACCCATGGGCAGCTCTGAGGTGGTACTGCAGACACTCCACGTCGTCAGAAGAGCAGATACGCAGCAGCTCGGCCTTCTGCTCCTGAAGCATGAGGAACACAGGCAGATATTTAAGCATGGGGTCGTTAACGAGAGAGAAAAAACGCACAGTTTAAAGTGTTGATTGAATTAAAGTGTTTGAATTTTTGCCACAAAAAAACAAGTGAAAATAGCACAGTTAGGTATTGTTTTCATCACAACTGGATCCATTGAAAGAGCCTCAGTGTCTTTTTATAAACGTACAAGGGCAAACAAAGCAGTTATTTAATCGTCACCCAGAAGCATACCTTGGAAAGGAAAGGCGCTGCAGATGGAGCATAGTAGTAATACCCAGACTGTGGGTCCTTGGCTGGAGCAGCAGAGCGGACATAGAGAGGGGCAGGGGCCTTGACTGGTGCTGGGGCAGGGCTGGCAACTGGGAGCACGAGGGGCTGGTAGGGGCTCTTGCCCTGGACCAAAGCCATGTACAGGCAGTAGGGGTCCTTGGTGGGATCACAGGTCTTGATTGGCGCAGGTTTGGGGGGCTCTGGTTTGGGCCTGGTGGTGTGAGTCGCGACACAGTTGGGGTCGTCGGACTCGGCGCAGGATTTGTAGATCTCCCCCAGGTGGGCCAGGTAGGCCTTGTAGGAGCGACGTCCCTCGGCGCGGTTCTTGTTCTGGAGGTAGGCCAAGTAGATGCGATCCATCTCCTGAACCTGAGGAGGAGGAAGAGGAAGAAGAGGAGGAGGAGATGCTGCTTAGTATCAAACACCCGCTGTTACATTTAGACGCCTCTGTCTCCATCTACAAATGAATATACTGGAAACAATTCACAGAAACCTCTGTAGATTATTATTATTTCCCATATTGTGATTCATTGTTAGGAACATACAAAAAAGAAAATAAGAAATACTGCAGGAGTACATCGTTTACAGTTACAGTGTAACAGGCTGCACAACACAGCACTGATTGAAAATTGACTGTATTTCAGCTCTACTTTGGTTTCAACCAAATCTCGAGGAACACTTTAGTGACCAGTCACTAAAAGTACCAATTTGTTTACTAGCTTATGTTGCTGTTTAAGGCTGGACAAATAGTGCATAGTGGATTGTAAAGTAGTAGCACTACACATGCAACATTACATGCTGTGTAGGGAAACCACTCTGAGGCTGAAGCAAAACAGTGAAGCAGTAGGCCATTGAAACCAAAACATAAGCTGAAAGATGCTAAAACTGTTGAACTGAGCAGCTTAGGAAGACCCTTGCCATTGTAGTCATATCCACTTTACTTGTCTTCAACATAAAGAATTGATCAAAGGAGCTTTAATATTGAAAGAGCTGTTTTCAAACTTCTTAAACAGAGCTTTGTTTCATACTTAAAGTTCTTAAGACTTTTATTAGTAAGCTAAATTGAAATGCACACAACAGCGGCGTGTTTACTCACTGCCTCCTGGTTGCCGTTGTCCGTGAAGAATTTGTACCAGCTCCAGAAGTCGGAGTGCTGCTTGTACCAGCTGATGTTCCTGCGGTTGCGGATCAGCCTCCTGTGCAGCGCCGCGGCGTCCGCCTTCTCCTGAATACTTTCCCCCGCTGAGGACAGGAAGGAAGAAGGATGTGAGAGGCTTGGACGTGAATCTCAAGGACTTTCCAGTGACTTTTTAAAGTTTCAACCAAGGGCTCCTTTAGCTGCTTTTATTCTGAGGTCAGTTATCGTTCCGGCCTCTGTGGAAAATTGCTGCTACGTCGTTTTAGATATCAATCACAGGGTTTAATGTTGAAGCAAGGTGATGTGCGGTGATGAATTTGGGCATTAAGCTTTAACGATACACTCACAGATTCATTTGTCACTGTGTACACCTTGGAAACAACAGTGCATTTGTATATTTAAAGAAAAAGTAAATCACATATTCACCATCACCTTTGGGCTTTTGCGCAATCGGTCCAGCAGACAAGAACGCTAGAAAAGTAGGGAAAAGCAGAAAAACAGATGTAAGCGGAGCGAAGATTGCAGTTCATAAGTGATAATATGACATTAAACCTCAAACGCTTACTGCCTGAAATTATTCATTAAACAGGGCAGAGGTAATTGGCTCAGCCTGAAGCGCAGGAACTCTTTGTAGATTTTATAGGGGGAGCCTGCAACATCAAACGCCACGCTGCGCTCTCAAAGACCTGTGTGTGTATCGTTGTGCACAACATGTATGTGCACCGTTTGACCCCCGTACAGCAGATTCCGCTCAGCTCTGGGTTTTCTTTCATCTCTGCGGGGAAAAGGTGTTAATCCCTTACAGAGGCAGAGGAAGAGGAGGAGAAAGAGGAAGAATAAGAAAGGAATGGATGAGAGGTTTTTTAAAAAAAAAAAAAAAGAAAAGAAAAAAGATCGGGGGGAGGGGGATAAATCAGGTTACGTGACGCGTGTCGGGGAAGAACATCAATCTCTTAAAGAAAACTTTTGATAAGCTTTGATGGAGTAATCAGAAGGAAGGGGTGCGCGGTGCGGCGCGTAAGGTCATGGGGGAGAGAAGGGTTTGAAAACAGAATTAGAGGAGGAGTGAAGGTGACCTGAGGTGATGGAGGAAAGAAAGAGGGTGGTGGGCTGAATGATGCTGCCCCAGTGTATCCGCTGTATTATGTTTTACGAGGCTGTTAAAACAAAAAAAAAAGAAGGCACATCTGGAAACAGCAGCGCTTTAAGAGGGCAGAGGGGGAGGAGGGGGAGGAGGTGATGCTGACAGGTACTAATTTTTTTACTGGACCAGCACCGATGAAAGAACCCCCCTCCTCTGGCTCCTTCAGCAGTTTTCCCCCTTTAACCATCAGAGGAACTTTAAAACGCATTTAGATGAGACATAAGCAGGAGCACCCCCCCCACCACTCCCTCCCCTTCTGTAAACATATCAATCACGTCAAGAGCAAACTGGAAACAGGCGGCAGACGAGCACCACGTCTGCACGTTGCTACTGGTGATATATGAACATCACGGGCGTGTTGGATTATGATACAGCTGTGGCCATGAACCGGTCAAGGTCAGCTAACCCTGCGACAAACAGAACCTTGGGGTGTAGACTCAGGTGGAACGCATTCAGAGGGATCTTTAACAATAGGTTTCAATCTGCACGATGCACCTTTGACCGTCACAGTGCATCTACGGGCTGCAAAATGACATTATTTTCACTGTTTCACTCAGTCACTCCTGTCTTCTACAGTTCGGTATCACACATGTTGAATAAACTCATCACAGAGTGCGTCAAACGTGTTCATTTAATCAAGGTATTGTCAAAGCTGCCATTTTTCATCAACGCACCAGTTCCTGCGTGAGTCATACATGCACACGGCGCAGTGAGGCCGTCACATCACATAACGACTTATACCTCGCTCCTCCTGTGTGTCTTCGTGTGACTGCCAGCTGTGATTGCAGATGCACATACGTTTACTCAAGTACCGTATTTAAGAGGAGCTTTGGGGTGTGAACTGGCCGACTTTAAGGGCTCCTTTGTTTCTCTAATAAACGCTGCCTCTGTACTTTTTTTTTTTTTTTTTTTTACAAGTGTGCTCATCTTTCAGAGCTGTTCCCGAGCCGCAGGGACATGAGCTTTGCTGGGAGAAGGAGCTCAGAGAGGGGTCGGTAATGGCGCGGCTTCAATTATTTAAAGAGCGGAATGAAGGCGACGGGGTCAAAATATCCCTCTAATAGTCAATGAGTCGGCTTTGATGAAGAATGCGCAATTATTTGCTGTTTTACGGACTAAAAAAAAAAGTCATCATTTCCTACCAAGGAAAAAACAACTTGAGGATGATTCAAGTAATAATTTCCTGTAACAGTTTAAAGAGGCGCTTTCGTTGAGACACTTGTGTGTGTGTGTATGTCACCTTGTGTCCGACACATTTACCCCGGTTGTGCGATGTTGTAACATCCCCCCTCCCTGCGTAGGAGGCTGTGTACTCACCAGGCAGCAGCATCACAGCCAGCAGAGCGGCGATCATCACACCGGAGAAGCTGGTTCTCCTCTGTTCGGCCATGTTTGAACCTCCTCCTCTCCTGCTGGGACCAAACACACGGATCCTCAGACGGAGGCTTTATTCACGTAACATGTCACTCCAACTTTGAGTGGAGGTCAAAATCAGTTTTTGTCATTGATAGAACCTCCTTTTTTCACTATGTTCTTGTCAAGTTATTTAATAAATTTCCAAACATAACCTCCTATAAGTTTCCACTCCAATCCTGCCCTCTGCTAAGTGCTCACCTGGAGAGCTGGGGAGGTGACCCCTGCAGCCCGGAGGTGACCTCTTCAAACAAACATGTCGTTTCACAGCCACTGATTTGCCGTCGTGAAACAGTGAAACAGCTGTTCTTCAAACTTCAACCTGAACTTGGAATCTTTACGCAAAGCACCTAAACCTACAGGAGCGAACGCAGACCCTCTTACCTGTGGTTGTTTTACACCAGCGCCCGCAGATCCAGACTCAGAGGAAGGCCGGCTGGTTTCCGCCAGGTGTGTGTGTGTGTCTGTGTCGGTGTTTGTGTTTCAGTGTGTGATGAGAGACTCCTCGTGCAGCCCGACTGTTCCTGCTGCCCTTCTTACAGACTGCCCCGACACGAGGGTCCCGCGAGGTTTTAAACCGAGCACGTCATCTCTGCCACACGCACAAAAAAGGCCCACGAGTAGCACCTGAGGGGGGTCGAGGGCCGCCTCGACGAAGACGCCTGATTGGCTGCAGGTTTCGGCCAATTGGAGGCACCGTAATTAAATGGAGAAGGTGGGAGGGTTCGGGATAGAGTTGGAGACGTGGAAAATGGGGAAGAAAGGAGTCATCTTAAGTGTTTTTTTTTGTTGTTTTTTTTGCTGTTATATTTTAATGCACTTCATATTAATTATCTTTGTATTATAAGCTGGAAATCAGACTTTGGGTTTGTTTTTAAGATGCAACAATAACTGCTGCACACGTTTAAAACAAAAAAGCAAAACAAAAAAAGGCCATAAAAGGGATAGAGAAGATGAAGCGGTAATGAAGGGGAGGCGAAGTGCCACATAAGCACTTCCCCTCAGAGACCTCAACCAGGGCCAAACCACAGCTTCTGTCTCAACCTGAACACACACACACACACACACACACACACACACACACACACACACACACACACACACTGAGTCCAGGCCACAGCTGGTCTACACATGAGGAATCTGATAATCTACAGTTTCCTCCTCAGTTTAACTGTTCAGACACGCCAGTCTCGTAACACACACACACACACACACACACACACACACACACACACACACACACACACACACACACACACACACACACACAGAGCGCCCGTTTTCGTGGAAAAGCCTTCACACTGGCTGTGATGCATGAAGCAGTGTCATCATATCTGACGGGATACGCCTGTAATCCAGTTTTGACATTCAACGGTGTTACGAGGTTTGAGCTTCAGGGGAGGTTTTATTAGTTTTTGGAGGATTTTTTTTTTTTCACCAAGTTTAACCTAAAATAAATGAAGTTATTTTTAGTAGATGGAGCTAGTTTTTAGACACAGTTGTTCAGAAAGTGTTTGTGCACAGTCTCTTAAATTTAACACATCAAATGTACCAGAGCCAGAGTTCACTCCTTGGTGTAATGTTTTTGGAAGAGGTTTGGTTTTGAGTTGCGTCTGTCCAGCTACATCTTGTGTTTATGCGTTGGTGACAGAAATGACATTATTTGGGATGATGGTGCCACTTTCAACAAGAAATGAGCTGTCATGACTTTCATGTGTTATTTTACTACATAGATAATTAATAGGTGTAAATAGTTAATGCCCCATTAAAAACAAAGTAACTGTCAAATCTTAACTGAGAAGTTGCTGCAGTCTGAATACGATGCAGAAACTTCACAAAACATCTGGTGTTCTCTCATTAAGACGTTGAGTGATTCACTTATATTCTTTATTTTTGTCTTTTATCTTTCTGTTCTGCAACTGGTTTTCATGATCTGAACCATCGGATGATTCGTTCTGCTCTGATTTTCTACGGTATATGAGAAACTGGAGAAAAAGAAAAAAGTGTGTCAAAGATCTGTTAACGTCTTTGCTAATGTGTTTCCCGTTAAGTTGTAGTTGCTTTATCTCTTTGTTAAAGCAGCAGCACAACCGGTTAATGGTGTTAATAATGTTTTGGCTTGCAGATTATAGATCAAAAACACAATCCGGGGAAAAATGCAGAATTAAAGACAAATTCACTCATTCATACTATGTATGAAGCGCAGTCAATGATAAGGAGTAAATTGAAATGTATTAATCACTGTCAGCTGCGAGTTGTGCTTTTGGAAAGTAAAACTGAACACACTGCATTGTGGGACTCTTGGCAGAAAGTGTATACTGTATAGAATGATTCAAACAGTAAACATGGATATGGATTGGTGCAGTTTTGCTTTTAACCAGATGAAGCTTTGCCTTGAAAGCAAAATTCAGGGAACAAAAACTGCTGTAAACACAGATTGAATGAAAGACGAACACAGTTGACTAAAAATCACCACAAATCACTGGTGCAGCACGCTTCTGACCAAAGTTTCATTCATTCATTCTTCAGCTTCAGCTCGAAAAGAAGTTTAGGTTTTAAAGGCATAAAACGACACTAAAACAAAAAGTGTGTGGCGACACTTCGAAGACGACCTTTCCTCTTTTAAAATGCGGTGCGCTATAAATGGTTTTCACGGTTTAGTGACTGGGAGCCAGGGTAAAAAAAAATAAAAAAATCAGGTGGAAAACCTTCCCATAAAAATAAATGATGATGATAGCTGCACTTTTGTGACTTTTCCTGTTTCTGAGCCTCTTTTCTTGGTAAACTCTGCAACAGAACATCTGTGAACGTGAACCTCGGGGGGAAAAGTGTCAAATGGATGTTTTTCAGTCAGTAAAACAAATTCCACCTTTTTCTTCGACATTTTTCAATGAGCTTTGCTGTTGGTATAAATGGTTTATATTAGCTGGAATCTGATGAATGAAGACCACTTTTAAAGAGATAAATACAGTTGTTATTTACTTGATTAAAGAGCACAATCAGGGCGACTGTGGAGGAATTTCAAGGTTAAATTATCCCTATACAGCTACAGTTATAGTATTTGTGTAACTTTTTCTTTTTTCTTATCATCTTTCTTGGTAAATGTGCAACATAACATCTATAAACATGAACCAAAACTTCATACTTTTAGTGCAGACCAGCCTCAGCTCAGTCACAACCGATTAATTTTAAGACTTTTCTCTAAAAAACAGGATCAGTTCATTTCAGTCAACGTTGAATCTTGAAGTAAAATAAATGAATCGATATATGATACCTGACAGCTTCTTTCTGGCTCCATTATTCCACATCAAGTTTTTAATGCTCTGGTCAGCACCTGAACGCCTCATTTACTATGTTTTTTTTGTTTTTTTTTTAGCATTTCCACATTTTTTTCAGCCCCTTTCCTGTCCCATCGTGCCCCGACTCAACATTTAGTGGTCATGTTAACACTGTATCTCGTATGTAATTACGTTCGCCAACAGGTGTTTCGCAGAGCCCTCAAACCTGCAATCCAGCCGGGGAGCAGATTCAAACACGACGACGCCAAAACCATACTCATAATTTTCTCTGGAGCTGGAATGTGAGGGATCCTCAGAATTCACAGACATCTGGTTCAGCGTGACAGCTTTTATTTTTTAAAAAAACGGAAAAAAGGCTTTATTTCATTAGGCTGAGTGACTTATGGGAGGAAAGGCTGTACAAAGAAAAAAAGGGGAGAACATGGAGAGAGAATATGTTTTCTTCGTTTCTTTTATGTACAGGTGTTCTGAAGCTGTTGTCACTGCAGGTCGTCGTCATCGAACAGATCCTCAAAGTCTGGAGATGAAAGAACAAAAAAAAGAGAAGAGCATTAAAATTAATCCAGCTGTTTCAAAGGGGCTAAATATGATACAAAGAAAATCTTTCCTTGACACCAGTTGCTCGGTTTAGACAACATATGATGGGATGAGAGCACTTCTATGCATGTTTTGTTCTTAGAAAGTGTCCAAACACACACACACACACACAATGTTTTTATCACTGTAATAAAATAGAGATTGGAGATAAACCAATTGATCATTAGGATATATTCACGTTTGTAAAATTTTTCTTCTCTCAGATTAGATTAGTACCTTGTAATCTAATCTAATCTAATCTAATCTAATCTAATCTAATCTAATCTAATCTAATCTAATCTAAAGACCCAAACACATGATTAGTTCAAGTTATAGTATATGAATATTTCCGTGTTTTGTCTTCTGAAGGTAAACATAAATCCTTAAAACACTGTGTCAGGCATTACGGAGAATTTTTCACTTACTTAAAAACATCAAACTTATAATAATAATAATAATTTAATGTTGGATCAGAAATGCATTATTCTGTATTTTGAACTTAAAATGTAGCTAAACACACGTGTTTACAAAATCAAGATCAATTAAGTTACCATATATGGTTCCTTGTCCTTAAGTGGTAACAAAAATGTAAATGTGTATTTAAATCAACGTTTTTCAGGCCAAGGAGCCCAAAATTTATTGTCATTTTATGACATGATTCTGGGATTTCACCTGGGCACTGAACAGTCTCTCGGCCAATTGTGGGGAACCTGGCACTCAGCGTGTAATATGTGGCCTCGTGATTGGCTCAGCAGCGAAAGGGGCGGGGCCTACTGTGTACAGGAGGCTTTGATTGACAGATCTCAGCTAGTGCAGCTGTGTGAAAAGGTGGCTGTTTCTTGCATATACTGTATGCGTGAATTGTTATTGTATGTGAGCGAAAAAACGAATAAAAAGATTTATAAAAATAGAAAAGGTGAGCTGTTAGGAAAGCTGCTGTTTCGCTAAATGAGTGAAGTGTTGATGGAGGATAACGTCTTCTGCCTCCATTTATCCCTTTAGTAAAATAAGTTGGATTCATGTTAATGTGTATTTAAAGAAATATAAATATGTGGTTGAAAATTTAGAAGGAAAAAAAAAGGAAAATGTCTAATCAACCAAAGATTTTGCGACCTCCTGCAGTACCTCCATGGACCCCCTAGGGGCCGCAGACCCCCTGTTGAAGACCTATGATTTACACCATTAGAACATAAGTGCCTGAATCAGACACTTGTCAACATCCACATTGTCACATTAGGACACTTCTTCACTTCACCCAATAAATCAGTTATACTCATGCAGAGGTCGACCTTAAAGACCATATTTAACCTGGATTTGACCTGAAAGTGTTTCCTTGATCTTCTCTGATTGGCTGAGAGAAAACCACATGCTTCTAAACCTCACTGAGGGACACAGGGACACAATTTAAAATGTGAAAATGTCAGATCAAATAAATGGCCACTGGTTAAACCTTTCTTTGGGGTCTGGTTTGGACAGAGTTACTAACCTGTCGGATCTGAAAGGCATTACCAGAGAATTTATGGTTGACTCAGTTAATTGGGGGAAAATAATGGAAAAACAATAAGTAGTTGCTCAAAAAGAAGACGGGCTGGCCCCTTTACATTTCCTCTACGTCTCCACGGTTGAAAACATGACTATGTAAGACTTAATTAGAAGAATTTACGAGGCTCTTCTCGCCCTGGGAGGTTTTTAAACGGACCTTGACACCCAGCAACATTTAAAACAATCCAGAACAAACAGAATAAGTCTTAATTTCAAGATTATTTTCCAAAACTACCACAGTATAAGTGAATCCAATGTGCTGGGACAGATTAATGTTCACTAAAGAAGCAAACAAGTCATTTCCAGTCCACATCTGGTTGCAGTCACACCAGATGTTGTGGAGTTGGTCTCCTTAACAGGATATTTGGGGGCCATAAACAGTGTTTTAGTTTTTGCTTTGAGCTAGTGGACGTGACTCACTGCAAACATCGCAGGATAAGATGGGTGCTTTTCACCCCATGAATCATTTTAAAACCCAAACATTGTGGGGGAAATTTTCTAAAACACCTGGATGAACAGTCGCTAAAAAACGTTTAAAATCCACTTGACGTTGAGGAGCAACGGGGGCAAGAAGTGATTTTATTTGCGCTGACTAGTCGCGACGTTTTGAAGAGTTTGTAGCTGATGTCAACTACACGCTGACCTTTAAAGCTGTCCGACTTTATTACCGTTGTTGAATCCTGTGAAATACTTGGTGATATAGGCTGTCTAGTAGCTCTGTGTGTGCACTGTATTCATGTAACTCAAGATCTAGAGATTGATTCAGCACAAAAAGGCTCCAGGCTCTGGTTTCCAGTACCAGGACGTTCACATGTTCACTGTAATGAGGCCCAGCTTGTCCTTTAGCTACGCACAACTACGTTTTAAGCAGAAAGACTCTTCCTTTAACATATCTTATTATGGGTTCACAAAAAGTGTCTTTCACACAATTGAGATGACATAAAACAGGAAGTCTGGTTCTGAACAACCTCTGTCTGGCTATGAACTGTATGCAAACCAACACCATCGTTCAGGAAGCAGTAGAATATTATACAACCGCTGCTGCCTCCAAAGAATGGATCTGTCCGAGAACAATAAACAGCACCGTTAGTGGTGTGTGGTACTCAATATCCATTGACAAACAAGTTGTAGAGCACAGGTGTCAAACATACGGCCTGTCGACCAAACGCAGCCCACAATAGAGTCTGATCTCTCCCGTGGGATGAATTTGCATGGTTCTAAAATTACACTGAAGACGTTAACAGCAAATTTTCCAGTAAAGCTCACTTCTATTCGTAGCTCTCACAGACCTGGACCTATACAGAAACTGCACTTCTTTCTCTTGAGAAATGTCTGATTCTTCACTACATCATTTGTAAAAGTGCAGTCCATTAGGTGTAAACACTTTCATATTTTTTTTTGCACTAAAACAAAAGGAAACATTCGGAGTTGTCGATGTTTATAGGTTAACATGGTGTTGTGTTACTTTTCCGCCTGCTGTCGTGTCTCTCTGAGTCATTGATACCACACACACTGAGTTATTTTGAACATCCTGACATTATTATTACATTATTTTTACAGACCTCCAGCCCTGACGACATCCATACACTCAGTAACCCCAGAGATAGAAATGCGTAAATCCACATGGCAACTTCTTCACCACCATCACATTCCTAATTAGCCACATGCCAATAATTTTTATGACAGAATTACACACAGCATATGTATTCTCTCTTAATTATTATTTAGTTAAGGTCCATGAGGACGACATATTTTAAATGGCTCTCATTACTAAAACAGATCACTTGTGATGCTTCTCACTGATCATTTTTAATTGTGCGTTTTGTCTCAATGAAACAAAGACAAAACATAGATCGTGCAGTGGGAATCAGTTGAGTGTGTGTCCATGTGTCCATGCTCTGTGTATTCACACTAGTAAACATGTCTTGGGCGTTTTCACACTTGTACTTAAAGATGGTCACTCACAATCAAATCACTCAGAGCAGATGTTCGGTCAGAGACTCTGTTCAGATCTGGTAGATCCTCCGAGACAAACCAATATGAAGTGAAACAGCCTTTCTGATTAGAAGAATGTGTCAATATTTGGAATTATAAACTTTTACATGTGTTAAAGTTAGGATTTTATTCCTATAGATGCATCATTTTGGGTCTGGCTGAAGATTTTCAGCTAACAAAGCTAAGAGCATTAGAAAGGCATTTGTAGTCTTTATAGCCAGATGTCACCGGTAAAAACAACGTATCACCAACAACAGATCAGAGCAGCAGAGAAAAAAAAAAAAAAAAAAAAACTCAATGACATTTAATTCCCTAACAACTAAAATTAAAAGTTTGTCTTCATAGCGTGACTCATCTATGCAGGAACAAACAATATTCTATATTATTATATCTATATAATTTATATTTTCTGCTGCTGATCTTATTTTCACGTTGTGAGCATGTGGACATTTAACGGGGCTGCCATTTTGTTTCAGTTGTGGTTATTTTACCCGAAAGGTAAACCCGAAATAAACCACAAAGAGGATTTAAAAGAATTTGGATTCAGTTTAGTGTCAATCACTGCAGTTTTTTAAACTAATGACACTCTGTATGTAGTCATAACCATGTGCACTATCCATTTCTGAAGGAAGCGAGGCATTACTATACTTAGAGCGCATACATTTTCAGCTGGAGGGAACTGAGGGTTAACCCAAGTGATGTAAAGGAGTGCGTGGGTTTCAAAGCAGCTGACTGGCGAGATGTCCCGCAGAGTTTCAGTCTGACAGCAGCTATAAACTCACTTTACCATCGTCCTCCCCTCATTTCTGTCCCCCCTTCTTTTTAACAATCAGCTCTTTTTTTTCTAGGTCATGTGCTCCTGAGCCAAAACTACCCTGCCGGCAGCCAGCGCTGCGAGACAGAAAACAGATTAGCTTGGTGTTTTTGTGCATCTGTGTTTACGTGCGTTCGCACATAAACCTGTGTTTAAAGGGAACAACAGGATTTTCGAGGGTTAACGTGAGAACACAACATTGCTACAGGAAGAAGCTGGATAATGAGCTTAAGACCCCAGTTCCCATTCCAGCGTGTCAGTAATCTGGTTTCTCGCCTCCAGCCTTTCATATTACAGAAATACTACTGGAACACATCAGGTTTAATTCATTCAGAAACCTTCCTACTCATTTGCTGCTGCCTCAGATATTTTCTTACTTTCTATAAGTGTTGTACTTTAAGTTACACTTTCATTCACCGTAGACTGCTGAAAACGGATTTAAATTGTGAGATTTTCCTAATAGAAATCAACTGTAGGGACCAGTAAAGTAACTTGTTGGGTCCTTACAAGAAGACATGAAGCTTGAAGGAATCAAAGTTTATTCTTCTCGTATCAAACAAGATTTTTGTTTAATTTCTACTGAGCTCAATGCATGCAGCTATGTACACACATATAATAGTTTTCTTAAGTGTAAGGTACGTACATACACTACTCCAGTGTGCAAACTGAATCATTTCGAGGAACATGTCAGAATCTGTGTCTTACCATTAAAGAAATCAGAGTGCACTGCTTTTTCATTGGCTGCCAGGTCCATGAGCAGACCACTGCTGCCTCCTGCCTGTGGACACGCAACAGTACAAGCTGTCATTTAGCACGAACATACCGTACGCTCACTGTATTATGGTACTTATACCGCAAAACATACCAAACAGCATTTACTTTGTGCACAGACATGATAATAAATCTAATCTAATAATAAACCCCTCACGTGAAGTAGTGAGAAATTCCAGCCAAGTACAACCTAACCTGGGAAAAGCATTCTAGTTTGACAAAAAAAAAAGACTTAAAACACAGCATTGCAGCCTCTGTGTCTGATTTATTAAACGGTATAACTGTACAAAACATTCCTCATGTGTAGTGAGGTGGCCACAATGTTATGGCATATCAGCGTACAGTAATATGTATATTTGACCTTTAAATTTGTATGTTGTTATGAAGATCATAAAGAAAACTGATGTTAGCAAGTATGATTATTCGTGATAGCAGATTTGTTTGATTGTTTATCGGTGCAAAAAAAGAAGATGAAATTAAAAATTGTATTATTTACATGTAAATATTACACTACTTAACATTTAACTTAATGGCCTCTGTGTCATTTGGTTTGTTTTTTTGTATAAACTCCTATAAAAATACGTACGTGATCGACGTCACTAAATCCTAACACTGACAATGATAATAATTAACTCTTGTTTTATGATAAAGTTGGCAGCTAGAGGTTAGAGAGACAAGCTAAACGCTAAAGTAAGATTAAGCCCAGCTAGCTAGCTAGCTACCATTAGCATGTTTTTTTCGCTCCAACTAACCTCGTCCAGATCCACGTAAGGACCCGCTCCTTCAGGAAACATCTCGTCCACAGCTGGCTTCATTTCGTTCCTGATGCTGAATTCACAAGCGGTCAGGTTAAATAATATTACAGCTTAAAGTTTGCGGCTAGCTAGGACAGCTAGCTGTTCGATTTTCGTAAACAAAACACTCCTGTGTAACACAATTTTCTGCCCGGTTTGCGCTACTAGCTCTTCGTCTTTGGTTCCGCTCTGTAACTGTACCAACTAAACACTGCACAGATCATTAAAGTGTTATTAGCAGATGTCGTTAATTTTATCAAATGAATTTCTCTTGTAAGGTAACTAATTTCTAAGTAATTTCAGACGCTAACAGTACACAAATAACAAATATAAATATGATATCAATAGTTATCAATAGTTTTTGGAACGTCTAGTGGCTAGAGATTAAGAAAAATGATAAATTGTGAATAATAACAATAATAGTGATATGACTTAATAATGACAATAAATATAGGCAAAGGAAAGATTTTAAGGTACTACAGATACTTCAATTTAGAGAAGACATTGTTTTAGACACGGTGACACATTTTTTAAATGTTTTATTCATGGCACATTACATGAGTATAGTATACAATACTAAAACACTTTTTTTTTATTTTTTAACTCTATTTCCATTCTATGTATGTTTGGCTATGCTAAAAACAGTTAGATATTAGGGAAAAGAATAACAACAAAATTGTCTACTCTCCCCGGCTTTCATTTATTTATTTATGTTTTTATAATTTCCTTGTTTTCCCCCAATCTTTCCCTTTATTCCTCCACATTCTGGTTCCTTCCGTCCCTCTCAGTGTTCATGCCCTGCGTTGGTCTCATATCCCAGGGTGTCTCCGAGGTGCTGGTGGGCGAAGAAGGCCCGGGCCATCTCATTGACGTGGTTGTAGGCGCCGATGGATCTGAAGTATTCGATGTAGTTCCAGAAATCGGAGGTGGAGTAGGGCCAGTAGGGAATAGCTGGTGGTTCTTCATAAGGCGCTAAGGGACACACGGCAGGATATGAAAGGACTTCAATCGTATCAGATTTCAACACTTGTTTTGCAATTTACTCTGTTGTTTGGTGTAAATTTTACAGCTGTTTACAGAGAAAAACTCGTTTCCTGATGGCTAGATAAGTCTTCACCGTTCACTGCTGTTGTGGAACGGAGAACAATAGGCACTGAATGTCGTTATACAGTCAACAGAGACAGGGCGTGAACTTGCAGATAATGTAGGTGAAAAGCTTAAAGCTCAGAGCCTCTCTCAGCTGTCATTGAGGGAGAGGCGAGGTACACCCTGGACAGGTATGGAGCATTATTAGTACTTTAAAAAAATGTAGGATCATGTTTAAATCCAAGTGTAGGACTAACATCTACAGTAGGTTGTTTACCATGCATTTCCCTTCACACAAGAAACACCTGCCCCTAATTGGAAGTTATTAGACATTACATTTCTTGTGCTTTGCATTTTTAGCTATAGTGGATTTATGAGAATTATACAACGGTTTTGTTGTAAATTTCCTGCGAGAGCAGGATTTAGCCCATGGAGCACTATTTGGCTGCCACTCACATACAGAATATGTGAAGCATATGTTTGTTGCAGAGTATGAAGGTGTCTAAGAAAGGATTTATTCATAATAAACAGTACCTCCTTCTGGGATGACTCTGGCCTCTGTGAGGTGGAGAGATGAGGAGGGGGGAAAGAGAGGAAAAAGAAAGTTAACATTCTCAAACATTCCACAGCTTCCCGTGCACAAAGACGGGATTCAGTTTGGGAAAATTGAAAACTGAGCTTCCTCCCAGAGGAGAGCAGGGATACCTGCTCCCTCCTCAAATATTATTGTTTGCATACACGCACGTATTTATATAAATGGTGCAAACCAGAAGGAATTTATCATGGTAACTGGGACAGAGTTGCCTTTGTGCAGAAAACAAATGCTCCATATAGATGCAGCTCTGTCACATCATGTGATTCACAGCTATTGTGAAAAGCATTTTGCACATGTACCAAATTTTGCCCCAAAATGTCATCCCTATTTACTGCAAAGACAGGCTATAAATACAGCAACTAGACTACAGCTTTAGAGGTATCATTATAATTCAGAGATTATAAAACTCACCACTGAGATGACAGGCAAAGAGGCAGAGGAGAAAACTGAGCAGCACCAGCAGCTTCATCTTGACGTCCTAAATCAACAAAAACAACATCATGGTTTTGCAGATAAAATACAAATCTGTAAATAAAGTGTTTGTAATTTGATGAGGAAAAATGCCAAAAATGTTTACCTGAAAAATGTTTGTGCAGAGAGACGCTGCTGCTAATCGGACGGTCGTCTGTGGTGTGAGGGGCTCAGCAGAGGAAGAGCCAGCCGAGCTCCACAAACACACACCAAGCCTCGCCCAGATTATACTGTACCAGATTTACTCAGTCCTCCTCGATATTTCCAGCTGGTGTAAAATGCTGTCCCACATACGCTTGAAGCAAATGCTCTGTGATCTTCGTGGACCTTGGAACAACAACACTTCAGAGGCAACTGGACGGGACGGAGGGCGCTGAAAGATCTGATAATCAACTTGGAGTGATGCCTCCAATCAATAATAACCTGGAATCAATTCGGAAGGCAGCAGGCAGCCGGTTTAAAGAAAGCAGCATCAATTGAAGAAAGATTTTCGGATTGATTTTTAAATTAACACCAGAAAGCAAGGAATAATCCGGTAGTCTGACACAGACTGGTTATGAAGTGGTGAACAACATTTTTTTGGTGCAAAGAACAGATCTAATCCTTAAAATATTTCTGAGTTGATAAAGTAAGGATTGGACCATTGATTTAACAAACTCTAAACTGCACGACTGTTTCATTTGTGGTGTATTTGCCCTGTGGTCAGTACTTCAGTTTGATTTAAAAAAAAAAAAAAACCTCCAGAATCTGATGTTAATGAAAATCTGTTTCACTATGTGTCATTCCCACATTACAAGAATTATCAAGTAAAATCAGGCCTCTCTCTAGCTTTAAGTGTGCATCAGGTACAATGAGAGGAGACCAAGCAGCTGCTTAAGGAATGCATCTTTAATGAACACAGAACCGTCGTTTTTCTCATCACCAAGAGCAAACTTGTTTCTTTAAATATTATTCAATGCAAGACTAAACCAAAATCCAAAATATATATTCAGACCAACTTTTACCGGTAGCAGCTGAAACATAATTAAAATATACATGTTTTATATCTTTATGGTGGAAATCAAAGTGGTTAGTTTTTCAATAATTACAATATTGTTTACAATAAATTGTGATCAATTCCATTCATCAACAAAAGAGACACTAGAATATTTTTGTCTTCTTTTAAAATATAAAATATTAGGCAGCAATATTGTGATTAAACTACTGAATCTGAAGAGATGGAGACATATAAAGTCTTCAGTTGTCAGAGGCTGAGAGAAAGAAGCCTCCTTCAGTCCCTAGTTATCCTTGCAGCCCATCTGATCTGTGGGCTTCATCCTGAAAAGGTCGATCCCTTCGTTGATCAGCACCTCTTTGGCGTAATACACCGTCTCTGCAGGCAGGAAGCGTGAGCGTCCGAGGATCCAGGCGTAGTCGATGTGGAAGATGCGAAGGATGTCTGTGCAGGAGTACACGACGGCCACGCTGGTGTAGTCAGTGGTTAGGACCCAGTATGGACTATAAGGAGTAACTAGGAGCAGAGAAAAAAGACATTTCCTTAATCAGCGTTTCTAAATGAAACCAAATGAGATAAAACGTATGAAACAATATACTACAAGAACACTTAAACCTTCAGCATAATTCAAGGAACAAAATTTTAAGTATCATCTGCATAGAGATTGACAATCTAATAGGAAGTTCAGACTTTAGTATTTCGCTTTAGTATTTCTGGTTGCTGTCGCATTTGTATGACTTGTCCTCTGTGAATGTTTGCAGAAATTTTGGTGAAAGTTTCAGTCGCCATTGTTGAAAGTGAAGTAGGAAGTACAAACAATAGTTAACCCGACTGGCGAACAGGGCGAGCCCGATTGACGAGCGCACAACACAACCCTGTAAATGAATGTAAGTAGCTATCTAGCTAGTTTAATACACTTTACTTTCTCACTCTCAGAGTTTCCGAATTATATTGTACCAAGTGTCACGACTACACATGAACGCTCTGTGACTTGGCATTTCAGTGTCAGATGTCATATTATGTGTTAAAATGTTATCTATACACCGGTGCTCAGTCAACCAGTGAGACAATGGATTAATGTTAGCTAGTTTTAGAGATAACTACGGTGGCCCTGAAGGTCGACATTTCAGAAAACACAGTGACATTATGAAAACACAATGACATTTCAGATTATGGAAAGGATACGGACAAGACTTCTTGTTTCTGATTGGACAGAGGCTGAGCTAAAATATAAGCTGATGTGATTGGTTATTACTTTATTATTTACACTCAACTGACAACTCCCTCGTGCCGCCTCAACAAAACAATGAAAACCGGTTTTGCCAATACTCATTTTAATGGAAGATGTCTGACGTGAACCATGAACCTGATTAGCTGTCCCAAGTGATGTAACCACTTAAGACATAAACATCTACTGAGATCCAGCAGGATGAGAATAAACACTGATGCAAGGCTCTCACTGAGAGACAGACTCATTGTCCACGATAATTACAAATGAACTGAAGCTACTGTGCTCACATCACTGTCACTCTAAAGGTATGTGCACATTCAGTGTGTTCAGATGAGCTCAGCAGAGACGGGAAACTCTGCTGGATGTGAAACAGCATCTTTATTTGTTGAATTATGTAATATTTTGATGACATAATAGTTGGGGACATTAAAATGTTGACTTCTTGTGAAAATCAAATCAAAACAAAAGTACAAAACATGAAAAAAAATCTGGGTACTTACAATATGAGAAGCTCACTCCAAGTTGTGCTGGCTCTCGTGGGTCCTGAACCACAGCTGTCCCTTCTGCTACCCTCACTTTGTCTTTACTGAGACACACAAAGAGAATTTATTAGAATCACAAGTACGAATTAAGTAAAAACCTAGATAGAAACTGGAATGTCCTCCAGTCTTTCTTCTGTTTAATAAAAAACATTCTATCGGGCCTGGATCAAATTAGATGTGAAGATCGATTACACAGATTGTTACATAATCAAGACGGTGAATTCATAGAGCCCATGTTACCTTGTGAATTCTCATTTCCGACAGGAGCACACTCCTAGTCACTGTAGGCTACTCTGCTGCTACGTCTTGTCTCCACTTTAGCTGAACTCAAATGGCAAGGGCTTACATGTAACTGAAGTTCATTAATGTTTAGTCCACTGGATGTTTTTATCATTACTTGTGAATTATTGCAGTAAAAGATGTGAGTAACCTCCCTTTACTCTAATTGTAACTTGCTGCCTTTTTGTTTTTGCTCTTCAGAATTTCTACTAATTACGAAAACTTTGACTTTTTTCTTAGGCTAGCTATTTCCCTTTGTTTCCAGTGTTTGTGCTAAGCTAAGCTAATGGGCTGCTGCATCCAGGTCCACATCTACCAAGTAGATAAGATAGTGGGGGCAGTTCTGCTTTACAGTTGAAAGCAGTACGAAACTTAGCAGCAAATGTGAAGTCAGAAACGGTCAGTACTCACTAGAACTGAGAGTTCAGCACTCGGATGGTTCCATCTTTCCTGATGGAGTAGTTCGCCTCAATGCACTTTCCTCTCTCGAAGGACGCAGGAAGCTTCTCAATCTCATACCACCTACCCAGGTACTGTTAACACAGGCAAGACAGTTGGTGCACTGGAGCTCATCGTGTGCTCAGTATGCATCTTATATGTTATATTATGTTACCTGTTCAAGTTTGAAGCTGGGCTGCACCTTCGGAATAGGACAGGGACCCCAGTGATAGGTCTGAGCTGAGATAAGAGGGAGCAGCAGGAGGAGAAGGTAGACAGCAGACATGTTTCCTTTAGGAGAGAAGAGATGATAATATATTATGATTATAATAAAGTAACGCCTGTAGCTGCTCCTGATCACTGCTCCACGCTACATTATCTGGTGATAGTCAGCATTTGGATCGCATTCTGGGTGATGTTAGGTTTTTATAAAGGTAATAACATCTTGTGTAGCTGTGTTACCAGACCTGAATCAATGTAGAGTGCTTGTTAGCACGCCATGTTGACACCCCTCAGAAAGGGGTTAACCTTACAGGTAACTGAACACAAAAGCTCATTGGGACACTTTTGCATAGCTGCAATTGTTTTCACTTGTTTGAGATCTAGTGAAATAAGATAGCAGAGAACAACTCTCGATCTCTGCTCAGATTGTGATTTTTTTCTTTTGTCTCTTTACACAACATCACATGCTGCCACACCTGTTCTTCTGGATTCACATAACAGCTTCATAAAGAAACACCTGCCTCTTATTTACAGCACTGTGTAACAATAACATAAATGTTATATTTAATAATTTCTAAATGGATTTGGGGCCAAATGTTGGAGAAAGGTCTGTGAAATAAAGTAAAATGAGTAAATATTCATACCCATCACACTTAAAACAATAGATGATTAAACGAAAAAGGAAAAACAATGCTGGTCTACTTCTAGGAAATAAAACACGCTTATATTACATGAATTAATTATAATCGTTCAAAGTGCACTTTAATTCCCATAATTAAATCCTTCTTACCTGAGCAGTGTGGAGGTGTCCTTGCAGGTCCGAGGCTCGTACGAACTGGGCGTTTCAAGCTTTCCACACAAACACTGGCTCGCGTTCAAGTTACGTCATTCGGACGGCACGAGGCAGCTCGTTAGCTAATTGTCATCATGCGCAAATTCTCGCGTAGTGAAAATGCAGACAGTCATTGTTTTTATTCACTCAGTCCCCCCTATGTTCACACTGCTCTCAGTTGTTTCAGTGCATTCATCATTATAGAGTGTAATTCAATTTATTTTATTTTAAGTTTATTTAATCATTGTTATTATTATTTTTAAATTTAAAACAGCCAACATGTATATAATTCACAAAAGAGAAATAATGACAACTGTGGCTATAAAGTTTGGTAGTGTTCGGTTGCAATCGGGTTGCCATGGTTACAGCGGGTCGCAATGTGAGATGTAACGTGAACTTCGTGTTTTTCAGCCTAAATCTATGTATATGTTGGAAAGCTACGTACAAAATATACGCCGAATTAACTGTTGCCAGTTTATCTATGCGAACAATCATTTTTGAGTACAACTGTCGGTGAATTATTTTTATACCATTAAAATCTTAAAAATCGGATTATTTTCAAGCAAGTTCTGAATGGTTCGTTGTAAGGTCCAACACTTTCCCCTCTTTTGTGAATAACGTGCGTTTACATGACAAAAGTATGTGTTTGTAGCAACTTCCGAACTTACAAAAAAGTAAATTTGTTTGTTATTCTCATCACATAATTTGCCTTTGCGGCCCACCACTGTGCAACCTGTCAATACACCACGGGGTGGCGCCAAAGCAAATAAAATGGGTCAGAGAACGTGTGCAAATTTTTATTGTCTTGATGAAATACAATAAAACTAGTCAAATAATCTTGTTTTAGTAGACACTGCGAAATAATCTGCAATTACTTGTTGCTGTCATTTTATTTTATTGACCTGTAAAATGTAAAATAAAGAAGAAATTAAAATCTCAAAAAATAAATACATTTTTATTTGAAGTTCCTGTAATACTCGTATCTAAAGGTTTCAATAATTAGTTTTCCTAATTTAACTTAATTTAAAACATATTTCTAATATTTCAAAGTGATGCAGATAAAAAAAAGAGGCCTTATAAGCAAAAATGGAAAGATCTTATAATAAATGGTTTTGATTATAGTGCATTATTCTTCCCAGATGTTCCCAAACACAGAGACCAAACAGACACGAGAATCTAATAAAGATTATTTATTTCCAGTGTTTGTTGAGGGGGGAGGTGTTGCACCCATGTCTTGTAGTAGACAGGCAAGATGTTGACTCTTCAGCAAACGTTGTCTCATGCAATTTTCAAAGATGAATCTGTCGTAAATTTTTCTCCCACTTTTTAAGCGCCCATGCGTTTGTTTTTTTTTTTGTTTTGTTTTGTTTTTTACTGCACTTTAAAAACACAGAAGAGGGGGGAAAAAACTGAAACATAAACACTGACATACATCTGAATGAGTTTAACTAAAAACAGGAAAATATCTGGAATGCCTGTGAGGTTGTTTTCAAATTCACAGCTGTCTATAAAAACTGTTTTCTTAAAAAAAAAAAAAAAAGAAAGAAAAAGAAAAGAGGCACTTTTTTCTTCACACATATGTAAAAACGTACTTTTTGGACTATAACTTGACAAAACAATTTGGAAATAAAAACTACTGTACCAAGCATTACATACTATAGTATCAGCATTTCATTACGTTTTCAGTCTTTATTTGATAAAACTCTAATAATCCTCAGTCAGTCCTTCAAGCTAATATCTGGCTGTTGTGAGTGTGCTGTGAAAAAAAGAAACTTCCCACAGCACCCAGCCCAGAAAGCAGCCCTCAGTTTACTCCGCGTACTTCAAGTACGTGCAAAAAAAAAAAAGAAAAAAAGAAAAAACAATTACATACATATTGTTTTGAAAAAGACAATATTGTCACAAGCAACTAGTGTTAGTCCAAAAAGAGTAATACATTCTTCATACTGCTTCTAAGAGGAAGAACAGAACTTAGAGAAGAGCTTCCTCTCGCATTCTTCAGTAATACTCAAGTTGACCGTTTCGTGTCCTACTGACAGTAAAGTCACATTCTTGCATGAGTAGGGCTGCAGGAGACAGTCTGTGTTTTTGTGTTCCAGTATGGCAGCGGAATTACACACATTAAACATCTCTTCAGCATTATTCCAGTAACAATCATGAAAGCTTATACACAGTATGTACAGTAGATACATAAAGTATACTTTGTAGAAAAAATATTGTGCGGTAGCTAAAATACACACATTCATTCTGGCTTTTCCTCTCTCTCTCTCTCTCTCTCTCTCTAACACACACATGCGCACACGCACACACACACTAGACAAAACCGCTCCGGTCGTTTCACAGATACTGGTAGAAGCGTGAGCGGACGACTTGTGTTCCAGAGAGTTTGTGTGGGTGAGCGTCTGCCCCGAGGGAGGCCTTGTTTTTGCTTTGAAGCCCGCCGCCGTTCACTCCCGCTAGCGGCTGGGCCGCCGGAGACGCCGAGGGCGGAGGTCTATCAGGGGCGACGACCTCCTGGGCCTCCGGGTGGTCGTCCTCTGGGACGGCTTTGGGTGCAACCTCACCGCTGGACTCGGAGCCTTTGCACCGCTCTCTGGCGATCCAGTCCCGGATGGAGAAGTCCTGAGAGGAGCATCGCGGTTTGAGGCGGTCTAGGGCTGATAGTTCGGCCGTCTGGTCCACCCCGCCCTGCTCCCTCCAGTCGTTGATGACCGCCAACTCCGCAAAGTCTCTCTGGCCGCCCATGGTGTGCCTGCGGCGGATGTTCTTCTTCTTCCCGCGGGCGTCGGGAGTCCGGCTCTTGTGGGTGAACATGTCGTCGGCAGATGTTCGCAGCCTGAACTTGAGCCGCTCTGTGATCTTCAGGTGCCAGGCCGGCTCGGGCCGCTCCGACTCGCTGCGGGAAGATGAGCTGAGGCTGCTCGTCGACCGGCCTTTCTTCATCACCTCCAGGACTCGAGACAGCCGAGTGGAAGACTCCGCCCTGCCCTCGCCGCGCTCCCCGCTCCCAGCGACGCCCTCCACTGACGATTCACTGTCTGTTTTCTGCCTTAGCGACCACCTTCTCGAGAGGGTGTCGCACTCGATCATCCTGTGCGACGGGAAGAGACGCCGCGCCTCCAGCTTCGGCGTGGTGCTGCCCTCGGCCGCGCCTCCGACCCTCGGCTCGGCCTTCCCCTGGCTCTGCTGGGGGCAGGGCGTGGACTGGCTGCTGCCGCCCCCCGGGGCGAACACCGGGAAGTCGCTCTCGCTGTCCGTCTCCATGGGTCGCCCCTCGCTGATGAGCTCGCTGCGTTCGTCGTCCGCCTCCTCGCCGCCCTGCAGCTCGGGGCTGAGCGCGCTGGACTCCGCTCCGGTCAGGAACGTGATGGAGGAGGTGGTGGAGTAGTCGGAGGTGATGGAGCTCACCTCTGCGCCGGCCGACGCTCCGGCTCCGGCTCCGGCTCCGACTCCCAGTCCGACACATGCAGGCAGATCGGCTCCGGCCGTCCACTTCTTCGGCCTCGACCGTGGCACCGACGCTCCGGAGCTCATGGTGCCGAGGTCGGAGGTGTTTTCATCCAGCTGTGACGGAGGGTCTGATAGAGACGATTTCCCCTGAGGAGCCGTTTGGAAGATGTTAGGAGAGCTGGAGACGTTCGGGGACGGGGAGGGCGAAGGCGACGGGTGTCTGGGTGGAGTCTTCTCCTTCAGGAAGAAGGAGTTCCTGTGCTCTCGCTTAGGTTTTGGATTGAGCTCCACCGTCCGCCCGTTCTCTTTCCTCTCTTCTGCCCGCGCTTGCTGCTTCGCGTTGGGTTTGGCGTTGGGGCTGGTCTGGCTCGGCGTCTCAGTCTGGAGGCTGTGGTGGTGGTTTGCCTTCTGTCCTGGTACTTCCTTCTTGAGGAACACAGAGTCCAGATCGTCGTCCGAGCTGCTAGGCTGCGGCTTCTCCTTTGACTTCTTTCTTTTGCGACTGGCTGCAGCAAAGATGGAGGAGACCAGGAGCTCTCGGCTGCACTGGTCCTTCCCTGAGCCCCAGGAACCCTGCGGAGCAGAGAGATACCGACGTGAGGACTACGGACGCAGAGAAACGCAAAGCAGACACAAGTAAAACCCTTCACCCCTGCCTGGACACTTAAATTCTGTACTCCACCTGCTCCCGCGAGGCAACACAAACCAGAGAAGTGGACAGAAAGAGGAACATTAGCAGCGTCACAAACAGGGAGCACGTTATCGTTTCCATGCCGGCCTTGAAGCAGAAGCAGGAGAAACAGCAGCGCAGCGTGAAGCCCAGACTCTGCCATGACCGGCGTTAAAGCTGGAGAGAAGCAGCCGGACGACAGCAGTGCAATGATGAAAAATATCTGCGCACTCATGAGCTGCTCAGCCACAAGTATTAAGCCTCTTTGTGTCACCAGACACACCTTCAAGGAACGACTGTTGAAGGGGATCTTTTGCTTTATGGAACATTTATGACTCATTTCCACCACTTTACAAGCAGGTTTTCCTCTTTCCTACAAATAGTTCTGAGATTTCTGCCTCTTTGCCAACACTAAGGAGCTGGGTAGAATATATTTTGCGGTGATCACAGCACCGTCTCACTGCGACACCATTTCTTGCACAGAAAACAGTTCCAATGCCAATGTTTTTTCGATTATTTTGAGCCAAATTCTGATTTCTACTTGTGGATGTTTCTCAGTTTCTAACCAGCTTTTTTCCTTTTTTTTTGGACACACTGGACTGGCCTCATAATTGTGAAATTACAGCTGCTTCTCAAATAGATTTCTCCCAGTTTACCTCAAATTAAAGTATTACTCCATTGTCTGGGATGGATGCAGAAAAGAGGAACATCTCAAAAATGAAGCAATCCAAACCAATCGCTCTATGCCGCTCATGATTTGGGTCACACGACCCTCGTGGTCTCGTCCTACCTCCTGTCATCCTACATTATCAGACTCCTGAGACACCGGACACACACTCACCTTTGATTTAGCGGAGTCACTAGTCGGTGAATCTGTGGGCGACAGAGAAAACAGGACACGTTAGATGATTTCACGACACGGGTGGTACGTGAAAGGAAGAGGAGGAGGTGCAATGTGGGGGAATGGATCCGACAAAAAAAATAAAAAGAAATAAAAAATAGAGGACAGAGGACAATGTTGATGAGAAGTAAGCATGAGTAAGACTGATGAGCACATACATGAGCAGACAACAGGTCATGCAGCACACAGGGACACGTGGGCTCTGCGTTACACTCAGGTCCACGTCTACGAGGCATGTGACGTTCTTTCCCCGGCTTTTCCCGAGTTTCTGCCAGTGATTCTGAGTGCAACTTCAGCAATGAGCACGTTTTTACCATCGGCGTGACAGACGTGACAATGCAACATGCAACACAAAGGGTGGCGAATGAGCTCTGCTATCCAGGCGTGAAGGTGTGATCGGATTTAACTGATTTAAATAAAAAAATACTGTTGCTGTGACGCACAACCTGCGTCCTTTTTGTGTGTAACTGTCCTGTGAAAGACATAACTCTGAGAAATCCAGGCATTTTCATCTTATCAGATCACGTCAACTGATTTTTAAAAAAAAGTTTGTTAAGGTTAATGTCTCTGCTCGCAAAACAACACGTGATGCTTCGCTCAGTGGATACGTTTACATGGACAACATTTATTCAACCTGGATGAAATTAGTCTTCCTCTGGAGCTTCACATCTGCTGGATGTATAACATCACTTGGAGAATTATCCTGTTCAACTGAGCTTGTTCTGATTGAGGCGGTCACATGAAGCATTTTTCTCAGACTGTCTTTTTAAAAATCTATTCTTTTCCTAAGACGAGAAAAAAAAAAAAAAGAAAAGAATTTAGGCAAATACTAGTGTCTTATATTTGACTGGTGAAGCGGAGTGAGGTGACATGACAACAGTGACACGGTGACGACCATGAAAGAAACCAAAGGACTGAACTGAAAGTGACAGGGGGGTCACAGAGGGGCTAGCTATATGAAGAGAGTGGACGCTACATGAGATAGAAAGAGTGTCGGCAAGGAATCAGTCCTGTAATCAGTCCTCACCTGCTCTGTAATCGCATCCTTTAACTAAAATTTGTGTGACATAGCCGAGCCCCCCTATACACCCCTTTTTTTTTTTTGAAAAAAAATACACATGATGGCACAATATGCAGGTGCACACTGACCGGAGACGTAGAAACCATACCATGCTATCTCTCCCGTTGGCAAGCTTGCGAGACAGTGAGGAGAGACAGCGGAGAGCCTTTCAGACAGTAGCACCGGCCTGCGTTAGGTTATACTGTGACAGAACCACAACACCGGACGCTGTACAGTACCGTGTAGCCGTTTCGCCTCCCCCCTTTTTCGCGTTTTTTTCGATCGTTAACGCATTTTGTCTTTTCTCTTTGGCATTTCTTGCGCTTACAAGAGCTGCGGGTTCCTGCAGACTAGGCAGCTACACTGGGGGCAACAATCGTCCTTCTTCCTACAGTTCCAGCTGTCCATCACGGACATTATAGAGTCCATCAGTGACATCACGGTGTGATAGACTCCGCCCACTTGGCCTGTGTCAAGATCAGTATGTGTGAATGCTGGGAAAGCCTTTAGGACACCCGACAGAGCCTCACTAGAGACAGAGGAATCAGAGGTCGCCTTTCACTGTAAAAACATCTCTTTCTGACGTGGGAAAGAACATGCCTTTATTAGTGCAACAGTATGCAGGGGTAAAGGAGGGAGGAGTTTGACCAAAAAGGGGGTATTAAAGGGGCAACAGGATGACTGGAGTTAACTGGTTAAAAGCAAATACCGAGGAGGGGGAGTAGATCTCTTAAAGCAAATGGAGAAGCGAGACAATTTGTTGCATCTTTTCAGGGATGCAAACAAATTGCCCCCTGAAACCCACACAGGCATTTGGACTCATGGTTAGCCATAGACATTTCTATCTGATGGCAACAGCCAAAAAAAAAAAAGCAAAGAGGGGAGAAGCTCGGTCTAAGGGAGGAAGCAGCTTTATCATCAACATTCGTCGCCAGTTTAAAAACACAACCGGGGCGCTCTTTGACCACAGTGCTCCGCAGCGAAAGGGCAGAGAAAGGTAAACCCACCACAGAGTCGGTCCGCCAAAGGCAGCGCGTTACCTGATACTTCACCCTGCGACGTGCCCGTCCGCCCGATGTTGGTGAGCAGGTGGTCGATGTTGGGGACGGGCTGGGACTCCACGGCGCTCTCCTCCTGGGACACGGTCTGGAAGGAGCGGATCAGGGGTCAGATACGGATAATCAAAGTCAAATTTACTGTCAATTCTGACACATGCAACACAACAAAGGCCTACGGTGCAGGAATTATACAAGACACATAAACAAAAAATGTGCAAATGTTGAGATTTAAAAGGAGGATAAAAAATATGTATATAAAATATAGCTTGTATATACAAAGTAGATAGATTCCTATGCTGGCGGTAGTTGATGTTGCTACTTGATCCTTACAAGTTGTAACTGAAATAATCCTAAATTATTCACCTAAAATGTTTAATTCATTAGAAGAACAAAGTAATTTGACGGCAGCGATGCCTGTACCCACCACTGGATCTTCGTTTCCCTCTTCTGTGAAAAACCAGTCATACTAGAAGAAAGAAATATCATCATTAAAACTTTACGTTTTTGTTTTATATGTGTGAATCTGTGGCGCTTGTAGGAAGGGGCGCTCACGTTTTGAATGAGGGTCTCCACTATCTTGTACTGGTCTGGCATGTGCGTCACCATGTGGGTCATGTTGTCCTCGGTGGTCCGCACCAGAGTGGGGCCGAACACGATGGCCAGGTTCCTTGGCTCCATCTGAAACGAAGGAAAAGTGAATTCACATCAATAATCCTGCACGATGGTTGATTATTTATTTATTTTTTTTAAATCTGTCACATTGAGTTTAATACCTTATTTTTCTCTGAGTTTTCAGCCACGGTTTTTAGATGAGCTGAGAGGAACTTGAGGGTCTCGTAGTGATGATCCGGTAACTCATGCAACTGTAATTAAATCAAATTAAAGAAATTAAATAATTTTTTTCTGCCTGCCGCTCTGCATTGCCACACATTTGCTGATATGATTCATGCAAAGTGCTGCATTGAACACAAACTTTGTGAGCTTCACAACAACACATCACCCACACATCACCCCAGTGCAGAAACACATAAAAATAAGTTTAAAAATAAATAACCCAGAACAGAATTATCATAACTCACCATCCTCTTGATCACTTTCAGTCTTTCCACCGGGTCTTCTATTCTGTTAGCCTCTATAAAGTCTGCGTACCTATCTGCAGGAGGAAATTAAAGAAGTCATCTTTCTTCTAATGAAAAATGCAGTTCTCACTTTTGGCCACTAGATGGCGGAGTCGCCTTACCATTGGTGAACAACGGCTCAGGAAGTTTCCGAAAGAAGGACTTCAGTAAACTGCTGATCACGTTGAGGTCCCTCCATTTCTGTAAAAGAAGACGATTGATAGTTTTCTTTTAGTTTCACTACTGCACTCACATTAGCTGCTGGCTGATCCAGAAATACCAGCTCACCCTGCGGTTCCACTCTTTGACGTCTCAAAATATCTAATTTTAAAGATTGACACATTACGGGCAAGCGTGCAAAAATGTCAACGTGCAGCTCATGCGGCACAATAACAACGTGACTTTGTGTCATGAGACGCCAAGGGGAGTTTATTTAAAGCAACGGCGGATCGATAACGGGGCACTCACATCGTCCTGGATATCGATGTCGTTCATGCCCTTGTTGTTGAGCTCCTCCTGCATGTTGGAGATGGCGGCGTTGTTTCCAGGGACTCTGTAGATGCCCGTGTACTCCAGTCCTCTCTCCTCCACCAGCTTACAACAAACCTCCACGATCAGAGGAACAAACTGGGAGAAGAGGGAAATATTTAAAAAACCCCATTTAAGTACACGAATCCAAGTAACGCTGTTTATTTTGTGTTGTAGCTGCAGATAAAATCAGCAGGAACCTTGTTGGTCTGTGCAGGAGGACAGTCGTCCAGTCTCACTCCGAACGTCACCCCGGGTGACGGCTTCTTCTCGAAAGGTTTCCTCATGAGTCCGGGGATGCCCTTCCGCCATGTTCCTTTGTCCTTCGGAGGGCTGGTGTCATCTGCACACAGATTTTATAAAACATCATCAGCGTATCTTACACATTAAATCTGCTTACACGTATAGGGAGGGAACACAAAACTCTCGTCCTACCTTTGTGCATGCTCTTCTTCTCCTGCTCTGGTTTGGGTGAATGTGGACTCGTGGCTTTGGTCTCTCCTTTGCCTCCCAGCAGCGTCTGTCTGATGCTCAGCGACTGTCGTGAAGGTCTGGGTGACGGCTCCGTCTTACTTCCAGTCGGGCTGCGTGAAACATGAACAAATCAGTCCCCACCGATCTCCCGCCTTGGTCCCACCTACCCTCTCCTCTCCTCTTTGCCCATACCTCATCAAGGTGTTGTACTCCTTGATCTTCCTGCTGATGAGGTCATGACTGGTGAAGGCTGCGTTCTGAATGAAAAGAAGGGCAGAGCAGAACGGACGTGAGACACAATAGACGAGGTTTAAGGCATCAGGTGCCGCGCAGGCCGTCTCTATATGACCTGCTGCTATCAGGTAACAAAGGTGAGACCATTGGAATGCCACAGTATGGACGGCCCGGTCATGTCCTCAAAAGAGAGGGGAAACGCTGGCTTAAATTACAAATGGGCGCAGACACACCTATTTAATGCAGCATGGGAAGCATATATGAAGAAACATCAAGGTCTAACTGTGCAAAAACAGAACAACTTGATATTTTCTGCAGGATTCATTTGCTCACATACAAATCAGAACCTAGCAAGTGTCAGTTCTTCGTGTGTAGGTGGATGTTTGCACGATTTGACCATTCGTAGGGCAGAAAATTATTACAACTGCTAATTAATATGCACGTTACCCTTTCTGTGTAGTCTATTAATTGTTAAACAACAACAAATATCAAATGTCAGACCAGGGAAACCAGCACAGATCTGAGACAGTGTTTTGCATGAACAATCAAATGTATTAAAAGTATCTTAACCGATGTGCAGTGTCAGAACATAATCCTTTTCTTTGTTAGCTTTATATTATGATTTTGGCACTTTTCTCCTTGAAATTGTTATGTGTTTGAAGATGAGCAATAGCTGAACATCTCATCTTACGTATGCAGCCCTACGTCTTGTGCGTCACATGTCCACATGCATGATTTGTACCTCCTCATCCAGGTTGCTGTTCTCCTGTATGACTCTGATCCAGGCCAGCATGTCCTCTCTGTCCTCAGCCTGGAACAGGTACTCGCAGTCCGACGTGGTCAGCCTCAGCACGTTCTTCCGCTTCGTGTCGCTGTAGGAGATGTCGATCAGACAGGCCTTGATGCTGATGGGGACGGGCTCGTCCACCGCCTGACAGTTGGCGTGGGCCTGTCCTTCCTTTTTGTCTTTGTACAGGCAGAGGTAGTGGCCCCTCAGCACGGCGTACATCTGCTTCCATGGCCTCATGCCTCCTCCGCGCTGCACGAAACAGGAACAAGAGGAGCTTTTAAAAAACCGAATGGAAGGAATTAAACTGTAACCGTCTTTTCTGCGAGGAGTCTACTGCTGGAATCATAACACACGATCCCTGCCTCGAGGGCAGACCCGTCACTGTTTATAAAACAAGTCATGAAGTAGGTCAAGTAACGCTGATGGTCGTAGTTTACGTAGCGGCGGCGCACACCTTCCCCTTATCTGCGTGAAGCTGCTTGAAATGCAGCAAACCCTCCTTGGAGGCGTCGCAGAAGATGTCGGACGAAGAGTCTCTCCTGGAGCCCGAGTCTTCTGAGGACCTGTCAGCAGCCTGAGAGGGAACAGAAAACAAAGCTGAAGTAAACTTTAAAAACAGAAAGGCTTTGTGACACTCGCTCTTAAACTGAGAATGTAAACTCCACCACGTTTTCAATTAATTATTTACCCAAAAAAAAAAAAAAAAAGGCCTGAGGCGTGTTGCTTTTACAGCTGTCCCATTTCCATAATATATTCAAATCGCACAGGAGAGAACTTTTATCTTCTTCAGTGCTGATAAACCTTGTTGCAGGAAGTGCAGATAAAACCGTCAAGTGACACGTGAGAGCAGCTGGCACAGAGCGCAGTGTTTGGTCAGAACAACTCACCTTCCTGAGACTTTTCAGACCAGGAATCAAAGTCCTCCTACATGGAAGAGAAAAAAAAAACGTCACAATAGAGAAAGATTAAGGATTAAGAATGAGAAACGCGCCCATTTAAAGGTTTAAATGAGGCTCAAAACTTTTGTTTTGAGCCTCATTTGAGCCTTACTAAAATCTGGGTTAATCACAGGAGTTTAAGGAAACAGGTTTCGTCTTCTGCACTTTGTCTGATGTGATGACACATGTGAAACTCACCCCTTGCTCTCCTCCCGGTAGTTATCGAGCCCTTCGTCGTACGACTTGGACCGCTCGGTTTTCGTACCAGAATCTGACTCAATAATTGTGAGACGGAGAGAATCTATTAAAAGAGGGTCACAAAATTATTTGAATCTGTCCAAAAGCTGCACTGTTAAAATGTCATTTAGCTTATCAGAGCAGCTTTTTCAAGAAAAACCTAAACTAATTCAAACCTTGGTCATGTGACAGCTGGCGTCGGAGGAGGGGGGACGGAGAGGTGGGGCTGGGTGGGATGGTGGTGATGACGGGCGTTCCTGATATCACAGCAGAGGCAGGGATGAGTGTGCTGTCCTGGTCAGTGCTGGGGCTGGACGGTTCATCTGAAGACAGAAATGAGTTTTAATTACTCTGTTCGGCTTTAATCTGACTCATAAGAGCAAAACTTTGGGCACCTGGCTATAGTCTCCTTTACTCCACAACACCTCCTCCTCAAATGTAATTTCTTTGTCACTGATGCCTTCCCAAACAAGAGACACGTCACTAAGAAGGCTTGTCACAGGTTTACTTAGCGTAATCTTGCTATTCATTGGATTTGTGACTAGGAAAGGGATAATCTTGCTGATATAAATCTTTTAACTGCTGGTGAATAATACATTGACCCCAATAACTTATTATAAGTCTACCTGGTTAGGGTGTGGACGCTGACTCCTTCCGTGGAGCTTGAATGAATGAATGTCCTGTTATAAAGCTACTGAGACACTTTTTATGGGTGAAATAAAAATAATTATCATTACATGTGAAGAGGGGCAGGATCCAGCGCTACATGAAAGCGCCGGACGACTTTTTCACCTCAATAAACGTTTCACAAAAGGCAGTATAATTCTGCGATAAGCATGAGACGAAAGCGGAGTGATGCAGACGGAGACACCAGCCAGCCAGCGGTGACGCGCCGCTTTGTCCGATAAGCGCACACACCTCTCCTCACACACAAAACACCGTGCAGTCGGCCAGTGTTACATCACCACAGACAAGACTGGGTCATAGCGTCTGATATGCAATATCAGCGAGATGGCAAGCCCTAAAACCAAACTAGGAGGCGCTGAGCAAACACTTGCGCAAATGAATCATATCAGCAAACGTGCGGCGATGCAGAGCGGCAGGCAGCTCCGATCGGCATAATAAACTCTTTGTGAGGAGCGAAAGCAGAATTATTCAGCAGACTTATCGTCCTGTGATGTCAGGCGGGAAAACAATGCGTCGTAAATTCATTTTGCAAAGTGTCACAGCTGTTTAACTGTTATAACGTGTGCAGAAACAAAGATCTAAAAGATTACATTCCCCTGGATGCCGGAGTATTGATGCACATCTTCTACGTTCAATGGCACGATTTAATACGAACCATCTGATGTGTTTGTTGGTTGGCTACACATGATGGCTGCGAGGTCTCTCTCCACTCAAACCTCAAAAACATCTCCCATGACACTGCAAACCTCATTTCTGCCAAGGCAGCCAGATGCCCATTTCATTTAATCACTTGTTTATATACCTCTAATTCTGTTTCTGGGAAGACGGTGGCAGCCAGTGAGGTTTGACACGCACAGTTACAATTTATTTTCTACGAGATGTCAGGTTTGGACATAAAGATTGATTTAGCTGCACTCTTTGGTTTTAAGCTAAATCAATCTTTAAAGGAATGCAACGGCCAGGAGATGGTTAGCTTAGCATAACGACTGGAAACTGGAGTTAAACAACAATCCTGGATCCGTCCAATGATAATATGATTTTAAAAACGGTATGTGGATTTCTTTCAGTGAGATCGGGCCAACTTCCATTTGGTTGTTGGATAATCCATCACTTACATCTCAAAATAAACCACGTTTAACATTTCAATTAGCTACAGTATCTTTGGAGGTGCTTGTAGGTGGAGTTTGGTTTCTGTAAACAGCCTGGTTCAGTCCATTCTTTATGCTAAGCTAAGCTAAGCTAAGCTAAGCTAAGCTAAGCTAAGCTCTCTGCAGGCCGTAGGTTAAACTTTAACATTTTTTCAGTAAATTTTAGTAGTCGTCTCATTTCGATTTCCGCAAATAATACATTTTATTGACAGGATCAACCATCGTTTGTCATAATCGGGAAAAAAGGGACAGATTGTTTTAATGATTTCTCTCCACCCTCTGAAAAAATACAAATCGCTGGTGTTAAGAAACACTTGGGATGTTTATCTAATCTGGATCTTAGAGCAACGCGCTAAAAAGCAAATGCTTGTTTGTAGGAAGACGTGCGATGATGTAAGAGGACATGATTAACTCCAGACGAGAGCTGATCTTATTGGGTGATAATGAGTCTTGGCATCTTGTTCGTGAGGCTGTTGGAGGAGAATCCAGCCGCTACTAAACAAAACTCAAACCTGCTATCAGCAATCTTTGGAGGCGCTGGTGATACCCAGGTCAACGCAGTCTTTATGCTAACTACAGGCTGCCGGTCTTGTTAACTGACTAATACGCGTCATCGACATAGTTTTAACGTTTTCCAGTGACGCTGAGAAAAACAATTCAAAGCTCTGTGACCTTAATCGAATCTGGATCTAAATCCAGCGAACTAAAAAGCGAGTGCTTGTTTGTCTGGCGAGAAGTGATGATGGAGGAGGATATGATTAACCTCCAGCAAGAGCCGCTCTCACTCGATGATAATGAGTCACCAATGAAGACACAACTAAGGCACCGAGGTCGAGTCCAAGCTTGTCAGCCGCTGAAGCTGGCAAGAAACGCGAACAGACAGACGATGCATCAACACCACAACATGGGAATACAGCGATCGGTTCAACTCGAGCGTGTTATGAAAGCAGTGTGTGATGCCTAACGCAGCAAAGGAGGAATCATCGCAAACAAGAGGAGACGTGACATGTTGCATGTACTGTAGCGGCGTCGGTTCCCAGCACACAATCTTTGGCAGGCGGCACAGAAGTTTTTCCACTTATTTTTTGGAGCCATACTATGAAATCCAACTGAAGCAGATTGCTGAAGGAATGCTTTTATTTCTCCGTTATGTCACAGTCCATTAGGACGATGTTCTCCCTCTGTGCAACACGGGAGGAAACATGAGACGTTTCAAGTGGTGCGAGTTCACGTGTGCCCAGTGAAAGACGATTTGAGTGCGTCACGTATGTCATGTTTGCCTGCAGCCCAGTGGTGTCACATAATCACACGCCTGACATCGAAATGCTGCCAGGAAACTGTTCCTGTTAGCATGTAAATACCTGCACGACATGTGACTGAAACGTCAGAAAGACTGATTTAAAAGTGTGACATTAGAAACATGCAATGATATTAGGGCTTTAAATGTTTGTGTGATGATACACGTCCATGATGTCATTGAGAAATAACAGATTTTCTTGTGAAAGTCAAGTGGGGCAACAATAGACAAGTTTCCACTTGATTTTCAATGCATTCTTGTGATTAAACACATAAGCTACTGAAGCTGTCGGTTGCGGCAGTTTTTTTTTTTTTTTTTTTTCGGGGTGATTTGTTTTACACGGGAAAAAGAAAAATAAGGGAGATGCTTGACCATGTCAATCCACGCGTGAACATTTCTGCAAAAATAAACCTGCTTCTAAACAAGTTATAAATAAATAAAAGTATTCACACATTATCTCATTTGCAACTGCAGTTCAAGTCCTATGAGGAAATTTCCACATTTTAAGTTTAGTTTCCATACAGACTTTTTCCGCATGACCGATGTGTGTTTTTGTTTAACAATCACTGTTAACACTTCAGGATTTATTTTTGTCTTAGTGCCAACAGCAAGGGATTTCCCCAAACAGAAATACTTTCTGATCTTCATCAGGAACTGTCAGGTCAAGTAAACAACCACGAAAAGATTTTGGTTGAGGATTTGATGCCAACTTTTGGCAACACGTGATTCTACAAACATGTTTTGGTTTGATCGTGAATGACAACACTTGTGTTTGTTTACACTGCGAATTGAGGTGTGAATCAGAAGAAGACGTCTTACCAATGAAGGGGATTGAATCCAGAGAGTCATCCAGGTTGCTGGAGCCAGACTTTTGTCGTGTGTCTCCCAGCCTTCTCAGATGCATCTCTCTGCAGCTCTCGTTAGACATCCAGCACATGGCGCCATCTGCAGAGCCTGCCTTCACCAACGGTGGCGACTTATGAGTCACTCCTCTCTGGTTGTCGTTAACGGCTAGTACGTAGGACGGAGGGCGAACGTGAGAGTGAGAGTTTTTGTCTCTTCTCAGGACGACGACTGTTGCGTCAGGTCCTTCTACGCCTTCTGCAACGCCGCCGTTAGTCCGTACGAGTGCGCCTGTGGAACTAGAGGTTTCCTTCACCTTTGGTTTTTGGGCCACGCCTCCATTAGTGGCGGGGGAACCGGAGGAAGAGGCGACAGCTTGTTGTCTCTGAATGGGCAGTTTAGAGGAGGGACCTGAGCAAGAGGAGGATCTGGCCGCCAACCCGGCCTCTGACCTGCTCTCCATTTTCAGACTGTCGGCCCTGGCCCTGATCTGTAGGTGTGGCAGTGAGGGGTAGCCCATATGGTTTCCTATGTTAGCTCTTTGGTCTTTAAGAGGGTCTGCGGTTTTAGTGGGGGATAAGGCAGGCGAGGGGTCTGACATGGCGTTTTTAACAGGCAGACGCGAGGGCCTCGTTAAGAAATCTGTCCTGGATGATAGTGCAGAATCCGTTGTACCTTTAGTAAACACAGGAGCAGCTAACGGGGAGTTTGATAATAAACTTCCTCGCCCTTCTTCTTCTTCTGGTCCAGTGAGACTCCTGTTCTGATGAGGTAAAGCTCTCAGGCCTGCTCCCTGCCTGCTAGCTCTAGCTTCCTCTCCCTGGCACAGCAGCACCCTGTCCTCCAACCCTGCCTTATCTCCAGAAACAGCCCCTCCCGACTCCGGAGGCCGCTGGACCAGATAGTCGCAAGACCGTGCCCGGGGTTTGGGGGCTCCTGTTTGGGTGGAAAAAGGTAGAGCATCTTGGGACACGCTGCGGGGCCAGTTCCTAGTCGGTATCGTCCTTTCTAATCCACTTTCTAGCCTCTCCTGCGAGGCGCTGCGTAATGGAGCTGTCGCTGCAGCACTCTGACTACCGGCATCCACCCCACGGTCAGTGGATGCGCTCCTTCGTTTGACCTGGGAGCCCAGTCCCGCTCTCTGACTGGTACAAGAAGAAGGTGGAGTGCGTTGCTGGGTGTAGGCAGAACTGGAATTGGCAGCTGCACGCAAGCTGTCCAAGCGCTCCTGGATGGTTCGGCAGCCGTATGTGTGCAGCCTCTTGGCGTCAATGTAGTCCTTATAGGTGGTGTAGTTCCTCCAGTCAATGTTCTGGTGCGGGGAGGTGGAGGGGGCGGTGGGAGAAGGTGAGTAGTGGTTGGCGCTTGGTGAAACGGCAGTGGAGAATGTGTCCGGTGAGGCAGTAGTGAGAGGGGCCCGTACAGGAGTTAAGGTGTCCGGGTAGACCGTAGGTCTAGAAGTTGATGAAGGGGAGTAGACTGGGGTTTCTGTGGGCCGGGACGAGGGGTACTGCAACTGTGCACCCCCAGGTACTGAGGGGATGAGGGGTCTGGGTCTGGCTGAGCCAGAATCTGCTGAAGGGCCATACCGGTTTTCCTCTGTCCTGTGGCTGGGTCCAGCCCGAGCCACTCTGGACCCTCTGTCAACTAGGTCAGGAGGCATGGCAACTGTCCTCGCATTCTCACTGCAGACGCACACCACCGTCTGAGACTTTGACGTCTGCTGGGGCGGAGGAGACGGCGGAACGGGGATCTCCACCCGATAGCTTTTCTCCGCAGGCCCCCCTCGTCTTCCTGGTCCCTGCGCAGCCCCTCTGGTCGTCTCGCCAACAGATGCGGGGTCTGATGACTGGGCCATGCCCGCAGCTTTAACTTCTATCCGTGGGTAGCATATGGGAGGGGGCTCGGGGATGTTCTGGGCATTTCCGCTGTACGCCTCATTTCCTTTGAGGTATGCATCCTGGGAATACGCCTGCAAGAGATTACGGGACATATCATTCTGGTTGCAGAGAAGTTTAAGCGCTAAAGTAGATCACATTAAACTCAGAGACAGCGATAAATTCAACTTTACTAAAAGACACTCACAGAGCAGCGAGTAAGTTTTTATAGAGACACAAAGAGTGTTTAACTAGGGTTTTACCACTGTTGGCTAACTTCTTTGTGATTCATTTATTGCCACGTCTCATCTTCACGTTTCTAAAACGACCATGGTCTTAAAACTTGGTAGGCTGGTAATCTGAGACTCTCATTTATTAACAAGAGTCTTTGTGTGAGCTGATGAGATTATCAGCAACACAAACACTGCTGCTGCTTTCCCTCAGCCAACCGTAAATGACAGACGTACAGCTGGATTCAGCCCTTCCATAACAATAAAAAAAAAAAACAGCCATATAAACATAGTGCTCCGGTAATATTCCTCTAAAGCGAGCACCGTTAACAGTTCCTTGGTCTTTCCCCGAGAGGCAGAAAACAAATATGGACCATGACACACACTGAATGCCCTGAAAAGCAACAGATGTGGATAAGTGGGTTAAAAGAATGCCAGAGAAAGAAAGAGAAATAGAGAATCGAGAATAAACCCGTGGAGCCGGAGTGAGGATTAAGCTGGCAGGCGCCTACCCACCTTAGGTACCGGAGAGTGAGCCCTGAGGCATGAGGAGAGGGTGAACGGGGGTCTCCTCTTTCTGCTGTTGCCAGCTAACGCTACTTCTGTCAGCATGGCTCCACAACTCAACAGTCACTGTAGCAACTAACTCCCCGATTCAAACACGTTTCTAGCCACAATCCTATTCACGCTCCACGGTCGGGTTCAGAGGAAAACTCCTGGCTGCGAATCGAACAAGATATATTTCCACATCCTTTCAGCGCTCTTGAGAAAATGAAAGAGAGAGAGCTGTGGCGTTGGACTTTAATCGATAGCACTCTACCTGAGGTGTCAGGTTACAGCTGCATTACCAGCAGCACCGCATTGGTTCCTCCCCTTAGATAAGTCACACGGTTAAATAGAAACCAATTTCCTTATGATGGAAAGTACGTAGAGAAATGTTTGAGGTCTGCTGACAGTTGACTTAAGCTGTTTGTTTTTCCACCTACCTGCTATTCAGGAAAAGAAAAACCTTACCCATGTACACTAATAACAATCTTACGCATTAATGATAAAATTCCCCAGAACACAAAAGGGAAACATATTTGATGTTTTCGGTAACTGTAAGTGCAAAGCTCTTAAAGTGGTGTTACAACAGATGTGAATGACCAGGAAAGTTAGTATGATTTCCCTCCTTACCAGAGCAGTGATATCCCTGGAAAACTGCAGTCCACAGGTTAGATAAGGGCAAGCAGAGAGAAGAAAAGGGGGAATAAAGAGAAGCAAACAGGTGAGCATTAAGAGGAAAGACTCCACAGATGGAGGTGAGACACCTTCAAACCTGACTTCAGCAAAGGCTAAAAATACATCTTGCTGTGGGAATGCTGAACAAAGACATCTCACAGTCACAGTCGAAGTGAACAAAATAATAACGAGTAAACTCCAGCAGTGCTGTTGCATGTTTGTTTTTGTTTCCCCTCAGAATTTCCTCCTCTTACCCTCATGCACTCCTTCCAAAAGCGTATTCTGTTGGCTTTCTTCCTCTTGTCAACATACTCTGCATTTCTTCCCTTTGTCACTCTCACCTGCTCACCGCGGTACCTCCCCTTCCACCCTCTGGCTTCATTTCACTCAGGACCTTATCGGTGGTGTTCTCCCTCCACTCTCTTTCCACATCTCTGTCATCTGTCAGATGCTGCTGCGCTATCATACGCTCTCTTTAGGGTGAGCATAACTTCACGCCTGCTTGATCTGCTGCACTGGCTTCCTCCCTGTAAACAGTTTGCTGAGAGGAGTCAGCTGACTGCAGCTGCGCTCCCTCCGGTCGTGAGTGGATCCCAAAACACCAAAACACACTTAACAACGGACACATTTTCTGATACTTGTGTTCTTATGCACATGCCTTCGCTGATCTTATCAAACCAATACTGATGTAACCTGCAAGGTTAAGAGCCAAATTTAACTCTTATCAGAATATGACTCTAATAACCTCTGTACACCAATAAATAGCGCTACAACCAATCAGAGCGACAAATTATGTCACATAGGCTTCTCGATAAATTATCTTTATTGCCGTTAATATTAAGTAACAAAAGTTCTGTAGGTCATTTGACTCTGTCAGACTTCTGATTGGTGGTCAGCTGACCAGTCCCCTTTTTCAAGCCCCGCCTCCCCATGTTACAGTTGCTAGGTTGCAAAAATTAAAGCAGAGGCCTAGAAAACATCAAAAACCTGTACTAACACGGTCTAAAGGTAGCTAACGTTGAGGTGATGCAGCTAATGTTAGCAACGTAACTAATGTTGACATTGAAAAAGTTACTAGTCGTTTCACCAGTTTCTATATTTTATTTCACCCACAGTGGTTGTCTGCAGGTTTTTCAGATGGTTTTCTCTGGAGGGGGTGGGGCTTGACTAATGGGAGGAGTCGTCTGATTGGTCGTCAGCAGACCAATTAAAAAGTCAAAAAAAGCTCAATTAATATTTAACACTAGGAAGATTTGTCAACTATCTGCCTCTTTTTTTTGCACATTCATACATAATCATATGTTTTATATATTGTTTATACATTATATTTATTATTATTTTATTTTACGTCTTTATTGCACCAAACACCAGGACAAATTTCCTGTGTGTGAGTGAACTGTCCAAATGATTAATTGTCTTGAAGTAGTCAAAACCCATCCTTTATTCGACTTTAATAACATCTCACAAACTGTAAAGTACAAACACAAGCCATCAAACTCTGGATTTATTTTGACTCTTGTTTTCCACAAAGCAGCTAATTGCCTCATTTGATTCTCTCGGCCTCGTGAGCGCTCACACTCATTCCAAGACGCCAAAAGCAAGTTTCTGTGGCTTCTGGTGAGCCACGGCCGAGCTAACGAGCTATGTGAGGAATTTAGCAACACATGGAAAGATCTGAAATTCACAAACAGAGGTGAGAAATATGTGGCGACTGGTCGGACATGACTTGGCGTCGTTTTTATCGTCTGTGTGGCTCTGGACCTTGACTGATGTCTTTAGCTGGATGTTTAAGTCACCGAGTTCACCAGCCCGATTAGAAGATTTTGATCGATACTTTTCACAATTAGATTTACATTTTTGAGAACTAATGGTCTTCAGGTTCAGTATCAGGGTGGTTGGAAAAACCGATGTGATTACAACAACTAGAGCTGTTCTCCCTGAGGGTCAATCCTGTGGTTGTATCATATGATCACAATGCGGGTCCGGATCAACTGTTTCTGATTCACTCGAGTTAGCATCCACTGGAATCTGAAAAGTTAGGTCCCCAGCAAAAGACTCAGACAGAGGACGTCGCCTTTCTTAAAGGGACCGTCGAGCTTTTCACTCAGATGGATGAAATAAAGAAGATAAAATAAATATCACATGTTTGAGAGGACTCGAGAGTAACAATTACCGATGATTGAAAACTTACCAGCTGCAAAATGTCCTCATCCTTTGGCATCACGCAGAGCTCCAGTGAGGCATCGCTGATGGATGATGAGAAAAGACACTGTTATAACACATGGCTCAGAGTGTAGACAGGTAAACACTCCACTGTATGAAGCCATAGCTGCAGTTTAATGAACTGTAAATGATCAGTGATAAGAAAACAAATCTCTCTGGGAAAACTCGACGCGTTGCGCAACGTCTCCTTTTCTCTTACTAGACACAAATATGCTCACTTGACAGTTCATTAGGTACACTAGTGAAAACAAATACACTCTAATATAACAGTCCTGCTTACATTTTGGAGGCTGTGGTTTGTTTGCCTGGTATAACAAGGCGTTGGGCGAGTTTCAACAGATACAGAGAAAAGAGAATTTCTCGGCTTGCAACCGGATTGTCCTAAAAACTAGGCATCTTGTTCTACATGGCTGTTACTCTTCTGTCCATCGCAGAATAAAGCCCGTCCAAACAATTTGACCGGCCTTGTAAAGTCTTTGCTGAGGCATAATCAGTTCTCAGTGGAAGGACTCCAGACCAACGTCCCCTCTCAAAACTCGTGTGGGCAGAGGAAATTGGCGTCCGAGCTAGCGGTTTCTAGTCCTGTTGAATTTTATTGTGTTGTACTGCAGCAACACACACATTATGATATTATTTTGTCAGCCCCATTTTAGTAAATCACAGAAACACTTCTAACACGAGCCACTTTAACCGCACCGCAAACTACATCCTCCAGAATGATCAGCCGGTTGAATTACGTCCTTCCTGATTCTGTTGCGACATAAACCGAACATTAAAATGAACTTAAGGGAGGCGAGGATGGAGATCTCACCTGTTCTGGATCAATGCTATGACCTGGGAGTACGTCTTTCCAATGATGCTCTCTCCGTTCACCTTCACGATCCGATCCCCTGAGCAGAACAAAGGCAAGAAATCACAAACCTGCCGTTTGCCGCCAGCGTTCGCTTCTGCGCCGTTCGGTAAAAAGATCCGAAATCCAGCCATTATGATTATTGAACGAAGAGACCACTCCGGAGCGGCTCGTTCCAACACAAACACATCCTCCGTGTTTACTTTAAAGGAGAATGCCAATACATGTTTGTTTGAAGGACCCCATGCTGGGACCCATCTCCATTCAACTTTTCTGAAGATGGCCATCTCACAGGAAGCAAGGCGAGGTGAGGTTAGGGGAGAAACTAGATAATTGTGGGAAAACACTGCACTCCCCTGTCCCAGGAGAAAAGAGGAGAGCGATACAGATAAAGGCAGACAGCTTAAAGGGCTTGTCCGGACCACTTAACATTTCCTGTAACACAGAGTGCTAACCTGGCAACACTGCTGACAGTACAAGGCTTCAACCTCCACCTCTGTTTCAGGAAAACTGGAAGGAGGTGATTCATGCTTTCACCAGAAGAGAGTATTTTTTTTTTTTATGCCCGCTGCTTAAAATTAGACGTGATTCATGTTTTAATAAGAGAAGAAAGAAGGTATGAAAGGCTAAAATAACACATTACACTTTATTCAACCTCCCACGGAGGAGCCATCTGTTATTTTGTAACCCATATCTGTTTATGAGGAAGTTACCTACAGTAGAGACGTGAAGAAATCTTGGCATCAGGAAGCGCTTTTGGGAGTTAATCGCGAGAAGGAGCGCAGCGGTCCCCATGGAGACTGTGTGCGCGTGTGTGTGTGTGTGTTACGAGTGCTAACGCGTGTTTGTGTGTACCTGTACAGAGTCCAGCTCCGTGGGCGGGGCCTCCCTCCTTCACTTGCTTGACGAAAATGGTGTCCATTGGCTCCAGACGGTTTCTCTGTCTCCCTGGCAACGACAGAGAGAGGGGGAGAGAGCAGGCGATTGGTCAAACGGGGGAAGAGGAAGAAGCAGAGTTACAACTGGGCCACGCTGCGCTGAAACATGTGGGAAGATGTTAAAGCCTCGAATGAAATACTTCATATTCCACCCAAGTTGTGTTTTTTTTTTTTTCCTCCTTCACTTTCCACTTCAGGCACTGAACCGATGCAAATGATGACAAATGACTGGAAAATTGTGGCAAATATGTGAAGTCAAATTGAAGTTTTACACTTTAGGAACCATTAAAACAAACTAATGGTCTTTAATACTAAACCATTACTTCAATTTGGAGAAAACTATCCCATTCAGACAAAAATATGTGAAGAATTGCTGCTTTTCTTATGGTGGTGAAATTCTGAAAACAACCAAAAAAAACATCCAGAAACTAGTTTGCATGAATTTTCCTCCACTGGTGATGAAGAGCATTTCAGTATTTCTTCAGTTGATTACGTCTCTCTGGAAAAACACGTGTTCTAAGATCAGGATTTAGTGTTTATTGTCATTTCAGTGTCATGGGTGAATCCCACTCTATCAGACAATAATTATTTATTCCTTATTATGAGAAAAAAAAGCATCTCCTAAACATTTGTGTGGCTTCACACTGGGGGACATTTTTAAACGTGTTGCCTAGCAACAATTTAAACTATAATTAAATAATTATAAAAAGGCAATAATGATAATAATAAAAAATAGGCAACATGAGGCAACAGAACTAAAGAATGTGTGACTGTATTACTAAGATTTAATTGATAATAAAAAGTAATTGCTTAATAATTTTCTCCCAGTCGACTAATACGTTCAGGTCTGCACTTGTGTGCATTAATGGGTTCTTCGTTACACGTTTTTATTGCTTTCAGAATTCAACCACACCCGAAAAATATTAATTTCTCAGCATAAAATGAGTCTTTGGATCTAAAACAAATAACCTGCTTTCACGCTGATTGACTGACAGGTGAGGTGAGGTCACTGTGTGCTGACAAGGTTGCACGCAAACAATCAAAGAGGGTTTGATTTCACGGCGCGTGGTGTGAAGCGCGCCGAGGGAAAACCGGTTCGGCAAAAGCATCTAATTAAAAATCTGTGTGAGATATTTGATATAAATGTATAGTATGTGTATTTGAACAGCTCAGTTATAATTGCCTGTGAGGTAAATAAATAAATAAATAAATAAAGAGGAGGCACCAAAACTGTCTTTCCCAGATAATCTGAGCTGGCCTCAGCTGCCTCTCGGAGCCTGCAGGCTTTGAGGAAGTGCAACATCAGAGCGTCCGACTGTTCTTCCCTCGGGGAACGCCGCGCAAGTACGCGCGCTGCTTTCATGAGTGCCCCTGCGACAAGCTCGCACAGGAGATACATGTATTTACCAGCAGAAGGTAAATTAGACTTTGAGTGTTCTGCAGAGCCCTGAACAGCTGGAGCCAAGCAGATGCGGCCTCAGTTTGCTGCCACTTCAAAGGTGAGGAAAGGTTTTTAGAGTTTCCAAACTTGTAACATTAAACGTAGTCTCGATCCCCCCTTCTTCCTAAAATAATGACCGTGCCAGACTACATACACATGCTGATGAAAACCTGCTGGGAGGAAACATGCAAATGTTTCCAGCAGAGGCTGTTGTAGTGTAACTGAGTCACCTTAAATGTCCTCTTTCCACGCAAGTCAGCACATTTGAAGTAGCACACGCTGCTACCGCCCTCTTATGGCTACGAGAGTTACCGCAGAGGATTAAAATTCACAGCGTGCAACATTAACACATTATCTGTTCAATCATCTCTAATAAAACGGACCACATCAACAAAGAGTTTAAGTGTGGTCAGACTCTAAAGTTCAGAAAAAACAAAGTTTATCTTATCCTCACAAAGAGAGTCGGCACCAGAGCTGCGGTCGGAAAAACAATCCTGCAAACTGAAAGGTCACATGTTTGATTCCCCGGGCAGCCCAGAGAAAGTGAATCACTCTGAAGTCAATAATTAATGCGGCGCGTTTGAGTTAGTCTGGCAGCAGCTGCAGACTCGTTTCTAATCCAGCAGAAGGCAGTAGAGGCCACAAAATGACTCTCAGGTGGGGAGTGAAACTGATAAATCAGAGTTGTATCGACACTCATGTTCACGCTGATACGATCTTATTGGCTGTTTATCACATGACTAAAAACTCAAGCTCTATTTCAACACTTCACAGAGAAAGATTAAAACACGAACCGACGCATTAAGGTGTAACGTTACAGAGACTATTTCGATGTCGACAAACACTACAGGCTGATTCCCAATCTCCAAGCTTCAACTCTGCAGCACAAATTGGATTGTGGAAGTTTCCGTGCCTCACGGCTGGATGAACGGGATTAAATCTGGAAATCTAAAGCTTTGGATATTTTTTTTTTTCAATGCTCCCAACAGTCTTAGCAAAACATTTAAACTACTGTGTGGATTAATGTAATACGTCATCCCGCCTCAAAATGACTTCCAAAGCACAAGTTGAGTAACTGGTGCTACTCTTGGGTGGTGCCAGAGGAAAACGATTAAAAGACACCTCATACTCCAAGCTCATGAAGGCTTTCCACATCACTTCATCTCTTGAGGTCACAGTCTGAAGTTGTGATGAACGGCTCAGACTGAATTTACCTCATTAACAGCATTCAGCACAGCAATATGTGAAGTAAATCACATTATAACTAAATTCCGACTGGATTTTATTCTGACCTCACTCATTCATGAAGTAAAATAAGACGTCAGTGTTTTCTCTAAGTTGTAACTGAGTCTCACAAAAATTACTGACTGTAAGCAGAACTAATATTAACCTCCTTAGACTCTTAAGTTTTAGGTTTTATTGCAGCTTATTCTGCTTCATTTAAACCCGGTGTCCTCATTAGTGGACGCTTTGGCCTGACATCTAGTTGGTAGCAAAGGTTAAAATGTATTTATTTATTTATGCTACTACCAAATTCTATCACGTCTCTAATTAGCCAGTACTCGTTTGAGGACGTTGGGACTTCATTGTTCTCAAATCTGGTTTTGCTCAGATATGTTCAGGTATTTGTTAGGAGGTGACCTGTTGCCCTCTTTTGGTTTACTTTCATGTCTGCTTTTCTCACCTCAGGTGTGTGGAGTGAGCTGCTGATTGCTACGCTGGGGCTGGGCTGCCTTCCCACCTGTTTCACATCTCTCGTTATGTTGAACCATACTTAAGGACTCTCCACTCTACCATTCTCTGCCAGTTCTTCCAGTTGCCAGTCCTCCAGCTAAGCCTCCAGAATTGTATTATTTGTGTATTAGACTTTTTGCTCAAGATCTTTTGTTATTAAAACTTCTGTTGAGCCTGAATATCTGAGTCCTGCGTTTGGGTTCATTCTCTCCCATTTTGCCACGACACTCAACAGTATTAAAATAAACTGATTCATATTTTGTCACACATTGGGTGACTTTATACTAAAATAAATGATGAAATAATCCCAGTGTCCACATGTGAGGACATAATTATTATTATTATTTTTTTTTTTCCAAGAACTACTACTTCCTGTTCAAATGTTCAATGATGCTTAGTTTTTATACGTCTCAGGTCCAACTGAGCCCAAATACCATGGATACCAAGCTCGGGTCTCAGGAGGTTAAAATTCTAGGATTATTCATTGTACGAGTACAAGTTAGTTATTCAGAAGAAAAGCTTCAATAACCCATGTCTGATAGCCTGAACCAACAAAGGTTTTGCATGTTTGAAAAAAATAAAATAATAATTAAAATATGATTCATGGTTCATTTCAAGTTGACTGACAATGCGATTAAACAAGAAATCAACACACGTGTAGTTCCAAAGAGACCAGGAAATATTCAAGGATACACAGTAATGACAGGTGGAAAAACACTTCTGAGATGCTAAGCGGCCAACTAATCACAACTTCAACGCAGTGACCATGTCAGTTCCCTGACTTACGATGCAAAAAATGGAGTTCCCCAAACGTTTACCCAAAGGCGACATCGTGCACAATAGTGGGCCTGGAGCAACTGTGGCAACTGTGTATTTTCTTTTCAAACCACACACCAGCCATTTTTTTTTTTTTTCATGTTCGCCTTGTTTTACCCAGGAACATTTGGGGTGTGGGAAATATACAAGGTTACCTAGGCAACCGGAGACTGGAAGGGAAGGTCCAAGGGGAGATAAAGCTACAAAGTGATGGGAGATGAGCAAAGCAATTTATATAAGGGGAGGATTCATGGCTCTGTAGAAAGTATAAAAATCTCCTTAACTGAGAAAATACCGTGCATTTTTAGTCTGTTTCTTCACATAAGTGCGAATATACAGCCAGTTATATCCTAACTGTGTCTCAACACCTTATCTATTTGACAGTTTGAACCTAGACTTCAACTCAAGCTCATTTACAACCTCAATCAGGTATTTGAATGCATCTGCTGGATGTCTTATATAATCTTTATATCCCTGTTAAAGCGGCTATCAGCTCAGATATCAGTTGTTTATGCTGCATTTTCCTGGTCTGGCAGTCCACTGTTAAACTCCTTCTACTGGCGCTGCTCTCTGGCCTCAACGAGCTCTGGCTTGGCTGCCGTCCCTGGCTGCACAGCTGGGCCTGGTTGTGTGGGCCAGCTCCCCGCTCCCCTGTTGTTTTGGGTTAGATAATGTTATTCTACAGAGGGCTGGGCCCGCTGCCCACTCGCTGCATTAACTCTGGCGTAATACCGTTCTGCCCGACTCGCTGCTCTGTACCATTTGTGTCCCTCCGACATTCAAACCACCGCAACCATATGCAAATGCCCAAATAAACAAAAGTATGCAAAGAATGTACGCAGATGAGTCGAGCGCTGGGTAGAAGGTGTGTGTTTAGATCTTCTGGCAGGTGTCTTCCAGCAGAGATATATAAAAATGGAGGCACATATTTATTCAAATATGAGGTCCCCCTTAGTGCGGGAAGGTCAAAGCACAAGTACACTTTACATAAATCCATAAACTATGGCTCACTTCAAAGGAACAGCGTGTTTTATTGTCAAAGAGGGAAGGCAGAAGATAAAGCCCTCGTGAAAATAAATACGGTAATTCTGTCTTCCATTACCACAAAGAAACACTGTGTGCAGTTCACACGGAGCAGTCCAAACACAACTCTGCCCTGAAAGCCTAAACTCCGCTAAAACACCTGCGTAGCCGAGCCCTGACCTCTTTGAAATGCTTAACGAACCCACTTCCTCGCAAACTGACGCCGAAGCCACTTCAGATGGACAGGTCTCATTTCACTAATCGCTGCACGTTGTAAACAGCTTTTTGTCAGGAGCCTAAACGCGCACACCAGAGCGGGGTGCGTCAGTACGACTCTCAACCCCTCTGTCATTACCATTCGAGCTAACTCAGGTGTGAGTAAACTGCATCTGTGGCATCTTTCCACGACAAGGAATCATAGCCTGAGCAGTAGTGAAAAAGATACAAAAACAATCAGTGTAACCACATATGTCTGACGAGATTTCGTTGATCTTCTAAAACGTCACATAAAAGGAATCCAGGAAGGTGATTATGACTAGTCAGCAACTACCCAGGTTTCACTCTCTAGTTTTCTCACTGAGACTAAAAGGACGGTTCACTCCTTCTTGTTCTGTCTTGTCGTGCTATTAATCCATGCAGATTGTTTTGGGTACCGACACACAAAACCAACATCAAAGAACTACTACTGACTCATGTCTGGAGCAAAAAGTTGCACTTGAACACGCCACAAAGACTACAGCCAACGGCATGCTGGAACATACGCCGATCATCCACAAAATTATGACCACTAACTACAGAAACTGTCTTGTGACAGTTCAGTGCTCTGCTGGGAAACGTTTGGGCCTGGCATTCATTCATGTGGATGTTACTTAGACTTGTACCACCCACCGAGACCAGACCAGGCACTCCCACCCCATAGCAGTGACACAAACCAGCAGGATGCAGCCTGACACAGTCACGTCGACAAGAATAGCGGTTTAGTAACAACAAAAAAAAAAATATGAAGAACAACACAAGGTGTTACGCTCGGCCTCCAAATTTACTAGAACTGATCAAGTATCTGTGGGATGATCCACATAGTATAAACAGTGTTAGGCAGGTGGTCATAATGTTATGCCTGACTGGTGTATGTTCTGCACCTGCATTAAAAGGAAGTAAGTCTCCAGACCAGCAGATGGCAGTAGTCTGTATTCATCGTACAAAAAAGGCAAAGCCGAAGAACTTTTAGCTGGGAAACTAGAAAGAACTTGAAAGTGTTTGGAGAAGCTGGCTCAAACTTTTAGTTTTATTTACTTTCGTCACTTCTGCTTCCCTTCCTGTGGTTGTCTAATCCACGGCAGAATAATGACAAACCTTGAAGGACAATATGCCAGAACTTTAGCTTCACAATTAGCTCGATGTGTTAAGTTTTGGACATACAGTCTGTAGAGATGTTTACCTGAATATAACAGAATTAAATGATGCCAAAATAAATGAAGAAATGTTTTTATCTGTGCCTACATTACCTTACTTTAATACATTCTTGTAAATCAAACATCCTACCACGGTTTAGTATCTGGAACACAAGGTGTGGAAACAATTAAAATTATAACTGGGCAAAAATCACGTAACATAGAGCATGGCTAAATGCCTGCAGGTCTGGGATCAATTAGGCCAAATAAGTCACTTCCAAGAATACGGTATTTCTAACCTGGGAAAGACAAGCCAATGTAGAAATACAAGCATGATGGTCCTGCTCCATCTGTCCACGCGTCCTCTCATCACAACAGTAACACACACGCACGCCTGGTGTTTTTCCCTCCATGGCAGGAAGGTGGTGGAGTACTTTCCATCCCCCTTTTTTTTTTTTTTTTTCTAAGAATTACAAATACCTAAACCCACCCAGGGGAAAGAGGATATGCGCTGACATTACTCTGACACACATATGCAGCAAAAAAAAAAGACAGAAAGAAAGAAAGAAAGAAAAAAGTTGATTCAATGTTTTGTTTCCTTTCTTTAAAAAAAAAATCCAGCGAGGGAGTTAAAGTTCAAATGAGGGAACAAGTGACAAACATCTGGAGACGTATAAAATAAGGCATCTTGCTGAAATGAACTAAAACTGTCCCCTGGCCAGCAATAATCTAATTGTAGCTAAACAACAACAACAACCATACACTGCTGGACTCTTATGGCTGTGATTTGTGAACATGTTTTTTTTTTTTTTTTTTTGCAATGCCAACTATTTGCTATTAGTTTATGCTAAGGTTAGAAGTTCTGTCCTTCTTTTCTTCGTACATAAACATGCAACGCTCGCGGCCAACCCAAACACTGCAGAGGCCAGAAGTTTCTCTTCAAAAACAAACAAGTATGAAAGCTATGCGACCCAACAGGACCGTGTTTGAATGATTTATTATCGTGACGAGCACCTAGCGTTGCAGTGCTAGAACAATGCAGCTTTCTGTTTGGACGTGAGGCGTTTGACACGATATCACCCTGTAAATTACGGGATTATCGATACTGTAATAAGTGACGGTGTAATGAAGAAGGGAAACCGAAGGCTGCATCGGTTTGAAGCTCGGTGTGGCGGATCGCGACCGTCCCCATCTTGGCAGTGCGCGACACAAAAGTGGGTCAAAAGTTGGCCCCCACGCCCCTAATGATGGGGAATAAGAATGAATTCCCCACATTAAGCCTTGATATACCTGGAACAGGTGAGCTGGGAGCTGATCTGAGGGGATTCACTCAGAGTCAAGTGAAGTTCACCTTTACACTTCTGGTTTCAAACAAGTCGGGGAGAAAAACAGTGTCTTAATCAATTCACTGATAAAATCTGCAAGTGACAGTTTGTGGATAATTTGCCAGACAGCAAACGGAAAAGTCTTTGTCTCTCAGGTTGTCTGAAAGAAATCGAGAACCAGTTGTTCTGCACGTTGACAGGTGCAGCAACAGAAAGTCTAACTGTATCTTATTAAATCTAAATGTCACAATGTGTAGGTTCATGTCTGTAGAGCTACAAAAGCTTTTTAATTTATAACTCTTCCTGTATTATAAACCTGAAAGAACTAATCATATTCCATTAAAATGAAACTGCATTTTATGGTTTTATAGTTCGGTGTCATTTCAGAAGCAGACGGAGGCAGAAAAGCAGAGAAAAGTATGAGGGAAGACAAAAACTTTGGACACAGCTTTGTTAAAAAAAGGTGGGGCCGTGAAAAAGCCACCGGAGAATAGAGGGGAATTCTGTTTGCTTGTGCTGCGCTACCTTCCCTCTGCAGAGTTTGTGGGAACGAACCGAAATCTGCCTAAAAGACGAGGGAGGAAATAAAGCCTGTATTTGCAGAGGGGAGGGGGGGAAAAAGAAGTTTACAGTTGAATGAAAAACAAATATTTGAACAGATGGAGACATTTTTATGTCGAACCTCTCGCTAACGCGGTATCATAAGCGTCGCACAGGACGGCTCGTTCGGGTTTCACCCTTCGACAGCTTCGCTGAAACACACGGTCGGCGAGAGGAGCAGGAAGGAGGGAGACGGAGAGACGGAGAGACGGACAGGAGGGAGGGAAGAGGAGAGGAAGTCAGATAGAGAGGACGATTTGGGATAACAGTCCCTTGGTATGTATACAAACCGTTGTGAAAGGAAATAAACGGACACACGGAGTAAGAAGCGTCCATGTTGTTGTTGTCGTTTCTACTGTGCGCCTACGCACCGTGCATCATTGTTTACCTTTTGTTTACGCGTGTCTACGTTAGTGTGTGCGGGTCTGACCGTGTGTCTGCTTTCTGGAGGTTTGAAGTGTTTCCAGCAGCAACACCCAGCTAGTCAACATGCGGTCAGCTGCCCGCAACCCCTCCCACTCTCCAAACACCAACAGCCTCATCGCACAAACACACACACACGCATGCACACACACACTGGCCCGGAGTCAAGCAAATAAACTGCAGTGCAGCTCGTCGGGGAGGCTGCAGAGGACTTCACAGACTCGACTCTGACAGAATGCGACGTCTTTTTAAACATGAAAATAACCAAACACGTGGGACGTATTATCTGTCTGGGTTTGTGTGACACTGTGTGCGTTTTTTTTTTTTTTTTTTCATTGATGCTATGAGTGTTTGGAGAGTATGTTGTTCGGGATGATTGTGACCAGCAGTGTCCGTAGCTAGCAACAGAATCAGTGACAAACTCCGCCAAAGCCAAATGCCTAAAACTCTGTTTTATCGTGCTGATGGTTATCAGCACGATAAAACAGCCACTAATCAAGTTAAGATGTTAGCAACATATTGCAATAGAGATAATGTAAAAATGCTCCTGACCTATAGAGCTTTTTATCTGGACCATTTAAAAGTGTCTGCAGACACAGGGGTGTTAAAAACATGTTTCTTTTTAGATATTAGATTTCCAAAATTGCAAAGAGTGTGCTAATACTCCACCGGGGAAATTATGTTACAAATAATTCCACTGTATTTGTCGCCACAATATTATCTATTATTCTTATTCAGGCCAGTAGATCAGAACTTGGACACTGTAAGACTTTATTCAAACATTCACATATTGACTAATGTTTGACACTAGCACCATCTTGTCCAACATTACAGTTAACAGCAATATGTGTTTTAATGCTGAAACTGTAACTCTAAATAGTTAATGCATAGGTCTTCAACATGGGGTCCATAACCCCCAGGAGGTTCGTGGAGGTACTACAGGGGGGTCGCAAAGTCTTTGGTTGATAAGACTTTTTTTTTTTTTTTTTTTTTCCCACAAATTGTAATTTCTTTAAATAAACATTAACATGAATCCGCCATATTTCAGTGAAGGGATAAATGGAGGCAGAACACATTATCCTTCAGACGGCAGCCACACCAACCCTGTCAATCTAAGCCTCCTGTACACATTAAGCCCCGCCCCTATCGCTGCTGAGCCAATCACGAGGCCGCATATTACAGACGCATTGTCAGATTCCCCGCAATTGGCCGAGAGCCTGTTCAGTCTCCAGGTAAAATCCCAGAAGAGAAGCTAACGAAAACATTTTTCAAGGAACCTACGGTTGATGCTAGAAGCATTTGTCCATCTTTATATTTCCATGGTCCATGGTCGCCGCTATTAACAGCTGTTGCCAGCTCAACCCTCTGTGATGTCGGTCATCGTATTTCTGAAGATCCCTCAAGAAAATGATCTTGATTCAACCAGGAGTTGATAGTTGGTGGAATCAGCCGCTAACACTGCAGAGGGCTCTTCCATCTTCAAGAGAAGGCCACTTCTAACGAAAAGCTTTGCCTGGGACATTTGTCTGTTAATTTGTCTCTAAATGTTTGGAGCGTTTCGTCTCTCAACTCCAGTAAACATCAAGTTTGAACTAGACTGTTTTCAAGATAATGTTTACTGGACCAAATTATTTATGTACATCTTATGCTTTACATTATTGTTTCTTCCAAACACATGAGCAAAACATCACAGCTATGCATTTTCTGAGATGATTAAACAATTTATTTAATTTATAATATCTAATTTTCTCAAACCATAATGGAAAACTCTAATCCTTCCGTACGGCTGAAAGAATTCACAGTGATTGCATCGCTGGGATCACGTTTCCCACTCCAAATGTTTATTCTTGATTCATTTTGCTTCGTCGTGGGCTTTTCAGGGAAATTCTTGCCATTCCTGATATCGGCTCCTGACATCCTGCTACCTGTCGGCATCACCGTCAGCGCGGGGTCTCGGCGCCCGCTGAGAGGTAAAGACGGATTTATGAACGGCTGGAAACGAGCCAAGTGACTTCCTGTGGCAGCGGGAGGCGGCTCTCCAGGCGACGCTCGTTAATTCTCCGTCCACCGAACGGCTCTCACGACGCAGGGTTTAATGACACACAAGCGCAATCACACACGGGTTTTTACACGACTGCTTCCAAGCAGAGTCAGATAATCTAAGTTCATAAACTGTGCAACGCTGCCATGCAGGAATGTGCGCTCCCTAAAGGGTTTCCTCTTGCCACAGCAGGGCCCCGTGTGTGTGTGTGTGTGTGTGTGTGCGCTGTTTAATATTTTTAGGCTGAACGAGGCGGGTGTGGATGTGAGGGGGTTAAAGTGGGTGGGGAGGGGGTTGCATGAGGAATGTGACACCACTGGCCAAGAGGGATGATGAGGGACACTTACTGGAATCTCTCGATTTCCCGTTGAGAGGGATTTAAGAGTCAGATTTATCACAAAGAGCTCCCTCCACTCACCCTCCTTTAACCCTGGATGTTTTTACTTATTTATTTATATTTTTTTTACTTTCACCGTCCCCTCACGCCATAATAATTTACTGAAACACACCTGGTAGGGCTTTGGGGCCATTACAAGGCAAACAAACAGCTAATGATGGTTATCATCTCCATTTTCTCTATCGATCTCAGACAGAAAAGGCGGTCGCTTTTAAGGAGAGAGCTCTGAGAAACCCCGCGGTTACTCGAAAAACACAAGAAACATCGCTTTAACGAAAAAAACGCACCTGATTATTTAACATCACGAAAGCTGGTGCGCGTTTGCGTACGTGCAGACGCTGAGTGGTTTAAGAAAAAAAAAAGTGGGATGAGGAGCGTTCCTCCTGCATTCACGCTGGGCTGCAGACGTGAGCAGAATACTGAGAGACTGGAATGACAGGCCGGATGCTCGGAGGAATGCTGAGGCCCTGCCAAGCTAGCAGCACAGACAGCCCCGACTGCCACTCGGCGCAGCAGTGACTTTAAACGGCAAAGTGCAGCGCGACACCGCCTGCCTCCCGGACAACGCGCAAAACAACAACCCCCGTGACACACTGTTTCTGCTCTGTGAAAACTGCCTTTATAAAGCAATCGGTGTGACCGAATTCCTGGCGTTAATGACGTGTTCAAACCAAGACAGACCTATTTCCATCCACAATGGAGAGAATACATTAGAGTAATGGACTGTCAATCCTAATTTGATCCCTATTCACGGGAGCCGCTGAAGAAAAGCTGAGAGCAAATGGTTTTGGAGCTTCTCTTGTCGTGACACCTGAGGTCCCGGGCGACACAGTTAATGCAGCGATTGAATATTCAGACTCACCTCGGCTGCCGTTATCTTCATCCTGGAATAAAAAGAGACAGAGAATTCGTGTTAGTTTACTTCAGTTTCATCAATATGCGTTTTGTATATTCGCACATCGATTGATTTAAATGGACTTGGACATGAATACAGCTCATTTTCAGCCCCATTAAAGAGCCTCCGCTTTCCACAAAATGTTCCACAGCTGCAAAACTTAACATCATCTAAGACAAAGGCCAACTAGGCTGGCGTGAGATGCCTTTGTTTCAGAAATACTGAGAAAGTTCACAGATATTCAGCATGTGACCAGCAGAAAATAAGGCGTTTATTATTTACTTAGTTCAAGCCTCTCAGCATATATAATAACTTGCTATTTTTTCTCATTTTAATGTCATTATCTACAGTTTCAGGCTTTTTAAAACAACAAATGAGTGATGCTATCACACGTTGGCGCGTTTGAGCGTAGATGTGAACACAGCAGAGACTAGGGCGGGTAACGCTACTGATTTCTTGAATCAACCTGATTCACAATCAGATCTAATATGGTTTTGCTTTAATGCAATGCTTTAATTATGTAGTTATGAAAGAGATTTTCACAAAAAACATTGATGTCATTGCCTTCAGAGCTTTGTAGTATTAGCCTAAAAGTTTATCTGTTGCTAAATGTTTAAAATCCAATCGATAGTGATGTAAAAGCAGACACTTTTTGTGCAATATTCCACTGCACGCCAAAAGATGCCTGCGTTTATGTGATAAGAGAAGACAAAATTGTGAGTAGTGGTGAGTAGATGCAGTGAAACTATAAGCATCTTTAGTACAGTATTACCATCAAAACAACTAAACAGAAACACACAAACAGGAGCTGCCAAATCCAAGGTCATGTACAACACTGCAACACAGAACATAAAGTATAAATACTGTAGGAGCACAACAACAACAACCATCACAAATCTACAGTGAAGTCATGAACAGGTGAATAAATGACCCATAGAACTGTTATTTAATGATTCCTATTACAGAAAAAAAAACACTTCATAGCCATGTTTGTGTTTTGTCCACTTCCTCAACACGTAAAGCTTTAACTTCCCCCAGAGCCGGTTAAAATCCACCGTCTCCTGCTTTAATCCACGTCCCCTCATTGACACACATGTTCTCCACGCATCCTTTAAGACTCCCCGCCCTCCCGAGGCTTTCCTTAAGACTCTCCCCGAGCTAACCCCCTCCTAATATCCTCAAACTGCGATTAGTCAACAGCTCCGATCCAAGGCCCGAAAAGTAATTAAAAGAAGAAGCGATGAATGTGCAAGGACTTTTTAAAACTGTCACTTGAGGTTACATAATGGGAGGGCTGGTTAGGGTTTCCCAGAATCACATCTTCTGCCTCTAGACAGTCTAGACCGATTCTTGCAACACAACATTTTATGTTCAGTTGTCTGATTTCTTTCTTGCAGGATCACCGCATCACTGGTTGAGAACTGCGCCGATGCAGGAGGTGAATTTACAGTTTGTATGTTAGAGGACAGACTCCTTCTCAGTTCGCACAGCGGAAGTCAAACTGGAGATAGGAGGAGATAAAACTGGGTCCAGGCTGGACTTAAAAGTGCCCGACACACCACTGTGATACCCAAGAAGACCTGTGGGAGAAACAGTCTATCTCTTTGGTTACACAAATGTCTGAAAATCCTAACTGTCGTGCCACAGTTTCTCTTTCAACATGCGCGGCCGCGGCCAAAAGCTATAAACAGAACGTACTATGCTAACTTTGTAGGAAATCCTTCTGTGCAAACAGAAGGGGTTGTCAAAATACACTTCAGAGAAAAGTAAACCTGACTTATCCTGAATTATCACTTACAAAAACTAATACGAGGGAGGCCACGATAAGCTTTGAGAAAGCCGACTCGGAGCGCCGGCCCACCATTCCCATTAAAGGAGCCCCGCCGCATGCACCCAAAGCCCTTTAGCCTGTGTTAGCATCTGTGCCCATTAGGAGCTGCCCGGAAGCGCTGTACCGTTAGGATTAATACCAGAGGGCAGATTGGCGCTCATGTTATCCAGTGCACGGCTGGCAGAGTTCCCAGGTGGGATGAAACAAGTCAGAAAAAGGCTCTGTACAAAGCTCTGCTGCATATATACACTATACACCTGCTCTAACTAAAACTACATGAGCATATTGACATTATTTGCTGCTGCTAACGTTTTAAATAACCACAGCTGTGTATAGATTACACAATGCAAACTACTAAAATCAGAAGTTAAATCTTAAATATGAGTCTATTTTCAGGGCTGTCAGAGAAATTAATGCAAATTCCCTTCAAGGTACGATTAACACACACACACACACACGTCCTGTTATTATGACCTCGGCTTGACCGTAGTTTGGAGAATAAGGAAGTGATCAAAGCGGCAGTAACAATGCGGAAATGAAGCAGAATGTGAAGGACGGCTGAAGTAAATAATTTTACAGAAATATGCCTAATAGCAGAAGAGGGAAGCAAGGAAAAAACAAAAGAAGAAGAAACAGATAAAGAAACTGCTCGTCTTCTGGATAGAAAGTTTGATTTCAGCTGTCAGTGTCGTCAGATGAGACGTTGATGAGAGCAACACGTACATGAAATATCTCCGTTCCAGCTACATTTAAACAGGTATATTAAAAAATGTGATTAATTTGCCCCTGTCCTTGGAAGTAAAAACCTCTCACATTTATGCAAATAAAAGTGTTTTTAGATTTAAAACCATTCATACACGTATATCTAGTGAAAGTACCGTGGGATTAACCTGCGTTTTCAACCCTGGGAATATCACTGAAGGAAATTTTTTTGAAACAGTTATACAGGATGGAGAAAAAAAATGCTTCCTCCTGTTGTGCAAAGGAAAAACGAAGAGCTGCTCATACTGGAAAGAATTACATCTTCAGGGACATCTGAATTTCTCTCCTCTCCTCGTTTGTTAAGTTTTATCGTAGCTGTGCTCTAAGTTTAGTACAAAATATTTATAAACTTAATACATACGTGAGAGTCTACTGAGCCAGCTCTGTTTATTAAGGGTCGTGTTCAAACTACTTGTGACTGTGTCTTCTCATCGCCACACACAAACCTGATTTCTATTCGGTGTAGACGCTAAAAAGCTAAATGAAGTCACATTTTATGATTACAATCTGAAAAACTGACCCATAGCCATAGTTCCTGGGAGTAGATAGAAGATAAGAAGCATGAACGGAAGGAAAAACTGAATGGATGGGGAAAAAGGCAACGAAACGCTTTTACAGCTTTCAAAGGATTCAATAAATTCTGTCTAATTAAGGTTAAGATGAGTTATTCAGTTGTGCATCTCAGTCTGATAAATCTATTTCATCTGTATTTATGAATGAAAATCTATTTTAATTTATTACTGACAAACCTTCCTGGGCTCAGTTCATTCAATTTGGAAGCAAACAACATTTAGAAATGTTTGATGCCTCGACAAACCTTCAAGCCCAAATTGAATAACTTGGCGTGAAGGCTCTTTTTAATGTGATACATGTTATACACTATATGTCTCAGCGTCATCAGAGGGGAGAGAGACTACGCTGGCATCACCTTGAGTGAGTTGTGGACGGCAGACTCGGGCGGGTAGACGATGAAGTGTCGCAGCGTGAAGCCGAAGCCCTGGGAGGTCCGGCGCAGGTGAAGCGTCTTGGGCCCGGGCCAGGAGAAAGGCTCCTCCTCGGCCCCAGGAGAAGCCGTGGCCTCGCTCTGATCGCGCCCATCCTTCTGCTTGGCCTGAAAACGAGACAGACAAACAGAAGTTTGAGTTTTATCCTTCAGAACAAGACACCAGACAGGAAAGGGTTTTTAAAATGTTGACACAAATTAATGAAGGTATAAACCAGTAAATCAGTTTCTTCCTTTTGTTTTTCGGTTTACTGCTTGATACCTGCGTGTTCTGCTGTTTTCTCATCCCGCATTTACTCGTTCACGTTTTCTGGTGTTTCTGTTCAGCTCCTCATGCTTCCTTGTTTTCTGAGTTTTATCTACTAAACTGCCTCACACTGCAGTGCCTTTTCTCACCTCATCATCCGGTCCATGATTTTATGGTCTTTACCTCCTGGCTGCACATTATAACAGCTATAAAGCTCTTGTGGACAGACTTTTCAATTTTCCGTGGATTAATTATACCGACTGATCAGTGAGCATTATTTATTCTAATCAGCAAATGGGCTCAAGGCCCGGACACAAAACCTCAAGGAGCTACCAGCAGTAAAAGGTTGTCTGTGATGTAGCCTCAAGTCACCTGTGTCTGGACCAAACGTTGTACTTGAACACACCACAAAGGCCACAGCCAGAAACCAGAAGAGCTACACTAAGCTAGGAGGCCAAGAAGAGGTGCAGAGCGTCTCCTAAATCACGCTAACCAGTTGGTCTACAGTTTATTTATGCTGTGGATTTTATGATCATGAATTGGCTCAAAAGCCACCAACAGGAGTCCAACTAGTGCCAGCGCTGCCAAGCCACAAAAACTAGGGTGACCAACCCTCAACAAAACAGACAAAAGGTCGATCATCAGCTTGGTGTGTCGTCAACCTCTCATATTTCTATTTATTTCAAAGACGTTTAGGGATATGTGAGTAGAAAGTCAGAGAGGAACACTACAAGTCTGGGAAAAAATACACAGTTCATTGTTGCATTGTGTAACAGACGCATTTTCCTCAATCTTAATCCTTAAATCACCTGAAATCTATGTTTTTGTCCCACGGGGAGGTCGTTGTCAGAGCGACCTGACCACACCACCTCCATTTCCATGTGAGAACAAACTCAAAAGCCAGAAAAGTGCAGTCACTCCACTGACATCAGCCCCTGGTAACTTTGTAAAGTAAAAGTGGTTTTGCTTTGCAGAAACAAAGGAAAGTTTGTTTTCAGAGATTAAACAGCCCCCGGCTACGCGAAGATCTTATTCATCAGCTTGATTTAAAAACACAAGAAATCTCTTGTTGGACTCACAGAGGAGCAGGTTGTTTCAGATGAATAACAAGGTGTCGGTTTGTGGTTTCAGACGAAGACAGAGTCAACAAGAGGCTCCATTGTTGGTTTGTGCGTTTCGGTGTTTCGTTATGAAAGATTACTGCATAAATAATTGCCGCTGGCCCTGTTCTTGCTATCTGCCAATCGCAAAAACTGATACAATCACAGAGGATGATTTCAAATTTAAACATCAGTAACACAATATCAGTGAGAAGTACTTAGAAAAAACAAACAAACTAAATGTATATCTAACCTCAAATATTTCCACCACAATCTAAACGATTATTTCGCTGATTCCGGATCTACTCTTAATCTCAAAGACCCTCTTCAGACCTGGTATTAAGGGAAGACGTGACTCAGTATGTGTGTTGACAACTAGAATTTAAATGCATCTCAAGTGACCTGACCCTTGTGATCTGATCACAGTTTTGTGCTTCTTATGCAAATAACAGGTTTCAGTGGAATAGAATATTGTGAAAACAGATGCTGGCTTTAATGGATCGTTACTGTCGTTTTCAGAACCACAAACAATTTATTAGGTGAGCAAACAGCCATGGTGACAAGATAGAAAGCGTTGAATAAAAGCACAAGGTTATTAATTCACCATAGACCCATATAAAGACGTTGTGAGTCTGTCAATGACAAACTACGAAAAGGATTGTTGTCACACGTTCAGATCATCTCCAAATGCATCTTGGGTGTGTTTACACTTGTATTTAAAGCCGGCCACTTGTAATCAGATCATATAGGCCACGTGTAAACACCAGGTCTGTACAGGGTCATACATTTTGTTTCCCAGAGATCAAAATGTTATGTAACTCCGAATTCAACAACAGTGAAAACCTCAAAATTATTTAGTTGACGGCTACAAGAGTGGAAACGGTTGCTTTGTCTCATCTGGTGATCATTTGTTGTGTTTTTTTTTTTTTTTCTCTCTAAATGAATGAGACATAACTTCACTTATCCAAGAGCTAGTCAGTTGGGTAGGTGATGGGTCAATGCTGTTAAATGTGCACACGCAGACCTTCTCCATGTCTCCATGTGTGTTTTCAGACCGTGTGTGTTTACTTTAAGCTGGCCACTTGTGATCAGATCCTTCAACATGTGTCAACTCCAAGTCTGGACAAGTTCATTCACTTGTTTCAAAATATCTCAAAACTCCATCAGGGGTTAAATGAAAATCTCCTCTAGTGCTGTGCCCTGTCAGAACATCAACATTTGTAATGGGAAAACTTGTAAATGTGGTAAATATAAACAGTTACGTTCAGTTGTGGTTATCGTCACAGTATCTGCCAAAATATTCAACATTGTCCTCATAAGCTTCATTTGTGCTGCCCCCTGCTCCCTGCATCCATACATATGGCTTAGGTTACTGCGCATTTGGGGCTTTTTGCAGGGCTATTTGGCGTGTTTGCATGATGACAGACTTTATCCTCTACATTCCTACTGTGACTAACGCAGGATAAAAAAACACCCTTAAAACGCTGGCGGCTGTCGCGTTACGTAACGTTTTACGTTCATGCCAGCGTAACGCAACACATGCCCACCAGCCACCAGCAGCAAAACTCCCATTTCAGATGTTCCGCAACAAACAGGTGTTTACACTGGCTGTGCCTCAAATAGCACCTGTAGCGAAGCCGACAACACAGTGAGTCAGTGGAGTCCTGTTAGTACAGGTGGTCAAGATCAAGGTCTTTCGGAAACTAAAAACTGTTATTTCAGTAAACAGAAATCTCGAGGTTCAAGTATCCGAATTATCCTGAATACGTCACAACTTGGGTGATTCTGGGAAATCATAGTTTCACTCTTACATTCTACGAAACCAAAATTCCCCTTGACGTAAAATGGTGAAATGTTCTCTAACTTTTAATCACAGCCACCGCTTATTGTCCCATCGCTAATCCTTCCTGCTGCTGGGAGCTGTCGGAGCAGAGCGACTCCAATCACATCTATCACCGAGGCAATGACGGAGCTGAACCAGCCGCACCGCAGGGCGCACGTCAGCGGTTATTGCCAACACTCGCGTAGCGGCTCCGGCCTACGAGAGGCTGCCAAGAGTGTCGGCCTCAACCCCGATCTCTCTGCAGGCTCTTCTCCTACCAAAATACATCTTAGGTATGGGTCCAAAACAAAGACAGTCTCCCCACCGCCGCCACTACTACCCTTTCGCTTTTCTTTCCACACCTCTCGTCTGCCTGCCGGGGAGCTGCAGATGTAGAGGTCTCCAGGGAACAGGGTTGGGTGTGGTCGATGGTATGACTGGTGAAATCACCACCAATACCCAGCGGAGCTGGAAGCGAGCCACGGTCCGTAATGTAACTGAGAGGAGGGGAAGGAGCTGACGCAGTGCAACTCAGCTGTTTGTTTTGATATGACTTTATGCTTAAAATTTAATGTCCCGTTATGCAATAGCTAAACCTTGTTGAATTATACAGCAAGGGAAGCAGCACTGAAGCACAGAGTGAAAGGAAAATACAGCTTCCCACAATGCCTTGTATAGATTTGCCATATTTTAATGGTACAATACAGTAAATCTGCTTCGAACAAGGTCACACAATTACCTGGTAAATATCCCCCAATTATGCATGCAATCTGTTCATAACAGACTCCATTGAGGGTTTGATGTGCGTGTTGCCATATGGTGCCGTAGCCTGCAGGATGGGTCATTTGCATCCCTATTGCTGCTTGTATACAAGATGAGTTTGACTGAATTTGAATGGCATTACTTGTGGACTGACTATTTATTTAAGTCTGTGAGTCACCCCTAGGTTACCACTTTCTCTTTAGAAAACCACTCTCTCCCCAAAGCTTTACCATTAGTCACCCTCATTCACTTTATCATAGGAAAATGTGGCTTACATTCCTAAGTTGGGCCCAGCTGACCGAGCTTTGGTCCACTCAGAAAATAAAGCCTGGCTGTTGTCACAGATTTAGTTCAGAAGAAATCCTGAAAATATGAGACCCGGCCCGATACACACAGCTGGAACAAAAAACAATGCAAAAGTGTCGCTCTGAAACCACCGTAGGGACCAATAACAATAAACGAAACCTAAACCAAATACACTCAGACACGCTCACGTTACAAAAGATATCGGTCAGTGAAAGAGGACTACCCTGCTGCTGGAGAGCAGGATGACGCACACAAAATTCCTCAGACAGCACAACAAAGTGTAGCCGCCCCTAACCTCTCCTCCCCTCTCAGATGCTTCCCATGTAAACCTATATGCCTCTGCCAGATACTGATATCTGCTCTACATATATTTGTTTTAAGGGAGTCAGGGTATCCCAGAAAGCCTTGAAAACCGTTAACATAACTCGGCTCCTTTGCAACGTCAAAGCGCAAGGATGCTCTCCACGTCCGTGCAGAACTACTGTCCTCTTCTTACCCGAGAACGGACGCAGTTCTTCCTGGAGGCTTCTCGAAGCCGAGCCCAGGACACGCTGCGGTTGGGGCTGGTGAGTCCCAGCTCCACTTCACCCCAGTAGGCTCTGGCCAAGAGCTGGAACCAAAGGCAGTAGGGCTCTGACAGGCAGCCGTCCACCCCGGCCAGACGAGCCCAGGGACAACCTCCGGATGAAGGGGATGGAGAGAGGGAGCAGCACCCCTCTGCGCTCACGTCCACATCCCGCAGGTCGGGGTGGTCCTTCAGAGGAACCGGTTTACAGCCTGCAGGTAGCCCGTTCCTCTGGGCCAGCATGGCATAGCCAAGTCTGAGGTGATACGTCCAAACAGCAGAACCGATCCACGAAGAGGCGCCTCTGTTTCTGTTTTCGGTTTTACGCCGCCTTTTCTCCTGGATAGTCTACTCCGAGTTTCCAGCGAAGTCCATTTTACTCCCTCTTCCTTCCCCTCTCTGCCTTGGACTGTCTGCTCTGGTCTCAGTTCGGAGAAACAGGGCTGTTCCTCTGGGCGTCCCACAGACACATGATGTTTCCACTCAGCCGAGAGGAGAGCAGAGAGGCTGAAAGCACTGCAGAGAGCCCGGGCCGACTGGCTGACGCACCCACCCACTCACCACACAAAACTCCCTCTGAAGTATGCACACACACACACACACACACACACACACCAGGCGGCCAGAAGTGAATTCTCTTCCTTTCCTGTCTCCTTCATCTCACTCTCCTGTTCCGCTGCCAAATTTAAAAAGTTCTAGTAGTTGTACGCTTGCCAGCACGCGCATGCACTTACAGCACCCGGGCCAATCAATAACTCATGAGAACAAATGAAAGCCAAGTGGGACTAGCGCAGGTGAGGGCGCGTACAGGGACTGTGAAATCTATAAGGCGCAAAAATGTACAGCCGATCCGCCCACCTTTGCATGCCTGCAGCTCATCTGGTAGCTACAAAGGACAGATGTCTGGGTGGCACACATGGTGGTCAGAGGGAAAACCGGGTACGGAGTTGCGTAAACAAGTTACATCAGGATGACTAAATCAAATATGTAACATGTATGGGGAGTTATGTTTCAGTTAGCTAACGATGTAGCGAAAAGGAGATGCATTATAAAAACAAGTGCTGGACCGAGGTTGGTGCATTTTAAAGGATCATTTTGGGATCGACGTCTTTCGGTGGGTCTGTGTCTGTGTCGCTAAATTGTTTAAAATGATCTCAATCTAAAGGCGCGGGCACATCAAACCGACGTCAAACATTAAAGGACTACTGTGAACCAGCTGTAACGCTCCTTCAAGCCATCTGTGTCCGAATCAAAAAGTTTGCACTTGAACATACCACAAAGACTCCAGCCAACATCCAGCTGGTGCGTATGTTCCGCTACCGTGTGGGTCACGCAAATTAATTAAGTTGGCTTTCCCTGTTTTAGATACACAACCGTCCTCTATAGGTCAGCAAACAAAACACAGTGAAACTGGTGAAACGTTACAGGATGTACACCAATCAGCCACAACATTAAAACCAGACGGGAGGGAAGGGGAGTGAATAAATTGACCATCGTTTGACAATTCAATGTTCTGCTGGGAAATGTTTGGATCTGATGTTCACGAGGGTGTTTCTTAGACATCTAGACCAGATCAGGCAATGACAGCAGCCACCCCCAGAGGGATGCAGCCTCACACAGGCGCACACACAAAAACGGTTTAGGAACAACTAAAAAAACATGATCAACAGCACAAGGTGTTGACCTGGCCTCCAAATTCACCAGATCTCAAACTGATTAAGTATCTGTGGGATGCACTGGACTAAGCCTGTTCGATAGAGGTTCCTCTCCTCAACCTATAGGACCATTCTCCATCCATTCTCTGATGAGTCACAAGTGTCTTGGAGGAAGGTGGTCATAATGTTACGCTTGATTAGTGTATATTGTCCTAAAAAAGACTTCTAGTTTGGAAGATTTGCATCAGATAACACCTCATATCTTAACGTGCTTGAAAAGACTGACTAAGTCTTCAGGTCTTGAAGTATTGCAAATCATTGAGAACATTTGTATGCGTCTTTAACACAAATAAAAACAATAAAAAAAATAGACAAAAACAATCCCCTCATGAACACATTTTGAGGTTTTATGTTTCTTCCCTCACTTGACGTCGTGTTGCGTGCAGGTTCTGCCATTTCCAGCTTTTCAAAGTGTCTGCAGACACCAACACGGCTTACGTGAGTGAGGCCGGAAAGGTGATACAATAACTACTAAGTACATGCGATCCCTCTAAACCCAAAGTGTGTCCCTTAATAACAGCAGTGACCTTGAGGATGTCAGTGATACCCTACCAATTTGTTCTGAGTTATAGCCTCAGCAAAGTGGAAATCTAAACTCTGCAATCCACCTGCGAACATCTACAAGGGAATACCTCATGAATCCTTTAAGGCAAACAAACTCCACGCCGGCCAGGCAACCGCCTTTATTTTTAGGAGATGGTTGGGAACAGGACGGGGAGAAAGAGACGGAACCGAAACACCAATTTAATAATTAATCACATTTTCATCTGAGAGCTCTCTGCAGCATTTGTGCCGCTCCAAGTGCAACCTCGGGACTCTGCGCTGCTATGTAGACCGTCACTAAACGCTGAACAAGCCTGTGTTATGCTGCTTGGATCAGTCTCCGCCAGGATCATTTATTTAGCAGTGAATTAATGTCAGTTAACAGTCAGTCTGGACGGGCGAGTCTGTTTAAAAGGCGTAAATGTCAATACGGGTTTATTTTGATTCTGGGGGAATATTTGCCATCCGAGGCGGCAGCGGCCGTGGAAATGAAATCAGGAACCACGTCGAGTAATGTTCCCTCTCAGCGTTGGGTTATGAGCGTCTCCTTACCACATTCACTCGGCTCAAGATAGCATGCGGTGCTCGGTATGGAAAAGACGGCAGAAATAGAAGTAGGCAGCTGAGGCACTCGACTTGTGGAAGCAAGAAGAAGGATTAAGTCGCACAAGAATGGCTGCACACACACATATATATAATATATATATGTATATGAGGAGCATACAGTCTGTTACATAGACACGTTACTTCCATGTAATGAATTGTTGTTAATCTGAATCGCATGATAAGGAAAAATGGAATTCCTGTTGGCTAGGATTTGTATTTGGTGGCATGAAAACACAAAAAGAAAACTAGACGCGCCACCCACGAATATTATCCCGTTACCGCGGTAACAAGCCGCAGCACAACAATGTCGTCCACTGATCTGGGGTGTTCTCCGTGGGTGCCCGTGTGATTTCATGGTTTTCGAGTGTGTCTGTGTTTATGTTCGGATCAGCAAATAGCGCTGAGGAGTCCGTGAGTCCACCTCACTTCCTCCGACTTCCTTTGATGAGGCTGATGATGGGCCAGATGGTTGCCACGGCTGGATGTGAAAATACAAAGCAAAAGCGAAAACAAGGGTTTGTGTGTTTGTTTTTTGATTCAGATTTGTCTGTTTAACCAGCCGTAAAATTGAGTCCGCGTTCAAGCTCTGGGGAGAAACTCGTACAACTTCAAGGATAATTTAGTCTTCTCTGGTTTTATAGATGAGGAGTGATCTTGGATACCCCCACGCCTAAATTGTTTGTGCTCCTTTAAATTAAATAACGTTGACCGTGTGGCGCAACTTTTCCTGATTAAAAATGCAGACATTTGATAATCCATCTATAAAACTTACCTCTAAAGGAGCACACTAGGTTATAAACCATCAAATTAACTGGTTGCCACAAGTTGCGTTCACACTTTTCCAATTCAAAGAGATCTTGCCTGGAGAGCTTGACTCATAAAATCCTCAGATCAGTTTTATTTATTTTTCTTTTCTTAACATGTAATTTCCTCCATTGTCTCGTTAGAAATCTCACTGCGGTGTCGCAAGACTCATTTCGCAAGACAAATCTTGTTAGACTGCTCAACGTGATTAGTCCATATGTAGGAAGCTTCGGGACTGAAAGCTGATTGGACTTTTAAAAAAAAGTATAACAGAGAAGAGCTTGACAGAAGCCATATCGTTAGCCTAATAGTCATTTTTTATCAATGAAAATACCAAATTGTTTGCTCAAAATTCATTTTTTTCTTGTTTTCTGACAAATATTCAAATATGATATAGGCAACTTTGCTATTGGGCTGAAATAAAAGATGGTGTTACCATAAAGGCTTTTACCAATACTACTTAGTAATTACTCAGGACGCATAGTGTTCACACAACCAAATGAATGAGGGTATATACGACCCAGCCCACCTCCAGATGTGGTCAGAGATTGGATCTCTCAAATAGGATGTCAATGTATTCTAATGGTGTTCACGTCCTGTCTTTCACAGGCCCCTTGCGATTGGATTGTCTACAATGAATCTTAATGGAAGGTCTTATATATGCCTAACTATTGCGCTTGAAATGAATTCTTAAATACATTCATGACGGTTGTAAACTTTAAAGTCTTTAATTCATCTTTGTGTTTGGGTTAGTTTATGGATACTTTGTGACCTGGACATGCAAAGATAGGTCCAATTTATTAAGTTTGATAAAATGATATATTTTTAAACATGTGAAACTGTCCACTTTCTTCCAGTCCAAAGTCCTCAACAATTGAAGAGCCCAAAGTTTACCTTGATATAAAGCAGAGAAAAGAAGAAACGCTAGGGCTAATGGGATTCTGGCCACGTACAAACACACAATAAAACAGCTCTTTAACACCAGCTAGGAAAACCCTTTGAAGAAATTTACGAGACGACACCTAGGCGTAAATTATAAGCAACGTGGTCCGTCCAAGAAAAGCAGCTCCGACCAATAATACCAGCGTGGACCGGCTGATGAAATGAATTCGAGCGTGGTCGCGGACGCTTGTGAAATTCTACCAGTGGTTGTGGAGGGTGGTACTCGCCGCACTCGTTGGATGTTCTTGCGCTCGCACAGTGCAGTTTGTTCTTGGACTCCCCCTCCTGATAATTCTGCAAATGGCCTTGTGGCTTCACGCAACATTACCAGAGCAGCCAAAGACAACTTAGAGACCGCGGATGTGGTGAAATAAAGACATGGATGGAGAAATCGACAAGCTTTTTAGAGACTGGTGTGGGATTTTTAAGACCACTCGTGAGCTGAAATTAGTGCCGTGCGAGTCCAAGGAGCTGGAGCTGCTCTATGTTTCGCATTCAAAGCAGCACGTCACAGAAATATCCCCAAAGTCCAAAATCTCACAGCCAAATTTGTGTTCCCTCAGTTGTGAAACTCGTTTCAGATGTTTACATTTCTGGAGGACACAACACAATGAAAACCAGGTTGTTGTGCGATGCCGTTTCATTTTAATCCACTCAAATCTTGGAGTCCAGGATTTATTAGATGATTATCTGCAACTCTGATTTGTGTAACAAAAGCAAAAAAAGGGCCTGTGGTCTGTAAGCAGCTGACAGGATTTCTGGACGGGGATTAAAGACACAAGGCACCGACAGGGCTCCAAAAACTACAATAAGTAATTCCGAAGTCTCCGATTGGTGCTCGTGTGTGACCGACTCTGTGTATCCACGGCTGTGAATGTGTGTTTTTTTGTGCGTCTGTGTGTGGTGCCGAGAGCAAGAAGAAAAGAGAAAGTCTTGCAGGAGGATTAGGCTCGATTCAGGGGAGGCTTTTCAGGACTCCTGGCGGGTGTAAGATCTAATCTGGACATGCTGCATCTGGGCTCCGCGAGGTATGGCTTACTGTAACAAAGGACTGGCTAATGAGGGCCAGGGGACAGACTGCTCTCACTGTTCGCCCACACTGCTGCACACCCATAAAGCCCGTCTTCATACAGCCCGCAGGGGGGTTACGAACCCGGTGATCGACTACTGTGGGGACGCTACAGACTGTAGTAGCTGACCAGGAAGATCCCATGGCAGACTAATCTTGTTTTAGGCTCAGATAAGTGAGTGAGTAAGAGGCGATGCGCGAGTCAGTTATTGTGTATGAGGACCTGTAATATAATTTTACTGCACTCTGGTCTGTGAATCAACAGGGAGGAGGGAAGGGAAGGGGAAGAAACTGTGAAAGAGGAAAAAGCCAGGAGCAGTTTGCAGTCGGAAATATTATAAACAGGGAAGAAAGTACAAAAATCTGAAACGGGCAGGGTGGAAATGTTTAACACTTGTGGTGTGTTCAAGTGCAAAATGTTGGTTCGGACACAGTCAACGTTAAGCAACGTCAGAGTCTGTGTTGGAGGTAGTTGTTTGATTTCAGTTTGTTCATACCTTTAAGACAAAGAGTAATCTGTCAAACCAGTAAGTTAACAAAATTATTACATTATTACTATAGAAACATTTGATGTTTACAGATTGAAACATGAGGTTGTGCGGTTTTTACCACAAAAGCTGTCACTTAATTGTGCATCCTCTCTATCCTGCTAAAGTTTCCAATCAAAACTAAACTAAATATTCAATAATCTCCACACCTTAAATATTACTATTTGATGCGTTTCTCTATCTTATATGATAGGAAACTTAACATATTGGTGGTCCCCAATAACCCAAAAACAAGCAGTCTGGACAAGTCATCTCGAGGACTTAGGAGCCAGTTTTGTCATATAAACCAAATCATTAACAGAACGAAGTGCTTCCAATAGATGTTGGTGTACATTTTCACTGGAGAAAACAGAGCGCAGCCACAACCTTTGAAATATGTAGGATGTAGAGCGGCTGTGACTGCACACACATTTGAATTTAATTTTCAAGCTACAAAACGTCTCAAAGATTCAAATCCACGAAACAATACAACAGCTGCCTTTTCCCATGCATGCTTTGGTTGTGAGGACGAAAGCTGGCACCGGCTCGCTTTTCATTTTAAGAAGTAACCAAATCAGACCTAAGTTGTGACATAATAACTACCAGTTTAACTCCGTTGCGAGTCATGCCCATGATGTATTTGCGAACCAGCGCACTGGTTTTCTTCCACTGGCCAAAAAAACCAACAATCAAAATTCCCAGTTTGCTATGGAGACCATCTGTGTGCAGCAGAGGAAAATAGCATGACAGCTTCAAACTTCCAGGAGAGAAAAAATTCAGGGGATTTCCTTCAGGACGGAGCTGAGGCTGCAGTGGAGGGGAGTGTGGGTTGGACACTCACCCAAAAACTGAACGGGTGAAGACAAAAGCCTCGGCCCAGGAGAGGGAGAGGGAGAGGGGGAGGCGGGGGGGTTTGCATGAGCTCGGTGCATTAGCGAGCTCCCTGGTGAAGGAACCCCTGATCTGGACAATTGTCTCCAGAGGTCCCTAGACACCTTCAGATAAATGCCTCTGCCAATCAAGCATTCAGTAGCGTGCACATTCACTCCTTAGCAGCTGCTCTCACAGCGCAAGAAAAGCAGCAAATATGTTTCTGATGACAGCCCTACCCGCACCTCTTGAACCAAAAAAAAAACACTGTCGGCCTTTAATTACTGCTGTTTTTTTTTTTCTCCTCGTCACTCGGGTAGTTTTCCTCAGGGACAAACCATATGGCTCAGGAGAGGTGGAATGACAAAGAGCACCAGATCATCAGAAGGCACTAATGAAGACACAACTATCCTCCTGTCAGGCTGACACAGTGATGTGAGGTCGGTCTCATTGGGTCAGCATGCATTATCTTGTCAGTCTCCGGTTGCCTTCCGAATCCAGTTATAAATTTCCCGGCCCAAATGTTTCCAAGTAAAACAATAGAAAAACAAAAAAATACTGCTAGTTCTCTCGTTGGATCCACCCAACGTTCCAAGCCTGCTATCAGCATGGCGAGTTTAGTCGTAGGAACCAAAATCAACAGTATCTGTCATCGGTTGTTCTCTCAAAGTTCAACTTGGTACTTATCCACCCTGTTTGTTGCCTATGATTCATACAACTCATGGAGTTTCATGGCCTCCCCCGTTGCATCGCCTCTTCCATTTTCCACTTCTCTATACGGTCACAAAACAAGTATTTGTCATTTTATTACTATTTAACTGACTGAAAGATGGATGGATTGAAGCAAAGAAGGCTAAATTCATTCATTGATTGTAAATAACCGCTCCTTTCATCCCTAATAACTACCAGACAAAGAGATTTAGGGACTGATTGCAGTCTACCTCTTTTATTCTAATCTTCTGTTTATTCCTGGAAATATTTCACATAATATTGCACTTGTTCTCTCTCCAGCGTAAGCACCGTAGCGTCCACTATTAATCACGATTGTACAAATAGCATTGTGTGGACTCCATAATAAATATATTTGATGTTTCTGCAGTGAGGGAGATGATGGCATTGACCTACAACACGTCTCTTTTGAAACTGTTTAACTTCTAAGATCTATTTCTTTTCTCTACATCAGGATCAATTGCCAACTTGAAAACTGAATACCGTAATACCTAAGAAATATGTTCACAGTTCAATATTTGAGGGCAGACGTCTGGCCAGGCAGACGTCTGAGCCACACTACAGCAGTTGGAGGCTTTGCATGAATGACCAGGGTTCAACTGTGGGAGCAGTCTGGTGTGAAAGGGTTGGGTTTAACGTGTCAGACGGAGGATTTGTGAGTCAACGTAGCTCTGTAGGGTCCGTTGAAGCTTTAGATGGGCACCCCTATTCATCCAGAGCGCCGCGAACCACCCGCATCTGGAAACTTGGCGTGGACGTCATCAATCAGACCCCTAGGCTGCGAAGATGTAAGAATAAGGCGCACAGACCAACCAGTCCACCCCGAATGTAAACCTCGGCTTTCCAGACATCTGAAAGGACCCTTTAAGAAGAGGTGTCTCTGCCGTTGGCGACCCTGGGCTTCATAAAGAGCCCATATAGCAGCGGTGTAAGCTGATCTTGGAATTCCCATAGCTGAGGTTTGAGGTTGGTCTGGTATACACTCGAAGGGAGGGTCCTCTCATTCCAGACGCATGCCTGACGGATACATAACTACAGTGTAACGGGTGACACAGAGGGAGAGTAGACACATGCAACTCTATGGGGATCGTCATTGTTAAACCTTTTCTGTTAAAAGTTGACTCATCCCAGCGAGGGTAGATTAGTCCTGGCTGTCTCCACGGTTCAACATGTGGTGTCCGATTGAGACGTAAAACATATGGGATTAACTCAGGCTGACAAGTAACTGAGTACGTGAGTAGGATGCTGTACTTATCGCCCTTTCAGAACAGGATTATTGCTCAAATGAGATTATAGGGATTTTATGATCCTATTTCACTTCTAAGTAAATCATAACTGGGACTGTGATTAAAGTTTATTTTGATTTACTGGCTCGCAAACTATTCATTTCTTTGTTTGGATATTAGAAAATAGCCAAATTAATTTCTACAAATGCCTTCAAATCGTATATACTTACATTTCAGCTGTGATGGAACCAAAAATTATTGCCCTACCAAAGATTATCTGGCATTTGTGCTTGAAATTTTTACTTTAAATCTACTAGTTCCCTTCAGACTTCAGATTTAATTTGCAGCTAAACAATCACTCAAAAAAGCTGAACTACCAGTGACACAAGTGCGTCACCCTGTCATTTATCAAGCAGCGTGATTTCCCATTTCTCAGATTTTATTTTACAATGAAAAGAGACAGAAATAAGTGAAACGGGGTGAGTAAATGTCACTAATCACATTAGTCACACAAAGTAAACAAGTCACCCACTCAATAACCAATCACGAAAACCAAACCAGAGCCACAACAGGAGCCAACGCCTATGACTGCACCCACCCAGGAACAACCAAACATCGTGTCATCTCCAGCTCAGCTATTCTGGTCGACTGGTGAAATATTTAAAACTGCCATTTAAAATTCATAAGGGACGGGAGAGATGCTACCAACGTCTAAAAATAAGTCTTGCTATGTAATGGAACATGAAATATTCATCTTCGTAAGCGACGTCTGGCAAACTCTCGTGTTTGTTCCTCTCACGTGCAGCAGCTGCAGCACACTGCAGGGCTGTTATTGTCTTGATTGTAATTATTACATGCGTGACAAATGGCTGGCACACAGCTTTACACCGCCAAGTCAACACTTCTCAGGCTTTACAATCTGTAACGTGACTTTTTCTTCTAAACGTAGACAAATATGATTTTTAAAGGCGAGCGTAGAAGCAGTTTGTTGCTAATGGTTCCAGGTTCACAGTGCCTCTGTCTGTTATGAATTGAACGTAATTGTTTTGGAAGGTTTCCCTTTAGACTGTAAAGACTCGTCAACGTCATAAACGACGCTGCTTATGTAAATACACTGATTTATATGGTGTGCGGCGTCACAATGTTTAATATGAGTCTATCCTCAACAGTGGTTGCTACCGCTTCCAATAAATGACTAAATCTGAGCATCAGATGCTGCAAACGACTTGTCAACAGCCCAGATGCCGTGAATTATGTAACAATGTTGATATGAATGGAATACAATTGTCCATCCTCAACTATGGCCAGATGTGACCAAAAAAAAAAAAAAAATGCCCAAAACCAAACGTGAAAAGACCCAGAAAGTTTTGTAAAACTGAACAAACAGAACCACTGAAGCACAGAAAAACAACGAGAAAGAAAGAAGAGTCCATGTTTGGACTTTTACAAAACTTTTTATCTGATTGCTGGTTGAGGATCAGAAACAATTTTAACTTTTATTGGATAGTTTCATTAGGTAAAAGTAAGGGTTACTAACAGATTAATCGTTAGATAAACAGATCGAACCCCTACTTAATAATGAAAATAATAATTCAACTTACAGATAACAAGTCCTCCTAACAAAACATTGACGAGTTTTGTTGTAGTCGCTTTTTAATTCGCAAAAAATGATAAATAAGACATATTTTTATCTGCAACACCAACTGCGTGGCTGCAGAGGCATCCAGTGGACTGTAACAGATTCGGTATGGGACAGATCTGGTATTGGTTATGAAGAGAGGCACTCTGCTCCGGAGCCAACGCTGATGAGGGCTGAGGTACACGCCCTTCAAACAGCACACAATCAGAGCCCCGGGCTGACCAAGAGCTGTAAATTACAACGCTATTATGACCCAGCAAAGAGAGGGAGGGTGATGGAGAAAATGAGAGAAACAGAAACAGAGAGAAAGAGCTTGAGAAAATGTGCACACTCTGAGTCAGTGTGGACGTGCGCTGTGTCTCGGAGCGGGATGATGGACCTTGGAAAACACCATGGTGCTTTCCGTGTGTACACAAAACGACTTCTCCACTTCCTTTTATCCCTTCAATTTTCTGCCAATGGGTGTGTCCTCTGAACCCCCCCCTCCTTTTTCTCCCCCCGGCGCCCTTCGCTGCACTTCGTCAAACCTTCTGAGTTTAGCCGCAGAGGCTTCATCAATTAAGACGTGCACGCCCAGAAACTCACTCGGTGACATCATGCTGGCGTCTGATTGAAAGGTCTCCGCGAAAACCACGGTTGTTGCATGGTTAAGCTCCGACACAGAACATGAGTCAGTGACACTGAAGAAAAGATTTAAAAAAAAAAAAAACCCTTGCAGATGTGATGTGGCGAGTTGAAAAAAAAAAAAAAAAAAATGCGGCTGACGAGAATTTCAACCCTATGGGGAAAAATATATTGACATGTCAGCTGCTTTCGTGTTGCTGCAGGGAAAAGCATTCCTTCTTAGCTCATCTGGCAGAATGAGACGCAGGTCTGATTTATGTCGGGAGTAATTCTGCGCATCAGCACGCCTGCAATCGGATTTTTTTTTTAATATCTCGTCTGAGCTGCCTCGCGCTTAAAGTCGGCGTGGGGTGACAGGTAACAGGGGTTGCGAGTAAAGATGGGACGCGACGGAAGCAGAATGGTGGCGGGTTAGCGCCTTAAGAAGAAGATGGAGCCACGAGAGTCACGGATGAGATAAGGCCATGAATTCAGGGTGAAATAAGAGATTCCAGATAAACTAAAGAGCCCCAAGAGATGACGGACAGTCGGCCAGGGCTGCAGTCCAGGGCGGGGTTCAAGAGAGTTCGTGTGACTTGCTGCAGACGCAGAGACAGACGTGGGATTTACTGAGGGCGGGGCAGGTGTGACCGGACAAAAATGCCCTGTATTAGCTGAGTGGAGAAGAATGTCGTCTTTCAGCTGGATGCTAACGTCACTCAGTGGTGGACGGACTGATGATATTTGATGCCTGTGAGTCGAGAGGTCTGCCTCCTTTCAATCAGAATAAAATTAAAGCATTCGTTCGTTTGTAGAGTGTTTACCCAAACAGCACCTCCTCTCAACATCACAGGCTCTTTACAGTTACCAACAGCTTCTGCTTTTCCTGAGGCCGGTTCCATTCTGCTCCCCGAGTCTGTCCAACAAAACCCAGTTACGTAACAAGGACTTGGGCCAGATGAGCTGAAGAAAAGACTATTTAGCTCTCAACCTCTCTCCCCGCGGTGTGGAGCAGCTCAGCCATTATTCACTGGAATGTTTTCCTCCTGTGTTTGTCCAGGGGTGGGGGGCTGGGGGGAGCTGAGACCCCGAAGCCACGGGGCTGAGGAATCACCGCTCTACGTCGCGCTTGTCCGTCTGTACCTGCTCTCAATCTGGACGAAATGAGCCCACGGTGACTGGTGAGGAACCCTGACGAGAAGCCACGTGACGATGAGCTTTCCAATTAGTTTTACCGTCACACACACCCTCAAACGAACCGGCCAGGATTCAGACAAACACTCATTTTGACATCATTTATCTTTCTTTTGTGGTTTTTTTAAGAGTGGTTCTTTTATGCGCAACTAAGCCACTGTGACCAAGTAATTTCCCTAGTGGATCATTAAAGTCTGTCTAAGTCTATCAGGCAGAAACAGAGCGAGAGGAACTATGCTCACATGACATTTTAGAGCAGGAACAGGAAATGGCCACATTTACATTTAACTGATCAACGCTCTCTTATCATATCACATCACTCCGACTCTCAAAGGGAAGCTACAAAAAGATTTGCATATGAGAATTTCATGATACCGCACCATCACATCAGACACTGGACAGTAAAACAGGCGGAACCGCACATGGAAAACACCTTCTTTAAAACATCACGCGTCACATGAATCAGACCTTTCTGTCTAGTATTTCCATGATGTCCCCGGCTCGTCGTTATATTTGCATGCCGAGCGCAGATTTGTGGCCATAAAACTCCGTGACTTCGTTAGTGAGCATCATTACCTCAGCTGTGTTTACTGTGTTTATTTCCTTGCATCAATATCTTGAATATTTACGACCACTTCAGGCCCGCAAGAGAAATGTTACAATTCTCTGTTCTAATTATATTTCCCTTCCCCTTCTTCTCCCTTGAAAGGAATCTCTGCTCGCAGCAGTCAGAGTTACTTATTATTACATACTCATCCAACTGCTTGCAGAAGTAGAGCTGCATTTTATAAGCTTAAAACAACTGTATATTAATTATATCTAATGGACACGTATGAGGGAGGACTCGTGTAAGGAGAACATAAAATTACTGCTCAGAAAATTAAATAATTTGAAAAAGAGATGCAAAAATTCTGAGTCAGCATCTATTGTTTGGGATGAAGCACTTATGTGTGAGCTTATGTGTTGCTGTAAAAGGGAAAGAGAAAGGGCTGCTGGTGCCGCCGCAAGCCCAGATTGAGGGCCAGATGGCTTCACCAGCAAAACCCCACTGACTTCCACTTGCTCATATGGCTGGGAGGAGGGGGGTGCGCAGTGCAGGAGAAGAAGTCAGCGACGGTGGCGGCACTGAGCTGGAGCAACTGATTAAGCATTAAATCTGATTCTAATCTGCTGGCTGAGGACTGAATGATTTATACCGGGGACGGAGAAGACTCCCACGGATGATGCGATTAAACGGGCAAACAGCGGTGGGCGACACTGACACGCATGTGCACGCAAACACACTAACAAACACACTTTTTTACCACGATGGAAAATGGAATCAGGTTTCAAGTTCAGGGCTAAAGGTTAAGGGTTAACATGCGAGGAGCACCAGGCGAGACACTTAGCTCGTACGTAAACACAGACGGATGAAGTCGTCTTGACTCAGACCAGGCTCAGACCGCTGCTGTTTCTGCTACTTCTTGGGCAAAAAGCAATGAATCTGTCAATCAGAAATGGGTTCTCTCGCTTATTCGAAACGTTCAACAAGATATCAAACATGCTAACAACAGCACGTTGATCATCTTTGACGTGGACATCACTAAGAAGGCCTCAAGACAACAAGTCATGACTAAATAACCATCAAGGTGAAAGTGTACAGGTACAGACAGATAAAGTAGTAGGGGTTTATATAAATCCAGAGCTCATTAGTTTTAGCAACTTGCCAGTCCGAGCTGGCACAGATCAGCGGCCGAGACTGCATGCGACGATCCTCGCACCCATGCGCTCACAGACAACTTTAAGCAACAGCAGCGACGTCCGACGGATGCCCAGCATCTACCCTATAGCCGCAACCACTCTAATCCTTTTAACAGAGATGAGATTAGCTGCTAAACTGAGCAAACCACACTCAGTCAATCCCATTGACAGGAATGTTCCACCGTCGAGTCAGGAATAGAGTGGAGTGACTCTGCTCTGCCGCCCGAGGCTTTCGCTGCAGTGAACGAGCTGCACAGGCCACAGAGGGAGGCAACCAGAGCGCCAAAAGGCAACAAGGATCAGCAGCGCATTATCCTACCATTTTGTGATGACAATGCTGTGGTTAAGGTTTGGTTAGGTACAGGTTGGGGCAAGAGCGGAAAGGAGGTTGTGTTTACCGTGGATCGTGTTCAAGGGTATACCCGAAACTTTTCTTGCCAGTCCATGAATCATGACGTGCTTCAACAAATGGTAATTTAGAGGTTTTGTTTTGTAATTTCATAAAGTATCTGAGGAAAGTTTTGATATTTCCAGCGGCCTCATCCTTTCATTTGCCTTTGCATTTCTTACGTTTAGTCAGACAGCCGTTACCTTGCTAGACATCTGGATTCTAACAGTTGCCTAGCAGGGATGTTCTTCCAACATATGCATGACGTAATCACTTGAACGGAAAAGGTTTTTGTGTACACAACTTCCAATGTCGTAAAAAACACAAGCATACGTGTTCCATTTGTAGGCAGCAATAGTCCTGCAATTGCAACTCTTTATTCTTCTTGAATGGACAGTCTCCAGTAAAGACGAGCATCTTAAACATTCAAGCTCCCCTGATCTTAAAGCTACTTTTTCAGCTACTTAGCTCCAGCGTCATACATTTTGTAAAATATAAATCTGTCCAATCTGTGCTGGGGACTAGCTTTGAGGGACAACCTGCGGGACTATCCCAGACATTTCCTGCGGCGTGGATGTGATGTGACCTTCACCCGGTGTGCGCACCCTGAGAGCATTAGTCCGACAGAGCGAGGCGATGTCAGTCTTTGTAACGCGAGACCTCAACGGTGAGGACGGTGAGGCGATGAGGGGACTACACTACAGTATCCAGGTAACAGTCGTAAACACTGTCAAAGCAAGACTGAAAGGGGTGTGAATCAAAGCTCGGAACTGCATAATGATATGCTGACAAAGACCAGCTATTGTGGTGGTTAAACAACTGAAGGGATTGAATTACTCAGCCTGTTTATACATGCAGAATATTACACCTGCCAGCAGAACCCTTGCCATCAGAGTCTAGCGTTTGGCTGCTGATGTTTTGACTGGCTGGTCTTTTCTTTGCAGAATCTCCGTCCTCTCACACCACTTCTTTCTCTTTCCCAGTATTAACCAGACAGGCCGTTCACGGCGATGCCCAACAGTACACAAAGCTGTATTTTTGCACTGATTGGGCGTCCACGTACTTAATTAGAATCTAGACATTCAGCCCATATCTTGTTTTCAAGATCAAGACATTCTGTACTCGGTGAACTCATATGTTACGGCCCATCTCGGGGAAAAAAATACTAAATCCCAATGTCCACCTACATCTTTTCTCATGGCTATAAAAGCACATCTAGAGGTGATGCGCTCCAAAAGCACACAGTGCTCCTTTCAAAAACACTCTGAGCATGCAGCCTGGCGATGGAAAATGTTCAGCAGTAAAAAACGCTGGAAAAATCAGGAGCCTAAGAAATACATGCGCCGAGTACGAGAGGGCCAGTGTAGCGCATGCTGTCCAACACAGGTCTCCGAGGAGGGTGACGCAATACAGACGGGAGGGGATGTTGAGGAGCGAGGAGAGGGGGCACAAATATGTTGACTATTACGAGCTCAAGCTCCCTCCTCCTCCTTCACCACGTCCGAGGCAGTCCCACCCAACGCTGAGGCCCATCTGGAGAGCCTCGTGACCCAGCTGATTAAAAGCAGTTGGGGCCGTCGGTGAGATACGACCAGAGGAATGCGGAGGCCGTGGAAAGGCCCAGAGAAAGTGTGTCCGAGAGGTGTGTAAATTTCTGCAATGTGCATGCGACACTCTGCGTGCTCTGTTTGCGTGTTTGAATCACATGTGCGTACGCAGCCACGTGTCCATTAGCGCCAGTCGTCAGCGATCAATCAAATCGGAGAAGAAAGGGCCTTGGGCTACGTTGACGGATGCCCCCACTGGGAATGATGGCTTGGCTGAAAGGGAGCATCTCCGCACCTGAATTACAGCCCTGGGACCTACTGTTCCTCGACCCCATTAGCCTCCACACAACAGCGCTTGCAGGATTATACTCATGAGCCCCTTCGGTAATCACAACCAGCAGAAACCAAAAGGAGTCTCCTCCACTTAGGCTGAAATCTCTCTCCCAGCTCCGTCTGTCCTTTCCCAACCAATCTGCTGCTTATCCACATCGGACCTGGCAACCTGGTTTTCCGCAGTCGCACCCTCCAAACCATAAGTATTTACTAGCTGCACCCGTCGCGCAGCATCACCCCGGTCTACCAAGGTCCAAATGGAAACCAGGCCGAGATGTCTCATCTCCGCCGGTGGAGCATGATACAAGACCCGAACTTTACAGCTCGAGCCCCAACAGGGGATCCTCCGTGCGGTTAATGTTAAGCTTAACATGTGTTTTACTGCTTAATTGAATAATGAAGCGATGAGAGAGAAGAGAAACCACGCGGCCGACGTCTGCACCAAAAAGGCTGCCAGGGGAGGATTGTGCGGCGAAGGGCCGGATACTTTGGTTTTAAAGCGGTGTTTTTGTGGCCGCATTCCTGTCAGCGACACTTTCATTATCTTTCATGCATGCTAAAGCTAAATCCTGGACGGAGCAACTGAACTTACCACCCCACTTCCCTTTGTCACAGCCTATCCATCAACGTGATCACAAAGGCAACTCTTGTAAGCGTAGCAATGTGTAATTGAATCCATGCTTTGTAATTTAGTTTGGCTAATAAAAGCCAATTCAAGCCATGCTCTCGCTAATGGAGCCCTTTCTCAGTCCATCTGGCTGCCTGTTTTCTTCCCGTAACTGCTTGGATGTTTGGCTGCACTGGACAGCTTTGTTAATTTTTCCATCCTATTTGTGCACGGTGTTAAATTGTACTCAAAACTGTGGTGCAACAGGGATTTTGTCTTCATGCAAGTACACCGATCAGTCAAAACATTACAACTACTAACCGGAGAACAAACACTGATCTCATTACAATGTGATGTTTTTACTGGGGAAGCCCAGGTCCTGGCATTTACATGGACGTACCTATATATGCCACCACCGGAACATCGTTGCCGACCAAGTGCTCCCCCATAGCAACAGCAAGGGGGTGGTCCTTGTTTTGCAATGCCATGTGCTCCCCACCCAGTCATATATATGTTTCAAAGAAAAGCAGAATCCATTGTTTTGTGGTCCAGTTCTGATGCTCACTAGTCCGTTGTAGGAGCTTTCAGCAGCGGACAAGCTCTGCATGGATACCCTCAGTGGTTTGCAGCTACACAGACTCATACAAAACAAATGTAGTGTATGTTCTGACAGCTTTCTATCACACATGTACATCAATGAATCTTTGCTTGGGCTGTGTATCAGTAAGGTTCTATTCGATACCGGTATTTTCGAGCACTTGTTGCAGGTTGCCGAGTCTGCATATTCTGAGGTGAAGTGCAGCTAAATTTTGTACCGTTTCCCCTTAGGTATTTTGAAGGTTCATTTCCGTCCGGAGGTGAAAACCTGACGTGACGTCACGCGTAGCATCCGCACAGCAACAGTAATAATTAAAAATTCAGTGGCACAGAAAGGGGGCACCGCAATAGATGTTGCTTTTCGGTCTGGTTACTACCATTTGCTTCAGCACTGGTCCCACTGAGTACCCATCCCTAGTCTTGGCTGCCCATATTTCTGTCATTCTTTGATTTTTTTCTTTCCTTGGATCACTTGAAAGCACCGCAGAAGCTGCAGTTTTGGGGATGCTCTGAACCAAATAATGTTGGTAATGGCTTACCGGTGTACACAAAAAGGTGAAGGTACTCTTTGCATTTTTGCAAATATAATCACACAGAATGACTTGACTTTTCACTTCACTTCGTTTCTCTCTTTCTGTTGACAACATGAGTTAAAGGCATCCTGACAGAACAGGAAATGCTGACACAGTTACACCCTTTTCACTCAACCTCAACTGACCCTCGACAAACAATAAAACATGTCACAAACCGCGGGTAGTCAGAGCCACGTCCAGTTCATTTTACAGCCTGGAAACGCATATTCCACTTGCTGGGCTTCCTAATGTTTAAGTAGATCATCCTGTGAAGGAAACGGCGCCAGTTTGATTCCCATAGCAGCTGATGTGTATGCTGCAGCCAAGCGCTACAGCTCTGTGCTCGCAACCTGCACAGAAATGCCAAATATCCAACTATTTTAACTGGAGATTATCAACACAATTAAATCGCCAGTAGGACGAACGCGTGCAGGACCATATGCGGAAACAAAACAACACACAGAGAAGCCGTTTGGCAGATGGGTCAGAAACTGTGGACGAGGACCCAGAATTGAACACAGCAGGTCTCCGGGCACTGATGGCCACACCCGGACCCAGCTGGAAACAATAAAAGCCTCATGCTCCTCATCTCTTCCACTTTCTCTCTTTTTCTTGTCCCCTCTCAAAACACTTTCAACCCTTCAGGATCCCAGTCTTCAGTCTCTTTCACTTTATTTCTTTTGTCTGCCTCCATCAGACAGTTTTCTAATTATCTGTGGGCCCCGTGTCACCGAGAGGGAGTGTCCACTTAATTCTCTGTCACCACAGTAAACAGTCAGCCACTCTCTCTGGCATGCGCAGGCCCCTTTAGAGAAATAACATCCAAAAGGAAAACAGATGGATGACAATTGTGTTATAAAGACAGACAACGGCAGTGGAATAGACTTCCATGGTCGGACAGAGATGTATTGGCAAAAACAGCAAATTTTGACACCTCCTTTTCTTACAACCTCCCCTGCGAAAGCGTCACATTGGTTTTGATTGCAATTCATCACAGATGATTAATAAATCAGGGCTCAGGTTGTGTCTGTCGCGCCATCGGACGAGCGTAGCCGCTCTGAATGCTAATGCCTCATCAGCATCGGAACAAAGCGGCGCTCGCACGCTGACTGATAGCGGACAGAGGGCATCGTTATCACTGCGAAGCCCGTACCGTCTGTGCCGCCCGGGCCAATCACGTGCCCTGGCACTGGACAGGAAGCCAATTAGCGCCTCTTTCACTGCGGCGCCTCGGGGCTGCGTTGGGTGAACGGGAAAATATGCCGCGCTCACCGTTTTTATGGAGGAGCTGGAACAACAGGGGAAGGACACAGTGGCGTTTTTCTGCAGGATTTTTTTTTGACTATTCTCCGGCAGTTATTGATCCATCTACCTCCGTTAGAGCGGATTGCGAAGGACATGTGACGTCCTCCGATAGCAGGTTAAGATTAGGGAAAGAGTGACCGACACACACCAGTGATCTATGGATTCTCTGTCAGGGCTCTGCGGAGGGATTACTCACTCCCCCTCTGCTCCACCCTCTGACAGTCTTGCATGACGTAACTGCTCTTAGTAGGCTGATCGAGTTTAAATGCATTGTGCACGAGGACGGCAAATGAAACAAACACACACACACACACACACTAAATCACCATAGCAACCCCATTCTCTTCCACTGCGCCGGATATTTACAACATCGCCTCAGAAGAGACCCAGAGGAGGGGAGTCGGGCAAAAAGGGGCAGTATGCACTTATACATGAAAACAAAACACCTTCCAACAAACACACACACACACACACACACACACACACACACACACACACACACACACACACACACACGCTCATACAGCTCCACCCACTGGCCAGGCTCCTCCCAGCTCCGTCTGCATTGCACCAAAGAGAGCTGCATCTTTTCCAAGGCAGTTTTTCACCATCCAGGCCAAGGAGACTCAGCAGCATCCAGCTACTTCTTATTCACGTCTCCCCCTGCTCCGGTTTAAGAGAATGGCACCATTTAAAAAAAATAAAAAATAAGAAGACAAAGGCTTTTTTGTGTTGCCAAGGTTACACTCTAAGCATCTGCATCTATGTAATTCTGCAAATGGCATCGCTGTATGTTTGCTTGCAGCACTGTGCACATATGCTGCTGGGATTATGTGGCTGCGTGGGGAGGGGGAGAGAGGGGTTACTGTGGCAGGATGAGGTGAATCAGCATTCTGTTCACGCCTCTTTGCACTACAACAAGCAGGCGACTACAGTTCGGCTCAAATTCGCGACCATAAGCGGTCGAGCAGGAAGCGGCGGTGACACGGAAACGCCTCGAGAAGCGCACCTTATTCTGGCTGTTATTAAACGTGAGCCGCTTTAGTACGAGAGTAAAAATTACAACCTGGAGTACAACTCAGCTGAACCCTAAACGTGCTGTTTGTAATAAGATCCTATCACAGCGCTGAGAAGCGCAAGTCAGGGGTTCTGGTGTCTGATGATAATCTTTGTCAGAGAGTTTAAAACTGGCCTCTGTGTGTAAACATTAACAAGTCTCAGTGGGAGGCTTTAGTTTATGGTGTCATGCCTGAGTACGTCCAAACTCACACTTTTCATTGCCACATTAAGCCATCCCCTACACAAACTATATCTTGAAATCCACTCTTAAGGCTGTGACTGGGAAAACTGAAACTGAAAAGTCCAAACGTGCACCTGAATACACCACAAAAGACTGCAGCCAACAACCAGCTTGAACATCTTTCTACGCCTGCATGAAGAGAAATAAGTCTTAGCTGGGAGGCCTGGAACAGCTAAAAACTCTCACAGAGAGGTGGCCTCCCTTGAGTCATCAGGTCTAGTTTATTCGTTCTATGTGACCGTGTCCTTGTCGTTGCCTCAATGAATAGCTGTTCCACGAAAACGTGTACTAGTGATGTCAACGAGTTTCTCGGTTTGTTCTAGCTCATCATGAATAACACGTACAGTCGATCAACGACACTGGACTTCATGTATCTCCTGACAACACAAAGACATGTTGTCGTTGTGTTGTCAGGTGATTCTGTGTTACCGGATCCTACATCTACAGATCGGATATCTCCCACTATGAAAGCAGAAATCATTCTGAATAGCGTGCTCAGGTTTTACAGCACGAACTGACAACAATGAACCAAGTGAGGAAGAAACATCTGAAAATGACCAACAGTGACACGCTCCTATTAAAACAGCATTCTTACATTTGTGCAGGACATTAAGATCTAAAGACACAGAGGAAAATAATTTAAAATGATTTCATTTCATGCATGAGACGTGTGTAAAACATCTCCATCAACATCTGGACGTCTCGATTTGAATATTTAACAGGAGTGAAATGCATAAACTGTCAAGCATGACAGAACATATCCATGACTAAAACCGCTGGGACAGAAAGTGTGGAACATCTCAGCTCTTTTTTAGCATCAAAGATTAAAAGAGGGAAAGTGGAGAAATGCGTGCCACCCAGGCACATGTACAAGCACGAGTCTGATTAAAGTTGTGGTGTCTGCTCGAGACTGATTTGGAAGTTTTATTACCCTCCCCATCTCCCCCCCTTTTTTTCCCGCCTCATCTCACTGCCCCTCGGCTGCTTTCTTATGCTAATGGCGGGGCAATTGTGCGGGCCAACAGCCTGGAATTCCTCCCCACAAAGGAGAAATGGAGATGGAAGAAGAGAGAGAAAAAGGGACGGACAGAGAGGACCAGACAATTAGAGACGCAAATCACTGGCAAAAAAAAATCTGTTTGCTAGTGGCTTTCTATGCTAGTTTATGTCAGTGTAATTGTGTTTTTAGGCTAAAGTAAACAATTAATTCCCATTATAACTGAATGTAATGCTCATTAAAAGGCTATAAAATGTTAAAAAGTAGTTAAAATAGTTTTATAAATGCCCCATCCACTGAAAAGACTTTGTGTTGTCCATCAGTAGTTGTTGGCATTTTTATTTACTGACTTATAAAGTTAGTTTCAGATTTTTCTCATTTGTAATACTGGACGAACATCTGACAATTAATCTGCTTGTACATGTAGTTTAGACTCTCTTTCTCTGCTTTGTGACATTTATAGATCAATTACTCAATAAACTGGTGGAAAAATATTCTACCAAGGGAATAAATTCTTTATTCTTATACGTCTATCGTATCATTTTCACATTTTGGCAGCCAACATGGCAAAGAGAAGCACACAGGAAGCCCTCCCCGCCGTGTTGGGTGTGGTCCATCAATAATCAGATGCCCACCACCGACGCACCAGAGAGGAAGTCATCCCCCAACGCGAAAAAGCTCAAACAAACAAAGAGAGAGGACGTGCACACACCCTTACATCCAGCCAGCCACCTCAGCCAACCCTTCAGAGACAGAGAGCAGGTGGGCCAATTAGAGTCCCCAGGGATCCCCCCCACCCACCCACCCAGATGCGAGCATAGCCCTGTATAATTGGTTTCCTCATCTATGAATTATTAATCCCGGGTGTCTTTGAGGTTTTTGACAGGACAGGGTCGTGACGACGTGCCCCCCTGACATAGACACTCTCCTGTTTAACACCCCAGGGTTAAAAGCTCTCCTCAGAACAAAGTGATGTGACACGGTACACTTAAAGAAATGCTATCTACGAGTGTTTGTTGTTGTAATTTTTCTTTGCATTGTGTGCTTTAAAAGGCATAATGTGAAGTCTTGAATGAGGCGATTCATCTTGGCGTGACGCTAACAGCTTGGGGTGACATTATCCACTATCGGGACAGAACGGTTGGCGGTCGAGCTGCATCATGGGTAATGCAGGCAATGCATTTTAACAAAGAGTTGACATCTGTACTTCTGCTAAAGACAGTTTTGGATTGTTTATAATGGGTCTGACGATGCTACAACGATGCAAATGGGAAATCTAATGGTCACTTATGCTGCGTTCACACTATGACTGGTAAAAGCTGCTCGACGTAGCTAGCAACGCTGTCACCAAGTCACCGCATAACTGCTGCTTCAGTGCTTGTTGATGTTGACATGATGAAATGTTCATTGTTAAAAACTGTTGAAACCAACTCATTGTTCATTATGACTGTGCCAGGTAGGCCACATCCACATTAAAATGTGTTCTGAGCGATCCTGTCACAAGTGGACTCAAAGTACAGGTGTGAACGCACCACATCTGGAGATGGTCTGGACAACATACGACCACGTTCAAGAGCCACCTCCTCAACTGTGCACGCAGACTTCAGCCTCATTCCCTTTTGAGTATTGTACGTGATCCGATCACAAGTGGCCAGCTGTACACTTGTGATTGAATCCCACAAGAATACGTGATAGTTTCAGGTGTAATTCTGGCCTCAGAACCAGTTCTTCAGATACCGAATATTTTAAAGTTGCCCCGTCAAAGAGAGGGATATACTTACAATGTTCGTTAAGAAACGGATTTACAAATGTCTTGACTACACACAGCTTTCCAATCAAGACACGAACAGGGTGTGAATGTTGTTGGCCTCATGAGGTTAAAGACAATGGTTGACCCCGACTCCCTTGTGTGGAAGTATATCCAAAAAGCTGAAAACGAGGCAAGTGAAGTTGAAGATGGTTGTTATCCTTGTAGCGCCTGAAGGCGCATGCTTAAAATGGCAAATGAAACCCAAGACATAACACTAGGAGGCAGCAGCAGAGGGCGAGAGTGTGGACTTGCTGCCAATTTGGAATGATTCATCCACCTCTCCAGTGAGTAATATGCTTCACATTGTTTCAGAGTACTTGTTTAACTTAGATTATATTGCTATTGTTCACCAGAAGGTCAAAAATGAGACAACAACGAATGAAATATTCTTGGCAGGCCAACATATTAATAGAGCTGGGGACCTCGTAGTTATTGGTTGCAGTGTTGTCGATTCCCCGGTTCCTCTCTCCCAGTCTCACACCAGGTGTCGGCCTGTAAATATTTCATGAGGCCTTAGTGCTGTGCTACTGGCACACAAAGGCCGTGTTCAGGGCCCTCGGACAGCAGAAACAGAGGCCTATCAGTTCGGCCTGGGATGCAAACAATTTTCAGCACTGCTAAAATTAAATTAGGGGAAGGGGCAAGCCGGAGAGCAGAGCTGCCGCATTGCTCAACACGGCCAGGCTTCTTTTGCTCCACGCATCAGGAATTCCATGGCAAAATGAAGAAGGGGAGAGGGGAAAACTGCACGAAACAATGAGCTGCCTGTGCGAGTGAAGCTGAAAAGGCATGTCAGCGATATGAAGTGTTTGTAAGGGTGCCAAGCTGACTTCTGTGCATATAGAGACACCAAGTAGATGACATGACAAAGAGCGCTGTATGAAAGTGAGACTGTCCGTATTCATACGCGAGGACTTAGATCATTCTCTGCAAATGGAACAACTTTGACCTTTACACTTTTGTACTTGACAAACTTCCATGTTAAAAGTGAAGAGCGAGTCCTAAATTTGCTGCAAATGGAATGAATAATTTCTCCAGTTGTGGATGCGCTGTTTCCCATTTACTGCGTGACCATACTTCAAGAGAGCTGCATTGGTGGGACTTGCTTTTCTGAAAATCAAGTTGAAGTCTGTTCACGTCTGCAAGAGCAGGGACACTCAGAGGTCAACATGCCACGCACTCCACAGTCTCCAGTTCCACACTGCACTTCTGAATGAATGCTAGCTATTAATACCCAACATGTCAGGGATGCCTTTCCGGGAAAACTCCTGAGAGCATGAGAGGACAGTGAGGAAGGGAAGCTCATAAACATGGCGGCGAGAGGAGACCAAAGTCTACAGGTCAAAAAAAATGTGTCAAAACCTGATGCTGATGCTGATGCTGATGCCCGACAAGGGGAAGGCGACATGTTTATTGGTGACAAAAACATAAAGGACCAACCTGATTGTTCCAGGCGCAGTACAGATCACAGATCAGGCTCCAGTTGTTGTTAATCATACAGTCGAGAACTTTGAGATGGGCCATTTTCAAAGAGGTAATACAAACGCCGGCCCCTCAGCTGTGTGTACCGAACCCTGCTGAGCACCCTGCCGGCTGCGACGCCCCTCGATGCCACCTTGACGGAGAGAGGGGAGTGCGCGGAGGCGAGGAGAGGGAAAACCGTCAGCAGAAGGCAAAGCGTGCACCTCTGTGTCCATCTGCGAGCCCGGCAGGTGTCCTGTCAGCTGTGGCCATCGCTTCATTAACAATATGCTAATGAGCGCCGCTGCACACAAACTCAGAAATCCGGATGTCCTAAGATAATCCCCTGAGACTTGGGCAGCAGCAGAGAAGAGTTATCACCAGTGCGATGCAAAAAAGTCCACCTGGGGGGTTTCGACGTGCAGGAAAGGCATCGCCATGGTTACGATGCAGGATGACCGGTGAAGAAGAAGAAGAAGAAGGAGCCTAAAAGACGACGGAGCAGGCTGCACTTTTTCTCTGCATTTCGGTAGCCCACTCTCTTCTGGATGCGCTCTCTGTTCCTGTGACCGTCCCGACTGGCTGTGCCTCCCTGTGCTCGTCTCTGCAACGGTACCAGGCGGAGGCAGCCTGAGACTCGGAGCAGCACAAGACTCGCTCTAAATCAAGACGAATCAGGCCGCTGTGCAGGACGTAACCTGGGACAGACCGATTATGTTCTTCTCCTCTCTCGCTGTCGTCGACTTTATCTGCACCTTAAGATATTGCTTGAACTGCCTCAAGATGTGCAGGGATGAGGACTGCGCAGGCTTAAACTCCAAACCTGACTGATCCTGCACTTTGCCGGCAATGCGGGACGCTGTTTATGTATTTCATTACTCTGCAAAAAAAAACACTTCACTCCACTTTGCAGGAGGAAGACTCCCTGACAAAGGCTAAGACGAGTGCCGCAGCCCCCCCACCCCACCCCCCACCCCCCCCCCCCCCCCCCCCCCCCCCACCCCCCCCCCCCCGCCGCAGAGAGTCAGACGTCGGAAGTGGGCTCTTTCAAGTGAATGAACGTACGGTTTAAGACTTCCTCCCGCCGCGGGATGTCAGGGAAATCAAGCTTCTGGATGATGAAAAGACGCCGCGGATCATTTTAGTTTGCGAGGAGACGGTATTAGGGATCGGATGCCAGTAAATAGTTGCCTGGGACTGTTTATGTTGCTTCCACCCTTTGATGCCGTGTGACGCCCAGATGGTTGTGATTGTGACATCAGTTCG